>NC_091133.1:36188581-37466081 GCF_040183065.1 Periplaneta americana
GGAAAAAGATTTCTGAGGCATCCCAAAAAGCGTTGGAGAGAAAATTCCTCTTTATTATGAGATCTTAACATAACAATGATGATGATAATGATGTGCTGTTTCATTCTCTATGGTCAATAGTAATATCGGACTTATTCTGTTACCTATTTATCTCAATTATTTTCTCCAAAAAAGAACAATAAATGCACTCCGCGCACACACAGACACAGACACACACAGAGATATATAATTCACCAGTACCAAAATTTGGCATTGTCAATTTAAACATCGAGGCATTAGAAGCATGTCTGCTATTAAAGCAATAAATATGATCTGACATACAAAAGAAGGAAGAATTTTATGCATGAGTAGGAACCTATAGATAATAGTAAATACGAGACCTGTCTGAAAAGTATCCGACCTTTAGCCAGAAAAAATATTTCAAATACCTGACGGGGTTGGGACCCTAATCCCCTTCAAAGTAGGCCCCTTGTGCTTGCACACACTTAGCCCATCGATCCTTCCACTGCCGGAAACACCTCTGGAAGTCTTCTTTTGGAATGGTGTTCAGCTCCGTCATCGCGTTCCGCATTATCTCTTCTCTACTCTCAAAACGGGATCCTTTCAGTGGTGTCTTCAATTTTGGAAACAACCAGAAGTCGCAAGGAGCCAGGTCTGGAGAGTAGGGAGGTTGGCGAATGGTTGTAATTCCATGTTTGGCCAAGAAAGTGTGGATCAATTGGGATGAATGTGCGGGGGCGTTGTCGTGATGCAAGTGCCAGTTGTTTGCCGTCCACATGTCTGGTCTTTTGCGCCGAACTGCATCACGGAGTCGCCAGAGAACATTGTGATAGTACTCCTTTGTCACCGTTTGTCCTTCCGGTGCGTATTCGTGTGCACAATTCCACGGACATCAAAGAAAACAGTCAGCATCACCTTGATTTTGCTTCGCACCTGCCGCGCTTTCTTCGGCCTTGGAGACTCGGGATGCTTCCATTGCGACGACTGTCTTTTTGTTTCTGGGTCGTACCCGTACACCCATGACTCATCTCCAGTTATCACGGTGTTCAGAAACCCAGGATCAGTGTTGGCAGTGTCCAGAAGGTCCTGTGCAACGTCACGACGGAGGTCTTTTTGTTCCGGGGACAACAACTTGGGCACGAATTTCGCAGCCACTCGGTTCATGTTCAAATCATCACGCAAAATTGCATGTGCAGAATCTTTACTCACTCCAACCTCTTCGGCAATCTCCCGCATGGTCAAACGACGATCTGCCATCACCAAATTTCGCACCCTCTCAACAACAGCTGCACTCCGAGCAGTTTGGGGCCTGCCACAACGCTGCTCACTCTCCACTGATGTGCGGCCATCCTTGAATTGGTTGAACCACTCCTTAATTTGTGTTACACCCATCGCATCTTCCCCAAACACCTGCTGAATCTTACGAATTGTTTGACTTTGAGAATCACCAAGCTTTTGACAAAATTTGATGCAGTATCTTTGCTCAATTCGTTCAGTCATCTTGAGAGAAAACTAAATCCGACAAACACTTAGAACAGCAGCTTACTTGGCGACCACCAGCCAGTGACTGGCACAAGCGAATGCGGTGAAAAAATTCAAGCATGCGCATTACAGTTCCTCCTTCCACCGTGCACAGTGGCACCACCTTAGAATCACTACTTTGCGCGGGAAAATTTAAGGTCGGATACATTTTAGACAAGCCTCATATAATTGTATGAATAGGTTATTGTAAAAAGGGACCTGGGTTACTTATCTCTAGTTTTCACACAATTGAAGAAAACTGTTTTCCTTTCTTTGCTAGTTACAGAAGGTATTAAATATTATTGTGGTGATATATAACCTTGAAACAATGTTTCCACAATATATTTTTATGTTTTCTCTGATTAAAAAAGGACATGTTATTTTTGAAAATATGTGATTCAGGTACAGTTTTACAATCTGCTAATATTATTGCTAATTAGCCTATCTTCTGAATTTTTCAGTAAAATCTAAGACGAAGTAAATAATTTTTTTGACTATGAAGTTATGACACTACATATAAATATTGCGATTGCCAGATTACAAAACTACCTAAGTCTATTGCTGTGGAATAGCAATTAGCATATCTAAGTGTGAAACAAGCAGACCCAGGTTCAAATTCTGGTTGGAATTTTTTCCGAGGTTTTCCCTCAACCAACTGATGCAGAATTTCTGAGTAACTTTCGATGTTGGACCTCGGCATTTTGGTATCAATAATTCAAATGTCAATGTCATCCTTAGCACAGCCCAGGTTAAGTTCATGGTGCAGCATGCTGTATTCATATAAGAGTGCAGCCATTGGGCGACAAAATCACTCACAGAACAGGAATGGTAAGCACAATAAGCCTCAAAAGCTTTGGGGTCCTTCTTCCATAAAAAAACATACACCTACTTTCATATTTTATTGCATTCTCTCTTGACGAGTTTATGTTGCATTTCAAGTGATCTTTTGTAGAATCTAGTCCACCAGCTTGAACAGTCAATGATATAGTCACTATCCACCATAGTCAAACCACCTTGAATTCCCATTGCTAGATATATTCCTTAAAGCAGAGGCTAGATTAGCATTCTATGGACCTATGGACTACCGATACTCATGTACAACTGGAAAAATGGTCTTTGTGTTTCTGGCCACACCCTGATTCAGAATGTTCTGCTGAAAAATTAGGAGAGAATATCAGAAAAAGTGGACAAAATATCCTGATCAATCTCTTGGCAAAATTATGACAAAGGTCTTAACTAAGCTCTCTCATAAAATCTCTACAGCATCTGAATAGAAGAAAACTTGAGAGTGTTATTTACTGGCCTATTTTACTGCGATAGAAAGATTGGCAAGGGTCACTTTTATCACTAACATATAGAACTATCCTCACTGAACATAGAAATGTATTTAACTCTAAATGACCAATTTGATAACTTAGGTCCCTTTTTGTAACTTCCCATTCATATACTGGTACCACGTCTAGAATACATTCCGATACTAGAAGTTGGAACTATTTTCTATGTGATGTCTGTGATGAAGACGTATGTTGTGTTATGTAATTAGTTATTCGTTTATCTACTATTGGATAGAAGTCTGTTGGTTTAAAAGACAGTTTGAGTTTTTAAGTTTTTGATGTTGGTATAATTAATTTTTTGTGTATTTGCCTATGTGGACTATAGAATTTGATTTGACTGCTGTACTGTTGGGGAATGGTTTGTTACAATGTTGGAGATGAGTAACAGGACTACATAATGTCTGATTTGCGTTTTGTTATGGTTAGATAGGTTTAATGAAAGGATGTCTAAGTGACATGAGGCCGAGGTATGTGACAAGGTTAGTGAGTTAGTTAAGGTTATACATAAGTGACGTGAGGCCGAGGAATATGAAAAGGCCTCAATGTTTTAAGTACGTTTCTTCTCTCATGTGTAGTTTGGGAAGATATCGAAGTTGCATCTTATTTTGTTCATACAAAATGTATAGTATAGGTATATTATTACATTTTGCTGAAATTTATATTTTTATAGCAGTCGTTAATTTGTTATACATGTGTCATTAATTAAATTTGTGTTCAGTATCGGATTGTGCACCTATATGGGTGGGGTTTAGTTTACTATATAATAGGTACAAGTAGTCGTAAGTTTATGTTGTGTTTATTGCATTTGTGTTTGGTCTCAGTATACTTGAGCACATTAGGTTTAGTATACTTTACGATACCAATAATCGTAAACTTCTTGTATAGCCTATGTTACATTAATTGAATTTATGTTTGGTATCTATTTGTACATTTGTGCGGGTGGGGGTTTAGTTTACTTTACGATACCTATAGTTGTAAATTTCTTGTAGGCCTAATGTTTATAGAATTAGTGTTTGGTATCGATTTGTACACTTCTGGTGGTGAGATCTGGTTTTCTTTACGATACCATGATTAGTAAAACCCCGGTTTTCAATGCAGCTCCCCTAGTGTCTTTTGTTGGTGATATCGCCATCTTGTGATATCAAGTGACGTCATCATTTTGTATAATACGGTTTCATACAATGGTATCGTAATGTATACTATTCCCCTGATACTGAACCGAAGAAGGCATAACTTTTTTTTTTACTATGAATGTCGTCTGTGAGACTTATAAGAGTTATACAGAGCGTTCAAGCCAAGATGTCTCCCACTGTCATGAAAACTGGTTGGTGGACGGGAATGATGAGAGTCCCGGCATTATACTGCTCACTATTACTGTAGATTCCCACGGCTCTCTCAAGTCAGTATTCAATGCATCTCTGTTGTGTGCGGTTGTGTTGTGATGTCAGTATGAAACAACGCATTTTTATATGTAAGACTTTTGTGAAATATACGTGGAGAATGTGTTGCCGTAAATTCAGACGTCGAGTGAATAAATGGGTCTTAACTGAGGAAACATTAGATGAAAAAGGCTTTCAAATAGAACGAAGCCCTCAGAAATCTCTACGCAGATTAGCCCAGGACGTAAGGATGTCAAAAACCTCAGTTCAATATGCCACTAAATTGTTGAAGATAAAATCGTACAAAACCAGTGTAGTGCATCAACTTTTGCCTCCAGACAACGTGGTTAGGATAAATGTTTGTAATTGATACCAGCAATCAGTCCATGATGGCTTAGTAGACTCCACTTTAGTATTTTTCAGTGACATTTTGAAACTGCCATTACATGATCAGAAGATAGGTGTGTGGTGTGCAATATCAGGCAGGAGTATAATAGGCTCAATCTTTTTTAAGGAGACTATAAACTGTGAGCAATATGTGCGACTGATTCTGCAACCATTCTTTGCTGAGCTCACAGATGAGGAAAAAGACTATGCATATTTTATGCAGGACATAACTTACTGCAAATGTTTTAATGCAAGAACTTAGGTACTAATATTTTCTGTGATCACATTATGAGTCGCGGTTTATGGCCTCCGCGATCCCCCGACCTAAATCCATATGATTTTTTATTTGTAGGATAAATTAATGAGTGTATCATATGCAAATAATCCTCACATCTTGGATGAACTGAAGGAAAACATTCGACAAGCAATACAGAACATAAGTGAAAAATGAACTACAGAAAGTGTCCGAGAATGTGCTGAAGTGATGTCAAGCATGTTTGAATGCCGAAGGTCACTATTTCCAGCAACTATTACAATAAGGTAAGCCTTTTATTTCAGTATTATGAGTTTTATTTTGTCGCAAATTATGGTCACCATTTGGCGGGAGACAGATGACCTGTATAGCATGCAGAGGCCGTGTGACCACTGGTAGTGAGTGGACATCTTGACTCGAATGCTCTGCATAGGCCTAATGATAAACATTATGTTCTTATTGAAACTACAGAATGTTGTTGTTGTTTTCTAATGCCAGGCATTTGAGCTCTTGCACTCCAATATTTTTCAAAGATATTGTCATGGTTAGCCACTGACGCACAGATTTTGAGATGTTCTGAATCCATTTCTTGATTAATGTACATAGCAACATAGAAAATAGAAAGAAATATTCTACAGGCCTATAAGTACTAGCATATAAAAATACCAGGAAATGAGATTGCTTATTGGGTGGTGATAAGGAACAAAATGAATGATAGATTGTTGCCACAGTTAAAGGGAATCATCCAGAAAGCATAATCGTGACAGCCACTATCCATTACAAACATTATTAGGCAGACTGAGATCGAAAAGAAAGGACATACCTAAGCTAACTGGCAAGATACTATCATTCCCAGAAACTAATAATCAGGTAGGCTATGTGGGGTATCCAGTATGTGATATGTAGGGGGCAAGATATAAACTTATTTCAACATTTGGATGTATGAGAAGAGGGTAGGCCTACCAGTATGGTATAAAAATGTAAAAATGCTCGGTGATGGTGATATTACTTATACTACAAATAGGCTACATAGCATAATATTGTTCAATACTAACAGGTAGGTCTAATGACACACAGCATGCGATTTTCATAGAATCACTAAAACTGATCTCGCACCTGCAAATGTATGACTTCTGGGGTAATTAGCAAGGGACCGTAGGTCTTTTACAAGATATGTGACAAGATTGGTGGGTTAATTGAGGAGATATCTAAGTGACGCGAGGCCGAGGAATAGGCCTATGTGAAAAGATTTCAATGATTTAAGATCCTCGGTCTCACATCACTTACGTATCCTCTCAACCCACTAACCTTGTCACATACCTTGTTAAAAACCGGCGGTCCCCTGCTAATTAGCCACAGCTTCTATAAAAGGATATCGAACGTAAATACTGTTTTTTTCCTTACTTGTCATAATTTGAATCACATTCAATATCTTGCTGTCTTGGGCTACATAGTCACATCATTATGCGACTCCTACATTTAATCCACAACAGAAATTAAATCATGAACACAGGGAAAATGTCACAATGATAAACATTATCGGCGAAATACGACACTGTGACAATAGAAGAAAACTAAACAATTTCACTTAAAATGAACAGCTTATTATAGGCACTATACAACTTGAAAATCAAGCTTCCACTTTACATCCCTCACACGTAAAAATTGCAGCGTAGTTGATGGGATACGGTTGGTACTAAATAATGTTGGTAGCATTAGCATCATCAAATAACAGAATAGCCAATTAACCTTCTTTAAATGTTTCTTCGAAAAGTTTTCAATGCAAATGTGTCGTATAGAATTAGTTATGATCTATTGTAGAATATATTCACTGATATATTTAAAGTAATATTGTAATTTAAACGTAATATAATTATAGGGCTTAAAAAAACCCTAGAGATATATGTGATCTGGGGTAAAACATTAGCAGTATAAAGATGTACACTCTGATTGGGTAACAATTGAGCATCATGTTTTTCTTTTTCCTCATTGGTCCCTTGTATATAATGTTTATCAGTACAGACGACAGATGAAAGATATCAATGACAGTTGTAGCAATTGAAAAATACGGCTATGTGGCAAGGTTCATAAGGTTCTTTCTGACTGAACGTTATTTGAAATCGATGGAGGCAAAACTTGCCGAATATAGAGCTCGTAAGCGTCAAGAAGCGGCTAAAGAATACCTTTATAACATGGTAACTTTGAAATCACACTTTCCAAGTGATGGACCACGCAATGTGACCACTTCACCGACTTCCGAAGAGGTTAGATTCTGTTTATGTTATATTAAATTGTGGGTCATCCGTTTGCACATATTACATTCAAAAAATATGTCATACCGAGTTTCCGACAAAGAAGTAGGTTTTAAATTAAATTAACTGTTGAAGCAGAAATGTCTAGTTTTGATTAGATACCTGTTAATTTAACTTAGTTTGTGCACCATTTATAGATGCAAAAAAAAAAAAAAAAAAAAAAAAGGAAGTAATGGTTCGATTAACGTTTTTAGCATTCGATATTCTATAAATGCTACTAAATAAAAAAGTAAATGTAACTTTTCCGTTCCCCATGAAACATGCAATAATTTAGTAAATGACAGGAGACATTTTTCAGGCATATTGAAGGTGTACACCACATAACCATATTTTTCAGTGGTTAGTAAGAACAAATTAAATAAATACACAAGACAGAGTGAAGTTGTAGTTGTTAACAATGTGTAAAGAAGTACACACAAGAGAAGGTTAATTTTTCTTTATTTTTAGAATATGTATGAATATAAACATGCGTCCTATTCTCAATATTTTCTTTTTTCGCGAAACTGGCCAGCTTTCGTACTTTTTCAGAAAGCAAAAATCGTGAAGAATGGTGGAAAACAAGATTTACACTTCAAAAATATATATATAAAAAAAACGAAAAATATTACATTAAAAATGTATCAAAACATACAAAATACAAAGTTTATATTTAAAATATACTCATTTTTGACTAATGTAGAGGTGGATACATTTCAGAAACTGCCTTGAAAAAGAAGTGAAGTCTGTCCCGATGATCTTGATATGCCCTCTTGAACATAAACTCCTTAAGATAGCTGCTATAATGGTTCTTCTCCTCCCGTATCAAGGCACCTTGCTCCGAACCTTCCTTCACATCCTCTCAATATTCTGCATATGCGCTCCAGTATTAGGATCAACAAAATTTACACTGCGATTCACTTTCAAATGCACAAAATCTTCCTTTTCAAGACAATTATACGCACACCAACAGTACTTATCACAGTAGTTCCCGGCAGTATATATTTATTACATGAAAAATTTGAAATCACACTTTTCAAGTGATAGACCACACAATGTGACCCTTCACCGACTTCCGAAGAAGTTAGATTCTGTATATGTTATATTAAATTGAGGGTTATCCGTTTGCACATAAGTTATTACATTAAAAAATATTTCATATCGAGTTTCTGATAAAGAAGTCGGAGGTTTTAAATTAAATTAACTGTAATGACATTTTGAGGAGGAGTTTACAGCAGTAGGAACGCTGTATGTAAAATTTATGCACAATAGAAGAAATTGACACAAAATATACAATGACAGGGAAGAATGGGAAGATCCCGAATATGAGGACAGTGAAGAAGTAGATGACCAGCAGAGACCCTTGGGTGGTAGTGTTACGAACAAAAAAATGCAACAGATTGGCCTGCAGGAATGTCTGTGATCATTTGTCCCAAACTAGAAGGCACAGTTGGACGAATCATTATTGAAGGAGTGGTTGGACTGATCCATTACATACGAGTGGACGTTAAATTGGCATTAATGAATGTGTAGAATAATGATAAAAATATATGCAGAATAATGTGTATTAATGGCTAAAATATGTAGAGAAAATATCAAAGGGAATAAAAAGTGAAATAAGTAACTTCGATTGTAGAAAAAAATTAACTTATGCTTTTAATGTTTCGGCATCAAAGTTACATTTTGGAAGGACAAAGAAACAAACATTAATACTTACAACAGATTTTGTATTACTGGTATATTATCCAGTAGCCTAATAATTATAGCAAATGCAGTTTTATAAAAATGTGTAGCTACTTTTTTTTTTATCAGAAATCACTACTTTTATTGAATACCTTAATATTCTCCTTTTCAATTTCTAGTTCCAAATCTAAATTCCAAGTGACATATGGCTACTAAACTTCGATAATAAATATAGGCTGCTAATTGATAATTCAATATGAATGCTTTTTAGATGTATAACAATATGATAACGATGCATATGAGATTTTCTCAAAATGTTGCGTGTTTTTTCTCGAAATTAATGTCGAGCTTCATCCTGTCCCTTATTGCTGGTTTACACGGGGCAAGTAGAGGGGCACAGCAAGTAACAAGCATCTTGCTTCATATCATGAACTAACAAGTAGCATTCACTATAATAAGCAAGTTTAGTTTCAAGTAGCAGTTCAAGTACCATAATATACCGAAAATAGTGTAAGAGAATAATAAATGTGTCAAGATTTTGCTTGCACAGAGCATTTGTAAAGATTCTTGAGGAAATTTGGAGGGAAAATTAAGAAAAAGAAGTTATGGGTAAAAAAAATGGTTTGCAAGAAGAAGTACTACACATGGCTGCTCAGAATTGGGTGCAAAAAATATGGATGAATATAGGACTTATTCAAGCATGTCTTTTGAATGTTTTGACACGTGTGATGTAATAGCTAGTGATATCAATTGATGAGATACGCTGATGAATGCTATACCGTCGAGAATTAAACTGGAAATTGCACTGTCATATTTAGCAACTGGAAAAGGCTCAAACTTTTTCCGGGTTTCAAAATCTTCATGATCTATGTTAATTCCTGAAGTACATGATATTATTTACCCTAAACTGGGAGATCACGTAAACGTATGAAATAAGTTTTGATTTGTTTATCATCATCATCATCATCATCATCATTATCATTATCATTATCATCATCATCATCATCATGAACAGACTAAAGCTTCATTGAGCCTGTTTCTGTCTTTCTTAAGATAAATGTTCGTCCAGCACTGCTTAGTTCGTCCTGGATCTCCCGTCCTCTAGGCTGGTGTTTGAAAATTAGTTTCGGTAGCCATGTTGATTCCATTCATTGAACGAACGTGTTGTAGTCACTGGAGTTGGTAATTTTTTATGTCTTCCAAGATATTTGAAACCCTTAATTTTTTCGTATATCTAAATTTCTTTTTTGTCAAATCTTGTGAAACCTAATAGTGGGCGTAAAAACCTCATTTGAGCAGCTTCTAGTTGTCTCTTATGTTTTGTATTGAGAATTCAGACTTCACTAGAATATTTTAAAGATATTTTTGCTGTAACATTATGTAATCGTAGTTTTGTTTCTGTCATCTGTTTGCTAAAATGTCTTTTTACAATGCCATTTAATCTGTTGAATCTTTGTATCTTTATATCTATATCATCCTTAAATTTAGAAATATAATGCCCTAAATAATTAAATTCTGATGTTTGTTCTATAATTTTTTTCATTTATTTCAATCTTGACTCTCTCTAAATATTTACCACAAAAGCCTAATGCTTTTGATTTTGAGATGAATATTTTGATATTATATTTTTCTGAAATTTGATTTAGTCGAAATGCTGCTATTTGTAGATTATTTTCAGAGCTGGCAAAAAGGACCATATCACCAGCATATAGTAACCTGTCCAAGGGAAATTCATTTATACTCGAAACAATCTCAAGATAAATAGGACTGATGTGTTTATTGAATTAATTTAATTATAGAAAATATTATACTGTAATACAAATAAATTTTAGTTATTAGCCTACTTTTAGCCCTAGAACAAGCTATGTATTAAAAAAATTATAAAATGTTATTGTGGCTAAGGCAAATGTAAAGTTACAGGTATATTCAAAATCGTACTGGTATGTGATGTATAGGCTAAACGCAAGAGCACCGAATTTATTCGAACACGTGATCACTAGCCTACTGATGCAAGCAGGCAAGAGGCAAGAAAAGGTTCACAGGAGACAAATGAAGGGCAAGTTATTTGCCAGTGGTGTTGGGGGAAGTCAAGCTGCCTGAGAAATAGAACTAGTTTCTATTTACTTGTCTTGCCTGATTACTTGCCATGCCTCTCTACTTTCGACATGTAAACTGGCCTTTATTGGCTTTCTATAAACCAGATAGATCTAACCCCAATGCTACGGACAGGGCTTAATTTATAAATTTTGTCTTTTCATGCAGTGTTTTATGTCTCGGTTACTGGTCATGACAATCCCACAGTTCAACTTAGCTTCCTCCCCTGTTGCTTGACAGTTTCATGGCAGTATATATTAATTCGCGAAGATGGTTAGACTGTTGACTATACTGGCCTACTAACCACAGGGAGGTAACTGCAATCTAGTTAGTTCTGAGGTAATTGCACTAAAATGTTTTGTATAAAATGTACACAGATGCACATACTCCTAGTTTTACATAATTTTTAAGGAAACAAATATCAAAAGTCCTTCAATAACTGTCTATTCAAAAATACAAAATATTACATAGGTTACATGAACATATTCCGACTAGCGCTTTCGCTATTATAATAGCGAAAGCGCTAGTCAGAATATGTTCATGTAACCTATGTAATATTTTGTATTTTTGAATAGACAGTTATTGAAGGACTTTTGATATTTGTTTCTTTAAATTTGTTAACTTGTCGGACCAACATGCCTTTCAAATAATTTTTAAGGTTTTTAGAGCCTTGATACGACACCATAAAAAAAAGTATTAGGTGCAAAATACTCCACAGAATTGTTATAAATCATTAACTCATTTTTCATAAGGTTTTCAGTTACCCCCCTCTGTGCTTAGTAGGCCAGTATAGAGCAACGCACTTTTGTGTAAACGTTATTAAATACAAATCACCTAGTCGTATGCATGCAGAATTTATTCAGACATTTCTTGATCAGTTGCCTCCTTCCAGACCTGCAGTTCACGATACAATCCCTGTTTAGGTGAGGGAGCATCTTCTATGAGGTAAGATTTTATACTAGTTTTAGGAAAAGAGTTGAAGTATGGGTGCTGCTGGCTGCAGCACGCTTGGTATATAAAACACTGTGTGAGTAGACAAGATTTATAAACAAACTCCTGTATAAGTTCATGTCGAGATAGTTCATTTCTTTTCTTTCGCGATATTCTCATAAAAAGATTTCGTTCAATATTTCATGTTTACACATTGCTTTGATTTCAGGATGGAAACTTGAGTGACAGTAGCCTCATCTCACATACCAGTGAAGGCGTGCAATCTATCCAAAGTGACATAAATGATGACAATATCAGCTGTCCGAAGTTCACAACTTTCACAATAATAACTTACACACTCTATATTTTATTATGGACAACTTTGTATGCTATTGCTATTCATTTAGAATTCGGTACTGTTTACCTCATCGTGTCAGTCCTATATGCTATTTGGATAAATACACGAACTGGTCCTAAGAAGAAAGGCGAGATCAGTGCTTATTCAGTATTCAATCCTAATTGTGAAGCAATTGATGGAACATTGAACGCTGAACAGTTTGAAAGGGAAATCAGATATGGTGCTGCTAGTGTACATTGATATATTCTAATTTAAAATCTGCATACTTACAGTTTTTACAAGTGGTATTTATGGTTCGGTAAATTATTCATGTATTTGATTCCATTTGTCTGCAAATTTCAGCATTTGGACTTTCATGGATTCAGGTTTTGATTATTCAAGAAAACACCAATATTTTGAAAATGTAATAGTTACTTGTTATATTACATCGACATGTTTTATACACTTTTATATAAAGTATTTAATGCAGGAACTGTGATCGAATTAACAAAAAATACTTCTATATTCTAGGGAAAATTGAGAAAATGTTTAAAACTTATTTATTTTTTAATAAATAACATGTACTGGGTAATGTTTTATATAGTAAAAGTATATGCACACTAGAATAATTTTTTTTTTTCGTGATTAATTATATTGTTGATGAGCAGGGATAAATACAGGTACTGTACTTTTTTGCAGACAAAAAAAAAATAAAAGCAAGGAAGCACAACATCGGAAGATTTAGACCATCACTTTTCGGGGTGGGGGGGGGTAACTTTAGTTTGTTTTACATATGCTTTAAATAATTTCTCAATATTTTTTCACATTTCTATATCTTTCTCTTTTTCAGTGATATTATTTGGCTTAAATTGGCCATTATTTATGAGTAAGATGTTTATGACATGAATGTCATAATTTCTCATGGACACATAATAGGCCTTTAGCCACTTGTAAATACAATATTTTTTCTTATCCTAGCAGCGGTCGAATTGGAAATAAATTACTGCTGTTTTACTAATTCACTGTGGGCTAAAGCAAGGAGATGCACTATCAGCTTTACTTTTTAACGTCGCTCTAGAATATGCCATTAGGAAAGTTCAGAATAACAGAGAGGATTTGGAATTGAACGGGTTACATCAGCTTCTTGTTTATGCAGATAACGTGAATATGTTAGGAGAAAATCCACAGATGATTAGGGAAAAAACAGAAATTTTACTTGAAGCAAGTAAAGACATAAGTTTGGAAATAAATTCCGAAAAGACAAAGTATATGATCATGTCTTGTGACCAGAATATTGTATGAAATGGAAATATAAAAATTGGAGATTTATCCTTCGAAGAGGTGGAAAAATTAAAATATCTTGGATCAACAATAACAAATACAAATGACACTCAGGAGGAAATTAAACGCAGAATAAATATGGGAAATGCCTGTTATTATTCGGTTGAGAAGCTTTTGTCATCTAGTCTGTCAAAAAATCTGAAAGTTAGAATTTATAAAACGGTTATATTACCGGTTGTTCTGTATGGTTATGAAACACAGATTAAGGGTGTTTGAGAATGAGGTTCTTAGGAAAATATTTGCGGCTCAGAGGGATGAAGTTACAGGAAAATGGAGAAAGTTACACAATGCAGAACTGTATGCATACTTAGCTTGAAGTTTTTTTTTTTTTTTGGAGGAGGGCCCATAGCCAAGCACCGCAGCCTTATGTTTATTGTGCAACCTTCTTATATTCGAATGATTGTTGAAGTCCAGTTAGGAGGTTCTTCAAGCACATATTCACTGCATGGTGCCATCGCATGTATTCAGCCACAGCATCCAGTCCTGACTGGAGACTTGATCCTCCGCCTTCCTTGATGTTCTGCAGCCTCCTCAGATCGTTGTTCGCAATTCATGTGCCTGAATCTGTTACATCTTTCAGCAGAAGAACATGTCGCAATCAATTCCACGACTCACTAAGGCACTATCTGTCCGAAGGAGCTACACTACACTAAGTTGTCAGTATTGACTGCATCAAAGTGAATGACTCACTGTCTGTAGCCCCTCACAAGGTAACTTTCACTTTTCTGTATCCCCTTCCACAGCCACACCCCCGTTCACTCCAATCACACTTAACCCACTACCTGCCCCTTCGACCAGTGCCCTGTTAAAATCGTCCTTCAACTCGTATCCTAATACATTAAAAGTAGCCCACATAAATGCGCAAAGCTTTCTCTGTCGTAAAGTTCAATCTATATTCTACCCTTTGCCCCTTCACACTATTCTTATTTCTGAAACGTGGTTGAAGCCTTCCTTACCATCTTCTCTTGTAAGTTTAGATAATTACACCCTCTGTAGAAATGACTGAATCGGTAAACATGGAAATCGTGTTGCACGCAGTGAAGTGATAAATAAAGGGCATTTATCTACATCGGGTAAAACGCGTAAACGCAAAAAAACCTGTGACAAGTGCAATGTGACGAGTTTGCAAGAAGTGCAGTGCGTCGTAAAGTGTATCACTTTTTTTTAAATGAACGAGTCGCCTACAATGAATAAAATAATGACTTTTATAAATAGTGATCCCGACTTGCCGAACTTCAAGAAAACAAGGCTTCACAATATTCTGCGAGAGATCGGGTTTAAGTTTATACAGACAAACAGAAAGAGCATTATTGTTGACCGCGAAGATATATTATTGTGGCGTAGAAAGTATTAATTGAGGAAAATACGAGCAAATAGCCGAGAGTTATATTTTCTTGACGAGACGTGTGTCAACGAAGGTCAAGCCGTTTCTAAAGTGTGGGTAGATTCTACCATAAAAAAAAAACAGGCGTTTTTGTCAGGGCTGACTATCAGGTTGAAAAATCCAACTGCGAAATGTAGGCGTCTCATTTTACTTCACATAGGAAATGAAGATGGTTTTGTGGGAGTTCATTATGGAATCAAAGAAAACCGTGGACTGTAATGAAGAGATGACCGACGACGTCTTCATAAATTGGTTTAAAGGGATTTTGCCTTCGCTTGCACCTAACAGCATTATGGACAATGCGTCCTACCGTAGTGTGAAGTTGGATCGCGTTCCCACTAAACATTGGCTGAAAAAAGACATGATCGAGTGGATGGATTCGAAAGGAATACGATACAGGAAGGGCATGGTGGACGAACTGATAGAACAGATAACGTTAACAAGAACTTCGACAAATATGTTGTGGATTCTATGGCAGAACAGGCAGGTCACACAGTGTTAAGACTCCCTCCTTATCACTGTGTATTAAGTCCCATAGAAGCCTTTTGGAGCAAAGTGAAAGGGTACGTTACCCTAAATAATAAATTTTTTAAGCTTAATGAAATCAGGACCTTACTAAAGGAAGGCTTAAAGTTGGTAACACCTGATATGTGGCGTTCATTCATACGCCATGTAGAAGGGGAGAAGGAGAAATTCTTGAAATCGGACAGCCTGTGAGACACCAGTTACCACCCAGCAGAGTGCAGCAACAGCAGCAGCGGCGGTGAAGAGGAAGAGGGGAGTTTCCTGGAAGGAATCGCGCCTTGTCTGATTCTGATGAGGTAGGCAATTAAAATAGTTATTTTGTCTTTCATACATATTAGTGACGCTTTTAACGAGCCTGTTTATGACATCGGATCTGGATTGCATTCATATTTACTTACTTTAGTCGCCATATTCCTGATTTTCTCGTAAGAACGTGACCTGGGCCGAGCGGTGACAGTTCTGTTATAATACAGTAAAAAAGTGACAGGCACGTGGTGGGTAAAGTAGTGCCACAATTCTGCCCAATCACAGCAGCTCGCGGATGGATACCTTTTGCAGCGTTATTTACAGTACAACATATTCTTATAGCGTACGTTATTTCTTTTTGTCTCTTCAAAACGATCCATTTTGCATTGCACGTACAAATCCTAATACAATCAATATAAACAGAAGAACATTGCTATGACATTTCCTTTGCATCAGATCACATGTCAGCAACGAAACTTCAACAAAGAAAAATAAAATAAAATGCGACAATTTAGTCGCGGCCTTGGAAAATGTAGTATATATACTACGGGATCGAATCATATTTTCCCCTCATTTTCAGTACATTTGTACCCTCGAGATAAATCCCTCGGGCACCAATTATGTACCTCACGGAAAATCATGCGTTTCTCTCTCTTAATGTATAATATATTATTATGCAGTCCAGAACCGTATTATGAGTTTCTCGATACAGTTGTAGATAGTGAGTGAGCAGGCTGTGTTTTATCCAACTGACTTCTTGAATTCTTAGAAACCACTACTATTGCAAAGTATTGAGCCACCAAAATTATGCAATGGAACAAGAATTGGTGTGGAAAAACTCATGCAAAACGTAATAGAAGTGACAATATTAATTGGCAAAACGAAAGGAGACGTTTTTATCTTACGTATTCCTATGATACCCTCTAACATACCTTTCGATTTTAAGCAACTGCAGTTTCATTGTAATGGCCATATTAAAATAAAGCTCAAGGACAGTCGCCCAAAGTTGCAGACATTAACTTAGAAACTGCGTGTTTTTTTGTTTTTTTTTTACACACACTCAACTATGTAGCTTGCTCTCGAGTGGGCACATGTGGACATTTATATACATATATTAATGCAAAGGAAGGGAAAACAAAGAATGTTACACATATAAATAAGCAGTTCAATGATACTTTTGTCATGTTGCTAATGTAGTATGTGAGTGTACGTAAGTCCACTGAAAATAACATTGTATTACTTATAAAATATACGTCTCTCAAAATATTGAAATATTGTTATTCATGTCCGAAAATGTGTTAGGGTAAAGTTGCCTAATTCCGTGATACGTTTTTTTCACTGAATGACACAGGATTGGGTATCTTGCTAGGAAGTTCACCGATGTCTCAAAAGTAGGCGAAAGATGCACTCTTTTGAGAAAGATGTCTGCCGCTATGTTCGAACGCCAAAGCTTTGACTGACATTCAATTTAAAAAAAAGTATCACGGAAATAGGCAACTTTACCCTACTGCGAAATACTATAAGTATAGCCTAATCACGTTGACAATGTAGTATTTTAAGCGGTGTGGAAAGAACAATCTCATATTTTCTAAAAATATACGTCTCAGAATATTACTCGTTATGTTAAAAATGACTTATTGCGAGTTTATATTGTAGCCTATATATATTCTGTATATAAAATAAGAAATAATATAATTAATAAGTTCTGAATTTGTGACATACAATTTCTCAAGTCATATTTAAAAATAGCCGGGTATGATATAAGCGGGCGTACAGCTGTTAAGGGGTAAAAAATGTTCAAATATAAATTAAATGATGTACCTAAATAATTGACTGATAGATAAATTTTGGCCCACGATGACATCCCAATGGGTTGAGATTGAGAACAAGGGAATTCCCTGTTTATCGTCAACTGCATCTGAAGTTCAAGTGAAAGCACACATACATGGAATTACGTGAAATGTATGTTAGGACAGCTTCAGATCAATTTACAGATCTTATAATTATTTTATCTCTGCCTCTGTGTAACGTCACATTTGCGATGGGGAGGAAAGGGGACGGCAGAAAGGTTGTAATGTTTTTTAGTATGTTAACGCCCACAAATAAGATAAGACACTTGAAGATAAGACACTTGAAAATAACACAGCGCCTTATAGAAACATTTGAACGTCATTCTGCGCAATGTTTTTATACCAGATCTAAATGTTTGATGCTCTGCATCTGAAATTCAAGATTTTTTTTAGTTAAGTTCTTGTTCCAGAGAACGCTTCAATTACAAGTCCAGTGAGAAAAGTTCTCAGGAATACCCACCAAAAAGATGGATAGAAAATTTTATATTTTGATCATGATTGTATTTCACAGACTTCTCGCAACCGGAACAGGCCAAAAGACCAACCTATGATGATGATGATGATGATGATGATGATAATACAGAAATAAGAATGTGGAAATCAGTAGAAAACTTAGCTGTATCTGAATTAGAATAGGAAGCAAATACCGGTACTTTAATAATACGAACCAAAATTAACGTAAATTGAATTAAACTCGTGGCGTGACAGCCCATGGAAGATCAAGGCCAAATAGCTGACTGCTGGACTTATATTTTCATGCCTTAGAAGAAGTGAACGATCACCTAACTACGGGAGTAACGTGTGAGCAGCATTATGTCCCCTCTAGCCATTATAGCTTGCTTACGAAACGGATTTTGCTACTGTAGCTTCTCAAATTAATCACTACGCTTGGTAGGCACTGGTACTATACACTGGTCCAGATTGTATGAGGAAATTTGTTTCTCTATAAGCACGTACTCGACTAGCAACTCCATGACAGGCCAGGAAGGCCCAGAGGGTGGGGCGAAAGGTTAAGGCAAGTTAATGATATGTTATGATCCAGCAGGGGACATCGGCAATGTCAAGAAAAACCACAAACGCTTACCTAGTCACTCTCCGTTAAAATGTTGCAGAAAATACAGATACAATGATAGAACTTCGCACACTAAATTTGTAGAGTACCTTAATTTTTTTAATTAAATGCATAACTACACGTAACTCCTATGCATAATTATGGGTAATAAGAATTTAATTCCAGTAGGCCTACTGACGCATGCATGGAAATCTTTCACATAATATTGTACACACTGAACTCTAGCACACACATTTTACAGGTACTTGTTTGAAGAATGTATTTTCTTAAGAATCTGTTCGTTCCCATACAGCTTCACACTAAATTCTTCATATGAGAAATGGAAGTTTGTTTTCACTTGTAACAAAGCTTTAACTGTTTCAACTTTCATTCTTGACTTTTCATCAGTCCAGATTGAGTTCATTGTGGAGAAAAGTATTTCAACTGATGAATTACTGCCTGGAAGACAAATGATTAATGACACTATTTTGAGAAGATTTTCAAATGGAATGGAATTTTTTTTTTTTTGAAATGTTGAAAAACATCATACCACTTTTAATCTGTTGGTTTGTCACAAAATTCCTCATTTTTAAACTACTTAAAACTGAATGTTACGGCAGTTCTAACGCTTTCGCGCAACGCGAATGTTTAGATGACGAAAGACAAAGATGGTATGTTCTTCTCAAAGAGTGCAGAATATCTCATACTGTGCTCACTGGTTCTTCTGTCTCATACTAAGAAACTTTCAGAAATGTGCATCAATCACAGCAGTTCCATCACATATAAATATTTATGTGTAAAATGTTAGTGAAACAAAATCAAAGCTTCTGGGGACAAAAGCGGGGACATTTGCTCCCCGGGGACAGCAACTCAAAACCGGGGACTGTCCCCGGAAATCGGAGACGTCTGGTCAGCCTATGTTAATGGCAGTAGTGGTGTCAATCCTACGTGACCGCCGCCTTTACCCCCAAGGAAATGCCCCTGGTACTCATTTCTGGTAGTCGGAAATCTAGCAATCGTGAATACGACGCTGACAGGTTGGCCACTGTGCTTCAGCCCCTAAACGAACCTGATCCCCTCCGCATAAGAGTAACCTGATGAGTCCCAGAGGCCCGGAGCCCAAGTCCTTCCTATATCAGCATCGGAAACCCTCCTACTACCCCCAAGACTTAACCCCAGCATATTTTTACTTTTGCGGATGATAGATGAAATGATGTAGGTGGAGAGTATTGATAGAATGATAGAGTGAAACGGGAGTACCCCGAGAAAAACCTTCAGCTTTGTCCACCACAAATTCCATCACGACCTGGTCGGGGATCAAACCCGGGTCGCCTGGGGGAAGGCGAGCGCTCTAGCGCTGTAGCCACAGATGTGGTTAAGGGAACTGGGTAGCGATACTCCGCGATTAAAAAATATCAATACAAAAGTTTAGTTGAATATTTCTAGGCTTCTAGTGCTCAGAATGGAATAAAAATTTCCAGGCTTATACAATCAATCATTCTGAATTCAGTGGTATAAAAGACAACTAATTATTTGTTTCGTATCCAAGTGCAAAAGAAAGACCCTAACTGATAACCTGCTTTCCCACTTTGCTAAGTGTACCTCATTCTTCAGGTGCATATTACTTGCTACAACCTTCACTCATATACCTTGTATTCTTTTTAAGTTATCTAGTAATTTGTATTGTAAATTCCAAAGCAAAATTTAGTTAAATATTTCACCCCTAGTGAAACAGAAAAAATATTGAACTTTGTTTACAATTTTTTTACAATTTTTTCAATGCATATATATTTTTTCTCGTGTTGTGTGTGTGATATTCTTAAACCCGTAGGTCTACTATGTAGAATACAGGCTGCAGAAAACGGTGTAAAAATTTCATGTAAATTGATTCAGTAATTTCAGAGAAAAGTGCACTTAAGTTTGAAAAATATCAACTTATGGAAAACTGTAAAAAAAAAAAAAGAAGAATGTATGAATTACATGCACTGCCAAATTTAAAGAGGTCATTTAAAAGGCTTATCTACAGAAATACCCAAACAATGTTTATATTGTTTTAAAGAGCAGTTTTGTACTTTATTTTAAAGCACAAAACAAAAAATTGGATTTTTCATCCCTAATCACTACCTGGTTCCCTTAAGGCAATACCACTCATATAATTATGTAGATTGGTAGGTAAAATAAGAACGAAATAAACCGAACAGAAACAAGAAAAGGAAAAGTGAGATAAAAAAGGCTCAAAAGGCTTTCTTTTGTAGAAAGTATGCAGTCCTACTTAGCTAACTAATTACCCCAATTTCCCCAGCATTAGTAGGCTACACGCAGGCTTTTGATGAACTCCTTATGTCCTTACTTCTCGTTACATTATGAACTTCACGTCTGAAGTACAAAATTATTAATGTGGCATTTAACCCTTGGCAGCTGAACTCCTCTCCCATTACCATTCGTCGCTAGTCTGAAGGTGAAATCCTACTTACGGTTGCTCTTTGAGACGGAAAATAATTTACGTGTGATGAATGTGCATTATCCAGCGCGAAAAGTCCTGGATTAAATGTCACTGTAGAAGATCTCATTTTATAAGAATATAGTAAGTGTAGAGGGATGAAACAAGTGTGATATTAAGGAAATTTGTTTCTCTATGAGTACATTTTTAACATTTTTCATTACTTAAACTCCTTTTTATATAATTATTTCATAGTTAATTTGTAATTAATCAACTCATCAAATCAAAAAGAGTGATTGAGAACTATCACATAAAACACAGAAACCTAGTGTTGATGATAAGCGGTTTTATTTATATTTTGTGTACAACATACAGCTCCTTATTAAACTTGTAATATTTGGTCTCTTAAAATTATTCTAAACTCTACAATGTTCTGAAATACTGTATCAAATACCTTACGTATTTGACTGTATTATTGATTTTTATGACATGAAAATGAATCTATTTGTAGTCCACTGTTCACAATAGTGGACATAATATATTATTTTTTTTAAATTTTAAATAGATTCTAACGAAACAACCCAAACCGAAAGGAAAACCAAACCGAGAGTAAAATAGTCCAAACCCAACTAAAAACCAATGCAGATCAAATAAAAATCAACCCAAACCTAAATTAAAACCAACCTGAACCCAAATCGAAAGCAATCCAGGAGAAAACCAAAATCAACGCAAACTATCTAAATCAAAACCAACCCACGTCCAAATCAGAACAAACAAAAACAAGAACCAACCCAAATTCAGACCAAAATTCCAAACCCAAACCAAAACTAACCCAAAGATTAATAAGAAGACAAACCTGCCAACCAAACCAATGCTACACAATCATCTCGGCTAATCAATTCCGCTAACTGAATTAACTAAATTTAAATTAAACTGTCACTATGACACTACAGACCTTGACAATCTTTGGTCTCTCTTTTTATGTTTTTCTTTTTTCGTAAACTATGCAAACGAGTAAGAGAGTTGTCTAATGGCTTGGCGTGAAACGACGCTCTTAATGACATGAAGCGTCGTACTGGAGT
Organism: Periplaneta americana; assembly: GCF_040183065.1. Lineage (NCBI taxonomy): Eukaryota > Metazoa > Arthropoda > Insecta > Blattodea > Blattidae > Periplaneta > Periplaneta americana. Next base: position 36,210,707 of record NC_091133.1, read on the forward strand.
GCCGCCGGGTATGGGTTTATTAGCAAAACTTGATCCTTTTAACACCTCCTATCACTTTTCAAAGTTTGTAACGAACTTACCCGAAACAGGAAGTATATTATACCATGTTTCCCACTGAAACATCTACTTTCGACGGGATATGAAGATCTATGCATGTCTCCAATTTCAGTTTTGACTATACAGAGTGAACCGTAAGAAATGTCATTAATTCTAGCAGATAATTCCTTAGTAAAGAGTAACAAAAACGTCAAATACCATTTTGCTATATTTTGAATAGTTATCAAGAAAAACGTACATTTTAAAATACGTAAATTATGACATCGTGCAACCACAGTCTAGTATATAGAGTCGCGAAGCTCAATACGTAGTAAATATGCAAACATTAGGTAGTTGCTCACCACTAAGATCGCTAATATCGCCTCATTACTGGCAATGCAAAATAGTACCGTCACAGTCTATTGTTTCTAGCACCCTCAAAACTCAAGCTTCATGACTGTATATAGTAGACTGTGGTGCAACGCTGTAGCCTGTTGCAAGTGCACATCAGGATTATGTTGCTCTGAGCAACTCCTTCACCTGGGTTGTTCAGAATAGGAAAGTGCAAGGTCATTGCCATGTACGAGTACAATGAGGGATATAACTATTGAGCGGGCGAAAATTTTTCAATATCTGTAACGCGGTTCATAAAAATCTATGGGCCATATTCATAGACATTCTTAGCGCGGGCTTCCGGTGGATGATCAGCGAAGTAACGTTTTTCGTATTCGTAAACCAGTGTTAGCGATATGATATGATATGAATCCTGTACAAGTAATCAGTCGATAGCCGGGGCTAGTTTAGCACGCTCGTAGCGCGGGCTAGCGAAATGTCTATGGATAGCACCCTAGAGTTTTAATTTATTCTCAGCATGGATATGTAATATATAAACAGAAAATCGAAGCGAATACAGTAGAGCGTTTCGTTTAGGCACATTGAAAACGTAAACAAAGTGCAGGTAACGTGTGGGGGGAGGACGAGCCGTACGATAAACACGAGGGATGCACAAGGTTTTATTACAACATTTATGGCGAGCATTAATTGAAATTATATTTTCCAAAAACACACAAGACAAAAGAACACAAATTGCATAACTTTATCATACACACATTTTAACAAACAAGCAAATTGTAACGTTGAAATAATTCAATGTAACAAATCAAATTTTGCTGCTTGTATGATGTTGCTTTCAAGCAGCATCTTTTACGGTCCTGAATTTTATTCTCTTTATGACTAACATAATATCACCGTCTTCTGTAGCCAAATTAACATAACTACATTATATTGGCAGTATATTGGTCTGAAGTGACAACACTATTTCCTAAACATAATTTTATTATCCCTTATAAAAAATTAAGTTTATTCAGGTACAGTAGTCACACAGAGAATGAAATTCATGACCGTAAAAATGCTGCTTGAAAGCAATATCATATAAGTAGCAAAATTTGATTTTTTAAATTGAATTATTTCAACGTTACAATTGTTTGTTTGTTAAAATGTATATATGATAACGTTATGCAATTTGTGTTCTTTTGTTTTGTGTATTTTTGAAAAAATAATTCCAATTAATGCTCCACCATAAATGTTGCAACTAAAACCTTGTGCATCCCTCGTGTTTATCATATTTATCATACGGCTTGTCCTTCCCCCAGACGTTACCTGCACTTTGTTTACGTTTTCACTGTGCCTAAACGAGATGCTCTACTGTACCTGCTCATCATATGACTGAAAAGTTTCGGTTCGGAGCATGCATAATGTGGCCTTCTTTGACTTGAATCGCTCAACTATTATGTTCCTCACTGTACATTGTTTTTAAACGGTTAAAAAATACAGATGGCATACCGTTTAATTTTTGTGTTTGAAAGTGTGTTAGAGAACCGAGAATGAACACTGATGATTTCACATTAAACAAAATCTTGGAAAATTAAAAATAAACTCTACAACCTAATTCTAATTAAATGTTCAGAGAACACAGGCAATAAGTTAGGCTTATCTCAAAATAAATTTAAAAGATTAAGAAATATTTCTACACTCTCATTTCAATTGAATATTCTAGAGAACGAAAATAGTAACAGATTATAAAAACAAAATTTTAAATAATTTAAAATTCTACAGGCAAAAATAAAGATACGATATGCTATTTTATGTTAAAAGAACAACATTAAAAATGATGTTTTCGATTTATTTTTCATTAAATTTTCGATGAACACATGCAATAAGAAAAGCTTATTTTATTTTATATAAATCTATTTATTGATTTAAAAAAAATCCGTTTGTCGTACTGCGATCATTTTCTTCAGACAATTAGAAATAATTCCTGCCCACTTTCATTTTTAAAGTCGTAACCGGTAAATGTACATACAAGAAATCAAATCTACCGAAACGTCTTTAAAATCAATCGTGTTTTACAGGAACATCATTTTATTTTTACTTGCATTTTTATTGTACCTGCATTTCTGAATGTACTTCACTCTCACCCCTTCACTAATGTCCTTGCTCCCGTCAGACACACAAACTTACGGCCGCTGTTGCATTCGAAGTCTTCAAGCAGTGAAGTAAACACTGCAGTGTATAGTGTGTTTCAGAAATATGGTTACGTTTTCTATAGAAGAAAGAACCTATATTAATAATATCGTACTAAAAATTATATTGAAGAAACGATAAATTAAATTTCAGAGAATATGCTTCAAAATGTTTTTAATAATATGCGTAAAGAATTGAAGCCTGCATTGTAATGAACGGCAACCATTTTCAGCAACTTGTTTAAAAATTCAGATTAGCTTATTTTGAATTGAGGTGGCTAGAAGCAAAGGAATGCTAGTGACATTTGTAATAACATGAGTTAAGTGCATCCAGTGTAAGCTAAAGTATCTAAAATTTTAGTGGCAAAGGGATATTTTAATCGCATCACACATTAAAATTTAAATAAAAATTTCACCGGTTTTACGAAAGCTTAAATATGTAAACCCCATTTTCTCAAAAGTAACAAGTGCACTTACAGCCCTTTACTTATGAGCCCCTCAATTTAAATGCACACTCTATATTTTATGTTAACATCAATAATTAATATGCTAAATAAAGTAGACATTACATAACGAACATAGCCGCCTAAAAAGTTGAGTTTTTGAAAAAAAAAATGTTACTACTCTACTGTATTCTGATAAATTTCGTAAAAGTGATGATCAAACTGTAAATCGTAATATCGTATTTCCCTACAACATAAATGGATACACTACTTTTCTCTCCTCCTATACCTAGTAAAATGATTTGTTTACATATTGCAGTAGTAACATCAAACTCCTGTAATGGAAGGGGGCAACAGTGTTTCCGAGTATAGCCAGGTTAATGTTAAAAATGTTGGTAAAAATAAAGTGATGTCCCTGTATTTACATTTCTCGTTTTCTCACACGTCGTTTCGAGCAAGCCAGCTGTTCAGGGTACCTGGCCTATGACATGTACTGTATATCTGTCTCTCTCAGCAGGCAGTAACCTTCACAGAGTTGTCACACTTCATTACGAATACTTACATTTGTTCGAATCAAATTTCTGCACATTTAAAGGACAAAACTAATATTCTTTCAATCACTTATTATCATAATACACTGTTCTCTTAAATTGACTGAACATATGGGGAATTAATTCAACAGCTTTCCCAAAATACGTTATGAAATGTTTCATATAACATATTTCCCCCCCCCCCCGAAAAGGAAGCAAAATCGAACAAAATTGCATTAAACATTTTTATATTCTATATTCCTAAATATATTTGTTTGAAATATCTCAAAGAACAATCACTTAAAATTAATGGCATTACTTACGGTTCACTCTGGATATACAATAAGAATAATACTGTTTCGGAATATAATTGTACCGTATTTATTTCACATGTTAAAATTAGGTACTGTGTTGTTGACTAGTTTCAACCTGTTATAGGTTATCTTCAGAACTGGGTGTTCCTTATTTTCGCGCCTTCTGATTATGCTTCCTGTGGGGATGTGTTTGTGTAGTGTAATGTGGAGTCAAATAGTGCGTGTGTGTTCTGAAATTGAGTTGTATGTATGTTGAGAATATCATGAGGGTGTGTTATTGTTTGTCTGTATATTTCGTATTCTTCTAGTGTGTTTAGTTTCTGATTTTTTGCTTGAATGTGTAGAATTTCCATGTCTGTATTTATGTTGCTGTAGGTGTGATTAGCATTTTTGATGTGTTGTGCGTATGTGGAAGTGTTTTGTGATTTTGTTATACAGAGCCTTCCAAAAAAATGTATAGGCCTACACTCTTCGTCAGATTGTATCGGGATATTGATTTGAATTACGAGTATGTTGTAGTATGGTTTTTCGCTCAACAGATGTCGGTACTTTCATCACGATAGTGAGAAAACAAAATTGCTGGAGTACGCTTGACGTTCAAGCAGCGAAAATGCATTCTGAAGTGGTTTATGAGGTTTGATAATGCCGTTGAAGTGCAGGGTCAGTGGAGGGGGGAGTATGAAACAGAACCCCCAACCCACCTAACAATTAAACCCATTATTGACAAGTTTGAGGCGCATGGAACTATTTGTGATATTCACAAAGGAAGATCGGGAAGACCGCGTACAGCTACAAGTCCTGCTTCGTCGGCTCTCGTGTTGGAAAGGTTTGTTACTTCTCCACAGAAGTCTGCTGCGCAATGTGCACGTGAAGTGGGGATTAGTAGTACAAGTGTACGGGGACTCAGGAATGACGGATCCTCCACGTTGACATCAGTCATTCCGGAGTCCCCGTCATTCGTCAAAACGTTCCCATCTACCGGTTGACGCACCGAAGCTTGTAGTTTTTCCAGCCGTCACGAAGGCGCTGTCCTTGGTGCACCACAGGAACCGAACTACGTAACAGCGGATGATGATGATAATAAGTGAACGCCAGTAGGAAAAACGGGAGTATCACACGAAAACCTACCACCAAACACCGTCTTTGTCCATCACAAGTTCCAGTTGGACCCCCCGGGATTCAAACTCGGATTACCAGCGTGGAAAGCTAACGATGCGCCTAGAGAGTAAAATGTTGTAGATCCTGCTGGGAAAAAAGTATTCTGTTCAAGTAAAGAATTCTCTAGTTAAGCATACGCACAGATAACTACAATATCAATTTAATTCAGCTTAATCTAACCTTGAACTCCTTGTTTACTCCACATCATGCCAACAATTGAGACGAGGATTTTATTTCAGCTATTATGCTACAGCAGCGTTGTACGAGAGAAACGAACCCAACCGTAAACTCAGGACGTCGTAAAAAGGCGAGCAGATGACACTCCGCCTACGAGTTGAGAACCTTGAGTTTGTCGTTTAAAGCTAATCATTGATTATTATGTCTTTCATACGGGATTGCAAATGTTTTATGGTCCATTATGCTTCCTTATCTTTCTTCTCCTTCTGAAGCTAACAGATTCTGCTGACGAAATAGAATTAAATATTGAAGTTAGATTGAACTAATAAAGATGTACTTCTAATGCAATTTAATACAAAGGCATGATTTCTATAGTTTAACTGTCGTCTGTTGTAATAAAAACTAAATTATCGATATGTTTGCCACATGAATGTAACAAAAATATGAAATAGCTTAGTCTCAATATGTTAACTATTTACTATAGATTTACCACATTTATACTATAATTCTATCATTTTTAAATGCGCTAGGTAGGAGAAAGAAAGTTAGCCTACTTTTATGACGCAATCCAATTCCGCGATAAGCGGATACAGGCAACCAAAATAAAATGCAGTAATTAGGCTCAATATTATTTATTACTTCAGTTAATGCTAAGCTAATTCCGACAATGAGTCTAATGTTGAGATGTTTCTAGAGTACTGTGTAACCGTATTTGCTAGGATAATTCTTCCTCACGTCGTCAAGCACACAATATACAGGGTGTTAAAAAGTATCCAATATTTTAGGAGGTACTAGTATCCATCAAAACAAGAAAATAATGTCTAATAAACATGGGTCTTACAACACATACTTTCTGAGATCTGAACACTTGTTAATAGGAGGTGCTCAATGTGACTCCCATTAATGGCAATGCATTCCTCTACCCTTCGGCGTAAGGAATCACGTACTCTTTGAAATTGACCTGGTTCCTTCATGTGTCCCCATAACCAAAAGTTTGGGGAACGAGCAGGCCAAGGTGTGAGGCTTCCCCGACCAATCTAGCTGTCCTGAAATGTCAGCGTCAGGTGTTCACGCACATTGCGGAAAAAATGTGCTGGTGCGCCATCGTACATGAACCACATCTTTAGTCTCTGCTGACATGGCACATTCTCAAGCAAGGCAGACAATACGTTAATAAGAAAGTCCTGAAAGTATCTGTGGTAGCACGTATGGCCCTATTAATCTATCACCAAGAAAGACTGCCCATACGTTGATTGAGAAGGTGTGCTGATGCCTTGTTTCTTCAACTACATGGGGATTTTCATCAGCCCATACATGGTGATTAAGAAAATTCACATCATCATCTCTGCTCATATCCGCAACCGACTTTTGTTTTCAGTATTCCTTACGACGTATCATTATTCCATGCCAAGGGTGTCAACTACAGTATGATTATCTGGTAGTCTGCTGTATTGTAGGGCAGAGAAATGCATTGCCATAAATGGACGATACATTGAGCACCTCCTATGAACAAGTGTTCTGATCTCAGAAAGTATTTGTTGTAGGACCCATGTTTATTAGACATTATTTTCTTGTTTTGATGTGTGCTATCACCTTCTAAAATATTGGATACTTTTTTAACACCCTGCATGTACTTACTTACCTAAAAATGACTTTTAGAGAACCCGAAGGTTCATTGTCACCCTCACATAAGTTCGCTATTGGTTCCTATACTGAGCAAAATTAATAAAATTCATTCCTTAGCATCATTCCCACCTCCTTGAAATCCATTTTAATACTATTCTTCCATCTACGTCTCGGCCTCCCCAAAAGTCTCTTTCCCTCCGGTCTACCAACTAACACTCTATATGCATTTCTGGATTCACCCATACGTGCTACACGCCCTGCCCATCTCAGACGTCTGGATTCAATGTTCCTAATTATGTTAGGTGAAGAATATAAGGTGTGCAATTCTTCGTTGTGTACTTCCTCCATTCTCCTGTAACTTCATCCCATTTAGCCCCAAATATTTTTACAAGCATCTTATTCTCGAACACCGTTAACCTCTGTTCCTCTCTCAAAGTGAGAGTCCAAATTTCATAACCATACAGAACAACCGGACACAATATACGTACAAATGGATGTAAACTAAACACTAGCGTCACAGTGATCAGAGAGAATCAAATGATGTACGACTTACAGTCCAAGTCCTTCGCATATAGGATTCTCCGTAATTTCCAGAAGCAAAAGTAAGAGTCAGTGTTACGAAGTGACATAATTTTATATTTTCTCATTATTCACATTTAACATTTCAATTCCTTTATCATAGTACGAATATTATTACTGTCTGTATGAGTAGTTCATAGTATTGCGATATCTATTTTCTTGAACCAGTATTCGAAAGACACATACATACAATACGTACATATGCACATAACATACAGTACATGCATACATACATATATACAATACATACATACATACATAAACTCATTTTATACCTATGTATCAAAATGAATGCAAGAGGAAATGAGAGGAGAAAGATTTAAAACATGCATGGGCATATACTGGTGCGTGACCTTCCTTCAAATGACGAGAGATGAGACTGTGTCTGCAGTGCCGGTCTCATCACTCGTTCTGCAACGTACAACTCAAAACAATCTGTGACGGACTTCAAACTGGAAAGTCGTCATGGTGTTTTCAAAGGCAAGGAAACAAATTAAACAGATATTTTCGATGAATGGGAGGAATAATATTCTTCTCTGTTCCCAAAGCAGAAAATGTTCTATGTGTTTTATGCTAAAAATTGCGATTATGTAATTTATAAAGGCATTATGTGACCAATCGTGATGAACCACTAGGAGCAACGCAGGCACTTCTATTTTTTGTCATCATCATCATCATCATCATCATCATCATCAATATTAAGTATGATAATTCATTGTTTAATAATGAATGTTTCTAATGGGTAGACGGAAGTAAAATTGCGAACGATGAATTGAGTTTTGTGGAAGAGAGAGGTATAGGAGGAGCAACTGTATAATTTTTTCTGTTCACACTCCATTCAAAATACCAACTAGAATATTGCAATAAGTATATTCCCTTATTGGACAATCTTAATAGTTCTTAGAAATTGATTTGACGATTTCAAAAAGTCGGAAACCGATTCCGAGCTCTCTATAAATTCGATGCAAGCCCAACCTGCAAAAATACGTCTGGATTTGTAGCTCGATTTAGTATCAATACAAAACTGTACGTTTTTTAAATATCTGTGTCAGTAGGTATTGCTGTACCGGTATTTAAAAAGTTTTCAAATGTTAAACATATGAAACGTTGATTATTTGCAGCTGAAATTGAGACGAGACTATGTTTGCATTTTCTTATTTGTGTAAACAACTGTTTTCACAAATGAAGTATGCAACATCAATATGAAAATAACATTTCAGTTTCGAACATTTATTGACTTAACTGAAAGTTCAGGTAATTGAAGTAAACCTTGATTTGAATGAAATTACTGCAAATGTCAAGGCAATGTAAACAGCAGTGAAATCTACTACGGCCATAAACATATTTAACATAACATATGATACGCTGACGTTCAAAGATATCTGACCCTACTAATCGGTAGTAATCGATAATTTGTTGATGTAAGTGTGCTTCTTTAGTTATTACTTCTATGAATAGATGACGAAGATAATAGTCAGTGTTGCAAATAGTAAACCTACATAAATATACCCGCATTATGTAATCCAATTTTTCATACCACTCTACTTACTGCAAAACTTTGGGTTTAGTTGGAAACCGCTGTATTGCCAATTAAGGGAATAATTTATGCTGAATCTACATAATCATTTTCCCTGACACTTTTTTAACTGTTCCAAAAATGGTGCCACCTATTGGGAACTGTCGGATCTCTTTCAAAGTTCGTCAATTTTTTTATGTCTTTGGTTCTGACTTATCCTGTGGTTGTGCAATGGAATATTTGTTGCCTAGGGCTACTAACTTAGATGTTAAAGTTTACTTGAGTTTTGTCGAGTTGCGCAGTGGAAGCGTAGGAATAATAATACTGCACATTAAACAATATAATATAATTAACTGAATATGTAAAAGAATTACAAATATATACAATGAGCTGATTAGCATGAATAACAAAAGGCATAAATGATGAAAGATATATAAAATAATGAAGTAAATGAATAATCAGATTAAGACTTAATGGCCGCCGATCGATACAATCTGTTCTATTAGCCTACTTCCGGCACAAAGCCATATACAATCTTAATTCGGCCAGTACAAAATAACAATCTACAGGTGCGTCAAAAACACCTGATGGTTTTTGCAATGCAATAGAAATCATACCCGCTGAATGTCGCTGCTCTAATGGGTGTCCTCAGGAACTGCATGAACGCCCACTGCACAGTGAAAAGGTGAGTCTGATGAGGAATTTGTTCGGATGGCATCATTCGGCCTTATTTCTTCGAGGATGAGGAAGGAACAACAGTTAATAAACTCCGAGCGTTACGTGAACATGCTGGAAACGCTTCTTCCGAATTTCGTCCGTGGTCATCGTAAGTGGTGGTTCCAGCAAGTTGGAGCAACAGCTCACACAGCTAGGATCTCCACGGCCATTCTTAGAAGATTGTCTTAGAAGAGTTGACCGGCTGGGACTACGATTCACTGCTTCCCGAACCTGTTCCACATTTGCAGATGTACGAGCCGAACGATGACGTCCTAGTGGCTTGGTATCCTTTATTGACCCGTCTGTACACCATTTTGCTACCCACAATACTAAGGTATTGCGACTAGGTGCATGACGTGCATCCAACTGTAGTTGAAACCCACGCTGCGTAGCAGTAACGGACTGTTTTGATAAACGACTCTACTGCAGCAATGCGGTGTTCAGTAGACCAACGTTCCATCTCAACTAAACTCCAAAACGTACACAACACAAGGACACCAACTACAGCAGTGACATTCAGCGGGCATGATTTGTATTGCATTGCAAAAACCGTCATGTGTTTTTGATGCACCCTGTATAAGCACACATCTGTACAATATTTAATAATCACAAGTATAGCATAGACTGATGAGAGGAGGAAAATATGGCAACTAATTTAGAAAACAGCCGGTCAATACTTTACCAATTTGAGGAATCTCTGTTAATACTCAATAGTCGTGACTATGACCTGAAACCTTCTAGAACAGTCCATCATGAGGAACATGTGACTTCCGCGTTCTCGGAACTTCCGTACAATTTCATCACTAATCTCCGCGGCACAATTCCCAATACTATTTCCTTATACAACGACGATTCTCAACTAATATTTTATCAATATCATCTTCCATAAGAATTCAATATAATTCTCCGCGGCGCAATATCCTTTCTACATGACCGAAATCTCCGAGAAGAACGTATCTACACTTCCAAGCAGAATGCCAGTCAGTTCTCGAGTCTAACTGTTCACGTCTTTACATGACGACAAGTTTCCGAATATATCACAACACTAATTCCAGAACGTAACTTGACTTCATATCTAGGCCGAAACAGATTTCCAAGTATAGGTCTAACTATAACGTCATAGATAACTACTTCTCTAGGCCGAAGCAGGTCTCCGAATACTTAATGAAGTTGTGTTGTTGTTGTTCTTTGGTTTAGAGACGTCCTATCCAACGATATCGGTATTTTGTCGTCTTTGTTATGCACTGTTAGTATAGAAATCTTAGTAAGAGATAACCAGACAGTATACCCAAAGTCCGTTTTATAATTTCATTTTGCAATTTACTATGTGTTTCTTAAATTCCTTGCAAATAATGTGTTCTTGATCATAAACTATTACTGATACATTCCATGACCCATGGCCCTTTAATTCAATTACTTTTTTCCAGAGTTTAGAATTGTTCCTTTGTAGGGTACAATCAAGGATAATATGATTTATGTCTCCAGTTTCCCCCACATTCACACAAGGAGATTCTTGTAAACCTATTTCGTGTCTAAATTTCGGTGTTTGTGCTAAATTTAACTTGGGTTTGTTGAGTAGTGATATTTCTTGACGGGGTGCCGGGTGTTTAAAAAACTATGGAGGTTTGTGATTAGGATCTTTTTGTAAGATTCGTCTGACATTGGTTGACATAGCATCTTCAATATTAATAGTTTGTATTTTATTATAGGGATTTATCGTTGCGTCCTTTGCTAATAGATCGACACTTTCATTATCTTGAATTCCTCTGTGACTTGGTATCCGTATGAGTTTGATTTTACGAGTATTTGAACGGCTTCTTAGCTGCTGTATAGAGTATTTACATTGAACAATGGTACCAGAGATTTTTGTTTGGATGTTTATTGACTCTAGTGCTTGCAGTACACTAAGTGAGTCAGTAAAGATATATATTGTACAGTTATTGATTTTAGTTAAAGATTTCAGAGCTTCTAATATAGCAATTGATTCTGCAGAAAAAATGGAAGAATCCGTGGGTATAGTAAATTGGTTGTAATCACTAGTGGTGACATTTTTGTTTATGCTGATGACGTGAATATGTTAGGAGAAAATTCACAAACTATTAGGAAAACACGGGAATTTTACTTGAAGAAAGTAAAGAGATAGGTTTGGAAGTAAATCCCGAAAAGATAAAGTATATGATTATGTCTTGTGACCAGAACATAGTAAGAAATGGATATATAAAATTTGGAACTATGTGTATACCTTGAAAAGGTGAAAAAATTCAAATTTCTTGAAGTAACAGTAACAAATATAAATGATACTCGAGAGAAAATTCAACGCAGAATAAATATGGGAAATGTCTGTTATTATTCGTTTGAGAAGCTATTGCCATCCAGTTTGCTATCAAAAAACTGCAAGTTAGGATTTATAAAACAGTTACATTACCGGTTATTCTGTATGATTGTGAAACTTGTACTCTCACTTTGAGAGAGGAACAGAGACTAAGGGTGTTTGAAAATAAGGTGCTTAGAAAAATATTTGGGACTAAGAGGAATGAAGTTACGAGAGAATGGAGAAAGTTAGATAAAGTGCATTTATTGATGCATAATAAATTATAGAAACTCATGTACACAAGATCCTTCGCACAAGCCCGTACGGCCATTCGTGCTATAAATATGCACAGTTTGAAACTTCAAAACAAAATTCTACTAATAATAAAATAGTAAAACAACAGTTATTATTATTACTACCGTTATCATTAATTATCACCATTAGAGACACAACGCAGAAATACATGCATTTTATTATTTCCCTGACATAATTAGGAACATTATATGCAGACGTTTGAGATGGACAGGCATGTAGCACGTATGGGCGAATCCATAAATGCATATAGAGCGTTAGTCGGGAGGCAGGAGGGAAAAAGACCTTTGGGGAGGCCGAGATGTAGATGGGAGAGTAATATTATAATGTATGTGAGGGAGGTGCGATATGATTGTAGAGACTGAATTAATGTTGCTGAGGATGGGTTCCGATAGCGGGCTTATGTGAGGGTGACAATAAACCTCTGGGATCTCTAAAAGCCATTTATAAGTAATAACAACACTAATAATAATAATAATAATAATAATAATAATAATAATAATACAAAAAATTTAAAATACCGATAATGTAAATTGTAAACAATTTTAATAATAACCTGCTTGACAAAAATCTGCTACTTTAAACTGAATGAAAGAATTTCCATGTATCGAATATCCGCTTCAATGCCATTTTATCCCACTGACAACTACCACCAGTCTTGTCGGTCGGCCGACCTGCCGGAAGTCCTTGGGAATTCCGTTTTTCGATTGTCGCGTCCCTCCGAAGCTCCGCATCCCTCCGTATACTCCCTATACCACCTATGTTAGTACCTGAGATCAGCGGAGGAGAGCTTTATTCGTAATCTTCGATTCCTCCGCAGTTGTATTCGCTCCGCTGGGCTGTCAGTATGGGAGAACATTTTCCTTTTTGTATCGTATGGTGAAGATGCAAAAATGTTTAGTTTGTGGCAAGGAAATGCACTGTGTTAAAAAGTTTAATCTATAATGGCACTATTCTTCATGCCACGCAAGTGAATATGACTAATATCAGAGAGATTGACGTGATGAGATGATAAAACAAATAAAGGAGACTGCTGATCATCAAATTAGCGAATGTTCTGTTCGCTTGAGCTTCAAGATTACTCTAAGTATAGCGAAACATTTAAGGTCATTTACTGATGGGAATTTTTCTAAAGCTGTTATTGTGATGACTGCAGAGGAAACATGTCCAAATCTTGTAGAAGATTTTGAAAGTGTAAGCTTGCCTTCAAAGGCAATACTGAGAATTAAAAAGTCCAGACAATCATCATAATAAAGTTCATCTGGTGTATTAATGTTTAATAGTGACACTTTCTTGAAACAGGAAAGCAATGTTCAATTCAGGAATCCGCCCCTGAGCACGAGTTCTCCTCTTTCAGGGGCGAGCTAAAGTTTTTTCTATATATAATATATGTTATGTTATAATTATTAGCAAAATAAATAAATAAATAAATAAATAAATAAATAAATAAATAAATAAATAAATAAATAAATAAATAAATAAATAAATAAATAAATAAATAAATAAATAAATAAATAAATAAATAAATAAATAAATAGATGTTTATTTTAATTTGGAAATAAAAATTTGTTTCAATATTGCTCTGAATAATATCATGTACTGTATATACATGCTTAGATTTACCTTAATAAAAGTGTTCAATTCATTTCTGAAAAGATCATTATTATAATATATTTAATCCTTATTATTAATTATCCGTTACACAACTTCAAACAGTTTCTTTACAATTAGTTTTATTTGTACTCTGTCTAGATTAACTTGAGTGCATGTTTTACAGTTCGAGTTATATAATTTTAATCTCTTGGACAGCACTAATGCAAATCGTATTCTCAGTTATTACATGCATGACCTTGTCTGCCGTTGAATGACTTCTAAATACCAAGTTGCTTATCTTTGTCGTGGGCGTCAGAGTATTAAAAATCATTACAATCTTTTGCTACCTCTCTTCTTCCTCGCCGCAAACTGTGACGTTGAATAGAGGAAGAGATACAATAAAAGTCCTGTAATTGCTGATGACTCGAGCATTATAAATGAAAATTGGTAGACCTGTAATTTGACCACAAACTGATAATAACCCTACAGTAGCGACCTGCTTCAGATATGGCTCTTTCCTTGACCGCTTAATTCTGATATTGTTTATACATTTTAATGATATAGTCTACTGCATTTCCTCGTTGTTCCTACAATAACTTCTATGTGCAAGATATAAAAATTTTCAGTAGGAAGAAAATATACAATTATTCATTCTATGGCAGTGGTACAAAGGAGATTGTAAATTCTTACATGTTTGAAAGAAAGAAACACATAATTACATATAGGAGATTTTAATATCTGCTGTATCACTATTTAAGTTATTTAATAGAGCAAAAATCAGAAAATTGATAAATATGTCACATAGGAGTTATTGCAGGAACAACGACGATTTGTGTGTTGGGAAGAGTTACAAAACTTGTGTATAATATGATAAATTACGCTCATAAAAATAAATATAATCATTAATAGTAATGGGACGCGTGGTAGTGTCGCGGTTAAGGCTGGAAGATCGCAGGTTCGATTACCGACGGTGTCATGGATTTTCTCCATTGCTCTATCTTTATGGTCGCACTATAACCCCGCGGTTTACTCTGATTGTAATAGAAATGAATGCGAGGGAAGTATTGCCTTTGCGGTAAAGGCAGCGGCACGTAAGTCATGTAATCCAAAAGTTAAAAAATGATAGTCTAAATCAATCTTCGATGTTTGTACGTAAGTTTATAAGTACTACTAAACCACCTAACAAGATTTTAGTAATAATGCATGAGAGAGAAAAAAAAGAATAAATAGATTTGATGTAGTGCCGCTCTACTGGTTAATGTAAAGGGCAGATTAAACTTTCGACTCACTGCAGTTTTCATTTCCTGTATCTCACGCTTCAGCAGAAACGTTGACAGAATCCAACCAAAACCTATCATCTCTATCTCTTTCAGCTTCATCGATCATCTTTCCAGAGCCAGCTGCTTGTCAAGTAAAAATAAAAGAAAAAAATTAGTATCGCAATGAGTCATGAGTTTGATATCGTATCCCCTTTCCGTTTCCACTTAAAAATTTGAAATAGAAATATGTGGCTTATACAGACATATATTTATATGTATAATAATATCATATTCGCTACTTTACAGTATATACAATATACATAGATTTAGTCTATATCTATTTAAAATTCGAAACTAAGATATTAAAATTGCAAGACATGCAGTGTTTTTTTTACGAAAGGACTTATCATTTGAGGCTATTTTGTCAAAGAAAATTCTTAGAATAAACCAATATAAGAAATAAATAGGTATAATCTACATGTAGTGCAACACATTTTCAATATAATCATTATCAGACTTCGGATCAGGGTACCGAAACTCAAGTTACGAACGCACGTGTAGATTGAGGGGAACGAGAGCGTGAGAGTGCAGTTAGTCCTTGCCTCAACAGGTACACATTTAATCACAGTAGGACACAAAATAAATATTCACGTTTACAAATATGATATACTCGTATAGAGTGCATTTCTAGTACAACAAATAATTGCCTACATTACATGTTTCAATTTACAGTATACTGTAGAAGTTTTAACAATATGAAATAATAATTTGTGTGTGAGCAAAATATAAATATATATGTATATATATACAGTACTTGCATAAAATACATTTCTTCACAATTCAATGCCCCGAATTACAAGATACGAGTACATTCGCAGCGTATCAGAAGAAAAGTATCTCATACTTTCACTCAAAACAACTATCTCGATTAAATTATTTTTCATGTTTTATGTCTGATTTTGATGTTGAAGGCCAGTTTTGACTGTATAATTAAATATTTTCCATAATTTTTTAACAATTTGCAAAATTAAGTGTTTTTTTTCCTTTAATAAGGAAATATTCCTTTCCGAACTTCTCTATAAGTTCGTTCTCAAGGGAACGCTTGGTGCTCTTAATTTTCGACATGTTCCTCAGTAGTGTGAATTATAAAACAGCGAAATTAACAGTAACACAAATATGAATGTAAAATAATCAAATAAATAAATGAAAAGAAATAAAATATACTTGTTTATTCACAGGATCTCAAGCACGTGTGGTGATTGCAAGGACCCATGCCAAGTAGAATTAGAAAAGAGGTAATGTAATTTCTTACGAAACCAACTGTACTCTCACAGTGACATCCCACCCCAGGGGTCCTGACATCACGATTTTGTATTTTTTTAAGCATTTCTATGAGAAATATTCGAACATCCTGAGGTCTGGAGAATAAGATGGCCAATATAATCGAGTTTAAGAACGAGTAGGATAACGATCAGAAATAAAGTTGCCACTGAAATGATGATGCAAAACGTATAAAACATTATTGACAAGCAAAGTGTTCATTTTCTTGGCCGCAGTGAAGCATCTTAGCGATAGAATTTGCCTGTTCTCTATGTTCGTATCTTCTTTTAATTTTCTTCTAGAAATATGGAAAATTTATAAGAAAATCGTACTCGGATTGCTTTGGATTTCAATCTTGTACAGAAACATTTTGAAATCTTTCCGAAATGGTCCCAAATTAATTTCTAACATTAAAAGATCAGGACAATTTTAAAATTGCTGAAACTTTGTTAAATAATGTTTACATAAAATAAGACATATTTATTTAAAAGAACGAAGTTTAATCGGTAAGATATTTCCTTCAGATCCTTCATATTCTTCTTTTGACCGTCGATTTTTCGCAAGTATATTCCTCTCTATAGTAGTTTTTTTTGGCAGAAGTAATTTGACTTTATTCAACGTTATTATGAATGCGCTAGATAATTTTCTAATGTCCAGAAAAGACTTAGGACTCTACAGTCTGTTTCTCGTAAGGATGGAAAGATCCCGCCATTACTTTCAAACCGAAAGACCTCCCATTTCTAAGGTAGACTCAGCGGTACAGAGTATTTCAAAATTGTGTTTACTGTAAGTTAAAATGACTAATTAAAATTCAAAACTGTTCATGTCAAAAAACTGTATTTACTGTATATTAATGTGAGTAGCTAAATTAGATAAATGATCTTACAAACAAGTAAGAGTAAAGTAAAATTATTATTACTTAATTATAAATAAGTGCACAGCGTCCAGAGTCCCTTATACGCCTATAATTAATTATTCTGAGAAATTCATTAGGGCGTGCTACTAGATCACCACACTCCATTAAAAACTAACGATTTGAATTCTATTTACGATAATGAAATCCTATAATTTTGATTATGATTTTGTATAATGAAGAGCTAGGTAGGCCTAATTCAATATTAAGCTTTCCTCTTACAGCTAGTACAATATCATTCAAGGCCGGAATAAACTCTCCTTTATAGAGATCTTGAACACACCTCCTTAACGCATCTTGATTGATTTTATCTGGTGCAGTGACAGTGGGTTCACCATTTGTCTTCTTTGAAGGACTTTTCAATTTTTCGCCCTCCTTTTTTCGTTCAGATGTAAATAAAGTGCAGATTTTGATACCCTGTTGCTTTCAGCGTTCTCTTCAGCACTCTGCCTACGGGAATCGAAGACCTAACGATTTTTGCGTTATATTCACGTATGTAATTGACATACTATTTATTTTTCTTCTGAGTGAATGGGTTTATCTCTTTCCTCGATCAAGTACCGTAATTTCACACAACTATGGTCCTAAGCCACAACTATGGTCCAAACACACGCACTCACGAAAACAGTGATATCTCAGTTCCTAGTGACAGTGACTATTTAAATACTAAAGCATAGAGCATAGATATAGTAATATTGTGAGGATTATGAAACGTATCCTGTCTGCCATGTTTTGTCGCTAGTCAATTGTCAATTGGAGTTAGGTTTTGCATGTTACCTCGTCCACTGGAAACTTTCTCTGCCATCAGTTACCACAAGAATTTCTGTGTTCTTGATGGTCTATATGACAGGTAATTTAGTATTTACATACATTTAATGAATATTTTTACAGTTGCATATGTATTTTCATATTTATTGGAAGAATAATAAAAAAAATGGTACTTGGAGTTCAACTATGGTCCTATCATTTTTGTGGACCAGAGTTGTGTTCCGACTTTTGGTTTCGGTTCTTACATTACAGAATGTTTTTTATAGCTTCTGATGGTGCCACCTAATAAAATTTTTCGTAGAAAGTTGGCAGGAAGGTCCTATAAGCCATATGATGACAGAAGTATGCTGCATGAAAATAAACTAAACTCACCTGATCGACAATGGTTCTTCTTGTCTTCAGAAAAAAAGTATTCGTGCATTCGTCGAAGTTGCTATATCCATGTCCAATCTTGGATTTCTGATAACGTTATTCTACTTCTGGTGTAATGTGAAAATGTACCTGGATAGCCAAGACCGCAAAGTACCAGCATTCACTAAGAATCTACCTGGAAGACGTTGGGCAAAATGCTTTTCAGAACGTCACAAGAATGAATTATCACAGGTTTTGCAGTCTCCAAATGTGACCGATCTGATGCAACTACTAAACAGAACTTGTTTTCGAAATTGAAATACCATTGGCGGCAAATACTTGACGAGTGAAAAGGGACACCAGATGGAAGAAGCATGCCAACAGATTCCAAAAATGTATTTCCTCCATTGTTAAATAAGCTCTGGAATAAAGTTACTGTATTCCTATATCGCAAGCAAATTTGCAGTTGGATTCAGGAAAGTTGCAATCTTTCCTCTTTGTGCAGTTGAAGTTATAGGAAGTGTGCCATCATGTTCTGATCCTAACGTCAGAAACCCAGAAGGAAGTGCTGTTTCAGACACATTCATAAAATATATAGAAATGACAACGAATCAAGCAATAGAACAAGGAACATCATAAAGAGGAGAAAGAAGAAAATTGATGTTGAGTCTGGTAAAAGTATTTCAGCAGCAGATGTTGAAAATTTTGCATTACTATCTACCTCCAAAATCGCAATTTGCTCAAGCAGAAACAAAGGTTATTGCAAGGGGAAGGCAGTAGAGAGTTCTACCGTGAAAGATGAAGATGGATATTCCTTGGCATCAGATCTTCATTGAACTTGTCAGACATTGAAGAGACACCCGAAGATACTTCAAACCATCCTTAAAAGATATTAAATGGTCTATCAGTAAGCCAAAGTAGCGAAGTACGAAAAGGAAGCTTTTCCATGTGCCTGAACTTGAAGGTCTATGGAGTTAAACAAAAAATTAACCAACTGATTATGTATCTGTTTGAGAATGTTTGATTTTGATTAAGAATGATTGTCTTAATTTTTTTTTTGGTTTTATATTGATTTCATTATTTGATACAATTTAAAATTAAGAAACAAATAATTTTTCCCACTGTCTTCTGCAAAATCTGTATGTTATATTAAAAATCATTGACTGCTGTATGACACAGTTGCAAAACATCCTCTCAACTGTAGTCCATGAGCGATTTATATTAGGATATATTCAATGGACTATAGTTGTGACTTCATAACACAACTATATTCCACAGTTTATGAAAAGATGTTCCATATACCAACTACCTTTCGAATAACAAAAGTGTTTGCTATTAATTGCTGACCTTTCTAAAGTTGATATCAACAAAATAAATTCTTCTAATAGTTTTATTTTGTAAATTACATTAAGATATCTAAAAAGTGATGAGATATTGGACCATAGTTGTGTGAAATTACGGTATATTGTATAAATGAAGCACATAAAAATGTTAAGCTTATAACTAGGACCAGTATAAATTATGAAATATGCATAACAAAACAAGAAATCTGCAAAAACATGCAATATCCAATTTTATTTACTATTTTTCTAAGGAAAAAATGTGAATAATATGTCAGATAGATGTACAAATATTTTTTATTTGACAAATAGATTCAACATACACAGTTTATTTCTTTGTTTTATATATATATATATATATATATATATATATATATATATATATATTTTTTTTTGGTTGCAAAACACAACTAACAAGATTTCAAGGTCCTCTGTTGTCATACTTCGCTATCTACAAGAATATTTTTAAATATTGAAAATGATTGTTGCAACCCGCGTAATTTGGTCGAAGTTGCTCTCGGGCGCGGGTTCTATTCCCGTTTGGACTGATTACTCGGTTGGATTTTCCGAGGTTTTCCCCAATCGTAAGGCGAATGTCAGGTAATCTATGGCGAATCCTTAGCCTCATCTCGCCAAATACCATCTCGCTATTATCAATTCCATCGACGCTAAATAACCCAGTAGTTGATACAGCGTCGTTAAATAATCAACTAAAAAAATCACCATTACATGAGGTTACTGGAAAAAATTGTAATATAAAATCCCAGTTCAAGCAAGCCGTAGTTTCTTGACACAACGTTTTTACGTTGAGCACAGTGCTGTAACCATGCCTAGTTTTAACACAGTCTAATACTTACAGTCGCGCAACTTCAACACTTTTTTTGCCAACATTCGCGACACTAGCGCCCAAGCGGCAGGCAAGGCACTGGTCATAGGGTTGATACAGCCAGCACGTGCTTTAAAGGGATGCGAGATGTTATAATAACGTTTTAATCATGCGTCGGAATAAAGGCAATGTGTGCAATGACGAAAATTGCAGTAACAACAAGTTTAAATCTCCGAATTTTTCGTTCTTCAGATTCCCTAAAGACCAAGAGAAAATCATAACTCAGTCATAACCAATAATCCACGTTGTAGGTAGCCTACGTATTGTGTTCTATGAAACATTTATTACTTATCAGTTACCTATTTGTATGTCAGGAAGGACAGTTTAAATAAAAACAAAGTAAATACCTGTTACAGTATATTATTTTTTTGCAGAGATCATATGTGTAAATGTGTAACCATTCCGATTTTGGATAATATATCTACAGTTTTTAATGCAGGTAATTTCATAATTTTTGTATTCGTGTTTTTTTCTTTATATTTTTCAAGAATGTTATATAGCATTCAAGTAGGTATCATGGTGATAATTTTGCAAGAATTCATGGAGTATAGTAATCATTTTGCAAAATATTCACTTCTTGAATAAATCCAGACTGTGTCGATAAATTTCTGACGTGTTGGTGTAGATTCATGTGCCAGACTTATTAAGTTCTCAATAAATAAAAGAGCCTTTTTAAATTTAATATAAAAAGCAATCTTTTCTGTAATAATTTGCATGACTGTTATTGGTGTTGATTTTACATTCCCAGTGATTATTTGAGCCGTTCAGTGCAGAAGTGGTGTAAGTCAGAATCAAGTAATGAGGTTTAAAGTAAAAATTCTGTAAAATACAGCGCAAAGTAGCAATTAATATATCCTTCATGCTATTCACTGACAATTAATAGTTTAAATATATTCAATATTAACTGCCACTTTGCGCTCTATTTTATAGAATGTTTAATTTAACCCCTCATTACCCATTTTTGACTTACACCACTTCTGCTCTGAAAATAAAATTAGGCCTACATTTTCTGAGTTAATTGAAGTTACAATTTTTTCAACAAAATTGTGTGTTCATTTATTTGTTCTCACCTCGTCATATTAACAGTAAGTGCATGTAAATTACGTATTATATAGGTAGGATAAGTTAAAATTAGGCATTATGTGTGAAAACTGGAAATGTAATGTAAAAAGCGGTAAAATTACCATACAAATTTAAACCATAACATCAGCACTATTTGTGACTCAAAATAATAAAGAAAATACTGGTTCTTAAGAAATGGAAAAATAATGAACTTCATATTAATATTTAAATCCTCCCCTTTTCTTTATTTTCAAGTTTACCTCAGCGGCCGAGTTTACCCCAATTTGCGGTATGCAAAATCGATAATTTCTCAGGAAATAGGGAGAGCGTTCACCACGCGATGTACCCTACAAGATATGCCCTACAATTTTGAAGATACTAATTTTTACTCTTCTCACAGGAAATACAAAGTTCCAATGATTTATAAATATATTTAGAAATGAATTGAATTAACCGACCACGCACGAACAATTATATTATTTCAAACCATGATACGCTATCAGGGCCATGATTCAGTTGTAAGGAGCAGAAAGAATTACGTTTATTCCCAGCTTCTGAAACGTGTAGATTAACTGCGTGTGAAATTCTTCCAGGATTCTAAAGTAGAATTAATTAGAACCATATACACTTATTGTATAGCATAAACATATAAAATAAATTACGCAAAACCCGTTTTCTGATGTGTTATCATATGTCGTGTGCACACTTTTAACTTGCCTGCCGCTAGAGGGCTACTGTCGCGCCAGCTGTCAAATGTTGGCATATTTTATACTTATGAGTTGCGTGACTGTATCTATTAGACTGTGGTTTTAATTTGGAAGCCTCACCAGTGTCGAAACGCGAATTTAGCGGGATAAAATTAAATTTGGTCACCCTCGTGAAAGTGCATTTTATTGATGAGATAGTACTGTAAACATACTGAAACTTCATAATCCATAATCTAAACTACAATAAACAGCGGCATATCAGCACCATGTTATTGTGAAGTTGGAACTGCAGCCAGCTTACCTTGCATGTAGTGCGAGACAGTTATTTAGTGTGAAAGAAAGAACTGGGTTTATTCGACAATGTGAAAAACTAAATGTTAAATTTCTATTGAAAGTTTTAGCTTGAGGTTGGTAGCATGTTTTGACATAACATTGGATGGGATACAGAAATTCATGTGTGCATACTGATGGCTGACAGTCATTAAAGGAAAAGTAATAATTTTGTGTTTATAATGAATATTGATAGACTTTTAAAAAAAACGGATCGGGACGGATCAACGAAACTTTTTTATGCCTCATAACAACCCTTGTACTTCAAAATATTTGTGTGCTAGGTGCGGTAACCTACGGGTTTGTAAGATGTATGCCATTCTTTACAATATTGTCAACAGTTGCAGGCCTTGTGTGTGAGATATAATTGTAGTTACTATACTATTATAATAATAATTATACTAAATTCTAATAGAGTAATAGACGTTTTAAGTTCTTTCTCATTATTTAATTATCCATGCATATAATTTATTCATATAATATCGAAAATAAATTTCTTTCGTGCGAGATTATTTCGAGCAGAGGAATAGGTGATTTATCTGTTATACCTCGCATGGAACTGTTTGAAGTGCTGCGGGAAAAAAGGGACATTAAATAAATTATATGATTATGTAAAGAAAAAAATAGATTACAGGACTGCGATTTTGCCACGTTTAAATAAAAAAGAAACAATTAACTATTTTAAATCTGATTTCTGGAAGTCCTGCATTCAGTTGGGTAGGAACTAGCACACGTTTTTATTGAAAATCAAGTTTGGTTAAATTGTGAAGTACAAATTCCTACAAGTATCACAAAAATATCCAAACCACTCCATGCTACGACCTGCAGAACTCGTAAGTAGGGGAAATATGACGTCAGCAATACTCCACTTCTATTGAGGATGATCGGCTTCCGCGTAGAGTTATTTACTTTCTCTGGACGTCAGAGGTCCATCAATGGCGGCATGTAATTTTCAAAAAGGATTGTAATAAATTCATTGTTTTTATAATGCGTTATCTCGTTTCAAGGTTTTCAATTATGCTAAATTTCCTGTCGGTAGTTTCTTTGAGATTTCTTTGCACCTAGCCTGTTTTAGATTTTCGAAAACTTTTCTCCTACCATCACCTACGGAAACATAAATATATAGCATTTAAGTAATGAACCTTGAAAGTCACTATTAATTTCAATTCAAAATGAACACAACGAGTGACGTCCTTAATTTTAAGTATATAAATAAATAATCACTATACAGTTCGTAATAATGAACTTACCCGAAAGTTTGTGCATTCCATAATTCTTAATATGGACTTTGTTGAAATGTGGTTTAATATTGAAATGACGAGTAGAAATAAATTGGATGGGACACAGTAAACAAGCAATTCTTTCGTATTCAACAACAAAATAATCATATTCCCATTTCCTTTGGAAGTAATATTCCTTCATGGGTTTAGATTTTGCCATATTCCAGTTCTCTTTAAACTGCAGTACGCGTATTATTTGTTTGTTTACTTATTTACTTATTTATTTAGGCCTACTTATTTACTTAATTACTTATTTGTTTATTTATTTATTTACTTATATATTTATTTATTTGGCTGGAGTGCGTTACAATGATGAATGACAGCATTGACACCCGGTCATAGAGCTATCACTCACTTATCAACGTACAATTTATTTATCGTCCTATTACTAGTAAAACCAGTTAAGACCAGTAATACAAGTTTTGTAAAAACAGGAATTAAAACTTATTAATACACGACAAATCATAGTAAATTCTTCAAATAAAGTAATTGGTTTGTTGCCTGCATGCAACATTTCGGACTTATTTCATTTTAGTATAATACAGACCACGGAAAGACAAGTCGGGGACTGTACTTAACTTATTTCACACAACAAGTGGATTTAATCGGCTTTACTAGTAATGTATGTATGTATGTATGTATGTATGTATGTATGTATGTATGTATGTATGTATGTATGTATGTATGTATGTATGTATGTATGTATGTATGTATGTATGTATGTATGTATGTATGTATGTATGTATGTATGTATGTATGTATGTATTTATTTACACTGCAAGTGGGCAAGCACCCGGTGGCAGTGGTATATACAATATTAACAATACACAATAAAATGATAACCAATACAAAATAAAATGATAACCAATACACAATAAAATTTACAATACACAATACAATTTTACAACACATATACAATTTTACACACAATACAATAATAATACACAATACAATTTAACACAATAATAATAAAACATAAAATAAAATACCTAATTTTACAATACAACTTACATAATTATCTATAGGTCCTACATAAGTTTCAATAGTCTTTCACTTTACTCTCATCTCATTCCCTGTAGTGGCACTATGACGCATTTCACTGACACTTTAGCACACATTTCACTGACACTCTGTAACACATTTCACTGACACTATAGAACACATTTCATTGACGCTATAAATTATCACTGATCGGAACTGTTCACTGCACTGTAAAACCATAACTTCACCGACTAACCTCGCTTCACTGATACAACAGTTCAAATAAGTCAAATAATTACATCCTTATGCATACTTATAAACAGAACTACATTTAAACTAAACATTTCTAGTCTAAGGCCCTCTTACACGCTAGTTTTAAATAATTTACAATTCAAACCAAGGAAGTAAACTCGTCAGCCTAGATAAATACATGTCACCTTAAAAAATTAAATGTTGAATGTCACCTTAATTTTAATTTTCACTTTACATACAACTTTTTAAATTATTCTTGAATCTCCTTAAGGAAGGACAGCCCTCAAAGACCGCTGCAGGTAGGTCATTCCAATCATTTATAGTTCTATTTAAAAATGAGAATTTACCTACATCCGTTTTCTGTTTCCTACATTTGATTTTAAAATCATGATCGTTCCTACCATAGTACGTTGGCTTTTCTAACCGAGCCGTTATGTCTACCCATGCTTTCTGACCTAGATGTGCTCTATACAATGATGTTATTCTAGTTTTCCTACGTCTGTTTTCCAAAGTTTCCCATTTAAGTTCTTTTATCGTATCGTTTCCATCTTCTCTTTTACCTTTAACAAATTTCGCTGCCCTATACTGGATTCTTTCTAAGGAATTTATCTGGTATATTCTATAGGGATCCCAACACGTAGTTCCGTATTCCATTAACGGTCGCACTAACGTTAGATATGCTATTTCCCTCGATTTGGGGCTAGCCTTTCTCAAGATTCTCATAATAAAGTGAAGTGCCCTCCATGCTTTACCCGTAACATTATCAACATGCTCTCCCCAAGAAAGTTTGGAGTTTAAATACACTCCTAGGTATTTACAACATTGTTCTTGCGGAATTACAACACCACTAAATTCGTAATTAAGACTAGTTTCCTCTCGGGTTTTACAAAATGTTATAGATTTACTTTTAGAACCATTTATTTTCATCCTATGCTTTAACGCCCAGTTATAAATTTTATTCAAGTCTGTTTGAATAGCATCTACATCTGAATTATTTCTAATCTTTCTATAGATAATGCAGTCGTCTGCAAATAGCCTCATATTTGATGTAATATTCTGGCATAGGTCATTTACGTATATTATAAAGAGTAATGGACCCAGAACGCTGCCCTGCGGCACCCCGGAAATAGGACGATATATACATAGATAGACCTTCTTACATTATATGCACACATACATTTTAAAATTTATTTTAAATGTCTTTTAATTTAGATAGATAGATAGATAGCTAGATAGATGAACGGACAGACAGATAGATGAATTTAATGTCATCCAGCGATTTACAGCCATAGACAACGTCAGAGTAGATATAATACATGGCTACTACAATATGAATAAATGTAAGAATAAAAAAATAAATATACAATCACCAGATAATCACAAAAACAGGTTAAAAGTTTTAAAAGAAATAGTATAAAATCAGGTTAATATATACAGATTTTACATGAGGTTAAAACAAATAGTATCTAAAACGTAATATTACTAAAATCATTGACACTGTAGATTAGATTTGCCATAAAAGTCCTTCTCACCATCCTTCTGAAAGTAAAATATGACGTGTTTCTTATAGGCAATGGTAAAGAATTATAAAGTTTGTAAGATATGGAAATAAAACTATTGCTTGTAGTAGGCTACTATATTTGTTCTTGGTGAAATATATGTCAAGTCTGGAACGAGTAGAATAATTATGAATGGATGAACAAGTAGGAAGATTATGCAAATTACGCTTGACATACAGAAGGCAATCGAGAATAAACATTGACGGCAACGTAAGTATTCCTAGTTGTACAAAAAGTGGTTTACAATGAGTTCTAGAAGAGATACCACAAATAATTCTCACTGCTCTCTTTTGAAGGATAAACAACTTAGAAACCGAAGTATGGTTGCCCAACAAAAGCGTCCCGTAACTTAAGTGACTGTAAATACGAGTATGCGCATAATAAACTGTAAGTAAAGAATTATAACATAATGTCTGTCTGAGGATTCGTAACATGAAAATTCCTTTATTAATTTTATTAACAAGATATTCTATGTGTGTACTCCAGCCCAGACCGGCTTCGAGGTGAATGCCTAGGAATTTAACTGAGGAAGACAAGTCAGTAATATTTCTGTTAAAAGAAAATTTAATATCTACAGTCTTATTAGAGTTGATGCTAAGTTTATTGGCAGCACACCAGTCTTTTATCCTGAGCGATGTGTTGTCAAGCTGTCTTTTAATCAAAACATCATTATCCTGAGAAATTCCAAGTGCCAAATCATCAGCAAACATGAAAGTGTCAAGGCAGTCATCCTCAATGCTGGCTGGGAGGTCGTTAATATATATAATGAACAGCACAGGACCAAGAACGGAATCCTGTGGGACACCAAACTTGACAGGTTTAAATTGAGACATTGCACCATTACAGTAAACAGATTGGTGTCTGCCTGTTAAATAAGAATTTTAAAATATAGTACTAGAATTTTAAAACCATAAAATTTCAGTTTTTGTACGAGTATATCGTGAGAAATGGTATCAAAAGCTTTGGTAAAATCTTAAAAACGGCCTAACATTAACCTGGAGTTTTCTAAAACACTAAAGCACTTCTCCACAAATTTAACTATGGCTTCAATTGTATTGTGGGAGGATCTAAAACCATACTGATTAATAAATAGACGATTGTATTCAAAGTAATCTGTAATTTGATTGCGTAATAAGATTTCAAATACCTTTGAAAGTGTAGGTATTATACTAATTGGCCTATAATTTGAATAATCTAGCTGATTACCTTTTTTATGGATCGGAATAACTTTGGAATATTTAAATATGTCTGGAAAGGTGCATTTATCAATACAAGTGTTGAAAATATGAGTTAATGGTTCACAGATAAAATTAGCAGCAGTTTTGATAATTTTTGGACTGATACCATAAACATCTGGACAAGAACTGTTTCTAAGTTTCAGAATAGCAGTGTAAACCTGCTGAACAGTAACGTAATTAAGTTTAAAAACTGTACCAGGTTTATGTGAATTATTTATAAAGGATGAATAATCGTTGTTTCCTTTAGGCGTATTGATAATTTCATCTACTTGACAGATAAAATGGCTATTTATTTCTTCAGTATTTATGACGGGATGTTTGTTCTCGGGTTTAGAGTTGTTATTAAATAATTCAGAAACAATAGACTACGTAGTTTTAGATTTATTAGCAGAGAAATTAATTAAATTAGAGTAAAATAACATTTTCGCCGTTTTAATAGCCTTCTTATATTTACGTTTGCGTTGTTTATATTTATCCCCAAGTTCAGACATTCCG
This sequence comes from Periplaneta americana, assembly GCF_040183065.1. Lineage (NCBI taxonomy): Eukaryota > Metazoa > Arthropoda > Insecta > Blattodea > Blattidae > Periplaneta > Periplaneta americana. The sequence goes on from NC_091133.1 coordinate 36,239,282, forward strand.
TGATAAGTTACTAGGTTGTAATAGAATAAACAGGTTTCTTTAAACTCTCGAAGCTCACTTGTAAACCACTTGGAACACTTACTACCAAGTCTACAGTGTCTTTGTTTAACAGGAATCAAAGGAAATGCATTATCAATTATATTCATTAAAACATTTGTAAAGTAGTTGGCTTTATCGTTATTATCAATATTGTAAAGTAAAATCCAATTTATATTGATAACTAAAGAAATAAAATAATGAATAGTAGAGTTACTAATTACACGAGAGTATGTTGTGGAATTGTTACAATCATCAGATGTTGACGTATTTCTAGTTAAATTAGTTTTAAATAAAATTGCGTCGTGGTCGGAGAAGATAGTCGGAATGACTACCGCATTAGATCTATCATTATGAATAGTGGTAACAATATTGTCAATTCCTGTACCTCGAGAGTTGTTTAAGCCGGGTCGAGTTGGCTGACATAGAACTAATCTAAGACCATAACTGTCAAACAGGGTCTTAAAGTCATCCACCTCATTGGTATTGGTACAGAAGTCAACGTTAAAGTCGGCTGCTAAAACAATATTAGCGTCAAGTTTAAAATTGTATATCAAATTAATCATATCACTTAATTTGTCAAGAAAAAGAGTGAATTTAACTTTGTTTCTGTCAGGCCTACGATATAAAGCAACACAAACAAGATTATAAGTTTGAATACAAGTGCAACAAATCTCAAAATCATAAATAGTTGCTAAATTTATAACGTTATTGACATTACGTGCTGAGATTTCATTTTTAACATAAATTGTAACACCTCCATGCTGATCGTGGCTCCTACAGTAATAATTAGCAATATGATAGCCTGGAATTTTAATTAAGGATAATTCTTCCTTGCTAAGCCAATGTTCGACAAGACACAATATATCTACATCTAATTCATTGACTAGTGATATAATATAATCCAGTTTTTCATCATACTCTGAACATTCCAATGTAGTACCCTAATACCATTCCTGAAATTTGTACTTGTGCTGTCAGGGTTGATCCCTGTTACTTGTTTACTAGAATTTTTTGTCGAAGATGAAAAAACCAACGTACACAAACATTACTAGGCCATATGTTTGAATCCATGGCTAACTCCAAATTATCACTATAGATATCTACTTTGAATGAGGAATATATATATCGGGATTTTTAGATGATAATGATTCACATTTTACTTCTGGAAAGTTAGGCTTTAGAAAATTCAACACATCTTCACATTTTGTTGAGGGTGGCAATCTATAGACATGCAATGAAACCATTTTAGGAACACCTTGTAATTTGCTATTACTTGGATTTGAGTCAGAGTTTTTCCCAATAACTGTCATTCGTTTACGATTTTTACTTACAACTGTCGTCCACACTTTAAGTGTGGAAGGTTGGGGAGTACTAACAGAACTTTCTTGAATTGTAACCGTATTTTTTTGTTTAGTAACAGAACTATCGACTGCATTTAGAGATTTATTTCCGACAATTATAACCTACTGTTGTCATTGCACTTCACTATTTCACTGTTTTCATCTTCGTTCGTCGTTGCCTCCATCTTGTTTTGACATACGTTGGTTTCCAACCCAGTGTGTTTCGTAAGAAGATCCACATGTCGACCAAGCAATTTTATTCTTTCTTGTAGTTCTCGTATGATTTCATCCTTCTGTTTTAGCACGTAGTTGAAAATACGAATGTCAGTTTTATTATCACTATCACTGATAGAATACAGAGCTTCATTAAATGCATCGTCAATGTCGATATGTAACGCAGGATCACCATCTTTCTTCTCGCAGCACTGCACTAAATTTTCGTCAATAATTTTCATATTTGGAAATACCTTTGCACAACTATTGTGAAATAAACTTTCACAGTTACTATATTTCAAACCTGACGACACTTTAGACTTGCATCTTCTGCAAAATTGGTTGGAAGACGCCATATTGCTTGCAGCGGGACAAGACTGACGGAGCGGCACCACAATCACGTCCCTCATTCATTTTTCTCTTACTTTCTAAAGGTATATTCCTAAGGATTTTATTATCTGTTCATTTGTAATTCTTGATAGCGTATTGTATACCTGTCGCCGCGATAAATGTTGATGCAGCCGAGCGTAACTAGAACGTCATGACCGCACTGGTAGAAAAGGTGGGTGGGGTACGAAAGGGGAGTAAAGCAGTCGCTCTCAGGAGCTACAGTTCTGCAGGTCTGTACTAAGCCTATTGCTAATTCTTCAAAAGTAGGAAGACCTCATAAATCCTGGCAAAACTAAGCGCATACTGGTAGAATCCCTTGTCAGAGAAACTTCTAAAGAGGAATAATTGTTGTGTTTCGCAAGAAAGTTGGCATTGATGAAAAATATGTAGGCTAATTCTTGTATGATACAGTCAAGATTCTTGAAGAAAATATAAAGCCTTCAAATAGATGTTTATCCGTGATTGTGGAGTAGCGGTGACCAAAACGGGTGTCATGATTACATCGTGTAATCACAGACATTCAAACGGGTACGAGGAGTTTCCTATACATTGCTGTGTGTTTCATTCACATACTGAAGGCAAGCAGTGGCGGTGTCATGTCGCTCTACAAACTCTGTCTCTACAAGCAGTAAGAAGTGGTTTCGCAAAGAATGAGAAGAGAACTTTTTTGTTGTTTTGTCAGACAAAATGTAATATGTTTACTTTGCTCAACGGTTCAATTAGAAACATTAATTGCCACGCTGAATAAATTATTATTATTATTATTATTTATCAGCAAGTGTTACCATAGTTTTTATATACGAGTCTGAATATATAGGCCTACATCTTCCCTTGAAGTATAAAATAATTACTAGACTACGCTATATCTCCATTTTAATTTATTTAATCTTTTGATGGCTATTATCAGTTATTTACTAGTTATTGATTTAATAATAATAATAATAATAATAATAATAATAATAATAATAATAATAGACTAATAATAATGAGAAACTGATTGAATATTACGTGCTAGTGCAGTGATGAAACGAGTTATTATTAAACTCCAAGAACTGATATCAGCCCTAAATCATAGTCATGAAGAGAAAGAGGACATAAATTAAATGGAAGGAAGCCAGCTATCTAGTGGCGAACGAAAACTTGTTCTCTTAAGCCTTCCAACGGAGGAGAGTTTTATAAAAGCGTAATGATCAAGGTGGCTGAAATAATTTGTCCAATGAAAGTTGTTAATTAATTAAAAAAAACTGCGCATTTCTCGACTAAATATCCAGAAGAGAATTCAGGAGATTTCTGATTGTGTTCATGAGGAATATTAATATATATATTGGCTCTTGATGACAGTAGTGACATTACTGATGCAGAAAAGCTTGCGATTTTTATTAGCAGTTTGATGAAGAACTCAATGTTAATGCACGAACCACCAGTGGTTGTAGTTTTCATGCCAAGTACCTCTCCCCCGTCCCTTTACTTCATAGACTGTCTCTCGCGTGTAATCACTGCCGTTCGAATTTTGGTCACCGCTGTTGTGGAGGCTAGCTCCTCTTGTACAAATATAATCAAGAGTTTGTACACGAAAAATATATGCTGCCAGTTACTTCTGTACAAAATTTCCTAAAAGTCTATTAGTTAGGTGAGACGTTATTAATTGTCTAAATTCATCCTACAAAATGGGTAGTTCCTCATACAAATGTTACCAAGAGTTTGTGCACGAAAAATATATGCTACCTGTAACTTTTGCGCAGTTTGATAAAAATCTGTAATATGGAGAAAAGTTATTAATTTAATTTAAATGCAACCTCTCTAAATAGGTAGTTACTCTTAAACGTACTCAGAGTATGTACACAAAAAAGTATAGGGCCATGCTACCTTGAACTCCTGCTCAAAGTTTCATAAAAATCTGTTAGATAGGAGAGAAGTTATCAATTTTGTCTAAATACACCCTTTACAAAGGTAGCTCCTCTCATACAATCGTAATCAGAGTTTGTAGACAAAAATATATGCTACCTGTAACACCTGTACAAAGTTTCATAAAAATCTACTAGATAGGAGAAAAGTCATTAATTTTGTCTAAATGCACCCCTACAAAGGGGCAGCTTCTCTCATACAATTTCAATCAGAGTTTGTAGACAGAAAAGTATCCTATCTGTAACACCTGTACAAAGTTTCATAAAAATCTGTTAGAAGAAAAGTTATTAATTCTGTCTCGCTACATTTGCGTTTTGAACCACTGTGCAGTGGGCCTTTATGCGTGAGAAATGTGTTCTGTTCGGGAATCTACTATTGTACTTTCAATAATTTTTCAGGAGGTATTATGAATGATTGCACTCTCACAACTCGTACACAAATCCAACAAAATCAAGCACTTGACACTCGGACTGCTGACGCCAACTGAGAATGAGTGAAACAGAGGAAAGGAGGGTAGGGCGTGTTAGAATCAAGTAGGTAGGGATTAGAGATGAACAGCCATCGAGAAAACGAGACTAACAGCGCCCGCAAAGCCGAAAACCCGCACGACAATGTTGTATTACGTTGTGTCCTTGACGTAAAGACTGGTTATGAGTGTTCCGAGACTCGATATTAATCATCTCCCGAAGTCAGCAGTTGTTTATACCTGACTGAACTTTTATCTACTTTGGCAACTGTTATATATGTATAAACAATCAAGTAACCTATTTTAAACATCTCTACCTTTCAGTGTATAATAATCCGTTCTCCAGTCTTTATTTAATTACTAGGTCTTTATTAAAAGGCTAGGAATTTTCTTTTCATATGTTTAAGATCAAGTGTGCAATCTCAAGTAAAAAGATATTAATTTCACGTTTTATGTTTCTTAAAAATGCAAATTTATTTGAGAATTGTTTTTTTTATGTTTATATAACCAAAGGCAATATCATATAATAGAACCAGAACATTTTGATAACTGAGATACTGTTCTGTTTTATCTTTTTGTCTCATTTAAACATTTATAATGTTATTTATTTCAATTATGTATGTTATTCAAAGTTACGAAATCTTTCCACGCCGACCAAATGCTATTTCGAGAATGACGAGCGAGACTCGAAGCGCAGCGAGAATGACGAGCCGAGACTTGAAAGACAAATGCAGTGAACACAGCGAGCGAGAGCGGCAATTAGTTTTGTTCATCTCTAGTAGGGATGTTTGGAAAAGTAGTTCAATGGAACAAAAGCAGGGACTGATTTTTTTGTTTTTGCTTTTGTTTGTTTTTGTTTTTTTTTTTTTTCACAGCTACCCTTCGTATGCAAGGAATTTCAGCCGTCGAGTACAATCAGTCTGAATATTATGTGCTGACGACAACCAAACAATCCACAATCTTAATTTTTCTTTTTACGAAATATGCAAATTTGGGAGTTTATGCAACAAAATTCTGAATATATGACACAATATATAGGCACAATAGTAGATTAGATGCAGGAACTCCTAAAATATGCAAAAATATGGAGAGTAACTTTGTATATTCGTCTTCACAAACTTTCAAAACATATATGTGTTTTTGAGTGATTTTCAACTGGCCAGTAAAAATACGTAATTGCATACAAATTCTGCCCTACTTGTAACTGCAGCCATATTTCAGCACTGAAAACTAAAACAGACTAAACTATACTACACTACACTTATTAACACTGTCTAACTTGCTATATATAAACTTAAACGAAACTTTGTTCTAACACGAGTAAAATGAAAATAGCCACTGCACTATATAAGAGACACAAGCACACAGACCCACAAAACAAATTCAGATAATAAGATTGTAGGATAGACGCCCGCTGGTACATTCTGTTCACAAGATCATTAAAGTCGGACGGGATAACAGCCTATACCTATCTTTAAAACCATTATACACCTTCAAATGCGTTGGTAGAAATTTCCATCCTTACAAAAATTAGGCTATAAGTGAATTAAATATGGACCCTGTAATGTCTTCATTTCGGATGCCATTAACTTCTTGAAGCACAAATGTTATTTTTTATGTTTTCATATCATGACCATATTAAAGCTTCGATCAATTATTTTTTTTAAATTTTAACTCTGCACACAATTTTTTAAACACAGATGGCACCTCTATGTATCCTCAAAGAGTGGTTGCAGGTGGAACATCTGTGCTATAATTGTAGAGAAAGAAAGAAAATTGTCTTTCTTCTGAACAACCACTATGCTGCAAAGGATATTATAGAAGAACGGTATTGCGATCTTATCTTAATTTTTCATAAACGGATTATAATATTGAAGTTCGGAAAACTCTCTTTTAAGAAAGATTTCAGCGAATTCAAATGTGTATTTATTTTGAATATCCCAATCGATCCTTTCGTTATTTTATCGAACGAATGTGACTTTAAGCCAGATCATGACTCCCTGAATGACACGCACACTTTCATAACTCCTAAATTACAAATTCTACGCTTATCGAGAATAGCAGCATTCAGTGTAAACCAAGCCATCATCAATTTCATGATACTGTGAGGTCATTTACGGATATAAAACCAAGTAACTATCTCATAAAAATTATCTCATATAATACTATATTTTATTATTATGGTTGCTATAAAATTGTCGTAGACGCTAAATTTAAAGCCCTGAAATGTTTCTTTTTTGACATAATAGTGCAACAATGACAAACGTTTTATAACATTACATAAAATGGCAACATTATTTGAAAGTGGGTGATTGATTTGTAGAAACGCTGTGGTCCGAAATAGTTCGGGAAAAATTCTCAACGATTATGCTGTTGTAAAATTGGCAATTAATGTGTAATGTATTTATTATTATTATTATTATTATTATTATTATTATTATTATTATTATCATCATCATCATCAGTTATCACTATCATCATTGCTATCTCTGTCTTTTTTGTATTAGCTCGATGAGAGTTCTATAGTGTTCTTTTGACCCTGTTGACCCTCTATAGGGCTTTAATTTAATTTGTATTATTTTCATCAGTGTTTGTATTTCTTTTTGTATTTATATGTGCTATCTAGTAGGATGGAAGAGAAGGCCTTGCGGCCTTAATCCTGTCAGATTAGATAGACAGACAGACAAGTTGGTATCGCCTGAAGAGAGATCTGCAAATCAACGAGACGATCCAATACGTATGTTATGTAGAAGGACAAAAAAAACTACTATTGCGATGTTCTGACGTAGATAAAGGAGAAAAATGCTATAAGAAGTGCTCGTTGGTTCAATATATCTAATCAGGCAATAAATGCTAGCATTGCCTCTAGGCTATGATACACGTAGTATATGGTGTAAATTGTACATTATCGGCCAAACTAATAGATCTAAGTAGGCCTATTTAAAAATTATTTCAATTCATTTTGTAGTGGTAGTAGACTAGAGATATTAATAGTGGTATTAATGGTGGTGGTGATAATTATGGTAGTAGTAGTACTCGTAGTTGAAAAATATAAATTTCGAGAAATACAGTATTTAAAATATTGATTGGAGCACGTGACACAATTGCACAAGATATAGTTAATAGATCTCTCAAAGTTAAAAGATCTTGTTTCTTTAGCTATTAAAGACTTAATTCGTGCCTACAGGATAATCCTTATCTTTGAATCAAAAGTGAGAAGCAAATAATTTATTCAGTAATGTTTTATAGTTTCTTCATTTCTATCTACAGTATTAAATAGAAGTCAAACTTTTCGACACATATTCGCTATACTTCGTCCTTTATTGCAACCCAGATTAATAATAATAATAATAATAATAATAATAATAATAATAATAATAATAATAATAATGATTTATTTTAGCTGGCAGATTTAAGGCCGTAAGGCCTTCTCTTCCACTCAACCAGCAAAAAGTGTATATACATATTCATGAACTTACAAAGAATTCAACAATTTGATTTAGATGAGAGTTACATGTACGGTATACAAGAGTTATTTACGAATTAAACAACAAAATACTATGAACTATTAATTAAACACTGAAATAAACTGTGTAGCAGAATTAAACTAAAATACATGGAATGTTAATATATTTAAAATAATATTAGATAATAGAAAGACATTATTATGAGACTATTTTGAAAATACAGCACAATCAGGATGATGTCTAAAGAAAAAAGTAACAATGTAGTCAGTGATAGTTTAAATCAGTATGATTGGAGTGAAATGCTAATAAGGTTATCTTTTAAGTTGTTCTTAAAGGTGTTTGTTGTCTTGCAGCCCCTAATACTTTGTGACAAGGAATTCCATTGACGCGAGGTGGATATTGTAAAAGATGATGAATAACAAGATGTTCTATGAAGAGGTATACTTAGCGTGCCACAGATAAGTGATCTGGTATTTATGTCGTGGTTAGAGTATAGATAAGAGAAACGAGACGAAAGGTAATTTGGTGTTAAGGTGTGCAGAATTCGAAAGAGTAAAGACAAAGACTGTAAAGTTCTGCGTTCTTTAAGTCGGAGCCACGAGAGACTTGCGAAGGACGGTGATATGTGATCGTATCGTCGGATATTGCACAGGTATCTGACGCACATATTCTGAGCTCGCTGTAACTTGACTGACAGTTCAGAACTTAGGTCACTTAACAAAACGTCACAATAATCGAAGTGCGGCATTACTAGGGTTTGTAATAGGTAAGTTTTAGTTGCTGGGGGCAAGAAGTTTCTCAAGCGACTCAAACAGTGAATGGAGGAACAGATTTTTTTTTATCGTTTCTTTAATTTGAAAATTCCAACTTAGATTATTATCAAAAAAGAAGCCAAGATTTTTTTACGACAGATGAATAAGGGATTAGCGTGTTGTTAATGGTAACAACTGAAATATTACTGTCATTAAGGGAGTTAACTAAACGCTTATGTCCAATAATTATGGCTAATGGGAAGTTTTCAATAAAATGTATACTTGTGGTAGTGGTAGTAGTGGTGTTAGCAGGAGTAGTCCTAGCAGAGTAATAATTTTATCAGAAGCAGAAGATTTTACTAATTATATTCTTACGAGTTCTTTCAATAAGTCACACATTCGTTAAAATTTCTCAAATCTGCAACATGGAACACAGTCTAATTTGTTAGTTGTAAGAATTGACATTAGTACCTGTAATAAATTTACTGCCTTTTTAAAATAAAGCTTTGTATACCGGTTCAATGTAACAACTCACAGTTTGAGATTGACCTGATGCAGTAATTGCATTTAATAGCGTTGAAGGATCTTCACATATGATATTGCTGTATATTAGAACTAAGTTTCATATCTGCTTAAAAAGGTGTCAAAATTCTTACCACTCATTCACATGACGCTGAAGACATTCATTTATGTAAATTGTGCAATATGATGAAAATTTCTGGTTAAACTGTACGGCATCTGAGTGTTTAATGGGACCTCAAAGAAATAAGGTCAGTTTCAATAAGGTGCCCAGCTGTACCGCATTATTTACGCAGTTTGATCACAAGGATCAGAATGAGTCGCGGACAGATTGGAACAGGTCAGAATCTCGCCAGCGTCACGGTTGTGTTCATCGCTCTAGAAAAATGAGTTGCGGTTGAACAGACTAGCATCGCACACGCGACTGAGCCACCACCAAACGATCGAATCCTGCAACACATGCTTTTATCAAATTTTGAGTTTGGATCTGTCTTGCTCGCTGCTCGAAATATACCGAAAAAAAAAACGTTTAGTTTCAATTTCGACACACGTACTCGATTATAAACTACATATCGACGGCCCAGTTCAAAAGGGAAGCAACTCAAAAAATTGATTTTTCGAGTTAGACATATCATGAGAATGGCAGGAAATTAGTCTTTCTAGATCAATACTGCAAAACCTCGTAACGTTGCACATATGTAGCATAAAAGGACTAAATCCACATGGAACTGATCATTTGTGATGAAATAACCAGTTCAAAACGAAATTTTTACTGCTGTGCTATTATCATTTTAAGAATGAGTTAGAAGCCTATTTTTGAAATTTGATTTTATTCTGCTATGTTTTAATTGCAATTTCATCTTTATAATTATAGTGATTTTAAACTAAAATAAATATGAGTGTAATGTTATGTATTAAACCATGAAATCCATCTCGGGCCCGGTCCTCGTAAAGTAACACCACAGTCTAATATATACAGTCGCGAAACTTGAGGTGTTTTTTTGCAAATCTCGTGATAAAGCGCTCCAAGCGATTAGCAACTAGAAACAATAGACTGTCCATGGTCGACTTTGGACTGTGTCGTATTTCTATAGAGTGCTAGCTCGTTGCGTATTTCACATTGATGCTTGTGAAATGTTCGTTATTGGTTATAATGAAAATGTTAATGGCTAAAATATAATAATTGCAATAATAATAATATGGGACAAGGAGGAGACGTTTGTAGTGCTATAAATTGTTATTATTTTTATGTGTTATTTTACTAAAGACGTAGAAAAATTAAGTTTGTTTAATGAAATTTATTGATCACGTTTTATTTTCAATTCTGGTGGGATTATTATTGCTTAGGCCTACTTTTTCTTCAAAGGATATGTTTAATTATAGCTGTTAATTTTGTTGTTATTTTTATTTGTTGAGACGTAGAAAAAGTCTGTTACAATAAAATTTATTGATCACGTTTTATTTCCAATTCTGGTGTGATTATTATTGCTTAACCTCATCCCACTTTGTTAACTACGTAAGCATACACTACAAGCACCGGTACACGTAAGTTACTCCATTAATTCATATTTCCATTATTATTGTTGTAAAGAGAAATACAAATTAATATTTATTGGTTTCATAGTTAATTATCGCTATAATCTTGAATGAGTGAAGCTATTATAGTAAATTTCAGTTCGTTTTGCACAAACAAAAATTATATTAACTTATTTCTTGCAGGTATCTTCGAGTTTATGGTGAAATTTAATATACTTCATTAAAATAATAAATTAACTTTATGCATTTAATATTTCAATAATGGAAGGAAGGTGTTAATTTTTCCAAAAGAACACGACAACGAAAGTGTAACATATGTTGTCGGCTGCTAGGAGAGAGATCTGCGATGATGAGGCGATAGTAGCGATCCTAGTGGTGGGCAACTACCCGTGTTTGCATTTTTACTACATATTGAGCTTCGCGACTGTATATAGTAGACTGTGGTAACACCAAGTCTTCAGTACTAATAATAGCAGTAGTTGTAGTAGTAATAACATTACAATTCCACAAATAAGAGGCTCACAGCCAGAGTGGACCAAGTCCACCAGTGATCAGTTTGTGGATTAATACAATCTGGGATGAAGAAAACTTAGATTTATTCATTGCCATAACAAACAAAGTCCATAACTTATTTGTTACTCCACAGAGGGCAGCATTTCCTATGGAAGGTGAAGGTTGCTAAGCGTGAGCCAGGAACTTTAAAGGTACTATTCATAGACATTTCGCTAGCCCGCGCTACGAGCGTGCTAAACTAGCCCCGGCTATCGACTGGTTACTTGTACAGGATTCATATATCATGTATCGCTAACACTGGTTTATGATTACGAAAAACGTTAGTTCGCTGATCATCCACCGGAAGCTCACGCTAAGAATGTCTATGAATATGGCTCTAAGACTCGATATCTCAGAACTATTCCAGATGGACTCGGTCCACTCTGGTTGTGAACCCCTCAAATGTTATTGTTCTATTTTTGTGCAATAGAAGAGTAAAAGGGAGAACTCTAGCGGAGTCCGTGACTTAAAATTTAGAACTTAAATTTCGTTTTAGGGCCTTTGGTTCACTACGTTTCGTCCACTTTTTCTTTTGTCCACTGACACATTTGTCCATTTCATGATTCGTCCATTAAATTTTGCCCACTAAACATTTAGTCCATTTTCATGCTTCGTCCATTATGTTTTCGTCCACTGACTATTTCGTCCACTATGGCAAAAAAAAATAGATGACATGAAACATTTCATTTGGTGAAAATGTAATTTATTTAAATTTATGTGTTGTTGATGTACAGTTTCCCTGGAAAAGGATGAGACGATTGAATATTCCTAAGTCTCAGATGTAAGACACTGCGCATGATCGGAGACCAGAGCACCGATACACAAGATAACGAATATTGAGTTACTTAAATTCAGGCTATTTGGTTTGTTACTAGCATCGTTCCGAAATTCAATTAAAAAACTGCAAAAAATATGATAATATTACGTAAATAAAAGATAAATATATACATAAATCGTGTAGTTAAATCGACAATGGACCTTCATGACTAGATCGATACTCCGCACAGAAAGGAAAGCTTTCATGTCGTTTCCATAGCTGAGACGGTAAGACTTCTGCGTGTTGTTTAAAAGAGTGCGAGTTCGATTCTTAGTCTACACAACAATTTTTTTTGTCTAAATAACGTTGAAATAGCTAAGTCACGTTGAAATATAGTTTTACAAAGTCCTGAGATTAAGTGTTAATGATCGCAAACAATACAAAATTACAAGTTATAATATTATAAACGTTAATCTAATGAATGCATTTATACACACACATATATACAATGTAAATGCATATATATTAAAAACTAACAATTAAAATGAAATTAAAAAAATATATAATAATAGACAAACTTTTACAAAGGTTTAGAGTCCTTAGGCTATGTCATTTGTTGAGTAATTATTACAATAATTTATTAATAGCTTTCCCATATGTGTAAGAAATGCACTCGCAAAAAACAATTTTTGTTAAAAGTATGGCTTTGGATTATTTCATTCTCACCCCTGCAGTTAATTTTAACTATTTTATCTACGTGTTTGCATTCAATTTTATTCATGTTATGATTGAATGTATAAGCACTGTTGCAGTTATTGACTAATTACATATATTAATAATAATTATTAAATACATCTGTTAAGTAATCAATTGCAGTATCTTTTGCAAAATCTTGAATGTTTAAGTTGTCAATAATATTTCTGTACTTTATACTATAATACGTTAAAAGAATTTGCAATAGATTTGGGATCCTCTACTTTATAATAATTGGTTTTAATGAAAAAATATTTTCTTTCTTAGGATATCTACAAGTTTAAATTTAATAATATTACGAATAGGTTTAATTGCATTATCTGAATTTTGTACTTTTCTACTCAAATATATTCTATTTCCCTTTTTCATAATTTTTGATAAATTACACTGTGCTTCTTGCAGTATTTAAGAACATGAAGATCATTACATTGCAACTCATTACATATAGATTCTTCTTTTTAATACATGAGATTTTGAAGTCCCTGCGTTATCTACATGTTTTAACTTTTGAATTTTTTTCACAACATTGAGTGGAGAACATCCACTGAAGTGATTATGAAATTAAGTGAAAAATTCAATATATTTACTCTTAATATCAATAGTACCAGTATCATATATGTTTTTCCAAGATTCATTTTGTAGATATAAATGTAAATAATCACTAGATACAGCAATTACGATCCTTTCTTAGTTTTTAAATTAATATTTTGAAATTGTTCAGTGACATTGGAAACACATAGGATTTGTTTATCATGGTCAGACAAGCCATTGATTATAGGTTCTGTCGAATAGGAATTCAGTCTAATTCTGTGTACAAAACGTTTATCAATGGCTGTGTTACTTCAGCTTGTATGCTATGGGAAAATGACCCTACGAATAAGGTTTCCAGTTTCAAGGAGTGAATTTAATTTACTTTTACGGAAAAGTTCCGAGAGATAATCTATGTTTATGTCACTACAGATCACAAATTCCATATGAGATTTCTAAAGTCTTTTCTTTACAAATTCAATGTTGGCTATAAATATTAATAAATAATGTAAGAAATATGAATGATTGTAGTTATAAGTCTGATTTACATTATAAAAAGCAAGAAGTTACATTCCTCGGCAAGATTCGAACTTTCGATGTTTGGTTTTGTCGTCCAACGCACAACCACAGACCTATTCAATGCTTATGTTAATAACATACAATTTAGCTGTAGCAATGTGGTGTCATAACTTGGGGTTTGTTTATTTAATGTAATTAGATTTAATTTGATTAGTTTCGCAACAATTGGACTTCCTGTTATATCCTGTTATTTAGATATTTAATTTAGGGTTGATTTATTAACTCTTACTATGCAAGATGCCTCTTATTTCAATAATTCTATATCATGTTAAATAGTCATTGTCTACACTAAAGTATTATCGTCATCTCTCATTTCTCATCGTAATGGCGAACCGACGTGACATGAGACAGCGAGTTATAGCTCTAGTTGAGGCTGGATATGGGGCTAGATCTGCTGGCCGTTTGGTCGGTGTTCCTGGAAGTACAGCCGCGAGATGGGTTCATCGTTACCAAAATTTTGGGGAGGTCGAAAATCGCCCTATTCCTGGGCGTCCGCGGATTTCTTCATTGGAAGAGGATGCTCTTTTATTCGAGACAGTTCGACAGGACCCCTTTCTGACTGCTAACGAAATAAGAGCAGCATCTAACTTTCCCGGCTCTTCACAGACTGTGATCAGCAGGTTGAGGAACCGCGGTATTAGGAGCCGGAGGGCTGCGCAAATGGAAATATTGGGGGAAGCACAAGCTGTCGACCGTCTTGCCTTCGCTACCAATCGAGTGGATTTCGATTGGAGAAATGTAATTTTCTCCGACGAAACAACCATCTCGAGTGATTACGAAGGTCCTGTCCGTGTCTATCGTGAGGATGGTCTCCGACATGATCAGCGCTATATGCACCGACGTGAAAGATCGGGACGCTTTAGCATATCGTGTTGGGGGTGGATGTCTTACGATGGACCTGGCGTTATAGAACGCATCGATGGCCGGTTTAATGCGGAAACTTACGAGCACATTCTGGAAAATATATTCCTTCCCTCCGCCCGAGAACGTTTTCCCGAAGGAACATTGCTGTTCCAGCAGGATAACCATCCCGTGCACTATGCTGCAAGCATTCAAAGATGGTTTCAAAGGAGACCCGAGATCGAAATCATTAATTGGCCTCCGAAGTCACCTGATTTGAATGTCATCGAAAATTTATGGGCGGAATTGAAAAAGAGAAGGATAACCACCTATGCCCACCGACGCCCTCGAAATCGAGACGAATTGTGGGATCAAGTTGTTGACACCTGGGAAGATCTCGCCGGGGATCAGAACTTATTTCACAATCTCGTGACATCCATGCCGGATCGACTTAGAGCTGTAATAGAAGCTGATGGCATGTGGACAAGATTTTAAGTTAACAGGTCTCTTTTTGTTTCTTATTATTTTTGTTTGAGGAAGAATACTTTTAACTTCCAAGTAAGATTTATTTTTTTTTGACGAGGTTCAGCCCACTTGTAAGACCCAGAAATTAGGCATAAATTATTCCATATTTTTCGACAAATTAGACAGTCGAGGAACTCTGAACAAATTAATTACACCTCAATAAAAAAAAAGTTTTACCTGGGATCGAACACGAGACGTTTCGGTTATACAATGGAACCGGCACGCTACTATATGAGCTACCGAGACAAGACAGTGATAGCAGCAGTCCAGAATGTAGATCCCTTAGCAGGCATTTGCCATTCGGTACAGTGAAGCAATGATATTTTGGGACTCGAGCTATGTTGTGAAATCCTGGCCTTAAATGGCAGTCTTCTTCGTGATCCTTATTCTGGTCCTTGTCCTTGTTGTGGTCCTTGTAACAATTCTTGTACTATCTGTCATGTTATGTATCCCTACGTCGATATCGCGTGAACCGCGCTGTAGAACTTTAACTTCCGACGACCAAGAATCGTCTCATTCTTTTTCAGGGTAACTGTACATGCTGTTTGTATTATAAACATGATTAGTCATCATTTTCTTCTTCCTGAAGATCTTCATCACGGTAAATTAATTTTAATTTTTAATCTATATGAAATTACTCTGAGATATGTTTCCAGTCGGCCGTCGTTCTAGTAGTCTTCATTACGTGTAACCATTTCCGTCATACGTTCATGATTATTGACATGTGTGACTTAATGGTGCACGGACTCGCGTGTGCCCTCCCAACAATTGTGTATTATAATGGAACATTGGTTGCCTCCGACGTATACATGCTGTACAACCTCTGCCATAATTTTTAATATCCAAAATTGAAAAGATATACATATTCACAGTTTTTAATATCCAAAAGAAAATGAAACGTATCTAAGAAACAGACGACAATGATGGCAATACCTTCTGTTGTAATTTATTGTAGGTGGGAAACACAAATATGTAATCTAAGATAGACGAAAGGTTATGGACATAATAAAAGGTGTGGACAAAATGTATGGGTGGACGTAAATTGTATGGGCCAATCGGTTGTGGACAAAAGAACGTGGACGAAAGTGAATGGACGAAAGGTAATGGACGAAACAAACTGGACAAAAGTTAGTGGACGAAAGGCCCGCAAACCTTAAATTTGATTTTGACTTACTGACAATATGCTTGTGTTTTAACTGCATTACTTTTTCTTCATTGCCCTAAAAGTCAACAGTCTAGTATGTTATTATGGCAGGCTTACTGAATCTTGTTTGTAATAAGTTAATTAGTTATTCCTGAACTATATTGCTTTTCCCCATGTATGCATTTTGAGTACGGCACTATGTAATAGCTTGCATTCTATTTATTTTCATGCAAAACTTGACATAGTATGAGATGACGGCAGTAATAATGGAGAACATGCACTATATTTCTTTTTGCTTTTAAATAGATTCCTACGGCCCTTCATTAAAGGGAATAAAAACATGATTTAATAAAAATGCATCTGTTTTGCAAATAATCACGGTTTTTACATTCCTTCCCGTGAGGCACCTGTTCATTACTCTTGTAACCAAAATTGAAGAGATAGATAATGAAGAACTGAGGAAGGCTCAAGTCCAGTAATCTGCCACGGGTAGATTCATTTATGGTAGCTTCCTTCTTGAAGACAAATACTGCTTCGTGACGATCAGCGTTCGCAACACGAAGATCACGACATAAGCATTATCAATTTTATAGCATCAGTTGTAGGAATGGGTTTATATATTTAAAATAGTGGAACGAATGATTTCAACAAAAAATTCCCGGAAGACCTGTCGAGGTTTCAACACCAACATATGAAAAGAATTTTTGATAAAATGGTAAAATGATTCGAGAGGACAGAAAGGTAACTATTCAAGATACAAGATCAAAATTTTATGCTAGGGAACTGTCCATAACTGTCGTAATTATCATAAAACTTGTTCAAGTTGGGTCCCAGAGGAACTTACAGCTGAAAACAGGGAAATGCAGTGACCTGAAGAATCGTATGAGTGAAGGAAATGTGATTGTGAATAGAACTGTGACGTGTAATGAAACGAGGATATATTACCTCTAGCCAAAATCCAATAGGCAGAGAATAGAATTGACCCACCTCTAATAATATAAGCATTAGTAAATACAATAATTTCCTAAGGATAAATACAGAAATGTAAGCAAACAAACTCTCTTTACATAGTATAATTAAAATATATTTGTATAGTGTGTCTTATATGAATAAACAAGACTTTTTCTGTAGAAAATTTACCACATAAATGTACCTGACGCTAATTTTCTTTAGACAGATCATCATCATCATCATCATCATCATCATCATCATCATCATCATCATCATCATCATCATCCAAACATGGATTAAATTCTAATAGAATTGTTCCGTTCTCCTGAAGGATTAAACTTTTCAGTGCAACGTTTTCTAGGTATATCAATAGCCCTTCTTCCCTTGGCATAAAAGTTAGGATTTTTTGTGGAATACGGGAGTCATCCATTCTATTGACATGTTCCAGTCAATTGGTTCTGTGTTGAGCTATTTTGTGCTGCAAGTTGAATATTTTCAACGGGAGGAGGCTGGTCTAGAGACGAGCATTGTTGCCTGCTTCGAAACTTAAGAGTCCTAAATACACAGCGTATCGCCATTTCTTTATATAATTTCAATTGCGTTTATTTTCTTGTTTTACTTAAATTTCTTATGATTGTTACACATATATAACTAAATTTACTTATTTTATTGTTAAAATCTTTATCATTTTCAAATGTAGATATATGGTATCCTAGATTATCATAAAAATATAAATAAAACTTGATTTCAGATTCATTTTTTAGATGTAAAAACATCAAAATGAGTTACGGAGCTACGTATCGTCTTCCATCAACAGAGATGGTAAAGGAAGGGGAATACATCTTTTGAACTCGTTACAAAGAGCAATGCTCCCGGACCTAGATATCAAATGCAATGTGGGATAGATATATATTGGGAAAGAGAGAGTGAGCTGAGCAGAGGCGATGTTATCGGAAGAGGAGTCATTGTCTTTCAGGATAATACATGAAGGCCCTTTCGAGAGCCACGAAATCGGCGGCTTGCTTTTACGCAAATAGGTACTGCTAATCCGCTAAATTCAATACTTTCTTTCCCGCAAAACAATGGATTGCAAATGCGCAAAATATTTCAAGCCCCTAAACTAATAGATCCTTAAATAAAATTAATACATGTACAACAACTTACCTTTAAAGCACACTGTCCAGTGACTGTCCCGGTATGCCGTTTGTCTACAGTACGATGGGCTGGAACCGAAGTGCAATTTTTTTAACGTACTCCAGTAATGATAAAAATTAATCACTTTGATGAATTGCAACACGACGATTATCTTGGTCACGTCTGTTTGTTTTTCTGTTATAACTCACTGTGTTGAAAGAAAGGTACGTTTCACTTTGCAGTTGCTTTAACACTTCCGTATATTCATGAATAGAGCGATGAGGTTTGTAAAATTGTCGTTTCAAATGGCGATGGAACGATTCCGTCCCATTTGTTCTGATTTCATCTGTTGGTACACTGGCCCACAATTTAGGAGAGAATTTAGCATCTTCACTTAGGCCTACATAATTTTCAAGTACATAGTCTAGGAATCTCGTTAACTGATTGTGATTAGGAGCAATGCTATGCAACTCAACAAACGCATCCCCTACTGTGCATGGAGGTACATATTTTAAACCGAACATATATTTCAGGAACTTTCCTACTTCGGAATTAGGATTGGTACATGCAGAGCGAAGTCCCAGGTCGAGTATCTTCCTATATAACGTCTGGCCTAAAAGAAAACTGCAGCCTTTAATGGTTATGTTAGGAAACACTTTTTTGACTGCATTATGAGCAGCAACTTCAAAATCTAAAATTATGGTTTCAGGATTAAAATCATCACTACACAAATCATGAATACGTTTCCACTTGGATTCGTAAGCTGATACAGTTTTCGATAACAGTAAACAAAGAGCAATCTGGACGTACCCCAATGTAATATATGTATGTATAGTATAAACCTGATGAAAGTGTTTTGGTGAAACGTAGAATGTTCCAGCCGCTAATATATTATGCGCATTACTACACAGAAACTGCAAATTTTGTTCACAAGTAAAAATTACTGCCTTATTTTCGATGTCTACAAAACAGAACCTCTCGCCTCGATTTGTTAAAATATTTAAACTGTTTAACTGTTCTAATGCCTCATTTATAGGGCTAGGATTTTGATGACCTATAAATCATGAAAAAATGTCCTAAAACAATGCATTTATGACCTAAAAATCTAAAAAAAATGCCATTAAAATGCCTTAAAAATTGATTTTACATAATTGGCTTAGTAGGAAAAGAGGTTTTGTAGTACTTAATATTTAGACTAATAATTAAATTAATTTTACATAATTTTTTCTAAGTAGTACACATTAATTATTTTATCTGATGTAGTTTCCATATATGGTCGTTCACCTCTGCTTCGGCATGTGCATGCGAGGTCAGCAGTCAGCTGGTCATCTTGGCCCTTCATGGGCTGTAGCGCCATGGATTTACTTTATTTTTAGTTTCCATGTAGTCTACCACAACGCCACTCTTATCAGGAATTAGCAGGTATAGAGGAGTCTATACTGAATGGGTGGTTGGACTGATCCATTACATGGGGTGTACTACGCTAAAATGGCAATATTTGTGTAGAAAAACGATTAAAATATGAAACAAAATAATGGATATTAATGGACAAAATATGTAGAGAAAATATCAAAGGAAATAAACATTATTTGACATTAATAATGGGGATTTATGGCCAAAATTAAATGAAAATGCCTAAAAATGACCGAATAAAACAAAAGATGATGTTATGAGTTGAAACAGGCAAAAAATGCAAAAAAAAGCCCTAACAAATACGTCTTAAAACACTCAGTTTATCACATAACATAAATACTAAAGTAGCTACGTTTCTGGCTTACTAGAAAAAAGATGCAATTTCATCAAAATCCTAGCCCTACTCATTTACATTGCGAGGGTGAGTGGGCATCTGTTTCCTCTGGGCTCTGTAAATGCTAATCGAAGTTCGACTGTCTCCATTCTCTGAATATTAAAAGTATCTGACCTCGATAATTCTGTTCGTATTATTTTACTGGGTTGTAAAGCAATTTCTTCACACGCTTTTCTTTTACAATTTGCCTGCAAAATATGTGATTCAATAGCCCTAGCGCTTTTATTTTCATGATCATGCAAGTCTCTTGTATATACTATTTCACTGATTTCTGCATTAGTCTGTAAAATTGCGGTACATTTCTTTTTCGTGCATCTGCACAAAATATTTCCCGTATCACTTTACACTGTTTTCTATATTTGAAATTGTCCTTAACAATGCATTACACGCCACGATTTGTGACCGTTCTTATAAATGATATTTCACTTTAAATTCACTTCCTACCACACCAGCACTTCCTTCCTACAACAACACTTCCTTTCATTTGTGGTTATGGAGACATCGAACCGATCAGATACAGTAAACATCTAACCCCCGCCCCAGTTCAGCGCCATCTACACCGAACATCGAACACACATTCATCAGCGTCATCTTCACTAGTACAGAATGGATTCGAATAAATTTGGTATTACGTTATCAGATGAATTGTGCGGAATTGTAAATGTTATTTTTGCGGTATCGAAACAAAATTTTTGACTATAATTTTCGGTTATGTTGAGCATTAGCTATCCAGCCCACGAAATTATGTAGCAAAGACGATATGAAAAAGAAGAACTGTAGCCTACTGAATGTCAGACTTTGTACTGATAAGTAAATATACTGGGACATCACTTTATTTTTACTAGCATTTTTATTGTACCTGCGTTTCTGAATGTACTTGACTCCGACCCCTTTCACTAATGTTCTTGCTCCCGTCAGCCACACAAACTTACGGCCGCTGTTGCATTCGAAGTCTGCTAGCAGTGAAGTAAACAGTACAGAGTATAGTGTGTTTCAGAAATATGGTTGCGTTTTCCATAGAAGGAAGAGCCTATATTATTGAAGCTTATTTTCAGGGGCAGGTATTTATGGAGATTAACTTTATCATTTGTGTTTTTTAATATTGGTGTCGGCGGAGATTGTTGGAGATTGATTTGTACTCTTGGCGGGTATTAATGGAAATTTTGGAAAATACAATTATTTTGAAATTGGAGTATTAACTCAGTATGAATATTAGGTACTTTCCAAATAATTAATATTAAAGGTTCGTTGAATTCTGGTAAAGGTGCGGTATAGCCAATAGAAAATATATGTTGGATTGAGACTGTATTTAACACACATGCATTAAACACGAAAGAAACTTGCAGCCCTCAAATTAACACTTTCAAATTATTAGTGAAATGTTGAATTCTCCGTCTTTTTTGTTCACTAATGTAATCAGAACACCTGGAATACCATGTAATGTAGCCTACTTCGATATTATAACAAGTTCAAAAGAAGAAATAGTCCGAAAAAGAACTCAGAATATGAAATTCGCTATAAAACGACACAATAATAATAATTCGCGAATGTGTTCATATTTCGTTATTAGAACTCTATTTCGCGATTTGTCGCGATTATTTTATCCGCATATTATTAATCAGAATCACTTAATTCGTAAAGATTAGTAAAACTCTATTGTATATCTATTACGTCGTGATTTTCGCGATCTCCATAAACACCTGGCCCTGCTTATTTCGCACAGGTACGGTGTGTAGCATGACTGAATAACTTTATCTGTGTGGACTGAGCAGAAGTGAAATTAGAGTTACCGAAAGTACGGTAATATGCTGAATAAAGTAGCCATTATACAGGGACATCATTTTGTTTTTACTTCAATTTTTATTGTAACTCAGTTCTTGAATGTACTTCACTCCCACCCCTCCTACTAAGGAAGTTCCAACTCCACACAGAACCAAGGCCGCATATAGTAAACAGCACTGAGTTAGTGAGTATAGTACGTTCCAGAAATATGTTCGCGTTTTCCAGTGACGAAAGAGCTTTCAATATTGAATCATTTTTTCGCACAGGTACTGTCCGTTTGTCTACTTCGCATACCGATTTCCCCCACCTGCTTCTGTTCGCCCCTCTGTATGGGCTGTCTTAGCTGTTTTCTGAAAACATTAATTTCTGTTAAGAATTGGACGTTTACGTAGTATTATACAACTGTTTAAAATAACTTAAATAAAATGGCCTCGTTAAGCAATTAACTGTCACGTGATTTTCCCCCTTTCTACGATCCTGCGTCATACCACTTGGACGGACAGTAGATAGCATGTCTGAGTAATTTTATTTGTGCGGGTCGGGCAGAAGTGAAGATTTAATTTACAGTACGTAAGATACTCTTTTATAGAGTAGGTACAGAATTATTTCAACATGAGTTACTAGTAAGAAGGACGAAACTGGCAATTGGAATTAGATGCAATAGTCTATAGTGCGATAATATGCATAAAAGAACTGAAGCCTGTATCGAAATGAATGGCCACCATTTTCAAAAATGTGTTTAAATATCCATATTATGATTATTTTTCAATTTAACTTCATTCTCTATATTGTACGCTTATGTGCTGTAGACAGTATAATATACACTGCATAATGAATACGTTCACATGGATAACTCAGTTCGTGAGTAAAACACTTATTCTTAATATAGTAATTACTGTATTTTGATTAAACAAAAACCTAATGAACATTATCAAACTCAAAATCGCGATATTTCCTAGTTTACGTAAATGGATGAACTACTTTTCTTCCCTCCTATACCTAGTAGAGTAATTTGTTTGTGTTTTACGCCAGTATCATCGAACTATAGTCGTGGAAGGGGATAGAAACTGTTTCCGGTTCTCTAAAGGTATAGCCAGGTTAATATTAAAAATGTTAGTAAAAATAAAATGATGTCCCTGTATAATAAATACAATCGCCTTAAGAGTTGAATTTGTGAAAAAAAAAACTGTTACTACTCTACTGTATTTTGATAATATACCGTAAAAGCAATAAACAAACTGAAAATCGTAATATCGTATCATATTTCCCTGTAACATAAGTGGATACATTACTTTTCTCTCCTCCTATAGCTAGTAAAATTATTTGTTTACATATTGCACTAGTAACACCAAACTCCTGTAATGGAAGGGGGTAACGTGTTTCCGAGTATAGCCACGTTAATGTTAAAAATGTTGGTAAAAATAAAGTGATGTCCCTGTATGTCTCAATACGATTTAGCACTGCGATCTTGCAGATGTTTTGTGCTAACCCTCTAGCAAGGTTCATTCTCAAACCACACCATCTGACTACTCTAAGGTACGCTGTGTATCTAGGACTCTAGAAGCAAACAACCATGCTCGTCTCTAGACCAGCCCCCTCTCGTGTAGATCAGGACATGCTATAGAATGGAGTTCGGAAGGAATGAAGTTATGTCTAACATGGAGAATCCAAAGAAAAATTCGAACTGCGACTTAGGGACTGGGATCCGGATCGCCCGCATTACGTCACTGAACCACCTCAGGAGCATTGTTATGTTTACATTTATATCATGGTGAATTGGTTTGTTTGTAGAGTCATTTCAATGAAGTTCAATCTGTTTTCTCCTCTTTGTCTCTTCACGCTATTCTTATCTCTGAAACGTGGTTGAAGCCTTCCTTATCATCTTCTCTTGTAAGTTTAGATAATTACACCCTCTGTAGAAATGACCGAATCGGTAAACGCGGAGGTGGTGTTGCGATATATGTGCGATCGGACTTACCGTTTAAAATTGTCCACCAGTCTTCGAATGAAGTCTTAGAACATCCTGAATATCTATTCATCGAAGTCGGTGGAAGCAACAAAAAGTGCCTTCTTGGAGTTGTATACGAATCCCCTAAATCAGGTTTCTTAAGTGATCTTGAAACACCTTTGCTTAATCTTGTGCCTCGCTATGACCACTGTTATTTTAGGCGATTTCAATACAAACTTATTGAATTCAAGTAATTGCGCTACAATTCAACTTAAGAACATGTTTGAGTCTTACAATATATCCATAGTTCATAGTATTTTGTTGTTTAATTCGTATACATGTAACTCTTATCTAAATCAAATTGTTGAATTCTTTGTAAGTTCATACATATGTATATATACTTTTTGCTGGTTGAGTGGAAGAGAAGGCCTTACGGCCTTAACTCTGCCACTAAAATAAATCATTATTATTATTATTATTATTATTATTATTATTAATTGTATTATTTATATACATAGCCTATGAGGCGCCAGCGCACAAATGGCCCAATCCACAAAATTATATTTTCGCTTTACCTCTTTGTAACAGTGCGCGAAATGCGATACACAAACGAAAATTATGCTGAAATCTCATGAAAAACCTGGGAATGACGATTAGGCCGATTTACACTTTGATGAGAACAATATGCGGAGCTCCTTAAAGCAATAAACTGAATATTCAAATTTTGTGGGTTGGGCCATTTGTGCCCTGAACGTCTCATATGTCAATGATAAATTCAAAGTAAAAGTTAAAAGGAATTGTTTTATTTATACTCCTATGACAATTTCTTTAAATTGAATTTATTTGTTCGTATTTTTTATGACTTGTGTCCTGAGATAATTGTTTGTCGACAGAAATTTGTATTGTTCATCTTGATAAAGAAAACTAGGGGTATATGAATAGAATAATTGTTTTATTTATTCTTATATAATAGCTTTTGTAAATAAAATTATTTTAGATTACTTCTGTGTAGCTTGTAACAACAGAATTAACCACTGGCGTAGCTCAATTGGCTAAGGCGCTTGCCTGCCGATTAAGAGTTGCGCTTGGACGTGGGTTCGATTCCCGCTTGGACCGATTACCTGTTTGGATTTTTTCCGAGGTTTTCCTCAACCGTAAGGCGAATGTCAGGTAATCTGCGGCGAATCCTCGGCCTCATGTCGCCAAATACTATCTCGTTATCACCACTCTCATCGATGCTAAATAAGCTAGTAATTGATACAACTAAATAGTCGCAAAATAACCAAGTAAAAAAAAGCAGAATTGTTTCGTTAATAAGAAGTTGAGTGATAAAACAATGTTATTGTATAAATTTAATTAATATAAGTGAATAAATAAACAAATAACACATGAATATTAAACTTTTATTTCAACACTGTTATGTTATGAATGATAATGAATGGAAAAATAATGCTTGGAATGATACCATCGGAAACGCGAGTACCTCAAACTTGTTCCAAAGGCGCGCTTCTCATGTCCACTGCACACAGTATTACATCTGGACTCATCAAAATCTAAACTTGGTTCTTCAGCGTAGAAAGTCAATGGTCTACCCCGTTCGATAACGATGCAAATAAATAAACAAATAAAACAGACTCAAATAAATGCTAATTACATTAACTCAGTTTAAAATTACGGTAACGCTTCTATGACTTGAAAGCTTTATAAACATGTTTAAGGTGCAGGTCGTAAAACAAATCTTTTACAATTGAAGATCTCCCCGGAATAAGAATGTAACTTACTTACTTACTTACTTACTGGCTTTTAAGGAACCCGGAGGTTCATTGCCGCTCTCACATAAGCCCGCCATTGGTCCCTATCCTGAGCAAGATTAATCCATTCTCTATCATCATATCCAACCTCCCTCAAATCCATTTTAATATTATCCTCCCATCTACCGTCTCGGCCTTCCCAAAGGTCTTTTTCCCTCCGCCTCGCAACTAACACTCTATATGCATTTCTGGATTCGCCCATACGTGCTATATGCCCTGCCCATCTCAAACGTCTGGATTTAATGTTCCTAATTATGTCAGGTGAAGAATACAATGCGTGCAGTTCTGTGTTGTGTAACTTTCTCCATTCTCCTGTAACTTCATCCCTCTTAGCCCCAAATATTTTGCTAAGCACCTTATTCTCAAACACCCTTAACCTATGTTCCTCTCTCAAAGTGAGAGTCCAAGTTTCACAACCATACAGAACAACCGGTAATATAACTGTTTTATAAATTCTAACTTTCAGATTTTTTGACAGCAGGCTGGATGATAAAAGCTTCTCAACCGAATAATAACAGGCATTTCCCATATTTATTCTGTGTTTAATTTCCTCCCGAATATCATATTTTGTTACTGTTGCTCCAAGATATTTGAACTTCTCCACCTCTTCAAAAGATAAATTTCCAATTTTTATATTTCTATTTCGTACAATATTCTGGTCACGAGACATAATCATATACTTTGTCTTTTCGGGATTTACTTCAAAACCTATCTCTTTACTTGCTTCCAGTAAAATTTCCGTGTTTTCCGTAATTTTTTTGTGGATTTTCTCCTAACATATTCACGTCATCCGCATAGACAAGCATGTAACTAACAAAACTAATTCAGGTTTCAGGAGAAAGGAAGATCATTTCAGGGGTATATTTTCATTAGGCCTATTTTTACTAGCAGAACCATATGACTATTCCAGGATACAAGTTTAACCAGCTATTGAATGCTATAATTTATTGTTATGAATTAATGCTTAAAATTACTTTTTCCACCTAAGTCGCACATTTCAATAATTTTATGTTAGGCCTACATTGTATTTCCGTGGAGGTCTTCAACTACATTTCACCATCAAGTGTTTGGTTCTGTGTTTTATATCCTTTAAAAATTCTGTGCATCTAAAAATGAGTGCTGCGTAATGTAAAAAATTCTTCTCGAAGCATTCCCTTTCTCGGCATGATTTGATGCTATTTGTAATTCTGTTTCTGTTTTGCTTTTAACATCTAATTAAAATGTAATCAGCGATCTGAAGTTACTTTAAATTAAAGTGCGTGACTTGGAAACAGAAACAGTAAGAAAGAAATGAAGTTGTCGCAAATGTTGCGGTGTGTAGTTAGTTAAGGAACAATTAACTGGCATTACACTTCTGGAAGTCCATTTATTTTCTTTCTCGGAGAGGGTATATGGCACGATAATATAAATAAGGAAACATTGATGATTAGACCGCGTGACTCGGGGCCCTAATACTACGATGCAAGTTACCGGTGCTTTGGAGATGTCAGTGTGACAGATGTCAGTCTCCCCCTCCTAGTAGAGTACTGAGCATCGAACGCAAGACATTCAGAGTGAACTGTCTTATACCGGGACATCATTTTGTTTTTACTAACATTTGTAATATTAACTTGGCTATACCTTTGGATTAACGGTTGAGAACCAGATAAACTGTTTGTTACCCCCTTCCGAAACCGGAGTTTGATGATACTAGTATAAAATACAAACCAGTCACTTTACTAGGTATAGGAGGGAAGAAAAGTAGTTCATCCATTTACGAAAACTGGTAACTATTACGATTTTGAGTTTGATCATTTTCGTTAGGATTTTATTTACTCAAAATACAGTATAGTATTAACAATAAGTGTTTTTACTAGTAACTCAACTATCCAGGCGGATGTATTCATTATGCAATGTATAGTACACTGTCTACAGCACATTTCCATACAATATGAAGGGTGCATTTAAATTGAAATATAACCAAAATCTGGATATTATGAACAAACTGTTGAAAATGGTGGACGTTCATTTCGATATAGGCTTATTTTGTGCATATTATCGAAAACGTTTTTAAGAACATCTTCTGAAATTTAATGTATTTTTTTCTTGAATGTAATAAATTCTTTAATTCTTCTATTGTTGTAGGATGTTTAACAAACATAACTCTTTTACAGTAAGTAATAATGCAAAGCACTCAAATCAGTCAACATGGTGGGCCATAATTCTGCGCCTGTTGAAGTAATCCTGTACTTACTCTGTAACAGAATACTTTACATACTGTAAATTCAATTTCACTTCTGCCCGATCCGCACAGAGACATGTAGATAATATTACGTAAAGTCCAATTCCTAACAGCAAATGTTTTCAGAAAAAAGCTAAGACAGCCCAGTTATTAGGCTTTACAGAGGTGCCAGCAGAAACGGGTGAGGGAAACCGGGAAGCGACGTAACCAAACGAACACAGCACCTGTGCGAAAATATGATTAAATAATTATTGCACTTTATTCACTTGAAAATACGACCATATTTCTGGAACGTACTATAGTCTTTTACTCAGTACAGTATACTGCGACCGTAAGGCGACTTTGACTGCATATGTGGTCTTCGATCTGTGTGGAGGACGTGTGGAAGGTTACTAGTAGAAGGGGTGTGGCGAAGTACATTCAAAAACTCAGGTACAGTAAAAATTGAAGTAAAAATAAAATGATGGCCTTGTATTACGCAGAATTACAATGAAGTCACGCGAGTCGTTCATCCATTAAATGGTGAGGATTCAGCAAGTATTGTTAATGCAGTATGCGGCAAACTATCAACATCCGGAGCAGGCATAATAAATTGTTATAGTGAAATCGACATTCTGGCTGAATTAGTAGATCCTATACGACGTCAGTGTGCATCATGTTCAAGTGAGGCGAATAACAGGAAAACAGGAAACCAAAATAACATTCCTTCTGTTTAAAAATGTGACTTTCGTTTCTACAAAGGGAAGGATTGGATTCCCTATGTGACGTATAAGTCATGGGTGTGTGTAACGAAGGGCCAAGAAATCCTTATTATGAATGTGAAAAATATGAAGACGAAATGTGACTGATGTTTGGTATGACTTTCAATGTGATTTGTCCAGTGTAAATTTTGATAATTATTGCATTTTAACTTGTGTCTTGCAATTTTTACAATCCTGTTCCTTTACATTCTTATGTAACCTTTCCATTACATTTTTTCTATAAACTAATTAATTGACGTTAAATATATTGCATTAGTAATGAAGTTCAAATAAATCCAAATAATTCCAAAATAAGTCACGATTCTGTCCTCTTTTATGATGAAATATTTTAAAAAGAAAATTAATGTCAAAGTAGAAAACAGACAGTGTCAACTTTGAACTAAAACGAAAGGAAATGACATGTCAAAGTGATCCCAAAATACGGGGCTGCCAAAGGAATGGGCGTTTTTTTTTAAATATTTAAGCTTAGTGCTACTACATGGAAATCATATCATTATAGGATTATAGCCTAAGTATAATTTGGTGATATTAAACACATTTTGCATTTTATAAACGAAAGGTACAGGGACATCATTTTATTTTTACTTCAATTTTTATTGTACCTGAGTTTTTGAATGTACTTCACTCCCACCCCTGCTACTAAGGAAGTTCCAACTCCACACAGAACCAAGACCGCAGATAGTAAGCAGTACTGAGTTACTGAGTATAGTACGTTCCAGAAATATGTTCGCGTTTTCCAGTGACGAAAGAGCTTTCAATATTGAATCATATTTTCGCACAGGTACTGTCCGTTTGCCTACGTCGCATCCCGATTTTCCCCACCTGCTTCTGCTCGCCCCTCTGTAATAGCTGGGCTGTCTTAGCTCTTTTCTGAAAACATTAATTTCTCTTAGGAATTGGAAGTTTACGTAATATTATACAGCTGTTTAATTTAACTTAAATAAAAGAGCCTCGTTAAGTAATTAACTGTCACGTGATTTCCTCCCTTTCTACAATCCTGCGGCATAACCACTTGGACGGACAGTAGATAGCATGTCTGAGTAATTTTATATTTTCGGGTCGGGCAGAAGTGAAGATTGAATTTACAGTACGTAGAGTAGGTACAGAATTATTTCAACATGAGTTACTAGTACGAAGGACGAAACTGGCAATTGGAATTAGATGCAATAGTCTATAGTGCGATAATATGCACAAAAGAACTGAAGTCTGTATCGAAATGAACCGCCACCATTTTCAAAATTGTGTTTAAATATTCATATTATGATTATTTTTCAATTTAACTTCTTTCTCTATATTGTACGCTAATGTGCTGTAGACAGTATAATATACACTGCATAATGAATACATTCGCATAGATAACTCACTTCGTGAGTAAAAACACTTATTCTTAATACAGTACTGTACTTTGATTAAAGAAAAACCTAATGAAAATTATCAAACTCAAAATCGCGATATTTCCTAGTTTACGTAAATGGATGAACTACTTTTCTTCCCTCCTATACCTAGTAGAGTGATTTGTGTTTTACGCCAGTATAATCGAACTCCAGTCTTGGAGGGGGGAGCAAGCGGTGTTTCCGATTCTCTAAAGGTATGGACAGGTTAATATTAAAAATGTTAGTAAAATAAAATGATGTCCCTTTACAAAAGCTGCATTTAATAAACTGTTAACCCTTCGGCGGGCGCATCTTTTCTGGTAACACGACCAGGTGCGCGGAGCACACTGTGCGCCACACAATTTTTCGTTAAAACGGCCTTTTCTATAATGTTAACTGAATATTTTTAAGAGCGTTCTTATACACCTTATTATTATTATTATTATTATTATTATTATTATTATTATTATTATTATTATTATTATATTTTAATACAAAGCGAACACTCGAATCGAGGAATAGGCACGCGCAGAAGAAATAGAAACTTATCTCCTCCACACACAACCGGAAAATCACGACATGGCCACCGCACCAGCTGGAGGGTTGAAACCACGTCAAAGTAGCACCCATTTTACGGTGTAACAATCTGTACGTCATAAAGACCAATTATGGAAACTTGCCACAAGTTATAACGTAACTGGAAATGTCTGTCTGAAGGTATTAAATAATTGATAAACTATTGGAAAAAAATATGAAGGCACCGCTAGAACCATATAGTGATAATGTGTAAGACCAAATTCCACAGTGTTATACAAAATAATAGTTGCTATGCAGTGTTATACAATTTGATGAAAGAAGAAAACAAAATCGCAAATGACAATGTGGGACTTTTTACTTACGCTCCATTCACCTGATACGATGTCGAAAGAAGCTTCTCGGAGTATAAAAATTGTGTAACTGATAAAAGTACAAGTTTTCCTTTTGACTGTCTACGTATGTATTACTCGACCAAGGCCAGTGTAGTCCTGCAGCCCGGAGCCGTGGCGCTACTGCTCCCCTACGTTCGTAATACTGCATCTCGATAGTTCACATTACGCCCGCGGCTCCACTCGCCTTGGTCGAGTAATACATAGATGTACATGTAATTCCTTATTGTGGAAGATGACATTGACACCACTAAGAAGTCGAGGATTTTATGAACAGGGTACATAAATGTGAGATGTATAGTTTGTTTGTTGTGTCAAGGCATTTCCTATACTCACACTATACGTCTGTAGGG
The DNA here is from genome assembly GCF_040183065.1 of Periplaneta americana. Classification (NCBI taxonomy): domain Eukaryota; kingdom Metazoa; phylum Arthropoda; class Insecta; order Blattodea; family Blattidae; genus Periplaneta; species Periplaneta americana. The sequence continues at coordinate 36,270,654 of NC_091133.1, forward strand.
TGGTCCGTGTCTTGTTTACTACGGAGTGTTCTTGATTGTTCAATATATTCGACACGGAACACTCCAGTGATACTTAACCTAGAAGAAAAGGGCCCCGAGCCACACTGTCTATTGATGAATGTTCTGTTTTAAAAAGTTACGTATTTAATTCTAACAGTAATTTCATTTCCGAAATTTATCAAACGTCAGTAAAACAATAGAATGATACAGTTTAATGAAATAAAGTCAAACATCTCCGTTAAAAGCTCTCTACTTTTGCCCTGTTCACTTAGAGCTCATAATCCAAAAGTTCTCCACCTTCATCTCCTCCACTTAACTACGTAAGCTCCGCGTCGAATACCGAAAAATCTGTCGTTATTGTATTTCAAAGAGAAAAAGTTACCTATAGGCCTAGTCCTGACTCAAGTCAACTACAGAATCCCTGATCTGACCTATCGGATAATCATGTGAGTGGCAAGTTTAACTTGTATGGTTTTTTTGTTGTCTTTATACTGTACTTTTACATTCTAAATTTAGCGAATGGTTACCCGTTCTTTCCAGTGATCCAGTCACTCAGGTTTATTTGTGATATTTTAAACGTGTAAATATAACAATTATAAGAATTTCAGTATAAAATGATTGTCAATCCTAAATATTTACTCCAAATCCCCACAATATGAACAAAGCATGTTACTTCGCTGGCGGAAAAAAGTTTTCATAGTTTCTGGAAAAACAACTATTGACAGAAGTCAAATTATAGGTAATAAATATCATAAGAAGTTTTCAATTTATCCAAAGAAAATGGAAACCTCTTGTGATGTTTAATGAGACTATTTCAGCAATAGAATAATTAAAAAATAAGACAATAATGCATAGGGCTACTATTCAAAGAAAAAAAGAATAAGTTTTTATTTACAAATAAGACTAGATAGAACATCTTTCTTCTTCTGCCAAATCAAGGATTGGACCCAATGCCCGTTCCGAGGCTAAACTCTGTATTGATCTATTGTTAACTACACTAGTATCTACACATAAACCGCATTTTTATTATGAACACAAATTTAAAAACTGGAAATTTAATTAAATGTACAATTGAAGCACTCCCCGGAAAAAGAATGTAACATCAGATTCTTGAAATATGTGATGTAGATGGAAAAAGTAATTTTAAAGCATTTATTTATAACAATAAATTAAATTAATGCGTTCAATGGCTGAATAAACTTGTATCCTTGTTTGGTCAAATAGTTGTGATAGTAATGCAGGCCTAATGAAATACGCCCCTGAAATTATTTTCCTTCCTCCTTAAACATGAATTAAAATTTTGTTGGTTATATCCTTATTCCGGGGAGATCTTCAATTATGGACGGGAATTTTCGTGAAAGTAAATTTATTAGGTATAGTCCCAGAAACAAAAAAATGACCTAACTTTAGAAGCTTACGATTCAAACCACAACGATTTAACAACGTCTTATTTGAATACAATAGTATTACAGGAAGGTATTGATCAGGAAGAGGACAAGGAATTGGTTGGATCACTGGCTTACAAGAACCTGTCTGTTGAAGGATGCACTGGAAGAAAACGGGAGAAGAGTTCGGAGCAGAAGAAGATATGAGATGATAAACGACATTAAAATATATGGATCATTATGCGGAGACAAAGAGGATGGTAGAAAATAGGAAAGATTGGCGAATTCTGGTTTTGCAGTGAAAGGCCTGCCCTTGGGCAGAAAACTTTGAATGGACGAATGCATGAATGAATGAATGAATGAATAAATGAACAGGAAGGTAGGCCTATTTTACAAATAATGCAAAAAGAGCGAAATTAATCTGAAAATAATATCAAATTAATATCTAAAAGCCATTATTAAACAAACACGACACAGTACGACAAGCCCGATTATGACAATAAAATTCATCACAAGTATTCCGATAGCTCTGTGCTAGCGTCCTTACTCTCAGACTACAAAGTTCAGGGTTCGGATACTTTTGAGACAAGAGTTTCTTAACTAATTGATTATGCATGTTAATTCCACTTAACATTATTCTATTTTATTGCCCGCTTTATAAATATTCGTTTACAATTAAGAATAGATAATTTTTATTGCATTTTTCGAATGCTTTTCAGGTTACGACAAAAATCGCCGTAAAATGAATTTCAGTAACTATCAAAGCGACCTCTTGTGTAGCATTATTTTGGAGCACTGAGCTTGTGCAATGCGTTGAATCTGGAACTTAGAAAATTCAGGCGATCCTTTTTTTTCTGGAACTGTACATTTCATACGAGAAAATTAATACTGATTGATCATTTCTGAGTTTATTGATCATTAGGTTGTGATATTCATCAGAAAATAATATTGTAAATCATCAGCGACAAGGCAAATGTGACGATATGAAATAAACAATATTGTAGTGATAGATGGCTTTGATTGGTTGAAACTCAATGGATTCTTACACTCCATTGATGAATACATGAGCGAAATCTATACTAACAATAAATCTGTAAGCGAAATTTTTTCTTGTAATTTTCGCTTTTCCAAAAATAATTGGTGTTAACATGTATAATTAATCATCCTGAGACCGAAAATCGCTTTTTTGAAAGTTTTGTTTGTATGTCTGTCTGGATGTTTGTTTGTTACCTTTTCATGCGATAATGGCTGAACGGATTTCGATGAAAATTGGAACGTAAATTAAGTTCGTTGTAACTTAGATTTTAGGCTATATGAGATTCAAATACTTTATTTGAAAGGTGGTTATAAGGGGGCCTGAATTAAATAAACCGAAATATCTCGCTTGTTATTGATTTTTGTGAAAAATGTAACATTAGTTTCTTTAAAAATGATTTCCGATAAGTTTTATTCCAAGCAAAATTTTGATAGGACTGATACATTTCCACCGCCGCCTCAGATTATAGCGTCGTTGTTCCGTAACTCCTATGTGCAAAATATAACATTTTCAGTAGGAAGAAAAACAGATTTATTCATTTTATGGCAGTGGTACATAGGAGATCGTGAATTCTTACATTTTCGAAAGAAAGAAAGAAATATAATTACATATAGTAGATTGTATTATTTGCTGTATCACTATTTAAGTTATTTAATTGAGCAAAAATCTGAAAATCGATGTCACATAGGAGTTATTGCAGGAACGACAACGATGGCTATAATGAAATAAAAACAAATGACTCCATCTATTTGAGGCGGCCTTGACGTTTATCAATATTAATATATTAATTTGTAGTTTCTCTAGATGGATGTAATGTTACATATTATGAGGAATGAGGTAAGATGAAAATAGAGCTTTACACACAGAAAGCTTGATATTCTGTCGAAATATTGTATAACTTGATTATTGCAACTTTATTTGGTCCACATAAAATACTCTAATTTTATACACTTAAGTTTATTTTTGTTTACAGAACATAATAGATAAGAGTTTTGTCGTAAAGATAAGTATTTTTACTTGACCAAAAATATAGCTCATAATAAATAAGCATTTTACCGTAGTGTTCACTAGAGCTGAGTTATTTTAAAAGGTGTCACGAAATGGCGTTCCTGCGCTCATATTTTAACCATATTCGTTTCCTGTGTTTTTTAAAATAATATTTATATAAGGTACCTCATTTTTTTATTTGCATAAACAATGATATACAACCGAGCGAGTTGGCTCAGACGGTAGCGTTTGAGACACGCATTCGGGAAGTCCCGGGTTCAAACCCCGTGGCCGACCAATCTGACTGGGGTTTTTCATGATTTCCCTTAGTCATAAAGGCAAATGCCGGATTGGAAAAATACATGCCATGATTCATCACCGCCTCAATTACCAATACCAAAAACATTAATCAAAGTCTAATCAGTTACATGAACACAAGCCATCTACAACATACAATAGAAACAGGAACTCTGCAAGAGTAAAAACGGCCTACTCATATACCCACACATTCTAAACACGCGACATGACCACAGATGTTAAGGCGTGAATAAAATAAACTAAAAAAAAAAAAGATGCACATAAAAATTATCTTCATACACAATCAACTCAATTAATTTGGAGTGATTTATTAAAGGATGCATTCAAGACTAATTTAGAAAAATGTTAAACGAATTATCCTTGCACCAAAAACGGATGTTATCTGAACCAAATGATCATATTTTAATTATGTGCATGTAATAGCAATTAAGAAACATGTTAAAGGAATTATCATTGCACTAAATGAGTGGTCTCTGAACCAAAATGATCGCATTTTAATTATTTAAATATAATTTAAATTAAGTGACATATTAAACGATTTATCCTTCTATCAAACACGAATGTTCCCTGGACCAGATGTCCTATTTTAATTACGTAATTACTTTAGATTTATTTTTAAAAAGTGCAGCGGAGCGCATGGGTACGGCTAGTAGTCAATAAAAGATTATTATGTATTATATTACATATTAGAGCTCTAAAGTAATATAATAATGTATATTTTCATAAATACTTATGCCCGCTAGATTGCTAGTAAATTACGGTAGTAAGATTTGGTGAATTGCTGAATGCCGTGCCGTTTGAGAAACAGAAATGCACTGAGCTACAAATCGCGAGATCACAATGCCAATAACAACGGCTACATTCTCGAGAACGCTACCTTTTCTCGCAGTCTTCAATTGGTCCCGCACGATGTCCGGCCAATAGTAATGAAGCAATTTGGAAGGCGATGTGCACGTACGATGGCGACCTGTGATGTCATCGACCCCATCATGTCTCCTGAGGGAGAAGCCCTCTATACATATAACTGTAATTGGTGCCATTCATCACCCTTCCGACGGTGAGTGACCCGCGCTTGTATCAATAGAGGTGGGGTTCTTAATAGCACATCGGAAAACCCGTAAATCTACGTAATGACCGACTAATGAGCTCTTTAATATTATATTCGATGCCGATATCTGAGCCGTAGACCTCTACTAACTTCACTTGTTTGCCTATTTCAGGTATTATTACGAGTAAAATAAAACAACAGGCAAATTACACTTTGATGGGAAAAGCTATGTAACAAAATGACATTTGTAGGGCAGGGTCCAAAACGAAACAAAGTTACAAGACAAAGTTTGGAACAAATATATAATTTTAATTATCTGGATTGTGATGTATCTTACGAAAATGGACCAGGTGTTAAAAAAAATTATAAAATTGATATCATCTCATGAATACCGACATTGAACACTTTAACTATGATATCATCCAAAACAATAGATTGAAATCCCTCTGAAGTCTTCATGTAGACAAATACGTCCACTACAAAAGAAGGATGATCCATATAGTTCTGTGACTCTAAGGCAAAATGTGACATGTCATTTCCGACTGTTTCCCAGGAGCGAGCATTTAAAATTTGAACGGGTGCGCATATAAAACCATAGGAATCATGTTCTATAAAAACGGGACAGAGAGAAAAGTAATTGTGCATGTCATCTTTTGCCACAATAAAGATACCACCAGGATGCATAACATACCGGAAAATAGCATTTTGACAAAAAAAAATTGACATATCAACTTTTGCCTGGGAATCACAGAATTGCATCTGCCAATATAAACAGTGGACACAAAAATTAATTCTGAGAAATGGCGCAAAGGTGTTCTGTTTTACTACTTAAGTAATCTTTCTGTTGTCGCTAGTGACACACCTTTCGCTACATTCATTCATAGTCTTCTGCCCAAGGGCAGGTCTTTCAATGCAAACCCAGCATTTTCCAGTTTTTCCTATTTTCTGTCTTTCTCTTAGTCTCCGCATATTAATTATATCTTAATGTCGTATATTATTTGATATTTTCTACTGCCTAAACTCTTCTCCCGTTCACCATTCCTTCCAGTTCATTCTTGAGTAGGCACTTTCTTCTCAGCCAGTGACCCATTATTTTTCTTCACCTACTCTTCACAACACAACTTCATTTCTTGTTCTGTCTGTCCATTTCACACGCTCCATTCTTATCCATATCCACATTTCAAATGCGTCTAGTCATTTCTCTTCACTTCGTCGTAATGTCCATCTTTCAGCCCCTATACAATGCTACAATCCACATAAAGGACTTCACTATTTTCTTTCTTAGTTATTTTTTTCAGAGGTCCAAAGAAGATGCTCCTTTATTATATTAAAAGCTTCCTTTGCCATTGCTATCCTGCTTTTGAAGTCCTGGCAGCAGCTCATGTTGCTACTTATAGTACATCCCAAGTATATGAAGTTGTCCACTTCTTCTATTGCCTCATTTAGAAATCGCAAGTTTACCTCCTTTACTTTTCTTCCTATGACCATGTTCTTCGTCTTGTTTGAATTTATCTTCATCCCATACTGCTCACAGTTGTCATTTAGCTCCAGTAGCATATCCCTTAGTGTCATCTCCTTTTCTGCTAACAACGCCATATCATCAGCAGTATAGATAAAATTCAACTCGATCAACATTTATTTTAAATTGTACTTTGTGCTCTCATTGGATATTTGTAGGAATTTCCTAAGATTTGCTATTAAATATCCATTATGATACAGGCTTATGTTTAGTCTGCAAATCTAGTCAGTCAGACAGATTTGGGGGTTTGTAATTCCAACGAGTAGGATACATTTATCACCTCATTTTTTCACCTGAAGATTAATATATTAAAAGGGGCGTATCGAAAAAGGCCGGACAATTTTTTATTCCGAAATAAAAAATTTAAGGGTTTGTAAAAGTTGCATAATGGTGTCTACATTTCACACATAATTTTTTTGACCTCCTGGAAGCACTTTTAACCGAGCCACAGGGGGGTTCTTTTTGATTATCTTATTCTTTTCTAACATAAGCATGTTTGTGGGTATTCGCTTGATGTAGACTGCTATGATTTGTTATTATTGAGAGATAAAAATGAGTATTATTTTCAAGTTCCAAGAGTTGGCAAGGATGCAAAAAAATAATTATAGATATGTTACAGACTACATTGACCCAAAATTACAGCTAACGAATTCCACACAAACATTCACCTACTTCTATTTGTTTTTATTGTTCACTTATTCTATTTTTTTTTTTTTTTTCATTTTTTCCTCTTTGTCATAGTATTGGAGTTGCTTTCTTGTACCTATTGTGGACCTAATAAAAGTATCTCTTTTACCACAAACTGTAGCTCAAAAATCATCTTAATCAGTAACTCGATCGAATGTGTGTGGCATGCGAAGCACCGAAGAAATATGAATATAAAAATAAATATAAATTATATTTATACGCTAATCTTTAGACCTCCTGCGACTAGGTGAAAAATGTAATTAAAGATCTTGTTTTTTTTCTGATTATAATAGAGACTACAAGACAACTTTTATACGCCCTTACGTTTTGAATGTCTATTTTTCTTAATACGCCCTAATGTACACCCAATCTTAGAAATGCTGTGAATCCCTTATTCATTAGCAGAAATGAAAAAAGTCCACTCAATACCTCTCCTGTAATTCTAAATTATACAATGTGAAGGATCACTGAGAAATTGAACAGCCTGACAAAAAGGATGAAGTTCAGATTTAACCTGTTTTGGAGATTTTTTGTATATTACCGTTCGCATTCACATCTAATTTTTTCTATTCAACATTTTTTTTGTAACATATATCGATGTACGGCTTGTAAGGTAGTTTTTGAAATTATGATCTTTTGAAGAGATTCTCTTATAAGACCTAATTACCTTTGTCCAAAAAACGTGTTAAATAAAACGTAGTGGAGATGGAGGCAGGTTGGCTACAGAGGCACGTTGGCACACCAGTTTTATTTCGGTAGTTATGCGATGGATTGCAGCACCACGCAGACAATATGATCCCTGCTTTATAAAGCATGGTCCACGGAAGCGTCAGACTTTTGTGGCAAGCGGCAGAAGAAGGAAGCCATAACGTTGTTTTTTGCAGCAAGATAAGTAAATTTTCACCGTCTCGTGATTATTTTTTTTACAGGGTACATATGTAATATTAATATTCAAGAAATTTATAGTCTCCTGTACTCTCATGCAAAAAGTTAAGGGCATACGAAGCATTTGCAATGAGATTCTTCAGAAAAAAAACAGGGTACAGTATGTACTTTTGAAGCATAAGAGATACCGTCATTTCCCATAACTATGGTCCAGGAACACAACTATGAACCACGATACAACTATTCGAAGAACATTGTAGAAGTAACATAGACCGTTCGTAGATAGCTGTAGTGACTTGACTTCAAACTATAGTACAGCAAAAATATAGATAAACGAGGTACTACGTTATGGAGTACAAAATTTGAATGGACTATAGTTGTGTTCCAGGACCATAGTTATGGGAAATGACGGTATAGGAAATGGTATAACTGATAGTAAGACCATTCATTCATTGAAAAAATATGAAAAAAAAAATACAAATATAACTGGATCCGACATTGGGAATGCCTAAAATAAAAAGTGTGAATCAAAGGGTTACAGATGGAAAGGAAGATCTTTGGAAGGGCCAATAAATGGGAGCGACTAAGGCCTAATTTCGTGATAGTTAGTGAATAAGTACAGCTATCTAAGTTATAATCAGGCTTCGGTCCTGGACATAGAAACGCATGAAGTTCAGAACGCAAGGACGTTCAGTGTTATGTTGGTCGAGTGGACTGGGAGATGGAGCGCGCCGCTGCTTCGTGTCTCAACATGTAAACAGTCCGTCACAGTACGGCACAAAATATATTTCACTCTGTACAGATGCAGTATATACAGTACATTCCTAGTGTAGACAATAAATGTCTGCCATTCAAGTATTAATGTGAGTTGTAACTTTCAATCAGGTGTCCCTACGCCGAAGCCTGTTACACGTACCGCAGCCAAGCAGCAATACACACAACGATAATGCACATTACGGATCCACCTGTGCTGTTGCAGCCACCCCACATGAGTCATGACGTCATTTATACTCCGTGTACTCTAAACCTCATACTGGTTACTCTGTGTCCCTAGGCCGAAGCCTGGTTATAATATATCCTATATATTAATAACATTACTTCATTTCTTGTATAGGATATATACAAGAAATGAAGTAATGTTATTATGCTGAGTTGCATGGAGGTAGAGCTTCCAACCTTTATCGATTTCGGTCTTAAAAGGAAGTGATGTAATTAACATCACTCTCCTGCCGACTTTAGTGCCGAAGAAGTCCCAGTATTGAATATAATGGGAGGCTGGATGGATCCCGAAATCGTTTTAAAATTATGTCGATAGAAAAATTTCCATCTTCACCTGGTTTTGAACTCAAGTTCGAAGAAATAAAAGCACTCAAAGTAAAATAAAGAAATTAAGTGTATTTATGTAGAATACAAGAAAAAAAATTGAAATTTTACGAGTTGTTGCACTACACATAGCCTCTCAATTCTAGACGCTGAAGGACGAAACAATGTAAATGAAGTTTTTGAGAAACACCGACAGGTACACACGTTTAGAAAGAAAAAGAAATATCCGTAGTACTGAACATAATTAAATTAATAGGTAAAATAACGAAATAAAGAAACATATGAAAACAATATGCTAATAAACTTCTAGCCAACCAACTTCTACAACAAGGAATACGAGTAATAATGTTAATCTCATGGAGTCGGTCTCATAGGTGTATTCTGTACCACTGATAATAATCAATAAAGCCTTGGTTTTTCTGAACCGACGCATCCGACGTGCGAGGCCCACCTCTCACAAATCCGGACTACATGAGAGATAGTGAGTGGTTTCTATAACTGCGAGATGCGAGGTCTGCGCACCTCGTAGCCATAGAAACCACTCACTATCTCTCGTGTAGTCCGGATTTGTGCGATGTGGGCCTCGCACCTCGCACGTCGGATGCTTCAGTTCGGAAAAACCAAGGCTTTATAGTTTTATTGTGAATTACGGAGAATATTTGTCTTATGGTAGAAGAAAATGATGTGAGCTGAAAAGTTTTGCTTTTTCACCGTCTCTAACTACAGTGCAGATAGTATGTAATTAATAGTGATGCATCATCATCATCATCATCATAATCATCATCAATCACGAAATCGACCTTAGCAGGTTTGTTTCTGCCTCGTCCAGTAAACTTTGAAAAAGGTTTTTCCTTAAATCTGTTACTATTCAAAGAATGCCGTTTTTGTTCATTCTCAAAACATGTATTATCCCATGTCTTAGTATTTATCTGTCTTGTTGGAGATTGGTTTTCCTTTAAATTGTTCTATAATTTGTCCATTTTTTTGGTGGTCTAAACTGAATATCCTGCTGCTTTTTAGTAAAATTTGAAAAGTGTTCCAAGTTATTGCCATTTTTATTCCTTTGCTTTTTTCTTTTAGAATTCAAACTTGACATATGCCAGATTAGAGAGTGTTAATGTGTAAATGTGTGTGTGAATATATATTTCGTATCACCCTCCTTCATGGATTTAGACCCGTGAGAACATTTTTCTATAGGCTCAAATTTTAAAAGATTGCAGTACAAAAAGCTTAATCGTGTCACTTTCCCATTCTCTTATAACGAAAATTGCGTAGATTATGATGAATTCCAAATTATAACATTGCTCAGTTGTCAGGCTAGATTTGCGTAATGATCTCAATTGAGGATGTACATATTTCAATGGACATAAAGAGGCGGTTGTAGTAATTTTTGGCGCATTTTAGTCATCGATAATAATGGTGATGACGAAGACAACGAAAATAATTATTATGTTTGTCACAATACCCGTACTTTGTGCGTAGGTACAGTCTCGTACGCACTTGTCAACTCAAGCATGAAATTCTGTGAGAACTTGTACAACAGCGAAATATTCTAGTCTTTTTATACAATTTTAGAAAATGTATTTCCAGTTGGATCTGATCTTCTTGAAGGAAAAGTGACTTTGTTCAGTGTTGCTTTTATATGTCCAAAGAGTGACATCTGAGAGAGAGGCACGTGGCAAGGGGGTCATAATGTTGCCTCATAAAAGCCTCGGCCCAGTCACGTCCAACAGAAACAGTGATTCCGTCTCATTTGTAGCAACCTCACTTGACCTCCTCGACCAGGAATAGCTTGGCGCAGTACATTTTGGAACACTGAGCCATTCTCATCTAGGTTATTATATAAATGCTTGGAAATGGGTAAGGTTGATAGTATGGGAACAATATTAGTTAGTAAAATTAAATTTTTGGGTTACATTTTTAGAGAAAAAGGAAAATGATATCATTAAAATATTTAAGATTTCTACGACGAAAACTAAGTCTAATTAGATAACAGAATTTGAAAATAACGTAAACAGATTAGGACTAAATTGGCATGGCAAGAAATTTGTACAATTAATATAAATTTCTCCTTCTTCTTCTCTTTCCATATAAGCGTAACCGCGTTTAGAGGTGAATCAAGACTTCTCTAATCTCCAATCGAAACTCTTTATCTTCTTTTAGGTCGACTGGGCTTCTTTTTCCTCTTAGGATGTTGTCCCATGCTATGCGTATAATTCTTTCAGCAGACATGCTGGATACATGTCATTCCATTCTTCCTTCTTTCTATCCAATCTGTCACAGGCTTATATATTTATTTCTGATTCTGTCATCCAGTGTCTTTCCAGCTATTTTCCTTATTACTTTAATTTCAGTTGTTTCCAGCATTCGTCTTGTGCTTGTGGTGTCTGCTCTTGTTTCCTAAGCGTAGGTCATTACTGGCCGGATAACTGCTTCACACATTCTTACTTTTCTCTCTTTTCTCATATACAGAGTATTAAAAAGTATCCAATATTTTAGGAGGTACTAGTATGCATCAAAACAAGAAAATAATGTCTAATAAACATGGTCCTACAACACATACTTTCTGAGATCTGAATACTTGTTCATGGGAGGTGCTCAATGTGACGTCCACTTATGATAATGCATTTCTTTGCCCTACAATACAGCAGACTACCAGATAATCATACCGTATTTGACAACCCTGGCGTGGAATAATGATACGTTGCAAGGAATACTGAAAACAAAAGTCTGATTGCGGATATGAGCGGGGTTCAGCAGAGATGGTGTTGTGAATATTCGTAATCAGCATGTACGGGCTGATGAAAATCCCCATGCTATTGAAGAAACAAGGCATCAGCACCGATTCTCAATCAACTTACGAGCAGGTGTTCTTGGTGTTAGATTAATAGGACCATACGTGTTACCACAGAGATTAACTGGGGATCGTTATCAGGACTTTCTTATTAACGTATTAAAAAAAAAATTTCAAAGAGTGCGTGATTACTTACGCCGAAAGGCAGAGGAATGCATTGCTATGAATGGATGTCACATTGAGCACCTCCTATGAACAAGTGTTCAGATCTCAGAAAGTATGTGTTGTAGGACAATGTTTATTAGACATTATTCTCTTGTTTTGATGCATACTAGTACCTACTAAAATATACTTTTCTATCATCCTGTATTTATTTCTCCATACCAAATCATTAATGAATTTCGATATTTTAGCTGCTTTTATAGTTTGGTGGCTTATTTCTTGTATTAAGTTTCCTTGACTTGTGATCTTGATACCCAAGTAATTAATGTGCATAACTTTTTCTATTAGGCCTATTTTGTTTTCAATTTCAAGTCTGCATCGCAGCGGTTCTTTACTAATTATTATTGCTTTGGTTTTTTTAATGGAGATCTCCATATTACATTTCTGGAAATGTTATAAAATTTTTACAATAATCTTCGCAAGTTATACTCCGTATCTGCCACAAGGACAACATCAGCTTAACAAACCATATTAAACCTTTTGTGTCCGATACTGTATCCTAGTTCATGCTTCATTTTCTTAACGATTCTATCCATCACCATAATAAAAAGCACAGTACTTAAAGAATTCAGTTGTCTTACGCCTCTTCTTATTGGTTATTTTGTCTGTCAATTGTCCTTAGATTTTGATTTGGCTAAAATAGTTCAAATATATGTCCTTTATTAATTTAATTAATCCATATATAAATTTAATAGTTAAAATATAAAGGAGAAGAGTAATGAGATAGCGAGGCAAGAAATGCTCAGCAGTTTAAACAGTCTTAAGTCATTAAAATACTATAAAGAAATGGAAATCATGTGGGGACAGGAGGAATAGACAAAAATTAACACCACGAAAGAACGGATGGGTCTAGTATGGTGGAGATTGGGAATTTGGAGGTTAGTACATAGAAGAGGAGACATCGAAAAACATATATGGCCTTTATGTAGGCCTAATCAAAATGAAGACGCGATACGTACTAAAACTAAATGTAGAAATAAAGTATAGGAAATTATATAGAGCAATAAATGGAAGAAAAAGAGGCATATTACTCGGTTAAGAGAGAAGCTTTATATAATATTCTTAGTGAATTTGGTATTCCAAAGAAACTAGTTCGATTAATTAAAATGTGTCTCAATGACACTTATAGTAGAGTCCGTATAGGCCAGTTTCTGTCTGATAGTTTTCCAATTCACTGCGGGCTGAAGCAAGGAGATGCACTATCACTTTCACTTTTTAAATTTGCGTACCCTCAAAATATATTTGTACCCCAAAAAGCATTGTAATTATATAAGAATTAAAAAAAGACTATGATTGATGTACTAAAATAAATTATTATTATTATTATTATTATTATTATTATTATAAAGTAGTTATTCATGCAAGAAAACTAGTAATGATTTACGTAAAATGTTATTCAAACATTGAAAAAAAAAAAAAGATTTGATATTGCAAAAGAAACTATAACATAATGCAATCATTTTATTAGCAAGTATAACAAAATAAATATATCAGTATTTTTACATACGTAATCAGTGGGATGCGTACCCCTTGAGACAACCTCGCGTGCCCTCGCAGATGACGTGAATATGTTAGGAGAAAATATACAAATGATTAGAAAAAACACGGGAATTTTACTTGAAGCAAGTAAGGAGATAGGTTTCGAAGCATACCCCAAAAAACAAAGTATATGATCATGTCTTGTGACCAGAACATAGTACGAAGTGGAAATGTAGAAATTGGAAATTTATCCTTTGAAAACGTGGAAAAATTCAAGTACCTTGGAGCAACAGTAACAAATATAAATGACAGTCGAGAGGAAATTAAACGCAAAATAAATATGGGAAATGCCCGCTATTATTCGGTTGAGAAGTTTTATCATCCAGTATACTCTCGAAAAAGCTTAAAGTTGGAATTTATAAAACAGTTATATTATCGGTTGTTCTATATGGTTGTGAAACTTGAACTCTCACTTTGAGAGAGGAACAGAGATTAAGGGTATTTGAGAATAAGGTGCATATGAAAATATTTGGAGCTATGAGGGTTGAAATTACAGAAGAATGAAGAAAGATACACAACGCAAAACTGCACGCATTTTATTATTCACCTAACATGATTAGGAACATTAAAATCAGATGTTTGAGATGGGCAGGGCATGTAGCACGTATGGGTGAATACAGAAATGCATATAGATTGTCAGTTGGAAGACCTAAGGGGAAAAGATCTTTGGGGAGGCCAAGGCGTACATAGGAGGATAATATTAAAATGGATTTGAGGGAGGTGCGATATGATGGTTGGGACTGGATTAATCTTGCTCAGGATAAGAACCAATGGCGGGCTTATGTGAGTGCGGCAATGAATCTCCGTGTTCCTTAAAAGCCGTAAGTAAGTAAGTAAGTAAGTAAGTAAGTAAGTAAGTAAGTAAGTAAGTAAGTAAGTAAGTAAGTAAGTAAGTAAGTAAGTAAGTAAGTAAGTAAGTAAGTAAGTAAGGATCATTAATTCATTAATTTGAAGCTTATTTTCTTCCAAAACAACGTCAATCCTTGTCTAAAAGTTTGCGTTATTGCGCATGTCACTTGAAAACTCGCTCAGTCCGTAGACCAGTGGATTAAAAAGATCTAGCCTAGTCCTGCCATAAAAATGTACTGAAAGTGTTTTAAAATCACATTCTTCAATTTAATTTTTTAGCCATGATTTCATTTATTTATGAATTTAATAGAATATTTTATATGTTATATGTCATGAGTAGTGACAAAATCGGACGGCTGACAGTATACTCCACTTTTCGCTGGATCTCCCTGTAGTATCAGAACTAAACATTATAAGTATCTACATAATTTTTATTCACTCTATCCATTGATAGTATGACAAAGCCAGTTCAGGTAATAATCAATTTACAATCACTGTAGTAACAAACACTAATAATAAGTTATATCTTTTATTTTTATTTTATTTTAGTAGGTTATTTTACGACGCTTTATCAACATCTTAGATTATTTAGCGTCTGAATGAAATGAAGGTGATAATGCCGATGAAATGAGTCCGGGGTCCAGCACCGATAGTTACCCAGCATTTGCTCATATTTGGCTGAGGGAAAGGCCCGGAAAGAACCTCAACCAGGTAACTTATTCCAAGCGGGAATCGAACCCAGGCCACCTAGTTTCGCGACCAGACTCGCTAACCGTTACTCCACAGGTGTGGACTAAATATTTTAATACATTATATTTAATGTTAATAATAAACTACGAAGTCACGGGCGTAATAATGAGTTGATCTCCCAGTCGGAGGCAGCAATCGAGTATGAGCTGTTTACATGGTTGTGGGTTTTCCGAGTTATTCCCAAATGCAAGACAAATGTCAAGCAATCTATGGCGAATACTCGATCTCATCTCGCTAAAATACCATTTCTTTGTTATTGGAGGCTTTTTTTTTTTAATTCCGCAGAAAGAAAATTATTTTTCGCGTAATATTACCTACGCTATCGCTTTAATTTCGCTTTATCTTTACTGAAATGTTTGATAAAGAGCATTGTAAAAATTATCTCTGTATTATCTCAAATCTCAAATTTGCCAGGAATGTAAATACAAAAATAAATGCAACACAATACAACACTTGTAACTGAGGAGCTTGCTGGAAAAACGACCTCAGTTAAAAAAATCTGTTTTAAGAAAATAACCGATCAAAGAAATAGAGACAAATTTTTTGTTGATCAAATTTTGTTAGTTGTGAATGTAGCCATTTTTAAAAATAGTTGATATTCTCTCATTATAGTTTTATATTTAAATTTCTAAAAGAAATTAAGATATTGCCACAATAAAGAAATTTTAGAGATACAGCTGAAGTCGTTTTTCCATCAATCCATTTATTGATGAGAACTCTGAACTAGGTGTAGGCTATTTATTACAAAAAATATAATATGTATTGCAAAAATGAGAAAAACATATTTCTTTTTTCATTCTGATGATTTTAAGAAACATTTTCTTTAACAAAAATTAAATTAATGACCATTATTTTCGAATCATTCACTTGTGTCTTCAGCCTCATCAAAGATAAGTTCATTATCAGAAATATCACAAACACCATCTGAAGATTCTTCTCCATGACGCTAAAGCTAAAATCACCGTATTTTTTCACTTGACGAGAATTCATATAATGATTTTACATCCTTCAGTTTTGCGAGTTTCATTTTCTTTTGGCACCAATGGCAATGCGTCAGCAAAGTTCTCGGAAAATTTCATTCCCTTGATCAGGAAAGAAAAAGGCACCCAGGCCTATACTCCATTGTAAGTCTTTGCTGCCAGAAAACTCCCAAGTTATGTGTATTGAATCCTCCTACAACATTTCCGAATAGAAAAACTGGCTCCTTTTGGCTTATATTTCTTCTCAAACCTTTTCTGAAATGAGCTTCCAAAATGTTTTATTATTCCATTTTCATGAATTAATTGTGAAGTTTGATTTTAGATGGAATGGAATGAAATTTTCGGAAGGGGACACTATTATCCAGCATTGATTTGACCCTCATGCTAGGCGCATTCCCAAACCTACACCGGCTGACTTCACTAAGTTTCACTGCGTACCCAGGTTTCGAACAGGCAACCCCCGTCGTCTCTAGACCAGCCCCTTCCGTGCGTCGTTAGCCGGCGTTCGGGGAATGCTGTAGAATGATGACGGAATGGAAAAATGGTGACAGAATAATACAGATGCCCAATATGAGGAAACGGGAGAACCCCGAGAAATCTCCAACTACGACCTTGTCCGCCAAAAGTGTCGAACATGAAGGGCGTGAAGGTTTGCTTCCTTTGTTTCAGGACACAGAAAGAATTTATCTGTGCTTCCTCAACAATTTTTCTTCCTTCTTCCTCGACATGTTGGACTTTTTTTCTTCTTGATTAATCTCTTGTAGCTTATATAGAGGTGCTGTGGATTACTGTCTATTCTGGCTCTTCGTAGCAGGCATAGTACTTCACTGTATTTGTTGTAGCATTCTGCATCAAACAATATTTGTGCTTTTCTTCTTGTGTTTTGTATAAATTGAGCTGCTTGTTATATACTTTCGATATTGTTGAGGGCTTCATTTATAGTTGTTCTGCTATTTGGCTGTTTATGTGCTCTAGTTCTGATTTGGATTCATTTATGATAAGCGTGTTTAGAGTTCTTTTTATCTTGGATTTCCGGGGTTTTCCCTCAACTCAATACGAGCAAATGCTGGATAACTTTCGGTGCTGGACCCCGGACTCATTTCACCGGCATTATCACCTTCATATCATTCAGACACTAAATAACCTAGATGTTGATACAGCGTCGTAAAATAACCCAATAAAAATTATCTTGGATTCAGATCTGTTCTCATTTTCTTCAGTTGTTTGGCCAAGACTGGTTGGTGCTTTCTAAGCGGGACTGTGGCTGAGTTTGTCAGTATCTTTATGGAGGTTGTCTTTATGGTCGTATTTCTGAAGGTGAGATCAATTATGCTTTTGCCGTTCGGACTGACGTACATATGTTGACTCGTTTGGATCGTTTCCTCTGTCATGGTATAGTAGCAGTGTTCTTTTTGCATGTCTTATATCTGTCCTACAATTGAAGCTGCCTGCAACTACTATGTCTTCTTCTGTTCTTACGGGTATTTTGTTTAAAGCTTCGCTCATTTATTCTACGATTTGCAGAATTTCATAACCTGGTTGATAGTAGGCCGTTATTACAGTGATATACCATAAGCAAGTTGGATGTCTTGTGCTTTGTTTTAGAAGGTGTTTGTCAAGCCATAAACAGGCATGCCACTCCTCCACTAGGTCTCTCCATGGTCTCTTGTGTGGCTAGAACGTGGCCATCGATATTGGTCCCTTGTGTTATTCCAGTAATGAAAGTTTCGGTTAGGACGATTACATCTTCCGTAAACATATTTGTGGGCATTATTTTCTTCACGCTTTTGAGTTCTTTTGCATTCCATAGCATTATTCTTGTATGCTGTTTATTGACTCCGAAGGATCACTTCTGAATTGTCTTGGCGTCGAAAAATATATATTCGTACTACTATCCCTTCTGGTCAGAAGTTTGGATTACTTACATCGTTCAAAGCGTCGAAAGGTATTCCCATCTTAAAAACTTTGTTTCGTCCTTTTGTAGAGATCTCTTCAAGTCAATGGTGAACAGTATGCAGGGTAAAGGCCGAGAGCCACCCACTGGTATATTCTGGAACTAAGGACGTCATGTTCTGTCAGTAACTATTTATATTTTTGTCAAGGTGTAATTTTTTTTCACTTCACGCACATGAATTTGGAACAACATTTGAAAGTTATTTTCTACGAATAATTTATCACTAGAATATCATACTTTTCAGAAAATGAATAAATTTCGCTTCAAACTGAATTTTCCGTTGTAATTCAAGAAAATAATGTCGATATGTTACTAGCCAGATTCACATATTTTGTAAAGATATCTTCAAATACCTTAACTGTAATTTTGTCACGTTTATCCTTTATATTAAACAAGAATGCCTTAGTTATCACTAATTCTACCAACGCTGATACACCGCATGAAATAACAGATTATAAAAATAAACGATAGAGAGAATTTTATTTGAATAATTCGTTTCGGGTATTTTTTCATCCAGTCTGTGGTCTGTCTCTTTCCAACCAAGAGCAACTTCAGACACGCGGCGGTTAATTCTAGTTTACAACCAAACGTTTATGTGGTAATTATTTTTTTGCATGAAATATACATTTCATAGAAGTTGAAAATTCCAGTTTAAGATACGTAATGGAACATTTAGAATGCGTCTCTGTGTTCCTGCCGTTATCTTCTCTTTATAAAATGTAACGGGACCCGGAAATGAGGCTCATGTGAAAGGCTTGTCTGCCCACGAGTCCCTTGGCACCTCATTAGGAATAATGCATCCTTTATTCTGAATCTTCGTCTCCTTCTTTCCGTTATCTCAGTCTGGGAACGCATAAATTATTAATGACCGCGTTTCACACGTCAGTACCAACACTCCTCCGCATCGAACCGCAAGACACTGTAAAATGCATCAGTGCCCTTGTGTGAACTTTCAATACATCATCTATCACCTCGGACAATCGGTGAAGTGACTGTCGTTCAGTGTCAAGGCAAGTGTCAATGTTATACGGCGCGGAAAATGTATTAAATGTCCTGTAAGCACAAAAATAGAATCGAGAGTCTCTTGTTCCTGAAACAACGTTAAAACTAATCACATATTTTGCTTGTTTCTGAATGAACTACATCCTACAGCTAGATCAGTTGCTAATTATGAGTATGATCTAAATGGTTTGCTTTAATAATAATAATAATAATAATAATAATAATAATAATAATAATAATAATAATAATAAATTGTGTTTTATTTAACGACGCTCACAACTGCCGAGGTTGTATCAGCGTCGCCGCTATGCTGGAATTTTATCCTGCAAAAGTTCTTTTATGCTCGACCATGCCGAAATGTAGTAATTATACAGCTGGTAGTAGCCCTTTAATGCACCTCATTAAAGTACACCTATTCATTATAGTTCAGTTGTTCAGCCAATGGGAAATCACCTTTGTAGCATTATAAAAGCGCAAGTATCGATTATTCTCGAATATGCAATCGAAAGACAACTAGCGAAAAGTCACGGAGGCTGGAAATCCAATACTGTCGCAGAAGGTTATGTTCTGTTACTATAATAATTAGCGTTAATTGTAAATAATATTCAAATAAATTCAATTTGTCATCTCGTTTTTCAATTCTAAATTAATTTCCAGGTTATATCAAGATTAATGTTCATGTTATTCTCTAGATTATATCAAGGTCAATGCCATTCGTGCCTCGGAAAATATCAATACTTTCGCGTCTGCGCACATCTCACAATTTAGGTCAGTTCCGCTCCTCACTTACATAACCATAACATGAATACTTATGAATAATTTCAAGTTAGAAATATGGTCGAGCATAAAAAGTCGTATGAAACTTGCCTATAATGGTAATTAAGACGCTCGTATGAAAATTATGAAACTCGCTTGCGCTCGTTTCATAAACAAACATACTTGCGTCTTAATTACTACCATTACAAGCTCGTTGCATAATGTACTATTAAGTAAATCTACTTACATGAGCCTGTTACATTTAAACACACTTAGGCCGGGTGCACACAGACTGAGACGCGACGCTACGTTTTGCTTTACAACACCTCGCGACAACTTAAAACTGTCTGCTAGCGATAACTGATTTGCTGGCTGTGCGGGTTTGGAAAACTGGCCTAGGCTAGAAAATGGCGTCAATGAAAGAGGACTGTTTATATGAAAATTTCTATTGTATTTGGTTATTATTTCCTAAGGACTCTTAATACGCCTAAAAATCTATACAATTGAAAGAGTCTTAAAATTAAATACGGTACTACTAATGTACTGCACAAACGTCACTTTCTATGTTTATGAGTACTTCACGACTCACAATAAAGAAAAATAATATATTAAATCAATAATGAGTGATAATATAGAGCAAAGAATTAGGCTTACTACAAATTATTATTATTAATTATTGTTTATGTGGTGCATAACAAAAAAGATAGAAGCTTAGAGAGTACAAATCGGAATGGCAACGGAGCAAGAAAGCATGAGCAAATCCGATAAGATAAATGTTAAAACTGGTGAATTTACAAGTGTGAACGCTATACTAGACTACCCTAGAAAACTGAGAACGATTCTTTCACAAATACCTCAAGAAGAAACACGGGTGAAGAAAGAAGACCGTGCAGGGAAGAAGATGCGGGAACCAGGGAAGAGGCGGCTGGCGGGGCGGTAACACAGACTGAGAGGCGATCGAGTGAAAGTGCTACAGAGAGAAGCATTTTTGGTTCTCCCAAAAAGTGCAGTGAAAATGAAAACCGTGTTCAAATAGTACAACAGTCCTTGGTAGTTCGAGGCGCGCTAGAGGAAGTGGCACACCATCAACACTGATGAGGTTGGAAGATTCTACCGAGAAAGATGAAGTTGAGGACGATCACTTAATTAGAGGTAAAAGGCCATATAGAACCATTATCAGAAAAAATTATGAACAATCAAATACCAGTAATAATAGAAGTACTGAGCAAAACTATTTACTAAGAGGTAGGCAACAACAAAAAATTTACTTCCCTATAAACAGGAAAAAAAAATAAATAAATAATAATCTGAACAAGAAAGATGTATTTAGTAGTAAAATTCTTTGTTTATAAAGACAACATCAAATTAATTTGTATATTTCAAGATTTTAAATTTCAATAAGATTACACATAAAATAAATTTAATAAAAAGTAGAATAGTAGCCTATTAAACGAAAATGTGAGCATGGGAAAGAATGTTGTAACTGTAATTGATATTGATTTACGTAATTAATGTGTCAAGTATGTTTACATGTATGCTGCAAGATGTATAAATCAGCAAATAACTTGCTGACAAGCATGTAGCAGGAATTTAGACTGACCTATTGTACTCACTGAGAAATATCAATTCAGCTATTGCAGTGTGCTGGCTATATGTCAACAACTGCTAACCTGGATGCAGTATGATGACATGGAAGAATTAGTTAATAGGCATAATTGAACCTGTAATTAAACATAAATATGAAAGTTATAGAATAAATTTCGATGTTTAAAGTAAAAGAAGAAGAAAAATTAATTTAAAAATGTTCATGGTAGAAAATTGTGAAAAGGAGCAGATAAATAAGTTTTAAAGTTTTAATAGTTATCATGATTGGTTTAAACATGCACTAAAACTAGACGTAAGCGCAAGTTTGAACAATTAATTACTGAGATTTGGGATAAATTAGTTTAGCAAAATTGTATATTTATTATGTATAACTACTTTTGTATATAGATCTTTTTTTTAATTATTAAGTTTGTACTTTTGTGAACTAATATCAATAAATCTATCACTATTATTTATGTGGTGCTTTCATCTCATTTGCAATTTCTCACATATTTTTTAGAAACCACATTATTGTCGTGATATTGTTTCAAAGATTATAGCCTACAGAAAGTATCTTTTCTGTACTAAAACAATTAATTTATTCGCATCCAGCTCCATTATGAATAATGTGCACTACACAAAAATATTATTCGCAGATAGTGAAAGCACAGTCTAGTATATACAGTCACGAAGCTTGAGTTGTGAGGGTGCTAGGAACAGTAGACTGTGCCGGTACCATTTCGCATTGTCTGTAATGAGGCGATATTAGCTATCCTAGTGGTTAGCAACTATCTATGGATGCATATTTACTACGTATTGAGCTTCGTGACTGTATATACTAGACTGTGGTGAACTACTAACGCATGCGCAGTACACTGCAGCTATCAGACAGTCTCCTCGCGACGAACTTCAAGCAGTCATTCGATGTTTTCTCTCCGTGTCTCCCCGTGTCTGTTCGCGACAGTCGCGCCGCGCCTGATTCTGTATGCATCACATCATAAGAAAACAATGGGAGATAAATACTAACAGACAAAATGTCGCGTGCCCAGCGCCGCGTCTGATTCTGTGTGTACCCGGCCTTAAATATCATCGAACAGGACCGGGATCGAACCCGCAACCTCGTGCACAGCACTCTACCGACTACGCCACGCAAGCGGAATAATAATAATAATAATAATAATAATAATAATAATAATAATAATAATAATAATAATAAAAATAATAAAATAGTACTAATATATTTTCTACAAGATTATCTGTTTTATGTTTTCACGAACTCATTACGAATTATATCAGAAAGTAGTTTTCAGGCGTTTGAAGAGCTATTTCATTGACCTAAATAATTTAATTTATTTATGTAAATTTGCCACGGCTGCGCTGGTGTTCCTTACTTCGTTTGGAAGAGGTCTGCCTTAAAATGTCCACAGAGGCAAGTCTAATTACTTTTATTACTTTCCGTTCACGGTATGGTTATTTGACAACAAAAAAATGTACTTAGAATCTCATTATAAATCACAGAGCCACCGGCGTAGCTCGGTCGGTTAAGGCGCTTTCCTGGCGATCCGGAGTTGTGCTCGGGCGCGGGTTCGATTCCCGCTTGGGCTGATTACCTGGTTGGGTTTTCCCCGAGGTTTTCCCCAACCGTAACGCAAATGTCAGGTAATTTATGACGAATTCTCGGCCTCATCTCGCTATCACCAATCCCATCAACGCTAAATAACCTCGTAGTTGATACAGTGTCGTTAAATAATCAAGTAAAAAAATTACAGATAAATATTAAAATCTATATCAATTTAAATATCCATTTTCGTAAGTAAACAAATAATACTGAAATTATTTTTATATTTTAACTAGAAAATTACATTATTCTTACGCACTTACAACAATTATTACACAGCCTCGGACGGAAAAAGCCCGTGACGACACCGCGCGGGCCGGACTGAGCCCGGCGCTGCGTAGCGAATGTATGCTATCGAAGCATCGAACCCAAGTCTCATCTTTTATCAATGATTTGAGTTCGCGCGGGTTTATGCTTGTGTGTGCGGTTCGATGAACGATCAACTACAATTTTAATCTCTTTGTTTTAATTTGTGATTTCTGTTTTTTAAGATGAGTGCAAATAATGGCCCAGCACAAAGAAAATACAGTCTCTTACTTACTTATTTACTTACGGCCTTTAGAGAACCCCGAGATTCATTGCCGTTCTCACATAATCCTGCCCTCAGTCCCTATTCTGAGCAAGATTAATCTAGTCTCCACCATCATATTCCGCTTCCCTCAAATCCATTTTAATATTATTCTTCCATCTACGTCACGGCCTCCCCAAAGGTCTTTTTCCCTCCGGTCTCCCAACTCACACTCCATGTGCATTTCTAGATTCACCCGTACGCGCTGCATGCCCTGCCCTCTCAAACGTCTGGATTTAATGTTCCTAATTATGTCAGGTGAAGAATACAATGCGTGCAGTTCTGCGTTGTGCAACTTTCACCATTCTCCTGTTATTTCATACCTCTTAACCCCAAATATTTTCCTAAGCACCTTATTCTCAAATACCCTTAACCTCTTTTCCTCTCTCAAAGTGAGAGTCCAAGTTTCACAGTCTGCGAGTTAGGGAAAACGTCATTCACTGCTACTAAGGCAGAAATTTCGAAGTCAGTTGATATGTACTCAGGATGGAGACTTGTCCCTAACTTGTCTGAAACAATAACACCAAATACTTCGCCGTACGTATTTTCATCCTTTTTTTTTATTTTTTTTTTGTCAAAGCAAAAACAATTGGGAAGAATGAACCTGTACCATACAGTGTATACTGTATAACTGCGTAGTTATTTTTTGTGAAATTTTAAAGATTCCGTCACAGATCCAGCAATTTGATCTGTATAGGTAATACAGAGTGATTCACGAGGATTTACCGTCCTTTACGGAGCTTATTTCCGAAGACATTCTGAGTGAAAAAGTAATATAAACATGCGTTCTATTCTCAATATTTACAGAGTTACGTTTCATTACTGAAACGCATTGCTGTGAACGCGTGATCTCGGTCAGCGTGCAGTCAGCAGCCATCGCGAGCGCTACGGAAATCAAAGATAGCCGTATGCAGTTACGTAGTGCGACGAGTGCCGTTCAGAAGCGTGCGGCCAAGTGTATTCAAGCGGACGGCGCCATTTTTAAAATGTGTTGTAAACTCTCCAAGACTGTAAATTAGGATGTAAAATTGAACTGCAAATAATTAAGTCTCTGAAAGTGGTGTGATTTGTAATAATTGTTGTGATAAGTGCGTAAGAATAATGTAATTTTCTAGTTAAAAATAGAAAAAGATGTCTGTACGAAGCAACTAAGGAGTTCACAGCACATTTTTAGCTTCATAATACTTGCCAATTAAAGAAATGATACTTCTGAATGGTTTATTCTCTATAGGAATAGGAACTATGTTTATACTACTTTCTTTGCTCAAAATGTCTTCAGAAATAAGCTCCGTAAAGGCCGGTAAATCCTCGTGAATCACCCTGTATAACTATGTGGTTATCAGGACAAAATATTAAGATACCTGTCTGTGTACTCAAGTGAAGTAGCCACAGTTCCCCATCCGTGGTTTCTTTATATTTCTGAGGGAGATCTTGAACGAATTCTATGGAATTTGGTTCAGTGGGCAAGTTAAGACTTTAATTCGTCTTTCAGTTCTCTGCGTGACAGACTGATGGTCTAGACCATACAGCCATCGCAGGGACTAAATCATGTCACGTTATAACATTTAAACCACGTTAAGATATTTTAAATCTGACCTGTTGCTTTTATGTCTATAAAAGAGAGTCAAGGTGTAATATCCATTCATTTATGATAGTGACTAATATTTAATTATAGCCCATTTCAGAAATTTATCTGACATCACAACTATTATCAATCTTATCATCTACGGACATTCCTCCTCTTTGTAACACATGTGTTAAAGTGGGTAAAGAATTAAATGCCCATTTACAGTAAACTCTATATTTTTCTTACCCGTAGTAGAAAAGATGAGCAGTGCTGAGCTCTTGAAAATCAATACCTCTAGCCAAGAAGCTTTGGATATACGAGTATGGAGGCAAACAAATAAAGGATCTTAATAAGAAGGATCAGGCCTTAGGAAGTATCATGTGGACCGGAGTCACGATTTATCTTCCGCAAATCTTGAGTGATAATAAACTAGTCTGTCGTCGTCACTTTATATCCTTCGACACAATAAAAGTCGCTTTACCTCTCTGATACTGTGCTTCTATCGCAGTGTTTAGTATAGATATGTACTCCATTTCTCATCTGTTTTAATCCTGTGGTTTCTAGTTCACTGCCGCAATCTGCTCTTTTTGGATGTGAGTTGTTCAGTTTCCAAACCACAAGCCACTAAATTAAATATTGACAGAGCAGATGACTGGTCGATTTTCAGTGCGTTCACTTTTCTTCAGGCTGGGATAAGCATAAAACTCACTCACTCACTCACTCACTCACTCACTCACTGTTTTCACCGCGTCACTCCCATTCACTCAATATAATTCAATTTAGTTCACTCCTATTATATTGAGTTAAGAATTTTGATGTTATTTTAATGTCATACTAATATTATATTTAACTAGTATAAACATTTTTATTGCCAATTATTTCTTCACATCTACTTTAATTCGTTCTCAGTCACATTAAGGGGTTAGGTACAGCTTACAGCATTAAAATTTCTAAAATATTCAACATTTTTTTCCTCCATTACTGTATCTTGAACAATAATGAAAATTAGTATGTGTAAAACTCTGTCCTTCTGCTATATGAGAAATATATTTTTAAGATTTAAAAAATTATTTATTTATTTATTTTAATTCAGTTCACTGTGCAGTAATGAAGCGTTTCCCACATAACTAAAAAACTATCCAATATTCTGTGATGAAATGTTTTGTGTGTATTTATACATGTCATATCTACAATATGATGCAAGATCACTTCTCTATCTTTGATAGATTGTCTAATAAAAAATAAATTAATTTAAAAATGGTCAAATATCAGTATTTTCTTCTAACACAAAATAAAAAAGAATATTGTTTATTAAGGATGTAGTTGAAAGAGCATGATA
Source organism: Periplaneta americana (assembly GCF_040183065.1). Classification (NCBI taxonomy): domain Eukaryota; kingdom Metazoa; phylum Arthropoda; class Insecta; order Blattodea; family Blattidae; genus Periplaneta; species Periplaneta americana. The sequence goes on from NC_091133.1 coordinate 36,297,364, forward strand.
TTGTAAACATGAGTTTCAGTAATAAATTAAAAGAGAGAGAACATGGAAAAGTTAACAACTTTATGAGTTATGAGGAAAACGCTTCATCACTGCACAGTAAACTACCACCATTATGAAATTTGAAAGAAAAATATATAAATAATTTTTTTAAATCGTAAAAATATTTTTTTCATATAGCAGAAGGACAGTGTTTTACACTTACCAATTTTCGTGAATTTTAAATACTATTACAGTCACAATCATGCCATGGTATGAAAGAAAAATTTCACAACTTCGAACGGGAATCGAACCTGCGACTTCCTGTTCTCCGGTCAGGCGCTCTACCACTGAGCAATCGAGTTCGTCTCACGCCAAAGGCTCGGAATTATCCTTTCATACTGGCGACTCTGTTATAGAGTACTGTCCATAGCGTCTGATCTAGTCAGCACTGCTTATGGGTTGAAAGAAACTTTACAAATGTAATCTTCATCTTACGATGTTTGGTGACGTATACACGTCCGTTGATGTGACATATTAATGAATTTTAAATACTATTATAGTCACAATCATGCCATGATATGAAAGAAAAATTTCACAACCTCGAGCGGGAATCGAACCTGCGACTTCCTGTTCTCCGGTCAGGCGCTCTACCACTGAGCTATCGATAATTCCGAACTCGATAGCTCAGTGGTAGAGCGCCTGACCGGAGAACAGGAAGTCGCAGGTTCGATTCCCGCTCGAGGTTGTGAAATTTTTCTTTCATGCCATGGCATGATTGTGACTATAATAGTATTTAAAATTCATTAATATGTCACATCAACGGACGTGTATACGTCACCAAACACCGTAAGATGAAGATTACCAATTTTCATTATTGTACAAGATACAGTAATGCAAGAAAAAAAAATGTTGAATATTTCCAAAAATTTTACTGCTGTAAGCTGTACCTAACCCCTTTACTTTAAACTGCTCTAACGTATTAATTTCAATTAGCTCTGTCTCTCATGTACTGACTCGTATGTTTACTTTCACTTTCACTGAATTTTGTTCATTTTTACCTACATCTGTTATTCCGATTGTAACCTTAGCTGTATTGCTCTGCTAAAGCATCATCTATATTCGAAATGAAACTAAGTTCATTAGCACTTTTTACTTTTTCGTCATACTCGTCTCTCTCTAAAACTGGGTACATTTCCATTAATCTAAAAATGTATTTGCAGCTCTGTACTTGTAGAAGTTTCATTTGTCAAAACAAAATTAATGGTTCACTGAACTTGTGAACATTTATATGCTTAAATACTCTTTGTCCCTTGTGGCAGCTCACGAATGGTGAGAAGATTTCTAAATCACTTTAACACAATTTAGCTGTCTCATTAATTAAATAATTATTACTCTCCCATTCACCTTAATTCACTATCACTCTCATTAATTTTTCTTCACTTTTACTGTCTAATTCACTTTAATTCACACTTTGTTTCGATATACTGATTTATACTATCACTCCTCACTCTCATTCCCTCAATTCACAGTTATTTAGTCTCACTCTCTGTTACACCGATTTACTCTACTTCACTTACTATCTTTCACTTTAATTCAGTCTCAATCTAATTCACCCTAACACATTCGTTCACTGCTTCGCTGATTCACCCATTCTGTAGCACACAAGTCTCATACACACAAAGTACGAAAGTTTACCTGATAAGATTATTTTATTTTAGGAATAGATTTTAAATGACACGTTTATTGTTATTCACAAAATCGCAAATCTGGACAAAATACTTTCTTAATTTTGTATAGTGTGGGCTTGAGCAGAAATAAATCCGCATCGAAAGACATGACGTTCTTGCCCTGACATTCATCTTTCTGTTCTAGTTTTTTAGAAGTGAGAAAAAGTTAGAGAATTTTCACACAAACATCGGAATAAAATATATGTTCATCCGTATCAGACTTCTAGAATATGGAGGTTTATTTCATAGATGAAAGTAATTATTCACGTCCCATCCTATACGTTTATGAAGTAAACATTTACTATTAGTAGTGAGCTACATAAAAATTTAAAATATTACTGACATCTTATACACAGGGTGTAAGCGATATAGATACCGAAATTTTAAGATGGTGGATATCGTAATTGAAGGGTTCAGAGCCATAGTAGGCCAAGCGCCATTTATTAAAACCGGAGAAAGCAAGGGTTAAAGTTAAGTAAATACTATAGTTTAATGAAGACTGACATATCATTTAATTTCAATATGCATACTTTATAGTACTTACTATATGTTTCGTTAAATTATCGTAATCACTTAATTTTAATCCTTGTTTTCTCCATTTTTAATAAATGGCGTTTGGCCCACTATAGCTCTGATCCCTTCAATTCTAAACAAAAATAAAAATACCTAAATAAAGTTCTGTATATCATTGTCAGTAGTTTCCCCGCAATTGACGATAATTTCTCGGCCCAGTATTTTCAGCTGGTGTCTTTTCAATTCTAGGAGCTGTTAATTTTATTTCAACAACAATTAATATAAAACCAATTAACATAAAACCAGAACGAAATCCACTATTTACATGAACCGTAGCTATTCCACCTTCATTTTAAGTAGTTTAAATTAGAGTATGTATTGAATTTATGTTTAGAAAAATAAAAGAACAAATTTGATATAGACATATTTAATGATTTATTTATTAATGAATTAAGAGAAAATTAAAAAGTTATCGTTATTTGATTTTAATTTTTAGTTGTTTATATAAATTGTGCTAAATTGTATTTTAAGATAACTATAATGTTATATTTTATATCTGCAAATAATTAACAATAAGCAACAATGTGTTTCTGACTAATTCTAAATTTTACTACCTATTCTGAAAACGTATTAGTTTTTTTTTAGTTTAAACTAGAATCTCCAAAAATTCCAGTAGACTTAGTCGTTCAGGAATACCTTCCCCATCATCAGTAAAATTCTCGGTATCTATACCGTTTACAACCTGTATAAGATGGAAAGTTTGAAGAAGTTTAATCTTTTCCTACACATTGCATGCTCCTCGTTTGCTCATTGTGTATTTTGTACATAATTTAGGCTGAGAAGTGTACAACTATGTAGAATTCAAAGTGATTAATTGCTGTCACGTTATGTGGTAATGACGTGTCGAATGACATATGGTGATGAATCTGTGATGATCAATCTCAAATTTGGAAAGGAGAGGCCATGTACTGCGGCTTCTCTGTGCTTACAGCGTAATTGAGAAATAGATATGCAATGTAATTAAAACTTTAAAATATTGTCTTAACTACGGAAATCACTTTAATTGTGTTCAAGATAGCTAATAATTTTTAACTAATTTAACTGAAAGACTACAACGTTTTCATAATGTGTGTGTCCGCTTCATCTGCAATATTCGTAGATTTGACATCTTTTGAAGCTCTTGCATGAGTCCTCCTAAAAGAGCAGAGAACAACACATTCTTTATCTGTTATAGTTAGAATATTGCTCACTTCTACTCCAAAATATCTGAGAACTCGCTTTGAATACCTTACAACATTGCGGAATCAACATCAGGCTTTATTATCCATTCCTCGTCACCGTACCTCTTTCTATTCATCCTCTTTCACCGTGTCAGTTTGTCCCGTATGGAACTCCTTACCTCGTCATGTCAGAGATTGGTGAACAGTTAATCAATTTAAATTGAGAATTAAGAATTACTTACTTGGAATTGATTCGTGAGTGTTAGCTGATTTTTATAGGTTATTCTGCGTGTTTGTATAAATTGTCATTTAGGCCTATTATAAAGTATAATTAGGACATAAATTCTAATTACTGAATTATGCGTCATGTTTAATCAGTATTTCATTATATGTAAGCTCGTTAATGTGCACGATAACGATTTTATAATTTAAGTATTACCATTAATTTTATTACTTTTGCTATTCCTATTGTTTCAATGTATATTTAATTTCTGGTAGTGTGGTAGAGAAGGTCTCATAGCCTTAACTCTATCAGAATAAACAAATAAATAATTTTATTCACAGAATAATTAAAATAAATATTGCAATTTTCTTTTACATTGACTATACCTTAGTCTTGAGGAACAATATTTTAATAAACGATAAGCCTAGATTTGGGAGATATTTTATTTATACATTGCAATTGTTTCGTAATTTGTGGGAATAATAATAATAATAATAATAATAATAATAATAATAATAATAATAAATCTTCAGTAGTTCTTTCTGATAATGTTGTCAGCATGTCGCATGTCGCTATTTAACATTCAGAACAATTAGGATCTGGAACACACAGCCAGTCCCTAAAGAAGGGAGATAAAATTCCACTTTCCAGTCGGGCATCGAACCTAGGACCACTGAATTTGTAGGTACAAAAGCTACATGAAGGAAAAGAAACAAATAAAATAAATGAATCGCTTGGTGCAGAAACTCCTTATGTCCATTTTTTGCAGAGTTTGAGATTCGTTGTTCATACGATACTACAGTATTTATATAGACGGTTTGACTTGTGTCAAAACCCCTAATTTCCGAGTTGAACTGTGGATGCAACAATTGGCTAAAATTTTCATTTGGTGCAGAATCCCCTAATGTCCTGCCCATGAGAGATTTTTATTCAAATTGTTTCGCGCGCGTTTCTGTTTTTTTCTCTCTTCCCCCGTTGTTGCTGGACATCCACGGCAGACTTTCTGTTTATAATTGTTACAATTTAGAATAATTAGAATGGCATCAATTAGAAAGGAACATTCGATTCAATCCATCAATATTTTCCCACCGCTACCTGTCTTATGATAGAGATTTCAATAAAATATGTGCTATTCTTAAAAAATAATATCACCATATTACCAACCTCTTATCACGGTATTAATATATACGAGGGTATTTCATAAGTCATGGCAACTATATTATATCAGCCAATAAAGCTGCAGGAATAGAAATTCACTACATGCGATTGAAGGTCACTGGAATGTGCTTCGCAATGCTAGTACCAAATTGGGTCTGGGTACAGGAGGCAATGTGTGAGAGAAATTGAAAAATGTTTTATGCACAAAAGGAAACAAAGTACATTACTCACAGCTAACACCCTTCAAAATAATCCCCCAAGACTTCCACACATCTTTGCCAACGATAATGTAGGCGTTGAATATCTCGGCTGTTAAGATGTCCTCCCTGTTTGAAAACTGCTTCCCACGCAGCAGCTTCTTCAATTGCGGAATGAGATCAAAGTCGTATGGACTGAGATCAGAAGAGTAGGTAATATGTTCCAACACACTATCACCCAATGTTTCTCGTAACTCAGAATGACACTGATGAGCATTTTTGCCACGAAGCAATTTTCAAGTATGAACGCTGTTCAACTTTACTTACATCCATCATGGAGAACAGCCTCTAGCATACTAACTTTTGCGTGTGCTGTCAACTAGCCACCAATGCACACAGATGCAATTTGACGGTGGTATCCTGTACAGTGTACAACAGGTTTTCAAACGAATATATTGAACTAATCACATTTTCTGTTATTCGGAAGATATAACATAGTTGCCATCACTTACGAAACGACCCTCGTATATATATCACGATATCAGTCAGTACTGCCATCTTAGTAAAGTTGTCGTTAATAATAGTAGTAATAGTAGTAGTAATAATAATAACAATAATAATAATAATAATAATAATAATAATAATAATAATAATAATAATAATAATAATTCAAATCAATTTTTATAACAGAAATTTGTGTAACATATATTATAAGTGTCTTCTGAACTTTGCAATCAATTAATTGTTCATTCATTAGTATAAGAATAACACCAACGAATCAAAAAGTATCACTATATTACCAACATTTACTCTATATCACAGTTATTCAAAATTCCTAAAATAATTTTTATATATCAACCTGAATAAGGAAAGATTTGCTCGTGGAGAAAGGCGAGATTTTGTAAAAATCATACAAAAACCACATACGTTAGTTTGGAAAGTACTACCACTTTAAAAATTTACAAACGTACCTATGTAATTAAAAAAAAAAGAGAGCAATGATTAAAACTAAAAGCGCGCATTTGCAATCCAACAAGAAGACAGTGTATTATACTGCAGGAAATATTCTTCATTGTAGTCAGTATGCATTCAGCTCTCAAAATTTAGAAGTTCAAAAGTCCTCATGCGAACTGGAAGAGCAAACAAGAGTTCTTGAGAGTTTCAAGATGTCTGAGGACTACTAGAATGCAGCACTCTTCACTGTCTGATGCCCGTTGAGAGAGGGGTACTACAGCGATCTATCCATTTTGCTTTCCCGGCTTCTAAATCGACCACAGCTAAACTATAATGCCATATTCTAACGCAGCTTACGAATTTGTACTAATCACATCTTTTGCGTACGAGTATATCTCACTTTCTTGATCCTTTATGTAACGACGCTTTATCAACTGCAAGGTTAGCTAGTATCCGTGAAATTGGTGATAACGAGATGGTAAACACTGAACGCTTCTGTCTGATGCTTTTCCAATAAAATTCACTGCGGGCTAAATTGGTATTAAATTGTAACAAAACTAACATAATTCAATTTACATCCTGTCCAAATTCAATCTCGAAAATTTCTAGCGCAATAATTAACAATAGATCCCTATTAGAAACAGCAACAACCAAATTTCTTGGCTTAAAAATCGATAATGTGTTAAACTGGAAAAATCATATTAAAGAAATTACACCCAAAACTAAATTCAGCTTGTTTTGCTATTAGATCTATGCAAAAGATAATAAATATCAATACCTTAAAAACAATATATTTTGCATACGTCCACTCGGTAATGAGTTTTGGAATAATATTCTGGGGAAATTCCACAGATAGTAACAGTATATTTCTATTACACAAATGAGTAATTAGAATAATAGTAGGTGCCAAATCTAGGGAATCGTGTAGGATTATTTAAAAAAAAACTACAAATAATGCCCGTGGCTTGTCAGTATATCTTTTCATTAATAATCTTCCTCGTATGTAATCGTGAAAACTTTGTAACTAATTCAGCAGTTCATAGCATAAATAAACGTCAAAAAATGACTTACAAACTCCATCGGCAAGTCTATCGTGCTATCAAAAAGGAGTGCGTTATATGGCAGTAAACATTTTTAATAGCCTCCCTATCGATATAAAAAATGAAACTCAAAACATAAAATTATTTAGAGCCAAATTAAAGAAGTACCTAATTTCTCACGCCTGCTATTCTGTAGGTGAATTCATGACATTCAATAACACTTCATGAATTGATATTAAAACTTTGTGTTGTACTAGTAGACTATATTGTAAATCTCGTCTATATATATTTCATCTCGACTGTGACTATAAATTAAGACTTTATAATAGTATTAAGTTTTTTGACTTGTTCCATATTCTAGCTGTAAGCAATGTATGAATACCATGGAATGTTAATAAATACAATACAATACAATACAAAGCAAGCAGATGTACTATCACCTTTACTTTTTAACTTCGCTCTAGAATATGCCATTAGGAAAGTTCAAGATAACAAAGAGGGTTTAGATTTGAACGAGTTACATCAGCTTCTTGTCTATGCGGATGATGTGAATATGTTAGGAGAAAATCTACAAACGATTAGGGAAAACAAGGAAATTTTACTTGAATTTTACTTATGTCTCGTGACCAGAATATTGTACGAAATGGAAATAAAAAAAAAATTGGAGATTTATCCTTCGAAGAGGTGGAAAAATTCAAATATCTTGGAGCACCAGTAACAAAATAATATAAATGACACTCGGGAGGAAATTAAACGCAGAATAAATGTGGAAATGCCTGATATTATTCGCTTCAGAAGCTTTTGTCATCTAGTCTGTCAAAAAATCTGAAAGTTAGAATTTATGAAAACCTTATATTACCGGTTGTTCTGTATGGTTGTGAAACTTGGACACTCAGTTTGAGAGAGGAACAGAGATTAAGGGTGTTTGAGAATAAGATTCTTGGGAAAATATTTGGAGCTAAGAGGGATGAAGTTACAGGAGAATGGAGAAAGTTACACAACGCAGAACTGCACACATTGTATTTTTCCCCTGACATAATTAGGAACATTAAATCCAGACGTTTGAGATAGGCAGGGCATGTATTTGGAGCTAAGCGAGATGAAGTTACAGGAGAATGGAGAAAGTTGCACAACGCAGAACTGCACACATTGTATTTTTCCCCTGACATAATTAGGAACATTAAATCCAGACGTTTGAGATGGGCAGGGCATATATTTGGAGCTAAGAGGGATGAAGTTACAGGAGAATGGAGAAAGTTACACAACGCAGAACTGAACACATTGTATTTTTCCCCTGACATAATTAGGATCATTAAATCCAGACGTTTTAGATAGGCAGGGCATGTATTTGGAGCTAAGAGGGATGAAGTTACAGGAGAATGGAGAAAGTTACACAACGCAGAACTGCACACATTGTATTTTTCCCCTGACATAATTAGGAACATTAAATCCAGACGTTTGAGATAGGCAGGGCATGTATTTGGAGCTAAGCGGGATGAAGTTACAGGAGAATGGAGAAAGTTACACAACGCAGAACTGCACACATTGCATTTTTCCCCTGACATAATTAGGAACATTAAATCCAGACATTTGAGATAGGCAGGGCATGTATTTGGAGCTAAGCGGGATGAAGTTACAGGAGAATGGAGAAAGTTACACAACGCAGAACTGCACACATTGTATTTTTCCCCTGACATAATTAGGAACATTAAATCCAGACGTTTGAGATAGGCAGGGCATGTATTTGGAGCTAAGCGAGATGAAGTTACAGGAGAATGGAGAAAGTTACACAACGCAGAACTGCACACATTGTATTTTTCCCCTGACATAATTAGGAACATTAAATCCAGAAGTTTGAGATGGGCAGGGCATGTATTTGGAGCTAAGAGGGATGAAGTTACAGGAGAATGGAGAAAGTTACACAGCGCAGAACTGCACACATTGTATTTTTCCCCTGACATAATTAGGAACATTAAATCCAGACGTTTTAGATAGGCAGGGCATGTATTTGGAGCTAAGAGGGATGAAGTTACAGGAGAATGGAGAAAGTTACACAACGCAGAACTGCACACATTGTATTTTTCCCCTCACATAATTAGGAACATTAAATCCAGACGTTTGAGATGGGCAGGGCATGTATTTGGAGCTAAGAGGGATGACGTTACAGGAGAATGGAGAAAGTTACACACCGTAGAACTGCACACATTGTATTTTTCCCCTGACATAATTAGGAACATTAAATTCAGACGTTTGAGATAGGCAGGGCATGTATTTGGAGCTAAGCGGGATGAAGTTACAGGAGAATGGAGAAAGTTACACAACGCAGAACTGCACACATTGTATTTTTCCCCTGACATAATTAGGAAATTAAATCCAGACATTTGAGATAGGCAGGGCATGTATTTGGAGCTAAGCGGGATGAAGTTACAGGAGAATGGAGAAAGTTACACAACGCAGAACTGCACACATTGCATTTTTCCCCTGACATAATTAGGAACATTAAATCCAGACATTTGAGATAGGCAGGGCATGTATTTGGAGCTAAGCGGGATGAAGTTGCAGGAGAATGGAGAAAGTTACATAACGCAAAACTGCACACATTGTATTTTTCCCCTGACATAATTAGGAACATTAAATCCAGACGTTTGAGATGGGCAGGGCATGTATTTGGAGCTAAGAGGGATGAAGTTACAAGAGAATGGAGAAAGTTGCACAACGCAGAACTGCACACATTGTATTTTTCCCCTGACATAATTAGGAACATTAAATCCAGACGTTTGAGATGGGCAGGGCATGTAGCACGTATGGGCGAATCCAGAAAAGCATATAAAGCAGGGGTTCTCATTGTTTTGAAGAATGTGAGCACCGCCCACATGTAATACAAAGTGAGCGAGCACCATGAAATGGAATAGGCTTAATAGGTCTATATGAATACACAAATAAAATAAATAAGCAAATAAATACTTACAACACTTACAAGGATAATAATATCCTTGAACGAGAATGTTATCCAGGATTTCAGTGATGTCCAAAGAGAAGAGTTCTGCCGATGTGAATAAGTTAATCGTGACCGTGCGCTGTTCTTGAGGTATTTCATAAGTGAGAAAATTTTTTCGAATAAGTAGGTGTTCAGAATATGGCCAGACATTTAAGAGAAACACTCCTCAGTATTTGGAGTCCTTCTGTATCTTCTGCCCCCTTCCTCCAAAGGCCATGAATTTCTCCTTTAAAACAAAATATTTCAGCGTTAATGAGGACAGGAGATCTTCCCACGATGAATCATATTATAGAAATCTTGATTTTTCTGATTAAGTACACGCCGGATTGAAAGGGGTTATATACCGTGAAATATGAGAAAGCCTATCAGATAGCTGAAATATTGTAATGGATGGATACGAACACTATTTATTCTGACTCGTGCAATAAAGTTTGAATTGAAAAAATGATCTGAGGAACATTCATGCTCGCGAGCACTTTTTTTTTTTACTCGCATAACGTGAGCACCAAATGTAATTGAAAGAGCACCGTAGTGCTCGCGAGCAGCTGGTTGAGAACGCCTGATATAGTGTGTTAGTTGGGAGGCCGGACGGAAAAAGACATTTGGGGAGACATAGGTGGGAGGATAATATTAAAATGGATTTAAGGGAGGTGGGATATGATGATAGAGGCTGAATTAATCTTGCTCAGGATAGAGACCGATGGCAGGTTTATGTGGGGGCGGCAATGAACCTCTGGTTTCCTTAAAAGCCATAAATATATGTATGTAATTGGTCAAGAGGAAGAGATGTCAGAAATAGGCAAAGCGCTATGGAAATTAATTTTAATTAATTTCTTTAACCTATTTAGGCTAAATTAATTAATTTCTTCAATCAATTTTAATTATATCCTTGAGCCAATTTTAATTAATTAATATCCCAATCAATTAATTTATTATCTTGGAGCAACATTAACAAATATAAATGACACTCGGGAGGAAATTAAATGCAGAATAAATATGGGAAATGCCTGTTATTATTCGGTTGAGAAGCTTTTGTCATCTAGTCTGCTGTCAAAAAATCTGAAAGTTAGAATTTATAAAACAGTTATATTACGGTTGTGAAACTTGGACTCTCACTTTGAGAGAGGAACAGAGATTAAGGGTGTTTGAGAATAAGGTTCTTAGGAAAATATTTGGGGCTAAGAGGGATGAAGTAACAGGAGAATGGAGAAAGTTACACAACGCAGAGCTGCACGCATTCTATTCTTCACCTGACGTAATTAGGAACATTAAATCCAGACGTTTGAGATGGGTAGGGCATGTAGCACGTATGGGCGAATCCAGAAATGCATATAGAGTGTTAGTTGGGAGGCCGGCGGGAAAAAGACCTTTGGGGAGGCCGAGACGTAGATGGGAAGATAATATTAAAATGGATTTGAGGAAAGTGGAATATGATGGTAGAGACTGGATTAATCTTGCTCAGGATAGGGATCAATGGCGAGCTTATGTGAGGGCGGCAATGAACCTCCGGGTTCCTTAAAAGCCAGTAAGTAAGTATTAATTTGTTTAACTAATCATTTTTATTCAAGTACGCACAGGACAATCATCTTTCGTTATTTTTGGCAATGATAATAAACACCGTGTTATATTTTGTAAGAGATGTAATGTCTGTATAAAAATTTAGTTAATATTAGGTATGACACTACGTTGTGTTATGTCGTTAACATGTATTTCGTAGTTCAATAATATCATTTACTATACCTGATCGAAATAAAATGACGCATAGAAGCCTTCCACTGCCACAAAATAATATACAAGCATGCTTAATGAATCAGTATTTTACTCCCGCTTTGGTCAAGGTGTTAGGATGAGTAAAATCTGGAAATATCGCTCCTCTTCGACTTTATGATCTCTACGTATTATGTACTGGGACATCACTTTATTTTTGCTTCAATTTTTATTGTACCTGAGTTTTTGAATGTACTTCACTCCCACCCCTTCTACTAATGAAGTTCAACCGTCCTCCACACAGATCAAAGACCGTATATACAGTCATAGCAGCCTTACCGTCACAGTACGTTCCAAAAATATGTTCGCGTTTTCCAATGACGAAAGAGCTTCCAATATTGCATCATTTTCGCACAGGTAATGTCGTCCATTTGCCTACGTCGCATTCCGGTTTTCCCCGCCAGCTTCTATTCGCCTCTCTGTAGAGGCTAGTGTCTTAGCTCTTTTCTGAGAACATTAATTTCTGTTAGGAATTGGACATCTACGTAATATTATACCCATACAACTGTTAAAAATAACTTAAATAAAAGGATCTCGTTAAGTAATTAACTGTCATGTGATTTCCCTCCTTTCTACGATCCTGCGACATAATCATTTGGACGGACAGTAAATAGCATGTCTGAGTAATTTTATTTTTTCGGATAGAGCAGAAGTGAAGATTGAATTTACAGTACGTAAGGTACTCTTTTACAGAGTAGGCACAGAATTATTTCAACATGAGTTACTAGTACTGTACGAAGGGCGAAACTGGTAATTGGAATTACACACATTAGAACTGAAGCCTGTATCGAAATGAACCGCCACCATTTTGAAAAATGTGTTTAAATATCCATATTATGATTATTTTTCAATTTAACTTCATTCTCTATAGTGTACGGTAATGTGCTATAGACATTATAATATACACTGCATAATGAATACGTCCGTATGGACAGCTCAGTTCGTGAGTAAAAACACTCATTGTTAATACTGTACTGTATTCTGATTAAACAAAAACCTAATGAAAATTATCAAACTCAAAAGCGTGATATTTCCTAGTTTACGTAAATGGATGAACTAATTTTCTTCCCTCCTATACCTAGTAAATTGATTTGTTTGTATATTACGCCATCGAACTCCAGTCGTGGAAGGAGGTAGCAACCGTTGATCCAAAGGTATAGCCAGGTTAATATCAGAAATGTTAGTAAAAATAAAATGATATCCCTGTATATTGTGCGTGTTTTGGATTATACATTGTGTCAGTCTGTCAGATGTCATTAGTAAAATAAGCGCAGTCATTATTATTTCCGTATACGCTAAATCTGTCGTTAAGTTCACAACTCATTATATGATAGACTCGTATCTTACATGCTGTACATGTAAACGCTATTATTGTGTGTGTATTAAATTTGGCCTTATGTAGCTGGGAATGAAAGATATCGTCGGCGCCAAGAAATACACAACTCACTATGTGGGTTGAAAGGCAACAAAGAAAAAATTTTTTTTCGTTCGCTGGCTTATGTTTTATTTGATTTCCTTCAAGAGAAAATTGAACAAAATTCTGAAGCCGAGAAATCTCAGTCGAACGACTGGAATAGAACGAACGTTGACCCGTAACTATGTCTTCGGGGACGTCATCATGGGAGCTGCGAGGAAAATAAGAAACAACTGGTTTTGTAATCATTGTTTCCGAATGAAACCAACCGGGTGTTAGAAAAAAGGGAAACGAAGTGTCACTACAACGACAAATTACTTTTCGTTTCGTTTCTCTTATCTATACTATAACCACGATTTAAATACTAGATCACTTATCTGTGGCACGGTAGGTATAGCCTACCTCTTCATAGAACATCTTGTTACTCCTCATCTTTTACAACTTATGTCAATGAAATTCCTTGTCACAAAATATTGGGGGCTGCAAAGCAATGAACACATTTAAAAATAAGATTAAAGAATAATCTTCTTAACTGTTCAATCTAATTATACTGACGTTAACGGTCACTGACTACATGGTACTTTCTTTCTTCAGACATTCATTCTGATAACGCTGTTGTATATTCACAAATATTCTCATTATAATTTCTCCTTATTGTTGTTTAGCCAACTGCCCAAAGACAGGTTTGACTCTCATAAATGACACCAATAAGGCATCACTCATGAGGAAACTAAGCCAGGAGATAATGGGGTAGGGTGGTCAGTTCCTTTTCCCTTCTATTGCATATATCGCTGACTAGTAACATATTACACTAATCTTACTTCAGATGTATACAAACAATTGTTCTTCCTCTGATACACATCATCAAGTGAGATACACTGCCTGATATGTACATATCAGCCACAAACTCAGTGTTCTTCCTATTATCTAGCCTTATTTGAAATACTGGGTGAACCGTAAGTAATGTCATTAATTTATTTCTTCGAGATATTTCAAACAAAATGTTTAATACAATTTTGATCGTTTTTGCTTCCTTTTCGAGATAAAAATTATTTTATATAAAACATTTCATAGTGTGTTTTGTGTAAGTCATTCATTAAATTTCCAATATGCTCACAAGGGAGCCATGTCACATTTGCACTTCCAATTGTCATAAAATGTTCTTAGAACGCCCATACATAGTTTATTACTTATCGCAATTGTTTCTAACACATATTAGTAATTAGTATTTGTACAGTCTTAGAAAAAAGTTTTGTCGTGTCTCCTGGTGAAGTTTGACGCGCATTTACACGAGTACGTTTGCATGTGCGCTGTCTCCATTGATTTCAAGCCGAGCGCCTATAAGCCTCTCATGATGCTGCCTTCCTAACGTACTTTCCGGTGAAGCAGTCAATAGTCTGCTGGCTTGCGATTTTTCGGGGCTCGCGTTCTTTCCCCGACCAGGTCAATTTTTTTTATTATCGTAGCTATTTTATAACTCTCTTCGTTCCACACTTGTCGCATTACCACTATCTGCTGTCTCTGCTGTCATTTGTCGCGCGACACAAAACGCATGCATAAAAGGGCACTGAAAACGGAAGTGACTTCACAATACGCATTCAACTTTACAGAGTAGCTAATTGGAGACTAGGCCTATAGTGCTTTTCACTCGACTTAGTTCATACGTTTCATCTTCTTCGTGGCCATGATATTTTTTCTTGGCGCATGTAATATTTAACTTACTATAACTAGCAGCGACTGAGTCTTAACATTGAGCGTATTCCGAATCTCAGCTGCCGTCAGTAAATCTGATTGGTTCTGTATAGGGCGGGAATTAGCAGACGAATGGCATCGTGCACTGTTGTGTCATGCCGGTGTGTTCTGCTGTAGCCTATTGTTTGTAATGGGTACAACGTAAAAACAATATGTTAATGGCTTATGAGCGAACATGTCAACGGACCAGTAATTACTACTGGTTCAAGAAATAAATCGTTTATGCTCTCTTTTCTTTTAACGAGATGACAGTACGGAAATTTCGCAAAATCTTCCTAGTGTAGCACAGACAACAACTTGTACAGCCGCCATGACAGCCACCGAACCTTCCAGTAGTTTTGTTCCTATTTCGCTGCAGCGTGACGTCATTGTTGTCCACCGGTCCGGTGAGATTCGGAATGCGCTGATTACAACTAGGCAACTTGCTTACGCGCGAATGTCTCGTATTATTCTAGGCAACTAAAGAGTCGTGATCTCCATGAACTAATTCGCATTAAAAGGGGTATAACTTAGTAGGTCGTGGTTTAGGCTATTCTTGTTTCATTGTAGCTATTGTTGACTGCATTAGATTGTTCATTATTCTTGAATCCCCAAAGTAATGACAGCTTAAGTTTATATAGGCCTATAGGAAGGCGAAATCTTATAATTTGTCACTAGCACATCCATTTATAGTAGCGCTTCTCGTGCGAGAGACAGCAGAATTTCGCAGCACCAAGGTCGCAAGCTGACCTACTGTAGCATGTTCTCTTCTCGAGCCATTAATTCTGTTTAGTTCTAACGTGAGACGACTATTAAACTTGTTTTCCTCTAATTTTCTTAACAGTGCTTGCTTGCCGAGGAAATTTTGCGAACAATGTTGCAATATACGTCAAGGTCAATCGCGAAAGTGACGTGTATTGAGGAAGGAAAATGTTTGCTCAGTGCATGAGGCTAGAGTGATAATTTTGCACGTGCAATAACAACTCTGGATATGAGATTTCTCCGTGTACATTCAGCAAATAACGACAAAGATTTATGTGAAAGTGAATGTGAAGGCGAATATGGTGATCTGAGAATGTGAATAAAATGTTTCTACTTAATGATCCCTTAAATAAGAAGTGCTGTCATAATTGTAAATTAAAGAGTGGATGAGGGTTGACAGAGTCTTTTATACTACAGAGAAAACGGAAACTTCCCAATGAAATTCAGTCAGAGATGATATTGTCAGATTGACCTCATGAAGTGGGGAATGTCATGTTAAAAAAAAATAAATGACCTTTTGAGGCAAATTTTCCGATCATTTCTTATAAATGATCTTCTCGTACTGAGTTTTTCAGCAGCTTGTTTGAAATACTGTGCGTTAGGCCTAACTGTTACCCGCAAAAGTTAGGCCTACACACAAAAGTCTCGATGAACCCCGAGTTATAGTGTTTTTATTATACAGTTCTTCTTATGGATATTAGTTTTAATCTTTACGTTTCTACATCAGTTCCAAAACTTGCCTTAAGCCTTGGTTTTTCTGAACCGACGCATGCGAGGTGCGAGGCTCGCCTAGCACAAATCCGGACTACACGAGAGATTGTGAGTGGTTTCTATAGCTGCGAGATGCAGGTCTGCGCACCTCGCAGCCATAGAAATCACTCACTATCTCTCGTGTAGTCCGGATTTGTGCGAGGCAGGCCTCGCACCTCGCACTTCGCATGCGTCGGTTCAGAGAAACCAAGGCTTAATCCTGATGTGTTTATTCCAAATGTTGCGTTATCCAATAGTTCATTCCAAAAGTTGCCTTCTCCATATTTAATTTCTATCTTGTGTCTATATTACTGGTATTACCTCATTTTCAGTTCGGAATATTTGCTTTTAATATTATATCCTTAAAAACAACACAATCCTCTATTAAGATTAAACAGAAAATATAGTGAATCAGTTTTTCTTAAATTCCTTAAAAGACGGAATAATTGGGGAGAAGGCAGGTTTTGGAACTATAGGACTCATATACTAGTATATCTTAATGCCGTATATTATCTGATATCTTTTTCTGTCCCGAACTCTTCTCCCGTTCACCATTCCTTCCAGTGCACCCCTCAATAGGCAGTTTGTTCTCAGCCAGTCACCCAGCCAATTTCTTTTTCTCTTCCTAATCAGTTTCAGCATCATAGTGTTCCTTAATTATAATTTATAAACTTAACCTTACTTATCAAGTGCAAATTTTGTATTTCTTCTCTACTTAATTATTACGCAAATTTCATATATGTAACCTAGTCATTATTTTTCATATGTAATTAAACAAATCTAATATTTTATTTTCACTCAACCATTCCCTTTACCATACATCATTCACGCATAACTAATTTGGTCATAACTTAGAATTTGTGTTTACTGGAATCTTCAGTTCCTTCGGAAAGTCTTATCCAAAACTGGAAACTTGATCAATGAAACACGAAACCGTCTGCATCCCAGCAAAGTGAAAATGCTTGCTTTAGTGAGAAACTTTTCCTTGGAGCAATGGTCACATGTTTAAAAACATATAACCTAATGATGGCTAATATTGGTACGTTAAGGACAGATTATCGGCCTAATATTGTCTCTTATTGGTATGTAATTCAGATTCCATTCAGTATATATTATTAAATTAATAGTTCAGTACGTATTTATATCTTAATTCAGAAATATATTCACTTTATAATCAATTAATAAAAATGTTTGTAATAATTTTCGATAAAAAAATAAAATATGATTTATTTAACGACGCTCGCAATTACAGAGTTTATATCAGCGTCGCCGGTGTGCCGGAACTTTGTCCCGCAGGAATTCTTTTACATGCCAATAAATATACTGACAGGAGCCTGTCGCATTGAAACATACTTAAATGCCATCGACCTAGGCCGGGATTGAACCCCAACCTCGAGCATAGAAGGACAGCGCTATACCAACTACGCTACCGAAGCCGACGACTATCGATAGTTTTCATTATAACTATCGATAGGGCTATCGGTTGTAGGAACTATAGTTCTATACCATTGCAAGTGACTAACGCGCATCTCTAATTCTACTGCAATGTATAAACGTGTACATTCGTAATTTGTCAAATATAAACCTGTTTAGATTGTCACTCAAATAAGGAAATATTCTTTCGAAATTACACTGTGTTATTGGTGAGACATTTTGAAATAATTTATATTTATTATATTGTTGTTGTGTATTACCTTGTGCCTGTTCACTATTTAATGCATATTGAACTTCACAGAGTTTTGAATATGTATGATTTTTTTCAAGGACGCTCTTCAAGTTCCAGTTTAACCAATTTGTTTTTATCAACATTTGTTGGTATAGAATTTAAAGTTATTTCTTAACACGAGAGTAAGTATTGCGTACGCGTGGTTGTTGCAGTCGGCAATTTCCTAGACATATACTTTTCAATGAAGTGTTTAAAATGGGGATTCTGAAGTTTATGAAACAGAATGTTCGCATATATCATCATCAGGCACAAGTCATAATAAAAAGAGGACAGATACAAAATCGAATCACGAAGAATTTCAGATCTTCGATGTGTCTTTTATACTCACTATTGTTTCTAAATCACGACGCTTATTAACTTTTATGTCTAACTTACAAGTTTTACAGTATAATATATTTTCCTCCTTGATTGAAAAATAGTAACACATGAAGTATTTTACAAACACAGGCAAAGTTTCAGATTTTATTGGCGGCATTTTAATATATCTTCACAGTACCTTCACTAGATCACAACTGAACTTTTTTACGAAATGTTTACTTTTCAAACAGAAAACAGGCATGCAGGATGCAGTAAACAATACAAAACCCGCACCTATTTAACTTCGAATGACTTCACGCAACGTCTTTCATTTTGCGTACGAACCTGAAGGTACATTAGTAAACAGCTGTCATCCAATATCCAGTGTTTGTTAATCCTGTAGCTCACTCCAGGCAATGTTTTGGTGTCCGAACTTCGTTCCCTATTGATGACTAATATGGGGAAACAGGAGAATCTCTAGAAAAACCCAACTGCGAACTTGTCCGCCACAAATGTCAGTATGAATTTTCAAATGAACACTTATAAGTATACTTGAATTCGGTAGTTATCTTTGTCTTAAATTAAAACAAGTACATATGAAATAACTATCATCAGGAATACGAAAATTTTGGTACTTACGTAAAAGTTAGGCCTACTGTCGCTCTTCCAACTTGGGTTTTCTATTCCCGAAAATTAATATTCTGAAAAAAAAAAATGTAAATTACAATATATTATATAATTATTGGAAATGTATGTAGCAAAGATATGTCTTTACAGTTCTAAGGAGGCGTTTCTCTTGTTTTTGTCTGCAATCATACATTTCACTAAAACGATACCAGTTAGGGTTACATATGGAAAATATAGTCGTTCCACACTTGTTGCATTACCACTGTTGTGTTAAATTAAATTTACAATGATGGAAAATTGCTTCAGGCGCTTAATTTTTTGTAAACGTCTCCCTGAGTTTTCCTACGTCCCATACGTATTGTGATATGTATACTTTGTCACTATGTCAAAGGTAATGAGGATTATCAAATTGGCGCAGTGGAAATAACAAGACGAGGCAAAGCTGGATATAAAAGAATGAATGAATATCTACAGGGTGTTAAAAAGTATCCAATATTTCAGGAGGTGATAGCATGCATAAAAACAAGAAAAACATGTCTAATAAACATGGGTCCTACAACACATACCTTCTGAGATCTGAACACTTGTTCATAGGAGGTGCCCAATGTCCATTTATGGCAAGCATTTTTCTGCCCTACAATACAGCAGGCTACCAGATAATCATACCGTAGTTGACACCCCTGGCATGGAATACTGATACATCACAAGGAATACTGAAAAGAAAAGTTTGGTTGCGGATATGAGCGGGGTTCAGCAGAGATGGTGTTGTGAATTTTCGTAATCAGCATATGTGGGCTGCTGAAAATTCCTATGCACTTGAAGAAACAAGGCATCAGCACCGATTCTCAATCAACGTATGGGTAGGCGTTCTTGGCGGTAGATTAAGGGCTATACGTGCTACCACAGAGATTAACTGAGGCTCGTTATCAGGATTTTATAATTAATGTATTGCTTACCTCGCTGGAGTATGTGCCATGTCAGCAAAGAGTACAGATGTGGTTCATGCATGATGGCACACCAGCACATTTTTTCCGCAATGAGCGTGAACACCTGACGCTGACATTACAGGATCGCTTGATAGATTGGGGATGTCCCACACTTGGCATGCTCGTTTCTCAAATCTAAATCCCCTAGACTTTTGGTTATCAAGAAAAACCAGGCCAATTTCAAAGAGTGCGTGATTCCTTACGCCGATGGACAGAGGAATGCATTGCCATGAATGGACGTCACACTGAGCACCTCCTATGAACAAGTGTTCAGATCTCAGAAAGTATGTGTAGTACAGTAGGATCCATGTTTATTAGACATTTTTTCTTGTTTTGATGCATAACAACACCTTCTAAAATATTGGACTTTTTTTTCTTAACACCCTGTATATTGATGTAATAAATATAAGTGAATATAAATGCACAATGTTAAGTACCTGGATTAATGAATAATAAATGAATTGAATAAGACCAAAACAATAAAAATAATTAAACCAATGTCGATAATTCCGATCACTAATAACTGCGTATTAACACATTGTAATATCAAAGAAATGAATATCTAAATTTTCATAAATACAGAGTGCGCACAAAGTCCATATACATATTACATTACAAAGTCTGTATATACATCACAAAAGGCGCAACGTATCTCTTAGGAATCCAAAACATCCGTAAGTGTCTCTCCGTGGTCTCTGCATAGTCGAATGCGCAGCCATATTCCCTTGTTCGTTTTAACCAACATTCTTGGGGTCACTGTCTGGAAAGCTTATTGCACCGCATTTTCCAGTTCATCATTTGTTGCATACCGATCCTTCCGCACCTGCTCCTTGATGAATCCCCAGAGTGCGTTATCTGGCGTTGTCAGGTCAGGGCTCCTTGGAGGCCACGCAAGAAGAGATGGATCTCCTCGACCGATCCAGTGATTCCCAAAGACTGCGTTCAGATGTTTTCGAACAGCCAATGCGAAGTGAGCCGGCACCCCACCGTGTTGAAACCAAACACTGTTCAGGATTCCCACGTTTCGCAGCTGTGGGATGAGCCAGTCGTTAATCATGTGGAGATAACTATTTTGATGCACAGGACCAGGAAAAAATATGGCCCAAACAGATGCGTTTGTGTTTTTCCGGCCCAGATCATGGCATGTGGTGGATTGCGCTCGATTTCTTCAAATAAATGTGAATTTTCTCTTCTCCAAAGAACACATTGCGACTGCGGGAACTGCGATAAATCGCGCATTCTTCAGAAATCATTGCCTTTGGCTGCTGAGCTAGTGTTGGACATTGTTGCAGCATCCGACCGCAGGCGTCTATACGTCTCTCCAAATCACCATCTGATAATTCATTAACATTCAATGGACTCCAGCATCTCAATTTCAGGTCCAGTTTCATGTGTTTTCGCATGGTTGATTCTGGTATTCCCAACTCAGCAGCCGGTTTCCGTGTGGATTTGACCGGAGATTGTTGGCAGGTCGTTCTACGTCTGCATAACTTTCAAGCAATGTGGATGGTCTTCCACTTCTCTTTGTTTTTCCCCACAGGAACAAAGTCTTCATTGTCAGTGCTGTCTTCTCAAACCGCGCAACGAAATCGTCCATGACATTTTTCATTGCGTTGCCATTAAATTGACGCTCATGGACCCACATAGCGGCCACCAAACGTTCTCAATCTTGTATTCACTTGTGTCAGCCATTCCTTCAACTAACTAACTTCAAATAACAATCTGCTACCACGCATTACGATTCTCAGAGCGTCAATAATGGACAGCATTAGTGCCAACCACATCAGCGCGAACATGGCACGTCAAATTTAATTTAATGTAGATAATGTAATTTAATTTAATGAAAGTATATACTTTGTAATGTGTATACGGTCTTGGTGCGCAGACTGTACAATAAATAATTCTGTATAAGAATCTAGTTTGATTGGTGACATAGACAGACAAGTAACCGCAAGTCGGCTAGTCAAACCCAATACTTTACCTCCGAACAGATCCCGAGTTTACAAACTAAGTCCGTAAATTCAACTCAATATGTCGCAGCTAAATTAGCCTCTCCGCTAGCTTCGGCAACCAATGTAAGGTGGCTTCCCTGCCGGACTATGAATTTCCGAGTGATTGTTGTTCCGTATATAAAGTCTTGGGTTCAGTATGCGCTACAGAACTAGTAATCCAGCGTTCCTTCTCCACGATTACAGCTCATGCATTATGTCCAGACACTCCCCCACTCTTCCTACAGAGCTGCGCATGAGATTGGATGGGTCTACTTACGAATTATAGGGGAATGGGTTAGCCTTTGCCTTGAACTCGGTAGACATAAGCCCTACCTTCCCTTCTACTCCTACCTCCTTCACAGAAACGTTGTTCTCCTACTGCGCATCGCAAGTGTCTTGACAAAATGCATGAGCTGTACTTGTCCGACGGTGCTACTATCTTGTGACGATGAGAGGAAGAAACTGTCCAGAGCAACAAAATGAGCCGGCGTCGGTATTTGAGCCGATACATGGTTCATTTTCGTGGATATGCAATGTTTTACATCAACGGCTATCTTAATCATTACAATATGGAACTTATACAGACAAAACAAGATTTATTATAACGTATTCGTTATACTCCGAAAATTAATTCATGGTTCGAGTAAACTCATAATCATAAATGTTTGGACCATTCACACCCATGGATTTCTTATGTCGGATATAACAGTGAATATTAATTACTTGGAGAAAATGTTAAACCTGCATCACTTGAAATAATCATCGATGCGTTAGAAACTATCACATCTTTTAACGATTCAATATACTAGGAAGTAAATCGCCTATCACCTTGATTTCTGCTGCCTACATTGAATGTTACTAGAGTAGAATAAGCATGGAATGTTTCTTTATATTTTAATGAAAAATCACGTACCTTGCTTTATTATTTTATCAGTCATTAGAGTATGATATTTTGAACGTTTTATTCTATCAGCCTGCAGTGAATTAATGTAAATTAAAGTCAAGGAATACAACCTTCAGACAATTTAGATGAATTTCAAATTCTCATTCATATATCATCGAGGGTAATTCTTCACAAACTGCTTATACAGACGGACTTTAATCTTGCTGTCTCTTTGGTGCAAAATATCGGATAGAGCAGGTGGGAGATACGCTTACGAAGTTTTTTCAACTTTATACATTACAAGAGAGTGGGCGCAACGCTCCTTCTCACAATAAATAAGCCAAAGAATGAGAGTGGATTTGTGTGCGCACATGCTGCTGCTCCTACCACAAGAAAACTTCAGCAAAAAGTGCCGCCGCTATAACTAACGGCTACAACATTGTCACTAAGTCGATAAGAAAAGAATGAAACAATTTTCCACAGTCGCCTACTGCAGTGTCTCGTGGTAAGCAAACAGCTCTATTATTTTGGGATTTGAAAAAGCGGAGACCGGAATTGGGACGACAATAGGTACAAGATGTACGTATACTGACGAACGTTTACAACTCGTGAATAATGTAGAAGTATAAACGCAGTCTACATTATTCTAATGGATAGCACTGACGATGTTAAGTTGCACTAACAATATACGTGCAATAGCATGCACTATATCACAAATAAAATGTTCTTTCATGCTCCGCTTTAATTGCTCTTCTCTGGCCGTTAACACATAATCCGCAGTTGCCACACAACTACCTATCTTGTCTTCCCCTTACTCTCCTCGTATTCCCTTTGCTCTCATCTTCTGGTCTCTTTGATCTTCTTCTATTTTACTTATTTTCCTTATATTTCCCTTGTTCTCCTTGTATTCTATTGATCTCCTTGCAGGCCTACTCTTCTTCTCCTTATATTCCCCCTAATTTTCCTTGTACGTATTCCACTCGTTCTTATTTTCCCCTTATTCTTCTTATCTTCTCCACGTTCGCCTTATAACCCCTTTATTCTCCTTGCACTCCCCTTGTTCTCCTTGTACTCCCCTTGTTTTTCTTCTCTTTTCCTGTCTTTCATTGTTTCCACTTGTTCTCCCTGTATTCCCCTTGTTTTTCTTATCTTTGCCGAGTTCTCCTTGCATTCCCCTATTTTTCATTGTTTCCATTTGTTCTCCTTGTATTCCCCTTATTCTCCTTATCTTCGCCATGTTCTCCTTGTATTCCCTTTATTCCCTTTATGTTCCCCCTTTTTCTCCTTATCTTCGCCACGTTCTCCTTGTATTCCCTTTATTCTCCTTGTCTTTCCCTTATCTCTTTGAATTTCCATTCTTCCCCTTATTTTTAACTTGTTCTCCTTGCATTCGCCTGCTCTCCTTGTATTCCCCTTGTTCTACTCATACGCCTTTTGTTCTCTTTATATTCTCCTTTTCTCCTTGTACTCTCCATGTCATCCTTGTACCCCCTTGTTCTTCTAGTATTCCTTGTTTTCCTTTTACTTCCCTTGTTCGCGAAGTGGTATTCAGCAAGCACAGCTGAACAAGACCTCAGTGCAAGCGAATGGAAATGTATCACATCAGATGGGAGCAATTCCGAAGCGGGTGAAGAAACTAAGATCTAAATCGAGGCTGAGGAGAAGTAGAGTAACGCAAGTAGGAGATAGTTCAGGGAGCAGTGATGACGGAAGAGGGGAAAACAAGGTGAAATACAGTATGACTTAAGAAAATGGTGTGGAGAGGAAATAAATCGTAAGAAAAGAAAACTGAGACCTAAATAAAGGAGCAATGTGGAAAAGTTAGCAGTGAAAAGTGAAAATAGTTAGAGATGTGAAGTGAGTGGAAATGTGTCATACAGAAGGGGGGGGGTAAAAATTAGAAGTATAGTATTTTTGGTATAATAATGAGTTATGAGTAAAGTAGTGGAGAAATTGATGACAGACAAGTAAAGCCTAGAGGAAGAATTGCAATAATAAATTAAAAATAAGTAATGTCCTAAATGACTTGTACGAGAGGCGTTGTAAAACGGGGAGACGGCACTGTATAATAATAATGTGAAGTCCGCCTCGCCAAAAGGTATATTGCTTAAAGACAAATTCATTCATTCATTCATTCATTCATTCATTCATTCATTCATTCATTCATTCATTCATTCATTCATTCATTCATTCATTCATTCATTCATTCATTCATTCATTCATTCATTCATTCACTCCCCTTGTTCTCCTTTTACTCCCCTTGTTCTCTTTGTACTCCCCTTGTTCTCTTTGTACTCCCCTTGTTCTCCTTGTACTCACCTTGTTCTCTTTGTACTCCCCTTGTTCTCCCTGTATTCCCTTGTTGTCATTGTTCCGAACGCTGTTCAACTCTTTTACGTGAAGATATATAGCATAGTAAAGCTCCGGATATGTCGACAGGTGATTGCACCACATGTAGTTCTGCGTGAAGATATGCAGCATAGTACAGGTACACACCTGTTGATTGTTTGACAAAGCTGAAGCGCTGATCTTGCTACACACATCGCCTCTCCCATAAATTAAGACAGTATCACAAACTCCATCTCTTATATATGTCACCTAACTCTACGTGGCTTATGCTCTGATTGGCTGCCCGGACTCGGGTTGGATCCATACACTTAGACTTACAGGGCCCATTGTGCTCCTAATGTGATTAATGTTCCGACATCCACGTGGCATTCGTAATTGGATACTGACATATGCCTCAGCCCTGACAGAGTCAGGTGCCCTAAAGCCTTGGTTTTTCTAAAGCGCTATCTGAAGAGTTGACGTGCGAGGTGCGAGGCCCGCCTCGCACAAATCCGGACTACACAAGAGATAGTGGGTGGTTTCTATAACTGCGAGATGCGAGATCTGCACACCTCGCAGTTATAGAAACCACTCACTATCTCTCGTGTAGTCCGGATTTGTGCGAGGCGGGCCTCGTACGTCGCATGCGTCGGTTCAGAAAAACCAAGGCTTTACTTAGACAAGTAGGACTCGGATCTCAATACCCTTAAATACTATATCAGCTTTGGAGATCCGTTCTACCACCAAGACTTCACTTCAGCCTACGTTTATTACTGTAGATGATAGATAAAATAAGGAGGAGCTGAAAAGTGTTGGTGGAATGATAAAGTCAGACGGTAGTACCCCAAGAATAGCTCTTTACTGTGTAGCGGAATTAAATTAATATACATAGTATGTTAATATATTTCAAATAATCTTAGATGATAGGAAAATATTATTATGAGACAATCGTGAAAATACAGCGCTATCCGGACGCATGTCTAAAGAAAGAAGTTACCATGTAGTCAGCCACTGTTTAAGTGAGTATAATTGGAGTTAATTGCTAAGAAGGTTATCCTGTAAGCTATTTTTAAAAGTGTTCTTTGTCTTGCAGCCTCTAACATTTTGTGACAAGGAATTTCTTATCGCTAGGAGGAGACTGTAAAAGATGAGGAGTAACAAGATGTTCTATGAAGAGGTATATTTAGCGTGCCACAGATAAGTGATCTGGTATTTACGTCGTGGTTAGAGTATAGATAAGAGAAACGAGACGAACGGTAATTTGGTGCTGAGGTGTGCAGAATTCGAAAGTGTAAAACAAAGAGTGTAAAGTTCTTCGTTCTTTGAGTCGGAGCCACGAAAGACTTGCGAAGGGCGATGATATGTTATCATATCGTCGGATGTTGCACACGTATCTGACGCACATATTCTGAACTCTCTGTAACTTGTCTAACAGTTCAGAACTTAGGTCACTTAACAGAACGTCACAATAATCGAAGTGCGGCATTACTAGGGTTTGTACTAGGGTGAGTTTTATTTTCTGGGGCAAGAAGTTTAAGTGACTCAAACAGTAAATGAAGGAAAATATTTTTTTGATTGTTTCTTTAACTTAAAAATTTCAATTTAGATTATTATCGAAGAAGAAACCAAGATTTTTTAGTCACAAAGTAAAGTGTATAGGCAGATTACCATCTTCCCTTCAGGTAATTAAGAAATCAGGTAATGCAGCATGATCCGAATGAGTCGCCCTTTATAATATAATATTGCCGACTTTTACAATCGCGGTTCTAATAATTACTTCTGTATTAATGCGAAAAACGGGAAAAGCGAATATAGTGTTGTTGGTTGCTTGAAAAGTAAATATTATAATAGTTATCTTTAAGAAATATCTTTAAGCATGGATTTTAGTAAATGATACATAACATTATATATGTTTTCAATTACAAATATAAATCTGTGCATTAGACTCTAGGCCTTATTGAACCGCACGATCTCAATTTTGTGATTACATATCAAATGTAGGAAACAGAAAACGGATGTAGGTAAATTCTCATTTTTAAATAGAACTATAAATGATTGGCATGACCTACCTGCAGCGGTCTTTGAGGGCTGTCCTTCCTTAAGGAGATTCAAGAATAATTTAAAAAGTTGTATATAAAGTGAAAATTAAAATTAAGGTGACATTCAACATTTAATTTTTTAAGGTGACATGTATTTATCTAGGCTGACGAGTTTACTTCCTTGGTTTGAATTGTAAATTATTTAAAAATAGCGTGTAAGAGGGCCTTAGACTAGAAATGTTTAGTTTAAATGTAGTTCTGTTTATAAGTATGCATAAGGATGTAATTATTTGACTTATTTGAACTGTTGTATCAGTGAAGCGAGGTAAGTCAGTGAAGTTATGGTTTTACAGTGCAGTGAACAGTTCCGATCAGTGATAATTTATAGCGTCAATGAAAATTGTTCTATAGTGTCAGTGAAATGTGTTACAGAGTGTCAGTGAAATGTGTGCTAAAGTGTCAGTGAAATGCGTCATAGTGCCACTACAGGGAATGAGATGAGAGTAAAGTGAAAGACTATTGAAACTTATGTAGGACCTATACATAATTATGTAGGTTGTATTGTAAAATTAGGTATTTTATTTTATGTTTTATTATTATTGTGTTAAATTGTATTGTGTATTATTATTGTATTGTGTGTAAAATTGTATATGTGTTGTAAAATTGTATTGTGTATTGTAAATTTTATTGTGTATTAGTTATCATTTTATTGTGTATTGTTAATATTGTATATACCACTGCCACCGGGTGCTTGCCCACTTGCAGTGTAAATAAATACATACATACATAATACTCTTTCGTATATTGTAAACGACAGTTTAAGAAAATTAACTGCAACAACTCAGAAATTAAAAATGTTGCCTTCCTGTTTGTATCTTTCAAATTACAATTCAAGAAGACAAACTATGACCATGAATATCGTTGCTAACATAATAGTATGTTAAGATTTTTGAGAGTCATGTAGGCCTTAATCATAATAATATAGTGATGGCGTTACCTTCATAAGATCATACTTTTATTTCTGTCGTATACCATATAAGATATATGCAAAGATTAAGTACCATTGCATTAAGGTTACAATGAGTCCAAGATCGCTACGGTCGTGGGTTCGAATCTTGTTCATGATATAAATTTTTTCCTGTCCCAATGTGATGTCTTGAATTTTGGTGGAGGCCTGGCATCATGCTAATACTAAGTAAAGGAACACCCTCCATGCGTGTCTACTAAACTGATGAGAAGTCCAAAAGAGTGCTCTCAGAGTAAAGTCTAGATGCTGTATGAAACATTCTGAATAAGCAAGTACAATCTTATGTACCATTTTTCTTAAAAGTTATGTGTGCATTTAAGAATTATACTTTTGGAAAAAGTGCAATAAAGGGACAGAAGAACTGTTCTCCTTTAAAACTTATTTCGAGATGTGAAGGAAAGGCTGAAAACGTACACGAGTAGGCAACAAATAAAAGCTTTCCAATATTGAATTTTCCTTATAGCTTGAGTAGCTAGGTACACGTGGTGACACTTGCTCCTTCTGAGAGTTCGAGAGGGAGGGTCACGAGAAGAATCAAGGTCACCCCTGAGTTGCTTACTCCCACAGCTGACACCGAAGCTAGAGCAGAAGTGACACGTGCAGTAAACATACTCTGCCCATAAACACACACGGGTTATTTATCACCATTACTCTGTTGATAGAATTCTTGACATGATATGAAAGGGGAAGTAAGTGGATATCAGAATCAAAACATAACTGTGATTAACTTTGCGTAAGAAATGAATTTAAGCTTTTACTCACCTATAATAATTCATATAGCATTATTTTGTGTAGCTAAGAATTTTATTTAGCTTTGAGAGCATAACGACGCGATAATGTCCATAAACTGAATCTATTTTTAATTAATTAATTAATTAATTAATAATAATAATAATAATAATAATAATAATAATAATATTGCAATAACTGGGAAATAAAATAATATTAGATATCAGTGTGTAACTGACATTCCAATTCTACACAAAGCCAAATGTAAAAAACCAAAGACAGAAAAAACACAATTGAATCACTGATTAACTTTATAACTTCTTTACTGTGTTAACATTAGAAAATTAGACTTTGAACAATGAAAAATACCACTTCGAAACTAGTCAGCCAGGTAATTTTCTGATGTTAACAATGTAAAGCAGTTATAAAGTTAATCAATGATTATATAAGTGTTAAGAGTGTGTATCCAACAATGAATAATTGAATCGATGATTGCAGAAAGGACCTGAGTTACATTTTAATTAAAATCAGTTAAGAGCAGATTCTGAATTTCTGGAGGTATATTCACCTTTGTGCATAGAAAAAATCCCAATCTACTGAAAACATAGGATTGAATTTCCGATTGAGTGCAAAAAGAACCGGAGTCCAGGACTGCGGTCCTTTCTGCACTCAAAAGTTGGCTGTAAGCAGTCTCGAACACAACGCCCATTTGTTTTGCTGGGCATTTCATGGTGTAGGTTGTGGAAGGAAGAGATATTCTAGATTTTAAATCATGGTGACCATTACTATATAAGAAAACCTGCATCTGAGAGGAAACTTCTCATTCTGTTGCAAGAGACGTGGCTTGAATTTCAGCACATTTGACCTGTCTTTGTCTCAAAAACAAAATATTGCTCTGTCTGTGCACTTTGAATATCCAGACAATGCAATTCCAAACAATGTGAAAAGTTTCTGATGTTAAGAAATCAGCTGCCTATGTGTCAGAAACGCCGAAAATGAAAAATTCTGGAATGATATCTTCCGATGGCCAACTATGAAATGAAGATACAAAAATGTAGAAAGTGTTGTCAGATACTAGACACTGTGTCCACACAAAGTATACAGAAATAACAGCTTATATCGTAACTTGGATAATGTTTATTAAATACATTTCTTCTGCATTGTATAGAGTAACTGAAAAAAGTTTTTATTTCCACTAATACACTTCAACATGAGCACCATTTATAGCTCGACAAATACCAAAACGATACTCAACCTCTCGCCAGGTGTTATAAGCTCAAGTGCTTGAATGATACGCTGTCTCAAATCAAATCAAATTACGAGCTTTTTTGCTGTACACCAAATTTTTAATAAATCCCCACGCACAAAAATCCAAAGGTGTTAAATCTCGGAATCTAGGTGGCCAGGAAGTTGGCCCACCTCTACCAAGCCAATTTCTTGGGAAGATTACATAAAAAAAAAGTTTTAGCACAATCCTGCTGAAATGTTAAACCTGGCGGAAATTGTAGATTAGCAAAGTTCTCCAGCATATCAAGGTACATGATTTACGTAGGCTTCTAGCAAATGATTCACGCATCTGATCCACGGTCATTTCGGCCATATGCTTTATAGAATGTTTCCCTGTTTTGAAATCAAGCTTCCGTTATCTCGTAGAGTTTTATCCCACTCGTAAATGGATTTGCGTGTAGGAGGGTCCACATTCCAATGCCTCCGTAAGCGCCGCTGAACACGCGTAACTGAATTAAATTCTGCAAACCAGAGCACGCATTGAACATTTTGCTAT
This sequence comes from Periplaneta americana, assembly GCF_040183065.1. Classification (NCBI taxonomy): domain Eukaryota; kingdom Metazoa; phylum Arthropoda; class Insecta; order Blattodea; family Blattidae; genus Periplaneta; species Periplaneta americana. The sequence goes on from NC_091133.1 coordinate 36,328,213, forward strand.
ACTGTCCACATCTCTATTGACAAGGAACTAGACTGATAAATGCAAATTTTCATTCATGCAACAGTAAGCTTGAAACGAAACATTTCACACAACAATAGTCATGCAACAATAAGCTTGAACAAAGCATTGCACAAAACAATGACCATGGGAAAGGTATGAAACGAAATCTTGGAGAGTTTTTCTATTGATTGAGCTTTATCTTAAGGAAGTATAATATACGGTTGTGAAATTATAAGCTATTGTTTCTGTATACTCTTAGTGTGGACACGGTGTATTACAGAGACTTCGTTTAACTATTAATTTTTCAAAGTAAACTGTGAAGAATGTTGAATTTGAAATTTTTATGTTCTCAGTAATGCAATAATAAAAATATGCTAATTAATTTCGACACACAGTAATAACTAAAAGCCACCGACATAGCTAAGGCGTGGGTTCAATTTCCGCTTCGGCTGATTACCTGATTGAGTTTTCCCCAACCGTAAGGTGAATTTCAGGTAATCTATGACGAATCCTCAACCCCATCTCGCCAAATACTATATAGTTATCAGTATCACCAATTCCATCGATGCTAAAAATAGGTAGTTGATAGAGCATCGTTAAGTAACCAAGAAAAAACAAATAATCCTAGCTACTAAAAACATTGGTTTGTACATTACTTGAATTTGTCTACATTAATAGATATTCACTATGATTTGAGGTGATTTATTACTATATTTTATCCTATAATTACATTGATTGCAGAAAGGACCTGGATCCATCAATTATAATATTATAATCACTGCTTTAATTGAAGCAGCAATTAATAACAAGACAATTTAAATGTGGATCTTGAAGTACTTTTTCCAGAGAAATTAACTACATAGACATAAAAATGTCGTGGAAACATTCAAATAGTTTTTCTTTTGTATCTCAAAACTATACTGGAGTGATTGAGGTCCTTTCTGCAATCAGGAATTCAATTACACATGACTGTCAGAAGAAAGAAAACGTGTTTGATGTCAAATAAACTCTTTATTACACCGATTATCGTATCAACAACTGAATGGATTATTAAATTAATAATATATTATATAAATACCCCGCATATTCAAATAATTTAGTCAGGCACAGAAGGCCTAACAGAATAGGGGACTCTTCAGGTCATATAAGTTTGCCCCCATGATGATACTTGCGTATTTTCGAAACGTTGGAGAAATGAAGTTTCGAGGAATGACGGAAGTCGCAAAAGTTTACTTCTGAACACAATTACCGTGAAAGTCGAAAAATACGGAACATCCGTTGTTGTTTAATTCCAAACAATTTAAATAATCTACAGGTGCAAAATGTTAATATACTGCATGTCTTTGCGGAGAAGGGTTGACGAAGCGCACAAAACAAAGAGAACAAGGGAAATAAAATGAATTCAAGGGCATGCAAGGACAACAGGAGGTAAACAAGGAGAACAAAGAGGAAACAAAGACGACAGGACGAATACAAAGAGAACGAGGGGGATACATGGAGAACTAGGAGAATACAGGGGGAACCAGGGGAATGCCAAAAGAATCAGGGGAATACAAGGAGAACAAGTGGAATATAAGGAGAACAAGAGGAATATGAGAACAAGGAGTATATAAGGAGAACAAGGGAAATGTAAGGAGAACAAGGGGAATAGAAGGATAACACGGGAAATACAAGGAGAACAAGGGGAATATAGAAAATCAGGGAAAAACAATGAGAGCAAGGGGAATACAAGGAGATTAAGCGAAATACAAGGGGAAAACAAGGAGTACAAGAGGAATACAGCGAGAACAAGAGGAATGCAACTAGAAGTAGGGGAATGCAAGGAGAACAAGGGGAATAAAGAAAAATCAGGGAAATACAATAAGAGCAAGTGAACATGAGAAGTAAAAGGAGATTAAGCGGAATACAAGAACAAGGGGAGTACAAGAATAGCAATGGGTATAATGAGGACAAAAGGAGAGATACGGAGGGAAAGGAGAATGCATGGAGAACGGAGGAAATACAAGGAAAACAAGAATAAGACACGAAAAACAAGGGGAAGACAAAGAAAACGAGGGGAAGGCAAGGAGAAGGCGAAGACAAGGAGAACAAAGGAAAGGCAAAGAGAAGGAGAATAAAAGGAGAACAAGAGGAATACAAAAAGAGTAGGGAGAACAATGGGAAACATGGAGAGAGATAGAATGTTTTATTTTCGCTAGCAGAATTGAGGGCATAAGGCGTTTTCTTCCACTCAACGAGCATTAATCAATATATCGCATATATAGGGAGCAGAATGGGCCAATGTAAGTCCAAGAACATGAATCCGTCCCGATTCGGCGCTCTAAATGCCAAGTTAAGTCAGATATATAGGCTGTAGTCAGTTTGTAAACACATTGTATGACACTTCTCTGCATATCTGTGAAGATTTTCACATTTATTATATTGACTGTGCGCAATAAATCAATATTATATAAATTAGAATTAGTACCAATTAAGATGGTATAACTTATAAACCAATAATTAAGTACTGCAATACAACCAATATTGTTACTGCAGCATCCAAAAATAGAGTAACCCTAGTTGATTCTTGAAATTATTTTTGACATAGCGCAGTAGACTGTGGACTGGGTATCTTTGTGCTTGATGGTTACTATATTACTTCAATGCATTCTCAATACTTCACTCTAGACTTCAATGACGACTGTTTTCAGGAACATAGTTACAACTGCATCCTTTCTGCTTGAAAGTTTCATTAACTGAGTAAAATAGCTCAAGGGAATATGAGTGTATTTTCTTACTAGAGAGACTAGATTTTGTTCAGAAGAAGCGTTTCGAGTTTTCTATCGTGTTTTGTGATATATGGGTAATATCTACATCGTTTCGGAAATTACTCCCGTGATCAGGGCTATATAGCTCTATATCTGCATATCTGTTTAATTCGAACAACTCAATCAGACGTTACGGATTCTAGAGAGTAGACACCCCTCAGGTGTTAGGCTATACAAGTTGTTTCAAAAGTGATGATAAAAAAAATTGGGGTGTGAAGTAAAAACGAAAAGAAGCAAAAATTTTCAGTAAACATGGGTCCGCAAATTAACCATTTACGAGATAGTATTTTTTTGCTGGTTGAGGCCGCCAGTGAACCGAGCGCCTGGATACTGTGAAGCGGCAACATTCATGCTTCGTACGTATACCACACTCTCCTCATCCCATTTCCTTCTAAGTGTGAGACAATGCCTAAACAGATAGTATGGTGAGTGGTGGATAGGTAGAGGAGGACTTTTACCTAGCTCACCTTATCTAAATCCTTTGGATTTTTGTGTATATGATTATGAAAAAAGCCTTACACAACAGACATCACCACACCTGAAGAATTGCAGCTTCGGATTGTACTTAGGTAAATGCCTTCCAGCAAATGAAGAATTATCCAGAATTTTCGAGCGCATTTTTGGGTCTTTGCGGAGAAGACTAGACAGATGCATTCATGTGCATTGTCGGCATTTTGAACACTTGAATTAATATGTTCAAACTGTACTGTACCTTGTTTATCCACAAACTTTACTGTTGTTCCAACAAAAAAGTTTCTTTTGTGTATGTTTAATCACATTTCTGGCGTGTTGAAGCCAAAATTATGAATTTTACTGTCCCTCGATTGATGAATTAAATAAAATGGTTACTTCTTTTGTTGGAATTACTACTTAGTATTCAGCGGGCCCCAACCGGCACAAAATAATATTATCTCGCAAACGGTTAATTTGCGGACCCACGTTTAAGGTTACCAGATCAGAATGTTCTAAAGCAGGACATTTCAAGGAAAAAAAAGCAGGACTTTTGAAAAAAAAGCCTGACAACACATTAAATTTCGTTTCATTTACTGAAAAAAATAAGAACAATGGGCAAACACAGTACCAAAACTATCCATTGTTATTAATCTTACAATTTCATTGCTCATACTTCTGTGAAGAGGATATGTCCTTCAGTAGCTTTGGGGATTTCAATAAATAGATGTGAAATTCTTTACATGTAAAATGCTTCAAATTATATTGTACTGTTACAATATCCTTTACTGCTGCTACTGATAGCTTTTCCTCTCATCTGACCATTGGGTATTAATTAGTGAAAATACCCTTTCAACATTGGAATTATGTGCAATTATTGAAAAAAAGAATTGACATACATATATACAGCAAAGTTTGGAAACACTTAACATTCACAATCTGCTCAAATAATGTGCTCCACTGAAAATCTATTGTTTCCAAGAAAAATACTTCATTATGCTTCAAAACAATTTTTTTTAGAGCACAGAATTCATAAAATGCATATTTTTCGTACGACAGAAACATATACTTTTAACCTCAGATTTTATCTTATATACTGTATTTCAGTATTTGGTACATTTAGTATTTAGTATTTATTTATTTAACCTGGTAGATATAAGGCCGTCAGGCCTTCTCTGCCCCTCTACCAGGAGATTCCAGTTATAATATGAATAATAAAATTACAATTAGTATTAAATTTACAATTACAATTACAATAAAAATCAAAGTACGAAAAGATTACCTGACTAATTAAAGCTGGATAATTTATCATAGAAAAACAAAGAATATTTTATATTTACTGAATTAGAAATTAAACGTAGAATAACAAAATTGTATAGTGATGAAATTACTGGATATTGAAATATTTTGTGATAGATTAAGGAAACTATTTACAAGAAATCAATTACTGACCAAGTGCCTAGTAAGTTTGCGTTTGAATTCAAATTTATTTCGACAGTCCCTGATGCTAGCAGGTAGAGAATTCCAGAGTCTTGGCAGGGCTATTGTGAAAGAGGATGAGTATGAGGAGGTGCGATGGGATGGTATTGTTAGTATTGTTTCATGACGAGAGCGTGTGTTCAGATTATGGTGGGAAGAAAGGTAAGTGAAGCGAGACGACAGGTACGAAGGAATAGAAGAATTCAAGATTTCGAAGAGAGAGAGAAGTGAATGTAAATTTCTTTTCTTATCTAGTTTAAACCAACCTATTGCTTCCAGGGATGGGGTAATATGATCATATTTACGAACATTGCTTACAAAACGTACACACAAATTATGAGCACGTTGAAGTTTCGTTTTGTTACATTATGTTGTTGATAGGCAGAAAGCCGGACATTTTGGCTTTATCGTAAAACGCCGGCCGGACTCTCATATAATACTAAAAAAGAAGGACATGTCCGGCGAAATCCGGACGTCTGGTCAGACTACCCATGTTTACTGGAACTTTCTTCTTTTCGTTTTTACTTTTCAGCGCTAAATTTTTGACCGTCCCTTCTAAAAAAAACACCCTGTATTATTCTGATGATAGAATCTTCAAGTATTACGAAATGTTGCAGAAACTAAGTCGTAGTTCACGATAGGAAAATCAAAAGTTTCCTTTCATATGTTTTTCATAGTTTACATTTTAACATTTGCTACGTGCCCTAGTTCCCATCCTACGTACTCGATTAATGTAATTCAGACTTAAGGGGAATTTTCCGTGGACTAAAACAGCACGGCTCAATTAAGGACTGAAGACTTAATTGAAATTTTTCGCTATTTAAAATTAAGGCGATACTTATTTGAAATGAAATGTTTGAGTTAATATGGAACCAGTTTCATAAATTCAAATATTCTTGTTGTGTGACCATAGACTATTATTCCAAATTTTAGTGAGAGGATAATTATCTTCAATAAACGAGCCCAGTATGAGTGGAATGTCACAGTGTACTCATGCAAATGATCCAAATGTTGGGATAGTTTCAGGTTAAACACAGTCTTGTGCTGCATATTACACGCTGAGCAGGCTGTACACAGGTAATCCTTCTGTGGACAGCTCTGTAATAACGGGAATGGAGGAGGTAAAGCGGGACAAGAACGTATTATACACGTAGCATGGAGTCTGTGAATACCGTGTTAAAGACGATGCATCATACGCTAAAATGAACATCTCGGAATATTTTACAGTGGCAACTTTGTCAGGATTTAAACTACGAACATTGTTATAATACATGCTGCTCGGGTGTTATACAAATAACACAATACTAACAAAATCATGACTAATGAAATAGAAAGTAAACCAATGCACAAAACGTTCATCTTACATATGACTTGGTTTTCAGTGAGATGATATGCTTTTGGAATCACAGAATTTGATATAGGAAGTTAGTATGTGATACTAACTAGCAAAAACAATTTACATAACGCTCAAAGTTTGTCAAGGTTCTGCCATATATTTATTTAATTTTCCTACCTTCTTCTCGTTCCTGTAAAGCAGAGACGCTGTTTCAGTGCGTGCGCGTAATGGAGAAATTACGATATCGAAATTCAATTTATTATTTTGTTCCTTTTCCATGTGATTTTATGTTTAGGATTATCACTAGACGGCGGGCTTGGGATACCTTTACGGCTGGAATAGGTTGATGCACAACGGAGCTTAGACATGTGACGTTACTCTCGTAGGTACAGTACATTTTGTTAAGAACGCAAAACGACGTGTCAGCCGTCCCGTTGCGTGCTGTAGGAACCGAACCTAAGCCAGCAGAGTACTGTGCGCAGTCATAGTGAACAGCTGTCTGACGTTAGTATCGAGGTTGTTTGTCACAGTGTTTACATGTACAGCAGAGCATCTCGTTTAGCCACAGTGAAAATGTAAACAAAGTGCAGGTAACGTGTGGAGAAGGTCGAGCCGTATTATTGTTCCTATTGATATATGACTGAATAAATTTTTTTTTAAATTTGTAATTCAGCCTTTTTAAATTGAACTTATTGAAAGTAGTCTAAAATTAATATTGAAGTAAAATAATACAGATGCACTCGAAATCTCCAAGAAGAGACAGTTTGTCTTTCAGAACCACTCCTCAATTAATTATACTGTAGTCTAGTAGAAAAAAAATAAAGTACAGATCTAAAGACTGGAATATAATATAAGCAACTCAATTAGAACAAATAGTTAAGAGGGAAGACGTAAGGGAGAATACAGCAAGTGGAATGTAATAATATAATAAAAAAACAAAATTTAAATAAAAGTCACAATAAAAATGCTATGATGATAAATTCATCTGGTGATCAAGAGAGTATAATGTTGGTGAAAAAAAGAACAAAAATATAATTTACAAAACTGTCGCAAAGAAAACGGCTTATAATTGAACTGAATCGGAATTGAAGAACTGAAATTTTAGTTTAATTTTGAAACTTGATAATATTTAACAGTCTCTGACATGCTGTGGTAGAGAGTTCCAAAGATGGGCTGCAGAGACGGTAAAAGATGAAAGTAGAAGGATGTTCTGTGTTTAGGAATGGAGAGTGTGATATGGTATTGTGAGCGGTATATCTGTTGCTTGGTATGAGGACAAATGTTAAAAACGAGAAGCTAAATAGTTAGTGTTAGAGCTCTGAAGAATATTGAAGAGTAAGGTGAGAGAGTGAAAAGTTGTTCGCTCTTTGAGACGGACCTAAAACAGCATATTTCGTGAAGGTGAGATATGGTCAGATCTAGGATGTTGCAAATAAATCGAACACTTGCTTTACGAATACGCTGTAGTTTTTTTTCCAGTCTCATGTTAAGGTCAGTGAAGAGAGAATCACAGTAATCAAAATGAGGCATGAAGAGCGACTGTATTAAATTCTTTTTCAGAGTCAACGGGAGGAAATTTCGAATTATTTTTAATGTGTGAATTTTCACAAAAAATTATTTTACGTAGCCTACGTATGTGATTTGCTCATTCCAACTTAAATTTTTGTCGTTATAAATTCCTTGATTTTTTACTGTATCATTATATGTGGTAATATTTTCATTCATTTTAATAGGAGGTAGGTTATATATGTTTAATTTACTTGATACAGTCGTTGATGTTCCATTATAATTGTCTGTGATTTCTCTGAGCTCAGTCCAAAATTTTTCGTTTATATAATAATTTATTTTAGTTAATTGTTAACTGCAATTATTTCGTAATTTAGGGCCGGTGTAGGTGCACAGATATATATTTATAAGTCGTCAGCAAATAGGATATGTCTACAGTGATTGTGATATGTCATTTATGTAGATCGTAAAAAGTAGAGGTTCAAGAACCGAACCCTGTGGTACACTTGCACCCACGGTACGCCAGGAAGAAAGTCGATCGCAGCCTGTACACATTTTTGGCGTACGTGAAGGTAGGAAGTAAACCACGAAACTAAATTTACTGATAGATTAAGTTAAGAGTTAGAAGCTTGCATAGTAACAGGTCTGTCTCAACTGAGTTAAAGGCTTTGCTGAAGTCAAAGTGTCAAAATGGTCAATTTTTGGTTGTCGGAGGCTTTCCCTATGTCTTCCATAACTTTAAGTAATGTTGTATTCGTGCTATGTGCAGCTCTGAAGTTTGTCTGATACTCATCATGTAAATTGTGCTCGTTCAAGAAGTTCGTCAATTGTTTGTGTACAATGCGTCCCAATGTTTTTGACAGAGTAGGCAGGATGCTTATAGGCTGATAATAGTTTGGGTTTGAGAGATTATTATTTTTAGGAAGGGGACGTGCGTAGGGTCGGTTATGTAGAGGTAATAAGTGAGGCATTAAAGATATATGCTTCAGTTGACAATATTACGTCTACTTCTTCAGCTTTAGTACTTATCCGTTTTATAACTTTCTTTATGTCTAATTCTGTTACGTATGTGAAGAAACATTTCTCGCTCGTTTCGCAAATAGCTTGCAGTAGTTCATGTATTGTCTATTTTTTTTTCCTTGGGGTCAATTGGTTGTGAGTGTATCGCAGCAAAATGTTCATTAAGAGCGTCTAGTGAAAAAGAAAAGTCATTTACCTGGTCCTTCTGCCTCCATATGCCCATTGCTTTCAAGTCTTTCCATAATGCTGATGTATTTGAAGATATAATAATGTCATGCATGTGTCGAGTTTCGAATGTCTTATTTCTTGTATCACTCTGTTACGTAATTGTTTGTACTGAGATAGATTGTCCTCTGATCTGGTCCTTCTGTGTTTACAGTAAGTTGCATTTCGTTCAGTCATCATAGTGCATATTGAGGTAGTTAACCGTGGGACTGTTGATATTTTCATTCGTTTCGATTTCAGTGGTGCGTGTTTATCATGCAGTTAGGTAATATAATCATTAAACATCGAAACCTTGCCATCTAGAGTGGGAGTAGTTCAGATTGTGTGTCAGGGCATCACGAGTGCGTCTGATACTAAAGATGTCTGGTCAATGCGTCTTAGGTCTCTGTATGTTATTGACAGGCTCGTAGGAGTCTGAGGATGACTAAGCATTAACAGAAGATAAATTGACTCAGTTGCTTCAAGAAATAAATCACTTAATCTTACAACATGGTTATCCTATACCTATATACAGCCTACGCGATTGTCAACACTCAACATTGGAGAATAAATTGTCATTAGGTTATTGCAGAACTGCCTCTAAATTAACTTTGATGTGTATGTGTGCAATAGTTTGTCAATAAAACCTGTGGAATGTTGATTTGATTATTTTTTACCATACTTCAGACATGATAAATCGTTATTAGTTCCCAGGAGTAGCACCATCAGCTGTCAAGGCGAGACAAGCATCTAATTTATTGTCGATATTAGTTACAGTTCACTACCATCCCTCTCTTCAGCATGACAAATATGCAACATTTCATATAAGAAACGGTAGTTGGCAAGTGTTTGCTGTAAAATATAGCAGTCTTTATAACATTTTTTTTTTCATATATGCAGTAATTGACTCTTATTCCATTTTAGGATTTATTTTCTAAGCGGCTAGTTACAACCTTATGGCACTTCTTTATCTGTTTTCTGAACGGGTGATTTAGTTCGTATGACTCTTTTTGAACTAGATCACAAACGGCTGAAATTCTGATCTACTTCCTACACTGGTGACTTGGTCGTCACGACTCTTCCTTATCTGCTTCCAATTTGGTCGACTTAGCTTTTATGCCAATTCTAATCTTTTTTCCTAAATATCTAGGAATATGACCTATTAATTTTTCGGAATAATTGATGTAACTCTTTCTATATCTGGGTTACGGGTAAGCAGTGGATGGCGACATGCACTCTCGTGCAGGAGGAAGCATACCCGCTAGCAGCCACGAATGCACGCTGGTGCTGTAAGAGACCTGCGGGTAAGAGACACTAGCCCGAGAGTGCAGTGTTTTGATGACCGCTGGTCTAGTATATACATAAATTTTTCTTATGCATGCTACTCTTGTAAATTCCTTAAGGCTGTATATTAGGATGCACAATTAAACTCTAAAGAATAAAATTCCTAAGTAGTGTGATTTGTAACAATTGTTGTGATAGGTGCGTAAGAATGTTATAAATTTTAGTTAAAAATTGTAAAACAAAATCTGTACAAAGCAATTAACAACATATTTTTAGCTTCAGAACACTAGCCAGTTAAATAAATGATACTTCTGAATAGTTCATTCTTTATTTGTAATATTCTTTTACCCTTAAAACTAAAGAAAAAAGGTATTTTACTAACAACTTCAAATTAGTGTAACTCTGAAAATAATGATATTAGGACACATGTTTACATGACATTTTTTGTTCAGAATGTCTTCGGAAATTAACTTCGTAAGTGGCGGCAAATCCCCTTGAATCACTCTGTATAGCAGGTATACCGGTGTAATAGACCAGAGGCGTTCGTCCTTAGGGGCTGGTGGGGCTGAAACATTATGTAAAATAACTTTTTTTTTTTAATTATTGTTGTAATATATGTATTTCAAAGTCTTCAAATTTGCGGGCGGATTGGAGTGGGACAAGTTATGATGTAACGATACGCGGGCTGGATCTCCTAAGCAACCTTAGCCCTCCTAGAGCCACTTTACAGGAGTTAAGTTGCTGCGTCAGAATTAATGTTCCGTATTAAAATGTACAGGGGATATCACGCGTAAAATGTTCACCGAGGGGCTAGAGACAGCAGGGCCATGTTAAAAGGTGCGTATCGATCTGCACTGTATCGATCATACTCGAGTTCGAACAGTCTGTAGAGGAACGCATCAAGTAACAATGTCTTGACACAGAAGAAAGGCTAGGCTCCACCAGACTGGCAAAGGCCGGCGGCATCTCCGGAGAAATTGGCGGTAAAACTCGTACTAACCGGGCTGTGCGGAGCAGGGTCTCTCTCGTAGCAGATTATTAAATTTTAGTTAGTTAGAAAATGTTCGACGAGGAGGATATCACTTCTGCGCACCTAGACCTAAAAATAGAATACGTCGAAACCATAAGTTCCGGGTACATCTGAGTTTACTTTCTTGGGAAATACATAGTGGTTCAGACACTTTGGACGATTTAATAAAAGATGACATTATTCCATCAGCGGCAGGCCTTATACGAAATTCGTTTCAACTTCCACAAAGCATTATTATATCGTTTCATGTCATCATTGTTTATAGGCCTACAATATTATACATGTTCTAGTATCTTAAGAAAATTAGCATTTCTTCTTCTTAACAAGAACACATGGCAAAATGAGTTAGCTTCCACTCTACGGACCAGAGGTCTGCATCGGACGTTTTCGCTCGAGAGCCAAGTAGTTCATAGCATAATCCGATAGGTAGCGCACATGCATGATCGGTAAAATTGTCGCGAGCGATAAATCCTCGAACGATATAAGCCGAGCGTTAGACATTCGTTCTTGTTACAGTGATGAACTGTATAGTAACATCATAGATGTTTATCATTTCAAAACTTTGCAGTGTTTAACTAACCTCTCCAGAGTACAACTACAAAACTTGCTTTAAAATGTAATATAAATGTTGTAGGTAAATGTTTTTTTTTTCTTTTTCAGCTCAGGAGTTATTTTGTTTTTGCCACATCTGATAGATGTTATTGGATGTAAATGCAATTATTATAAACAGAGAACACAATCACGATAATGCAAGAAGCTTATCAAGTTTTCTAGTAATAATAATATTCTCTAATAAATAATTAGTGTATCAATCTTTGCATCTGTAACAGTTGTGCAGCATGATTATTCGTTTTGTTATATTTTCTGTGACGTTATCCCTGTACTAATATTGTTATTAATCTACTGCTATATCAATAATATTTTGTAAAACGTTTCTACATTGTCACAGTAGGCCTATATAGACGGAACACTATTTATGGACCTATCATATTATATATGTGGTAAATCAAATATTGGATAATTATTAATTAGCAATAATAACTGTATATCGAAGTTTTTCACACTATTTTATTTATAACTTCATGTTACTGTTTTGGTACGTTCCATTAGACTGTTCCACTAAACGTTTGTCATAAACGCAGAAAATACAGCCTTACTTTTATCGTGTGAGCAAAACATATGTGTATCTTATCTGTCGCCTTCCATACAAGATAAGACATGTCGGTGAGATGACCTTGTACTGTGCTTCAATTTATTACGAGCGTATCACGACCGATCTTACCTCACTCGAGGGTACGACATTCGATCTAGTTCAAGCGAGTGATTTAACTCCAATGCAGCACTCTGCTAAGGACATTAAACTGTCTCAATGGTCATGTAGACATGCGCATGGCGTTCTCACTTGGAAAAATGTGAAACTACAAAGAAATAAGGATCTTCCCCCGATAGTCACTCCCCCCGATTCACTCTATTCTAGTTACGAATATCGTGGACGTTGAAATCAAGACCTCGTTGGGCATGATAGTCTCACCATCCAGACTGACAATAGTCTCGAGCTCTGTGCACTCAAAACGCTAGGAAAATGATAGAAGTCATGAAGAGCATGCGGACGTTCAACGGAAGGAAACTTTACATAGCCTATTACACCATGCAGAATGATTTTCTATGAATTGAAAATAAATAGCGTTTCTTATAGACTTATATGTGCTGATTACGAAACTGTACTTAAGTTTTGCCCATCACATCTGAATATTCCACAATTCGCAGTCTTATTTTTAGTTAAGGGATGCGGGAACTGAATGTTCAAACTTCCACATTTCTTGACAGATTTTCTTAAAATTTTTGCTGTCAGTTAACATTATTAACAGTAATAAAATTACCAAATTTCAATTTAATCGGACTGATAGTTATTAAGTTATTATTTTTTAAATATTTTATATGCAAATAATGCCCCACTGTTTTCTAGATATAGGCTAACATTAAATGTAATAATATTTCTTTTAAGTATGAATTGCAATCATAGAAATATTTTTACAGTGAGTTATTTAGTATGACTGATCTTATTTAATTGTAATATTTTTAGGGGGGACTGTATACCCTATTCCCGCCATGTTAATGTTGCCTACTTTAAGTACACTTTTGTCAGAAACTATTGTACAGTTATGAAACTTTGCATATTCATAATTTGGATCTTTCTGAATATTTGTGTATTTTTAAAGTGTTTCCATACAAAAAGTAATACTACAATTTGAAATTTCTTGTCAGAGATCTTTCCTTCTCCACTATGTCCTGGATTGGTGATCGACAGAATTTTTGTCATCACACTTCTCTAGCTGAAGAGACGAACTGAAGCCGAAACAGAGAAAACACAAAACAACAAATATAGAGTTTACACTCTTTAACACAAGTTTGTGTTTTCGCAGAATCACTGTCAAAGGTTTAATCCTTTGATTGAATTTGGTAATGCAATTCCAAATTGTAGAATTCGATACACCTCCACAAATGGTATTGCTTTGTCTTTTGACTTTGCTTTGCAAAAATAATAATAATAATAATAATAATAATAATAATAATAGTAATAATAATAATAATAATAATAATAATAATAATAATAATAATAATTTAAATTATTTTTTGGCAATTTTAAAGTAATCTCTCTGTAAGTTATTAGGTTAATGTAGATATGAATTAAATATTTCATGCTCTCACTGCTACCGCATGCCTGGCCTGTGTTTGAATCATATGACAATATCAAGATGGTACTGCAGAAATGGAATATGAAAATCATATGTGGTCTGTTTGTGGTGATTTTAAACTTATTGGTTTATTACTGGGTCAACAAAGTGGTTTTACAAAGTATCCCTATTTTTTGTGTGAATGAGACAGCAGAGATAGGACTTCCCATTGAGAGAGGAAAGAATAGCCTAGGGTTCGAGGAGACAAACATTTACACCGGGAATGAAGAACATTATTCTGGAGCCATTACTTGACCCCTCCAAAGTTTTGTTGCCATCCTTACATATTAAATGAGGTCTTACGAAGCAGTCTGTGAAAGCGTTGGACAAAAAACACCGTGTTTTAAATATCTGTGCGATAAATTTCCCTTACTCAGTTATGATAAAGTCAAAGTCTAGAATTTTTGTAGGCTCCCAGATACGTAAATTAATGTTAGACAATTATTTTGACGCTGTTACGTGTGATTCAGAAAAGAATGCCTAGGATATCTTCAAAATGGTTGTAAATAATTTATTAGGCAACTATAAAGACCCCAATTACAAAGAAATAGTTGAAACTATGTTGGATAACTTCAGAGCCTTGGGCTTTAATATGAGTGTTAAAGTTCATTTTTTATATTCGCACCTCAATTATTTTCTCGAGAACTTAGGCGCTTTTAGTGAGGAACATGGTGGAAGGTTTCATCAGGACATCAAAGATATGGAAACTGGATAAGAAGGAAAGTGGAGTGTGAGTATGTTGGCTGTTTATTGCTGGATGCTTAATAGAAAGAATTCTTCAGAAACGCCTTCCAGGAAGTCAAGAAAACGGAAATTTAAAGCGGAGTGAGATGCACATCTGGTCAAGGTAAGGTTACATGAGTGTACATATTATGTTACTAGCTTTGTTATTCAGTTAATAGTTCTAATTTTGTCACAAACTCAGATTTACACGTATTTAACAAACATGAACGCGATACATTTGCCTCTAAAAATATTTTTTTTAGATATACTGGTTTTTTGTGATTTGTGAAAAATTCTGATGTGATGGGGCTATTTGGAGGTCAGTTTAGAATTCAGCACAAACAAAAAACTGTAAAGAATCAGTTATCAGAACAAAATCATCGAAAAAAAGTATTAAAATGCAACACGGTGCCTCATTGTGTCATTGATGCAATAGCTGCAGATACCTTAGAGACAATTCCACTAACAAACTTCAATATTTTCTCCAATCATTATAATATCTTAATGTTACTAGTACCTGCAGCATAGAAGAGAGAGTCCTGTTTCTATCCGTTGTGTATTGTAACCTCTCGTGAATTTCATCAACAATCTTATTGACCACGGCTTTCGACAATCTATACCTACTTAGAAATTGTTCCTGAGATAGGTTTTGAAAATAATTTGTCAAAGGTCTCTCTATGATAAGAACACCATTTACTTACTTACTGGCTTTTAAGGAACCCGTCCACACCTGTGGAGTAACGGTCAGCGCGTCTGGCTGCGAAACCAGGTGGCCCGGGTTCCAATCCCGGTCGGGGCAAGTTACCTGGTTGAGGTTTTTTCCGGGGTTTTCCCTCAACCCAATATGAGCAAATGCCGGGTAACTTTCGGTGCTGGACCCCGGACTCATTTCACCGGCAGTATCACCTTCATATCATTCAGACGCTAAATAACCTAGATGTTGATACAGCGTCGTAAAATAACCCAATAAAATAAAAAAATTAAGGAACCCGGAGGTTCATTGCCGCCCTCACATAAGCCCGCCATTGGCCCCTATCCTGAGCAAGATTAATCCAGTCTCTACGATCATATCCACCTCCCTGAAATCCATTTTAATATTATCTTCCCATCTACATCTCGGCCTCCCCAAAGGTCTTTTTCCCTCCGGCCTCCCAACTAGCACTCTATATGCATTTCAGTATTCCTCTATACGTGCTACATGTCCTGCCCACCTCAAACGTTTGGATTTAATGTTCCTAATTATGTCAGATGAAGAATAAAATGCGTGCAGCTCTACGTTGTGTAACTTTCTCCATTCTCCTGTAGCTTCATCCCTCTTAGCCCCAAATATTTTCCTAGGAACCTTATTCTCAAACACCCTTAATCTCTGTTCCTCTCTCAAAGTGAGAGTCCAAGTTTCACAGCCATAAAAAACAACAGGTAATATAACTGTTTTATAAATTCTAACTTTCAGATATTTGACAGCAGACTAGATGACAAAAGTGTCTCAACCGAATAATAACAGGCATTTCCCATAATTATTCTGCGCTTAATTTCCTCACGAGTGTCATTTATAGAACACCATTTAACACATCTAAATAGAACAATTCTTCATCAAAAAACATGATTTACAGCAGCCACATTGTTTTTAGCCCCGAGTTAAACATTTAACCCAACTGAATGTAGTTGTTAACTTAACCCCAAGTTAACCCCGTGTTAAAACTAACTTCTGTTGATGAAATAGAATTTTATCTAAATGTAGAGTTAAAAATATATAACACGAGGTTAAGTTTTAACCCTTGTTGATGAAACGGGGCCTTAAGAGGCTAAATTGGCAGAAAGATACCAATGCAATCAACTATAATCTCATCCAATTAATCAATCCTACAGTCAGTCAGTCAGTCAGTCAGTCAGTCAGTCAGTCAGTCAGTCAGTCAGTCAGTCAGTCAGTCAATAAATCCGACAACCAACCAATCCGACCGACCAAACCAACCGAATCAACTGAACCAACCACCATCAACCAACAGAAAATCATCCAATAAATGAATCGATCAATCCGAAAAAGAACCAATCAATCCGAGAATCAATCCGAAAATCAGTCAGCCAATCCGAGAATCAATCCTTAATCCGAAAACCAATCAATCATACGAGAATCAACCAGAAAGTCAACCAACCAATCCGAGAATTGACCCAAAAATCAACCAACTAATCCCAGAATCAACCCGAAAATCAATCAACCAATTCAGGAATCAACCCTAAAATCGACCAATCTCTCAGATAATCAACCCGAAAATCATCCAACCTATCAGAAAATCGACCAATCAATCAGAGAATCTACCTGAAAATCAACCAACCAATCCGAGAATTGACCTGAAAATCAACCAACCTATCCGAGAATCGACATGAAAATCAAGCAATGAATTCGAGAATAGACTTGAAATCAAACAATCAATTCGAGAATCGACCTGAAAAGCAGCCAACCAATCCGAGAATCGATTCGAAAATCAGCCAACTAATCCGAGAATCGACCTGAAAAAAATCAATCCGAGAATCGATCCGAAAATCAACTAACTAATCCGAGAATTGACCTGAAAATCAATCAACCAATACGAGAATCAATCCGTAAATCAAGCAATCAATCCGAGTATCAACCCAAAAATCAATCAACAAATTCGGGAGTAAACTCGAAAAATCAACCAACTAATCAGAGAATCAACTTGAAAAAAATATATATATACACACAGTAGAACTTGGTTATAACGACATCCAAGGGACCTTAAAAATTATGTTGTTATAAACGAGTGTCGTAGTAACAGAGATTCATATTACCAGTCTAGTGAGGTGGAAAATGAAAAATAAAAAACTTAATCAGGCTTATTTTAGATTTTTGTATACACTTTTAAGCCTACCATGAACTTAATAAAATACACGTATAATTATAAATAGGCTACAGTATTCTGTATTAAAATAGTTTGTTCAGTACTCACCAAACTTATTTATTTACGAGCGAATTAATCAGTCGTTTTACTCTGTTGTCTTCTACTTGCCCAAAACACACTTTCTAAATTACGTTCTATATGTTCATTACTTCAGTTGCAATTTCACTCCTCCCTCCCCTAGCTTCATAGAACATATTGTTCACAATTTTAATGACTTGTAAAGCGTCACTCGCTATTTTTAGTGGCCATACTGCCTTAAATTGCGTGCACTTAGTGAAAACTTCCTGTCGAAACTGACTGCACGCTGGAACTGTTAATATCGCATGAATTTGAGCGGGTTATAATGGGGTGGGGAATCTGTCTGCATTCCAGAGGTCTATGACAGAAGGGGACAGTAAAGAATTTGTCAGATTGCAGATTTCAACACAATATTTCTTAAAATACTTTGGTTCTTAGAAAATATTTTTCCAAACCGAGGTTGAAAACGACGTTATATGCGAGCTAGGTGCATATACATTTGTTGCATGCAAGGTAGAAAAGCATATTTCTTATGGGGAATTAGTTGGGACCACAGAATATTTGAAGTTATAGGCGAGATGTCGCTCAAAACGAGGTCGCTATAACGAAGTTCTACTGTATATAATAAAATATAAATCAATTACGAGAAATCAATAAACGAATCAATGCGACTAATCAATCAATGAACCAATCTGACAAATCAAGCAAGCAAGCAGCCGGCCGGCCGTTTGGGTCGATCGACCGACCGAAGTCAGTCGAAGCAAGTGGGCCAACCAGCCAGTCAGTCAAGAAAATTGATTCAATTAATCGTATCATTTTAAATGCAATTAAAACGTGTACTGTGATGTTTATAAGTGTTAAGAATTAAGGAGAAATTATAGATGACATTTTGAACGCATTAGTATCACTTCATCTCAGAAGAAATTTCAGTCGTAGGAAGAGAGAGAAGGTAATTAAAAACGAAGGAAACACAATGCTGTATCAAAGCTGATTACATTTGAAGAAATATTCTACCTGAATATTTTTATCAGCACAATTTAAAACATATTTATAATTTAGAAGTCAATGCTTGTATGCATTATTCTGTTGAAATTATGATTCATAATTACCTCCACCAATTGAAATGCTGTGAATGGAGAAGCCAGCACATGTACGCCATTATAATCATATTTTCCCATTACAAAAACTAACACTTGCATAGAATCAAAGGGATTACACTGGGGCATGAGAATGGTTCCTTTGACAGTGCAACATATCCGTGGTTCTCTGCCTTTCAGAGTCCCATCGGGTTTCCTCAACTACTGAAATTCTGCTGGAATTGAAACCCGACTCCGTCATTCTGTAGCTCTCACAGCATTGCGAGCTTCCTCATGCTTCATCATTCTTTTCTCTCAGGAATAGAACTGGAGCACAAATTGAAGTTGCAATACTGCTTGAGAAATGGAAAAGAAAGGCATGTCTTTAAAGGGGAGACTTTATGAAAAAATGAATGATGAAATGATATTAAGAACAGATCGCTAAAATAAATTCTTCACTCTATTTCTATGACGTAAACAGCAATTCTCTTTATCCCTGAAGACTTCCGAGCGCTTTGTGTCCACTCAGCTTCTTATAAAATTGACCACCAGATGTTTCTCGGATGTGAAAACCATTGAAGCGTGAAACTAACCACACCACACAAACCTTGGTCCTGAAACTTTGGCGACACTCATCTCTGCCGCCTACATATAGTGGCGATGACAGTGAGTGAGTACTAGTGTTCTGCAATGTTCGAACATGAGAGAGGCAACCAAGACATTACAAACTTCGTCTCATTTCATATGAAAAACTAATGGCAAATTCTGACCTAAAATCCTTAAGCGGTTAACACAAGGAGGGTGGGAGTGGAGGACAGCGGATATTTTTATAACAAGGTGGAACAAACATGACTGGTCTCCTCCTGCAGAACTCGACATCGGCGAATATCGAACTTCGCCATACTCGACAAACTTGAACCGAACATAGCGTAGGGTTACCATCCGCCCGGCAAAAGGAGGACATGTCCTCCTTTTTAATCATTTTATCTTGTCCAGCAAGCATTTAAGAAAATTGAAATGTCCGAAAATGTCCACCATTTCGTATTTAAACTAGAATTAATACGAATATTGAATAATATGCGATATTATGCATAGAATATCTAAACAAATGGTGAAAACCTATGAAAGAATTAACTGCCTTCAATGGTTGAAGCTGGGGCACATAAAACATAAAATATGATGACCTATTGACATGCATTGAATTCATACAATCTAAAAACTTCACTATCCATCATTCTAAGCTATTTTATCAATTTTATTCTCCTATGTACAAAGATATGGCAATCAAGTTAATTTTGACAAAGATTTAAGTTTAGATAAATAATGGTGTAAATTCTTCAATTCCAATAGTTCTACGAGCACTGAAACTTTCTTAGAACTCTTAAAATATAATAATAGTAATAATAATAATAGTTTTATTTTCCCTGACAGAGTTAAGGCCATCAGGCCTGTCTATTATATTTACTTATCCCAATTCACAATGGAAGAGGTGAGAGAGTATTTTCCCTAATATCTGCTCAATGGACAAAAGAACGAAATCGCATGCTAACGGAGACGGTCAGAGGTATCATCATGGTGAAATATAATTTCAAGGACATGTCCTGTGAACAGTTCCATAGTTATTTGTTACAAGATATAAGTTGGTCCCTTCAGGCTCTTGTGCACAAAGTGGGTTCCACAGATAAGTAGGGTACAGATGTAATACTGATCCAGCAACTAGTGCGAAAACTCACTAAATGAGCCATTGTTTTTATCTTTAATTTTGTTCATATCGATTTTTAAAAAGTCCTACTTTTTCAGCAATGTCTACTTATTTTAGATTCCATGTCCTCCTATAGAATTTCTTCTCTTGGTAACCCTAACACAGTGTCAGCAATGCACGACGCTAGTGAGTACAACCAAAATTAACCCGTGCCCTCTCTTTACCTCATATATTAGAAAAATTATATTTTAGGAAAGCTCATAGTCTAAGCAGTCTATTTGACAATCGAGTATACTGTAGTAAGTGAAAAACAATTTGGATTTAGAAAAAAAAATGTAGCACGGAGAATGCTATTTTCAATGTCACTCAAAAAATTATTAAGATACTTGATTAAGGCTATAAGTGTGTTGATATATTTTTGGACATGAAAAAAGCTTTTGATACTGTAACTCATCATTTATTATTAGATAAATTAAGTTGTGTTGAAATTAAAAATAATATTTTTAATTTATTAAAATCTTAATTAAATGATAGATTTCAAGCTACTAAAATTGATTATGGATTAAGTGAATTTATTAAAATGAACATAGGAGTTCCGCAAGGAACAGTCCTTGGGCTGATTCTATTTTTAATATATATTAATGACCTTAAGGAATATAAAGGTGATTTATATTCGTATGCTGATCATACACTTTTTACTTTTAAGTGGAAAAACTTGGAATGATACTTATTATCAGGGAACGGATTTATATGGACTAAAAATATATGAAATATGTAAATATATATGTAGTTATTTTTACCAAAATATGGAATTAAATATGGATTTTTACCAAAATATGGAATTAAATATGGACTTAAAATTATAAAAAAATGACTATGTACGTTAAATATTGGTACATTTTAATCAAACTAAACAAAAAATATAATGGACGTACCTTATCTTCCAATGTAGTTTCAACAAAACACAATTTTTATTGTCTGTTACCATAACAATAGGTTACAAACATTTCTTTCAAGTGCTGAAAAGTGAATCTTCTTCTATTGTCTCTGAGGATAGATTTATACTGACTAAAAGAGCGTTCGACGTCACAAGAAGTAACTGGTACATAATTCAATTTCAAAATGTCTGCTGGGGATAAGTCCAAGTTAATCTTCACTGTTGATTCACCACTCATCACAGCAACAACCTTTTGTAGTTCTTCATATCCAGGGTTTTTTGAAAGTACAGTGTCTACCTTAGCTCTTACTGCATCTGCAACTTTACCTCTACCACGATTCAGTTGTTCCACAGTACTATTTATAATTTCAAAACTTTCAGATAGTGAAAGGTGCCTATTTTGGAGACTTTTGAGCGTTTTTATGATGCATGAAAATGTATGCTGAATGTGAGCTAAGTCATTCTTCACACTTATGTCACAGGTAACTGTTTTCGCAGTATCAATTGAGACTGCATCTTCAGAGTCCAATGCAAGGAGAACATTGTTAATAGAGTCTATATGTTCGGCATAATATTCAACTGCTTCTAGCCATGTACCCCATCTAGTTAAAATTGGCTTTGGTGGCAATGGAATTTCAGGGTACATTTCTTTCAACACGTTAACTCTACTGGGAGCTTTGAGAAATACTTTTTTCACTGATGAAATCAACAAATCTACTTTAGGGAAATTGTCTCTGACCACTTCTGCCACACGATGAAATGCATGCGCCACACAAGTAAAATGAGTCAATTTAGGATATACAACAGATAATGCTTGTCCAGCTTTGACCATATAAGGGGCAGCATCGCTAATAAAGAATAACACATTATCGTACATAATACCCTTTGGCCACAGGATACCCATAGCTTCGTTGAACAGTTTAACTATAGTTTTGTTATTGCACTTTTCTAGAACATCACAATGTAAAAGAATTCGTTCAGAATATTGTTCACTTAACAAACCGATAACTACATTACCAACAAGTCTACCTTCTTTGTCGGGAGTCTCATCAATGGAAACCCAAATTGAACTATCTTTAATTTCATCTCTTATCTTCTGTATTGTCTCATCGTAGATGGATGGAGCATACGTCTTCCTAAGTGTTGACTCATCCGGGATTGTATGTTGAGTATATTTTTCAAGGAATTCCCTGAAGACCTTATTCTTTAGTTTGTAGAGAGGAATATCAGCAGAGATGAGAGAACGGCACAGGTCGATGTTAAACTCAGATCTTACATTCGATGTTGTTGGTTGTGTTAAAAACAATTGTCTCTGCTTGGAATTTAGTTGTTTGTTGGCCTGATGTTTACTAGTTGTAATGTGTTGTTGCACCAGGAACTTTTGTGTAGATGATACTGCACACTGACACAAATTACAAAATAATATTTTATTGTCAGTTGATAAACCATCTTCTTTAAATTCTGAAATGTAACTTGTTAGTTTTGATTTTAAATTGACTGAATGACGTACTTTTGGCATATTTACCGTCTTTATAGTATGATTTACAAAACTGAACCTATGTGTACTCTGACTGGCATTTAACTGTTGAGCTGCACAACTGAAGTCTGTTAAAAATTTTAAATTAAATTAATACAGTTTTGTAACTTACTTTCCCATTGTTGATAGGACTGCTAATTTTCAAATAACTCTGATGTTAAAGGGATTACTGAACATGTGTTTAAATCTCTATTGTTGAAATGTATTTTTAAAAGTTAATGGAATTTTGTTTTGTTTTATTGTTAAACCTAATATAATATGGACTGTTTTATATGAAATATGGAAAATATATGGAAATTAACGAAAATATGTACTAAACTCTAAAATATGGAAAAATATGGAAAATAAAAGTAGGATTTTTCAACCCTACACATTGTGAAACATAAAGATAATGCAAAATATAAATTATATTAGCTTTATAAGTAAATATGTATTTACATATAAATCCTTTCCCTGCTTATTATAATGCTAATTGTGGCTTAAAAGTTATAAAAAATGATTCGATTTAAATTAACTTGTAATTAATAAAGATAAAACAATGGCCACCTCACTTTTTAAATAATAAAGATGATAAACTAATTTCATCTATATTAAAATTAAAATGCATAATTTTGACTATTCCGATGTAAATTGAAATTGTTAAATTATTAATGAAGTTAAATTCATGGGTATAATTATTGATAATCATTTAAAATGGAATAATAACTTGTAACAAATTACATAAAACAATATATTACTTTGTTGTTCTGAGAAATATTTTGTCAACTAACTGTTTACGTACAATTTACTTAGCATTATTTCAATATATATAATTATGTATGGTATTATAGGATGGGATGGAACTTATAAATCCAACCTTTATTCGTTAATTTTACTACAGAAAAAGACATTAAACATTTGTTTAAAAAAACAAAAGGATTACTCAAGTGAACTGTTGTTAAAAATTTTCAAAGTTTTCAACATTAAACAAATTTATTATTTTATTTCATTAAAACATTTTCACAAATATCTTAATAACTTTGAAGTGTACATACATAAATACAGAAGTAAAAATATGAATTTTTCTACGTTTATTTGACATAGTCGTTAATCAAAATCTGTGCCTTATTTCAATAAAATATTCTCATTTATAGTGTAACTAGCCGTACCCGTGCGCTCCGCTGCACCTGTTAGAAATAAATATAAAGTAATTACGTAATTAAAATAGGACGTTTGATCCAGGGAACATTCGTGTTTGTTAGAAGGATAAATCGTTTAATATGTTACTTAATTGAAATTGTATTTAAATAATTAAATTACGATCATTTTGGTCCAGAGACCACTCATTTGGTGCAATGACAATTCCTTTAACATGTTTCTTATTTGTTATTACACGCAACTATAGTTTAATGAAGATTGACATATCATTTAGTTTTTATTGTGTATACTTTATATTACTTGCTATATGGTTCCATTGAATTATGATAATAACTTAATTTTAACCCTTGTTTTCTACGTCTTCAGTAAATGGCGCTTGGCCCACTATGGTTCTGAAACCTTCAAATAACTTAAATAGTGATACAGCATAAACAGTGATATGTAATTATATTTCTTTCTTTCGAAAATGTAAGATCTCCTATGTACCATTGCCATGGAATGAATAAATGTGTTTTTTCTTCCTACTCAAAAATTTTATATTTTGCACATGGGAATTACTGCAGGAACAACAACGCTACTATCTCAGGCGGCGGTGAAAACGTATTGTATTATTATTTTAAAAGTCTATCAGACCTACCAAATTTTGCATAGAATAAAACTTATCGGAAATAATTTTTAAAGAAACTCATGTTATGTAACATTTTTCACAAAAAAAAAAAAAACAATAATAAGCGAGATATGTCGATTTAATTCAGGCCCCGTTAAATGAAGTATTTTGAATGCCATATAGTCTAAAATCTAAATTACAACGAACCTAACTTATATTTCAATTTTCATCGAAATCCGTTCAGCCATTATCGCGTGAAAAGGTAACAAACAGACAGACAGACAGACAGACAGACATACAAACAAAAATTAAAAAAAAGCGATTTTCGGTCTCAGGATGAATAATTATACATGTTAACACCAATTATTTTTGGAAAAGGGAAAATTACCAGAAAATTTTCGGCTACATATTTATTATTATATTATATTATATTATATTACATTATATAAAAAGTGCGTTGATAATGGATGTACTCCGATAAGAAAGTTTTTAATTTGTTGTGGGGGCTCTTGAATCTCAGAAGCGACAACCTTTACAACAGCGCAACATAATCTGCTTGGCTCATTACCCAATTTTTTTTTGCATTGCATTTATTGCATATATAGTCTATTTTATGTATTTTAACACGATTCAATTGAGCATAGTTAAAATTTGAATTATAAAATAATGGATTGCTAAGCTAACGTATTACTGCATACTAAATCAATACACTCTCGTTGTTCATTAATTCTCTGAGATTAAAATGAGTGTGTACATAAATATTATTTTAAGAAATACAGAAAACGAATGTACAAAAAAGCCTATCAAATTTTCTGTGCATAGGAATAGTTTAATAGCTTTCGATTGTTGCTGTCCAAGGCCCCTTTTTCGATTGTTGTTGCCCAAGGCCCCTTATAGACGAAGTCATTTGTTATTTCATTGCACCGTCTTAGATGGCTTTATTTTAATTTTAAAACTCATTTATCTCATTAAATATCAGTCCTATCAAAATTTTGTAAAGAATAAAACTTATCGGAAATCATTTTTAAAGAAACGTTTGTTATGTAACATTTTTCACAAAAATCAATAATAAGCGAGATATTTCGATTTATTTAATTCAGGTCCCCCTTTTAAATAAAGTATTTTGAATGCCATACAGCCTAAAATCTAAGTTACAACGAACTTAATTTATATTCCAATTTTCATATAAATCGGTTCAGCCATTATCGCATGAAAAGGTAACAAACATACAGACAGACATACAAACGAAAATTTCAAAAATGCGATTTTCGGTTTCAGGGTGATTAATTATATCTGTTAGGACCAATTATTTTTGGAAAATCGAAAATTACCAGAAAAATTTCGGCTACAGATTTATTATTAGTATAGATAACATCTGGTACCAATTTGGGATAAAATGCAGATATGAATATGGCCAAGACCAGGAAATAAGTTTGTTTAATTGGTAGAAGCATATTAGCAATAACAGCTTAAGGGGTTAGGTTACAGCTTACAGCAGTAAAAGTTTGGAAATATTCAACATTTTTTTCCTCCATTACTGTATCTTGTACAGTAATGAAAATTAATATGTGTAAAACACTGTCCTTCTATTATAAAAATATATATATTTTTACAATTAAAAAAATTATTTACATTTTTTTTTTCAAAATTCAGTTCACTGTGCAGTCATGAAGCGTTTCCCACATAACTAAAAAACTATCGAACATTCTATGATTAAATTTTTTTGCGTGTATTTATGCATGTCATGTCTACAATATGATGCAAAATCACTTCTCTACCTTTGATAGATTGTCTGATAAAAATAAATTAATTAAAAAATGGTCAAATATCACTATTTTCTTCTAACACAAAATAAAAAAAAAAATATTATTTATTAAGGAATGTAGTTAAAAGAGCATGATATTTTAAACATGAGTTTCAGAAATAAAATAAAAGCGAGAGAACATGAAAAAGTTAACGAGTTTATGATTATGAGAGAAACGCTTCAACACTGTATAGTAAACTGCTATCATTTTGAATTTTGAAAAAAATAAATATAAATATTTTTTTATACCGTAAAAATATATATATATTTTTTTTTCATATAGCACAAGGACAGTGTTCTACACATACCAATTTTGATTGTTGTACAAGATACAGTAATGGAGGAGAGAAATGTTGAATATTTCCAAAAATTGTACTTCTGTAAGCTGTACCTAACCCCTTAATGTATCGTGCATTGCATATTTACGAGTCTAGAATATAATATTTTATATTGTTACTACGCCTACAGATCAGACGAGAATAACGTTATGTATAATAATCCTAAAAGCTACAAAATCCCTTGAAATGTTCGTTCAAGGACAAATATAATGTGTAATAGGTTTAGTATATAATATCGTAATAATCATGTGCGAGTGTTTTAAAATGTTGTTATCCGTCTGTTTGCAGTTTCACGCTCAGAGATTATTTAATTTACCGCAACGTATCTGTACACTGACACAGACTAGAATGAAACCACAATTGTGTTAAATTCGCTTCCAGTGCCCACGTATTTGATCATAGCTTTTGAATTCATGTTAAAATAATAGTGAAAACGGCATGTGAAGACAAGGATAATTTGATTCGTAATCACATTCACAAGTAGTCTTTTGCATAGTAATGGTGTGTAGGTACATTCAATATGCATAATCCTTTGTATTTGTAACGATACGGATGCACGTTGTTTACTTTCGTGACTAAACTAGAGTAGGCCCTAATTAATGCGAGTGAGTTGCGAGATGACATAACCTCAAATGCAAGATACATACAATAAAGACAAAATAATGCAATAAAGTAAAAAATAACACACAATAATGTGCAGCGTCTGTGGCTACAGTACTAGCACACTGACCTTCCATCCAGGCGATCCAGGTTCTATCTCCAATCAGGTCTGGGTGGAATTTGTGGTGGAGAAAACAGACGGAGCAGAATTTTTTTTTCGAGTACTCCCGTTTCCCTCTTTCATTCCACCAACTCTCTGCACTTCCCCCTCATTTTCATCTATCATCTGTAGCTAATAGTAAAAATAGGTAGAACGGGTTTCCGATGCTGATGTAGGTTCTAAGAGCTTGGACCTCCCAGAGTCAGTGCATATTGGAGAGTACCGCATTCTTTTGA
Organism: Periplaneta americana; assembly: GCF_040183065.1. Taxonomy (NCBI): domain Eukaryota; kingdom Metazoa; phylum Arthropoda; class Insecta; order Blattodea; family Blattidae; genus Periplaneta; species Periplaneta americana. The sequence continues at coordinate 36,355,857 of NC_091133.1, forward strand.
TCTGACAAATGCCGGCGAGGCGGCAATATTTACTCCAGGAGACTCAGTACAACGTAAGACTTGCATAGGAATAAAGGTCTTTAGTGTGATATTCAATTGTTATCTTGAAGAATGCCGTGTTGTTGTGTAATTAATTGCTCTCAAAGGTCAGAAAAATATGGCACGATTGTTTCTGTTGCCCCAGGCAGACAGAAATAAAGAAAGAAGAATGAAATGGATAAACAAAAGAAAGTATACCTCAGTGATTAATTTTCTCAATTAAATTTTATAATTGAAAATATCAAGGTGAGCAAAAGAGGACATTGGAAACCATTCCAAACTCGTATTAATATTGACAACAAAAACAATTCTTGATGTTCAATAAAGTTGTCTTAATAAAGCGAACTTCACATATCTTATGCTGGGTAGATGCATGCAGGATGCGTTAGTAAAATTTATTTTCTACTGTCTGTTCCAGAAATCCAATTCCGGATGCAAAAGAATTCAAAACTGCATTACGATTAATATCGATTTCTCAGTTTCTCACAAACGAAACATGGAAGTTAGGTAGTTTGCGATTCTGAGCATTTAGTTGAGTTCCTACGTACAAATGTAAAGTAAACCATAAGCAGAAAAACCTAATGAAGATGAATGTGAGCTGAAGAAAATTATATAAATTGAAATTTAACTGAAAATAGAAATGTTGACTTGCGTGAACAACAAGCTCTTTACTATTTGTTGGGATCAGTTTTGTTCAAAATAAAACAATATTTGTGAAAACTGTTTTTCATCTCTAACAGGGATGAATCTATAAATTTTATTAGCACATTAGTGACTCTCATGTCGTACAAGGAAATGTCACTTGTATACCCTTGTAAATCTGTGTTTGATGTATTGTAAATGCAGGCATTTTTTTCAGAAACAAAAATAAAACGTTGATAGAAAATATGTTGACACTAAAGGCTTCGATGTCCTTATTCATTAACGCTTCAACTTATACGTTCCCAACTTGTAATAATATTTTTTAAAAAAGTCTTATCATTGTATTTTAGGACTAGAATGCATTTATTGTCAAGAAAATTGTCTGTTGCAGCAAATGCACTACAACAATCTGCTAAATATGGCAGTTGAAGTGTTTGTATGAGAATTGCTGATTTTATACCTATTGAAATGGACGTGACATAGGATAAATAATAAAGTGTTATTTCTAATGAGTCATTCCACTATGACAATACTGTTTATTAATCCATGTCTCCTGTATTCAATAAACCACAACAACATGTATTATTTATTATTCATTTATTTATTATTTTTCTAATAATTGTAACATAAAATATAATATATACAGAAAAACTTTAGCTCGCCCCTGAAAGAGTAGAACTCGTGCTCAGGGGCGGATATCGCGGATGTATGATATCGCCTTTAATGACCTTCGTTCTAGCATTACTGTAAACGCTTCTGCGTCGAGCAAGGAATAAATATGGCCAACGCCGCCGAAAATGCGGTACTCTCTGGGGACTCCGGGCTCTGGGTTCGGCTCATCAGTAAATAATAGAACTTTACCTTTTAGGTCCAGGATGGCCCGCCTGTCAACGTCGAATATAAGAATGCCACCCGGGTCATCCGTCGGACATAGACAATTTTCTAATGCGATGATCATCACATATGGGGCGTACAATATTGGTCTAACCGGCCTATGTGCAAGGATCCAGCCCAGAAACCAGCCCTTGTGAAACCAACCAACCAACCACGCTCTCGCCATGAAACAATACTAACAATACCATCCCATCGCACCTCCTCATATTCATCCTCTTTCACAATAGCCCTGCCAAGACTCTGGAATTCAAACGCAAACTTACTAGGCACTTGGTCAGTAATTGAGACTCGTTCAGACATGGTTTCTTGTAAATACTTCTCTTAATCTATCACAAAATATTTCAATATCCGGTAATTTCATTACTATAGATTTTTGTTATTGTAGGTTTAATTTGTAATTCAGTAAATACAAAAATATTCTTTGTTCTTAACTTCTATGATAAAATGTCTAGCTTTCATTAATCAGGTAATCTTGTCGTACTTTAATTTTTATTGTAATTGTAATTGTAAATTTAATGTTAATTGTAATTTTATTGTTCATATTATAGTTGTAATCCCCTGGTAGAGGGACAGAGAAGGCCTGACGGCCTTATCTCTACCAGGTTAAATAAATAAATAAATAAATACTACTACTACTACTACTACTACTACTACTACTACTACTACTACTACTACTACTACTACTACTACTACCAACCAACCAACTTATCAATGTTCTATAGCAGCAGTCATCAGCACAGAGCACCCTGAGGCTAGCGTCGTTTACCTGCGGAGAACACACTGCACTATGGTGCACTCGTAGCTGCTAGCGGATGTGCTCTCTACCTCTTTCTGTTGCACGACGAGGCACACGGGACGGCTCCGCTTACCCTTTACCCATTTCAGCGAGTGCTGACGACCACTGTTCTATAGAATAACAGATGAGAACGTAGGAAAATATATTACAGTAAAATCCGGTTATTTATGCGAAGTTCTCACCAATTAACTAAAATATAACTTGAGCCTAAGTTTATGCGAAGTTCTGATCAGTTAACTAAAATATAACATGAGCCTAAGTTTATGCGAAGTTCTGATCAGTTAACTAAAATATAACATGAGCCTAAGTTTATGCGAAGTTCTGATCAGTTAACTAAAATATAACTTTAGCTTAAGTTTATGAGAAGTTGTGATCAATTAATTTACAAAACATATTTGACCGACAAGTCAATATTAACAAATGAATGATGATAAAAAGAACCTTCATTTGACTGTCTATTTATTATGAATCATTAAATAAGTGAACAGCTTTTAAAAACAAGTAATGGCTACAAGTACTTTCGTCTTATCCAGTATCATCAGGTAGCATAAGAAATTAAATATGCATGAACGTAAAAATAGTAAATGCACCAAATAGGCATCTTAAAGTATCATAAAAACATATTAAAAGAGCATAAACAACACTGAGTTAATAATAAATGTGTACAAGAATGATGAAACATTTACAATTGTGTACTTATAACGTGATATATCAGGTGAGGCAAGTTAAAATTACAAAATACAAAACCATTAAACATTAGAATTTATCTGCCCAACTATGCATTTTAAGGGGCTTTTAGGGTGTGAAAAACAGTTGCATTAGAAGATGTCGGAAATGTGTGAATGCAGACGGACATCACTTCGAAAAAATTTTACAATAGAGGTTAGTAATCATAATGAAATAAAAATATAATAGTATGTATGCTATTATTAATCAAAGTTATGAGTAAAAATACGCGGGACTTTACGGATCGGTAATGATGCAGTCTTCGCAGCCATGCAAGCATGTTTAATGCGCGTGTTCCACGCCGAAAGTCGAACTGAATACAATGTATGTAGTACACTACTATCATAGCGTAGCACAGTGATGTCAACTGACGCCCATAGGAGCAAGCGCGCGCTTTAGAGCCCAGGAGAGCCTGAACGCTTTACAGCGGAAAGGAAAGAGACAGACGAAAGAGGTAGTATATGCCGCTTGGTCTAGCTATATATAGGGATGGCCAGCACTGATTCATGGATAAAGGGAACAGAACTCATTAAAACTGCACCCATATTAATTTTTAGATTTGTCTGAGAAGTATAAGCATAAGAATGTAAGTTTTAATTTTAATGTTCTTTTTTCACAAGTTTGCTTTTTTTTCAAAAGGAATATTTTCTCAACTTTTTTTTTTTACAGAAAAATGAAATTTTCAGATATATTCGTTTAGTAGCCTTGCAGATACTAAAACAGACCAGGACAGGATACAGCACTGTGACGTCAACTCTCTCCGCTCTGCCGTCTCGCATTCGACGACTGTGAAATGTGGACAGCAGTAGCGGTGATTTAGGCGATAAATAAAAGTGATCTGCGTTCATAACACAGTTTAATGCCAGGATATTCCAATGGTAATTTTAACTCTATTGCACATCTTGTGTACTGATTATAAATAATTCAATTTCTGCTCTATTATGCGAAAATCAATCTATAGCAAAGACAGTCTCATACGATGGACACTTTCCTGTATCTAATGGTCACGTAGTATTTCATTTCAGTTAATTTGGCGAAACAAATATATATTAAAATAATACAAGTTTTTATTATGCACGTTCATTTGTACGTCAAGATATCCTTTATTTATGACTGCAATCACACAACGTGTTTAAAATAATTAGAAATAATTAAACCTTTGCTGTATTTTATGAAAAAATACATACAAACTGTAGCTTGGAAGAAGGCACAGAACGATTATATTGACATTTTTCTGCCTTTTGTTTCTTTTTTCTTTAACTAATTTATCAATATTGGGACATAATGACTGGACAATATATAATTAAGACTGCATGTTAGGTTGTGATCTGACAAGGTACTTCTTGATTTAGGTTTAGCAAGTTTCATAACAGAAAAAATTGTTCGCATACGGTTACGCACCAAACATACATAATACCTGTGCAGCAAATGCATACAATCTCGGGAATCTGGCTTGGTAGAAATTCCTGTTAAAGTCAACCAAGACCTTGTTGTGTTTATATTTGTCCTTCAACAAATCGTCACATTGTAAATTTAACAATTCCAATTGGTACCTGATAGGAAGGGGTTGCAAAGAGCTGAAATATAGTAGAAACTGTTCTACATCTTGAAACTTCGACTCAACTGGCGAAGAAGATCTTGTATAATTTGCACATATTCTTATGAGAGACATGTCCGGATCACGAACTTGCGATAACTTTGAAAAATGCACAGTTTCCAGCCAGCAGTTGATTTATCCATAAAGCCTATGACAATTTTAACACTTCAACTTTATAGTATTTATCTGTTACGATTAGACCCTTGCCCTGAAGTGAGGTATTTAAATCGTTTAAGTGATCTGTTAAATCAGCATGGAAAGCCAAGTCACAAATTCAGGTTTTTTCTTGCAACTTGGGGACAGGCTGATTTAGACTAGACATGAATAATGCTATTTCTTCTCTTAACTCAAAGAAACGCCGTTTATGTAGGCAACTTTGCATTACGTGCTCTCACCTGACGTCACACGAAATGAGTGAAGTGCTCTTCCTCCACAAACGTCACACAGTCTGAAACTGTCTTCCGCTGTACTAAAACAATGTTTTCGTAAATCTAATATATCGTAAATACATATTACTGAAGATAATGTATTAAAATATTTGAAAATATTCGCATGTTTGTAAGGAAATGAATTAACAAATCAAATACTGTTACATCACAAACAGAAGATATGTGCTTATGTATTGGTAAAACGTCAGCTCTATAGCTTCAACAGATTTCGAGATAATTTAATATTCTGATAACAGAAAGTTGCGCACCAATATCACCTAAAAGCATAATGCGATAAGAGTTTTATTATGTAATATTAGTTACAGTTAAAACATATACCTAGACAACTATGCTTTGAACTATAATATTCTTTTGATTACTTTTATAAGGCTAAAGATATCATCAATACCAATTTCAACGTATCATGTCGTATTCATTGTCTTTCTTTGGGATAACACTTTCTTTATGAATGATGTGTTTAATTCACTTAGTACAGTATAGTTGTAGTTATTATGGAATTTGTGTGAATATTCCTTCTTTACTCTTTATTATGTTATTAACGTTTAAAACACAACTGCAATATTAGGCTAAGAAACAGGCGTTAGTACTTTTGTTTTACAGACAATATAGAAAATAACAAACAGAAAGAAGCCATATAAAAACAACGACAGAAAAATTTCACGTTCCGTTTGAAGTTTGTGCACCACTGTTTTCTTAATCCAACAGGCTGCTTATTCCTCCTAGCATACCTAGCGCTTAATGCCCGCGCACGACGTCAAGGTCAGAAAAATGCGCTTGCTTTGACATCACTGGCGTAGTATATAGTACAGCATAATACAGTAGAACAGCATCATATAGTATCATATAGCATAATTATCAATTAATGGATATGGAAGGAATATACAGTATTCTTGATGACTGCCATTCTGGAATGTGCAAACTTTGTACCTGTTTTGAAAATGGCGACGAAATAAGTCAAGAGGAAATTGGTCTTTCATTGCCAGATATAACATTGCAATACGTGTCTAGACATAATATGTGACTGTACTGATTTTATTCACAAGACTTGGAGTAAGAACGTAAAATAATAGCTATATGAAAACTTTGTTTTCCATTCATAGTAAACTCACTGGACTATATTTCTCGTATTCCGCATCATTACAAATGACTTTAAATCCAAACAGGGATTCCTGCTCTGTCAGATAAGAGGATAACGCGACTTCATAAACAAAGTTGTAAAGTGCATGTATAGGAGGTTGTAACGATTTATTTTTGTCTTCACTTTCAAGATAGGCACAAAGGAAAGTACCTTTATGTGACTTCTAGAACCAACCAAAACTCTCGTCTCTTATTAATGGTCTCTTCGTTTCTTCATACATAATTTATGCACGCTCAGTATATAAACTGGCTCCTCTATTTGAGTTGTCCCTTATAATGTCTTGAAGTCAAGTTGAAGAAAGTATTAAGAACTGTTCCTAATATTCTTCTATTTGTGACATTTTATAATCTTTTAAAAGCTCTTTTCCTTAAGATTTATTCATAATTTAAAATTTTATAAGATGCGTTTTACTCATTGCACTGCAAATTTGGTAACTATAGACTAAACAAATGTAGGCCTATCAATGTAAACTCTGGAAAAGATGCATGAATTGTTTAAGATGTATATCTGACGTTGAAGTGATGCTGTTTCAGACCACCCGTATCGGCCTTTTTTCTTGAAAACGATGTGATAATGGTTGTTCATAAAAAATTTTCGATAACCAAAACCTATGTAAAGAATCGATTGGTGGTAGTACCATTTCCCATAACAAACCGGAAGTAGAGGTATTTGTGGTTAACTTCGACATTACTTTTAAAAAGAAACAACTTTTACTAAAACTTTTTTTATAACTTTTATTGTTTACTCACAAAGTAACAAACATGGTATCTTCTGAAAAATGCTTTATGTTGTTTCTATTTTTTATTTTATTGGCTTACTTTACGACGCTGTATCAACATCTAGGTTGGTTATTTAGCGTCTGAATGAAATGAAGGTGATAATGCCGGTGAAATGAGTCCGGGATCCAGCACCTAAAGTTACCCAGCATTTGCTCGTATTGGGTTGAGGAAAAACCTCAACCAGGTAACTTGCCCCGACCGGGATTCGAACCCGGGCCACCTGGTTTCGCGGCCAGACGCGCTCACCGTTACTCCACAGGTGTGGACTGTATGTTGTTTATGTACGTACTCTCTTCATAGTAAGTGTTCAAAATGTAAGCCATCCTGTGTTAAACAATGTTCTAATCATCCCCTAACCTCCGTGACTGCACTTCAGCACAACTGAGAGACCCACAGGCTTCTCTAATTCTTTGTTTCATGTCTTCTCTAGTTGTTGAACGCACCTGGTAGAACCTGGTTAGGTTTTCTTTAAACAAATTACTTCCAAAAACATAAATAAACATGTAAGGGAAGGTCGCCAATTATGGCACCCTTTTCATTTTTTGTATATAATGGAAAAATGGAAATTTTCTAAAATTTAAGAATTGTTTATTATTTTTGCACATTTATTCCAGTATTATAGAAAAGTAACATAGTTGTTAATTGATGTGAAGTAGCAAATTAACCCAGTTTTTGTAATCAGTACAATTTGCGGCCGTGTAATGAGTAGCTTTAAATATGGTTCCTTCAATCTTCTTTATTTTTAATGAAACAAATCTATTCTTCAGCACATTTATTTGAAGAATAATATTTTAGTTGAAAAATAAAACATATTAAATGAACACACAATCAAAGTTAGTAAATCAGGTCACACAAATTTTGCATGTAAATGTTTTTTTTTTCTTGGGACGTTTCCCGTTGCACATTTCATCGGTCCATTTGAAACAGTTCGTGCAACTAATCCACTTTTCTCCTTTTTTATCTACAAAATATCGCTTGTGGCAAACAGGGCACGTAGCATCTGCATCATCTTCGTCGTCGTCGCTCTCTAGAATGTCGTCACTTTCTTCGCCATCTGTTGAGACGTGGACATCATCATCATCATCATCATCATCATCATCATCATCATCATCATCATCATCATCATCATCATCATCATCATCATCATCATCATCATCATCATTCTCCTCCTCCTCCTCCTCTTCATCGGTTCTGATTGACTGAGAGGATTTTTGTTTGCGTTTAGAGCTTCCTGCATTAATTTGTTTTGTAATTGCTGCCACTTCAGTACTCTTCTTCAGGAAATCGGCATCCGTCAAAATGTTTCGTTCAATGGGAATATTAAGGAAAACCATTTATAGGGATTGTCATTGTTGCAGCTCTCTCGTAACTCCGGCCTATCAGGACCCGATTTGATAATGGATAACAACGAGGTTTTTATGTGCATCTAGGCACTTAAAAACTTCATCATTGTTTATTCTTATCCCAAGATCTTCTTTTCGACATCTGAAATAAAGGACACCATAATGTAAAATGAATATTCAGTAATCGGGTCTAAATTTCACCCCGGAGCCATATTTAGGTTCATGAAAGGGGCGGTATTTGGCTACTTCTCTATTTTCAATATGGCGGTGAACTGTATTTACCACGATGGTTTATATACACTGAAGCTTAGATATGTTAAAATCCTATAATAAACCGTCACACAGAACAAATAGTTATTTAAATAATTAATTTTTATAAATAAAGTGCAATTATTATTAGTATGATGCATATAAAAACTCACCCATATCACGAAAATTTAATGCTTTACCAAGAGCGTAAACAGGTTATTAAGACCACTACAACGCAATAGCAATAGTCATTGCATCCAACTGTAGTAGTCCCAACGCTTACCGTAAGATTGCACCACATATTTGCCCAGATGTAAAGAGGGGCTATATTTGGAACCGGGGGCATATTTAGAGGTTTAATCTTATTTAAAACTAGCCATACCCGTGCGCTTCGCTGCACTTCTTAGAATTACATATTGACAAATCTAAATACAGTTTTGTACTTACTTAGTGAATAATAGCTTTTTCTATGTTGTAAGTCGTTTGCTCCTGAATCATTTTGAAAATTGTATTTAAAATTATGAATTTAACTATTATTATCATGCAATGCTTCCTGGAGTTGTTCAGTCAACTCTACTTTTAAGATTGATACTACCCCGGTAGGGGCACGTTACCTAGTTGAGGGTTTTTCCGGGGTTTTCCCTCAACCCAATATGAGCAAACGCTGCGTAACCATCGGTGCTGGAACCCGGATTCATTTCACCGGCATTATCACCTTCATCTCATTCAGACGCTAAATAACCTAAGATGTTGATACAGCGTCGTAAAACAACCTACTAAAAAAAAGTAAAAAGAAAATTGATACTACCGTATATTAGACCTAACAGACAATTGGTCAGCGTCTGAAATGAAATATAGACCTACTTGTAAGATCTGAAGTAGTGATGGCGTAGAATTGACTTTATGTATTTCTTTTGCATACTATCTTATATTATATTATTTAAAAAGTGTGTTGATAACGGATGTATTCCAATAAGTAAGTTTTTATTTTGTTGTGGGGCTCTTGAATCTCAGGAGGAACAACTTTTGCAACAGCGCAACATAATCTGCTTGGCTCATTATCCTATTTTTTTGCATTGCATTTATTGCAGAACTTATTCATTTTATCTACTTTAACACAATTCAAATGAGCATAGTTAAAATTTGGATGATAAAATAATGGAATGCTAAGCTAACGTACTATTACTGCATACTAAATCAATACACTCTCGTTGTTCGTTAATTCTCTGAGATGAAAATGAATGTGGTGCATAAACATTATTTTAAGAAATACAGGAAACGAATATACAAAATAGCCTATCAAGTTTTCTGTGCATAATAATCTATTTTAATCTTACCTGTCCTAGATTTACTCAGAAGTTACTCGTACTATAATAACATTATGTTTATCTAGAGAAACTACACTTTTTCAATGGTGAAATAATAATTATACAAATCGGTTAATTAGCTTCTGAGATAACTTCATACAAACACAGAAACATTATCTATATTTCAGTATTGATAAACATATTTTATAGTTGGCGATAATAAAACACATTGTTATTTTAAAACTCATTTATATCATAAAATATCAGTACTATCAAAATTTTGCAATTAAAAATTATTGGAAATAATTTTTAAAGAAACTTTTGTTATGTAATATTTTTTATGAAAATCAATAATAAGGGAGATATTTCGATTTATTTAATTCAGGCCACCTTGTAACCCTCCCTTTAAATAACGTATTTTAAATGCCATATAGCCTAAAATCTAAGTTAGAACGAACTTAATTTATATTCCAATTTTCATATACAGTAAATCGGTTCAGCAATTATCACGTGAGAAGGTGACATCCATCCATCCATCCATCCATCCATCCATCCATCCATCCATCCATACAGACAGACAGACAGACAGACAAACAGACAGACAGACAAAAATTTCAAAAAAGCAATTTTTGGTTCTAGGATGATTAATTAGACATGTTGACACCAATTATTTTTGGAAAAGCGAAAATTACCAGAAAAATTTCGGTTACAGATTTATTATTAGTACAGATATAGATTAATCGTAACAGATATTTATAAGCTCATGAATACCTTAAAGTAACCATATTAATTCATTTTATAGTCTAATGTAATTAATTTAACAATGCATTTTAAAAATTTAATTATAGTAAGTTAAAAAATAAGTGTTAAGGTTTAAGAAATTGACAGAAAGTGTTAATCTCGAGTATCATCTCCTCTCCTGGTAACAAAGCTGTATCATCATAAAATAACCTGGATTCCTTGTTTTCATTGAAAACTATTACGCCTTGTAAGTATGTAGTGGAATACATGTATTTCACTTCATCAAGAAACGCTATCTTTTAAAGGAATAAATACTTATTTTCCTCCTCCTCCTCCTCCTCCTCCTCCACATCATCGTTTATTTGTGGTTTTTGTTCTTAATTTTCTTCTTGTAGTTGCACATATCATGCACTTTTTAAATTTTATTTTACGAACCTATGTAAGTTATAAGTCAGTTAACTGAATTGACATTAATTTGACGCCTGTTTCATCTATTACTACAGTCGACCTAGTTGGCGAGTTGGTATAGCGCTGGCCTTCTATGCCCAAGGTTGCGGGTTCGATCCCGGACCAGGTCGATGGCATTTAAGTGTGCTTAAATGCGACAGGCTCATGTCAGTAGATTTACTGGCATGTAAAAGAACTCCTGCGGGACAAAATTCCGGCACTTCCGGCGACGCTGATATAACCTCTGCAGTTGCGAGCGTCGTTAAATAAAACATAACATTTTAACATTTCTATTACTACTTTAGACAGGATGAGGTTCTTTCTTTAAAGAGCCATAGGTATATATTTACGTTAAAGTTTTAGATAATGTTGTATTTTGACATAATTCTTTCTTTTTTAAATCCTGCTCTTTGCAGGTCGTCGTTTTTTTACTTGGTCGTTTAAACAATATTACTTTAGATTGTGTCTCCTAATTGAGGGCGACTATAAAGTAATATATAATTAAATACATTAATATTTATATTATGATTCCGTATTTTTTACGAAGTCTTTTATTTCAAATAACATAGATCATATTTATATAACCGTGCTTCTAGTTTTCCTGCTGGAACAACATACTGTGCAACGCTAGTAGGCCACTGCATATAATAATCATAACCCGAGTTATTACGTTCAGTAACATTGAGGGGTGGCGTAGGTGAAGCAGATTAATATGCCACTGGCAAAATATCGACTGCCCTAGCCAACTTCAATTACAGGGGCAGCTTTAAACGTTATGGGCGACGCTGGCAATGTATTAGTCCACGTTTCATCTATATAGTTACTTGTGATAAAAAACATCAAAGTCTCAGTATACAGGCGCAGTTTACTTCGTTTTTACCATTCATCTTGTAGTCGGAGAAGATAAAGATTGTTACTGGCAACGTAGGGACTGCTCTATGAGACATCAGTTGCGCGCGGTGACCTGATGACACAGGCTTTGTTGATTTGTAACTATGCAGTGGGAACAAGTATATTTTAATGTATGTTACTATTTGTTACTATTTTAAATAACTGGAAGTGTGTATCGTTATTTCAGGAATAGTTTCTATTATACCGAGACAAAAAACTGTTTTATTTATTTGCATCAGAATTTGGCATCCGAATGGCTCAGATGGTACAACAACTGGCTACGAACTGGAAGATCCCAGGTGGTAGCGGGATTTCTCTCTTTGCCAAACTTCCAGAACGGCCCGAGGTTCACTCAGCCTGCTATAAATTGAGTACCTTGACCTTTCGGGGGGTAAAGGCGGTCGGAGCATGGTGTCGATCACACCACCTCATTCTAGTGTCGAGGTCACGAAAACATGAAGTTAATATCTCCATGTCCCCCATGCGCCTTCCTTGCGTGTAAAGGGGGAAACCATTATCTTACTTAACGATTATTTACAACAAAATTACCTCTTTAATACAGTTTACAATCCCTAATACATGTTACTTCAACATTATCATCATCAGACAGTGTATGCGGGATGACTTAAGGAAAAGTGAAGTTCTTTCGTATCAGAGTATATGGCACGTGCCGCGTCGTCCGTCTTTTGTGTAGCTGGCGAGTACAGCAGCGTACCTAGTAACATTGCAACACAATGTGTGTAGTTGTGTTATCCTGCTCAAGTATTTAGTACGCGTTGAATAGTGTTGTGCTGATCCATTCATAATGTAGAAGGCAAAACGTTCAATTCGCTCAGAGATACGAAGTCCAATTAAGAAGTATGGAAGTGACATTTTATGTATATTAAACGAAGACAATATCGTCTGTAATGTATGTAAAATTGAAGTAAAAACCAGAACAACTCAGACTATAGAGCAACATTGCAACAGTACATCGCACAGGAAATGCGTTGAAATAAAATTTGAGGAACCATCATCATGATCATGATTCATCATCATCGTCATCATCATCATCATCATCATCATCATCATCATCATCATCTAGTTATGCTGGTCTAAACGAAACGTTTTGCAAATACATGTGCAACATGATGCTCAGTGCAAATATTCCTCTAAAGAAATTGTGTGATCCCCAATTTAGAGGTTTTCTTCAGAAATTCTCTCGATACAAAAACTGTTTAAGCGATAAGCGAAGAGGATTCAGCTTCGACAACTTACGAGAATATATCATCGTTTACTGCAACGCTAGTAATTCCATCAATGATGACGAGGTATGTGCTAAAGTACTTCATTTTTCTTTTCCTTCTGACTGTACGGAGATACAGTAGCATGTTGACATGGTCTGTTTACGTTTAAAACCTGTTGAACCAATAGTCTGAATGAAAAAAAAAATGTAACAAATAGTAAATGTGCACCTACATTCAACGATAAGTCATCCCGCACCCACTGTCTAATCATCATGTATGAATATAAAATGATAATCCAGCATTCACAGGGCGCAAATTGAGTGTTCTCTTCAGGGGGAATATCAAAATTAAAAAATAATTATAATTTGTTCTTTCATTCTTAATCATGCAATTTTATCCTTCTGGTATAACTATATAAAAAGAGCAACGTCGGAAGCAGCTTTTAAATTAAAAAAATTAAGTTATAACTGCTAAATAATAGGTTTTCCAACTCATTGTCGATAAAAAAAATATCATTCATAATTAGTAGCACTATTTTTTCCGCCAAGCGAGCCCCTCCTTCTTCTAGCTATGCCTCCATGTCTGTTCCTGACTAGCAGTCGTGACAGCAGATTGCAACTTACGGGCTAAGCCAAGTTCTTAGGCCTGTAAGATATATTTGGAAGTCTACGTCAGATTTACATGTCAATAGTATTAATAGATAATTTTCTGTCAGTGCAGTGGATTTATTTTCTTATAAGTATGTTTTATCTAACAAACTAACACTGGATGAAAACTTACGTGATTATTCTGACAGCAAGTTATTATGCAAATTATAGATGGAAGTTCAGATGATAATGCAGAAGACAATGTAGAGTTTGATAATGAAATTTGTGATAGTGATAAGGATCCAGAAAACATAGCGGGATGAAGTTGCAGCTCAAGGAGAAAAAATGAATGGAAGATACAACAGGAGAGATTGACAATACATTTATTGTAGGAAACAAGGGAGTAGAGAAAGAAGAAAAAAAAAACGAGGCAAACTCACCACGTATTCAGCCACCGAAGAAAAAAAAAAAAGGAAACGTACGAAATTCAACCAAACACCTCCAGTTGAAGCAAAAGATAATACCTATACTGAAAATATAGTAATAAAACTCCAATCGAATTTTGAAGCCAAATTTCCCAGACTTTTTTTACGGTAGAAAGTTTGTCTTTCTGCCAGCGCTGCTCTTGTGTATCTTTATCATCAAATGAAATGTAGTTTATGAGTTAGACATAGGAGTACGTCAACGCTCAACAAAATAGGCCTATGTTGTATCAAACATGTTTGAAGATACGTAGTGAGTGATTTCCAGTACCATTACAAGCTGCCGCTAATACCATTATAGCAATCCGTTGATTTTCTTGTAAATAAAAATTACTCAAAAAACAAACCAAATAAACAAAACTAAAGAAAGAAATATAATTTTATTGTGAACTATTTATTTCTACTTAGTTTTATATGGTTTTCTGTTTCCTGTAAATTTATTTTGATATAAATATAAATTAGAAACAAAATACAAACAAAACTAAATAAAAGAAATACAAATTATATTGAAAAATATTTTCTTGTAGTTAAGTCTATATGATTTTACATTTCATGTAAGTTTATTTTCATGAAAGTAAAAATTAGAAACAAAAAAGAGGTCTAACAAGTAAAACTACAAAGAAAGAATAAATAAAATATATTCTGAAACGAATATAGAGCTTAAAAATACTTTTTTTGTCTATTATGTCACTTCTACGTATCAGCAGCAATACAGAACTACTCAATGACGTTATCATTCTAGGATTAAGTTGAAACAATAATTTGCTATGCTTCTGAGGAAAGACATATGACGTGTAACGGAGGTATAATGAAAACACTGCTGATTAAAAATTGCATACAAATTAGATTTGAAACTGCAAATAATGTTAATACCGTATATGTCTTCCTTAGTTTGTATTGATAATTCTTATAGACTCCTTAAATAAATATGTATGTACCATTTACTAGAAGAGGCCGTTTTACGTGAAATGAAAAATTATTTTCGAAATTAAAAAGTATAAAAACAAAAAGAATCCAACTTGACTGACTAACATATGATAGCTCATTATATTATGTGGTTAATCCGTGATGCAACTCTAATTTTTTGTTTTAAGTACAATTAAAATGTTGTTGAATCTGTAATATATTCCTCAATATAATAATCGTTACTTTCTTTCGTAGTTGTTCATTTTCACAGCTAAGCATTGAGCATGGACTTGTATTCTTACACCCACATCTTTTCAGTTTCTTTCTTCTATATTGTAAGTCATCACAATGTGAGAAACGCTGTATTTTAATGAGGTTCAAAAACTATGCTCGAACACGTTTACGTTATGAGCGTTAAGTCAACCATTAAAAATAATACCTCTAATAAACATGATTATCCATCAGTTGCAGGTAGTTCTCTATGAGTCAACATAACCTAGAAACCTAGAGAATAACAATGATGTAGAATACTGTACGTGAAGTTCAAATGTAAATATTTTCATAATTTTTTTTCATTATTTTGTACTCTTCAATGATTTTTGTATTATTATGATAATGATACTATTATATTAAATAAATTAAATTCCCCAGGTATAAGCTATTATTTCATGTGTACCGACATATGTGCCTATCAGGTTAGGTACGTTTAAACAGAGGTGGAATTTGATTTTAAATTTCGCTATAATGATACTTAAGAATTATTGAACAGTACAATATTTAATGAAGAAAAAAGTAGAAATATGGAGGTTCAAACCGAGGTCCTCGCGCATACATACCATCTACAAAGACGGGGAGAAAACAAGTCCAAACAACTACTGCTCTATTGCTCTTTTGCAGTTAAGAAGGTTCTTGAGAAAGCAATACATTACAAAATTATCTCCTCCCCTAAATATAAAAATTCTTCTGAATATCAACATGGCTTCATCTCAAAAAAATCTACGACAACGATAGTATGTTCAACTCTTTAAAAAAATTCGATTTCTAAATTAAGGATATAAAAGATTGGCTATATTTGTGGCTTTATCCAAAGCGCTTGACAGTATTAATCACGACATTCTTCTTCAAAAAATACGAATGAATGAAAAATTAAAAATTATGGTTTATTTAACGACGCTCGCAACTGCAAAGGTTATATCCGCGTCGCCGGTGTGCCGGAATTTCGTTCCGCAGGAGTTCTTTTACATGCCAGTCAATCTACTGACATGAGCCTGTCGCATTTAAACACACTTAAATGCCATCGACCTGGGCCGGGATCGAACTCGCAACCTCGAGCACAGAAGGTCAGCGCTATACCGACTACTCTACCGAGGCCGAATGAATGAATGAATAAATGAATGAATGAATGAATGAATGAATGAATGAATGAATGAAGTGCATTTACTGATACACAATTATACAAACTCATGTATACAAGATACTTCTTACGGCTATTCGTGCTGCTATAAACTATGCACAGTTTGCATTTTCAAAGAAAGTAAAAAGAATACTAGTAGGCCTAATAATAAAATAGTAAAACAACAATTATTATTACTACTGTTATCATTACTCTGCTGTCAAAAAATCTGAAAGAATTTATAAAACAGTTATATTTCCGATTGTTCTGTATGGTTGTGAAACTTGGACTCTCATTTTGAGAGAGGAAGAGAGATTAAGAGTGTTTGAGAATAAGGTTCTCAGGAAAATATTTGTGGCTAAGAGGGATGAAGTTACAGGAGAATGGAGAAAGTTACACAACGCAGAACTGAATGCATTCTATTCTTCACCTGACATAATTAGGAACATTAAATCCACAAGTTTGAGATGGGCAGGGCATGTAGCGCGTATGGGTGAATCCAGAAATCTATATAGAGTGGTAACTGGGAGGCTGGAGGAAAAAGACCTTTGGGGAAGCCGAGACGTAGATGGTAGGATAATATTAAAATAGATTTGAGGGAGGTGGGATATGATAATAAAGACTGGATTAATCTTGCACAGGATAGGGACCGATGGCGGGCTTATGTGAGGGCGACAATGAACCTGCGGGTTCCTTTAAAAGCCATTTGTAAATAAGTAAGTAAGTAGGTAAGTTATCATTAATTATTTATCATTATCATTTTCAGAATTACAACTAATCTAATTGCATACCAACTTAAAAAAAAATACAATTACGGCATCCGAGGTCCAGTACACAAATGGGTTAATTCTATTTAACTAACAGATATGAAATTGTTTAAATAAATCACAGAAAGGGATACACAGAGCTCTTTGATCGGGCCTCTCTTGTTCTTACTTTACATCAATGATCTTTCTTTAAATCTATCAAATACACATGTAACAATATTTGCCGGCGACTGTGCCTTCAATCTTTGCGAAAAATCGGTAAGAGAACTCTACTCTACTGCCTCTCGAATTACGACAGCTATTCACATTTGGTGTGCTAGAAATCAGCTCACGATTAATACTTCCAAAACTAAATTAGTATTTTTCAGTCTAGTGTCATCCAAAGTTTACCGACGAGCAGCACAATATTTTTTAAATAATAGTTCAATAGAAGAAGTCTCAACTTGTAAATTACTTCTACTTAAAATATGTAGATCACGTGCACCGTCTCTCAAATCAACTGTCAAGTTCCGCCTATCTCGTCTCAAAATTGTCACAATACTGCAGCAGGAAAACACTCATGTCTTACTATTATAGCTACATCTATTCCAAGGTATAATACAATATAATCACTAGGAGTGCAGCAGATCAATATTTCACAGATAGAATTCTTGTCCTACAAAAACGAATCATTAGACTATTTTCAAAATTAAACCTCGCGACTCTTGCAAACGTCTATTCAAAGAACAAAAGATTCTAACAGTTCCGTCCATAATTAACTTCGAATGTGCCCAATATGCTTTCAACATAAAAATTTATTCAAGCGATATTCTGATTGTCATTCTTATGATACTCGAAAAAATAACGCCATAACCCTCTCTAAGCATATTACTAAACTTTTTGAATCGTTTTCCACTTAGGTACCTATGTTCCAAAACTTTAATTCGCCTACGGCCAACATCTACAGTTAGAAAAAAAGAAAATCCCTTTCGAAACACTCTAAAGCATTTCCTCGTAAACCATTAATCGTTTTTATAAGTTGGACGAGTACTTCTTTAGAAACGATGCACAAACGGACATCTAATGTGGGTACTCTAAACTTAGCATGCATTGTTTTTATATAGATTTTTTATCACTGTACTTTCTGCTCTGCTATATGCCTCTTTTTATGTTTGTTCTAACATTTAATCACTGTATGACTCTGCTCTCTTGTCTCAGTGAAGCGTACAGCAGAGTCCGTATAGGCCAGCTTCTGTCTGATGATTTTCAAATTCACTGCGGGCTAAAGCAAGGAGATGCACTATCATCTTTACTTTTTAACTTCGCTCTAGAACAGTGTCGTCAGCACTCGCTGAAATGTGCAATGGATACGCGGTGCCGTCCCGTGTGCACTGTCGTGCAACAGGGAGAGGTAGAGAGCATACCCGCTAGCAGCTACGAGAGCACTATAGTGCACTGCGTTTTCCGCGGTAAGAGAGGCTGGCCCCAGCGTGCTTTGTGCTGACGACCCCTGCTCTAGGATATGCCATTAGGAAAGTTCAGGATAACACAGAGAGTCTGGAATTGAACGGGCTACGTCAGCTTCTTGTCTATGCGGATGACGTGAATATACTAGGAGAAAATTCACAAACGATTAGGGAAAACACAGAAATTTTACTTGAAGCAAGTAAAGCGATAGGTTTGAAAGTAAACCCCGAAAAGACGAAATATATGATTATGTCTCGTGACCAGAATATTCTAGGAAATGAAAATATAAAAATTGGAGATTTATCTTTCGAAGAGGTGGAAAAATTCAAATATTTTGGAACAACAGTAACAAATATAAATGACAGTCGGAAGGAAATTAAACGCAGAATAAATATGGGAAATGTGTGTTATTATTGGGTTGAGAAGCTTTTGTCCTCTAGTCTGCTGTAAAAAAATCTGAAAGTTAGAATTTATAAAACGGTTATATTACCGGTTGTTCTATATGGTTGTGAAACTTGACTCTCACTTTGAGAGAGGAACAGAGATTAAGGGTGTTTGAGAATAAAGTTCTTAGGAAAATATTTGGGGCTAAAAGGGATGAAGTTACAGGAGAATGGAGAAAGTTACACAACCCAGAACTGCATGCATTGTATTCTTCATCTGACATAATTAGGAACATTAAATTCAGACGTTTGAGATGAGCGGGGCATGTAGCATGTATGGGCGAATCCAGAAATGCATATAGAGTGTTAGTTGGGAGGCCGGAGGAAAAAAGACCTTTCGGGAGGCCAAGACGTAGATGGGAGGATAATATTAAAATGGATTTGAGGGAGGTGGGATATGATGATAGTGACTGGATTAATCTTGCACAAGATAGGGACCGATGGCGGGCTTATGTGAGTGCGGCAATGAACCTTCGAGTTCCTTAAAAGCCATTTGTAAGTAGGATTACTCTGCTCTTTACTAGTTCTGTGAATTAATGTTAATTTTAGTTAGTTGTAATTTGTATTTACGAGTAATTAAAAATTAATTTGTACTGTACATGTTTAATTTAGTTAGCTTGAAATTTGCTATTTATTTAAAAAAAAATTATTTACCCTGCTGTCAATTTAGTTAGCTTGTGATTTATGGTTTGCTATTTATTGTACAAATTCGTATTATTTTTAATTTTAGTTCACTTGCGATTTGCTATTTACTCTAATATTTGTACCATTATCGTTAATTTTACTTAGCCTGTGATTTGCCATTTTAAATATTCAACTATACTGCTGTTGTTAATTTTACTTGGTTTGCAATTTGCTATTTATTAAACATTAATTTGTGCCTATTATATTTTGCTTGTAATTACGATTTATCAATTAGTATATTATTGTACTCGTAGTTATGAAACCTGATGATAGCACTGTTTTTAAAATACTCTTAAAACCCCACAATTTGGTGTTTGTTTGCTATCTGCGAACTCCCCAGTTAGTGTCATTTAGTAATGCGAAACGCGTACCCCATGTTTTCAGTGCACATTCTCATCCTTTCAGAATTTGAGGCCTACTGCAGAATGCTACGCTTTCCGGCTGACTTGAATGCAAGTCACATCTGTTGCCTATATAAGGAGACAAAGTCTCTGTGGCAGGAAGAATTCGAAACATCTCTCCTTTGCTGTTCATTGTCGTAGGATAACATGCGCCTTAACTTTGTTGGTATGCAACCCAGCTATGCATGGTTCGCCCCCACACTGTGCATAGCACGCACAGGATTATCACATGTCATGTTTGATACTGGTATACCTGAAGGAGTCAAGGCTAGAAGGGATATTACATGGAACTGGGCCGGTAAAGCAATATGTCCACAATGCAGTTAAATGCTATCAAATAATGTTTTTTTTTTTAGGATAAATGGTAATATTACTCATTACATAAAATTTAAGTTCTCTGATAATGCAAAAATCGATTTAGACATTTTCACACTTAAGCATCCATCATATTAGAATTAATGGTTTTGAGCACTGTCTTTGTCTGCCTGTGTATAGGAATTTAACGTGAACTATTGGACTATTTCGTTCATATTTCATATATCGACCCTCCCAAGTACTAACATTGTAACTCAATTCTTTATGGTTTTAAGTTATCCTAGTTAATATGGTCTTAAATTGTTTCTTTTTCTTCCCAATTGTATGTAAAATCTTATTGTTACTCTACATATCAGTATACACTAATTTATTTTATTTTATTTTAAATCCACCACCAACAGAAGCAGGCTTCCAATTACAGGTGGCTTACATAAATATATACACAAAATACATAATAAGAGAAAAAAAAACAACAAAACAAAGAACACAAACGAAAGAAAGAAAATACACGATCATTTTAAAACTTCGTATATACGACTCAATTTATACAGTAATTATGCACATGCAGTATAATTTATTACTAAAATCTATTAATTTTGACTATAGCAGAAGTGGATTTACCTTAATATTTTTTGTCTGAATATGCTAGTATTTTATTTATAATATATGCTATACTATTTTTGGGTACTTAGATACTTACGAATGGCTTTTAGAAAACCCGAAGGTTCATTGTCGCCCCCACATAAGCCCGCCATTGGTCCCTATTCTGGTCAAGATTAATCCAGTCCCTAGCATCATATACCATCCCCTCAAATACTCGTACATTTCAATATTATCCTCCCATCCAATACATCTCGGCCTCCCAAAGATCTTTTTCCCTCAGGTCTTCTAACACTCTATGTGCATTTCTGGATTCATACATAAGTGCTACACAACCTGATCATCTCAAACATCTGGATTTAATGTTCCTAATTATGTTAAGTGAAGAATACAAATGCGTGCAGTTCTGCGTTGTTAACTTTCTCCATTCTCTTGTATCTTCATCCCTCTTAGCCCCAAATATTTTCCTAAGCATCTTATTCTCCAACACCCTTAACCTCTCTTTCTCTCTTAAAATGAGGATCCAAGTTTCACAGTCATGCAGAAAAATCGGTAGGAAAACTACTGTGTTATAATTTCTAACTTTCAGTTTTTTGAGTAGTGATATTAATTCTTATTTTTTTTTATTTTAAATTTTCTTTAATTCATTTATATTTGAGTTCCGTGTTCTTATTTTAAATAAAAAATATATATGAAGATTCACTCGAAATTAAATCAGACTGTTATCTTCGTGATCTTTTTTTATTGCACTGGATAAATTGACAAATGAAGAAATACTTTTCGGATGACATGGAAAATAATTTTGTGAGAGAAATTCAATAATATATTTAGATTTACTTATATTTTCGTTGTGAATTTTGTCCGAGTTTTCATTTCTATCTAGCCGGATGATTAAACCGAGGACTGTTCTTAATTTTAATGACTAAATTGTAAACTCCATTGAATTTCCAGAAGCAATTACTTCACGAACTTACAAACTATAATTTCCTTCTAACAAACATAGCGCCCTCTAGAAAAATCTGAATGTCGTTCTGCGTAATGCTGTTATATCAGATCTAAAATGTTTGACGTTCTGTATCTCAAATTTAGAATTTTGAAGTTCTTGTTCCAGAGGACGCCTCTATTGTGATAAAAACTGAATTGTTGCGAAAAGCATAATATATATAATGATAAATAATTTACATCTTCATGGTATTCTTCTTTAAAGATTATAATTACAATTATTTATTAGGGTGAAGTTAAGGCCATCACCATAAATCAACTTGAGGTAAAAGGTAATTTGCACAATATAATCAAATTATAATATTGAATGTTTCTCACGCAACGTGTCGAATGAGGTTTCGTTCCGTCGTGTAGATACTACAGACCAGGTTACTCGTCCATTCCGTCCGATAGGCCTATAGGCCAGGCTACTGACCTAGTCCATCCGATCCATCTTTGTGGAAAAGTGACACTGGGGGTTTTCTCTGGAAACTGGTCGAGTGAGATCACGTTTCGTCGTATAGATATTATAGGCTAAGCTACTGGCCCATTCCATTAGATACAAACCAGGCTAACATCCGAACTTCCTTTGTGGAAAGATGGCATTGGATGATTTCTCACGCAACGGGTCGAGTGAGGCGGCGTTCCGTATCGTTGACACAACATGATTAGAAGGTCACCGAGTGTATTGTCGGACCATCGGATCTGTGCCCCCTTAAGATATGCGAACTGAACCCTAATTCCTTCTCAGCCTCGGTAATTCATTTCTCTCCCTGCATTCCTATCTCTCTCTTTTCTGCCTCTCTCCCTTTCTCTCCCCACTACTCATAATTTTTAGCCTTCTTGTGGGACAGTTTATTTGCACTTACAGTCCAGTGTTGTCAACTCAACATGAATACTGTAGCACGGAGTGGTGAAAAAAATATTATTAAGCAAGTAATAGCATTCCTCGATGAAGAGAAACAAACAGTTCAATATCTGTTTACTAGAAATCAAGCAACGATAAGAGCAGCTGCGATCACAGGTGAGGCTCATTTTATTTCAATTGATTACAATACGTGCTAAAATTAATTTCTTAACTAATACTAATACAACATTTTTATGTAATTTGTATAGGCAGGTCAGAGCACCTAATAAAGAAAATCAGGAGAGAGGGAGTCTGTGCAGGAGATGAAACGCTAGAATCACCAGGGAAGAACAGACCAAGGGAACCTTTAATGCTTGTAGATGATATGGACCGATGTATTTTAAGAAGAAAGATACAAGAATTTTATACCATACAGAAAGAAGTTCCGACTTTGAAGAAATTATTGAAGGTTGCGAGAGAAGCAATAAATTTCCAAGGTGGGAGAGAAACGTTAAGGATTAATAGAAAAGAGAGTAGCTAGATTTGTTATCAATTTGGGTGAAGACAGCAGCAGTAGTGACTCGGATTCAGATATGTCCGGGATATCCCCTCTGTAATTTCATGCATAATACAAGTCTTGGTCTTTTGTAAATACCTAAATATTTTCATAAGCATAAATTAGAACCCCTGCTCATTATCATTATGTTATGTTATGTAGTATGTAAATATGTAAATAATTTCGCACGATGTAGTAACTTAGCCGGTTCCTACAATTTTATAGTTTTATTACGACTTCAGGATCACGTTCCAAACCTAACAAAATAGATTCTATTCACGTAATTTTCATTTAACCAACAAAATATATCCACTGTAAACATATAATTATCTCCAAATAATCGTAGAAGTCAATCAGCGTCATTAGACCTGCTTAAATTAAATTATGAATAAATAATTTACCTCACATTATTAATAAGCAATATTCAAAACACATAACACTGTTTGACGGACGTTTGGCAACACCCCTATTCGGCAAGGTTCGTGGTCTGCAGTTTAACTTGGTGGGAGGAAAGTGGTGGAATGGAATGAGTAGATGCGTTAACTTTACTAAGAACGACAGCGCTGAAGGTGCACAGATTCGATGGTCCGACAATACCAGCCCACATCCTGAAGCCACACTGGACTTGGAATGCAGACTTCCGCATTTATTGAAGGGTCACGTAACTCTTTATGTAATTGTGATAAGTATGAAATCTTCTCCGTACAATATTATACACGCTGAAGACTGGCTAATATTGAATAGCATGACAAAATCCTTCTTACTAACGTGAGGATGGTTATAACCTATTTGGTCTAACACTTTGTAGTTGCCTAATCTGCGACAGGGAGATATCGTACTGGTTGAGACGTCTTACGCAGCGCGTCTGACACCAGAAGACGGATCGCAACTCGTGAAAAAGTGTGATTCTTAGGTACCATCATCCTCTGTGGGAATATTTGTTCGTAAAGACAATATGCCTCTGTTACATTATAGTGGAAGAGAGACTCGTGTAATAGCATGCATAGATAGTCTTGTTAGAATGCATCTTTGTAGACTGACGAGGACAAAGTGAGGATCGTGTATTTAAGGGCAAATGTAGGCTTCGATGATGTTTCTTATTGGAAATCTCACGGAGAGAAGTGCGATTCGTGATTGTTTTCAATCTAGGTTTAATGTGTAAACATACATAAACGTAATACCTTCCGATAACGGCATTTGAAACCGTCATTTCCTGTGTAAAGGACGAGCGTGATAATTAGACATCGGATTTTAGGTTTTTACCTATTATTTTCCTTAATAGTCTATCAGGCCTACCAGTAACTATAATATATAATCTTATATGTCTTGCCTGCTATTATAATAATGACATTTGATAGTGTATATACGCACCTATTTACACGTTACGACATATTTTCGCTTTTTTGCTCCTATAACAGCCCTTTTTTGCCTTAAATCATATTTAAATCGTATTTCCCTCCAAAATAAGCAGTAAGAATTCAAAATATTAAAAATATTAATCCTCGAGGACGGAACTGGTGAGGGACCGACACTGCTACAGCCTAACAATAAATTAATTATATTGCAGTAGTCGGGTAAACGATCGCGGCAGTCTTTGTAGGCAGACAAGTGTCGGTCCTTTTATTTATGGCAGGAGAGGCAGCCAGATCAAAAGACTTTGTCAACAATAGTTATTCACGCAAAATCCATTGTGAAAAGTTTAAGACTTCTTTCTTCACACATTACCGAAACAGTTGTAGCTAGACAGTCTAGGAAAGAGCTTCAAAATTTTGGTATTGTGCTTATGTGCTTGTGCTACAAAATGCAGAAACTGAAAACTTCCAAAAAGTGTATTAATAAGACAATGGATTTCAGATTTTCAATGTTTTACGACAGATGGGAAAGTTGTTTTGTATCAGGACTATAACAAAGATATAAATGTATTTTTATTATAAAAATAACTTTTTCTTATTCCATTTACGAATATGGATCTGATTTTTCATTTCACAAAAATATATGTACTTAGCCCATGTTTAGCGGCCATACACACGTAGGTAAGAATATAACATAACACCTCTATACCACATGGAACTCTCCAACAAAAGACATGAACTTACACCCCAACATTTGGAAATGATGTTGATGATTATATTATGCAAAAAATTACGGAAGATATATATATATAGAGAGAGAGACAGAGATAGAGATAGAGATATAGAGATAAAGAGATATATAGAGAGATAGAGATAGAGAGAGATAGAAAGAGAGAGGAGGGGGAGGGGGAGAGAGAGAGAGAGAGAGAGGAAAAAATTGTGCTGTTTTCAACATATGTGTCAATTGTCAGGACTTAATTATATATGTGTTTTGTTTAAGTTTAACTAGCTAATTATTTCTATTTGAAAATCTGGAAGCAAAAATTTTATCCGTGTTTTGTATAAATTTAACTATATATTTTGATGTACCGAAGTACATATGATATTTCCATGCAGATATTCTGCGTCATATCTGCATGGAAATATCATATGTACTTCGGTACATCAAAATATATATGATATGCGTAATAAATCACTTTGTGATTTAAGACGGCGCCCATACCGTCGGATCCCGGCCAACCAGTAACTGATTCGAGTGCACCTCAACACATGTATGGACTTCGGTCCTGCGTTCATAGACATCTATGACGTAGTGCAGAGGGCGGCCACTAGAGGGAACCCAAGAGATGGAGCTTAATCTGAGACGATTCTAAACGGCGTCGGGGTTGTATCCGGCGAGGCTTAGTGGATAAAGCATCAGCACGTAGAGCTGAAAACCCGGGTTCAAATCCCGGCGCCGGAGAGAATTTTTCTCCGTTCCATCACTCTTTCATAAATTTAACTAGCTAATTATTCTTGTTTGGAAGTCTGGCAGCAAAAATGTGTTTGCCTCAAAGACATGAATACACTAGTTTCAAAATATTCATTAAAATGTGAATAATTTTAAAATATTAAGTTCGGTAATAAAATGGATATATAAAAGGCTGAAGTGTTTGTTTTGTACTTACGTTTGTGCGAATACGAATGATGAAATGTTATATCAATCGAACCATTTCAAGTATAACACACTGTATTTATTTTACTTATATCACTTACGATGAATTTTCATAAATGTCATTGTACCTGTTTTGAAAAAATAAGAACCTATTTTACATATGCTTACAATCTATAAAGATACCTAAAGCTTAATTTTTAGAGCCTAAAAATCCGATGTCTAGTGATAATACACTGGTAAAGTAGAAAAAACTAGCATGAGCGGTCGCACTAGTGACTATGAAGCGAGTCAGCGTTCACGGAACGTCTTAACGGCAGTGCTAAGTTTACAATCAGCAGATCAGTTAAATCACCCGGTTTATAATTTCCGTCCAATTTAAAGCCAATATGCGAGGGTATTTCATAAGTCATAACAACTATATTGTATCAGCCAATAAAGCAGCAGAAATAGATATTCACTATATGCGATTGAAGGTCACTGGAATATGCTTCGCAATGCTAGCACCAAATTGAAAAAAAACATTTCTATCACGAAGAACTGCAATTTTCACGTATGATCGCTGTTCAACTTTATTTACATCCATCTTGAGCACAGCCTCTAGCATATTTACTTTTGCGTGTGCTGTCAACTAGCCATCAATACACACAGACGCAATCTGGTGATGGCATTCCGTATAGTGTACCACAGGTTTTCAAACGTATATACTGAACTAACCACATTTTCGGTTATTCCGAAGATATAACATACAGTAGCTGCCATGACTTATGAAATGACCCTCGCATTTTGTATCTAACCCTAAACATTCAAAGCACCTCGTTTATTACTGTTTGTTTTGCTGTCATGTGATTTGAATGGCATAATAGTCATTATATTATTTATTTTAGTATTACTTTTCAATGATATACATTTAATTACATGCTTTATTAGGCCTACACATTTATTATGTATTTACATAATATGATAGTAGTTGTAGGTAGGCAGTAGAACACGTGTAGTACTAAGTTGTTGATATGGACCCATTCTGTTACCACCAAATTTTGACGTAAGAAATGGTCACTAAATATTGCCTGAAGATCTGTCATTCAGAAAGAGGATTTTTTCAACGCCGTATTTACATTATGAAGAATCCACGTTGAAGATTTTATTTATTTAAAGATTCTTTGTCCTTGGCCGGATGTGATCTAATAGCAAGCGTGGTAACTACCTAGAACGAACGTATTTCATTCACAGTATCATTGTACATAAAATTTGGTTTCCAATTAATGAATTGCATTTGATGGGTAAGTTTTGAGACTGGCAGATGTTGAAGTCATCTCATAAAATCAGAAATCTCTATGTACGTAATTTTTATTTTATATAAATTATTTTCAGCAAGTTCGTATTTCCGGGACTGGGTGTGGGATACTGAAATCACATATCCGTTAAGATCTTAAACGCCTCGCACATGGTTGCGCGATACATACAATATGGCTTTGAGCCAGAATTTATACTAGATAGTGTTGAAAAGGACTCTTCCACTTGTTCATGAGAAAAAAAGAATAAAGTGCTAACCTCAGCTGGTACAGTAAGTAAAATGAATGTAAGAAAAAGATTTATCACTTTCTGCTCTCCACGTGGCAAACTTCAGCTACTTTTAGCTTCCTTACAGTCGATGAAAGTTATGCAGTAAACTTTCCTGTAAATTAGATTATCTCGTAATATGCCAACACTACATCGCGCGAAAGAAATATCGCATAATGCTTATCACACCCACACTCAAAAAGCCGATACAGCCGCCGACTAGTATTAGATATAAGCCCACAAATCACCTAACTTTTAAGTAGATGTACTAGTTTAAGTCTATGAACATTTCTACATCATTTCGAGAAGCAGATGAAAATTTACGAACGTTTTTAAGAAGAGAGAATGTTGTGGCATAAATGGTAATCGCAAATAGGAATTATGAATATTATCTGTGGCTTGAATTTTATCATCACTACAGTACCAAAATAGTAAGTAGTAATTATCACTGTTATCATCTGGCTTTGCATTTTTGTCACGCTGAATTTATCGAGGAATATAGCCTTGTGCACTGGCTCGCAAAACTTTTGTCCTATGAATTAATGTGGAAGTGAAATTTGTGAGATATTACGTTGGCAATATGTCTACATGTCCCACTCCACATGTCGTCCTGGGAAGGGAGGTATTTGAACTCTGAGTTGCAGGTATATACCTAGCTCATCTAACCAACCTTTTAGAGCAATAACGGTATATGTAACCGACAGAAATATAATATTGAGTCTATTTTGCACCGAAATGTTTAAAATATGTTGTTTATTTCTCTTGAGTATTATATCTGCAATGCTTGGGAAAAGTGGCATAAGCCAATTTCCACAACAATTTTTTATTAGTTTATTCACAACTTACGGAACATCTGCTCGCTTGGGAAAAGAGACATAAGTATTTCTCCCATTAGAATAATCCATACAGAAGAAAATCAAATCGGCATAAACCAGTGTGAAGACAGTTTTTTTCGTCTCCTGTAAAATTAACATTTTTGACTTATGCCACTTTTCCCGAGCACTATAGATATAATATTCCAGAAAAAATTTTCATCTTCCCTGCACGTATAAATACCATGATGGATCATAAACATAGAATAGATCACGTCGCGTTTTGACAAGAATATTATGAATATTCATGGGAAAATATAATATTTTCAGATTTAAAGATTTTCTCAAACACCAGTCATGGGCCTATTCATGTATTTCGTCCTATTGGGTCCACAAACTTCCAGCCAGAATATGTAACATCAACACAAAGCAGTGGACGTATTTCTGTCGCTGATTTTCAGGCTATGAGGAGGAACTCTGTGTAAAATTGAAGAGAATTTGACTTCCCAGCAATATATCTACATACTGGAAAATACTGTATGCTACCTAGCATGTGGATGTTATAACTTGATATAATTATATTTTTTCAAAAGGACAATTCCTCCATCTACGCATCTTTGTTGTATTTGATATGGTTCCAATATCATGTTTGGTGTTGAAAGCACAGACATTTGCTATTTGTATATGTTTTGCTTATTTTTTAGTTCGTTACATCCACATTTTCGTTTCATTACTATATGAGAGTAATATGCAACCTTTTTTTATGTGTGCAAAATATAAATTATACTGCTGTATCCTACGAGATTTAACTGACAATCAAGTTTTAAATTATACAGTACACATACCCATAAAAATTTGTTTTAATAGAATTATTTACCCTATTTTTAGAATGTTAATCTACCGATTGTTAGTGCCACCTTTAATCAATGTAATTTTATTAACGTAGAGTTATTACCATGACAACAGCCAAAGAAAAATAAGCTATAGGCGCATTAAAATGCAAAGAACCGTGGCGTGAGGAGGAGCTATAAAATGCCGTGTTTATTAAATTTATCTATATCACTAGACCACTAAGTAAACATAATATTCTCTTTAAGTTTACTATATAGCTTGGTTCAATCTGTTGTGAGGAGGGGTGATTTGTTACCTGCGGGGAACTACCTGCCACCTACGCTACTGTCCTAGAGTGAGTACAAATACCAACTTAAGAATGAGAAAAACTGTACAGTATATCGGACAAAAGTTTTGCGAGCCAGTGTACGGAGGGAGTTCAAATGTCTGGCGCTCACTGCATAATTGGCGGTACAGTAGGCCTACGGTGAATGTAAAATATAACGGAGCATATCATGACAACACTGCAACTTAATTTTAATGGTTTGCACAATCGAAACGTTTTGAACAAATATGGTTGCCACGCCATTGATTACAATTGAATTTCAAAATTAATAATCTGATAATAAATATACAACAGAAGTTTTATACATACAGTATATATCAGTGTTGTTTATACACCTCATACATTATTAAAGTAGCCTTTGAAATTATCTTAAAATTCAAAATATATCAATAAAACTAAATTCATTATGTTTCATGAGTTAAATACGAACGGTGACATGAATAAAATTGATTTACATACATCCGTTACTTACATAAAAATTTGAAACTACATATTCCGTGAAATTCATGTAACACTGATGTTTGTACACTTACTTCACGGACAGAAGGTAGTTACGTTTAGATGCACAGTAAACAAGCAGGCGGTGCGAACAGGGTTGTCTTTCAGTTTAGGTCACTTGCTGTTAGTCTGTCATTGAGAATTGTGTACAATGGAGCGTCGTAAAGAGTTCAGTTCCGATTTAAAGAAAGTTATTGTTCGCCTGGCTCTGAAGGGCTATTTATGTAGGGAAAGAGGTAAAGTAGTGCATTGTACAGTACACTGTAAAAAAATCTCTAAATCATGGAACTTGGAGTAACTTGGCAAGAAAAACCAAGCAAATATTGCTAAATGGACGTGACGAGAGATTCATAGTTCTTCAAGTTGTCAAAAATCCAAGAATAAATATTTCACAAATTCCAGTCACGATTGAAGAGACTTCAAACACGAAGATCAGTAATCAAACTATCCGGTGTGTGTTGTGGAAAAAATGATTACCATGGCAGAAGACACGAAAGAGGCCGCACATTAGTGAGGCAAATCGAGCTCAAAGATTAGACTTCGATAAAGAACATGTTGGTAAGGATGAGGAATTTTGGAACAGGGTGATTTGGTCAGATGAGACGGAGATAAATCTTTATGGTTCCGATGGCATTCATAGGATACGAAGAAAGTCCAACACAGATAACGACAAAAACAACACATTACCTACAGTGAAACACGGGAGTGGATGCATACTATTGTGGGGCTGTAAGTCTGCAAATGGTGTGGGGAATATTGAGTTCTAAGATGGGATTATGAATAAGTATGTGTACAATAACATTTTAAGGTCAAATGTTAGGCAGAGTACACAAAAAATAGGGATGTCACTTGTGTATATGTTCCAACAAGACAATGACAATAGACGTACTGCTCAAATCAATAAGGATTGGCTCATATGGAACATATCCCAACAACTGGGAACACCTCCTCAATCACCAGACTTTTTCCCCTTCGAATATTTGTTGGAAATTTTGAAAAGAAAAATGTGAGAAAGCTGAAGTGTACAACCATAGAGGATTTCAAACGTGTAGGCTAGTGACAGAAAAACGAGCTAAAATTAAACTAGAACAATGTAAAAACTTGGTAAAATGAATGCGAAAGAGATGCCAAGCAGTAATAAAGTCGAAAGGTTATGCTACAAGATATTAATTGTTTTTAAAAAGTATAAATAATCTAAGTATACAAACAAGACTGTTACATAGAAATTGGACATGTTTTTGTTTATTTTGTTTTGTTTAATGTATTCAGAAATTTATACTTTATTTTTTGACTTTAATATATTCCAAAGTCCATGTGTAATAATTCTCTCATATGAAAATAAATTAAATTATATATTTTCATATGATAAATTAGCGTTTTATTTTGAAAATAGATCTGTACAAGCAACACTGTTAGCCTATATACTGTATATACAAACAATAATTCACACCTATTTATTTAAATAACTACTATTACAATGACAAAAAATATACATTCTAAGAATATGTTACCATTCCTTACGTAAAAATAATCATTTTCAAATTCCGAAATAAACAACTGCGGTGTAGATATTGATGGCTGCATTTGTCTCCTGGTGCACCTTCTATATGACTGAACGGGATCACAGTGAACTCATCGACATACAAACATAAGTAACAACGTGCGTTTCTACATAATACAAGTCAGACCTCATAGAGATCTTGTAACCTGCTTGTGCCTTTGACTGACGTCATTAATGTACCTGGAGAAACTACTTCATCCATTATAGCTCTTGTGACAAAAATGCGAAGCCTGGTTATTATATTTAGTTATACCACCACCACCACCACCACCATCATCATCATCATCATCATCATCATCATCATCATCATCATCATCATCATCATCATCATCATCATCATCATCATCATCATCATCATCATCATCATCATCACTGAAATGGAGACGGAGAAGCATTTCAGATAATGAGAGATTTATAAATTATTAATTTTCCTTCTCTATTGTGTCCCACATCTCTGTAATATTGTCATAGCATACGAGATGCGTTTCAAGAATTCGTGGCCTGAAACATAGATAGCACAACCATTGCTAGCGGCAATTTTGTATTAGCACCAAATATAATTTTCTGTTGACTTCATTCTCAGGAGAGACCAGAAATGTCGAATGACAACCTGGTGGCATTTGAGAAAAAACATTTTGTGTAGTTTAATTTTGAAATTAGTGCGCCGAACAGATTGGCAAAAATGGAAAACATCGTGCTTCGTGTTGTCATTAAAAACGTTGAACGTTATGTTTTATTTAACGACGCTCGCAACTGCAGAAGTTATATCAGCGTCGCCGGATGTGCCGGAATTTTGTCCCGCAGGAGTTCTTTTATATGCTAGTAAATCTACTGACACGAGCCTGTCGCATTTAAGCGCACTTAAATGCCATCGACCTGGCCCGGGATCGAACCCGCAACCTTGGGCATAGAAGGCCAGCGCTATACCAACTCGTGTTGTATTAAATATTTCGTAAAAAAAGGGAATGAGTCCAACAGAAATTAAAGCAGATTGGGGGAATCTGCTCCAGCATTTTCAACTGTGAAAAAATGGGCGGCTTTATTTAAACATGGTGGATAGTGTGTGGTAGACGATCCCCGCAATGGACATGCAGTAACAGCAACAAGTGAATATATCATAGAAATAATCCACGATATGGTGCTGAATGACCGTCATCTGAAAGTGCGGGAAATTAGCGAGGTTATGCGTATCTTAACTGAAAGGGTGCGCCACATCTTAGACAATGTCTTGGGCATGTCCAAGGTCTCCACAAGGTGGTTCCGCGTTTATTAACACCAGAACAAAAGCACGTCCGATGTCAAATTTCGAGAGATTATCTGGCTCGATTCGAGAAAATACGCTCAGTATTTTCAGGAGGTTTGTGACCACTGATGAAACCTGGATACACTACTACATACCAAGAGACAAAACAGCAGTCGAACTCCGCCTTCAAAGAAAGCAAAAGCTGTTCAATCGAATGGGAAAGTCGTGGCGTCCGTGTTCTGGGATTCTAAGGGAACGATTATGATTACCTATCTAGTAAAGGAAAAACGACAACCGGAGAATATTATTCAAATCTCCTGCAGCAACTGAAAGGGAATATTTGCGAGAAGAGGCCAGGTATGGCCAAGAAGAAAGTGTTGTTTTATCATCACAATGCACCTGCTCACACGTTTGCAATATCGGTTGCTGAACTACACGAATTACGGTTGGAATAACTGTTGTTACTCCCTCCCACACTCACTAGATCTCGCACCCTCAGACTTCTTTCTTTTCCCAAAGCTCAAAACTTACGCTACAACTGATTTACCACGGCTGACACTTTACGCTTACTAAATGCTTGAAATATTTATTTTCTAGTCATTGCCTCTAATCACCAATAATCTAGTAATATGGTATCAATTTTCATTTTTTATTAGTTTGAACAACTTCCGAAAGATTTGAAGCGACACACACTATATTTTATTTTGTCCGCAGGATACATATAAACACCTTGACATTCTCACACAATTTATTAAGCACAGATTTTCAATACAAGTATACAGGGTGTAAGGGATATAAGTGCCATTATTTTAATTGATGATTGTTCACATCATAATGAAGAAAAATGTTCTCTCAATTTTTTTCTAATTGCAATATTTAACTAATTACTAAAGTTTACAATATTAGGCGTTTGGCAACGTTTCTGGGTGGGGAGGAGGGAGTTTACAAGTACACGGTATAGTCAAGCGGATACAAACATACCGGTACAAAACAGATTCTCTGTTCTAATGCAGGGGCGGATCGTTGTTTAGATAAAACGAACAGGAAATACAAACTTTCAATCTCATTAATAGAACTTTATGGTAAATTTCCATTTTATTTAACAATATTGGCAATATTGGTCCTTTTTTTATTGTACGTCTAAAAAATAAACAATAATGGTTTACTGCACACAATCACACGAACTTTTTTTTAAATTCAACATTTTAATCTCTCCCGCTTCCATAAAGCAGTACCATTTTTAAAGAAATTTCTGTTTGTGTGATTTTCGAAACGAGGTAAGAGACTACTAGTTTCTAATAATCGTTGAGAAACTGCTACAAAAGTTCGCCGATCAGGTAACCTTCATAGCGGGAAACATTGACGGTACATCTTCTTGCCTCGCTTGAATTACGATGACTTTCTCCATAAATTAATAACATATGATATTTCTAAACTGTGAATGACATTGTAAGTTGTTTATGGAATACCTGGTACCGAACTGTCATCCCTATGGCTAGGGAGCTTGAACTCAGCTGACATGTACAGTTACCCTTAAAAAGAATGAGACGATTCTTGGTTGTCGGAAGTTAAAGTTCTACAGCGCGGTTCACTCGATATCGACGTATAACGATAAGTAACATGACAAATAGAACAAGAATTGTTACAAGGACCACAACAAGGACAGGGATCAGAATAAGGATCACGAAGAAGACAGCCATTTAAAGCCACGATTTCACAACATAGCTCGGGTAACAAAATATCATTGCTTCTCTGTACCGAATGGCAAATGCCTGCTATCGGATCTACATTCTGGACTGCTGCTGTCACTGTCTTGTCTCGGTAGCTCATATAGTAGCGTGTCGGTTCCACAGTATAAACGAAACGTTTCGTGTTCGATCCCATGTAAAACTCTTTTTTTTTATTGAGGTGTAATTAATTTGTTCAGAGTTCCTCGACTGTATAATTTGTCGAAAAATATGGAATAATTTATGCCCAATTTTTTGGTCTACAAGTGGGCTGAACCTCGTCGAAAAATAAATAAATCTTACTTGGAAGTTAAAAGTATTCTTCCTGAAACAAAAATCATAAAAAACAAAAAGAGACCCGTTAACTTAAAATCTTGTCCGCATACCATCATACATTTCTCCAATCGAAATCCACTCGATTGGTAGCGAAGGCAAGATGGTTGACAGCTTGTGCTTCCCCAATATTTCCATTTGCGCAGCCCTCCGGCTCCTAATACCGCGGTTCCTCAACCTGCTGATCACAGTCTGTGAAGAACCGGGAAAGTTAGATGCTGCTCTTATTTCGTTAGCAGTCCGAAAGGGTCCAGTCGAACTGTCTCGAATAAGAGAGCATCCTCTTCCAATGAAGAAATCCGCAGACGCCCATGGAATAGGGCGATTTTCGACCTCCCCTGAATTTTGTAACGATGAACCCCCTCGCTGCTGTACTTCCAGGAACACCGACCAAACGGCCGGCAGATCTAGCCCCATATCCAGCCTCAACTAGAGCTATAACTCGCTGTCTCATGCCACGTCGGTTCGCCATTACGATGAGAAATGAGGGATGACGATAATACTTTAGTGTAGACAATGACTATTTAGCGTGATATATAATTATTGAAATAATGGGCATC
Source organism: Periplaneta americana (assembly GCF_040183065.1). Classification (NCBI taxonomy): domain Eukaryota; kingdom Metazoa; phylum Arthropoda; class Insecta; order Blattodea; family Blattidae; genus Periplaneta; species Periplaneta americana. Next base: position 36,392,006 of record NC_091133.1, read on the forward strand.
TTGCACAGTAAGAGTTAATAAGTCAACCCTAAATTAAATATTTAAATAACAGGATATAACAGGAAGTCTAATTATTGTTGCGAAACTAATCAAATTAAATCTAATTACGTTAAGTAAACAAATCCCAAGTTATGACACCACATTGCTACAGCTAAATTCTAGGTTATTAACATAATTCATTTTAATTGTTAGTTTTTAATATATATGCATTTACATAGTATGTGTGTATGTATAAATGCATTCATTATATTAACGTTTACAATATTATAACTTGTAATTTTGTACTGTCTGTGATCATTAACACAATCTGAGGAATTTGTAAAACTCTATTTCAACGTTATTTAGCTATTTCAAAGTTATTTAGACAAAAAAAAATCGTTGTATAGACTAGGAATTGTGGGTGGATGTCGTTATTGAGGTCCCACGTTGGACGCCATTTGAGGGTGAGTGGTTATTGGGACCACACGTTGGGCGCCATTTGAGGGTGGGTGCGTCTCGATGTTGCGTGAGATTCACTCAGGGTAGCCGAGGTACTGTTGTGGTGTAGGTTGATGTCGGGAATAATCCCAAGCCGGCTACTTATATAAAAGGCAGTGTAAATTCCAAAACTATAAGTTTATTGTCGTATTCACTTGGTAAACCCTAGAGTATGTATTTCCGGCTGACTTATAATTCAATCGTTGGTCGCAATTCTGTATCGACTCAGTTGCAGCTCTGAATAAGCTCTATCCGATACTATAAATTCAATACTCTGTCCCGTACACTACGACACGAAGCGAAATAGTAGTCCTGACGACACCAAACGAAGTAGTTATTGTGCCCTGTATGTAGGGCTGCCGACACGATGTAAAGTAGTTTTGATGATCTCCGCTCCGAAGCGGAATAGTAGTCATCATCTCCGCTCCCCGTCACCCTTATTTATAAAAACCTATCCTACGCTAAAACTAACTATTCTATTGGTTAAAAACTACGTCACTAACTGGCCTAAAATCTATTCACTATTGGTCCAAAGTGACCTCATAAGCTGGACCAAGATCTCTTCTTATTGGGCGCGAAATATGTCATCTCTAAATTTAAACTTTGGATTTCCCATAACATCTAATTAGTTTGTATATCTCACAAGAATACCCGTTCTTTGGAAAACCCAAGCTTGGCAGTATCTTTCCCACGGGTCTAGTCCGACTCCGGCTTTAGAATCTTATGCTTCATCGAGTCTCTGTACGAAAACCCCGCTCAAGGTGGCCCTAAATCTGTCCGATGCTGACAAGTGACGAAACACCTGTGTGAGGAAGCTAATTCTAACGAAGTCGCCAGAACATCCCCGCGAATACATGTAATAAAAATATGGAGATATCACTTCGCTGATAAATCGGTCTCTCCCTCTCCTAATTACTGCTTCAAATGCCCATCTACATAACCATTGGAAATTCCCGAAAGAGTTTTCAATGTTATGAGATGTCCCCGCTTTCTGCCTATAACTAGCCTCATAGTTCCCCCACGCGATCAGCCGGTAACACATTATTTACAATACAGTGAGATTACAATGTCACTACAAACAATTACAATAAATATTACATATATCTTCACAAGCCTTTCTATGTACACAACTCTCACACAATAAGCACAACAATGTACAATTTAAATCCACATTTACATATGTACAATACCATTCATTCACATATTTACATTTATTTATTAATTGATCAATTACACACTCTGCGTGCTTGGTCGTACCAGCCGCCCTGTACAGGTTCACCTAGCTGTACGCGTGAGACTAACCATCCTACTCTTTCTCATTCCTGCCTCCTAGCCTCTCCTGTTTGAAAGGCCGCAAGAGTTGCTTGTGGTACCTTCCAACAGGTTTACTTTTTCCCCTTTCTACCAATTCGAAAGTATGGTCTCCATATCTACTTTTAATTTCGTAGGGCCCTTTGTACAGTAGCTCCATGCGTGAGTAACGTCCTCTAAGGGCGGAAGATAACTTCACGTCCCTTAGCAATACCAAATCGCCGGGTGAGGGCTCCCATTTGTGGCGATATCTTTTAACTTTACCGAGTCTATACTCAGCCTTTTTCCTGATTCGGTCGAAAGCTAGTTTACACAGTAGTTCATCACTAGGAGGCTCACCCTCCTGTATTGCCTGCGGCAAACTCTTTATCATGGGATCGGGATCGATCCCTAACATAAGTTTGATCGGAGCTATTCCGGTCGTTGGATTGGTAGAGTGGTTCATGACTCTCTCAATCACCTCACATTGCCTAAACCAGTCCTTATGGTTTCGGTGACACAGAATACGGAGGTACAATGATATATCCCTAAGCGCTCTTTCGCAGGGATTACCGCTGGGAAAGTATGCGGAGCAATTGTATAGTTTCACGCCCGCATCTTCCAGCCTTTTGCAAAACACTTTCGATTTATGTACCGACACATTGTCACTGAGCACCGCTGTTACCGGGCCGTAAGTCGGTATGTAGTCTCTAACCAGCTTATCAGCACACAACTTGCTAGAGATATTTCTTAAAGGGTAAATCTTTACAAATTTTGTGAACACATCGTACGTAACAAATATGTACCTGTGTCCGAAGGACGATGTGGGCATTGGACCGTGTTCGTCCACTGCTACAAGTTCATTCTTTTTACCCCTGATAATGACCTGTGGTACATTGTCATACCTTACATTTAGAGGTTTCGCCCTCTGGCAGACCTCGCAACGAGATATTACCCTTCTAACCTTCTTTGACAGTTGCTTAATATAAAATGATTCTGACATAGTTAAAATGATCCTGTCACTCCCAGAGTGACACATAGATAGGTGAAAGTTGTTTATAAGTTCACTCTTCATACTCGCAGGTATGTATATCTTCCACTTCTGGATATCCCTACCATGCAATTTATACAAGATACCAGAGCGCAATCCATACACTTCGTCTTTCACCTGTGAGATTTCTCTAGCTTTGTCCATTAAGGCCCTTATCGTGGAATCCTCCTGCTGCAAATCTGCAATTTTCCGAAATTTTCCCGTCAGAGCTCCATTCCTCGTGGAATCAATTTTCATCACGGCAATTTCATACGCGGGGGCGGTGATAGTTTCCGGTAGCCCCGATTTGGAATTCAAACGAGAGAGACAATCACCAAAGATATTGTCTGCCCCCGGAATATGTCTAATCGTCACATCATGAGCCAAAATTTCGTGCACATATCTAGATATTCTAGAGTTCGTCAATTTGCATCTACTCAGAAACGCTAGGCTTACATGGTCAGTAAATATGATGATCTGCCTATTAAAGATATACTGACGGAACTTCTGTAGTGCGAAGTACACAGCAGAAATCTCTAGTTCCGTGATTGATGCGTTGCTTTCGGTACGCGACAGTCCCCTAGAAGCTGTGGCAATCACATGTCGCCTATTATCTTCATCCGTCTGACATAGAATTGCTCCATATCCATATGAAGACGCATCCGTATAAATCTGAAAAGGTAGGCTGTCGTTAGGCCTTTCCAACAGAATTGAGTCGGCAAAAAGCAGTTTCGTTCGATCGAATGCTTCCTGCTCTGCCGACCCCCACCTGAAGGGTGTATCCTTCTTCAATAATGCTCTGAGTGGGGCTACATGCTTAGCATAATTGACGAGAAACCGATTCTGGTATTGTAGGATACCTAGATATCTACGAACCTGTTTCCGGTTCCGCGGCGGCGGGATCCTCGCAATGCTCTGAATTCTCTCGTGGTCCGGTCTAATTCCGTCAGACGAAATTACGTAACCCAGGAAAACTGTCTCAACTTTAAAAAATGCTGTTTTCCCCAGCTTGACTGTCATACCAGCCTCTCTCAATTTAGTAAGTACAAAATCAATATCCCTAATATGCCTATCCACATTATTGCCATATATAAGAAAATCGTCAATGTACTGTGCCAGAAAACCTTTCGTCGAATCACCAAAAATTATGTCAAGTGCCCTTAGTAGCGCAGATCCAGAACTCGCGGTGCCGAATGGGCATCGGGTATATTGATAAACTTTCCCGTTATGTAGGAACGCTGTGAATTTTCTCGAGTCCTCGTCCAGCGGAATCTGCCAATACGAACTGGTCAAGTCCAAACTAGTGAATATAGAACAGTCACTGATACGCCCTAACAAAGTGTCCACTGACTCAGTCCTGAAATTATCTTTCACTGAAAACGAGTTAACGTGTCGGGCATCTATCGTTACTCTTAAGCTTCCATTGGGCTTCCTAACCCAGCACAATGCATTTACGTAAGACGAGTCCGATACTTCTATAACTCCGTCTTTTAACATATCATTTATGACTTCGTCTGCCTGATCCCTTAAAGATAGAGGGATGGGTCTACATTTATGCCGAAATTCCTCCATTCCTACCACCTTAATTTTGTGTGTATACACTCTACACAGACCCGGCGCGTCTGAAAAGACATTTAAATGGCTACCTACAACATCCATTAAGCGTTTTCTTTCACTCTCACTCAGGCCGTGTGCCTGGCTAACTTTATCTCTCACTATTTCGAAAGTATCTGTCTTCCTATTGTTATACGCGTCTACCTGCCTAAGATCGCCCGGCGAAATCTCATTACAATATCTGGCCCTACCGCTAACGAGATTACGTCCTAATTGTCTCGCCTGGACTAATTCGCCGATACACAACTCGCATTCTCCGCAGCCTACTTGACACACTCCCCTAGTTACCTCGTTACCTTCCCAAGGATTAACCTCTATAATTACATTCTTACAAATTTTGAGGTGCTCTACAAAAAATAACTCTTCCTGTAATTCTATCTCTCCCGCGGTTCTCTCATCTAACTCAGCTCGAGCGTTATTGCTACTGAATGGGACATGGCCTACACTGCCGTTACCTGCCGTAACCCCTAGTCTGTTTTCCCTGAAATCTAATAGCGCGTCCCATTCATAGAAGCTTTCTACTCCAATAATGATGTCGGTAGTCAACCTTTGTATCACAAGAAAAATAGCATTTAATTTCACTTCTCCGCACTCTAACTCGAACCACACTTGATATTTTACCTTTTCCTTCTTCTTGCTTAGGGCGCCTGCACAGTACAGTGAACATATGGGTAACGTTTGCAGTTTTATTCCTGAATCCCTAACCTTTTGAAAAAATTCCAAGCTGCATACATTATTTGTGGAGCCCGAGTCCAACAACACACAACACTTAATCCCAAATATTTTAGCATCTATATAAGGCAATACATAAGTCCCATTATTTTCTAACTCTGGGTTAGTAATCTCGCTCTGTCTCTTTACGCTTACCGCGTTGGTGGATTCTTTTGATAGTGACTTATTGCACTTAGCTACAGAAATCTCCGAACCCTTGAGACTTCTGTCTAGCAGTTTCCCGAGTGTGATGCAGTCGGTTCCACTGCTACCTCGTCTCTATTTCTACAATTTATAGGCTCCCGGCCCATACTCATTCTGACCGGACTTTGCTGACGTCCGTTCATGTCTCTATTCCTGCTTTGTCCCACGTTACACTGTGTAGGTGGCCTATTGCACCCTTGTGAGGCCATTTCTTGTAGGACGCCTCGCCTATCTCTCTCCTGCTCCTGTCTCCTCCAATCACCTCGATTTTGCGGTCCCCTGCTAAAATTAGGCTGCCAGAATCCCTGTCTGTAATTTCTGTTCCTAAGCCAGTGTGGTTGGGTTCTAAGCCTATTATTTCCATTTTCTTGTCTTCCCGTGTACCATCGTATGTGGTTAACCCTACGCACGGGACCAACACCTCCTCGATCGTTCCTCATCCTGTTATGACTACTCTGGTTATTCCTACTATTATTGTAAGGACCCCCAAAGGGCGGGTCAATCCTTCTCTCCCTGTTGGGACTTTTCCCTCCGTTATGGCCATTATGGTACCGACTATGTGCATTGTTGGGGCTCCTGTCACCACCCCAGTTACTCTGAGTTTGGGCTCCTGTCCTTGGGGATGAAAAGGCCGTACTTGCCCCCTTCCCCGCTTTCTGGTCGGTGGGGCTTGAACCCTTTCCTTTGCCATGTTCATAATCTGCCTGTCCACTACATTCATAGTGCGTGGCGTCCGAACCATCCAGCGCAGTCAGTAAATCTATTGTTTCCCCGAAGTCTCGGGGCCCTGCTACGATCAGATTATATCTTATGTTCTCGGGATACTGCGAAATCACAGTTTGGATCAGCTCTGAATCCGGTATTGGCGGATTGAGGCTTTTCCCTTTCTTAACAATTTCAAGAAAATAGTCTATCATAGAGACGCCTCTTCCCGCGTCAAACCTGCTCTGACTAATTTCCTTCCTAATTCTTTGTTGTTGTCTTTGTCCCCAGTATCTCTCCCAAAATTTTTCTCTGAATTCCTCATAAGTGACATTATCCCCTAGGGCCACTAGCGCCCAGTTGAGTGGTCGGCTCTTTAGGCTCTTTCGTACGACAGTCATTTTTAAGTCATCCGGCACCCCTCTTACTCTAAAGTACGTTTCTAGCTCACTTATGTAGTTATGTGGGTTTGAAAATTCAACCTCATCAAAAATAGGGTAACCAATCTCATTCAAAATGTGAGTGGGGTACTGGGGACGGCCTAAATATGCCTTGTCGTTTACATTTATCAACTCACTACGCACATCATCCCGTGAGGTCTGACATTCCTCACCAACACTATTGTTAACATGTCTTACATTTATGTTGCTACCTGATGCCGGGCTCTCACTTGTGCCCTCTTGTCTAGAAACTGCACGGTCCGAGCTGCTATGTCCGCTTAAATTTGCGGGACTACCCCCATTTAGTACGTCGTTTATTGAGTTTAGTTTACTTCTTAATTCTTCCAAACATTCGTTATCCGCCCTTTCTTTATTCTTTATGGCTCGCTTGAGACCGTCCACTTCCTGATCCATCTCACCTATTTTCTCTTCCACCGAATTCTGAATTTCCCGAACCTTTTCCACTATCGTTTCCTCAACAGCTGATTTTAGGTCGCTATTCTCTCTAGTAGCGCTATCTCTAACTCTAACTTCTAAATCCTTCATACTTTCTGAGATCCTATCCATAGCTATCTTCAACTGATTCTCCATTCCGATCCCATTCTCGGCTAATTTCCCCCTCTAGCTTCTCTATTTTGTCCTCCATCTTGTTTCCTCTCTCCGCTAATTTTGCAATATGATCTCTAATCTCTCTCGAACTTTCCCCCAATCTATTTTCCATTTGTTTTATTTGTTCTCTACTTTCCCTTGAATTGTTGTCTAATTTATTTTCCATTTGCTTTATTTGTTCTCTACTTTCCCTTGAGTTATTCTCTAATTTATTTTCCATTTGTTTTACTTGTTCTCTACTTTCCCTTGAATTATTTTCCATGAAGTGTCTCATCTGCTCCCACAACTGCTCTAGCGTCATTTCCCCTTTGCCGCTGTCTTTACTCTGTTGCTTTTCCACCGTTCGCTCTCCCTCTATTTCTTGTCCTGCGTTATTCTCGACCTCCTCCCTAATTTCCATAATTTCCTCGTCCTTCCTTTGCTCCATGGTTCCCTTGTTTCTATTTCCTCGTCTTTCTCGTATTTTCCTAACTACCTTACTCCTATGGCTACGTAGTATCATCTATATGCTACTCTGTCATCTATCCGACGCTTGCTTTCCCAATAATAATCTAACTAGGCCTGTATTTGCACTCTACTCACTTCCAACAAATTACGCAGTACACTTATTTCACTCTTTCCCCCAAAATATCACACACAAAAAAAATACATATATATACCCAAAATATCACACCAGAAATTGAAACATATACACTTTATAATTATTCCCCCAAAATATCATATACATATATACGCCTTTATTCATCTTCCCGCATACTTGCCACCGCCTCTCCGAGTTGCCTTCTCTGGTGGTCTCCGTGTTGCCTTCTCTGGTGGTCTCCGTGATGTCGCGATGACTTGGTTCTATTCCCGCCTTCCAGCGTCGTTCCTCGGCTATGCAGGGCTGAACTGCTCCGTCCGGTCCTCCGCGTTGTTTGGTGCTGTGTTCGCACCCGGGGCCGGTCACTGGAACAGCTGTCTTCCTTCGAGCGCCACGTTGGAAAGCGCCATTTGTGGGTGGGTGTCGTTATTGAGGTCCCACGTTGGACGCCATTTGAGGGTGAGTGGTTATTGGGACCACACGTTGGGCGCCATTTGAGGGTGGGTGCGTCTCGATGTTGCGTGAGATTCACTCAGGGTAGCCGAGGTACTGTTGTGGTGTAGGTTGATGTCGGGAATAATCCCAAGCCGGCTACTTATATAAAAGGCAGTGTAAATTCCAAAACTATAAGTTTATTGTCGTATTCACTTGGTAAACCCTAGAGTATGTATTTCCGGCTGACTTATAATTCAATCGTTGGTCGCAATTCTGTATCGACTCAGTTGCAGCTCTGAATAAGCTCTATCCGATACTATAAATTCAATACTCTGTCCCGTACACTACGACACGAAGCGAAATAGTAGTCCTGACGACACCAAACGAAGTAGTTATTGTGCCCTGTATGTAGGGCCGCCGACACGATGTGAAGTTGTTTTTATGATCTCCGCTCCGCGGCGGAATAGTAGTCCTGTCGACACCAAACGAAGTAGTTATTCTGCCCTGTATGTAGGGCTGCCGACACGATGTAAAGTAGTTTTGATGATCTCCGCTCCGAAGCGGAATAGTAGTCATCATCTCCGCTCCCCGTCACCCTTATTTATAAAAACCTATCCTACGCTAAAACTAACTATTCTATTGGTTAAAAACTACGTCACTAACTGGCCTAAAATCTATTCCCTATTGGTCCAAAGTGACCTCATAAGTTGGACCAAGATCTCTTCTTATTGGGCGCGAAATATGTCATCTCTAAATTTAAACTTTGGATTTCCCATAACATCTAATTAGTTTGTATATCTCACAAGAATACCCGTTCTTTGGAAAACCCAAGCTTGGCAGTATCTTTCCCACGGGTCTAGTCCGACTCCGGCTTTAGAATTTTATGCTTCATCGAGTCTCTGTACGAAAACCCCGCTCAAGGTGGCCCTAAATCTGTCCGATGCTGACAAGTGACGAAACACCTGTGTGAGGAAGCTAATTCTAACGAAGTCGCCAGAACATCCCCGCGAATACATGTAATAAAAATATGGAGATATCACTTCGCTGATAAATCGGTCTCTCCCTCTCCTAATTACTGCTTCAGAATCGAACTCGCACTCTTCTACACGAGACGCAGAAGTCTTAGCGTATGAGCTATTGAAACGACACGAAAGCTTTCCTTTCTGTGTGGAGTCTCGATCTAGTCATGAAGGTCCATTGCCGATTTAACTACACGATTTATGTATATATTTATCTTTTATTTACGTAATATTATCATATTTTTTGCAGTTTTTGAAGTGAATTTCGGAACGATGCCAAAAACAAACCAAATAGCCTGAATTTAAGTAACTCAATATTCGTTATCTTGTGTATCAGTGCTCTGGTCTCCGATCATGCGCAGTGTCTTACATCTGAGACTTAGGAATATTCAATCGTCTCATCCTTTTCTAGGGAAACTGTACGTACGTCTGTGCAGAGTACTGCCTGCTGAACAAGTTTCCACGTCTCTCACGCCAGAACATTAACAAATTTAAGCATGCAATTTTACTTAATTTCACGAAAACGTAATAGAACAAACAAATATGTATTTAAATTAATATTACCTCTTTGCTAGATATACCTACTGATATAATTGTGTTTGTAATTTTACTAACGATATAAGCAGTATAACGCGAATAAAATAAGAGAAGAAATATTTTTTTCAGGGAAAACTATATTAAGTCGATAGTGTATGGACATTTTTTGATCCTGTAGACCGTCCCCGAGGACTTATAACCCTTACACCCTGTATACGGGCTAACACATCCCTTTTATCTCGTATCGTACTCACATCCAATATGTTGCACCAGGTGCTATACGTTGTAGATGATTCAATCTGCTACAGCATTGGAGACAACACAAGAGTATAACCTGTGTTGTTAATGTATCGCTTGTAAAAGAATTTCCCAGCTCTCCCGTTCCCTTAGAAACGGCACGGTTTGAGAAAGTAAACAAGCTGACGGCTTTCGCTAATTGCCAGATTTTAATTGCAATTTAGGAAAATAATGAAAATAAAATTGCTCCCGTAACTGCAGCAATATATCTGGGACAATTACATAGCCTACCTCGTCGGAACAACATTTATTTTAACGCAATTTCATTCTTTGTGAAATGAATGCGGACATTAATCAGGTACCCGTATATTGGCATCTTCAAAAATAGCAAAGACGTTGATTAAAATATATTAATTTTAAAACATGTTCTGTAATCTACGTTTATAACAGAAGGGTGTACTGACTAATGAATCTTAAAGGGAAACTACTAAAGATGAACCGAATTTAAAACTATATTTCATGGACTGAACAGATTTTTTGTATTTGAGACATATTGGAGAGTATAAGGGCACAGCACATCAGTTATTCGTAGATTTCAAAAGGAGATATGACTCGGTTAAGAGAGAAGTTTTATATAATATTTTTATTGCATTTGATATTCTCAAGAAAATAGTTCGATTAATTAAAATGTGTCTCAATGAAACATACAGAAGAGTCAGTATAGGCCAGTTTCTGTTTGATGCTTTTCCAATTCAATGCGAACTAAAGCAAGAAGATGCACTGTCAATTTCACTTTTTAACTTTGCTCTAGAATATGCAGTTAAGAAAGTCCAGGAAAACAGAGAATTTGGAATTTAACGGGTTACATTAGCTGTGAATATGTTAGGAGAAAATCACAAGCACGAAAATTTTACTTGAAGCAAGTAAGGAGATAAGTTTGGAAGTAAACTCCGAAAGGCAAAGTATATGATTATGTCTCGTGACCAGAACATAGTACGAAATGGAAACATAAAACTGAAAATTTATCTTCGGAAAAGTTGGAAAAATTCAAGTACCTTGGAGAAACAGTAATATTATTATTCGGTTGAGAAACATTTATCATTCAGTCTGCTCTCGAAAAAGCTGAAACTTGAAATTTATAAAAGTTATATTACCGGTTGTTGTGTGTGGTTGTAAAACTTGGGTTCTCACTTTGAGAGAGGAACAGAGATTAAGGGTGTTCAAGGATAAGGTGCTTAGGAAAATATTTGAGACTAAGAAGGTTGAGTCCACACCTGTGGAGTAACGGTTAGCGCGTCTGACCACGAAACCAGGTGGCCCGGGTTCGAATCCCGGTCGGGACAAGTTACTGGTTGAGGTTTTTTTCCGGGATTTCCCTCAACCGGACTCATTTCACCGGGCTTATCACCTTCATTTCATTCAGACGCTAAATAACCTGAGATGTTGATACAGTGTCGTATAATAATAATAATAATAATAATAATAATAATAATAATAATAAAAATAATAAAAGACGGTTGAAGTTACAGGAGAATGGATAAAGATGCACAACGTAGAACTGCACGCCTTATACCTATTCTTCACCTAACATAATTAGGAACATTAAATCCAGATATTTTAAATGGGCAGTGCGTGTAGCACGTATGAGTGAATCCAGAAATAAATATAGAGTGTTACTTGAAAGATCTGACGAGAAAAGACCTTTGAGGAGGCAAGACGTAGTTGTTGTTTAGTCAACTGTCCTAAGACAGGTCTGAAGTTGCAATGTCTGTACGATGTTGCAAAAGTATAGTCTACAACATATAGGCCTATTTATTTCGATAATATAATATGAAAATTTCAAGCTAGTGCTAATAAGACCAACATGCACAAAGAAACTCAAACACACAAAGACCGCCTGACAGCTACATGCCATACATTAGAGTGTAGAATCTGAGCCAGTATTGTGTAAGGTAATTTCTATAAGTATACACTCTATGACTATCACGTTCTACATTTAATTGCATTAGTGAAAAATATGCAATTTCAAATACGTCTGGCTTATGAGGTGGCAGCAAAACTGTGTTACGTTATACCACATTACAGTCCCTTAATGATCATCTAAAACCCTCCCTGGACGCTGGATTAGTTGCAGACTGAACGCTCCAGTGCCTTGGCGTGCACCATCGTGGATTTGAATGCTCTTAGTTGCTTACTTTCTCGTGATACGAAATATAAAAAGAAAATATTGTGACACAGCGAAAATGTAGGCCTATCGTATTTGTAAATTTTCACAGAAATAATTTCAGTACCACTGGCAAAATGTAGTGGTGTTTTATATTGAAGGTCATTAGAAAGCAAAATAAAAACGTTTTGTAATATTCGTTTAAATTACATGAAAGCACATACAGAGTGTTAAAAAAGTATCCCATATTTTAGGAGGCGATAGTATGCATCAAAACAAGAAAATAATGTCTAATAAATATGGGTCCTACGACACACACTTTCTGAGATCTGAACACTTGTTCATAGGAGGTGCTCAATGTGACGTCCATATATGGCAATGCATTTCTCTGCCTTACAATACAGCAGACTATAAGATAATCATACCGTAGTTGACACTCCTGGCATGGAATAATGATACGTCGCGTCGCAAGGAATACTGAAAACAAAAGTTTGGTTGTGGATGTGAGAGGGGTTCAGTAGAGATGATGATGTGAATTTTCGTAATCAGCATGTGTGGGATGATGAAAATCCCCATGCAGTTGAAGAAACAAGGCATCAGCACAGATTCTCAATCAACGTATGGACAGGGGTTCTTGGTGATAGATTAATAGGGCCATACGTGCTACCATAGAGATTAACTGGGGCTCGTTATCAGGACTTTCTTATTAACGTATTAACAACAAATTTCAAAGAGTGCGTGATTCCTTACGCCGAAGGGCAGAGGAATGCATTGCCATGAATGGACGTCACATTGAGCACCTCCTATGAACAAGTGTTCAGATCTCAGAAAGTATGTGTTGTAGGACCCATGTTTATTAGACATTATTTTCTTGTTTTGATGCATACTAACACCTAAAATATTGGATACTTTTTTAACATCATGTATATTAGTGACACTGCATAATTAATTGGATTTATTTGGGGAGTTGTTTCTGATGTTAAAGCCCATTAAGAATTTTATTGTTGGATCTTGTGACACTCGTTCAAGCCTGACAGATTTTCATGTAGATAGTCTTCTCTGACATCCAGTGGCATCTTGAACTAAACATAGACAACTCATTAATACGCAGAAAATGCTGTCCATATTCTTCAAGTGAGCTTGTGTAACACTGAATAACATTATATTGAAATATTTTCAGTTTCAGAGCTCTCCAATTGCGAGCTGTAGTTTAAAAGAAATATAGAATTACTTATTTTGTTTAGTTTTATTATTACTAAAATGGGATGAAGCTCACTTGTGTTGAAATAACTTACGATTGTTGTTTATTTTGCAGTCACGGTCTTATTCCATGGACTTAACTTGTATTCTGTTAAAATAATACGAGTTCTGCCTACAAATACGTGATCCTGGTATAACTTTTTAAAAGAAGAAAGGAGGAAGGAGGAATCTTACTTCCCCTCTTATCATGTTGGTTCCCAGAACCCAGAAATGTACTACACAGATTTAGTATATTGCATTTCCTTCACATAACGTGGAAGTTTATTTTTTGTGTGGAGGAGGGACCCGAAAGCTTACACTGCAGCCTATGGCTTATTGTGCTTATCACTCCTAGTGAACAAGTAGGCCCAGGGTGCGAAGATGGAGGGAGATCCCCCCCCCCCCGTTGGAAAGTTATCCGCCTCTCATAAATTCATATTAACATCTCTGCCAGGGATAACTTCTATCCCTCTTACAAAATGTAATTGTTTTAATACGAGTATACTTTATAATATTGATGTATTATCACCAGCAAGCTGACAACTATCAATAACTCAGGAATTACACATCTTATCTTGAATATGCTCGTGGATATAATAATCATTATTATTATAATCAAGATGCAAGACAAGAAACTCTGTGCGACCAAGCGTTGAACCGTATTGAATGAGAATAATAATAATTTTATGTATGGTATTTTCTATCTAGAATTTTACCTTCCCACATCAGAAATCTTAATTCGCACTCTGAGTAGGCCTACAGCACACCGCACGCCGCATGAACTTAGCCCGGGCTATTGTATGGATGATGATGATGATGATGATGATGATGATGATGATGATGATGATGATGATGATGATGGCGAATTGAATCCGAGGTCTAACGCTCAAATTACCCAGCAATTTTGCTTCAGTTGGTTGAGGGAAAACCCCGACAAAAAACCCCAATCAGGTAACCTGTCCCAACCAGGATTTGTACCCGGGCCCTCTCGTTTCATACCCAGACGTACACATGGAAGGGTTAATTCCGTATTTGTTGAAGCAGCCTCTGAGCCTGCACACTCTCGGACGAGGTTAGTGAGTCGAACAAGAGAAGTTATGAAATGAACCTGACTGTGACATAAAAATTAAAATTTTAAAACAACCAAAATGACCTAGGATTAAAAGTTTCTGAAACCTGGAATTCACATTGCGTTAGCATTGTCTCCAAATACCATATAAAAGATGGCATCATTAAATTTTGGAACATTATTATTATTATTATTATTATTATTATTATTATTATTATTATTATTATTATTATTATTATTATTATTATTATTATTACTTACTGGCTTTTAAGGAACCCGGAGGTTCATTGCCGCCCTCACATAAGCCCGCCATTGGTCCCTATCCTGAGCAAGATTAATCCATTCTCTATCATCATATCCCACCTCCCTCAAATCCATTTTAATGTTATCTTCCCATTTACGTCTCGGCCTCCTAAAAGTCTTTTTCCCTCCGGCCTCCCAACTAACACTCTATATGCATTTCTGGATTCGCCCATACGTGCTACGTGCTCTGCCCATCTCAAACGTCTGGATTTAATGTTCCCAATTATGTCAGGTGAAGAATACAATGCGTGCAGTTCTGTGTTATGTAACATTCTCCATTCTCCTGTAACTTGATCCCTCTTAGCCCCAGATATTTTCCTAAACACCTTATTCTCAAACACCCTTAACCTATGTTCCTCTCTCAAAGTGAGAGTCCAAGTTTCACAACCATAAAAAACAACCGGTAATATAACTGTTTTATAAATTCTAACTTTCAGATATTTTGACACCAGACTGGATGATAAAAGCTTCTCAACCGAATAATAACAGGCATTTTCCATATTTATTCTGTGTTTACCTCCCGATTATCATTTATATTTGTTACTGTTGCTCCAAGATATTTGAACTTCTCCACCTCTTCAAAAGATAAATGTCCAATTTTTATATATTATTATATATTATTATTATTATTATTATTATTATTATTATTATTATTATACATAATTTAGGATACAGAAACTACAATACTGACATTTCCTTATTCTGCCAGTTTTATCTTTGGCTGTTACTTCTGGTTCAGAGAAATAAATTGCACCAATTATTTCAAATATAAAAAGAATTCAATGCTTCTATTTTGAGAATCACTTGCACCTTCCACGTTTTTCATGCGCTTCTCGAATGGTAGAATATATGAACAATATGAGAATACTTTCAAGAGAAGATGGATGTAAACAGTATTATACACAATACTATTGAATTCCTCTCGAACGGCGGGGCTTTGATCGTTTGCGCAGCGTCCTCCACCGAGTCTCACACTTTGAGACAAACAAGGGGAGTTGTTGGGGCCCTTGTGCAACCTACATGACGACAAGAAGTATGTGCATTCAGACGCGGAACATGTCCTTCAGATTGTCACCTGAACACGGCGAGTAGTTTTTCCAACACAAAGCACAGAGCTAAAACAGATTATGAAAGAAACAAAAAAATATATCTTTTCTTTCTCGAAAGAACTGTTTCGTTTGTCAGTTCGTTCATTAGGTAATCCCTTTGTGCCAAATGAAAGTACAGCGTGAAATTACAGCTGAGACCTTTTCAACTGCTCTCAGAGTGTGAATAGAAACTGAATCATTGTTGCGAGACTTTTCATTAATTTTGTTTCTAAAATTAGCTTATGCTCTAGTAATTTTAACGTTCAGTCAAACATCTTCGCTTCTTAATTACTCTTCTGCTTATCGTTTGATCTTACCTAATGACATACACGGATAATTAAGAACAATTATTGAGAGCGACGGCTGAGGTCATTAGAGTTTAGCACTGATCTATGAAGCGAATGCCTTAAAAAAAGCGGACACTTGAAGTGAAAATAAGACGAATTCCATTTCAATTTTAAGCGGAATTCCTGTCTGGCGAAATATTTGATTGCAAATCTGCAATTCCCAAAATACTCGTGTTTAAACTGATATATATGAAATGCAAGAATTGCACTGAAAGAACATGGTTTGAATCACATGGTACGAATACATACTATCGATTTTTAATTCTACTCACGACTGAATGAATGGCGGGAATGGGAGAGAAACAATACCCGATCGGGCGTACTAGAAAGTGAATATGGAGCTATGATGAAGAATTTGTGATCTTCAAGCCGACAGGCCACTTGACTCACTCAGTTTTTCACCATTGTATTGAAGGAACTTAGAGAAGAATAATGAAGTATTTATCCAGAATTAACATGAAAATGTTTAAATGTGGTGTTTTAGTAGAAAATATTTCAGCTTCTTTAATTCTAACAGGCGAAAGATGTTCTGCAGTTTGGAGTAAAAAAATAGCTTTTCTTCTTTTATTTAAAAAAAAACAGTAAATTTAAGAAAGCATAAAAATACAGAGCTAACTTACGGAAATAAATTGCAAAATAGATACTGACGTTTTAAAATAAAAATGAAATTTGTGATGATTTGATTAATAGAAGTAAAAAAGGGCTTCCAGAAGGGCATATCTTGTACACATGTCTATTTTACGTTGTAATTTCTGTTTAAAGAAGATGAAATTTTGATTAGAAATTCTTTATATGTGCAAACACAGGTATATGAGTGGGCATACTGAAAAATGACGGAGTACCAATCAAATTATATACAATGTATTATATAGACCTATTAAAATACAAAAATCGCAGTAAAATTAAAAATGCGATTTTATAATACAAATAAATTGGGATAATTCTATAAGACTGCACTCCTTCACTTTCATTATTCATGATTTAATTCTTTGATTCACAACTAGAGAGAAACCACAGAGGGTACACTGCTAGGCCTTTAAATGGAAGGACAAAATTAGACATCATTCTTTTTAAAGATGACGTTTCACCGCAAGCCCGTACATGAGCTTCAAAGAACCAATAAATTTGTTAAATTCAGTTACAAATACCTATTAAATGGAAATAGTTTAGGTACTGAAATATCTCAAATAATGCCTTTCCACGGTTAAGGACTAATTACTAACAAGGGTCCACACCTGTGGAGTAACGGTTAGCGCGTCTGACCACGAAACCAAGTGGTCCGGGTTCGAATCCCGGTCGGGGCAAGTTACCTGGTTGAGGTTTTTTCCGGGGTTTTCCCTCAATACGAGCAAATGCTGGGTAACTTTCGGTGCTGGACCCCGGACTCATTTCACCGGCATTATCACCTTCATTTCATTCAGACGCTAAATAACCTAGATGTTGATAAAGCGTAGTAAAATAACTCAATACTAACAAGGTCAATAGCGGAAACATTATTCCGAAACATATCAACATATTCTGCCAATATATACACACACTGACACTCTATATATTTATTTACGCTACAAGTGTAGGCTTAAACATGACATTTTATTTTGTGAATAAAAATGTTTGTGGAACGAGTCCGCAGGCCGAGGGAAGCAACCATTCGAACAAAATACAATCATTTTTAATATATCGACCCTCACAAGTACTAACATTGTAACTCACTTTCTTACATTTTTCAGGAGATGAAAATGAAGTTTAAAATGATCGTGTAAATTAGTGTATACAGATATGTAGAGTAACAATAAGATTTTACATACAATTGGGGAGGTTTAGAGTTACAATGACAGTACTTGGAGAAAAAGAAACAATTTAAGACAATATCAACTAGGACAACTCAAAACCATAAAAAATTGAGTTACGATGTTAGTACTTAGGAGGGTCGATATGTGTCATAACATTAGCCATGGAAAATATATTTCGTCGGTTTTTTGACAAGCGGAAAATAATTTCTGCTTTTATGAAGGAAAAGTTGCAGTAATAGGCTATAATATTTCGATATAAAAATAAATGTTAAGTACAGGTATTTGTCGCCTATGTTTGAAATACATTTCGTTGGTCTAGGATTTCAATATGTTAATAAATAGTAATTAACTGTTAATAGGACATAGAAACTTTCTAGTTGGGGGCGAAAATTGGCTGCTAGATTTGTCATTTCTTGCCGAAATATCAGAACACCTCAACAAATTAAATCGGTAGCTTCAGGGGCATAATAAAAAATATAGTTGATATATACGAAAGCATCAATTCTTTTCTTTTACTTATAGATGTATGGAAGCAAAATTTATCAGAAAAGAACATTTAATTTTCCTTGCATACACTCATTTAGCAATACTGAATACTAGGCCTATATTACATTGACCTCTTGAATGAACTACAAATATATTTTCATAACAAAAGATTCATTGAATTTAAAATAATTGAAACTGATTTTCAATTGCATGGAAATCCTTTTGGTTTATAAATAATGAAAGTAAGGTCTGAATTACAAGAGGAAATTGTGTATTTCTTAAATATGTTAAACCCAATATAAAGTTCTGGAAGATGTTAATATTTTCAAATTGTTAAAGAAATTAAAATACGCTAACGTGAGGTCTTATGCAGTCAAAATCAGACAAATAAGCAAATGGAACGGAGTTTGATTCCAGTGAGTGAGAGGGTGGGGGTTGGGGAAGGCAGGAAGTAAGATAAATGCACAGCTATCATTGCGAACCACAATGTGCTCCCGAGTCGTATTTTCGCCATGGTTGGTGTATTCGGAAGGTAAGTTTTGCCGATGTATGGTCTATCTGAAAGTGGAAGCATGAACGAATAATACTTAATAAAATGGAGAAAGTGAAATGTTTTCTTCTGAGAATCGAATTCGGTCACAACAAGTAAACGCTCATTTCTAAGCTGAAAGAAGCGAAATGAGAAAAAAGTAAAACAGAGCAGCCGCGGAAGAAATGAACAAGAGCACACGTTGAAAAGAAATGAAACCAGCACCGCTGCCAGCGGTTCTCTCGTTCGTTTCAGATGCTGAAAACGTAGGCCTATTATGCCTGTGTGCAATGGCTTTGTGATAGATGAATCGTGAAGTTTATTACAGGATCAGTACAGTGGGAGATCTCAAGTTGAAATTGTGCTTTCTGAAAAGATGAGAAATCCTTCAGAGTTCCCATTGGTATCTAAAAAGAAAGGTCTAAATACAAGAGGATGGCTTATATAGTACATCCGCATTTGATCTATAACTTTATTGCTCTTCTGGGAAAACAACGAACTTCAGATACGGCGAGAAAAAGTCGAATGAAAGGAGATTTGTAACGTTTAATGTGTCGGCTCGGTGATTACTTTTGACTTTCAGACTTCGAGTCTATTGGCACCCAGCTTCATTGTGAGTTATTGAGGCAGAATACGACGGAGCTGATCGTGAATTACAAATTGGAAAGAAACTGGCAATGTGTATTTTTAAATATAAAATAGTAATTCGTTTCAAACGATCGAAGAAAAGCAGAGAAAACGTTTAGGGTTATTTTACGACGCTTTATCAACATTTTAGGTTATTTAGCGTCTGAATGAGATGAAGGTGACAATGCCAGTGAAATGAATCGGGATCCAGCACCGAAAGTTACCCGGAATTTGCTCATACTGGGTTGAGGGAAAACTACGGAAAAAATCTCAACCAGGTAACTTGTCCCGACCGGGAATCGAACCCGAGCCATCTGATTTCGCAGCCAGACGCGCTAACCGTTACTTCACAGGTGTGGACGAAAACGTTTAATAAATCGTATTTAGCAATTATTATACATATTAATTTCTCATTTTAAGAAATGAAGGATTAAGTATTATACAGTATTACTACATGAATTGATTTTACATTCATCAATGAAGAAATTCGTCGCACGATGAAGTCATGCTGTGCAGACACTTTGTGAATAAGGTTTTATTTTAACGTTTTATTTTTCTCTGCTTTTTCCAATACTTCAACTTCATCATTACATTCATTATGATTATCTCCACTACTATATAATTGTTGTTGTTATTATTATTATTATTATTATTATTATTATTATTAAAATTAGACTTTTTTGATAATATGACCTTTTCTTTATGACACTGTTAACAAAACAAAGGTATATTCCTGTACAATTTGCATTCTTACATAAATATTGATAGTAAAGATAGCACTTATTTAAATAACGGATATATGTACACCATGGTGCTTACGTTACTATTTCTTATTAACTCCAAACAATATGCTCACATCATATTTATAAAAGGTCATTTTTATACTACATACTAGCCTATATTCTCTCTTTTTATAAATAGATATCTGTTTATAACTGATATTGCAATACCACGTTGTTATAACAAAAATACACACAAATCACGTTTACATGAAATACAATATTAATCTTATTAGACCATCTATGATGTTGTGACAAAACTACATATTAATACACACAAATCACGTTTACATGAAATGCAATATTAATCTTATTAAAGCATCTATGATGTTGTGACAAAACTACATATTAATACACACAAATCACGTTTACATGAAATGCAATATTAATCTTATTAAAGCATCTATGATGTTGTGACAAAACTACATATTAATACACACAAATCACGTTTACATGAAGTGCAATATTAATCTTATTAAAGCATCTATGATGTTGTGACAAAACTACATATTAATACACACAAATCACGTTTACATGAAATACAATATTTTAATAATAATGATAATAATAATAATAATAATAATAATAATAATAATAATAATAATAATAATATTATTATTATTATTATTATTATTATTATTATTATTATTATTATTATTATTACTATTAAAAAGATAAGTGAACATTATATCGTCGTCGTTCCTGCAATAACTCCTATGTGCAAAATATAAAATTTTTCAGTAGGAAGAAAAACACATTAATTTATTCTATGGCAGCAGTCCAAAGGAGACTGTGAATTCTTACATTTTCGAGAGAAAGAAATATAATTACATATAGGAGACTTTATTATTTGCTGTATCACTATTTAAATTATATAGTAGAGAAAAAATCTGAAAATCGATAAATATGTCACATAGGAGTTATTGCAGGAACAACGACATGTTCAAATTATTTCACCTCACCCATATATAATTCAGTAAATTACCATAAAGTCTTTCTCCGTGCTTTTTATACAAGCTTTGTACCGAGAACTAGAGTAAAGTGTATTAGGTATAAAAATTCTGATAAATTCCTCTTTCTAATCTAGGACAAAACCTATAGTTTGACAGTTAGTATCTTTTCCGACCTTGTTTTTAATGTAAGATTATATTGATTTTTGAAGAGAAAGTGATATGGTTCCTGTATGTTGTCAAGTCGTGATGTTGCAACAAAAAGAGTATCTGAATTTTCTATAAATTTTCAAGAGAGAAGCTTTAAGTTTGAATTTAAAAAAACATGCCATTCTTAATTTAATTCTAAAATTTTGTCATGTGTATTTATTAAAAATTAAAAACAAATAAGTTATGGTTCATTTAACGACGCTTGCAACTGCAGAGGTTTTATCAGCGTCGCCGGTATACCGGAATTTTGTCCTGCAGGAGTTATTTTACATGCCAGTAAATCTACTGACATGAGCCTGTCGCATTTAAGCTATACCGATTGCGCTACCCATGCCGACTGCATTCATTAAGGGATAGGGTTTTCATAATCAAAGGTCTGCTATATTCCAATTGCTGAAGTGATCATTATTCATGCAGAATATTTTTACGCTGAAAAATGTTTTCAAGTGAGAAGTTGATAGATAGACTTAAGCCGATTGTAACTTAAGGAAAGAAAATGAAGACAAGGGTCCTAAGGCTATTAGAACCCTCCTTCTTTATAAGCAAAGGGGAAAAAATTACTTCCCAATACCTCATAAAGGGCTAATATTGAAAAGTTGTGAAGTGCTATTTTCTAGTAGGCCCTTTCCTATTATGGAGTTTGGAAAATTCACCGTTATTTTTATGAGTTTTTTAATTGGTTATTTAACGACGCTGTATCAACTACGAGGTTATTTAGCGTCGATGAGATTGGTGATAGCGAGATGGTATTTGGCGAGATGAGGCCGAGGATTCACCATGGATTACCTGGAATTCACCTTACGGTTGGGGAAAACCTCGGAAAAAACCCAACTACCTAATCAGCCCAAACGGGGATCGAACCCGCTCCCGAGCGCAACTTCAGACCGGCAAGCAAGCGCCATAACCGACTGAGCTACGCCGGTGGCTTTTATGAGTTTAAGAAATATTGGCTTGTAAAACTTCACGTGAGCCACTCTATATAACCGTATATAAAATTCGAAATCTATTTTTCGAGCTTTACCGACATCGTTTACTGATAAATGAAAAAACGAAGAGATCGAAATTGTATTAATAGCTACCTATCCCAATACTGTGGAGGAAGTAAAAGTAAAACATTAAAAGAAGACTTTACATTAAAAAGTGTTTATACAGCCTTGATTTCATTCCGCCATGAATGGCTATTAATTCTTATGCTATCGATTTCACTAGTCAGATTGGAAGCTAGCTTGGTGTTATAATTCTGTCCATGCAGTTTCGCAACGCCTGCCTTAATATGATGTGACAAGTAAGTAGATCAAAATTTGCAACTAATGAATATGGTTATTGGCAAGTTCCTGATTTATGCATCGCACATATTAAATCCCGGCACACGGAACTAATTTTGTAGTTCGCTTACTACAGTGCAAAGACGCGTCTGAGGAAGTTATTGACACTGATCGAGATGGAATTTAATAAGCAACAGTATGATCATGAATTTAATTATTACCTGTAGCTATAACCTCACTTTCACATTGCGAACAAGGGTGACCAGCAGACTTGATGAAAATTCGCGTTTGGGAAGCGGAAAGAGAAGTGAAGTAGGGATGAAAGGAACATCGTCGTGTCTGTGGAGACTACGGAGAATTCGAAATTACATCTTGATGTACAGTCCTAATAAAAACATCAACCATTGAAGTATAAGGTATTAAAGTATGATTTTCGTTAGAAAATCGGTAGTTTGGAACAAAGATACGGCAGATTATTTATGTATAGCATTAATCATACCATGTAGGCCTATACTTAATGCTACATTATGTCATATATAGTTCGAAATTTATCGTAAATCTATAAAA
This sequence comes from Periplaneta americana, assembly GCF_040183065.1. Classification (NCBI taxonomy): domain Eukaryota; kingdom Metazoa; phylum Arthropoda; class Insecta; order Blattodea; family Blattidae; genus Periplaneta; species Periplaneta americana. Next base: position 36,415,304 of record NC_091133.1, read on the forward strand.
GTGGAGTCTCAAGTATAAAATATAAGCAGGCTATACTGTTAAGAAGGACTACTCATCAGATAGTCCTACAACAAACACACATGAATGTTGTACTTTTGTAAAATGTACAATATGTTCATAGTATTTCATGTAACGAATTTTTAAACTGCAGCGTCCGAAATCAACATGAACGGAAAAATTTTGTCTGGAGTTGTGCGTGCATCAGGAAAAAGTTCATTTTTGTTGCCTTCCAGCTTCACTTCTCTCGCGAGGAAGTCACGCTAAGATTTTATGACACTTTAAAGTCGTGGCCCCCGGCCAGATTTGAACAAACAAACCTCCGGTCCAAAATCTAGCATGGTATCCGCTAGAACACCAAGGACAACGAGGCGAATGGTTGAAACTGCCATTGTTACTTTCAGGAGAATTCTTTCTCCTCACTAGGTATCGGTAAAGATACCAAGTTTTCGTAAACCACGGATTCGCAAAATACAGGTTTTCAGCTGATAAAACCAAACATTTTATATGTCAAGTCTTTTCAGGTCAAAATATCGTAAGTTTAAACTCGCGAAATAATGAGTAATTTTACGTATACGCGAGATTTTTTAAGTACGAATTTATTCGAAATTAGTGTTTCCAAGAGAAATTCTGATTTCGTTCATGAAATTTTAATTTCAGTTGTCCAAATATTGATATTCATGTACGAATTTTATAATTTTATGTTGAAACCCCATTTTAATACAGAATTTAGAATGTAATATTCAAACCGAATGTTGAGTGATTTTATTTTTAAATATAAAGTAGAAATAGCCAGAATATTTTGTGGTGTCTATTAGTTTATATTATCCACACGCAGCCTGGGAGACTGTTACACAAATTTCTCTAGACAACATGTTGGTTGAGTGTAAGTAAGTGTTATTAAAATGTACAATTGTATCATCTCTCGATAATACAAATCTCCAATCTTTGTAGGAATAGCTATACAGTAAAGCATTTTGCACGACGAAAGTAAAGAAATTGTAGGTTTAAAATGTGAAATAACACCGATCTATCTTCTTTTGTGCGAAATAACATCAAAATTAAGCAGATTATTATACCGCAATAAGGTTTTTATTCACCATAAAACAGGATCCCTGAGTATGCGGGGGGGGGGGGGTAAAGAGGGAATTTACAATCACATAAAAATGCAACATCTTTCATAGTATTTCCCTTGTTCGCCTGTCATTCTCCGTGTCTTCCACTTGTTACCCTTTTATTTTCTTCGTTTTCCCTCGTTTTCCTCGTCTTGGCCCTGTTCTTATCTTGTTCGCCATTCTTTATCTTTCTTTCCTTGTTCTTCTCGTCTTTCCGCTGTTCTCCTGTTTCGTTCCTCGCACAACTCACACGCAGTTCTATGTAAAGATACTCAGCAAAGTAAAACTATACACCTGTCGACAGGTGATCGCACCCACACGTAGTTTTACGTAAAGGTGTGAAGCATAGTATAGCTATGCACCTGCCAATTTATATAATTTTCTTAACAACTGTATTAATGGTTAGTTGTGATACATCTGCAGTCTCTTTTAAGAACTTTTTATCAGTCAGGTTCCGTTCTCTGGCGAGTAACCTGATAAGCTCCAGAATCAGGAGCTCCAAGCCCGGTATCAGCAACGGACATCCTTACTACCTTCAAGACTTCATACCCGAGCCTATTTTCAACTATTGCAGATGATAGATGAAATGAGGGTAAAATAAGAAGATTCGTGGAATGACAGAAGAAAACGGGAATAGGCTACCCCGAGAAAAATCATCTGCAACGTCTGCTTTGTCCATACAGATTCCATTACAATCTGACTGGATATGGAACTCGGGACGCCTGGATGAAAGATCAGCGCGCTAGCGCTTCAGCCACAGATGCGGTCGCTAGTAGATAGTACATGTTCAAAGAGAGAATACAATAATCATCATCATCATCATCATCATCATCATCATCATCATCATCATCATCATCATCATCATCAAAAGACACTAGTCCCTGGGCTCCAACCACAGCTCATACTGACAAACATTAACACTGCTACTGTGCAGTATTTACTATGTAGAATACGAATAACATTAAAAATCTGTAAGAAATTCTGAATATTTCGTAATGTACCGTCCATATATTGATAGCAGAAAAACTGCACAAGACGTGTTAGTGCGCGTTGGTCTCCAAGAGTGTTTACTCCCAAACAACTGAATCTTCACGTGGAGCTCAAAATGGTGGTAGAAGAGGAAGATGAGGGGATTCTTTCCAAGACCATAACTGGGGATGAGACTTGGCTGTATCTTTTTGACCCTGAGTGTAAGCAACAAAGCTCTGTGTAGAAATCTCTATCGTCACCAACATTTGCTGGAAAAGTAATGGTATCTCATCTTTTGATATTCAAGGAATGGCTTATCGACATGTTGTACCAGCACGTAGAACTGTTACGAGATAATATTAAAAAGTGTACTGAAGACCTTGAACGATCATGTTAGCGAAAACGACCACATCTCAATGCAACAGGATGGGTGCTGCATCACGGTCCCACATTGCAAATGCAATCATGGAATGTCTCACAAAAAATAGAAGTGACAGTCCTTACAGTCCGGACTTGGAACAATGTGAAGAAACACCTTCAGTCTTCAGAATAAGTGGTGAGAGCTGTGAAGGCGATTCTGAACGATCTATCAAAAATGTTTTACACTAAAAGACTGGCAGAAATACTGGGACAAGTGCATTGCAACCAATGAGAAAAATACTACAAAAATTTGGAGGACATATTTACATAATTTGAAGTATTCTCATACTGCATGCAATGCCATATTATGAATATAATAACTTACGATTTACGAATTGGAGTGCCAGCCATTAAGTTCTCTTGGATGTACGATAGACTTCTTATGAGGATACGGTAAACCCATCCTTCTCGGGTTAATTCCCCTATAACAAGAACACATTCGGGTCGAATTAATGGTTGGGTTGGTCGTTTATTAATTAGCGATTTCTAACAAGAACAAAATATATTTACGAAGTTGGCTTACCATGGTAATGCTCAAAGTAAACATGAGTTAATTTCACATTAACAAATAACATGATATAAACAGCAAGCAGGCTTGAAAATAGTCAATGCTGAGTTCAAGTTAACATACAAACTTTTATAAAATGTTTATGCAAATACAAATTTTAGAGAAGATTGCAAACCGCTGTTAGAAAAGCAGATTTCCCTTAGTGTCTTATTCACTACTGTTGCATATTTCATTATAAAAGTCTTATTCCGTGAATTTCACTTGGTATATAAAATATAAGCAGCTGGTTGTCAATACTTATTGTTGCGCCTAGTCTTTTTTAAGAAAAAGAAGTTGTTGGTAAGAAGCTAAGAGAGATAGACTTTGCTTTTACGCACTTAGTTATAACTGACTGAAGAACTAATCGGCTGTGAAAGTGCTTCTTAAGAGAAATTGCTGAGAAGAAAAAGAGCCCCGGTATCCGACCGAACTATTGGAGTGGGCGCTAGTAAAGAACTCTTATTTAAACGATTCGAAGGATTTTCTACGCGCGGAAGACATTCTGATTGGATCTCATTCAGTTCAATAGTGGATTGAAAAAGTTCTCAGTCCACAGTTTTTATTAGGTTCTCAACATTGCTCTAGATATAAGATGTAGATGAAAATAAGGTGAAGTGAGGTTAAAGTTTTCACTCGTCTTCATCTTCGTGTATTTATTTCAGGACCGAGTGATTTCTTGCTTTTCCATTGTATGAAAAATATGGATTAAATATTGTGATGCTGAAAGAAACGAACTGAGATTTTCGTGGAAATACTTATATAGAGTGTTTCAGATTCAACCGAAGAAACTTATCTATCTGTAGAGGGTTGTAATAAGCAATTTGAAATAGGGAACCTAGGATTTCCGAAGAAAAATATCTTAGATCAGTTGTTAAATATGTTTACATTTGAGCCGTTCAGAGCAGAAGTGGTGTAAGTCAAAAATTGGTAATGAGGATTAAAGTAAACATTCTGTAAAATACAGCGCAAAGTAGCAATTAATATTCAATTTATTTAAACTATTAGAAGTCAGTGGACAACACGAAGGATATATTAATTGCTACTTTGCCCTATATTTTACAGAATTTTTACTTTAAACCCCATTACCCAATTTTGACTTACACCACTTCTGCTCTGAACGGCTCATTTGATACTCATAATCCAGTATTAAATTGAAGTAGGTGTATGAAATGGAGTGGGATGGTTTCGGAACTTATTAAGGATTGGATGAAGCCCAACTAAACAACGGTGTTTTCAAAATTTAGCTTTTACAGAATCTATTAATTTGCCGACAAATAATGAGGCAGTACGCCACTGCACAAATTTTTGTTTCATTCTGATTCATTTGTATTATTGACTTTCCGCCTGGGATCAGCAAGCATGAGTGACGTCATGCGGTAGGTAGTAGCAGTACTATAGTATATCCTCGCGCATGCGTACTCTCTGTTTTACAGACGAAGATATGCTTTCAGATTCCGGTATTTTAGAGGGTTATTTGCATGTAGCTGTGGTATAACGGATAACGCGTTAGACTTCAGATTAGAAAGTACTACGTTCGAGTCCCACTGTGATACTTTTTATATTCCCATACAACAATCAGTCACGTATTTCAGGTCATTATCTGCAAGTTAGAGCCTGCATACCCTTTACCTCCGTATCTCAAAATACTTACTAAGGACCCCTACACAAATCCCTTAAATTTCTTCCGTTGAATTATGAAACACTTGGAATTTACCAAAAGAGGTTACTTCTGGCATACCCTTGTACAGCAATTTATTCAGAACTACTGGATGTATTTTGTGTATAATTAGTTTTCAGTATTTAAGAGTCAATTAAACCTGGAATAAAGATGAAATAGCTATAATAATTTGTGTACAAAATAACTATTCATTTAAAATAATACAAAATGGCTATTAGTCAACATCACCTCTAATTCATTGTTTTTGTAATTTATTTTTCAAACGTGCGAAAATGTGATAAATGAAATGCTGTAGACAAGATAATGTATCTCAAAAACTGTTCGTGCCAGGAAATTATTTAAAATATGATAAATGTTTGAAACTGAAATGAAAAAAAAATTCATAGTGTTAAAATATAATATTACCAGTTATTCTGTATGGTTGTGAAACTTGGACATTCACTATGAGAGAAAAACAGAGGCTAAAGGTGTTTGAGAATAAGGTGCTTGCAATAATATTTGGGGTAAGAGAGATGAAGTTACAAGAGAACGGAGAAAGTTACACAACGCAACTGTACGCATTGTATTCTTTACCTGACAAAATTAGGAACATTAAATCCAGACGTTTGAGATGGGCAGATCATGTAGTACGTATGGGAAAAAAAGATATTTTGGGAAGCCGTGACGTTGATGGGAGGGTAATATTAAAATGAATTTTAGGGAGTTGGGATATGATGATAGAGACTGGATTAATCCTGCTCAGGATGACTTTCCCAAAACACGCTATGAAATAGTTCATATAAAACAATTTTTGTCTTCAAAATTGAGCAAAACGAGTAAAATTTCATGAAATGTTTTTGTTTGAAATATCTCGAAGTATAGCCCCCTGAAATTAATGAAATTACTTATGATTTATCCTGTATGTAAATAATATACTATGTAATAAATAGGTCCATACCATAGTATAGAGGCCCTATTTTAAAACTGTAAGAAACCAATTCTTCTGCGTTGTATCTATTTTATGCCAATACAATTATTTAATTATCACCTTCATCATTATCATCATTATCACAATAATTATTATCAGCACCATATTCTCTGTAGTGTATTTAATCAGTACTAATGTTTCTCCTTCCAAAAAGAAAAAAAATAAATTTCAACAAAAAAATATTCTTTCTTCTACATCTTCCTTTGATATCGACACCACAAATTTGTAGTAGTTTGCGTATTTTGAAGCATCTGTTTTTATTCAGTATAGTGTAATGGAAGAATGTCGGTCACTTAAGCGAAGGCGGTAGAAAGCTGAAGACCCATATCATGGATACACGAATTATAATTACTTTTCAAATGTGTATGCAGAAATAAGAAATAAAGTTTACTGTTTCATTGTGGCCAAAAGTAAAATTGTTGCTGTGACCGGTACTTTCCCACGATTCGGGTAATGATCTCTTTTTCCTACGCTTTTACAATGGCAAAACTGTTTTTCTGACTTTCAATGTATCAATAAGACCATTTGTTGAATGAATGTCTGCACTTTGCAGATATATATAGCAATGCACGAAAAAGCAGCGTAACTGCTAATGTTTTAAACTCAGAGTGGCGTGGTTCCGAATTTTGTGAAACAGTTTTTTGAAACCTGAGAGAATCCTTCCATTTTAAGTATTCTATCATTATATGAATATTTCAATAGATTTTGTTTATTATTTGCACTATTTCACAGTACATATATCAATTTAAATTGCATGATAGTACTAGTAAAAATTTCATTTCACTTACTGAAACACGGAACAAAAGTCAGACTCGGTGTGCCCTCAGAAAATAAAGAAATAAAAGAGAAATTGTAACACGAAATAATTCGACGCCGTCCACACAAATTTATAAATTAATAGCGGTTTAAAAGGTAAAGGTAAAGGTATCCCCGTAACATGCCATGAAGGCACTTGGGGGGCATGGAGGTAGAGCCCCATGCTTTCCATGACCTCGGCACTAGAATGAGGTGGTGTGGTCGGCACCACGCTCTGACCGCCTTTTACCCCCGGGAAAGACCCGGTACTCTATTTTATAGGAGGCTGAGTGAACCTCGGGGCCGTTCTGAAAATTAATAGCGGTTTACCAATACTTATGTATTTTTCTAATAGAGTTACGTACATTGTATATCATGATACATTATCTTCATGCTCTTTGCATACAATTCTAAAATGTTTCTCTAATTCATAAAATTGTGTCTTAATTTTGTAGTATTCTTGTCCGAATGGGTTAATCTGTACAAGATACAGGCCTATTAGTAACCCACTGGTATGGCTCAGGCGATAGCGCGTTTGTCTGCTGATGCGAAGTTGTGCTCGTGCTCAGGTTCCATACTTCCATTCCCACTTGGGATAATTATTTGCTTGGATTTTTCCTAGGGTTTCCCAACTATAAGAAGAATGTCAGGTTACTTCATAGCTATTCCTCGGCACAGTCTCACCAAATATTATCTCGATATTACCTATTCCATTGACGCTAAATAATCTAGTAGTTTATAAAACATCGTTAAATAACCAACTACAAATATATTAGAGTGAAAGTAAGGAAGTTACATTTTATTGCTGTATAATTGAAAGAATCATAAATGAAAGTATGCAACTCACATATATTGTAACGTAAGAGGTGTGGATGTGATACGACAAGCCTTAGCACATTACTGTATCAACTGCTTCTCATTGAGTCCAATTCACAATTTGAAGTTATGACAATGCAATTGAAGTGTCTGCGTATACACAAAACGACAAATAGTGATGGAGGAAATAAATTAAATACCGATATATTGATATTGCAATATATTGCAAACCTAATTTCGATAAACGATATATATCGCAGAAAATATATCGCTATATCGAACAATGCTCGATATATCGCTATTCCGTAAGAAAATTGCATTTTCAAGCGTACATTTACTGTATTACAATAAAATTACTTAAATTTTAATGTTCCTTTATACCATTTAAATTAACATCATAACAGTCAAAAGCAAAAGTGTAAAATTGTAACAATAAACAATACATTTTCAATACCATATGCTGTAGGTCCTAACATAATCAAAATTATGGTGGAGGCAAGGGAGCTTAAATGATATAGTGGGGAAGAGTTAAGTGAACTCTACATGATTGAGTATTTGATATTGAAACACGATTCAATTATTCTAATGTTATATAGGATCCAATCCTGGACACAGATATAATGCTCTTTTCTACCTAACAACCTATAATTTTTAAGTGTAAGTAAACAGAACTTGTAATTATTGTTATGTAAGTAAACCGTACTTAGAATATTACAAGTTTTAACAAACTTCACAGTTGATTTGATACAATCCTTCCATAGTAAGTTCCCATTGCAAGTTATTGTTACACTCCAACATTCCAAACAACAATGGTGATGATTATAGGGATAGAATTTTTATGCACTAAAAGATATAAGAAAACAGGGAACAGCTGGATAATACCCACGGCAGAGCAATGTCGATAGTCGACGTTACTCGCTGGCCACTAGTCACCGGACCGTACCGAGCCGTGCCAAATAAAACACAATCGATAAAACACAAGATAATTTGTTTGGCTTGTTTCTGAAATAAAATTACGAAATGGCGTTCCTGTGCTTAACATTTAATAAAAAAAGGAAATATAGCAAAACTGTTTTGTCCCGAGACTCTCATCTAAGTCACGTAATCTACTTCAATATATTTGCGCAAATATACCTTGTAGCTATCAGTGGTGCTATCTCTCAGTAAGGTTCAGAACGAAGGAGGTAGAGAGAGAAAAGAAACAAATTTCTCCCTCCAACGATGCCACACACCAACGTCGTGTTCTTATGTTGGCGAGATTGTGTATTTACTTAAATCTGGTGCTAAACGTAACGGCACGGTTCAAAGATACCGGGGGAATTCTCCAGTTTAGCGGAAAACAGAATATCAGCACTAGGTTGTGCATAGAAATCATAGACGTAATCAAACGTCACATCGGTATTAAATCCTTGTTCCTCTTTCCATTTCAGAATATAGAAATAAAAGTTTTGATACCCGTTTTGAGGTCAGACGGTTTCCATTCAGGGTGGGACTTGCTCTCCTGCCTTGGAGAATATTAATAACAATATTAAAACACTAGTAGATAAACCTCCCGTCTGTCTCACGTTCGCACACGCTGCATTTTGAATTTGGTGCTGCATATTAAAAAGTTTGAATTCGAATTCCAGTACAGCCAATTATAACAAGGTACTGAGTGAGGTTGCACAATTACTGTATGTAACTGTCTACCTTCATTAGCGCCATCTCTCGGGAATTGTCGGAGTTGTCTAGTGTGGATTTTGTTGTTGATAATGACAATAATTCCACAAAAAAAAATCGATAAATTTATGAGGAAACCGATATATTATACGATACATTGAATCAAAATTTCGATATCGATATATCGCTATATCGAAACGAAAATATCGGTATTTCGTAAAAACCGATACATCGTTCCCATCTCTAAGTCGACAATTTCCATTGTTCTATATTATCAGAAATATTATGTCATTACACATTCTAAAACCGTATCTCGTATAGAATGTACCATACACTGTCTGTTAAAGCAAATCGACCAGGAAATTTATCTTACCAGCATCAACTTCCTCTTACCTTGGTGAAAACGCAATTTGTATCTAAACGTGGACTTTAGATTGATTGATTAAATTCCGAAGAGTAAAAAAATTTATACGTTAAACAATGAATTTTAACACTAGTAAACCGACCGTGCTATTAGGAGCTAACCGGCATGCACATATCAAAGGAAACCTACGCGAAGCAGAACTGTTTTATGTGTCCAAACGCACACGTCTGCTAACGCAATGAACTGAGTAGTTAATACACAAAGAGACTAATTTGACAAGTGACAAGTTACTAACGACTAGTGACAAGCAGGGAAATTTCAGTTTCTCTAACACCCTTGACAAACTTGTCACAGTTCTCCACTTTCTTGACAAGTTGATTAATAGTAAACAAAGTAGCAGGCTATATTTACGTCATACGTCTACATGTAATAGTGAGCATGTTGGTAGATAGTTATACTACAATAAGTCAAACAAAATACAAACACTTTATGTTCCATAGCTAAGGAAAGCAAGAAATTAATTATAAAAATATATGCTACATTTATAAAGTAATCATGAAATTGTAAATAGACGAGTTATTTCCACCAATGAACAGCAACAATAATAAAATAAGAATTATAAGAAACTGTAAAAAAAAAAAACAACTCCGCAAATCAGTTCATGAACTATGACTAAAAGAAGAAATATGTTTCAGTGGGGGAGTGATAAAACTAGATATTCTGGGTTCAAATCCCGTGGTTGTTGAAGTGATTGCTGTTTTTAATAGTTATCTAAAGTTATTTGAAAATGTAAATGCGGGATTGGTTCCCATTTCCACTGAAAAGCTACAGATAATGTTTAGCAAGACATCTACTGATTTTACAGATATGTCCACTATCATAAGATGGTATACCGGTAGTGGTTTTAAGACGTGCCATTAGATGACAGCAATCCAATGTATGAATACAATGCATAGAGTTGCTTAATGACCTAGCAGTTAAAGGGACTATAAAAACAAAAACAATACTAAAAAGATTTTAATGAATAAATAGAAAGAAAATAAATGTAAGTTAATCTCTTTAATAGAAATACTATAGAATGAATTTTGGGGACCACATGTCTAGCTACAGAGCTATTATTATCAAAGGTCCCAGAACACAGCGGCTGGCCGGACACGCTCTGTGTGGTTTCCGGTGCGCGCGTAACCATTTCTACCGCGCAATCGACCTCCAGTAGCCATATGGCATTCAGTGTGCTTAGATTTCGTGTAATGAAACTCTCAATTCTTCAAATGTACAATGTTAATGTATAAAGTTTACTGATTATTGTGTATTTAGATAATGACTAGCAACAAATTCTCATTTTGTGAACGTGTTTATATGTACAATACGTACATAAAAGGCAAAAGGTCGTGTGCGAAAACAAGACGAACATTTCGAATAAAGTTTCCAAACAGACCTGTGCCTTCTGCCAAAACAATTAGACGACTCGCTAAAAGATTTAAAGAAACAGGCTCAGTGAAGAATCGAAAAGACGATATTTTATGTTCCGAGCTCACCACCCCAGTTTGTATTTGGCTATTTCCTTGTTCTTGTTTGATCATTTTATTTTGCGGTTCTTCTCTACACTCTTCAACACTGTCTTGTTAAGGATTTTTAGTACCTTCATCTACTGTAACTTCCAACTCATGATTTATTGTTGCCGTTACTATACGTTCCTGACATTCTTCTTGCGTAGCAGGTGTGGTCAAACTGCTCTCGTTTCTTTTCACACCCTCCACCACAATTTCTCGTTATTCTTCCTCCGTGCTTTCATCAGCTTCCTTACTACTATCGTCATTTGACAACCGTTCTTGTCTCGGTTCTGTGTTGTGTGATTTAAACAGATCACTCATCAACAACTGTGTTCTGGCTACGTTGTTATTTTCTTTCTCATAACTTTTTGTGGACAATCCTGCCGCAAATGTGTACTCTCTTTACATATGAAGCACTGTTGTTCTTGATTTTCAAACGTTATATAGGCCTCAGTTCCAGCTATTTTCAAATTTGACGGAATGTGTCGCGTGACAGTCATTAACTTGTATGTATTTATTTACACTGCAAGTGGGCAAGCACCCGGTGGCAGTGGTATACACAATATAAACAATACACAAAAAATGATAAGCAATACACAATAAATTTACAATACACAATACAATTTTATACACAATACAATTTTATACACAATACAATAATAATACACAATACAATGAGAATACACAATATAGTAATAAAACATAAATAAAATACCTAATTTTACATTACAACCTACATAATTATGTATAGGCCCTACATAAGTTTCAATAGTCTTTCACTTTATTCTCATCTCACTCACTGTAGTGGCACTATGACGCATTTCACTGACACTTTAGGACACATTTCACTGACACTATAGAACACATTTCATTGACGCTATAAATTATCACTGATCGGAACTATTCACTGCACTGTAAAACCATAACTCCACTGACTCACCTCGCTTCACTGATACAACAGTTCAAATAAGTCAAATAATTACACCCTTATGCATACTGTACTTATAAACAGAACTCCATTTAACCTAAACATTTCTAGTCTAAGGCCCTCTTACACGCTATTTTTAAATAATTTACAATTCAAACCAAGGAAGTAACTCGTCAGGCTAAATAAATACATGTCACCTTAAAAAATTAAATGTTGAATGTCACCTTAATTTTAATTTGCACTTGATACACAACTTTTTAAATTATTCTTGAAACTCCTTAAGGAAGGACAGCCCTCAAAGACCGCTGCAGGTAGGTCATTCCAATCATTTATAGTTCTATTTAAAAATGAGAATTTACCTACGTCCGTTTTCTGTTTCCTACATTTGATTTTAAAATCATGATCGTTCCTACCATAGTACGTACGTTGGCTTTTGTAACCGAGCCGTTATGTCTACCCATGCTTTCTGACCTAGATGTGCTCTATACAATGATGTTATTCTAGTTTTCCTACGTCTGTTTTCCAAAGTTTCCCATTTAAGTTCTTTTATCGTATCGTTTCCATCTTCTCTTTTACCTTTAACAAATTTCGCTGCCCTATACTGGATTCTTTCTAAGGAATTTATCTGATATATTCTATAGGGATCCCAACATGTAGTTCCGTATTCCATTAACGGTCGCACTAATGTTAGATATGCTATTTCCCTCGATTTGGGGCTAGCCTTTCTCAACATTCTCATAATAAAGTGAAGTGCCCTCCATGCTCTCCCCAAGAAAGTTTGGAGTTTAAATACACTCCTAGGTATTTACAACATTGTACTTGCGGAATTACAACACCACTGAATTCGTAATTAAGACTAGTTTCCTCTCGGGTTTTACAAAATGTTATAGATTTACTTTTAGAACCATTTATTTTCATCCTATGCATTAACGCCCAGTTATAAATTTTATTTAAGTCTGTTTGAATAGCATCTACATCTGAATTATTTATAATATTTGTATAGATAATGCAGTCATCTGCAAATAGCCTCACATTTGATGTAATATTCTGGCATAGGTCATTTACGTATATTATAAAGAGTAATGGACCCAGAACGCTGCCCTGTGGCACCCCTGAACTTATATTTCCAATTTCCGATATTCCATGACCTACTCTAACTCTCTGGGTTCTACCTTTTAAGAATTCTTGGATCCATAGCACCACTCTTTTATCTATTCTTAGCCTACTTAACTTATCTATTAATATGTCATGTGGCACCAAATCAAATGCTTACGAAAAATCAATCACAACTGCACCGATTCTTCCGCCTCTATCTACCTCTTCAGCTAGATCATGAACCAGCGACGTAATTTGACTATCAAATGAGAAGCCTTCCCTAAAACCATGCTGGCGGTAGTAAAACCAGTCTTTCGCATTTAGAACATGACGAATATAATCCGATATCAAATGCTCCATGACTTTACATACGACAGATGTAAGGCTAATCGGCCTGTAGTTTCCGACATCTAATTTATTTCCACCTTTATGTTTCGGTACCACTATAGCTGATTTCCAGTCACATGGAATAGCTGCATTGTTTATGGAAACATGAAATATACGCATTAGGTATGGAATTATGGCCTCGGAACCTAATTTAAGAATCTCTGTAGCAATACTATCTGGTTCTCTAGACTTCCGACTTTTTAATTTCGTTAGTCTCTCTCTAACCCCTTTGGAAGTTATTTTGAAAGTCGAATTTGGTTCACATTCACGGTCTGTGACACAACCACTCCTATTAGCGGCATTATTATTATTATTATTATTATTATTATTATTATTATTATATTATTATTATTATTATTATTATTATTATTATTATTATTATTATTATTATTATTATTATTATTGAAAACCAAAAATGAAATAGGAATTTAATAATTCGGCCTTCTCTTTGTCATCAGTTATACTTTCTCCGTTTTGATTTCGTAAAATCACTACTCCTTCATTTTTTCCTTTCCTCCTGCGTACATAATTATAAAACTGTCTCCAATTGTTACTTTCACCTTCTTTTAAAATGGTTTTTAGAAAATTTTCCTGAGCTATCCTTTTTTCACACTCACGTTTCTTAATTAATTCGACATATTTTTCCCAATGCTCATGGCTTCGTTTACGTTTACTAAATGCGCGCCTTGTCTTTTTCTTTAAGTAGCGAACATAATTAGTGTAATATTCAGGGTCCGGATTTTTCTTAATTATTTTAGAAGGTACACATTTTACTAATGCCTCGAAAATTATACTCTTAAATTTATGCCATACATTTTCCATATTTCCTTCAGTCCTTAGAAAGTCATCATGCTTTTGTCGTAGAAACGTTTGTAATTCATGGACATCGGTTTTGTTGAAGTTCCAGACAGACACTGGACTTGACCTCGGATTTACTGTGTTTTCCCAGAAGATTTCTAATAAGACGCTATTGTGATCACTTATGTTATGAAGACTTTCAGAGTTGACAAAGAGAGACACAGGTCTTAGGCTAAGGCCACACAGAAAGCATTTTGAAGCAGCAAGCAGTAACTAGTAGTCCTGAGCAGTTGAGCGAGTAGAATCACATCAATGTTTGGAGGTGGGCATGGCCAGACAAAGAGCAGAACCGGCTCTACTGCTCACAAGCTTACTGCCCTACGCCGCTGAAAGATCAGTTTGATTTTTGCAGCTCACTTGTAAGCGTGTTGTTCCAAGTTCGTCATGTCTTTCGAGACAGAGGAACTGATTTCATCGGTTTTTAAAAGAGCGGTATTGTGGGACGTATCTCACAAATATTTTAAAGATAGGAAAGTTACTTCGGAAGCATTGGAAAGACGTCTGCAGGGAACTAAAGACAAATGAAGGTAAGTTACAGTTAAATGAATATATTTTAATTGATTTAACATTAATGTAATAGAATTAAAAGAAACAGTAGACTATTATTACAGACAAAATGAAATTCCAATAACAATTAAACCAAAAATAAGTGGAACTATAATAATAAAAATGACAAATACTTGATAACTAAACCGAGGTTATAGACCGACTAGGACAGAGTAAAGTAATTAACACCAAACATGAAATTATTTGTGGCTACGTGTTTCTATGTTGCATTGTGTAATACATTTGCAGGTAATGCATAATCGTTTTGCCAAGGTAGTGCCCCTTCTTTGCTATTAAAATACTCAGTAAACTTGTGCCTAATTGACTTAGCTGTAGTGGAATATGCATTACATGATTTTCTATTCAGTACTCTTCGATCAGTATTTTGATGCTCTAGGTTCAAACTGTGACTGTCTATTCCATCGTTAATAATCACATAATTATGCAATACACAGGCAGCTCGTACAATAGCGACAGCAGTTTCTGGTGATGTCTCTATAGCTTTCCTTAGAATTTGCCATGTAGCGGTTAAAATTCCAAACGCACATTCTATTTTTTTTGTCTACATCTTGACAATCTGTAGTTGAAAACATGTTTAGAATTGTCCAATGACTTTCGAGGGAAAGGTCTCATTATATAAGTTAAAAGAGCATAAGCTTCGTCACCGACGAGTACAAAAGGTACTTTAATCAGTGAATTGGGTAACTCAGTTGGTGGTGGAATATTTAAACGATTAGTTTCCAGCAATTCAAATAATTTCGAACTTCTGAAAACACCGCCATCACTTTGTCGCCCTTTACAACCAACATCAACAGCTACAAATTTACAGTCTGCGTCTGCCACCGCTTGTAAAACGATAGAATAGTAATGCTTGTAATTAAAATAATCGGATCCGCTGTCACTCGGACATTTTATTCTAATATGCTTTCCGTCGATGCTGCCAATGCAATTCGGGAAATTAGTTTTAAGACGCAAATCATCAGCAATACTTCTCCACATTCTTTCATCAGGGAAAGGAAGGCATTCTTCCTTTAGTAAGTCCCATATTGCTTTTGTGGTGTCTTTGACTATTGAAGCGACGGTAGTTTTGCCCATCCGAAATGCGAAAGCCAGAGAACGAAATGACATCCCAGTAGCAAGAAATCTGTAAAAATAAATCAAAATTAAATACGCACAATGATAAAATAAATATACAGATAAAAATAAATAAAATAACAATAAATAATATTATTTTTCAAGATGCTCATTAATTTTATTATTTTATATTGATATTACTATTTCAATATACAGTACAGTAATTTAAAATATTTATATTATGTATTATAATATTTACGTGTTTTACAAATATACTTAATTATTTTAATATTACTATTTTATATCAGTAGTAATTTCATAGGTCTGTTACCCCACTAAAATGCTTTGCGTAGACGTAATTAGAACTCATCCGTTTTATCTCTTTCAGAAATCCTAGTTAAAAAGAAGTGGAAAACACTGAAAGACTATTACAGATCAGAAGTAAACAGACTGGAGAAACGTAAATCAGGTTCTTCCGGTTCCCCCAAAAACGCTTCTACCTGGCCATATTTCAAGCAGCTGGAATTTATACGAAAAACCTTGGGAAATAGTAAACGTCTCTGTAGCCTTCAGTCCAGTGAAACTGAAGCACAAACCAGTATAGACGACAATGTCGACAGTGTGAATGAAGACGATAAGGGCGATGAAAGCCAACAACCACAACTACAGCAGCAGGAACATGTCCAAAACGACGTCTCATCCGCCAGCAATGAAACAGAGTTTTCCGGAAAGTCCTGCAAAACTGGTCAAGGAAAGAGACAATCACGTAAAAGAAGCAATGGCAATGAGTTCAGAGACATGTTCCTTGAAAATGAAAGGAAAAAAAAATGCGCTTTTGGAAAGAGCCTCAGAAGAAGATGACGACATGATATTTTTACAGAGCTTATTGCCAGACATAAAATCTCTTCCGAGAACAGAAAAATTGCGCTTAAGAATGGATATGCAGAAACTTGTTTATGAGAAAGTTATAAGAAATAATACACCTCTACCGCCATCCAGTTGGGACGGCATCTATGCTTCTTCGACTGCGGTAAGTTCTCCTGTGGCAATGCCTTCCCATCATGAAGAATCTAATGCGTTTATGAACCTGAGTGAGGTGATGCAAAACAATGAACAATTTAAATTTTTTCCATTGGAAACGTTTTCTTGGACTTTAATACTTTTTTTCCTCATAACCGATTTAATAAGGTTGAGTTGCAAAACAATGGACAATATCAGTTCTTTCCATTGACATTAATATATCTTCAACTTAGGTTTTTTATAGCTGATTTAATGTTTTACTTTTCTTTATGCAAAATTATGTTCCCTTAATCAGTCAATGAAAACTAATAAAGAATATAGTAGAACTAGTGCTGATATTTCACTTACCTCAAAGTAACAACAAGCCTCTCCTCGGCCGTGATGCTTTTTCTGTAATTTAATTCCATTCTCTGCAACCTGGGCTCCAGTATATGCAACAATTTATCAAATGTCTCCATAGTCATTCGCAGATATTAAAAAAATCGTTCACTGTAGTTACGTAATTCTTTGTACAAGTTATTATATTCACCGAGTTCTTCCCGTCGTAAATTAATTTCTGTGTGGCCTTAGACTTACTGTAGTAGGTAAACATCATAAGAGGGCATTGTCACGCGTCGGTCCATTTGCTACCTGCGTGAAATCTTTACGCCAGATCAATTCATTAACAAGGGTCTGTGCATCTGAATTTGTACCTGAAATCCCGTTCCAGTTAATTTTCGGGAGGTTTAGATCCCCAGCAATTACTACGTTTCGGTCTTCTGATACTGTATTAAGATATTCATTTAGTTTGTGCAAAGTTAAATTGTCTAATTCACTGGGTGGTCTGTAACATGCTATTACATCTAAGGTTTCCCGCCCATTTCTTATCTGAACATTCAATATTTCAACTTCCTCATGTATCCACAGAAGATTGCTACTTATTTCTATCTTGGTACTTATTGCAATTCTAATACCTTAATCGACTTGATGTTTATATTTCATTGACCATTTGTCATTAATTATTTGACGCACTTTTCCATAGTTTAACAACGCATTTTTAATTCTGTAATTATAACCCTCCGGCGGAATATTGAAAATTTTAACTTTAGTATTTTCTTCTTCAGCTGGTGTTATATACACATTGCACAGTATATGGTTGACCCATCTAATAATGGGATTTGAGACATTCCTGCATTTTTATTCAAGGTTTCATAGCTGGTTAAATTGTTGAATTTGATATAGGCAGCATTCTGTTTTCCCACAAGTTGCAGTCTGCAGGTCTTCATCTCGCATTTTTAACGTTTCATCTAACCAGTTGTGGATTTCCATTGCTGTAGATCTATGCTGGTCTTTATTAAATATTGCCTTAACCCTTAAATTCACGAAGTATCCTATAGGATACAACAGGTTAATAGGCTATATGCTATAATTTTAATAGAACAATAGAAAAAAATGGTAGAAAAATTAAAATTTTACAATACTATAATATTGTACAACATATGAAATATGGACATTGCGATAGTTATTTTCTTTACAGTCCGACAAGGGTCAATAAACTAGTGTGAGAAATGAAGTTTTGCCAGTTTATGGGTTAATTATATTTTTCTTCTATTTTCTTCTACGTTGAGTTCCATTTTAAAATAACGAGAGAACCCCTAGTGTCTGAATTATTTTGAAATTGTCTTATCACATGTTACGAATAAGTTAACTGCATTGCATTGTCACTGGATTTACTTCGAACTAAATGCACAACCGACTGCGCTTTGACTGTGATGACCACACGATGTTTGCCGCTCGACAGTCACGAGCACACTAAACTTCGGGTTGGTAGGTAAGAGCCTTAACCGACTGAGCTATGCTGCTGGTCGATATTGAAGTTGAAAATGATCACAGTGTAAACTATAATTCAGAAATCTCTTCTACTTCTCGTCAAAATCATAGGGCTACAAATCTTACAGAATCTTAGACAAGGATACAGGAAATATCATCTTTGCGTATGGGTAGTGAAAAGAAAACTTTCACATAACAAACAGCTTCAACACTAGGCTATAATATAACACAAGAATTGCTAACCCCAGAGAGAACCTATCAACAACAATGTTGCTTGCCTTTGTAAATAATGCAAACTAAATGCAATGATCCAGTACATGGGATAGATGAAGCGAAGTCGAATCGAAGGAGAAATAATTAGGATCACGAAGATTACACATAATTTCTTAGTACAGGTTTCACATTTTTCACAATAATTTAGTTCCTTTATCGTGTTAAGAATTATATTACTGTTCACAGTTCATATTCTTGAATTTTTTAAGTACACATAACTCAAAGGAGGAAAGGAACATGCCAACCTACGCCATTATCTCCTGGCCTAGTTGCCTCATAAGTGGTGTTATGTTGGTATTACTTGTGAGGTTCAGACCTGTCTTCGGACAGTTGACTAAACAACAACAAAACTAAAATAATTTACTATGAACCAAAATGAGATATACTTTCTCTTCTGTACTGTACGCAAAAGGAATTCAATCCCAAGACGTAACATGTTTGACTTTAATTATAAATTTCTCATTCCGTGAAAAGTCTTCTATGAGTGAGGCAAGTGAAAAATAAACTTGGAGAGACATCTTGCAGGTCCTGGTTATTTCGTATTACCTTTTAGTTTATTTATCTTCCAATGGCACTTCTCGTTTATTAGTTCTTTATTGAATAAAAATTGGATGACCATCTTCATCCGATGATCTGCCTTTACTCATCCTCCTCTAATTTTCAAACAGACAAAGGAGTGGAATAAAAACTCTCCACAATTACATCATCATTGCTCTATGAGAAAATGTCCGGTCTTGCATTCCGAACTGTAACATCCTTCACAATTATTAGGAGTTTCATATTATCAGACTAGACACACGATCGTACAGGAATATCATTTTATTTTCACTTCAATCTTTATTGTACCTGAATTTTTTAATGTACTTCACTCCCTCTACTACCGTCCTCCATACAGAACCAAGGCCACGTATGCAGTCAAAGTTGCCTTACGGTCATAGTAAACAGTACTGAGTTAGTGAGTATAGTACGTTCCAGAAATATGTTAGCGTTTTTCAGTGACGAAAGAGCTTTCAATATTGAATTATATTTTCGCACAAGTACTGTCGTCCGTTTGCCTACGTCGCATCCCGGTTTCCCCCACCCACTTCTGCTCGCCCCTCTGTAAAGGCTAGTGGCTGGGCTGTCTTAGCTCTTTTCTGAAAACATTAACTTCTGTTAGGAATTGGACGTCTACGTAATATTATACAACTGTTTAAAATAACTTAAATAAAAGGGTCTCGTTAAGTAATTAACTGCCACGTGATTTACCCCATTTCTACGACTCTGAGACAAAACCACTTGGACAGACAGTAGATAGCATGTCTGAGTAATTTTGTCGCGCAGAAGTGAAGATTGAATTTACAGTACGTAAGGTACTCTTTTATAGGGTAGGTACAGAGTTATTTCAACTGAGTTACTAATACGAAGGACGAAATTGGTAGATACAATAGTCTAAAATGCGATAATATGCACAAAAGAACTTAAGCCTGTATTGAAATGAACGGCCAAAATTAAAAAAAAGTGTTTAAATATAATATATATTATGATTATTTTTCAATTTAACTTTATTCTCTATATTATACGCTAATGTGCTGTATACAGTATAATATACACTGCATAATGGATACGTCACCATGGATAGCTCAGTTCGTGAGAAAAACACTTATTGATAATACAGTATTGTATTTTGATTACACAAAAACCTAATGAAAATTATCAAACTCAAAATCGCGATATTTCCTACTTTACGTAAATGGACGAACTACCTTTTTTCTCTCCTATACCTAGTAAAGTGATTTATTTGTATTTTACGCCAGTATCATTGAACTCCAGTCGTGGAAGAGGGTAGCAAACGATGCTTCCGTTTCTCAACCGTTAATCCAAAGGTATAGCCAGGTTAATATTAGAAATGTTAGTAAAAATAAAATGATGTCCCTGTATATGGAACATCAGAAACAAAATCCTTACTGTATAATTAAACTAACATGTATACTTCCCAATATGTTTACCAGGAAAACAATGACTTATTGTTTAGTTTGTCATTGTGATGTTTCAGTGCTATTGTATTTCAGCAAGAAAAGGTTCATCTGCATCTTTTAAAACTCGTGAGCCAAGTCGTATGCAGCCTAGTTTTGGCGAACTTCGTGACATCGCTTCTTGCAAGACAAATAAACTGGAGCCTCAGCTCGCTATAGAATCAACACCGAAGGCGGAACTTCCAAGTCTTCGCCTCAACTATTGTATGTGCAAGCTACTAGTCTGAAACACGTCTTTTTGTATTGTGGGTAGTTCTGTATGAAGTTCTCTTATGCCAATCCAACTCTCGCCGTGGGCAAGAGGTATAAACAATTAAGCTATAGTGTCTGGAATCCCGAATCACGTGCCGTCAACAACTATTCTATGAAATGAAACATTTCTGTGAGACGACAACAAAGGAGTTGAGTCCTAAAGCATGCCTAGATTCAATCAGATTATGCATGACTTTTGAACATAATGAAGAAACAAAGACAAATGCATTTTTATTCTTCCAATAAAATTCATACATCTACAGAAAATTGAGGAGAACTTAATGACAGAGAACATGCAGTTGGTTAACAATTTCCTTCTTACTGATAAAAATTTTATATAAATTAGTTGTACTTTTTAATTCATTCATGAACTTCAACTTCATTCATGAAATAAATAATGTTCGTTTTTCTGTGGACCAAGTGGTAGTTTTTCCTTTAATTATATAGGGTGCGGCAGTGGGATATGACGATTTTTATAGCCCTATTGTGGGACACTCAGGACGAATTAAAAGAAAACACAGATACTGGAAGTAATCTAGTACATTGCAATTTATTAATGTTTGATTACTTTTTAAAAACTACATTTTGTAAGCCTCCATAGCAACGAATACATTCCTGCCATCTGCTATGAAAATTCTGCATAACTTGCACCAACAAAACAGGTTCGATGGCACTAATTTGGTTCCTTATGTTTTGTTTCAGCTGGATGATGGCGAGGCTTGTTGCGATACACCCTACTTTTGAAATAACCCCATACGAACTAATCAGCGCATACTGCTTATGGTTCAATGAATTGTCGGCGAAACATGTTTCCAGGACGAATAATTCCACGATTTGGAGGCAATGCCTGGTCGTCAAGATCTCCTGCCTTTCTGTAATGATAACAGTAATTTTTTCACTTATATGTAAAGAGGGCTCTGTGTAGTCGCTCATAGCAACCTAAACAATGATTTTAATGCAAGAGTGAATACAATTTGTTTTATTCACTAATGATATTTTATTCACTACTAGAAATGTATTTAAAATGTAAAACAAGCACTAGACTAAACACAATAAAACCAACTAACCACAAGCAAGACCCTTACATTTTTTTTTTTTTTTTCAATTTTTCTGAAAGGTACGACAATATGATTTCTTCGTTAACACCTTTCACGTTCCTACTTTCTCGCCACTCACAAAATAACTTATATTCTTTCTGATTATTATAGATGCAGATTTCTGCGGAACTAACATGGACACAGCCGCTTTAACGACATAAGGACTTCATCCGGTAAGAGAACTTCTTGTTCACACGACATTTTGCTTCCAAAGAACAAAAATTTTAAATTTATTTATTCTGTACTCAACGCGACTGACATTATTGTCTTCATTACTATTCTTTAAATCATAGCCAACTTTACATAATAATTAGTTGAACTAACAATGGACAACAGTAACAAATGAGCCTAATATTTAATTTCAATTAAATATTATTTTCACAGAAATATTACTTTCATATTAGTAGTGGACAAAATATTGTATGCAACACGAGACTTAAAAGATTTTATTCACTCGTGGAAATTATCTCAGGAGATAAACTTTCCACTCATGAATAAAATTTTACTTTTAAGTCTCTTATCACATAAATTAGGGCTACTATTATGGTACAAGAGAGTAAAGTATAATTTTATTAATAAGTATAAATTACTATGATGTATCGAAGTACATAATATGATATTTCCGTGCAGGAATTCTGCATTACCATATGGCGAAGAATGAGTAGAACGGAGAAAAATTCTCTCCTGTACATAATGATGGACATTGTGCCACTGTCACATATTCTGTGACACAGTACACGAGGGTAGGTCACCAAAGGGGAACAGAGAGGTAGAATTTAAACTGAGAAGGATTCAATCCAGCATCGCAACTCTTGCCGGAACTCGAATCCGGTGTGACTTAGCGTCAGCACGTAGAGCTGAAAACCCGAGTTCGAGTCCCGATGCCGGAGATAATTTTTCTCCGTTATACTCATACTTCACAATAAGTAGGCAATAAGTAGACTATATCTACTAATGTTGCAAAACTTTGACTTTACTGTTCTATAGTAAGATTCCATAGCAACGTGTTATGAAGTATTTCATACCACACTTTCATAACACACTTATCTATTTACCACAATGAAACAAAATATGATCTCTACGTACACAATCTTGTTCCTTGGAAACGACTCTGTGTATAATGAAGTAGGTTTTGACCGACTCAAATGAACTACAAATCATTACAAATTTATTTTTCTACATCTTTAAAAATAATTTTGTTAAATAGACGAAAGGTAGATAAAATACTGTAGTCAACACAGTACAAAATGAGCGTTAGTAACTCGCGTACTCGTCCACCGCTGTGGTGTCGTGGTAGCGTGTTCGATTCCCCGCTTGGGATGAGTTGCCTGGGTGAGGTTTTTTTTTTCGGGGTTTTTCTCTCACTGCTATGGATAAATATTCAGGTAACTTTATCAGGCGTATGGAACCTCACTCACTCTCGCCATTTCCTTCCCGCATTCATCATCTTTCCTTATCATTCCGGTTGTCTTTCTTGGTGTTCTGCGGCGGCCCTCCGATGCTCCTGACGATCTCGGCCGGCCTCCATGGATATGCCAAAGCATGGTAGTTGGTGACCCAGCAGCGGAACCCACTCCCCTCCTGACAGCAGCGACTAACGACAGGAACGCGTTCCACAAAATTCGCATGGGCGGAAACGCTTGTGCGGAAATGACGTCACAAGCAGACGACAAACGCAGCTCTGGACAGTACACTACTTTTAACATCTAAATATAAACGATTGGTTGATTGGCAAACTTACTCGTGTTAAAGTGTATAAGCTCGTGTCACGATCACAAGCTTATACAATTTAACACGAGTAACTTTGCCAATCAACCAATCATTTACTAAATAACCTGTAATTTGTATTCTTACCTAACAGATATTCTTAATTTCACGTATTCAATACATTATTTATGACGTAACTACGGGATGTAAGAAATATAATTTTGCTAAAATTATTATGAACTTATAAACCTCTGTAATGTGCGCTGTTCGATGCTGATGTTATAATTTCTGCTAAAATATAACTATATTGAAAGTATTTTAATAAAATAAACTTGTTCTATGGAAAAAGGGCCTATAAAATGCTAAAATAAAAAATATATATTTATAACACTATTAAAGTCGCAATGCATTATTTAATAAACTATTATTGTAACAGTATACAAATTGTTATTCTGATAGAAGTGCATTCAAATCGCAATTACATAAAAATACAATAAGTCTTTCAATCTTCGTTTTCTCGAAACGTGACTTTTGCTTATGAGCCCTTTTTCCTGCTTCCGTCTCAATTTATAACATCACAATACACAATTTAGAAAGGAGAGTTGTTTGCAAAACAAGACGGCGTCGATGACGATTCCATTGTAGTCATGTTCATTTATTTACGCCGTCATGTAGGCCCAGTGGTTCTATGTGCGATCTGTGCAGTGGATGGTTATAATCTGCTAATGGAGCGCTAGTGGTGTGGCGCGCTTCGTCCAGCGCTGCGTCGGTCATCTGCTCGTGACTTCACTTCCGCACAAGCGTTTCCGCGCATGCGTACTTTGTGGAACACGTTCCTGTCGTTAGTCGCTGCTCTCCTGACAGTAGGGGCGGCCTACACTTCAGACCGTTGGCCAGACGGGAGGGGTGGCGTACACCTCAGACCGTTTGAGGGGGAATGTGGAGGGACTGTTGGGGTGGAATGGTACACAGACTTAGAGGGATGGCGGGAATGGCCGTTAGGGTATTGGGGGCTAGGTCGGTTAGCGTGGGTGCGGTCGTTGGGCTACAACTCAGCCCAGGGGCGCACAATAGACCTCAGGTGGCGGTGCATAGGGATGTTCCCTTCCCAGCCTCAGAGAGAGAGAGAGAGAGAGAGAGAGAGAGAGAGAGAGAGAGAGAGAGACTCGCGTACTCCCTCCGGTCGTGTTTTAACTTGAGCTTCACTTTTGCATTACGTATACTGATATTTGAATAAGAGTACTGTAAGACAATTTGAGCTCAATTTTAATTTTAAATTGTATGCCTATTATTGGTAATGTGTTGGTTTTCAAGAAATGATAAATTGATGAATGTGTGAATTTTATTGTTGGTATGTGTTGGTTGTCAAGAAGAGAGTGATTTAAAATTTGACTGTGAAGCAATTGTTAGTTTTTGTCTTATAAGTGGCATGAATTGACTATTATTTGTGAGTGAGATGTTTATGACATGAATATAATATAATGGAATTTATCTACTAACGTTGTTGAAGAAGGCCATGATTTCATTGTTATCAAATGCAAAAGCGAATCTTATATTCTTACAAAGAAAAATGCACGTTGTTATATTGTTACAAAACAAAAAGCACGTCGCTGTGTATCTATATAAGGTAAGATACTTTCATTTTAATTTAACAATATATATCATAGCAACAAAATCTTATAGTAATATTACAATTATTGCAATTTTTAATATTTACACCAGGTAGAGCATTGGAAAAATTACATTTTTCTTCAATATTCAGCTTTTCTTCGTACATTACATTTCCTTCCTTTATACAAGTCAACAGTACCATAGTTCATAAGCATATCATTAGTTAGTTTACCTGCACTTGAAATTTCTCCCCTAAGAATAAGATTTGCCACTCTCTCCTTGCACACCATCGAGTTTTCCATGTACCCTTCCGCCGTAGTAGTAGATTTCTATCTTCCATGTCTTTTCAGTGTCAGAATATCAGCACCACTATCTGCTGAGAGTGGCAGATGAATGTCTCAGGCAATGACCGGTGGTGTAATCCTTGGCGTTTCAGTGCCAAGTATTCAGAAATCTGGCTACATGTTCATACCAACTACTTGAATGACACCTTTTCTATTTGCATAGAAAATGAAATAACGTACGTTTATTCTTCTTAATTGAAAGCCGAAGGACACTGTAGTTTCGAAAAATACCAAGGAAATAAATACAGTCTAAATCACCACTAATCATAAAACTTCTAGCTACATACTTTTCTGAATGAGGTATCTTCACAATAAAAGCAGAACCTATATCTTTTACATCGTCTACAGTTAATTTGTACAATTCGTCTCGCCGAAATGCACCAAATATTTCAAATATAAGAGCAACTTTTCTTAATAGGTATCTATCATAATGGGCATTGTGGAGAAACTGGATTACCTACCTTCTCTCTAATAACTTTTTTTTACTTTTTTTTTTTGGACGGAAATCAACATACTGTCTCTTCAAAATAGCTTTAAGTTTTTTTTTTTTTTTTTTTTTTTTTTGTATTTACTAATATCCGCATTATCGTTAATCATAAGAACAGATTTGGCCATTGGATGCTCAGACAAAATTATTATTGTAATTATCTGCCTCGGCTTTTCATAAAAATAAACTAACACTGTATTTTCTGTAATCATCAGTTTTCTGCTTATACACCAATCTTTAAATTTCATGTAACTTTTGCTATAAATATTCCTTGATTTTTCTGGTAGAATATCTAATGTAGCATGTATTAGCGCTTCTTTTATTTCAGGTAACTTGGTATACAAATCTTCAAATTCTAACATTTTCCGTCTTTTATGAAAGCTAATACTGTTACATGATCAAAATGGAGACAACAGTAACAATATCTATTGACATTTTTCAAAATATGGTAACTAAGACACCTTAACTCGACTGCCCCCATCATCTAAAAAGGAACTCAAAATTAATATCAATATTTGTGCTATTTTTCATAAATTTAGCTAAATACACTAAATATCGATAAAATGTTCTCTACAAAAAGTTACAAAAGGAGCTTCATTCATTCGTAGATATTAAAACACTCTCTGCGGCCGTGTTGCAACTTAACGCACTAGTTAATATAGCTCCACTTGTGTAAGTATTTGTAGTCTATAATATACTGTTTAACCAGGTGTAATATACAACGTATATCTCATCCTAGTAGTTAATTATTGTAATTATTTTTCTCTCTATATTAATTAATCATAATTTTCGGCCAGTGTATGTGACCGGTGCCCACCCAGCATCGTGATGCACTTGGGAAGCTACGATAGGGAACGAAATCCGGTTGCGAAGACCAGCTATAACAGCTGGAGGGATCATTGTGCTAACCACACGACATCTCCATTTTGGTTGGATGATCGTCCATCTCTGCTTTGGCATGTGAACGTGAGGACAGTAGCCGACGGGTCGGTATGGGCCCTTCAAGGGCTGTGGCGCCACGGATTAAAAAAATAATTAATTATATAAAGCCCTAGAAGGATATAATAATTCGTTTGTTGCTATGTTACCGGTCGGATATATGAAATGTGTTTTTTTATATAATCAAGAATGATTTCACAGGATGAAACAATGGTGACTAAGATACCATTTTTTCACATGTGAAGACAGCGAGGTATTTCCAACAGTTACTAGCAGTCTGATGAACAGTACACTAATAATAATAATAATAATAATAATAATAATAATTTATTTATTTAATCTGGCAGAGCTAAGGCCAGTAGGCCTTCTCTTCCGCCCAGCCAGACTCTAATTCTAATTAAATACATTTGCTTACATAGTTATTACATTAATATCTAGATCATAAAACAACATGAAAGTAAATGATGAAAATTGGATAACTAATGTTAGTGTGACAATAATAAACACTGGTAAGAAATAGTTATAATAATAATGATAATAATAATAACAATAATAATAATAATGGTAATTATAATAGTAATAATAATAATAATAATAATAATAATAATAATAATAATGAGATAATTTAGATATTTATCTGTGATATATATAAAACCATTAAACATTGAGAAACCTGAAACAGCTATTATTGTTGACAATAATTGTTAGAAAAATATCTCGTTAACCTATTCTTAAATTGATTTGATGTCTGACAGTCCCTGACATTACTCGGTAGGGAATTCCAAAGTCGAGGAACAGCCACAGTGAAAGAAGATGAATATGAGGATGTTCGGTGGGAGGGAATGGATAATATTGAGGAGTGTTGTGATCGTGTGTCTAGGTTATGATGGGTGGATAAATTTTGAAAACGAGACGCAAGATAGACAGGAGTGGAGAAATGTAATATGTGAAAGAGAAGGGAAAGACAGTGGATTTTCCTACGATCTTCTAGACGGAGCCAGGACAACATTTCGAGGGATGGTGTTACGTGATCAGCCCGGCGAATATTGCAGACGAAACGGACGCACATATTATGAACACGTTGTAGTCTCTGCGCCGAAGTAACGCTTAGGTCAGTAAGCAGAATATCACAGTAATCGAAGTGGGGCATCACGAGTGTTTGCACTAACATTTTTTTCATGGAAAGGGGTAGAAAATTCTTCAATCGTCTAAACGAGTGGATTAATGAAAATACCTTTTTGCAGGTTTCTGCAACTTGAATGTTCCAATTTAAACTTTTATCCATATAAATACCTAGATTCTTTACTGATTCACTGAACGGAATTTCGGTGCCGTGTATTTTAATCGGGGACAAATTTGGTATGGTAATAGTGCTTAACAAACGTGAATGGCCCACAATGATTGACTGTGATTTTTCTGGATTTAGTTTAAGTCGGAATTTCCGTATCCATGTGCAGATTGAGTTCAGGTCGTCATTAATTTTAGTTATTGCATCATTTATTTCGTCAGTGTGGAATTTTATGTATATTTGAAGGTCGTCTGCATAGAGATGGTGTCGGCAGTACTTTAGAGATTCTGATATGTCGTTGATATAAATTGTAAATAGTAAAGGGCCAAGAACTGATCCCTGTGGGATCCCTGACCTTACGGCCTGCCAAGGGGAAGAACGATTTCCAGCTATCACACTTTGTTGGCGGCCATTAAGGTAAGAGTCAAACCACAGGACAACGTGCTCTTCTAGGTGTAGTCTTCTGAGTTTACATATTAATAAGTCAATGTCTACAGAATCGAAGGCTTTGCTGAAGTCAAGTAAAGTCATTATTGTCAATTTACGTTCGTCCCGGGCCTCGCGTAGGTCTTCCGTGATTTTAAGTAATGCTGTACTTGTGTTATGTCCGGCTCTGAAACCTGATTGATAAGAGTCGAGAAGTTTGTATTTGTTTAAGTATTCTGTCAGTTGCTTGTGTACAATGCGCTCCAATGCTTTAGATAGGGCAGGTAGGATGCTGATAGGTCTGTAGTCGTTATAAGATGTCGGTGTTTTGGTCTTGGGAATTGGGTGGACAAAAGCGAGTTTCCATTGCTGTGGGTAAGTCGAAGTCATAATTGAGGCATTGAAAATGTGGGTCACAGTCGGTAGTATTACGTCTATGATTTTGTTTAATAACGAAATATTGACGTGGTCTGGTCCTTCTGTTTTAGTTGTGATTCGTTTCAGGGCTTTCTTTACGTCAGATTGCGTAATATACCAAAAGTGAAATTTTTCCCTTGAGGGGTTGGTCCGTAGGTTTAAGAGTTCATCGATTGTCTGTTGTTTGTCAATGGGGCTAAGGGTTGTAGTGTGAGTTTTCGTAAAGTGGTCATTGAGCCGTTCCAGTGAGATTGAGTTGCCGTCTACCTGGATCTTTGTCTGTCTTAATCCCATTGTCTGCACATGTTTCCAAAGCGTGGAGGGGCTAGTTCCTGGTTCAATAAGGCTGTATGCATGTCGGATTTTAGCATTCCTAACAGTCTGGCTGGTTCTGTTTCTCAGTTGCTTGTACCTGTTAAAATTAGTTTCGTTTTTGTCTCGTCTATATTTTCGATATGCCGAATCTCGTTCAGCCATCATGTTGCGTATGTCAGCAGTCATCCACGGCGCAGGCAGTCTTCTCACACGTCTAGTTTTTAGAGGAGCATGTCGGTCATACAAGTCTATAATAAAGTTATTTAGCTGTTCTATTTTCTCGTCCACAGTTCGCAACTTCCATATTGCGTCCCAGGGTATACGTAATGCGTCTTCTATTAAAGCAGAATTGTCAATACGTTTTAGGTCTCTATAAGTAGCTATTTTGGTTGTCAATTTGGGACACTGCAATGCGTATATTACATATATTATATCGTGGGAAGATATTCCAGACGCAGGTAGCTGTCCATGTGAGAGAACTTTGGCAGGATTATTGGTGATGATTAAGTCAAGGAGCGTTTCTGAGTAGGTGGTATGATGAGTGGGTTCAAGTGGAAGGATAGTCATATCACAAGCATGGAACATTGTCTTTAGTTGTGTCGTCTGTATTGAGTCAGCGGCAAGTAGATTTGTATTAAAATCACCCATAACGATTACGTGTTCATAATATGGCAATAGGTTCTGTAGGGATGTCTCCAGGTCAGCTAAAAAATTAACCTTCGGAGGCTTATAAACAATACACAGCAAACATTTCTGAAAACTAACTCGTATTTCTACGAAGAGAAATTCAGGGCGAGAGGAATATTCGCCGGGGGATTGGTGAATAACTTTGGGCTCGAGATCCGATCTAATGAAGGCTGCAACACCACCTCCCCGCTTATTTAAGCGATCGTTGCGAAGTAGATTGTATCCGTCGAGGTGAATTAGGGAAGAGGATAAAGATGGTTGAAGCCAGGTCTCAGAAATTAAGATGGCGTGCAAGTTTAGTGGGGAAAATATAGCGTAAAAGTCGTCAATGTGTGCTAAAATACTTTGAGCGTTTATGTGTGCGACTCGAAGGGCATTGGGGTGGAAAGAGAAAGCGGTCTGTAAGATATCTGCCGTCTGCTGGGGCAGGTTGTTACTGGTAAGGGGAGGGGAATTATGAAGGTCAGTGTCATTGTCAGAGACTGTCAGAATTTCCGTTTGACTAGGGTCCACTTCTACCAACTCTAAGAATATTACACTACTAGTCTAAACTACACTACTTCTACCTTTTTGTTAAAAGTTTCAATCAAGACTATCACTACTTTCACAACACTTTTCCTGTCAATATAAACTAACAGCTAGTAAGTTAATATTAAATAAGAAAGCAAAGCAAAAAAAAATAAATAAATAAATAAAGTAGATAGGCTTAAGTACTATGTAACTATAACTAGAATTAACAGAATTAAACCTTGTGTCGTGATACAAAACTCTCGACTTCTATAAGTTGCGAAGATCGCTCCAGCATGTCACACGTCGCTTCGAATCACCTCTGTGCACTATGATAACACCGTCCTGAGTCCACACACTATTCACTCCAAACTTAGTAATGGCTTCTTTCAGGATGTTATGCCGGATTCTGGTCAGGTCTTCTCGAATCGTTACACCAGTTTTTTTAAGTAGGCGCTTATTTTTGAACACTTCACTCCTCTTCCGATAACTCACGAACTTGACAATGATAGGTCTAGGCCTATCATTGCCAACGTCGCGCCTGCCAATCCTATGGCTCCTATCAATATCCATCACATTCACATCTACTCCGATCCGTTTTCCTACCTCCATAACCAACTTGTCGGTGTCTTCTGCCTCCTGTTCTTCCACCCCGAAGATCCTTAGACACTGCCTACGTTGATATTGTTCTAGTTCGTCCACTTTAGCTTCCAGGGCTTCGATTTTTTCGTCCCTTTTTACCAAAGCACTTTTCAACTCACTTATTACTTCGCTATTGAATTCAATTGTCTTCTGTAGTTCAGTCACAACTGAGTTCGTTACAGTTTCTTTTATCAAGTTGGCAAGAACTTGCAGCATACCGGTGTCTTGTAGAGCTTCCTTTACAACACGCTTAACAGTTTCCTCAATTTCCTCACTTTTGTCACACTTTTTAGGGCCCATTGTAAATTAATCAATGCCGAACAACTTAACAGATTAAATATATGTCGCCACTTCCTTAACCACTTTTTATACACCTCCTATGAAGCTTCAAGTCGAGAGCGTTGTTTCAGCGTCTACTCACTATCCGCCATGACACTATGACACTACGACACTAGTATAAGATAAAATACATGAATTTTATACCGAAGAAATCGCTTTCTGGCTTGCAGTTGCTTGTGTTTTTGTCTATGTACAATGATTTATTCTAAACTATGGGACAGATTTTGTTCTTATTCAATATTATCTAAGAGTCAATCCGTCCGGCAGTGATACACACTGAAATAAAACTCTTACCAAGAATAATAGCATCTGTATAAAAGAAAGCAACACGGAACAACGACCTACTTGAAATGTTTTTCGGCGATTTATTGTTATATAGCTCTACTTCCCCATTGTATAAAATTTGAAGTATTGTGTTGCTGCAAAACTATAAAGTGACATATTTACGGGTATACACATTTTCAGTATCCCTGATACCGCAAAAGTGGTCTTCGATGTCCTTTATATCTGTCTGTGTACAACGATTTATCCTAAGACCTAAACTAAAGAGTAAGTTCGTTATATTCAGTACCCACTAGAGAGCTGCAAAATAGCGTTTACAACCGGTTTAGATTCGACCGGTTAGAGAACATCCGTCAAGGTCAGGCATCCGACCGAATATTCGATTTTCAACCGGTTACCCTTTATGTTTTGCGGACTAGACAGAACACCAGGCGCACTTCATACATGAAACCGACATTTTCTGAGAACACAAACAGAGTAACAATTGAATGAAATTTACTTTGTCTTATTAAAAAAAAATGTGTGCTTGATGTAGGTCTACAATTATTGATTGGATATTTTAATACACTTATCTTCATAACTAATACATAAATGAACAAATGGACATCGGTATCAACAAAGGAAATAAGGGTAATGCAGAATATGAAATCTGGTGTGTAAAGAAATGCAAGAATAAATTAAATTACAATTACTTACTAAAGAGAAGAGCAAATAAGTACATAGGCATACATTCTAATGTAATATTTACATTTTAAACTCAAAATGCATACCTCTAAAACAGTAGTTGTTAATATATAATGCCTTTTAACTATTCTCAAGCCGGGAATCGAACATCAGAACGCTTGGTCGGGAAGCACTCGCGCTTCCACATACCCACAACGGTGGACAAAATATTTAAATGCAAGATTGTAAAATGAATAAATAAATTAATAAATAAGCAAGTACCGGTAATAAGCAACAGCGGAAAACAAACCAATCATGTTATTTTAGGTTCTAGTCATCATACTAGTATTAGGGCTACATCTTTTAATGCTCATATTTTGTTCAGCGAATTTTGAAAGTACATATATTTATTTATTAATTTATTAAAATTTAGATTCTGCATGTTCCATATCACGCATTCGTCAAATTTTTGTTTTTTATTTGAAAATGGAAAACACGGTGTTTATGAGTATGTAGTCTACGAGTGAATTGAAGAATGAGATAATTCCAGAAGAATATAGACGTTTACGTCGTTCCTCGAAAACAATTAAAATCTATTCACAGCGAGCGACAAACAGAAATGCTTAACTTCCTTGTCTCCACGACTTACAAATCTGCGACCTATTTTACTTAAGCGTTGTCCTATTTCTTAAGGCACGCGAATTCAATTCAATTAAAAACATGTTTTAACTAGTTGCTATCTGCATTAAACGGTTACCTGAAAGGGTGGAACGTAATGAGTATGATTCGACTCAAACAACGAAAATGGCAGAAGAAAAAAATAATACAATTTTGACAGCTACATTAGAAATTTTATTACTTCCCCTCTTTCGCGTCGCTGAACTGTCAGTACTAAATAATCGGCCTGTACTCCCTTCCTATATTGTTCATCACAGGCTTCCTCTGTTCTTAAATGGTTAATATTTGAATTTTATTTACATTTCACGTTCCAGTGTACGAAACATGAGAATTTAAAAGTGCTCAAAGGGACTAATTTAGGACTTAGGTTTCTTCGTACGTTTCTTCGTTGATTGTTAGTTCATTCGTTTGTTGACTCTCGTTTAGTCATCCGTTAATTAATTAATTTCGTCGGAAGGAAAAAGAAAGTAAGAGTCGAAACATGGATTTTCAGGTATGGTATTCATATAATAGAATTTAATGTTGGTACTCCCGAATTCAATGTATGTATAGTTACGTATATATTTAGAGATATTGAAAGAAAGAAAGCAAGCCATAAAACTGAATGTAAAGCGGAGTATATCTAAAAATGAAGACTTGCTTTCTTCTGGATCCTGAAGTAAATTTCTTCACACATCCATTTATTAATATATCCACACCTTAGTTTATTAATAGGCTCCATGAATGCGTCATTTTACTATTTTATTCATGCATACATTCAATAATCTATCCATTCAAACATTCATTAATTTATGCATGCATCCATTTATTAACTTATCTATCCATCCATCCATCCATCCATCCATCCATCCATCTCAATCACTCCTTCCGTCCAGTTTATCCATCTATTGAAGATGAGAGTTGTTGATTACATAAATTATGTCCTAAATGCCACTTAAAAACGTACAAAATTTTAAACTAAGCTTCGAAAGAAATTTGAGGATGGTGTATCTAAAAAATTCCAGACTCAATTCAATTTTAATTTTGAAAATATTTGAGCCTTCGTTACTAATATATTTAATAATATAAGTAGGTCTATTACAAATTACGTGGACTGTATGCTCATATGACTATGTTACAAACTTTAAAGGTAGTAGAGGGAGTCAGAAGGAGCAATAAATTTGTCATGAGGAACCTGTGTCCGGAAACATAACGTTTAACAGTTATTTATAAAGTAATTAAAGCCATTAATGAATGTAGGCCTATCCATCTTATTCTGCACCAACAAAACCTTCTGGCACATGTGTTGGTTGGGTTTGCGCTAGACACTTTTGAGTACTAGTCTGATGTTCATTTTTATACTACCCGAGATGCTACTTCCTTCTAGAACGTAACTTCTTCCCCTCGAGGGTGTCAGTTTAGTTTACATTACTTGTTGACATGTACTTCGTGTACATGGCAGCTGGAGGCAGTGAAAGAAAAGCTAAGCGAATATATCGACAACGGTATCCACTGCAACATAATTTGAATGTACGTTTTCTACCATGGTGGATTGGAAGAGGTCCAGTTGCTTGACCGCCGCGATCCTCATATTTAAGTTCGCTTGAATTTCTCTTGTCAGCCCATATCAAAGCAAATATTTACGGGATACCGGGGAAGATCTAATGGTAAGAATCTTGCTTGCCTGAGAATGGATTCGAGCTACATCTGGGATTTTAAAAGAGCGCGGCAGTCAATACACTCTTTGTACTGAGGTCGGGGTGAAAGCCGTTTGAAAACTCCTACAATGCAAGTTCTTGGAATAACTTCTGCTACCGTTCGGTAAAGAATTTATTTCTTTTCATTCCAATAAAGTATGTGGTTCAGAAGGACGTATAATAACAATTCACGGCCACATGTATGGACTTCTTGTTTCTAAATTGTACTACTCCGGACACAGGTTCTCAAGAAAAATTGTCCCTTTCACTTCATCTGCGAATACTCTGTATGTAACATAGGCAATACGAGGATATTTGTCGTCTCGTAAGTAATGTTTTCTTTTTTTAGTTTG
Source organism: Periplaneta americana (assembly GCF_040183065.1). NCBI lineage: Eukaryota > Metazoa > Arthropoda > Insecta > Blattodea > Blattidae > Periplaneta > Periplaneta americana. The sequence goes on from NC_091133.1 coordinate 36,450,899, forward strand.
GTGTTTTGTAAAATGTAATGCTTTACTTTAGTTGGGCAATGCAATTTACAGGACGCTATGGCTATTATTGTGTATTGCGTACATATACATACTACATACAAAAACATACGTAGTTCATATAGGCCTACATACAAAATACATATGCATACATACATGCATATTAGATTTACGAATAAGTACGTAGAGTTTTTTTCCCTCCGTTTTTGGTTGGGAGGTGATTCCACATTTCCCATATTCTCCTGATCTTCCGACCTCCGATTTCCACCTTCCGTTCTCTATCCAACAACCTTGAAGGTAACTCCTTTAACAAGGAAAATGGTTTATAAACTTGACTGGACGACTTCTTTAACTCCAAACCAGCAGATTTCTTCAGAAGCGGAATCGAAAAACTACTCCAGCTTTGAAAGAGAGTCATAGATAATATAGAAGGTCTTCTATTAATCTCAAATAAGAAATGTTCTGCATATTGGTATGTTAATGGAACATCCAAAATGCTGTCGTGAAGTATGAGCGTGAATCATAGCTGTGCTCGAGCCTGACTGAACTATCACTTGGACTGATTAAGTGACTGTTTTCAAGGTGGTTTTTCTCAACTATAAGAAAAATGTCAAGTAATTCCATAGCGACTCATTTCGCCAAAATATTATTTCGCTCTCACCAATTTCATCGACACTAGATAACTGCATATTTGATATAGCGTCATTAAAAACCAATACAAATAATTATTGTAATTGCCACTTACATCCTTGGATCAAGTAAAATTATTGACCCCATGTTCACTTGCATTATTTGTACTGTATCTATTAGCGAAGAAGGGGTGGTACAACAGACAATGCACAACAAGCTAAGGACTATTGTTCAATCTCATTTTAGTATTTCATGAAGTCAATGGCTGAGATAAAAGAACTGATGTGTTCCACTGACATATTTTGGGAGTTCTCACTGGGTTTAAAGAAATGACCACCAAGATGTTCCAATGTTCCAGCAGAGAAATATTCACAGTCACACAAAATGTGAAATGATGTTTTTTCTGCATACTGACGACCCCTGCAAATAGGGTTGTGAATAAATCCTAAACGATGGCGATCCCTCTTTAAAAGATAATGCCTTATAGAAGACCAGCCTTTGCTGGAGAGGTCTAAAAGTTCTTGTTCCATTAAGAATAGGTTATTGAATGAACTCTTTGGCTTGTGTTCGACCTTCTGGATTCTTTCATACAATGAATTTTCTCTTAAACAATTCCTTGCTGACAAGTGTGCTTACTACTTCTGCAGCAAGGAGAAAAATAAGTTCAGTATGAATGAATCTTTGATTTGAAACCTTACTTGCTTGGGAATCCGCAGTTTCAATGCCTTCATATCCTTTATGATCCGGCCATGGTATCTTATTGCATCTAAAAGATAAATGGAAACTTAACTTCACACAGATTGCTATTAGACCTACTCCGTTTGTAACTTTCTGTAACATATATCACCATTATAATCCAGTACTGTGGTGTCGTGGTCTCAGGCATCTTACCTGAACTTGCATTACAGAATGGGAGCTCGTTCGAATCCTCATGGTGAACTTAAGGAGCTACAGTACTATAGGTAGCAAAATCCGACTACGGAAACCAATTATAACCGCTGAACATACGTTATCCCGTACTAGTTGAATGATCGTCCACTTTTGCTGAGGCATGTGGAGTGAGGCTATTAGTCGACTGATAGGAATTGGCCCTTCATGGGCTGTGCTCCACGGAAAAAATATCACCATGGTAACTATTGTGGAAAACCTTTGGTAGAGAATAGTGGTCAAATGCGTTCTTCATTTTATGTGTTGCGATTCCTCCGACGTGTAGGCCTATGCACGAAGAACACAAATTATGAAGAATATCAACTAGATCCAGCCCAGTCGTGAAGGGCCAAGATCTTCCTTGTGAAACGATCGCCGCTAGAACTAATTATTCAAAATTAAAAGAGATGAAAAGTGAATGCATAATAAAATTAAGATTAGGATTAAGACTAGCCGATAGCATCCCTTATGGTAGCGATGTCGATTCTTGGATTAGCACGCAAGCCAAGCAATTCAAGCGCAGTGCATACTGAATGTTCACTCCGGAACACGGAAAAGACAGGCGCGGTGCATATAAGCTTGAATAAACAAGGACTGCGGTTGTTAAATTGCATAGATTTCAAGAGAGAAGAAGAATTGAAGGGGGATTGATTGTTATGTTATGAAGTGAATAGGGGGGGTGATGCACAGTGTACGATATTTTATAGGACAGTTGTTTGTAAGAAAAACAGCATGAAGTAATATTATGATATGTTCCACAAAAAAATATTATGTACTATTAAGTTGCTGATAGATTGAAATGTATCACTGAATTATCTCAAGGCGTAAAACATTACTTAACAATTTCTCGAAAAGGAAATAAAATAAAACCGAAAAAACGAAAGAAGAAAGCAGTTTAAATGTAAATTTAATTTTGATGCAAGTACTAAAAAACAGACAATGGTACTATTATAGAACTAAACTTACCTACTTATGGCTTTTAAGGATCCCGGAGGTTCAATACCGCCCTAGCATAAGCCCGCCATCGGTCTCTATCCTGAGCAAGATTAATTCTGTGTCTACAATCACATCCTACCTCACTCAAATCAATTTTAATATTATCCTCCCATTTACGTCTCAACTGCCCCAAAGGTCCTTTTCCCTCCTGCGTCCCAACTAACACTCTATATACATTTCTGGATTCGCCCATACGTGTTACATGCTGTTTTTTTTAAGGTGATGGGTTGTTAGCCCTTCGCCTAGCCCCCAAGCTGGAGGACCACCCCTTATCAACTGTCCGCTACTACTTATTAAATATATTCGCACTTACCCTCCATTATCTGGAGGCCGTCTCCTCTATCCGCAATCTGAGGACGCACCATGCCGTGTTATTTTTAATTTTAGTAAGTTACTAGCCGTACCCATGTGCTCCGCTGCACTCGTTAGAAGTAAATATAAAGTAATTAGATTATTAAAATAGGACATTTGATCCAGGGAACATTCGTGTTTGATAGAAGGATAAATCGTTTAATATGTTACTTAATTTAAATTGCATCCAAATAATTAAAATGCGATCATTTTGGTCCAGAGACATTCATTTGGTGCAATGACAATTCCTTTAACATGTTTCTTAATTTTTATTACTTGCAACCATAGTTTAATGAAGATTGACATCATTTAGATTTAATGTGTATATTTTATTTTACTTGCTATATGGTTCCATTGAATTATGGTAATAACTTAATTTTAACCCTTGTTTTCTACGTATTCTTTAAATGGCGCTTGGCCCACTATGGTACTGAACCCTTCAAACAACTTAAATTATATTAGGCTATATAATATTACATATTATATTATATTATATTATATTATATTATATTATATTATATTATATTATATTATATTATATTATTTCATATTATATCAGAAGTTACTGTAATAACATTATAGCATTATGTCCATCTAGAGAAACTACACTTTCCAGTGGTGAAATAATAAAATTAATTATACAAATCGGTTAATTTAGCTTCCGATATTACTTCATACAAACACAGAAACATTCTCTGTAGGCTATCTTTCATAGCTTTCGATTGTTGCTGTCCAAGGCCCCTTATAGACGAAGTCATTTGTTTTTTAATTCATTATACGGCCTTAGATGGCAGTTATTTTAATTTTAAAACTCATTTATCTTATTAAATATCAGTCCTATCAAATTTTTTCAAGGAATAAAACTTATCGCAAATTATTTTTAAAGAAACTTTTGTTATGTAACATTTTTCACAAAAATCAATAATAAGCGAGATATTTTGATTTATTTAATTCAGGGCCCCTTATAACCCCCTTTTAAATAATGTATTTTGAATCTCATATAGCCTAAAATCTAAGTTACAACGAACTTAATTTATATTCCAATTTTCATCAAAATCCGTTCAGCCATTATCGCGTGAAAAGGTAACAAACATACAGACAGACAGACAGACAAAAAATTTCACAAAAGCGACTTTCGGTTTCAGGGTGGTTAATTATATATGTTAGGAGGAATTATTTTTGGAAAATCGAAAATTACCAGAAAAATTTCGGCTACAGATTTATTATTAGTATACTGTAGATTTTACGACGTTTTATGAACATTTTAGGTTAGTTAGCGTCTGAATGAAATGAAGGTGACAATGCCAGTGAAATGAGTATGAGGTCCAACACCGAAAGTTACCCAGCATTTTCTCACATTGGGTTGAGGGAATACTCCGGAAAAAAACCTCAACTTGCCCCGACAGGGAATAGAACCCGGGCCACCTGGTTTCGCGGCTAGACGCGCTAACCGCCATGCCTTGTTGATAGGGACGGACAATACATGGATTATAGATCTAGGCCTATATATTATAAAAAAATTGAATTCAGGTTTCTGGATAGAATTTGCATTTTTTAAATATCCCTTCTTATTCCGCCATTAGTTTCTATGACTAATTTTAGTAAAGGAACTATTACATGTTTTAAACATGCTTACTGCTTGTTTCAATTCTAAAATTACATTTATCCATGGCTGGTATGTCAACTGGTCTTTCTTTCACCGTTCTTAGCAACCTAAACAGTGGCTTTATTCAGAGCGCTGAATTAGATTTTTTTTCATGACAACTAACACATTAGCAACAACAAAATCCATACGTTTATTTATAATTACTTCACAAACAATATTACAAAGAAATGTGTATTTTAAAAAGTACATTTAGATACCAGTAATGGATAATAGTAGACCTAATTGATGTATCAAGGGCGAAATGAAGATGTTTATAGCGAGGGTTACGGGGTTGCTGCCGAGGGCCTCTGGCCCGAAGGTACAAGTGGCCCGAAGTTTAAACATGAACTTTCGCCAAAGGTTCATACATTATTTTGTGACGCACTAGTCCGTAATTGAATAAATTAAGACTTTTTGATAAGAGTTTTAAGTTTGAAATTCACTTTGTATTTGCATGTCTTGTTCCGTGTTTTGTTTTGGTATCTAGGGATTGTGTATACTAGAAGAAAAAAGAATACTTTTTTTTTAATTTAACACTTATGCCACATTTATAATCTGTCTACAATAGACAATAAGTAAATATTATAAAAGAATATGATATGAGTGGAGATGTTATCCCATAACAAAAGAAAAATAACAGTGTTTCAAATAGCTGTAGTAAAAATGAATGGAAAGTCAAGAGCACTGGTCCTTTTAAGTCTTCTTATTGTTTGACTATTATCCAGAAAATTTAATGCCTAATGATTGAGATGTTGATTTAATCGGTGCAGGTATTTTTGACTAAACTTGGAGATTTCTTCTTTCACAGTTGAAATGTTTAGGTCACGATGAATGACATCATTACGGACATACCATGGTGCAGTGACAATGGAATGTAAAGTTTTAGACTGATACCTCTGCAGTATTTCAATATTTGAGTTGCTAGCAGTTCCCCACAGCTGATGCCGTATGTCCAGATTGGGTTTAGTATAACTTTATAAACAAGAAGTTTATTTTCTAATGACAGTTGCGATTTAGATCCCAATAACCAATATATTTTTGATGTTTTAAAATTTAATTCTTTACGTTTAGTTTCAATATGTTTACGCCATGTTAATCGGCCATCTAAATGCATACCTAAATATTTAACATCGTCTGCTTCGGGAAGTTCTTTGTTGTAAAGTGTTAGAGGAGGACAGTTTTCAGTTCTGGTTCCGAAAGTAACATGAACTGATTTGTTTTCACTCGCTTGTATTCTTCATTTAGTTAGCCAGTCTTCTGTTTCTTTCAATTCATTCTGCAGATTTTCAGATGCTGTTGATGGATCTTCATGTGAAACAAGAATAGCAGTGTCATCAGCGAAAGTAACCACCAATACTTTATTAGAAATTGGAAAATCAGCTTTATAAATTGTATATAGTATAGGGCCTAAGACTGAACCTTGACGTACACCTGAATTTATATCACACAATGAGGAGAAATGTTCTCCGAACTTACTTGAAAAATTCTCGAAGCTCAGTACGAGCGAAGTAATAAATAATAGGGTTGCGGAAGTATGACTTTCAGTTTGTAAAGTAGACCAAGATGCCAGACTTTATCGAAGGGTTGTTGAATATCTAAAAATACAGCAGAACAATATTTTTTGTTTCTATGGCATCTTCAATTTTGACGACTCTATGAATTTGTTCTATTGTAGAGTGTTCTATTCGGAATCCGATCTGATGGTCAGGTATAACATTGCTGTCAGTAAGAATTGTAGACAATCTCTTTAAAAAGAGTTTTTCAAATAATTTAGATAGCATTGGTAACAAACTAATTGGACGATATGAAATCACTTCATTTGGTAGTTACCCTGGTTTTGGAATCAAGATAATCTGAGAAACTTTCCACTGTGCTGGATAATAAGAAGTTCTAAGAATTCCATTAAAGAGAGTTGTGATAAACACAATTGCTTTTCTGGGGAGTTCCAAAAGAATTTTAGCAGTTATCAAGTCGCTTGTATTCTCCATTTAGTTAGCCAGTCTTCTGTTTATTTCAATTCATTCTGCAGATTTTCAGATGCTGTTGATGGATCTTCATGTGAAGCAAGAATATATCCAAGGCACTTCTTTGGATGTAGAATACGTAAAATAAAAATTATTCGTTGAGGGAAGCCATGCATGTTGCTCTTATTTCTTTGTTGTTAAGTTACCAGTCTCTGAATTTAATATGCAATGTTCTGCTATGTTGGAAATGATGTCGGGATCTGCTGAAACCGAAATTCCTTCTGGAGTTGTTCTTAAAGCCTAACAAACTGAAGACTAGTTGTTGACAATTAAATAAATAATATAAGTATAAGTAAACAAATGACATATTTTTTAATCTTTAGAACCTATAAAAGCTATTTTAGGCTCGCAAAAGTTTAATAGGCTGTATTGCATATATCGTATTCATGGGGAAATTGAATATATTATGGACTAGTGTGCCACAAAATAATGTAGACCTATAGAATTCGAGAGTAAACAGATTTTATGCACTCGTGGAAATTATCACCCTCGGTTTCGCCTCGGTCGCTAAACTTTCCACTGTATTGTATTGTATTGTATTTATTAACATTCCATGGTATTCATACATGCTTACAGCTAGAATATGGAACAAGTCAAAAAACTTAATACTATTATAAAATCTTAATTTATAGTCACAGTCTAGATGAAATATATACAGACGAGATTTACAATATAGTCTACTAGTACAACACATAGTTTTAGTATCAATTTCATGAAGTGTTATTGAATGTCATGAATTCACCTACAGAATAGAAGGCGTGAGAAAATAGGTACTTCTTTAATTTGGCCCTAAATAATTTTATGTTTTGAGTTTCATTTTTTATATCGATAGGGAGGCTATTAAAAATTTTACTGCCATATAACGCACTCCTTTCTGATAGCACTCGCGGATAAAACCTAATATTACTCTCTTGAGTCTCTTGTACTATAAATTACTATTTATTTATGCACTCATATATCGTGTATTAGCCTGTATTACTCCGAATAAAACTCTGTTATATAGGGAAACAAGAGAAACAATACCAGGAGAAACTCAATTGTAATTATACTTCACTTTTAATTCGTCGGCACGAGTACGGTTTAAATATTATTTGCTTGCCTTGACATCGTTCATCTACAAGTAAATATTTCTTACATGAAGTATGTTACGTTAAGCAGTCCCGAGCAGTCCACCCTGGGAAACCTTAGCCTGTTGCATTGGTCAACAAAAATACACTCTGAAATTCTTTCCTTTCTCAAAATAGCTAAAGTACGCTAATTTTGGGTTGAGAAAAACGAATATGACATTAGCTCAGTTGGAAAGAGCCCTCAGATCGCAGAGCTGAGAGGTCCCGGGTTCGATTCCCGGTGCCGGAACGAATTTTTCTCGATTTAATGGTGATAATACACATTGACTACTTCATAGTAGTCGTGTTAATATTCAATGAGGATGGCGAGACCTCATATAATGAATATTTGATGTATGACATTAGATTTTTAGTATTTATAGAGTAAAGGTTGATAATATTGTGATAGGAGTAATATTGTGATAGTTCTTTTTGAGAATTTATTACAATTACAATTTTACTGAGTGAGAGAAGGACCGGTTTTGTGCAGAAACTTGTCGACGAACATTCACTTAATACGTTGACGCAAAAAACCTTTCTCTCGCTCAGTAAAATTGTAATAAAGTATCAACAGTAATCTCACTAGACGTTTTGATTTATCTAGAGAAAATCAAAACTCGAGTGGGATTTAATTGACTATTACACGATTAGAAGAAAGTATATAAAGATTAGAAGTAACGAAGTACTCCAATACAATAAAATATTAATTGACTTACGAAAATACAACTGTCTTCAAATGTATTATTGTACCATCTCAACATTACAAATATTACGCTAGATGCATGCTAGATGGCAGTAGTGAGAAATTCTCGATTTATTATACACGATGGCAAAGTTACTAGTCAAGAAGGCTTTGTTGATTCAGTTTCATTTTTATTAAAATGCAACATTCCACTTCAATTATCTGAATCCCAGTAATCAACGTCACTTGACAGATGATTTTCAATAAATCTTAATATTAAACAATCTCTGATACGTGACTATCCATAATATCATATAGCAGAAGCTATAACATAACCTAACTAATGTACACAAGTGTTAGAAAAGTTTTAATTAACGACGATGACATAAAAAATAAACATGAATAATTTTAAAAGGAATAATTATTGAATGTACAATTTTCAAATTTGAATGTGGTTGGTGGTTCAATTGATGTTATATTGGACGTGTGCGTAATAGAAGTGGAACTCTTTGATTTAGGCCTACATGGTGTATTCAACTTATTCAGAATTTCCGAATGAATAATTTTAAAAGGAATAATTATTGAATGTACAATTTTCAAATTTGAATATGGTTGGTGGTTCAATTGATGTTATATTGGACGTGTGCGTAATAGAAGTGGAACTAGTTGATTTAGGCCTACATGGTGTATTCAACTTATTCAGGATTTCCGAATGGTGCTCTTCATTTATTTGTAAATCGGATTTCAGAAGATGCATAGGTATGATAAGTGATTTTTATTAATTATTATTCTTGAATGCCAATGCGAGTCATATTTGAAACTGCTGTGCATCGGCTGGAGTGGTTTATAATTATATATATATATATATATTTTTTTTTTTGACGTCCAGACCAGCGCAGTTTCAAATGTTGGCAAACAAAGAAACAAATGCTAGGGACGCGATAAAATTAAACAAATGCTAGGAACGCGATAAAATTAAACAAATGCTAGGGACGCGATAAAATTGTGCGATAAGCAGCCATGATTGGTTGAAATATGTCCTTTCGTACCGTTTTATTGGTCAAAAGTAGTATGACGTAGTAAGAGTGTAATAGTCAAAAATAACTATCACAAAATTACTCATATCACAATATTACCAACCTTTACTCTATAAATACTAAAAATATACTTAGAAATTCTTTCCTTTCTCAAAATTGCTAAATTAACTTAATTTTGAGTCGAGAAAAATAAATGTGACAATGGATTTTGTTTAGTGCTAGTCGCTTATACTCCTGTTCTGGGGCGTCTGTTGTCATTTTCCAACAGTAGTTCGCAAGCATAGAAGCGTTCCATTTTCCCTGATACCTTCGTTCTATTTTCAAAATTCAGGGATTGTCCTGATCCCCTAACTGGATACCAAAACAGTGGCGATATGCTGTCTTTATGAGGGAAGTAATTGGACGTTTCTGAGGAGAAAATGTTACCTCACCACACACATAACAAAAATTGAAGCGGTGAGGTCAATAACCATTCAAGTCCATTTACACAAGTTTCGAGAAAAATATAAAAAAAAACTTTGTTTATTTCTTACGTAATTATTATTTTTTGCACATAATATTTCTGATTCTTTTAGAGATCAAGACAATGTAGTGGGCCTGTACCAATTTTTATAAAGTCGTAACACTTGTAGAAATATCCAAAATTTAATTTCAAATTAAAAAAAAATGAATGGCCAGAAGTGGACTTGAATGGTTATTGATCTCTCCGCTTCAATTGTAAGAAGAGTTTTTACAATTGTGTGACATCCTGGATTCTAACCTATTTTACAAACAAAAACTGGAGAAAACTAAATTGAATTTCTGAATTGTAACCAATTACGAAAACCAATTGAAGAAAACTGAATTTAATTCCTAAATTATAATTTAAATTATGCACGCAAACTGAAAAAAAAAAATCAATTGATGGTCACAACTACTTAAAAAAAACCATACAGAGACAATTTTACAAAACATTAGCAACAATGACTCATCATTCCTGTATTCAGTTGTGCCAACATAATCTCTAGACTCTAAATTTCCCTAGTATTCATAAAATTACCCACGACTCATCACTGCTATACTCAGATGTCAAATTTTATAAAAATCTATCTACAACTTTAATAGTCTATACCTGAGAATCAAGAGCTAATTCAAAGCTTTAAATGTCATTTTCGTTTTTTCCATGATGAGATGAATAACAATTAGTTATTTTCAAGTCGGAAACATTTTCACTGTTGTCCAGTGATATAATCTTTCCGACCGACAATTTACATTCCACTTTCTTTTTCGCTGTCGTTAACAGCTGCATTTATTTACCCACTTGGTCACCTGTCTTACTGCTTTCTATCACTTAACTTAATTTGATAAGCCCCATCCCGTCGTGTCACTGTCCTGCCGATTTTCCTGACACATGAACACAGCATAAATCATAGTGGCGCAATTTTGTTGTACTTACTTCGGAGAATGGGAAAGGTAAAGGTAATAAATAAAACTGCCGCCTCGTTTAGGCTATGAAAGATTAAGGAGGTAAAGTAGAAGAAATTCCCATAATTGCGAGGTGAATGATTAGTATCTTCCTTCTGCCATTTTTATTTCCCAATAGAGAACTCTTTTTATTTATTTTACATATGGCTGCGTGGACTCAAACTAAAACTGAAGATATTCTTGTAATGTCTGACCATAGATACCGACAATACAAAAGGAAACATTAATTAAAACAAAATTTCGTATTCCATATATCTTGTAAAGAGATTAAAATTTAATTAAGCGTCAGTTTCTAGAAACAGACAATTGTAAATGAGAAAAGACGAAAACGACTTAAGGAAAGGAATAAATCTCGCAGAGAAAGTGATTCGTTCAAAAAATGCTAACAAGTCATTAATTAACGAAAATGCGAACGGTTGTATAATTCTCCTGGATAATTGCTTTTCTCAAAATATGATTTTATAATGGGTTAACAAATCAATTATAAAAGGATTAGGAATTGAAGTTTAATAGAGCACCTTTAGGTGCCATGAAAACACATATCGTTGACAGAGCAAAGTAACTGATTCTTTCTATAACCCAGCTAACATCTGTCATGCATTTGTTATTTATAAAATTAGAAACATTGCACACTCACGAGGTGCTATCAGCAGACGCATTTTGAAAATATACACAGATTGCGACATTTGGTAGAAAATTGGACTTACTGGGTTTTAGAAGTAACCCTATGATATATAAACGAAAGAATAATGTGGTAGTGGCACAATTATTTTAAAGCAAATTTCGAATATGAAATAATGGATAAGTGAAATTCTGAGGAAAGTTTCCCTGTACTCCATTGAAAGGAATAAAACAAAAACATTTATATTAACTAATACTTCTGAATTCAATACTTAAAAAATACCACGAGATAGGATTATACTTCTTTAGAAATTATTAAGAAATGGGAAAGTTTATCCACAAATAATGGAATTCATCTTCATTCAATTCTTTTGTAGGTGCTGACTCCTAGAAATTGAAATAGTCAGTTGGTATATAGAGATAATTATTAGTAAACGCAGTTGGCATATGGAGAAACTCCAAGAAAGAATGTCCACCCATGAGAACGCATGGTTCTAAATAAAAGAAAATTAAATTAAATTAAAAATAAAAGCAATGTTATCAAGTTCACATATCTTCTCACAGTGCATTTCATATATATATTCAAAATAATTTGATTTCTGATGTTATCAATTACAGTACTTTTCTGTCTATGTTACATGACCAGTTGACCACGTTCTTACATTATACCACAGTCTAGTATATACAGTCGCGAAGCTCGATACGTAGTAAATATGCAAACATTAGATAGTTGCTCACCACTAGGATCGCTAATATCGCCTCATTACAGGCAATGCAAAATAGAACCGTCACAGTCTATTGTTTCTAGCACCCTCAAAACTCAAGCTTCATGACTGTATATAATAGACTGTGATTATACTTCACATTCGAACTCCGTTATCTCTTTGATGAGGCGCATTTACACAGACACATTTCCGACCGCACACGAACTCGCAAATCCACATGAAACAATGCCAAGACGATAAATAGATGAGGGATGGTGAAATAGAGAAATAAAGAATGAAAAAAAAAAAAGAAAAAGGAAAAGAAAAAATATTTGACATCATTTCATAGATTATTATTTAACTAGAATTATGTAACTGATTTTTCATGAATTGACGTAAGTGTATGCAAATTATAATACAATTGTAGCCAATATTATTTTATATTTATGAATTTTTTATTTTACTTGGCTATTTAACGACGCTGTATCAACTACGAGGTTATTTAGCGTCGATGGGATTGGTGATAGCGAAATTATATTTGGAGAGATGAGCCCGAGGATTCGCCATAGATTACCTGACATTTGCCTTATAGTTGCGGGGAAACTTCTGAAAAAACCCAAACAGGTAATCAGCCCAAGCGGGAATTGAAACCCGAGCCCGAACGCAACTCCTGATCAGCAGGTAAGCGCCTTAGCCGACTGAGCTACGCCTGTGGCTATATACATTTATGAAAGTCGGCATTTAAAAGTAACATGAATATTAAACTAAATGGACTTTGTTTTGACTCATGTGTTACAAAAGCTTTTATGAATAGAGATCCTAATCATATTATTACCTGTTGCATGTACAATGGGAACTTCATTAAAGATAATGTCTGGAGTCAGTCTATGCTTGGAATATTCGCAAACAAAAGTGGGAATTATTCTGCATATAATAAATAATTTCTCTGAAACATACAGGTCCGGAGTCCACACCTGTGGAGTAACGGTCAGCGCGTCTGGCCGCGAAAACAGGTGGTACGGGTTCGAAACCCGGTCGGGGCAAGTTACCTGGTTGAGGTTTTTTCCGGGGTTTCCCCTCAACCCAATGCGAGAAAATGCTGGGTAACTTTCGGTGCTGGACCCCGAACTCATTTCACTGGCATTATCACCTTCATATCATTCAGACGCTAAATAACCTAGATGCTGATACAGCGTCGTAAAATAAACCAATAAAATAAATAAAATACAGGTCCGGAGATATGCTGGGTTGCCCAATTTATTTATGTCTTCGTCTTGTGCTAGAAACAAAATTAAAAAAAAAAATCTTTAGGATGATTTCGAATTCATGACTATTTTGTGATTTCAATTTGAAATAAGAAGCTACTAATTTATAGCTGAAATCATATTTCATTTGTATCATTTCCATATAAACTGACTCGTGGATTTTGAATAACAATAAAATTCTCCTCATGGTTAATAGAAATCCATCTACACAGATAACATGCACGTAACCATTTTTTCGGTGTCAGTGATGTTCAAAACATATATATCTACGACTCTCGAAATATACCTTTTTTGCAGCATCACAGTAGACTACATTTTCATATATTTTTTATAGGGTAGGGTTGCCAGTAGTTGATCATTTAAGGGAAAATATTTGATAAAACAATTATTTGAATTTTTCTGCAAGAGACCTGACAAATTTGTACAGATATGGAATTAAAAAATGGGCCGATATTTTTGGTAGCACTCCGCCTCAATGTAGGCAAGAAGATTCGCAAGACTGTCCACAAGTAGCGTACATTTAGGTGCTCTTGTTTTCCGCACTTGCGCTAATGCGTTGTATCTGGAACTTGGTAAAATTAGGTGGTCCAAATTTTGTTTCTGGGTCTGAAACAGCTGTCAAAAAAAAAAAAAAAAAAAAGTGGCCGCACTTGTGAAGAGCAAATATTTTCTAAGTCCACTTCGGGTCACGGTGATGTTACACGATGCAAGTGCTTGTAAAAGCAATTCCGGAACTATGGACTTATTCCATATTTGCGTCTAGTAGACCAGCGGTGGAGTGCTCGCTTAATGATTCGAAGGTTGTGAATTCGGGCCTTGTTCAAGTTTTCATTTAATTTTTTAATCGTTCCTTAGCGATATAAATAATATTCAAATCATTTATATTCTGTTATCGTTCTTGATCGATATAAATAATATTGAAGTCATTTAATAATTAGCTATCGTTCTCTTAGCGATATAAATAATATTCAAGTTATAATTTTTTATATTCTGTTATCATTCTTTAGCGGTATAAATATATCTGTAAAAATATGTAGACTGATATATCGTGGAAGTAGGTACAATTTTAGTAGAACTGTCTCTTTTTATGATTTTTAAAATAATATTCTCGGAAATTTTGCCAATATTGAGCAACTTCCCAACTACTAATATAATTAAAACTAGAAATAAAAAGACGAAACGCTTTTAATAAATCGGAAGGAACATATTATTAAAGATCGCTAGAGAACAGTTTACTTGCGTGAAAGTGGAAGGAAAATAAATACGAGCGTAAACAAGAAAGAAAGAAGAAAACAAAACAAAAATGAATTACATGAGAAAAAATAAATATCCGATGATAAAAAAAATGAAAAGGAAAGAAATATGTTGAAAAAGAGAAAAGGATATAATGAAGAAGAGAAAAAGAGAGAAAAGAAGTGAAAGAGAAAAATAAAAGAATGAATCAAATACAGGGCTGTTTCCGATCTCTGATAACGACTTTTAATGACATCATGTGCGTCAGGAGTCACACGACAGCTGAACTGTGGCGCGAGGTGACAGACCAGTAGTGAGTGATCTCATAGTCACTTTCCAATGCCAAGTGCAGTTAAGTGAAAATGAAAAAAAACCTGCAATAAACGAGGTTTCGTTATTTCCAACAAAGGCATCTTCTGTGTCACTTAATAAGATTGGTAAAGCTCGAATGGAATTAATTTGTATCATCTCGTGGGGTGCGGCGACTTGTGACGGGGGTGGATTTGCTTGCTTTTTCCACTCTGGAATTAATCCTATTCGTGCTTTGCCAGTCTTATTAGGTACACACAAGGTGCCTTTCTTGGAAATAACGAAACCACGTTTTTTTGGAGGCTCCTATGATATTCACGTAACTGTACTTGGCATCGGAAAGGGTTGGTACCCCTCCCAAAAAGGCTCGATTTTCTTGGGCATTGCTATTGTGATACACCGTGCACTATGATTATGAAATCACTCACTACAGGTCTGTCACCTCTCGCCGCAATTCAGTTGTCATGTGATTCCTGACGCACATGGCGTCATTCAAATTCGTTATCAGATATCGGAAAGGAAAATATAGAAGGAAAAAAGAAGAGAATGGAAACACGAAAATAAAGAATAACTGAAAGAATGCAAGGAAGTAAAACAAGGAAGAAGAGGAACATGAAATTAAAAGGACTAAAAGAATAATGAAATGAAGAAAATGAGGCAAGGAACATAAAAAAGAGAGGGGAAGAAAGAAGAAAGGAATGAATTATCTATATTTATTTTATTTATTTATTTATTTATTTTATTGCTAGTAAGTTTGAAATGAATACAAGTTAATGCAATGTAAGATATACTAGCCCACTCCTGAATGAGTAAGACTCGTGTTCAGGAGGGGCTTCCAATACAGACAAAAATAGAATTAAAATTGAGAGTGAATACAGATTAAAAATTTTTAACATGTTTAAAACCAAATTATAAATCCAATGCAAATTTTTTATATTTTTTTATTAATTTGGAGAGGATTCGTTGTTAAAATTATATTAGAATAAAATTTGTTTAATAATCTTGTTTAATAATCCTTGACTCATGCTATGATAAAAAGCTGCATTGGTTTTACATTTTGGTTCAGACACACGCAGACAATTCATATTTTTAGTTCTATATTTCTGTATATAGGCTACCTTTCAAAGTCATTCAGATTTTTGTGAAAATATTTTAATAAAATAAAATAATAAATTTATTTAATGTCGAAAACTTTGAAATGTTTAAACAACAATTCAGTTGAGTAATCTTTCTCCTTTTTTTAAACAAAGTTTTAAAACTTCTTTCTGTAGTAAAATTAACGGATAAAGGTTGGATTTATAAGTTCCACCCCGGCCTATAATACCATACATAAATATAGATTGAAATAATGCTAAATAAATTATACGTAAACAGTTAATTGACAAAATATTTCTTAGAACAACAAAGTAATATAATGTTTTACGTAATTTATTACAAATTAATGAATATGATTATTCCATTTCAAATTATTATCAATAATTATACCTACGTATTTAACCTCATTAACTTCATTAATAACTGAACAACTGCAATTTATATTGGAACAGTCAAAACTATGCATTTTAATTTTTAGTGTAGATAAATTGTTTATTACCTTTATTATTTAAAGAAAATGAGATAGCTATTGTTTTATCGTTAAATATCGTTATATAAATAATGAAATGAATGAACGAAGAAATAAAAAAGGAGTAAAGAAGAATAATAAGAAGAATAAAAATAAGAAAGCATGGAAGAACAAACAGAGCGATAAAAAGAAGGAAAATGTAGGAAGGAAAAGAAAGAAGAAAAAACACGGGTGAGTTCAAGTTATCGTCGTGACTGTTTCTGAGAGAGCGCTCGTTGTCTGAACATCCATGTGACTATGACATGAACAAATTGTCTACAAAATCGAGTTTCCTATTCCTGTATGAGGAGGACCACGGTGCTAGCCGCGAGGTCGTATGTGGCAATAAGAAGATAAGTAAACACTTAGTAAAGGAACACATTTTCACAAGTAGGCAACTGAACGGATTCTGATACATGCTACTAGTTACACCCCACTCTTAACAGTGTGGGTATATATAGGTAAAAAGAGGGGCAGTAGTAAATGGACCAGTGGTCCAGGTTCAATTCTGCTATAAGATCGTGACGTAACAAGCGGCGAGTGCGCGCGCGCTCCGTGGAGGGAGGGAACGCTTTGGAGTTGAGCGGGTTGTCAATGGAGCAAGGCGCCAGTACGCCTCATGGTGATCTCGCATAAACGTTGTCTAATAAAGTGATGTGATAAACGTCCGTGTCCGGGTGGGTAAGCAACATACTCAACAAATAAAACCCTCGTCTGCTGCTAGCAAGGTAAGATCATTAACGGACAGTTGTTACGAGAGGAAAGAAAACTTTCGAAGTGTGGCAAAGTTTATCCCAAGTTCAAGGGAGATGTGAACAAACAATTCAACTTCACAATGAAAAAAAATCGAACTTGATAATGGCTTTAGACATAATGGAAAATAGCTTGTATCCAATCTATGGTATGGATTTAAAAATTCTTTTATTTCACATTGCGAAGAAAAACAATAAAATAACTACACACAAATTCTTGTGGACGCTTTGGACGTAATTTGTCCCATAATGCTCTCGCATTAGGTCCTGCACAATTTCGATTAAAACAGTTAATTTTATATATACATAATCAGAACTTAACTGTTAATTTATCGCCATTAACTCTCTTACAAGAATTACAACCTCCATTGCATTCTGAAAAAATACTTTATCGTTTCCAATTTGTAGCCGTAACCTATTGTGATACAATTTTTAGTCTTACGTTTTTAATGATGTTAAATTATTTATTGTAATTTTTATTTGATCTTTCAGTTATTTAATTATGAATAACTTAAACTTTTTCCTCCTCTTATTTTTACTTTCAAGTTGGTCCACTTGAATATAATGACTAAATGATTTACTTTTCTCTCAGTAAATTATTTATTAATTAGATCTCGAATATCTCTTACTACTGAAAAGTTTATTTTACGGTTTTGTAAAGTAATTTTCTTTCTCGTACTGATATTAATTTATTGATAAAACTTTTGAAACCAAAATAACACACTGAAAATCTCGCTTATGTTCTAAAGGAGAACAGTCTTAACTGATTTTAAAGTCTAAATTTTAGACTGAAGAAAATTATAGGCCTAGAAGTACATTTAATAATAAGAGTAATAGTAATAATAATAATAATAATAATAATAATAATAATAATAATAATAATGAAAGAGCTGTTTTATTATTAATACTATTATTATTATTATTATTATTATTATTATTATTATTATTATTATTGTTTCAGCATTACTTACATAACTTTGATATTGTAATTGCCATCTATACTTTCAGATTATTATTTTTCTTGGATTAAATATCAGAATAAAATACCGGAAATGGAGTTTGATAAGTTAGCGGCTTGGATTAGCAGTTCTAGGAATAATATTACCGAAAATTTGTGTGGAAAGATTATATAAAACTATAACAAACTTCAATCTGCATTTCTCTACTTGGGCATCAGACTACGGAGTTACCAGCAATTAAATCAGGACATTATCGCTTTAGACGGTCATTTCCTCTTCGTGTGAATCTTGCTGTTTAATAACTTTTAGGAATTTATATATATATTTTTTTTCGTTTTTTTTTTTTTCATGAAATATTGCTTGCAGTTAGGTGGTGAAAATGGCGGAAAGTAAGTGTTAATCTTTGTAGTATTCCACAATTCCAAGAAAAATTATCGTACAGTAATTCGAAGTACTCAAAATAACATAAACTTAAATCTCAAAGTTTAACATTAATGAATTTTAATCAGTTTCATAACTCATTTCTTATACTTCAATGAAAGTAATGCACTGTTGAGAAGATTCTCCGGAATAATTGAAGAGAATCGGCCATATTTTGATACGCACAAGTATATTGGCTATTCTTACATTATTGTCTGGTTTTCTATTTATTTTATCACCTACAAGCTATTCAGTATCGAGAAGATGAGAAGTTCAAGACGACATTAAATACAAGAACACTCATGTTACGAAGTGGTAAACTATTCAAAGTCGCATCCTAGCATTTATGTTCAGAGAAAAAACTAAAGAATATCCTAAGGACGTGGATGAAGATCAGGAAGAGAGTAAATCTTTCTATCTAATCTAATATCAACTCATGTAATAATAATAATAATAATAATAATAATAATAATAATAATAATAATAATAATAATAATAATAATAATAATAATATATTCTGATTGAGGTTCTGGCTGATATGTATATCTATTATCAGGCAGTACATCTCACTTGACGATATGTGTCAGAGGAAGAGCAATTGTTGGTATGCATCTGAAGTCTGACTAGCGTAATATGTAGCTAGTAGGCGATCTATGCAATGGAGGGGGGAAAGGAACTGGCCACTCTACCCCATTATCTCCTGACCTAGTTGCCTGATAGATGGTGCCTTCTTGGTATCACTTGTGAGGTTCAGACCTGTCTTCGGACAGTTGACTAAATAATAATAATAATAATAATAATAATAATAATAATAATAATAATAATAATAATAATAAATTAGCCTACAATCTAAAGACTAATGAACATCGTTCTGCCAATCCCGGAGCAACAGAACTGGATGCGCTATGAACCAACAATTCAATTTTAAGCATTGCTCATGTCTTACGTAATACGTTTGGCTAGCGTTACAGTCTACATAGCCTACGTAACAATAACACTTGGGACATGATTCATAACTAGTTACTTTTTTCCTACCTCAAGGCTATGTATATATTTTTTAGTGATGGATATGATGATGATGATGATGATCATAATAATAATAATAATAATAATAATAATAATAATAATAATAATAATAATAGTAATAATAATAATAACAACGAGTGCATCGAAGTAACACTTGATGTAAAAATAGCAGCTGGGCCGATTAATAAAATATAAAGAACACAGAAACACAGAAACTTGACTCTCCAACGACATTACTTCCCAAGTGCAGAATGTGATACTGTAAACTTGTACTGGCAGAAAAGTTTGTATTGCGTTGAAAGTATCAAGGCGCCTGGAGTGAAATGGCGTTTGAAAGAGTAAATGCCAGATATTAAAAAAAAAAAAGTAAGAACTCTTTCACTGTCAGATTATAAGTATATGTTTGGAAGAATTTCAATTCGATATTTAGGTTTAGTCAAGCAAATTGCGTCACCTTTGCTATTTTTATATACTTGTAGGAAACGTTTAAGTTTACGAAAAACAAAATCCCATATTATCAAAATTTGAAGAGTAAAGACTCTTTAATTTGAAACTCTCTTAAATTACTGTACGAAAATTTAAATAATGTGTCATAGTTTTGTGCATAATTAATTTCAACATTTAATATCACCATCGTCATCGACATCATTATTGATTTCCTTCAAGGATTAGACTTTAATCTCATTTCGGCCCCAAAACGGAATGTTTGCTTAACGCTGACCAATCCGTCTTGGATTTTGTCGGTTAATGTCTCATGTGAAAGTTGTGCTAACTTCGCATTAAAAGAGATAGATGTTTTGAGAATATATTTTTTTTAAAATAAGCTCAGATTATTCACTAAAGAAATATATCCCAATATATTATCACGCATTCATAATCTCAGAAAATCCTGCTGTTCCTGTCAGTGTCAATATATATTTTTTAGATCCTGTGAAGTATAATAAATTGCTACTTTTACTATCCTGGTAGCTGATGTTTGAATTTTCGCATTGCACTGGTTACGACTTCCAGAATACCAATTATGTCGTGTGACTGTTGAATGCGAATATAATCACATTTTGTTACTCAAGTATTTATGAAGCTTTCTTCTTTTCTTCTTCTTCTTCTTCTTCTTCTTATTATTATTGTTATTATCATCATCATCATCATTATCATTATTACATGGTGATCCGTTTGGGTATGATAAAATAAAAACACCGTAAAACATTTACTACTAAACTTTATTTGTTGAAACTTATGCATACAACACTGAAAGATGGAAGATTCTTCAGAGCTCAACATGACCCCTATTGCGCATCCTGCACAACTCATAACGGTGATGCAATTCAGCCCACGTCCGTTGTAACATAAGAAGAGTGATTTTTTGAAAAGCTTCAGTAATTTTTACTCTCAAATCATCAATGTTCATGGGTTTCTGTGACTGGACAATATCTTTAACAAAATCCTACACGAAGAAATCAGTAGGGGTTAAGATCTGGGGAGTTTGGGGACCAAGCCAAGAGATAGCTGCTTCTCGTACTGGGTTTTGCCTGCAACCTCCTGCATGTTTTTAACACAGAACCTGTTTCTACAAATGTTCGATACCACAACATTATGGAATCGTATTTAGGGTCGGCCTCGGTAGCGTAGTCGATATAGCGCTGGCCTTCTGTACTCGAGGTTGGGACTTCGATCCCCGGCCAAGTCGATGGCATTTAAGTGTGCTTAAATGCGACAAGTTCATGTGAGTAGATTTACTGGCATGTAACAGAACTCCTGCGGGACCAAATTCCTGCACACCGGCGACGCTCATATAACTTCTGCAGTTGCGAGCGCCGTTAAATAAAACATAATTTAATTTAATTTTTTTCGTACCTAGGTACATTACGCACACCATACTCACGTCGAAATTCCCTTTGAACTCTTTTGACACTCTCAAACTTAGCATACCAAAGAACACATTGTGCCCGCTGTTGTAGCCATTTTAATCATCTACGATTTTCATTTGTCCTTTCAGATTATGCATTGTCGATTGTGATATATGGAAACTACCATCTTTTACTTATAATATAATCAGCAAGAAATTTTTCTTAGTATCATAATAGCTTTATAATAATACATTAATATTATTCATACCAAAACGGATCAGACTGTCGTATTATTGCTTGCCATTATCATCAAATAATTCTCGTCAAATTGTTACATTTCGGTTTGTATTGTATTGTTATTATAGTCCTTATTTCTCTTTCATTCAGGAAACCAATCGAATAATTTTGTTTTGCATTTTTCAATTTCTTTCACGACTCGTCTATTTTCAATTTTTCTAATATTTTCTCATTTCTGTTCTGGTTCAAAAATAAATATCCTACTTTTTCTGAACAGACACATTTTAACTGCTATTAGTTCATTTTTGTGTTGTGTTCGAGAATCCAAACTTCACTACCGTATAGCATATTGCATGCCTTCAACCTTGAAAAATTTTGTATCAAATTATATATTACAGTGTTGTTCAGTATTCCTAAGATTTGTATAGTTTCTTCTTCTTCTTCTTCTTCTTCTTCTTCTTCTTCTTCTTCTCCTCCTCCTCCTCCTCCATGCTTTAAGCCTTTATGGTTTTTTAATTTTAATAAATATATGAATCGTTTTTTTAAAGAGCGTAAGTCAGGAAAAGTAAATTTGTGGGAAATTGAAAAAAATTATGTTAGAGGATAATTATCTGGAAACATGTAATTCCGAATATGTGGGCTGATAATCTAGGTTATATTTGTTGGTTTTTAAAGTAATTACAGTATACGCATTATGCGGATACTTAAGGTTTTATTGAGATTTAAAGTATGAAAAAAGCCGCCCTTTAAAAAAATCAATTTTATAACAAGTAAAGTCAAATAAGATATAGGTATTTTTATATAGGGTAAAGGTTGGTAATACTATGATACGTAATATTGTGATAGTTCTATTTTATAATTTATTACAATTTTACTGAGCGAGAGAAGAACCGGTTTTGAGCAGCATCTTGTCCACAAACATTCCCTTAATACGTTGACGCAAAAAACCGACCTTTCTCTACCTCAGTAAAATTGTAATAAATTCTCAAAAAGAACTATCACGATATTACTCGTATTACAGTATTACCAATCTTTACCCTACTCGTATTTTCGTGCTATTCTTGAATTACTTTACTGAAAATCATATACAATCAACGAACAGAATGTATAATAATTATAAATGGAAAAAAATAGGAAAATATCATAAATGATGAAGATAAATCAGTCTTTTCACCTGAATGCTTTCCAGTCATCGTACGTTGCATTACTGTCTGAAGGCGAGCTGAAAAGTAATTCATAAAAAGCCGTACGTTAACTTGGGATGTACTGCTTAATTTTTTTCAAGTCTTCCACTTTTTTATGTTTTCTTGGCACTTTTCCTGCTGGGTAGACTGGGCTTGTTGGTGAAGGAAAAGATTCTCGCAGAAGTGCCATGAAGAATGTGTGGCTTACTAGTTCATTGATACTACTAAATACTTTGATTTATTCAACTCTGTGTCGGTCTGGGTAGCGCAATCGGTATAGCGCTGGCCTTCTGTGCTCGAGGTTGCGAGTTCGATCCCGGCCCAGATCGATGGCATTTAAGTGTGCTTAAATGCGACAGGCTCATGTGAGTAGATTTACTAACATATAAAAGAACTCCTGCGGGACAAAATTCCGGTGCACAGCTGATATAACCTCGGCAGTTGCGAGCGTCGTTAAATAAACCATATATTTTTTTTCAACTCTTTCATGTGTATACTCAAAGTGGAATAGGGTACACATTACAAAATCGATTATCTCATTTCTTTGTTTGTTCCTTTTTTCTTCAGAAACAGCAGTCTTTTTGTAATATTTCATCTGTTTTCAGCTGTTTCCACTTAATCACCATTGCCAATCGAATTGTTTTAAAAGGTTCTTGTCATTGACTAACGTCCATTTAAAACTAATTGTGATTTTAATTTGCCTCTAACAAGTCAACGAGCTATGTTATTGGTGCCCTTCGAAACGAAAACGATAGGTTTATTTAGGGCCTATATCCTTTCGGAACTACGATAAAAATGAAAATGTCAAAAATGATGACTTATGCCCTTTTAAAAAATTTCAATTCATATTTTAATTTACGTAACGTGTCACAGCACAGGTAATGAGATATCCCTTCCAAATTATTGTTTACTATAATTTTGTTTAAAATATAACATTCTGTTCGAAAAATGCTGTGTGGATTTTTCCTCTAATATCTCCAGTCCAAAACATTTTGATATATACTACGAGTATATTTCATAATTTATCTCCTAAATGTGTGGCTCAAACATAATCATTTGCAAAGAGAAGCGTGTTTATCACCGCTGTGTATATTATTGGGATTTCTGTTTTATAAATGTGGTTCCATTTTTAAATTATTTCCTTTAAATATTAAATAATTTTTGTTCTAACGAAGGAAACTGTGAATATATGTAATTATACATGAAGTTTACTTAATTCAGTTTTATAAACAATATATAATTTAATTTATGTAAGGAAATAATGATGTTATTAGGCCTAAATAAAACATGCGGCCTATGATTAATGTGAAAGTCCAGATATTCCATATTCCATAGTTTCTAGAAGGAGGAAGATGACACTAAATTCTCTGACTTGTGGGAATCGGTTAATCGAAATTGGAATAGCATTAGGCGTGTAGCAGTATGCGAAGAATGTTGCATTAGAGACAGGTAAGAGGTTTTTGGTTTGATATTAATAAAGTTTACGTGTTTGAAAAATGCACGTATTGTCAGAAAGTATCGCCATGCTTGAAAGGAAGGAGCATACAAAATAAAAAAATAATATTCTCAAATTGTGTTTTATTGTGTGAAACTGTAATAGAATAGGATAGAATCTTTGATGTTGAAAATTTGAAGCTAAGGTATAAAAATGCGGCAAGCTCTCTCTGTGTTTGAAGTTTTAATTTTATATAGATGTTGCAGAAGAAAATAATTTTATATCACTATTTAATAGTTTATCGTCAAAATTAAAAAAAAAATAATATAGTTTAAAAACATTTTGTGAGCGGAGTTTATATGTTGTTAAAATTGTTGGAATCAATGTCTGCGAGCAATTTTTTGCCTGCTAATACTCCCCGATAAATTTCGCTATAGGCTATATATGGAAGATACTTCACTGGAAGAACACTAACCTCGTCATGGAAAGACGACGTTGGATTTTGCCATAAGAATAAAATTTGCAAGGCGGGCAATGAAGGGGAATATAGCCTATTTCATGTCTATATGGACAACGTCAGTACTAAAGGAGATCCCATGACTAAACCCATTCTTTTTTCTGATTTGTCGTAAATTTGTAAATGGAAATTAATTTCTTGTTATATTGTTATAGAAATTTTCTTTAACCTCGAACTGTATCATCATCGACCCTCCAGAACTGAGTTCACTGCTTGCTTATGAAGAAGGATGTACTTCGGTGAATAATAATAATAATAATAATAATAATAATAATAATAATAATAATAATAATAATAATATGGCTTGCTTATGTTTTATTGAAATTCAAATTGTGCAATCAACCACTTTCGTGGCCTTCCATACTCTAATTTTCCTTGGGCGTTATAGTGAAAACTATTCAGGAATATAGATATTACAACATTCCATAATACAATATGAAATATAATTATATTATTTGGCCTGTACAGTAATTAAGGTTAAATAAAGCCATTATTATTATTATTATTGTTATAATTCAGTATGTATTTACTTATATGGAAACGCGCGGTTA
This sequence comes from Periplaneta americana, assembly GCF_040183065.1. Taxonomy (NCBI): domain Eukaryota; kingdom Metazoa; phylum Arthropoda; class Insecta; order Blattodea; family Blattidae; genus Periplaneta; species Periplaneta americana. The sequence continues at coordinate 36,476,421 of NC_091133.1, forward strand.
AGGCGTTGCTCTACGAAATTGAAGGTTATGGTTTGATTTCGGATAGAAAATGGATTTTTTCCAGCTATCTAATCATTCCGACTGCTCTATGGCCCTGGCGTTCACTCAACCTCTAACAGGAATTGTTAAAAGGAGTATTTATTTGGAGGTAAATGAGGTCTGCACATAGGAATGACATCGCTATTACTACTCAGAGCTGATTGTCTAATGAGGTGGGAGCTTCAATTTTCCAACACTCTAAGTGCTTCCCGAGGTCTCTGATGAGATAACTTTGCTTTTTTTTATCTATGACTTAAGAACTATGAATTGGTTGTTTAATTATTATTATCTTGATGATGAAACGGGCAAGTGGATCCGAGACATTGGATATTATGTCCAAAAACAAGGTGGAAAGTCAAAATTATTCTAAATTATTTTAAACTGTTTAATTTCAGTTGTTATTTTAACGTTAGAAATATTTAAGCTATGCTTGATGAATTATTTTTACTCGCACGTATTTTGTTCCTCAATATGGTGATTTTATTTTGGCAGATGCGAACTTATCTTATTCTATATTACTATTATTATTATTATTATTATTATTACTATTAGTAGCAGTAGTAGTATTTTACCGGTTGTTCTGTATGGTTGTGAAACTTGGACTCTCACAGAGAGGAACAGAGACTAAGGCTGTTCAAGAATAACGTACTTATGAAAATATTTGGGACTAAGAAGGATGAAGTTACAGGAGAATGGAGAAAGTTACACAACGTAGAACTGCATGCATTGTATTCTTCACTTGACATAATTAGGATTATTAAATCCAGACGTTTGAGTTGGACAGGGCATATAGCACGAATGGGCGAATCCAAAAAAATTATATAGAGTGTTAGTTGGGAGGCCGGAGGGAAAAAGACCTTTGGAGAGGCCGAGACGTAGATGGGAGAATAATATAAAAATGGATTTAACGGAGGTGGGATATGATGATAGGAACTGGATTAATCTTGCCCAGGATAGGGACCGATAGCGGTCTTATGTGAAGGCGGCAATGAACCTCCGGTTCCTTAAAAGCCATTTGTAAGTAAGTACGTAAACAATATTAGTAGTAATAATTTAGTTGAGAATTTTGGAAAAGTATTAGAAGATTTATACGTTTAAATTATTTATAATATAAGTCCTATAATTTATAGTCACTGCGGAAGATTTTAATAATTTTGTATATATCAGTTGTATATTATTACTTACTTGTAAAATAAAATAACGACTTTTCCTCGGATGCATTTGTATATACATTTTGTGTACACCGCTCATTAATAAGTTTCAGCCATTTCTGGAGTGTAAACTTTAGAATAAATTCATAAATTGTTAATTCTTTCACCAATATTTGATTCCCAATGTCCCTCCATTGTTTTCATAAGAGTTTTTGGTTTAATCCATCGTTTATTAACGTAGTTACAGGCCAGATTTCTCGGTTTAAGCTGTATAAGGGTAACCGTAACCCCAGATCACATATATAACAGATTTCTCATCCCTATGTTAAAATCGGTAGCACTTTGAAGAGAACAACCGCCAGGATCGCCACCCGTCCGCTGTAAACGAACGCGAGATGGCTGTACAGTCGCTAATGCAATTCAAATTAGAGTTATGACGTGACTCCTTATGTAAGAACTAGATGGCAGCATAGTAAACCTGACAAAAGTTGTTACCGTCAAAGCCTATAAGGCCGACCAATCTAGGTATATATGATGTTATTTATGTATAAAAGGGTATAAGTTTCATCCACCGACACCCGAAAGGCGATATATCGTTTGCTTAAATAACAAAGTCAAACATGATACACTAAACTGCTTAAGTGAAATAGTAGGTCTACACAAATAATGGCATAATAATTGTAAAGTAGTGAGACTTTTCGAAATATCTCAAGAGGATCTAAATTCGTAATTAGCTCCCTTAAAATACGGATGTTTTGAGACAAATCAGGTAACATAGTTCTCGAGAACATTTAACAAAATGACAATTACATACCAAGAAAAAAGTGAACCTGAAACGCAAATCCTGTTTATCATTGCCAGTATTGACAAAACTCATTTTCAAACTCATTGACAGACAATGTATTAAGAATGGAATTCTTCATTTATAACGAAATGCCTTCTCGGAAGATGTTTCACTGGGGTATGAAGGAATAAAGTCTGGCCTGTATGAGGGATATCCAATCACTGATGAATGAGTTACATTACATGAAGTAGAGTTTTGTACTAAATCACGTCGCTTGCCAGGTGTCCTCGTCATTCAATGTAGACGTCTGTTACCTACAATGTTTTATGCATGCGTAGTTCATTATCATAAGTTCATCAAGTAATGTAACTTTGGTTAACGGATTTAGTCATGCCGTAGTAACATTAATATCCTGATACATTTATGGGGCAAGTATACGAATATATTGGAAACTATGAATTTAAAATTAACTTCTGTGATTATTTAAACTCTCTATTTTAAATATTATTATGATGTATACCGAAGTAAATATGATATTTTCCGTGCAGGAATTCTGCGTTATCATATGATGAAGGATGGATAGAACAGATACCACCATATGATGAAGGATGGATAGAACAGATACTACCATATGATGAAGGATGGATAGAACAGATACTACCATATGATGAAGGATGGATGGAACATCTGCAAAATGCAGAATTCCTGCACGGAAAATATCATATGTACTTCGGTACATCATAATAATACATTATGCGTAAATAATTACTTAATGATTCAAGGCGCGCTCATCCCGTCGGATCTCGGCCACTTAGTCATTCGTAATGAGTGCATCTCTGTACATAGTGCGTTGGAGATTATGCCACTGTAACATATTCTGTGACACAGTACATGAGGATAGGCCACCAAAGGGAAAACTGAGAGGTAGAACTTAAACAGAGGGGATTCGATCCGGCATCGGAACTGGAATCCGGTGTAGCTTAGTGGATAAAGCGTCAGCACATAGAGCTGAAAACCCGGATTCGAGTTCCGGTGCCGGAGAGAATTTTTCTCTGTTCTATTCATCCTTCATCTCTGTTTTAAAGTTTCTACAAGAACAAGTAAGCTTTACATGAATTTTTGGAAAATTTGTCTAGGTAAGAAATATTTCTAGGCGAGATAACGCTAATTTATTAATTAGTCGACTATTAATGTTAAGTGTATAAAGTCTCTTAATTTTCACGTTTTTATTAAACATTAATTGCTGTTTTTATGTGAAGTAGATCTTCATTGTTTCTGGATTTTGTAAACGATATTTTATTACTCATCATGTAACACCCATACATGCTTACGCATCTTCTACAAAGTATTCAGTTATATTCATCGTCATATTTTGGATACCACGGGTTGCTTTTGTATGTATAAAATAACACAGCCTTGCTATTTTTCCAAGCATTATGGCGTAGTTTTAAAAGAAAAAGGATTGTACACTCAATTCCCAGCTTAAATTTAAGTCGCATTGTGTACGTCAACGAAGTACCGTAAGTCAAATACACCGATTCGAGGACTTTGTTGAAATTTGAGATTGATGTTTGTATTTAACATTTTACTACTTAATAAACTAATCCTATCGTTCCAACTACTGCAAGTTTGCACGTTAATGAAGTCTTCTCCTACATACGACCTCATCAGGATGCTATGGTTTCTTGTTTACAACGTTTGTTCACTTACAAAGTTGAGCTTGTGCACTTCTGGGTAATTTCTTGGGCAGTATCTGCGTATCGAGTTACTTGCACAATAAACCGGCTTATGATTTATCTCTATAATCTTCGCATTGTGTATTAAATACGCGTTTGTATTTAGTTCATAAGCAATGCAAACTGTGGGATAAACAATTACTTTTGTAGAAATAAGAGATAAAGCTTATTTTTATAGTCACGTCGAAGTTACAGGACTACGATATAACATACGATATTACCGTACTATATTATGTGTGACTCTCTGGTTATATGTAAGAAATAAGCGACAGGTGTATTTCTATTATATATAGTATACACATACACAGTATATTTACCTACCCTTTTCCAAACATTAAATGAAAGTAAAACAGAAATATAAGTGAAAATATTTATTCACACTTTAAAATTTCCAACGAGCAGTACACACAGGAATAACCCCGTCCCACACGATAGGCGAAGAAGTTCATAAGAAGTTGAATTGCAAGCATTACGGAAATGTGTAAAACTTTTGCTTGTGAATAATAATTTCTTCAAAGATGTTGAAAATGTGTGACTGCAGACCGACATTATTATGAACTCTTTTAACACAGGTTATTGTCAGCGCATTTCGAACTGGCAGATCAAGGTCACGTAGATACGTACAAACCACGCACGAGTCACTGAATTGAAAACTGTGAACTGAAGCACTGGTATTCCCGGCTGTCTCAGCCCACTTTAATTGAGGAGAATAGTCCAGGATTGGAGTAAGCACTCGTGGAAAATGCAGTCCATTACTTGACCTTGATTCGCCTGTTCAAAATGCGGTGAGTATAGTATTCATTGTGAAAGAAAAATATGATTGTGTGCATGCTATTTACTGTTAATTAAAATTATGTGAATAAAAGTAAGTCAGAAGTTGGGGATAGATAATAACGCAGTCTACGCCGGCCATTCAAGCATGTACGGTATGCATGTTGCCTGCCGGCAGCCAAGCTCGCAGTTATAGAAACCACTCACTATCTCTTATGTAGTCCGGATTTGTGCGAGGCGGGCCTCGGACCTTGCATCTCGCATGCGTCGGTTCAGAGAAACCAAGGCTTAACTGTATGAAGAAAACAAATGCAGGCACTGTAGGGGAAAGATTGTAACAGTTACTATCCCAAGAGGTTTTCGTTTTGTTAATACATTTACGAGCGCTATTGAAAACGTTGCATGATATTTAATAAAATTTTTTCGCGAATAGAATAAAAATAAATAGGCCTAATTCATAAAATAAAGGTAATTACGGATATTACTATTATCTATATGATGTACCTTTATCGTATCATATTTAACTGCCTGTTACGGCCTATTGCAATCGTAGAGAAAGAACGAAAATATTTATTTAGAAATATAATCAATGCTATTCAATGTCAACTACTCCAACTACTCGCGAATAACAGAAAGAACAGGATAAAGGAAATACTCATTTTATCACAGACACGATAAAGTTTAAAATATGGAAATGTAATTAAATGTAGCTACATTTATGGAAGTGACATTTCACAGAAGTAAATTTACTTTTAAGGGAATTGCTGTTGATTATTTCTGAGTTTGTTGATAATTAAGTTATGGTGTTCCTAATGCTTGATCGCATCCTGTAGCTGCGTAAGCTGCCTGCTCAATCAAAGTCATTTTGCTGCTCTGTGGTAGGCAGTGCCCATCGCTATTAACATTATCAGTATACTGCGAAGTCACTACCTGCCACCCAGCGTTTACTCGCACACAAGCGTTGATTCGACAGGCAGTGTAAGCAGCCATAGGATGTGATACAGCAGAAAGTGGTATGGACGCACCGCAATTTCCATTGCTTCTAAATACTTAGTAACCTACAACGCAGAAAACAATTACGAATCACCAGCGACAAGACAAAATGATCAATAATATTGCATAAATCGATGGATCTGATCAAAATGCATTAGTGTGTAAGTAAACAAATGCAGGAACTGTTTTGGAGAAACGAACTATAATACATTTACTTTTACATTCTTCTCACATGGTAGATGTGGTGAGGTCTAATTCATAACTAGAGTTACGAAATAGCAATATATGAATTCTGCGGATTATTGTGGACAATTACACAGAACAACAATGTTCACTATTGTATATTCTCATATATATTAACAATTACAGGGCGGGGTCTGTCACGTCACTGACGGCTAGTACTTGTTGAATGACTACTGACTTTAATTAAAACAGTTCTGCCCTATCACTTAATATAGGCACATAAAATGTGTTACATGCTACATATAATATACCATCAATACAGACATTATGGTCTATATAACCCTCATTGTATGCACAAAGCTCAGATTCAAACAGTGAGCCTCATTGGTGCTGCAATTCAATCAGCTCTGCTTGATAATACAAACATACAAACAAATTAACAAACATAATTAAAGACTAGTCGAACTGGGATACAAGCGATTAAATTAGTGACCATGCTTCGCTTAAAGCTACAATTTCGAGTGAGAAATTTGGGTGATTCAGATCCTTAAACAAGTTGAAAATTGGGACTGTTGTTGTCGATCCGATACATTTTTATTTAGTGTTAAGGTTTTTATTTCTTTTGGAATTTTCACTCTTGTCAAGATTTAATGTTTTTGCAATTTAATACAATTTGTATCTTTCAGTCAGAGATATACTTGGCGGAACTCCCATCGCTCTAGATCAGTACAATGCCGAGGCCTTCAAGAGGAAAAATATAAAGTACCAAATTATAAACAAACGTCCATACTTAGACGGGACTTCAACCCATGGTCATGCTATCTATATAGTTCAGACCTCCGCTTTAATCCTTTCGTATATATATATATATATATATATATATATATATATATATATATATATATATATAGACGAGCGGTTGTAATACATGGAATCGTGATAACAATAACGATACACTAGACGGAGTGATACAGTACGTCCATGAATATTCATAACATTGAATTTGAAAGTAGTGTTTAATGTAAACATTTGAGAGTGATGTTTGAAAAGAAAAAACCTCATACTTTGAATGTATTGCGAGAAACATCTTTTAGACATACAAGTCATCTCAGTTAATAACAGATTATAAACTCCTTATAAACTAAACTATTTTATTGCAATGGGAACAATTTTTATATTTACATATCTTATATTTCAAAATAAACAATAGATCTACGGTCACGTGATTGTTTTTTTATAGTCCTAGTATGATAATAGCTATCACAATAAAATTATTTAAATAATTCTTAATTTAAGTACCATAGACCAGGGCTACTTTGACCCACTGAAATACATTTCAAAATGTTCTTTTGCTGGTTTCTTGTAAAAATTTCGGAGATAAAGCTCCAAATTTCATATGCGAGTGCGGGAACATTTCCTAAAAGCATTTCATCAGTCATAATTGTCACTGGTGATAAAACTTAGTTCAAAACTGTGGGCCAAAGTTACCTGGCACATGGGGTTACTTTGACCATCTATGTTTTCTCATATATAACCATAGTAAAATTAGACTGGGTCAATGTAATACAGCACATGGAAAATTGAACTACAAACTGGCAATAATATTCTTAAAAATAAGTCTGTCTGAAATATGAAAGATACTGTATTTATAATTTGTGACAAATATTTTAACTTTTCCAACGTTTTATGCTACAAATTCTTGTTTACAAGTAATGTTTACAATACAATGTCTAAAATGGAATGGTACGAGGTACACAAGGATACATTATATTGATAAGGCTGCAAAACAAAAACAAAACTACAGATCTTTTATATTCAGTTGACGCCTTCAAGATTGAGAAAACCCCTCTTCAATTGTTTTGGGGGGGGGTTTTCTGTTTCACAGGCACTACTCTTAATGAAATGTTTAATCCTATATTACAACAATCTTTGATGTAAAATTTTAACTTAAAATGTTACTGTTTCATAGGTACAGCTTTTAATGCAATGTTTAAGCCCATATTACGATAATCTTTGTTGTAAAATTCCAACACAGGTACCGCTCTTAATGCAATTTTTAACCCTATATTACTACACCCTTTGTTGTAAAATTTTAACTTAAAACCCCGGTACAACTGTAACAAAGGTACTGCCCAGAATTAAATGTTTAAACTTATATTACAATAATCTTTGCTGTAAAATTTAACTTAAAGTTACCGATACTACTATAACACAAGTACTACCCTTGTACAGCTGTCAAAAAAAAGTGACAGCACTCGTGAACAGCGAATATTTTCTAAGTTCACTTCAGATAACGGTGACGTTACATGATGCATGCGCTTATAGAAGCAGTTTTGGAACTAAGATGTTTAAGCAGGGTCATTCACAACTGCGACTCGTAGAGGAGCGATAGTGTGTTTGCTAAATGATTCGAAGGTTGTGAGTTCGAGCCTTGTTCAAGTTATTACTTTATTTTGTTATCGTTATTTAGCGATATAAATAATATTCAAGTTATCATTTGTATTCTGTTGTCGTTCTTTAGCGCTGTAAATAATATTCAAGTTATTATTTATACTCTGTTATCGTTCTTTAGCGTTATAAATAATATTCAAGTTATCATTTTATTTTGACATCGATCTTTAGCGATATGAATAATATTCAAGTTATCATTTATATTCTGTTATCGTTCTTTAGAGTTATAATAATATTTAAGTTATCATTTTATTTTGTTATCGTTCATTAGCGATATAAGTAATATTCAAGTTATCATTTGTATTCTGTTATCGTGTTTAGCGATATAAATAATATTCAAGATATCATTTGTATTTTGTTATCGTTTAGCGATATAAATAATATTCAAGATATAATTTATATTTTGTTATCGTTTAGCGATATAAATAATATTCAAGATATAATTTGTATTTTGTTATCGTTTAGCGATATAAATAATATTCAAGATATCATTTGTATTTTGTTATCGTTTAGCGATATAAATAATATTCAAGATATTATTTGTATTCTGTTATCGTTCTCTAACGATATAAATAATACTTAAGTTACGAAAAGGAGTGACCAGGATTTGAACCTGAGACGTTGACATCTAAATTCGGACGTTCTTCCGACTGAGCTACAGGGCACAAGTAAAGAAACATATGCGGAAAAATTGACCTAACCTCCCTCCAAGACATCCTGATGATTTGTGGAAGCTCGTCCAGGATGCCTGGGATGCTGTGATTGAGAATAGTTGCTATTTGAAATGGCTAGTAGATTCCATGTCCACTCGACTGCAAGATGTGATCGAGTTGGGAGGAAGATGGACTAGTCCACACCTGTGGAGTAACGGTCAGCACGTCTAGTCGCGAAACCAGGTGGCCCGGCTTCGAATCCTGGTTGGGGCAAGTTACCTGGTTGAGGTTTTTTCCGGGGGTTTCCCTCAACCCAATACGAGCAAATGCTGGGTAACTTTCGGTGTTGGAGCCCGGACTCATTTCACCAGCATTATCACCTTCATATCATTCAGACGCTAAATAACCTTAGATGTTGATACAGCGTCGTAAAATAACCGAATAAAATAAAAAAAGATGGACTAAATATTGAATCGTGGCTTTTTTCTTTCTTTTTTTTTTAATTTTAATTGTTTGAATTTTCTAAGGCAGACGCCAATAAGTTTGTTTCGTTTATGCCACGAAATATATATTTTTTGAAAATGTAATCTTTCTTTCCATTTGCAGCCTTAATGTCATACTAAACAATGATAGTCATGACATAATACATTCATGAACCTGATGTTAATTACTAAAACAGTCAGAAAAGAGACGGGAGTAATTACATTTTCTCTTTCTCTTAAAAACAAAATAAAAACATAAAAAACACTAGATAGTGTTTGAACTCACGACTTCAAGAATACCAGCCCGAAACGCTACCATTACGCTATCACAGTAACCCGGAGAATACTCTAATTATAACTGTAGATATCGGGCAACGTGGTCGAACAACATGTAACATCGCCTGTCTCCGAATTGTAGCGGAGATACCCGAAGGGACTCAGTTTCTAGAGAGCGGCCACTTTTTCTTTTGACAGCTGTAAAAGTGTACTTTCCAACAACATTTTTAAAGTGCTTGTCTTCAATTTTGTTGAAAGGAACGTTGGCATGCACAATCATTTCATACAGATCTCTGCTGAATTCGTCCGCTGGCACTGAATTACTATGGATCGTCAGACTCATTTCTTTCTATCAATCTCAGATGGCTTATATGTATTTTTAATTATAGTGCTGCTGTGAATACCATCTTTTAGAACAGATCATGTCAGTCTTACATAAATTGCACACAATATCGTCACTTACACAGACATAGTCTCTTCAGAATTCCTCTATTCACTCCTGTACTTTCTCACTTGTTTAAGGCTGCTTTATTTCAACTAGTAGTGCATATAAACATTGCTAAACTGAAGCATACTGTACTTATTTAGGAGTAAGGAACCTGTTTTAGAGTGACCATGTAGTGCAAGTTACTTGTATTTGTGAGCATAGTATCTACTGAAGGACATGTGACGTAATGTATATCCCTTGCACACTTATACACATTCCAATGTTGTTGGACTAAGAAGACGGTCTCTAATAATAATCGCATATAAAAGTGAAAAGATATATTTTAGAAATTTATATTTTTAAAATGAATGAATAACAAGCAACATTACGAAAACAGAATAAAAAATATCATAAATTGAAGATAAAATTATATGAAATCGGTTTAAGAATGAAATTATAATGCAGTTTCAGTCTTTATGACCCATCACATTTACTTTCAACATTAAAAACGAATGTGCTATACATTTTACTATTTCTTTTACTTAAAGCTATTGTTTTGTTTACTAAATAACTCAGTAGTGACAGACCGTCCTTAAAATAATAAAAAAAAAATCAAATAAAAATTCTTGACTTTTAAATACCATCAGTTTTTATTTCTATGTTAACAATTTCAATAATTTTATTTCTCTGCAATATTAGAATCTGTAAGAGTATTCTTTTGTTATCTGAAAGGAACTTTCAGATTGTCTGTCTCTGGATCGTCCTGTAATATGTATGTTATTTAATTTCCATACAGGAAGCTCGTTTCTGAATCTTACTGTAACATATACTTTACTACTTGTATACTTACAATATTCTAGTTCTATTTTCGAAATATATTTAACAAGAAAGCGAATGGTATTACTGAACTCCCCAAAAATAGTTCATAAAAATAGCACGTGAAGTTGGTTAGCTTTCAGAGTAAGGAAGAACGCGCTTGCGGGGATATTCTTTTTATTTCTGGATGATTGTTTTGGAGTTACTCAATCTTATTTTTCCTCTTTCTTGCTTGGAATTTTTGCCAATATCAATAACCTTTGAAGTCGCTAAGATAGTGATTCAGTTTGTTTTTTCTATTTCTTCAGGTACACTTTGAGACATTCTATAACTTGCTGAAGAAGGTATAAGCTCTATTTGTTACAAGGCTCTGATCTTGTTAAAAGCTAGATTAATAATTCAAGGCTAGGGGGCTCTTGATCCGTGTCCTTCTCTTATCTCCGACATAAAAAACCCTGAGTGTTCTACCATCCTTTTTTCTAATACTGAGAGCACCTTTAAGTGCAGTCTCGCCACAGTCAATGTCCTAAGTACGCATTTCACTAATAACAATTATTATTTAACGAAAACTTCTCAATAGATGGTTATTTTTTTAGAATAAATCTGTAAGTCCATTGTATGTAATTTGACAACACTGGGAAATGTAATATTAATGCAGCATTCCTCTTTGCAGATCTCTGCTGTTTTGCCTTATTCTTTTGAATGCGAGCTGATTTTAAATTTTATGTTTCCATTCCTCTTCCCCTGCATAACATGTGCTTTGTGCAGTGTGACATCTATCCTTTGTTCTTTTGCAGCGCAGCCATATAGTAGAAAAAAGCTTTGCCTTTTTTGTAGTAAAATATGACGTTTCAGCTGAAATCCATAGAGCCAGAAGAGACTTGTTCAACTATACTAATGCACATTTTAATTGTATTCAGTTAATTAAAATTATTGGAGACGATTAATCATTTGTAACACGGCATAAATATGGAATAGTCTTCGAAATTAGTACGTGAGACATCGTAATTATTCTTAGTTTCTTCAGGCATATATCGGAATTTTACCTCAAAATATTGTAGAATCACTTTCTTAAGATTTGTTTACCTTTGTTCAACTTTTTTATTGGGTTATTTTACGACGCTGTATCAACATCTAGGTTATTTAGCGTCTGAATGATATGAAGGTGATAATGCCGGTGAAATGAGTCCCGGGTCCATCACCGAAAGTTACCCAGCATTTGCTCGTATTGGGTTGAGGGAAAACCCCGGAAAAAACCTCAACCAGGTAACTTGCCCCGACCGAGAGCTTTGTCCAATTCACAGTTATTTTTACCGATAATAAATAAGCATGGAAATTGAAATAAGTGATAATAGTGTAAATAAATAACTGAGAAAGTAGTATCAACATAATATTGATAGCCGTCCAAATCTTGGATTTAAAATATCGGCATGTAAATTAATGTCAGAAATATGCACAATAAAATTAAAAAAAAATAATGATCTGCAACAATATGTGGTGCCGGGTAGCTCAGTTGGTAGAGCAGCTGGCTACGGACTGGAAGGTCCGGGGTTCGATCCCAGGTGGTGACAGGATTTTTTCTCGTTGCCAAACTTTCAGAACGGCCCCGAGGTTCACTCAGCTTCCTATAAAATTGAGTACCGGGTCTTTCCCGGGGGTAAAAGGCGGTCAGAGCGTGGTGCCGACCACACCACCTCATTCTAGTGCCGAGGTCATGGAAAGCATGGGGCTCTACCTCCATGCCCCCCAAGAGCCTTCACGGCATGTTACGGGGATACCTTTACCTTTTTTTACCTTTTAACAATATGTGGTAGCTATCGATACGATAAGATTTTATTGAAAAATAAATAATATACAGTGACATATTATAAAGATGAATAGAAATGGTGATTGATGATGCTCAATGAAGATTTTAAAATGGTTGGTGCAATTGTCTGAAGAGTCTCTTCAGGAGCTTTTAATTTTCTGAGAATCTCCAATGCGAGCTGAAATCCATACAGCCAGAAGAGACTTGATCAACTATACTAATGCACATTTTAATTGTATTCAGTTAATTAAAATTATTGGAGACGATAAAAAATTTGTAACGCGGCATAAATATGGAATAGTCTTCGAAATTAGTACGTCAGACATCGCAATTATTCTTACTTTCTTCAGGTAAATATCGGAATTTTACCTCAAAATAAACGAGTAAACGAATACTCGAATAAACGAACTATCGAAAAATCGAGTAAATGAATAATCTAACAATCGAACAATCAAACAATCGAGTAAAGAAACAGTCGAACAGACGCACAAACAAACAAACAAACCAGGAAAGACAAATGGACAAACAGACGAGCTCACAAATAGACAAACGGACAAACGCACTCACAAACAAAACAAACAAATAAATGCTATGAAAATATTGAAGTATTCACATGTTTATATTGTACAGGGACATCATTTTATTTTTACTAACATTTTTATTATTAACCTGTCTATACCTTTAGAGAACCGGAAACACCGCTTGCTCCCCCCTCCAAGACTGGAGATCGATAATACTGGCGTAAAACACAAATCACTCTACTAGGTATAGGAAGGAAGAAAAGTAGTTCATCCATTTACGTAAACTAGGAAATATCGCGATTTTGAGTTTGATAATTTTCATTAGGTTTTTCTTTAATCAAAGTAGAGTACTGTATTAAGAATAAGTGTTTTTACTCACGAAGTGAGTTATCCATGCGAACGTATTCATTATGCAGTGTATATTATACTGTCTACAGCACATTAGCGTACAATATAGAGAAAGAAGTTAAATTGAAAAATAATCATAATATGAATATTTAAACACAATTTTGAAAATGGTGGCCGTTCATTTCGATACAGGCTTCAGTTCTTTTGTGCATATTATCGCACTATAGACTATTGCATCTAATTCCAATTGCCAGTTTCGTCCTTCGTACTAGTAACTCATGTTGAAATAATTCTGTACCTACTCTACGTACTGTAAATTCAATCTTCACTTCTGCCCGACCGGAAAATATAAAATTACTCAGACATGCTATCTACTGTCCGTCCAAGTGGTTATGCCGCAGGATTGTAGAAAGGGAGGAAATCACGTGACAGTTAATTACTTAACGAGGCCCTTTTATTTAAGTTAAATTAAACAGCTGTATAATATTACGTAAACTTCCAATTCCTAAGAGAAATTAATGTTTTCAGAAAAGAGCTAAGACAGCCCAGCTATTACAGAGGGGCGAGCAGAAGCAGGTGGGGGAAATCGGGATGCGACGTAGGAAAACGGATAGTACCTGTGCGAAAATATGATTCAATATTGAAAGCTCTTTCGTCACTGGAAAACGTGAACATATTTCTGTAACGTACTATACTCAGTAACTCAGTACTGCTTACTATCTATGGTCTTGGTTCTGTGTGGAGTTGGAACTTCCTTAGTAGCAGGGGTGGGAGTGAAGTACATTCAAAAACTCAGGTACAATAAAAATTGAAGTAAAAATAAAATGATGTCCCTGTACCTGAGTTCTAAACAAGAAAAACGGAAAAATAGGAATATAATTTAAAAAAAAGTTAAGACTTCTGAGTAGAAGTAAGAAGTTCGAACCAAAATATGGTTTTCAGGTTGAGTGCAACCACGCATATAGATCACACCGCAAATGTGGATGCGCCGTCGTGAGAGTATTGTAGCTGTAAAAAACCCGAGCTTCATACGACACCTACAGTAGTTCTCGAGATATGTTGACTTTAGTAGCAATGGTGGAGATAGTGACGTCACGGGTAGCTTGCCTGCTGTGTTCTAGTGCTAGTCTTGGCACTCGCCTTGCGCGCAATAAATTGTTTTCAATCACATCGAAAAGGTGCTATGTGTTCGGTTGCAGTAAAACCTCCACAAAGGATAAATATCCTAATAGAGAGAAATCTCTAGTAGATTGAAACAGCGGGAAAAGAAAGTAACCTGTATAATTTGTTATACGATTACAAACTCCAAACTTCGATTCTAATAGAGAAGAAGTTCTTGGAAGATGTGAAGGACATTAAAATTATTGTGTCACACGGAAACTAGAATCATTCCATAGCGCTGCACTCAAATACAAATCTAAAAGAAGTGATTTTACTTACAATTGAATGGTCACAAATACCATTTTATCTATTTTGAATTTCAGCAATAATATAATAGACAGAAGAAAAGGTCAAAGAATTAAAGTAATCTAAGCCTCTAAAAAATTGATAGGAGTGCGTATTTACGGCTACAAAACTCATGAGGGAAATTCTCAGAAGAGTTAAGCTTGTGGTAGAGGAACAGTCAGCTTTGGAACTAGACCAGTCATGGGGAAAAGTGCCTCATTGTGTTCCCTTCCCTCTGTCTGTGGTTTAACTCCTTCCACCACTACCACGACTTGCCGACCTTCACTAGGCAAGCACCAGTATGTCTTTCATAACATTTGAGTGGTCATCAGTGGTGGAATCATGTCTCGTGGTAGAGCAAAGGAATATGTTTTCAAACTCGAATGGGAACTGAAGTGCTTTTGTGTCGCTCATGATGATAAGGCATTTTGTTTGTTTTATTGTGCCCTGTTTAATGTGCGACGACATTTTAACACTGTTAAAGCAAAGGTTTGCAGTGAACTATGTTTTTGAGCTGTATTTCAATTTGTTATTTCATTTCATTTTGCACATTGTGGTTGTTATATAGATAGTTGGCTGTCTCATTATAGTCTATATGTGTACAATTTTTTTACAAAATGTTTGTGATTTTAAGATATTCCGAATTACGCATATTTAAAAGTATACCTTTTATATTCCTTCTATATACGCCCAAATCGTCTCAGAAAGTTATAAGAATTTAAGGAAACTAAACAGTTTGTTTAGGAACAAGCGTAATTCGAGTCAGTTAGGCCTATCTTCTCTCAAAGCACATAGCCGAAAATTTGAAATGTTTCTCGGAAGGAGAATTTATTAGAGAATGTTTAATGATTGTCTCCGAGCGTCTTTGTCCGAAAAAACTGAAGTATTTAAATGAATAAGTCTCTCTCGGCGAACTATCACAGACAAAATTACGGAAATAGCTAAAGACGTTGAAGATCAGCAAAAAGTAAAATTGAGAGGGTTGATATGGTACTATTTAGCTATGAACGAAAAGATACAAAAGACACTGCGCAATTAGCCATTTTTCTAGGGGGTGTGGGTTCTGAACTCAACATATTTGGAGATTTCCTTCAGTTTGTATCTTTGAGAGGCAATACAAGGGGAAATGATATTTTCGAAGTTGTCTTTGAAGTTGTGACAAAATATGAATTTACTTGGGAAAAATTGATTTGTATAGCCACATATGGCAATGATAGGGAAACATAATGGCTTCGTAGCTATATTACGACGATTTCTAAAATCCATTAATGAATCATCATATGAATTAGTTGCAATTCACTGCATAATACATAGAGGCATTATGTGCTAAAGCACGATGGCTTGATAATGTCATGCAGATAGTCGTAAAAACCGTAACAATGAGTATTAGTTTTATGTTTTGTAATAAAAGAGTATTATTTTTATGTTATGTAGTAAAATAGTATTATTTTCATGTTCTTGTAATGAAAGAGTAATATTTTGGTTAAATTTCATTAAATATATATTTATGTGTAGTTGTGCAGTACCTTAATTATTTGAATAATAATAGATCGAAATAGTTATAATCCGATCGCATTCCGCCACTGGTGGCGCCTTGTGTACAAACAGAAGTTCAAAGAAGGAAGTAAGCGTATCGCTGCTGTTGGAAAGTGGTGTGAGTTAATAAAACAAAAAGCGAGTTCCTCTCCTTTTCCCCATGCCTGAACTTTATAGACTTAATTATATACAAAATGAGTAACTTGAAATGTTAGAAATAAGTTACGTAAGATTATTTTGTTATTAGAAGTCTGTATTTTCAATGCAAGTAATACAGTGCGAAATTTTTTAAGTGTTTAAAAATAAATCGATTATCTTTGAAACCAAATAAATCTGTCACCTATAATGCACTACTAAAATCCCATAACGAAGAGTTGGAACTTTTTCCGTTTCAATACCATACAGTGGGTCATAGACTAAAAATCTGTAAACAGCAATAAAAAATAACTAAATTGTTACTAAAATAATCCATTCAAATACGAAGGCATTAAAAATTCCCAAGTGCATAACCAAAATACACACTTCCTCTGCTCTCTGGTGATTTAAGGGGAGGCAGAGGTGAAATTTTCGAACAAAACTGAAGAAAAAATGATTTTTTTTTTCATTTTTATTATCTTTATTTTGATATTCTGATGTTAGTTTTTGATTTTGTGCCCTTAAAAGTATGAAATTAAAACCAAGATAACTGTATTACTATATTATTCCCATAATAAACTAATACTTATCATTATTTATATACCTTCTCTGAACATATAAATAAAAAGAAATATTGAACATTTCTTACAATATGGTGCAAGGAGCATTTTATATCAAACGATATAAAGTTTTATAAAATTATTAATATTTACAGAACTATTGTACTTAGAAAGTTGAAACTTGGTATGTCCATTACTAATAACATACTTAGTATCCATGATCAATTTCAAACAAATCGGATAAATTTTGTGGATTTTGAAATACTCACCTCTGCCTCCCCTTAAAACTCTAGTAGGACTATACCCCATCTTATTCTGGGTATTTCCTTCTAATTATATCCACAACACATGAAGGAAGTTCGCTCCTATTTCTCCCCCCTCCAAGATATCCAATAATTAACCCAGTATGCAAATTATCTGCATACCACATATTGTAAGACCTTGTTCGTAATATTACTTACTTCTTGTCTTTAAAAATATATTTTATCGTGCACCAACTTTGTGTGTCTAGCTGTGTTTAGAGTGTCTAAATTTAAAATAATTATATTCTTGAAGTTTACGTGGCTACTAATGCACTCAAAACTCCCTCGCAAGTTACAAATAAGTTTACTTTCATGGCAGCAAACATTTTCTTCCGCTTTTGGCATTAATTACGCACGCTTGACATTCACAACAGTAGGCCTACATGTTATTTAGTCTATTTTCCTCCTGGCCCAGGTTTGCTGTTGCCTTGTTCCGTGCCTTTGTCCTCGTCAACTTCTGATTCAAATACATACGGGTGAACATTATCCATATTCCATTACGAACAACGAAAAAGATCCTAAATACACACCGAAGCAATCCGTTTTGCACCACACCGCTCGTTTAAATGAGAAGGATCTGGCTTTAGCGACTAAGCAACCCGTGACGTCACGGTCTAGGAATCGCAAGCATGGTCTTTACAATTCATTTTTTTAGTAAAAAAATATATATCATCATCCAAAATGCGTATTAGACCAGGGGGTCTGTTACGGTTTCACATCAGTCCATCTTCTAGCTGGGGGACCAACGGATCTTCTTCCACGAGGAGCACACTGCAAGAATTGTTTCGGGAATGCGTGTTTTATCCATACTTCTCTCCTTCGATTGTTTACATATT
Source organism: Periplaneta americana (assembly GCF_040183065.1). Classification (NCBI taxonomy): domain Eukaryota; kingdom Metazoa; phylum Arthropoda; class Insecta; order Blattodea; family Blattidae; genus Periplaneta; species Periplaneta americana. Next base: position 36,494,674 of record NC_091133.1, read on the forward strand.
GTAATAATGGTTTTATTTCGAGTTATTTCAGGATATCATAATTTCTTTTGTGGTCCCATTTTGTGAGTCAGATGTTCTTATGGTCCAAGTCTCGCATCCGTAAGATAAAACTGGTCGGGTACATATATGCTAGAAATGTTATTGATAATCGTGAACATTTGTTATTTTGAGTGTAATAATTAATTACATTACAAACAGTGTACTGTAATCAGGAAATGACAAAAATGCACCGTATATATCAAGAAGCTAATTTTAATGGAAATGAAGCAAGACGTTTGTATGCTGAACAATTTCCTAATAGACATTTATTCAACAAGAAGACTTTCGAAAGAATACATAACCGTCTTGTGGAAACAGGTTCTTTTAAAAAACGTATTTCAGTTGGTGGAAGACCAAGGAGCACCAGAACACCTAACTTAGATGAAAGAACCCTCAATCATATTGAGGACAATAGGGGGAGCAGCACCAGAGACATTGCAGCACTCGAGAATGTGAATCATATGGCAGTGCGGAGAATTCTACGAGAACCTTCAAACAGTTCAAGGTCTTACCTGCTTACAACAAAGTTGCGATCAGGATGAATACTTACTCTATACTCTTCACCGATGAAGGGAGTTTACCAGAAATGCAGAATTCTCACAATATTCATGTATGGGCTGACAGAAATCCCAAAGCAGTTTTAGAAACAAGACACCAACAACTGTTCAGTATTAATGTTTGGGCTGGAATAATTGGCGTCGCATTAATCAGTCCTTTCATTTTACATGCAACATTGACAGCAGCATCATACTGCGACATTTTAACAAAGGACTTAAATGTTATGTTGGAAGAAGTTCCAATGAACTTAAGTGAGCGCATGTGGTTCATGCATAATAGGGCACCGTCTCACTTTGCTCTTGCTGCTAGAGCAATTTAAAACCAGCGATTCCCTAATAAATGGATAAGTCGTGAGGAAACTAAATCCTGGCCTGCTCGTTCTCCCAACCTCAATTCATTGGATTTCTACTTAAGGGGTCATTTAAAGACCATAGTATATTCCAAGCCTATTCATAACGTGGAAATTCTTCGCCAGCGGCTTGAAGAAGGATGTTAGATAGTGTTAATCGATCAATTTCTGTTTAAGATTAATCGATCAATTTCTGTTGTAAGATTAATCGATCAAAAATATTTAAGCGAATAATCGAGTCGTTTAAAATTAATCGGTTGTAGTTGATATTACTTATTATTTTATTTATACAAACTCATACTAAAAATTCCGACAATATTTCTCTCTCGGAAATTGCTTACTTAAAAGCACAACAGTACTGTTATTTTCTAACTGTAAACCAGGCAGCGTAGGAAAAGTCTTTGCACAAACACTTCAGAAAGAGATGGAGGACAGTGACCTATTCTACCTATATTGAAAGTTGAAACACAATGCGAAACCCTTATTAAATTTTATGGATTTCCAAGAAATCTTCCACCTTGTTGTCAGATCATCTTCCTAGCATATGAAATACATACTTTTCTAGGATTCGTCCCCTTCATCCCTTATAAAATAGCTATGTCTACACTGTGTGCAAGTGAGAGTGTAACTACCTTCTTCTCTTTCTAAAATCTGGTAATTAGATTACAATAGAGCCCAGTCTTCTGTTTCGACCGCTGTACTTTTGCAGTTGCAGTCTCTGTACTGAGTTTGTATATGAAGGTTGTGTGTTTAGTTTGATAAAGAAAACAATCAGTTTTCTGTGGTTTGTGATAAGTGTAAACTCCATTATGTCACATGAGAATTTGAGAGGTAAATTCGGTGAAATGTTTGGATTTAAATTGAACGATCGTGGAGAAGTGCTTGACAGAAAAACGTTTTTTCGTGTTTAGTGATGCAGGAAACATTATTACTAAATGTAGAGCGGCACTTAATTCGGAGCATCTGAATGCACTCACATTTTTCAAATCATTGATGGAGCAGTATTAACTGAGTCTTCACACTTTTTGTTATTTATATTTGTCTCAAAAATTCCCGGAGAAATTTACACAATAAATTATAAACCTCATAATAATGTTAGTAAGTAATTAAAATAGTTGTTTTGTAATATAACGATACAATATATACATATATACAACATTTAATACTTATGCTTATCACAGAACACAAGTTTAACAATGATTGTGTATTACAGTATATTAAAACATTTTTTCAACTAGATCAAAACTCGATTAAACTATCGATTGATCGATTAAATTCAAATAGTTAATCGATTAAATATTTTGATCGATGAACAGCATTCATGTTAGCAGATACGGCAGACGCCTGAAATATGGGAGATAGTAAGGCGCTTAGAAGCCTGTGTTAGAGTTCATGGTGGCCATTTTGAGCAGTTCCTGTAGTAGTTAGAAGTTTCTGTACAAGAAGAAAGTATTCTAAGTTGTAAATTAAACTTTATCATCATAGATATTATGTACACCACAAACAATGATTGTAACTAAAAACTAAGCGAAATTAACCATATGTTTATATGAATCTTGTTGCCTGTTTTCAAGTTCTCTTTCAATTCTCAGAGCTTCCCACATGTTATGATACACCTGTATATAACGTTGTTATGCTTCAATATCCCTGCAAACAATTGCCTGCAGCAATCACTTTGCTGCTGTCGACAATTATAGAAATGACTGACGCCGCGAGATGTTGAAGAATAATTATTATGCAAACATATATACGAATCCGCAATAATAAATAAATAAAAGAATGAATTATTCTTGGAACGAATTATGAGTTAATGCGATCTACAATAGCTATACGCAATAAACTACTAGACTCACAAAGCTATGTATCACTTGGTGATATATTAAGGAACATTGTATCGTATTTCAGATTTGTTCCAGTTACGTCTTGTGAGTGGAACGAACATTTTCAGGCTACAAGCATTGTTTCTCTAAACTTAGAAGAATATTTATTTTGATAAACTGAAAATCTACATTATTATAAAATTGTAACTGCTGGATATACTAGATTATTATATTATTACGATGTACCGAAGTACATATGATATTTCCGTGCAAGAATTCTGCTTTATCATATGATGAAGGATCGGTGGAGAGGAGAAAAATTCTCTCCGGCACCGGGATTCGAACCCGGATTTTCAGCTCTACGCGCTGACGCTCTATCCACCAAGACACACCGCATTACAATTCCGATGCCGGATTGAATCCTCTCAGTTTATGCTCCACCTCTTAGTTCCCCTTTTGTGGCCAACCTCATGCACTGAGTCACAGATGTGCAACAGTGGCACAATGTCCAATACACTAATGTGCAGAGGTGCACTCATTACGAGTGAATAAGTGACGGGGATCCGACGGAATGAGCGCCGTCTTAAATCACTAAGTGATTATATACGCATATCATATTATTACGATGCGGATCTCGTGACAGGGAATCAAAACTCTTGCTTAATTTGACGTTAAACATTGGTCATTAAGTGAATTTCCAGCTGAATAAATAAAGAATTTTCTATAGAAGTTAGTAATCTCCCAAAGATACTGTACATTTGCGATATAACAAATTGTGGCTAGCATCATTCGTTTTGAAATAAAGGTAGAAAGAAATGTTCTATATAACTCACTAGGCCTATGTATATTATCTAAAAACTTTAAGGGCCATATTCATAGACATTCTTAGCGCGGGCTTCCGGTGGATGATCAACGAACTAACGTTTTTCGTTTTCAGAAACCAGTGTTAGCGATATGATATGATATGATATGATATGATATGATATGATATGATATGATATGATATGATATGATATGATATGATATGATATGATATGATATGATATAATATGAATCCTGTACAAGTAACCAGTCGATAGCCGGGGCTAGTTTAGCACGCTCTTAGCGTGGGCTAGCGAAATGTCTATGAATAGCACCCTAAGTTATTTAAAATCATTGCTAACATAGTTAGTAACAAGACAGACACGCATTTAGGATTACGTATTTAAACTTAGAGATACGAAGTTTAGTTAATGTTCGGGAAAGCGGTTACTTGAAAATAACTCTGAACAAGTGCGGACAGGAAACCTAAAATTAGCATTCACTAACTTTCAATTAGTAGTACATGTTACACTTGTTCCCTTTTACTAAAATAACTCTAATCTTATCCCAGAATAACGTTACAGTATTACGGGGATGTGTAGGTCACTTGAGAATAACGTTTTATCGTTATACTGAAAGTGCCTCGCTTCTATTAAAGGTCACACTATTTTATGTTTTCGTTATACGAACTGTACTATAAACTATTGTGTTAGCTAAAGAATATTCCCATATTTTCACGGACAAACAGGATTTCTGCGTGCTTGACATCGGAAGGAAGTAAGTCTGTATTACGGCATAGTGATTTCTCCTTTTTAATATATTTTCATTATTTATAAGCGAATCCATTTAGAAACGATACTCATTAATTAATTTTACTAAATATTATGGGCTCCTACTTCAAAAGAAACTCTAACTGACGATTTATCGAATATTCGTTCTTTCTAACAAAATGTTTGATAATTTTGTTTCTCATATTACAACATATGATAGTATCTAAACTACCTCTGAAATAATAATAATAATAATAATAATAATAATAATAATAATAATAATAATAATAGTAGTAATAGTAGTAGTAGTAGCAATAATAATAATAATAATAATAATAATAATAATAATAATAATAATAATAGTAGTAGTAGTAGCAATAATTTATTTATTTATTTATTTATTTATTTATTTAGAATATTAACGTGCAAAAACAACAGCACAAGGCCAATTACAGTTTTGCACGATACAAAACAGAACAAAACAACAAATGATGATGAGAATGAATGATAGAAAATGGCAATGAGATGAAATACAAACAATATAATGGTCTACATCAATCATTGATCAAATAATAATTATAAAATTATAAAATTAGTACAATGAGAATTGAAATAATGGAATGGTCTACATGAATCAATAGACCAAATGCAAGAAATATATGGACAAATAATTATTAAAATTAGATCAGTGAGTTAAAACTCAAAGATATACTACACATTAAATGGATCCAAGTTGAATCCATGCAAATTAGCATATTTAATGCATCTGCAGACCGGAGAGAGAGATTTAGGATTCTTATTATAAAACAATTTATGAAATCTTAAACCATTAGCTGGAATACGAAGACTGATATTGCTTATGAAAGATTCACAATCAATATCACCCTTAATGACTTTGCAAAAAAATAAATAATCAAGATCCTGACGTCTGGTGAACAAACTACCGTAATTGAAATAATTGCATTTAATCTCATAGTTATAATCGGAATTTGGTAAAAATCTATAAGAACACAAGGAAATAAATTTTCTTTGGATATTCTCCAATTTAGCCGAGTCAGTGGAGTAATGGAGTTCCATACAACAGATGCATATTCAAGCTTGGATCTAACCAATGTATAGTATAAAATTAATAAACACATAGGAGTGGAAAAAGAATAAGTTATAGACCTAATTAGACCAAGCATTCTTAACGAATGGGTATAAATATATTGCACATGATCATGGAAATATAATTTTGAATCAAGTAGGACACCAAGATCTCTAATACAATCTTTCCTAGTAATTACGACATTACTGAGAGAATAGTTAAATTTTAGGGAGATAGTTTTCCGTGAAAAGGAAATAACAAAAGTTTTGGATTGATTAATTTTCATTCCATTTTCAACAGACCATTGTGAAAATGAATTAATGTCATTTTGAAGAATTTGACAATCAACCAAACTATTAATTTTGCGAAAGATTTTGAGATCATCCGCAAACAAAAGGCAGTTAGAACTTATTCTTTTACTTATATCATTTATAAATAATAAAAATAAGAGAGGTCCCAAAGTAGACCCTTGAGGAACACCGCATAAACTATTAAATGGAACCGAGAGAGAATTACCTAGTCGAACACAAGACTGTCTATCTGTTAAATAATTTTCAAACCAATTAACATAGTTAGTGGAGAGACCAAAATTACTTAATTTATTTAATAAAATTTTGTGAGGAACAACATCAAATGCTTTGCTAAAATCAAAATAAATTGAGTCAATTTGACCTTGATTTTCAACTATAGGCATTATGAGATTAAGATAGGAAACTAAATTAGTAGTAGTAGATTTCCCTCTTGTAAATCCATGTTGGGCCGAATTGATCTTATTTTTAACATAAAATGAAATGTGTTTGTGGATAATTTTTTCAAAAATTTTAGAAAAATTGTTTAGGATAGAAATGGGTCTATAATTAGTAACACTGTTTTTATTACCATTTTTGAAAACTGGAATAATGGATGCTTCCTTCCAAAGTGACGGGTAAATTCCTGTTTTTAAGCTAAGATTGAACAAAAAAGTTAAAACAGGCAAGAAAATATTAGAGCAACCCTTGATTATAAAATTAGGAATGCTATCAGTACCTTTACATTTATTAGGCTTTAGCTTTTTAATAGCTTTATTTACATCATCGAATGTAATATTAGGCAGGGACAAACAGTCAGTAATATTAGAATCATAAGTAATGAAATTAGAGTTACAATTTTGTTGAACAGATTTAAATTGACTAGCAAATGCATTTGCAATTTCTTTTTCATCTGTGATGTGAACGCCATTTATTATTAGTTCTGTGGGATTACTATTAGTTTTTCGAAAAGTTTCTACATATTTCCAAAATTTATTTGGTTCATGCTTTAGGTTATCATCAATTGGTTGTAACCATTTGAATTTATCAGATTTAATCATGGCTTTGACTTGTTTTCTAAGATTAGAAAAAATTTGATAATGATGATCAGTTTTATATTTTTTGTAATTTTTATGAGCTTTATTTTTTTTCTTTATAAGCTGACGTAAATCGTTTGAAAACCATTTAGGATAGTGCGATTTTTTAACAAAGGTGACAGGGACACAAAGGGATATAGCATTGTTTATAATTTGAGACAAGGAATTTGCAGCAGTGTTTACATCAGTAGTCTGATATATGCTAGTCCAATCATAATTGTATAGAATAGAATAAAGGTTCAGATAATCACCTTGAGAATAATTTAAATAAGAACTGATTAGAGAGTGCTCCGGTAACGATAATTTTACTTCAATATAAATAGAGATAGATGGGTGATAAGTATCCTCTAAAACTAGAGAGTGATCGGCAAGTTTAACTGTACTGTTTTTATCATTAGTAAAAACCAAATCAAGAAGCTTTTTACTCGTAACGGTAGAGTTAATTTGAATTAATCCAAGAAGGCAGGACGAGGAATATAAATCCTTAGCCTTAATTTTAGAGTAATAATGAGTATCATTAAGATTGGAACTAGTTGACCAGTCCATACCAGGAGTATTAAAATCACCAAGGATTACTATTCTAAAATTATGAGTGTCGAGATTTTTTTCAAGAAAATTAAGATAAGATTTTAAGTGAATGTGATCTGTATCAGGAGAGAAATAATGGTTACCTAATAACAGATTAAAACCATCAGTCATTCTAAGTTCAACCCAAACGCATTCACTAATAATTTCTAAGTCAAAACGTATTTTTGTAAAAGGTAACTGGTTGCTAATTTCTGTTAGGACACCACCACCTCTTTTTTTGTTAGTGTCTTCAAACAGTCTATCTGCACGAAACACAGTATAGTTATTTGGAAATAAATTAGAATTAATAACTGACTCAGATAACCATGTTTCAGTGAGACAGATAATGAGATCATTATTACTCACTATATTCTGAAAAATTTCATCAACTTTAGTGTTAAGTCCACGAACATTTTGGTAGAAAATCTCGAGATGATTAATAGAACTGAACATTGAAAATGAGAGCGAGCAAGACTAAGACTAAGAGGCATTTCCCTGAGAATCAACAGAGTAATAATAATAATAATAATAATAATAATAATAATAATAATAATAATAGTAGTAGTAGTAGCAATAATAATAATAATAATAGTAATAATAATATTAATAATAACTTAATTATAAAATTCATTCAGAGAAAAAAAATACGGTTTAAAGTTATAAATGCAACAGAATTTTCAAAATTTATATATTTTTGGCCGTTACGGAAATAGAACAAAGGAGTAGCCTACTTCTTTTCCTGTGTAGTACTGTTTTGAATACAAAAGCAGGCAATAGTTTTAGTATTTAAATACATACACACGAGATACTGTGAAAATTAAAATGGCACAAATAAAGCAAAGTGAAATATTCTCATATTTCTGATTGTATAGGCCTAAAGTTTTTTTTTCAAAATCTTGACAACACTGAAGAAAGATTTACATTTATTCTGTAGAATTGATATCTTGCACTTATTGATAATAGCTTGGCTATGATACAAATATCGGGAGGTTATTTATTATGGAAAGGATAATAGCCAGCTTAAGAAAGCAATTAATTGTCAAATGAAGTAGGATGCTATTAATTTAGTGCCTTTAATACCGGTACCCATTATTAAAACATGAAACTACTATGGCTGAGGAAATATTTTGCTTGACACTGTCAATGTAGATTCTCAAGTTTACGGAACGGAACATTAGCGCACACCATTATCAGATACAAGTCATAATAAAAAGTGGACAGATCCGAAATCGAACCACTAAACAATTTCATACGTCCGATGTGTTTTAGAATCACAATGTTTTTGTAAATCACGACACTTTTTAACTTTCATGTCTAATTTACACACTTTATGCCGCAACATATTTTCGTCCTTGGCTGAAAAATAATCATATCCTGACTCTTTTGAAAGCACAGGCAAAGTTACAGAATTTATTGGTGGCATTTTAATATATCTTCACAGTAACCTACCTTCACTAGATCACAACTGAACTCCTGACGAAAGGTTTACTTTTTAAACAGAAAATAAGCATGTTGTGTCGGAACATCCTATTAGAATGCAGTAAACAATAAAAAACCTGCACCCATTAAACTCCGAGTGATATATTTCATTTTGAATGCAAACCTTAAGAAAAGTTATTATCTTTTTTGTGTTAAATCTTATATTACCTCGTTAACATGTTTCAGCCTGCTATTGGCCATCTTCAGAACAGGTTGTTGCTGGTCTTGGCGCCTTTTGTTTATGTTTCCTGTGGGGATGTGTTTGTGTAGTGTAATGTGGAGTCAAAGAGTGTGTGTGTTCTGAAATTGAGTTGTGTGTTGAGAATTTCATTTGGATGTGTTTTTGTGTGTCTGTGTATTTCGTATTGTTCTAGTGTGAATGAAATTCTCAACACACAACTCAATTTCAGAACACACACTCTTTGACTCCACATTACACTACACAAACACACCCTCACAGGAAACACAAACAAAAGGCGCCAAGACCATTAACAACCATTTCTGAAGATGACCGATAGCAGGCTGAAACATGTTAACGAGGTAATATAAAATTTAACACAAAAAGACAAATAATACGTTTTCCGAAGTGATATAGTGTTAAAAGTTGTGTAATCAAGATGTATAAACCTTAAGGTATGTAAGTAAAGTAAACAGCTAAAGTCATCCTATATCGTGTGTTCCTTAAGCCTTTAGCCGCCTCTAGGCAATGTTCTGGTGTCTCAACTTCGTTCCCTACTGATGACACAATAATAAACACATAAATAAACATATGAACAAACAGAAAAATAACAAAATAAACAACTGAACAACTAAACAAACAATTGAACAACCAAATGAAGAACAGAAGAACTAAATAAACAACTAACCAATAAATAAGCAACTGAACAACTAAAGAAAGAAAGAAAGAAAGGAAGGAAGAAAGGCAGAAAAACAAAAAACAAACGAAACAAACAAAATCATATAAAAACGAACACATAATATATAAAATACCGGTATGTAAAGGAATAAAAAATATAGCAGAATTATAAAATTGTTATTATTCTTACTAACAAAGTCACATCATGTTTGATATCGCATTAATTATATCTTTAAAGCAAGCTATATCTCTAAAATAATATATTTTAAGAATATAAGTTTGATGTTTTTAAAGTAAATATTTCATTGGTCCACATAAATAATATCAAAAGATTGTTTAAACCAGGGATGGGCATTATGTGCCAGCTTACACTGTAAGCAATGCTCGCACTGAAACATTACACCTATCCCTGGTTTAAACATATTAAAACAATGAAAATCGATATACTGTAAAATAAAGCTATGAAATGTCGAGTATCTGAATTTTAATTGATATAAAAAGTATATAAAATAAATAGATTGTGAATTATTCAATCGTTGCTTACTATGTATTTAGGTGAAACATTTTATTATTTGTTCTGAATATAAAAAATTACAGCAATAAATGTAAATAAAATATGTAAATATGAATGTGAACAGGTAATAGAAAACGCTGCTCAAAATACTTGCATACGTTTGTTAAAAAATTGTTCATCAGCTTTAATTAGGAACTTGAACATAAAAATCTGTCCACACCTGTGGAGTAACGGTTAGCTCGTCTAGCCGCGAAACCAGGTGGCCCGGGTTCGATTCCCGGTTGGGGCAAGTTACCTGGTTGAGGTTTTTTCCGGGGTTTTCCCTCAACCCAATATCAGTAAATGCTGGGTAACTTTCGGTGTTGGACCCCGGACGCATTTCACCTCCATTATCACCTTCATCTCATTCAGACGCTAAATAACCTAAGATGTTGATAAAGCGTCGTAAAATAACCTACTAAAATAAAACATAAAAATCTGAATCACAAACAGCTCAATCATGCTTGATATATTATCATGCTTTCCTAAATGTTTTATATTTGTGTTATTATGTGCTTTTGTTACTCAAATAGGCTAGGCCTATATAATTTAAAATGCAATGAAACATAAACCACATGTTTACAAAAAAACATTTTTGAGATCTACAAAAATACATTTATCAAGCTTTGGTATTCTATGATTCTAGACATACTTTTAAAAGTGAACGTAAGTAAATCCAAAATATTTTATTTTCGTATATTATAATTTAACTACATATGTAGGGTTCAGAGCCATAGTGGGCCAAGCGCCATAGGTTATATTAAAAACGGAGAAAACAAGAGTTAAAATTAAGTGAATACCATAATTCAATGAAACATATAGCAAGTAATATAAAGTTTGCAAATTGAAACTAAATGATATTTCAATCTTCATTAAACTATGGTATTCACTTAACTTTAACCCTTGCTCTCTCCGTTTTTAATAAATGGCGCTTGGCCCACTATGGTTCTGAACTTTTCATATACAATAAGTTATAGCCTATTTTACCGACAAATAAATTTTACATTAATTTCAAACTGTGTACATAGGCCTAATATTTCATTTGCCTGTTGATATTCAGTAACTTTCGGGCAGTACATTTCATTTACACAGTAATATTTTTAGTTGGTTATTTAACGACGCTATATCAACTATTAGGTTAATTAGCATCGATGCGTGCCAATTACTAAAAAACAGAATTACAATATTATTTATACTTTAAATATAGGCTAATAATGCGAATTAGAGACATCATGTGATAAGAATGTACGGAACAAAGCTGCAGATATCATCCTGAGGCTAAAAGTCCAGCATTGGAAGCTAGTAATAATGGTTGTGATAATAATATATAAATATTATTATCTTATTACACTTTCAAGATAGTGATTTTATTCAGCATATTCTTTGGTGTCCAAAAACATTTCACTTTCAAGTGTGTCTACGTGTATTTACACAAAATATAGACTGTGTAATAAATTTGTTAAATGTTTTAATATTTTGCTTCTCAATATTTCGACACGTTGATCTTGTCATACAATAATTATTCACGCTTGAAGGTAGCTGTGTATTGATTTTACATTATCCGAGTGAAATCCCTTTATTAATTAATTTCGCTTATGGAATCAGATAACACACGGGGATATAAAAATCGAAAGTAGATCATTAGTTTCACCCCAATTGGCGTTCTGAGAGATTCTGTGAATAGGGCATTGCACTTTCACCCTATAACTACACTTCATTTTACACCGCGGTGGAAGGTTATATTAATCTGAGATCGGTTTCATGCGGTTCACTGAATTTCACGAACATATCTAAGATCATCAAGACTGAGCACGATTGAGCGCGTTCCTTCAAATTGGAAATGCTTCCACCGTGCTGGAGTACGCTGCACGAGAGGGGTCTTCAACCATTCCGACATCAGTCATCAAAATTGGTTACAGTGTTGCCAAATGTAGCAATATTTTTTTCTTGATATAGACACTTTCAAATAAATTATCCAGAGGAAAGTAGGAACGTAAATCGTAGGAGGCCTACTTTAGAAACTTCTCATTATTACGATCATAATTTCATTACGAATTTCACTTATTACGACTTAACGTAGGTCTAATTCTAATTGTTGTTGCACTATGTAATTAGATATGGTAATAACGGTAGCGCTAGTAGTGGTGGTGGTGGTGGTGGTGGTGGTGGTGGTGGTGGTAGCAGCAACAGTAGTAGTACTAGTACTAGTAGCAGTAGTGGTAGTAGTGGTAGTAGTAGTAGTAGTAGTAGTAGTAGTAGTAGTAGCAGTAGTAATAATAATAATCATCATCATAATATTACCGGTAACTCTACAGGGTGATTCACGAGGATTTACCGTCCCTTACGGAGTTTATTTCCGAAGACATTCTGAGCAAAAAATGTCATAAAAAATTTGTCCTAATCTCAATATTTTCAGAGTTACATTAATTTGAAATTGTTTGTAAAATACCATTATTCTTGAGTTTTAAGGGTAAAAGAATATTACAGATAAATAATGAACTATTCAGGAGTATAATTTCTTTAATTAGCTAATATTCTGAAGCTAAAAATGTGTTGTGAATTCCATAGTTGCTTCGTACAGAATTTTTCTTTCGAGTTTTAACCACAAAATTACATTTTGTCACGCATTTATCACAACAATATTGTTACAAATTAAGCCAATCTTGTAAATTCTTCAAGATTGTACATTAGGATGCATAATTAAACTGTAAAGAATCAAGTTCCTAAAGTCGCATGATTTGTAACAATTTTTGTGATAAGTGCGTAAGAATAATGTCATTTTTAGTTAAAAATTGAAAAGCAAAATACATACAAAGCAATTGACAACATATTTTTAGCTTCAGAACACTAGCCAATTAAAGAAATGATATTTGTGAATAGTTCATTCTCTATTTGTAATATTCTTTTACTCTTAGAACTAAAGAAAAACATGTATTTTACAAACAACTTCAAATTAGTGTAACTTTAAAAATATTGAGACTAGGACAAAATAATGTTTATATGACATTTTTTTGCTCAGAATGCTTCGGAAATAAGCTCCGTAAGCGACGATAAATACTCGTGAATCATCCTGTATATAAAGACATTCTAATATGAAACGAGTCAAAGTTAGGAGAGGAGAAGAAATGTCATAAGGAAGTGACATTTGGAGAGGAGTACGTTAAGGATGCCCTTTATCACCTGCCCTGTTCAACATCTACTTGGAGGATTTAGTAAAGAACTGTTTTCAGAACATGGGAGGAGTGATAGTAGGAGGAAGAAGAATAAAGTGATGATATGGCGTTATTAGCAGAAGAGGAGATGATACTAAGAGATAAGCTACTGGAGCTAAATGACAACTTTGAGCAGTATGGGATGAAGATAAATGCAAATAAGACGAAGACTATGGTCATAGAAAAAAAAGTAAAGAAGGTAAACTTGCGAATTCTAAATAAGGCAGTAGAACAAGTGAACAGTTTCAAATGTTTGGAGTGTAGGTCTACTGTAAGCAGTAGCATGAGTTGCTGCCAAAAAGTCAAGAGTGTAGCAATGGCCAAAGAAACTTGTAATAGAAAAAGGAGCATCTTCCGCGGATCTCTGGAAAAAGAACTAAAGAAGAGACTAGTGAAGTGCTTTGTGTGGAGTGTGGTATTATATGGGACAGAAAAATGGACATTACGACGAAGTTAATAGAAGCGAATAGAAGCATTTGAAATGTGGATATGGAGAAGATGGAACGTGTGAAGTGGACAGGCAGATTAAGGAAGGAAGCTGTGTTGGAAAGAGAAGAAAGAATGATGATGAAACTGATCAGGAAGGGGAAAATAAATTGGTTAGGTCACTGGCTGAGAATAAACTGCCTTTGAAGGATGCACTGGAAGGAATAGTGAATGGGGGAAGAATTCGGGACAGAAGAGGATATCAGATGACAGACGACATTAAGATAGGATTATATGGATCATATGAGAAGACAAAGAGAAAGGCAGAAAATAGTAAAGATTGGAGAATGCTGGGTTTCCAGTGAAAGACCTCACCTTGAGTAGAACACTGAATGAATGAATGAAAAAGTCATTCAAAAGTCAAACTTTTAAGCTTTGTAAGCATTATAATATTTGAATAATAAAAACAAAAATCGTCGCTGCTGGGGCAGTTTCATTTGTAACTTTTCGCATTTCCATAATTACCATGTTGTTAATTTGATTTTATCACTATGCTACAAGAATTTTGAAGTTTCAAGCCATGATGCTATCATTTAATGTTAGGCTAGAGCTGGTTCAATGCTATTAAGACAGCAACAAGAAACTGTCTCAAGGTCTGAGAAAATTTATAACACTTAACAAATTAAGAGAAGGACTATGCTTCATTCGTAATTACAAGGATTTAATCAGTGATTTGAGGAAACTTGCTCTGTTACTGATACGAAGAATGTGGAATACGAAAGTTATTGAATGATGTCACTGCTCCGGAGTTGCTTCAGACGAGTAAAGAAATAAGTAAAAATAATTATTATGGAATTTGTAGATTAGTCAGGTGTCCAAGCATCTTCAAAGAGTTATTGCACAGTTTGGATAATTCTAAGAAAATATCTTACTCTATATCCATATCAACTAATACCACTGTTGGCAATCAAAACGACAAGCAGAAAATATACTGTATGATTTTGCTTTATTTTTGCTAGCGAAGACGTAACTTACTAATAATTGGCTGGACAGAGAAAGTACACTTCTCTCTTAATGGTGAAGTTAAAACAAGTCCTCACAGAACTTGATCAGGAAATGACAAGGTCATAGCCTATAGTGAAAATCACTATACAATGTGGCTTCACTTTGCAATTCATCTTTGACCATATTCCTTCGAAGAAAAACACAATGGGATAATAGAAACTGTCACAGTAAACGGGGAGGACTAATAGAGCAGGCTACACAACTTCGTCACTGTTAGACTGAAGAATCAGACCTGGAAAACAATCAAGATGGCGCACTGCCCCACATCTACATCCCTGAAATACAATTAATTACACGGAACTTTGGCAATGATTTCATCAGTAGTCACTTTTCAACAATATGGCCTAATGATCTCCAGATCTTAATCTGGCTGACATTTACATAGTTGTGAGATTACCTTAATGAAAGAGTTTTCATGGAACACATAACCCTATAGAAGCGACAGATGCTACCTCTCAAGAAACTTGGAATATTCCAAGATACCCTCTGCAAAATGCTGTACGCGATGTTGCAAAAAAAATGGTGTTTAGTGAAGACGAGAACGGCTGACATACAGTATTCTTAATGTTTTGTTGAAGCCAAACCCCATTGTTTTCTCTACTTATTGATTTTTTTCTACACTTTAAAATTTGGAGTGACTTTTTTAATTCCTCCATACCACATTTAAATATTATTTAATCAAGCTGTGTAATAGGGTAAACATTGGTAATTTCGTGATAATTTCATGAATACTAATTTAAAATGAAAATGTGTAAATATATCCTTATTCCGATTTTTTCATCTAAAAGACGATAACTTGCTGTACTAATCTGGAGACATAAAAGATTGGATACGTTCTTGAATATGTGTCAAAAACCACTTTTACAATTTAAGCTGAAAGGTTGGTTATTTCGTGATAACCTTGGTAATTTCGTGATATTGCATTGATAATTTCGTGAGAGGTAGAAGAATTGTGGAGAAATTCTCATTTATTGTTACAAGACTTCAAACATAATAATTCCGTCTAATATTCATAGCAAGAAAACATAGAAATACATATCAACACATAATAAGAATGAAATCAAAGTAAAAATTGAAATTGAAAAGGGATCTTCTTTGCCGTGAAAGGGTGAACACTTTTATTACGGACTTTCCTATAGCCTATATTATTAGGGTAACTCCAAAAGTAATGCATAACCTTTGTTTAAAAATTATATTTTTATCCTACAGCTTTGCTATTTTCACAGAATGTAGATGCATCCTTAAGGAACAAAATGTCACTTTTCCACATAATCCCTGTCCCTTTCAACTGCCTTACGTAACCTAGGAACGACTGCCTGTAGACCAGCACGGTAAAAGTCTGGACCAACACGTCTGAGCCACTCTTTAGCAGCGTGCACAAGGGAGTCATTTTCTAACCTCGTACCGCGAAGGGATCCTTCAGTTTACCAAAGAGATGGTAATCGCACGGTGCCAGTTCAGGACTGTAAGGCGGATGTTTCAGTATTTTCTATCCGAATTTTCTGATCTGGTCTGTGGTCTTGTGACTGACATATGACTGTGCGTTGTCGTGCAATAGCAGAACATCCTGCTTCTCCCGATGTCGTCGAACACGACTCAGTCGAACTTGAAGTTTCTTGAGAGTTGCAACATACCCGTCAGAATTAATGGTGGTTCCGTGTGGCATGATGTCCACAAGCAAGAGTCCTTCTGAATCGAAAAACACAGTAGCCATAACGTTTCCTGCCGAAGGTGTACTTTTGAATTTCTATTTCTTTGGTGAATTTGCATGATGCCACTCCATTGTCTGCCTCTGTCTCCGGTCCAAAATGGTGGAGCCATGTTCCATCTTCTGTCACAATTCTTGTAAGTCATCTAGCACTTATCATTGACACTTAGCAAGATAACAAATGAAACAGAAGCTACACTGAACCCATTGCGTCTCCGTTTTCTTTTTTGTTATCACATCTTGTCTTCAGATTTCTAAAATTCCTATTGTAATACATTTTATACTATTTTAAAAATTGTAACACTTAATGCTCAACAAAATTTCGCCTCAAACAGCTAAGATTTCTATCAGTAAAGCTAAGCCTATATGGCGACTACAGCTGTATCTAAAATTCCAAAAACATTTCCTAAAATTTCATGAAGATACAATAAATCTTTGTACCAAATATCATATGCTTACCTTTAGTAATACGCCTGTAATGTAATTACAAATATCCACAAAATTTGTATGCCTGAGAAGTCGACGCAAACTTGCTCTCTCCAAACATAAAAGCTCAGTGAAGCAACTACAATAGTAACACAAAGCTTAGCTGTATGTTTCTGGAAACTGGATAACATATGCAATCCCTTGGCGGAAATTTGGATCTCGTAACACCATTGGTTAGTTCACAAAAGAGCAAAGAAAAAGTATCACGAAATAACCACTGCCACGAAATTACCAATGTTTACCCTATAGGCTACACGGTTATGTAGTGTTGGTAGACTTGATGATCGCAAAATGGTATTTGATTATATGAATCAGACTATTCGTCACGGATTTGTATGATATTCGTCGGGCAGCTGGGAAAACCTAATGAAAAACCCAACCATGTGATAATCCAAGTGGGATTCGAACCGACGCCCGAGCGCAGCTTCGGAGTACAAGCCATTTTTCTTACTCCAAGACAAACCAGTGACTATATTATATTAACCATTATACAAAATCTTAATTTTCTTATAATGTGTGTGTGTGTGTGTGTGTATTAAGGGTTTATATCCCTTTTGGATTTAACCGTAACTCACTCTTTCGACCTGATTTTAAAAAGAACATGTGGCAGGATTCTCTCGAAATGATTTCAGCACGACTAGGTTCTTCAACTAGGACAACACAAGACATCAAATTAATTGCGGATATGACTCAGTTAAAATTATAGAAAACGTTTTATATAGTCGTATGTCAGAGCATTTCCACACTGAGCTACACATAAAATGCTGCCATTTTACTGTACGAGTGTCCTATGTGCAAAATATAAAAATTTTCATTAGAAAGAAAAAACACATTTAGGCTATTCATCTATGGCAGCCGTACATAGGAGACTGTGAATTCTTACATTTTCGAAACAAAGAAATATAATTACATATGGGAGATTTTATTATTTACTGTATCACTATTTAAATTATTTAACATAGCAAAAATCTGAAAATCAATGAATATGTCACATACGAGTTATTGCAGAAACAACGACGATATGTTTTAGAATGAATTGTAATCCGTTCGAGTGCTGACGTCAGTGTTTTTAACAGGTGAGAATATAAGCGCGTATTTTCGATTTTATTATTTGTAATGTCATTTATTCCTATAAGCCGTTCATAAGACATCTTTACACGTATTTTCTATTGCTGCTGTGGTTATTTTATCCTGAAATATAAATGATTACGTGGACATATTTGATAATACAGAACAATGACTTCTTCTCACATGAAACAGACATGAACCCACTAGTCACTTTAAAAAATAATAGTAGAAAATTATGACTGTAGGTGTAGTTTATAATAACTAACAATTAAGTCTACAACAGAGTTTTTAATTAGGTGCATCATTAGCATCATAATACCACTCATTAGATTTTATTGACATCACTGATTTAAATTTTGAAGTTCAAACAGAGTTACAATGCTATATTAATAGAATGAGTAAAGTAATGTTACTGTTTTAAAATTACATATTCATATGTATAAAAAATAGTTTATTAAAAAAAAGGAGATGAATTGCAAAATGTAATCCGCGCGAGTACTGACGTTATAAATTATGGCGCGAGCACCGATGTGTTAATCATTAAAGTACAGCAATTTTGTAGCTTTTAATTATTCATTACCAGTATACGAAGTAATTATATGATGCAGCAATATATCGATTTCGAGATTTTGACATTTTCAGCACAACTGATACTGAGGAAGTAGTTTTGGGTATGTCGTCTATCCACACATATTTATTCTAAATCACTTAACAGATTTCGTTCTTTTACTATTTAGGAGTCAATTTATCAAAGTATATGAGTATAACAATTTTATTAAGAAATTAATGACTTTAAATTGAAATCAAGCTCATACAAAAGTGATCCACTTCAAATTAAATCAGACGGTATCCATGTCGCTTTTGTAATATGCAAAATTAACGACAAATGAAAGAGTGTGATCCGTAACGAAGAAAATGAGATTTCCTTAAAAGTAATCATAATATATAGAATTATTTATTTATATTTTCGTTGCGATATTTCTGTGTGTTTACATCGCCTTCAGCTAAATAACATGAGCAGGCAGTTTAGAGTATCTTTCAAAGAGGATTACTGGTTACCAGTTGTAACACCTTTCTTCAGTGGAATATTTTACGACGCTGTGTCAACATCTCAGGTTATTTAGAGTCTGAAAGAAGTGAAGGGAAAAACCCCTGCAAAACCCTCAACCATGTAACTTTCCTCGACCGGGATTCGAACCCGGGCCACCTGGTTTCGCAGCCAGACGCGCTAGCCGTTACTCCACAGGTGTGGACTATATCATCTTTGTTAATCGTTAATGAATTTTCATAGAAGTAAGATTTTACAGAAATTAAAGTGTCAGTAAATTACAGCATTGTCAAATCTGAGAAGAAAGGAATAAACTTATAATCTCGTCACTAACTAATAATACATTTTAACATTCACATCATTTGTAAAAGCCGATTTTAATCTGTATTAAAATGTATTATTACATACAAATAGATATTTACGTGAATTTATGTCTATGTACTTAAAATTGTACAACTTCTAATAGAAGTAAAATATCTTATCTCGAGCACTATGAAGAACGTTTTTTGTGTACAATCCAGAACACAAAAGTTTATCTTGTTATATGAGTGCATGTTAAAAGTGCTTCATATCCTATATGTATATCTTTTACATAATGTTAATTGAATAACTATAAGCATTAATAAGGCTTATCATTCGCAACATGCTAAATAAGCAGAATATTGCTAAATGCTAGTTAGAAAAATTGTATGACGTCATAAAAGCGGATTACATGGTCGACATATGCCTTTATTAAAATTATTAACATCCTGGATAGAGTTTTTTTATTAGTATACTTTTTAAGCGTAGCTGTAAAACTATAAGGCTTCGTTTTAATTTTATTTGCATTTTCTCGATAAAGTAGCTTAACATCATATAGAAGTTACACATTTTGAATTGAAGCTAATGAAGTAATGCTTTACCTTTATCAGGAAGTAATTGAGAATGAATGTGCTGTCTGCATTAAGGACTGGAAGCGACGAGTTCAATCTGCATTCTATTTGCCAATATAAAGGCAAATTTATCTTCGTTCTCGAAGCATATTTGCATAGCACGGGTGAGGGTCATACTGAAATCGTTGACAATGAGAGGGCGGATTGTTTAGCCAAATCCGTGGCTGCGATAAATACTTGTCACGCCTACGCAAAGTGTGTTAATGGAACTGTTACAAGAGACCTTTACTTTGAAACGATTTTCTACAGACTAAGCAATGCGTTATTTAGTGCAGAATTTGTAATCGCTCCGTTTATATCTGATCAAGGGGTATTTCGTTCCTACTTCCACTCCAAAATCAATAAATACAAACAAATTCATGTTTAAGTACGTATGAAAATCCACAGAAAGATTCAAGCACTTAGTTTTTGAATGTCGAATTTTAAAAGTAATGTATGTTGAAATCCCACCTATGTAATCACAACGGGATATAAAGATATTCATTAGCATGATTCTGGGCGCGAAAATCTGATAGAGGGCCAAGGCCGACTAGCCGACTGCTAGCTTTACGTCAACATGCCTTACGCCCGTAACACACTTGAAGAGTTTTCGCTAGCGAGAAATGTGTTGCGAGAAAATTCAAAGATTGATAACAGGGATTCAAATGGACGTCCACACACTGGAAGAGATTCTCGTTCGAGGCTGGAATCGGTAGCTCAGCGAATTTTCTTGACACGTTTATCAAAGATGTTTGACATTTATAATCTTTATGACCATTGAATGTAGAAAAAGATATCACAGGTGGCGATGAATTGTATTGTTTTTATTTGAAAATGAGGAAAGATGGCTGATAATTGCAGTCAGAAACTTATCGAACTTGTACGATGTCACCCGTAGGCATATTATATTATACATGGGATGAAATATATAGGGCTATATTTTATTTTGATGAGATTTAATAGTATTAATTAAACATTTGAAATAATGTATTTATATGTCTTAACAGTTTACATAATTTTAATCAACATAGCAAAGAATCTTCTACCATATCATGAATGGCAAAAAACTGAGGTCCATTCAACCTGAAATAACGCCTAAACGTATCATCATTCAAATCTAAACCAGTGTCCAAAACTCGCCCTTATTTTCATGAGATACAATATGATTTTCAGATATTTCTGGCTTTAATTTTAGGCCTACTTTTTCTTTTCATTAACAAAATATGTTCATGTAACTCTATTTCCTCATCATCTGAATACTCAGATTCAACATAGCGTTCGTACGTAATTTTTTAAATACGACAATATACTTACAGGTTATATATTTAAGTACGACAATATACATAAATAGCTTACATAACCTATAATATTTCCCCCAACGAGTCATTACTATAATCAGAAAAATGCTTTCTGCATAAAGGCAGTGCATAGATGATCATAGCGAGGTGTGATCTGTGATAGCGAGAACTCGCCAAGTGTGTGGAGGAAGGCTCTTCACCTCTTTCTCGCAGCACATTTCTAGCTAGCGAAAACTCTTCAAGTCTATTACGGGCCTTAACAGAGCTCACTGACCATCCAACCAGTACGGGAGTTAGTACGTTTCCCATAGCATTTATAGACAGTTCACTAAAACGAGTTTCATAACGATGATGGGTGGGCACCGGTCCCGTACAATGGTCGAAATTTAGTAAGAACGTTTCTTCTCCCATGAAGATTCAAACCAGTGCTCGTTCCTTAATACGAGTCCAGGCATGATCAGACCCGTGCACGCTTTGCCCGTACGAGCATGCTCTTGCCTTCTGGCAAGGTAAGTCCACAGTTCGGCTCTCGGATGCAATCTCGCCGCATCAGTGACGTGCATTGTAGAATTTTATGACATGGAATGTTTTAAAGTTTAAGGAGTAATATAATATATAAACTACAATATTATCACTAACTTACAATTTTACTGTGATCAAACCAGTGATGGGTTTTAATGCTAAATTCTTAGTAAAAAATAATATTGCAATACATTTCAAGCATATATCTGATCGTAAATAAACTTTTACATTTCTTTAACAAAACATATTTCTGCGTCTTACAGAACCTGTATGACATGGCAACAGACTGATATATTTTTATTAGATTAAAGCAAAATTCTTCTGTGGACATTAAGCGTTTGTTAATGATTTCTCCATCAGGAACATTTTTGAGAGTCCTTGCTGAATGTAAACAAATTCGGTAACTGAACCAATTCACTGGCTCGCTGTTTATCTGTTCTTCAGTGTGGCTCTAAAAAGTAAAATATATTTAAAAAATAATAGATATACTGAGGAGTAATGAGAGTGATAATAATAATAATAATAATAATAATAATAATAATAATAATAATCATAATAATAATAATAATAAACAATAACAATAATATTCTCAATTTTACTCATGTGACCCCCAAAGAGTTATTTTAAGTGAATTTAAACCTCTTTTGATAATAGTGCTTGAGTTCATTTATTAGGCTTAATTTCATTTGTCACTTTTCACCTACATAGTCATAATAGTTGTTGCCTGTGACACACGGAGTAATGTCTCTAAAGTCTTCGTACATAATGTATTAAACATTTTGCATTTCCTTCAAATTCAATAAAGAACATTCTTCCCAACCACACTTAAAAGTAGGCAGCCCCCGGCGTGGCTCAGTCTATTAAGGCGCTTTCCTGCCGGTCTGAAGTTGCGCTCAGGCGCGGGTTCGATCCCCGCTTGGGCTGATTACCTGTTTGGGCTTTTTCCGAGGTTTTCCCCAACCGCAAGGTGAATTCCAGGTAATCTATGGCGAATCCTCTGCCTCATCTCGCCAAATACCATCTCGCTATCACCAATCTCATCGACGCTAAATAACCTAGTAGTTGATACAGTGCCGTTAGATAACCAACTCAAAAAAAAAATGTAGGCGTGGTAGATCTCCGCTCATCGCTTGGACTGGTTACATTTGTAGGTTACTGATGTATTGCTTAACGTTGTAACTCCACTGATTTCATGGCACCTGAAGTCGGACGTCACACGAGGCAGCCTAACCTTGCCACGTGGGCACTCTTGCCCGTAGAACGCTTCGTGCACGGGTCTTCCTTAGATCACGACACTACGGCGCTGGGCAAGCATTTAAATCAACATATGCTCGAATGTTTGTAGCTTGTTATATAACTAATGCAGCATACATTTCAGTAGCTGTCGCTATAATCCTAACATATTTTTTTTTTAAGAAAGCTACTGTATCTCGGAGATTCAATGATGACATCCTTTTCTGAAAGGTTCAACTTTCTGCATTTATATAAGACATGGAATTACAGAATTACTGTATTTTAATACAATTATATGCTTATGTTTAAGAAATAATAAACTTTCATTGTGATTTAACAAAAATATATTCAAAATAAAGCGAAATTGGCGGGTACATTAATCGTAATGATATTCTTTAGCGGAAATCAAGACACTTTTCGATTAAAATAAATTTCAAATCAAGTATATTTCAAGTATATTTCTCTAAAAATATGGATTAAAATTGAGAATATGATATCATTGTAAATACGCTTATTTTTTAATGATGTTCTTTCCAGCAGCGTAATATATAATAGATATATGCCGTTAAGCACTTACTTCCGGTGAGATGGTACTTCATATATTTTGTATACAGTGCCATCCCACCTTATTACATAGCAAATTTTATGATTATGATAGTCTTAATTTACTTCATTCTCACTTACACTGATGTTCCCTTTAAATGCATCTTTGTCACCTCTCGTTCACCAGCCTATCTATCTATTATATCCTCCCCTCACTTCACTTGTTATTTTTATTTTATTGGGTTATTTTACGACGCTGTATCAACATCTAGGTCATTTAGCGTCTGAATGATATGAAGGTGATAATGCCGGTGAAATGAGTCCGGGGTCCAGCGCCGAAAGTTACCCAGCATTTGCTCGTATTGGGTTGAGGGAAAACCCCGGAGAAAACCTCAACCAGGTAACTTGCCCCGACCGGGATTCGAACCCGAGCCACCTGGTTTCACAGCCAGACGCGCTGACCGTTACTCCACAGGTGTGGACACTTCACTTGTTATTGATAACCTTGTCCCCCCCTACTATTTACTTTTCCTTGTATTTTCTCCCACTATTTCCCTACTACACCAACTTTTTAAATCATAACTATTATACGATTACCAGTATATATAAAAGGTTGTCTTAGGATCCTTACTGTTAAAGGATTACCGATAGCTAGTTATAAACTTTGTTACGCGTGGGTGAAGCAGAATAGCAAGGTCTTTTAAAGATTACTATGAACTAAAATGAAGGATTATACTTAAAAGTTCCTTCATAAATTACAAATATATTTAAGAATTTGTGTCATTTTTAAATGTGAAATTATATTAATGTTTGCAATTTATTTTGTATATCGTACAATTTATACAAGAATTAAATGTCTTACTTTTTGGATATTAAATATTACATGATTTTATTTATATATGTTTTTACTAGAAAAACTACAATATAAGTTGTAACACCTTGAGCAACAATAGCAGGAAATGAATTGTTGTGAAACACGAAATAAAAATTACATTATTTTTAATTAAATCAATTCGATAATAGTAGAATGGTTTTGTTTCATGGGCATTATTCTGAGTTCGTACGTTTTGAATAGTTTAAAAGATAATCTTGAAGAGAAAAAGAGAGAGAGAGAGAGAGCCGAAAGTTACGTTCTTGGTATCTGAGATGTTGAATACTTGCATTTCCGTGAAAATAGCAAGATACAGTTTATTTACAGCATTACAATACGAGTACATTCTCTTTATACTTCGCATAATGAGATAGTGAAACTTCGCAAAACTACTGTTCTGAACAGCATGGTCTCCTTAAATTCATTTTGTTTCTGAAGAAAAATAAAGACACTTACATAATTCATAACTTAAAAAGAGATTATCCTTGAAATGGCGCCCACTATTTGCTACGGAATAAAATGCGATTCCAGTGTAGTGGAGCTGAAAGCGGAGACTTTATCCCGCTTCTCCGCCCCCACCGCTGACCATAGTTCCGGATTGTGCCGGCAATAACCTGTCCCAGGAAATAAATTGTGGCTCGTCGCTGGTTCGGAGGCTATTCTCGAGGCTGCCTCACAGGATGCATCACAAAGCGTTTCCTTGTTTAATTGAATTCAACCACTAACTGCTTCACTAAAGATAGTCTGTCCATATCTTGTTCTGAACTTTTTGCAGCAGCAACAGCAACAACAGCAAATCTTGATTATTACCATTGAATTTACTCAAATTCGATCAAATGATTAAGATAACGGAGCAAATTTGGAATTGGAACGACAGACAGAATTGATGTCACAAATGTGAAGGGTATTTATTTCTTGGTTTTGATGTTACGTATTCCGCAACAACTTCATTTCTTTATTATGTTGCTAATGATTTTCGCACTTATACAGTGCTCAAAGAAATTGTTGCATGTTATTTTATTGCAAACTTATTAATAAATAAGAAATGTTTTTATCAGAAGTTGATACACATTGTTTTGTTTTCTCATAAGTTTGCAATAAAATAATATGCAACAATTTCTTTACAAACTGTAGTTTATTTTCTTGAATTGCCATTATATATACATACAAACTACATAATTTAGCCTATTATTCGTCTAAATGAGAAGGCAAATTATCATATCTACAGGATTGTCTTAGCTTGGCATTTCAGGGACTATCCACGGGATGGGGCATTCATAAACCTATAAGCTAATAATGTTGAGATAATATCACTCATAGCAAGGAGTTACATTAATAATAATAATAATAATAATAATAATAATAATAATAATAATAATAATAATAATTTATTTATTTAATCTGGCAGAGCTAAGGCCAGTAGGCCTTCTCTTCCGCCCAGCCAGACTATAATTCTAATTAAGCTTACATAGTTATTACATTAATATCTAGATCATAAAACAACATGAAAGTAAATAATGAAAATTGGATAACTAATGTTAGTGTGACAATAATAAACATTGGTAAGAAATAGTTATAATAATAATAATAATAATAATAATAATAATAATAATAATAATAAGAATAATAATAATAACAATAATAATAATAAAATAATATTAATAATAATAGTAATAATAATAATAATAATAATAATAGTAATAATAATAATAATGAGATAATTTAGATATTTATCTGTGATATATATATATAACAATTAAACATTGAGAAACTTGAAACAGCTATTATTGTTAACAAGAATTGTTAGAAAATATCTCGTTAGCCTATTCTTAAATTGGTTTGATGTCTGACAGTCCCTGACATTACTCGGTAGGGAATTCCAAAGTCGAGGAACAGCCACAGTGAAAGAAGATGAATATGAGGATTTCGGTGGGAGGGAATGGATAATATTGAGGAGTGTTGTGATCGTGTGTCTAGGTTATGATGGGTGGATAAATTTTGAAAACGAGACGCAAGATAGACAGGGGTGGAGAAATGCAATATGTGAAAGAGAAGGACAAGACAGTGGATTTTCCTACGATCTTCTAGACGGAGCCAGGACAACATTAAGGGGTTAGGTACAGTTTACAACAGTAAAATTTTGGAAATATTCAACAATTTTTTTCCTCCATTACTGTATCTTGTACAAAAATGAAAATTGGTATGCTTAAAACACTTTCTTATGCTATATGAAAAAAATAATATATTTTTACAATTAAAAAAATTATTTACATTTTTTTTTAAATTGAGTTCACTGTGCAGTGATGAAGCGTTTCCCACATAACTAAAAAACTATCCAACATTCTGTGGTGAAATTTTTTGTGTGTATTTATACATTATCTACAATACGATGCAAGATCACTCCTCTACCTTTGATATATTGTCTGATAAAAAATTAATTTAAAAAAAGGTCAAATATCAGCATTTTCTTCTAACACAAAATAACAAAAAATATTTATTAAGGAATGTAGTTGAAAGAGTACGATATTATAAATATGAGTTTCAGCAATAAAATAAAAGAGAGAGAACATGAAAAAGTTAACAAGTTTATGAGTTATGAGGGGAACGCTTCATCACTGCAAAGTGAATTGGGCAGGGCATAGTTGCGCCACACGGTCAGATAAAATGCAGCATATAAAAAAGGGTCCCTGTTTTGTGGGCATAGTTGCGCCCCGTTCCCATCAGGTAGAGAAAAAGGCATGGCATAGTTGCGCCCCGTTCCCTTCAGGTAGAGAAAAGGTCATGGCATAGTTGCGCCCCGATGAAATAGGTAGAGAAAAAGACACTACGGAAACTGGAGTCTCGTAATCAGCCAACCTTATTGATTTCTTATTCGATTTATATTCATTATCGATACCGTTAAAATGAACACCATGAAGTTGGCAGTATTTTATTAACTGTTTTTTCTACTGTTTATGCAGTGATTATCAATAGTCTACCGTTAAAATGAACACCATGAAGTTGGCAGTACTTTATTAACTGACATATTTAAATGAGTGAGCCGTTGGAATATGCGGCCTTAGCAGTCTTGACATTTTATTAGTGATTTTCACACCGTCTGTGGTGTATAGTGAGGGTAATTTAAAATTAATGTTAAGTTTAGTGAAAAGGGTGAAGAGTTAATAATTGATAATGGTTCTAAGTTTCAATTTTCGAAACCCTGTACTGTAGGGTTAAGATATCGATGTAGAAAGAAAAAATGCAGTTCATTTATTGTGTGTGATCAATAAAAAAGTGTTATTTTAAATAGCAAAATTGATCATACGCTAGGCCTAACTGATTTCAATGCAGCTACCACTGTAATATTTTCAAGTAATTTATTTATTTTATGACAATCACTTTCGTGTGTACTATGCTCATCGAGGCGCAACTATGCCATGTCCATCCTGCTACCCGATTTCTTCGGGGCGCAACTATTTTTTTATTTTATTGGGTTATTTTACGACGCTGTATCAACATCTAGGTTATTTTGCGTCTGAATGATATGAAGGTAATAATGCCGGCGAAATGAGTCCGGGGTCCAACACCGAAAGTTACCCAGCATTTGCTCGTATTGGGTTGAGGGAAAACCCCGGAAAAAACCTCAACCAGGTAACTTGCCCCAATCGGGATTCGAACCCGGGCCACCTGGTTTCGCAGCCAGACGCGCTGACCGTTACTCCATAGGTGTGGACGGGCGCAACTATGCCATGTCCCGTCTGCTACCTGATTTCTTCGTGGCGCAACTATGCCATGTCCCATCTGCTACCTGATTTCTTCGGGGCGCAATTATGCCATGCCTATGCCTCCCAATTGACTGCGGGGCGCAACTATGCCATACCGAGTGAATTGCCACAATTTTTCATTTTGAAAAAAATATATATAAGTATTTTTTTTAATCGTAAACATATTTATAGCAGAAGGTGAGAGTTTTACACATACCAATTTTCATTACTGTACAAGATAAAGTAATAGAGGAAAAAATAAGTTGAATATTTCCAAAAATTTTACTGCTGTAAGCTGTACCTAACCCCTTAAGGAAAGAAGCAATACCTTTCTTCCTCTATTATTTTAAATATCAGAGAAAGACGTTCTTAAATTAACTACAACGATAATAAATTCTGATCGTAGAAACACGGCTAAAATTATGAGAAACAAATAAAGTTTAGAACTTGGGATCTCTCCTTTACCTTTAACATCTACCGCGGCTATCTGATGGCAGCAAAGGAAAGGTAAATACGTTAAGAAAGAGGCTATAAACCACAAATGGAACTGATAAAATAATACAACTTGTAATGATACAATATGGTTTTCCAAAAGTTTTTTTTTAAATATATATATTTTTTTGAAACAGCAATTTTCAAATCGGTAATTCCAGGAGGGCATACTTTTCTTATTGATTCTAACTTTAATAAAAAAATTGAATTAGATGCGTGGCAACGTCAGCGAGAATGCTAGCGACTGTGACAACTATGCGTCCTTGAAAATTTAACTTGTTATTAATGTCCGACTCTGCATATAAGAGTCTCAAATAAAATGTAAATGACCCTCAACGATGTAGGTAGTTTTTCGCTCTCGACCAGCCTATAATATATCGTGTCATTAATTGCATGTAATTAATATGAATTCTTTGTCGAAAATAGATGACCAGAAACATATTCTGAGAAGAAAAAGTCATTTAATATCTCTCAGCTGTACCTGTCGGAATTTAAATGTAGGCCTAACTGCAAGCCAAATTTCGTTTTTATTTTCTTCGATCCAAAACTAGATTAATATTTGGTAACGCCACCATCTAGACAGTCATTAGCTTTATCCTATAGGACAGTCGTCGGCAAATTTCTACTCACGATGACATCACTGGAAGCAAGCCACAATACACAAGATGTAATATCAATCGAGGAATATAGAGCACTCCGTTTGGATCCCAGTTGCGGACTCTCGACCCAATCATCTAACGTAGACTACACAATATTGACTTGTAGATGGACAGATTATATTTTATTTTACTTGTATTTTTACTGTGATACAACAATTTACGAAAATACGTCAACAATTTCCACTCTTAATACAACTCGAAAATTTTCGCCTGCTAGTCACGTTCTTTGTTTAGATTTTACAAGTTTTCGTTCAGAAAACAATAATTGATCGGAAATATACTGAATGTTTGTATGTACTGTATATATCTATTCACACTGCAAATGGGTAAATACCCGGTGGGAGTAGTAACTAATTACATTCAATAACGTAGAGCCAAACATAGCAGCTATGTAGGAAAGGGGCAGGCGACCTATGATGGGACTACATATATTTTTCTATGGAGAGCATTTTAAATAAATCTAAGCTAGACTGGTGTGTTTTATAGGCACAATGGCAATGTTTTATGCCCTCACTTGTTTCCAGCTTTCTTAATAACACGTCAGTTCACCTAGTAGGCTTTTTTAAAGTCGTATTTTGAGTCCCGTATGTTACTACAGATACAAATTGCCTTATGTTCAGATTCATTTCTTCTATACATTTTCTTCATGCTTGGAATAACTCCTCTCCAGTTGTATTTCCTTCGAGTGCAATGACATCGAGCAAATATTCTTATACAGAGAGATACTTTGTAACTCCGCAGGAGAACATTACTAATTCTACTGTATCAATATCTGTGTTTCCACCTAAAGTGAGAGATTAGACCACTGTTTATGCATCATTTATTTTATTTCTTGTTCGGCTAGTGTTTCAATATCACTCATCCTCCTTTGTATTGTCCTTGAGGATAATTTCATACTGTTAAAAATATCAGACGATTCGAGACAAATAATGTTAGCAACTTTATTCAGACACGTTTTAATGAACTTACTGTCTTTCATTACAGCAGTTCAATGATTTTGCGATTTCCTAGGCAATAACATAACTTACATGGATTTTCCTTTGACTCGTAGCTTGTTTAATCATATTTTAGCATCGGAACTGTTATTTGAATTTAGTTTTTTATGTTTTAATTTTTTCGCCCCGTCCAGCCCTACGAAAAGAAAATTATGTCTATACTTATTTTCTTCTGTATACATTTCCGTTTAAAATTACATTGGATATGTTCTTGCTTACCTATGTTTCGTGATAATCTTATGACCTCTTGTAATGTCGCTAGATTTTGATTTATAAGTATCTATTAGAATTTTAGAACACAAGAGGCGTCTACATTGTGAAAAATACTGTTCCTTCTATTCTTCCTTAAACACACGTTTCCGAATAGACGTTGAAGGTTTTGAGAAAGAATCAATCTAAATATAATCAGGTAAACCACCAGTGATAGATTCCTGTGTACTGGAGTTGTAGGGAGTTGGACGTAAGTGAGGATGTGAAGTAGTGCCCCTGCGATGTCACTATAGCTATGACATTTTTGCCGATCCCTGCTATAGAACATCGCTACTTTGTTCTAACCCAGACATTAACCCTTACTCGCATAGTCATGATGTATCGGCAGCGTCTGCTACGAAACATATGAAAATATCATGCAATGGCGTACTGGCATTACGTACTGAATTTTCAATAGTTCATGACGAAGGAAATAGAGGAATAAAACTTATAATTATACTCATACATACATACATACATACATACATACATACATACATACATACATACATACATACATACATACATGTGTCCACGAATATATAAATGTGAAGAGCCAGCAGGTCCAGAGAGATTAGTGAAAGAGATTATCATATCAAAAGTGTTCTGCCCCAAGGTAAGTCTTTCACTGTAAACCAAACATTCTAAAATCTTTCCTATTTTCTGCCTTCCTCTTTATCTCTGCATAATGATCCATATGTCTTAATGTCGTCTATCATCTGATATCTTCTTCTGCCCCGAACTCTTCTCCCGTTCACCATTCCTTCCAATGCATCCTTCAGTAAGCAGTTTCTTCTCATCCAGTGACCCAACCAATTCATTTTTCTCTTTCTTATCAGTTTCAGTATCATTCTTTCTTCACCCACTCTTTCCAACACAGTTTCATTTCATATTGTAACTGTCCATTTCACACTCTCCATTCTTCTCCATAACCACATTCAAATGCTTCTGTACACTTCTCTTCATTTCTGCCCCCATACAATGCCACACTCCACACAAAGCACTTCACTAGTCTCTTCCTTAGTTCTTTTTCCGGAGGTCCGCAGATGTTCCTTTTTTATTAAAAGCGTCCTTTGTCATTGCTATCTATTAAATATTATAATGCAATATGTTGTTGTTTAGTCAACTGTGCTGAAACAGGTTTGAACTTCAAAAATAACACCAATAAGGCGTCACTCATGAGGCAACTAGGCCAGGAGATAATGGAGTATGGTGGCAGTTCCTTTCCCCCTCGAATGCATACATCGCCGATTAGCTACATATTCCACTAATCAGACTTCAAACGCATGCAAACAACTTTATTGTTCTTCCTCTGACACATATCGGCAAGTGAAAGGTACTGCCTGATAATAGATATACATATCAGCCAGAACTTCAATCAGAGGTAAACGCAATATAAGGATAGAATTAAAATTAAATACAAGGTTTCTATTTGTTACAGGCCTAAGTATTGATATTTTTGTTAACTTGTTACTACCGGTATATTAAATATTAAAAATAATATGTTCAAATAATATTTTATACGAACAGCTAGGTAATTATAAGAATGAAAAATAATATTGGTGAGTTGAAATTCAAACCTCAACTTTAATAATAATAAGTTCACTGAAAAGGCACCATGTGCCAGAAGTGCCAGAAGACGTAAACAATAAACACTTGTTAAAAATAAAAATATCTGTCAAATAATCAACCAACTAGTCAGTCAACCAGCCAATGAATTAACCAGCCAATAAATCAAACAACCAAACAACAAGTTAAACAACCAAGAATAAACTAATTAGTCAAACCAACCAGTCAAGCAGCAAATTGCCAGTCAACCAGCCAATCATCAGTCAGTCAACCCGCCAATCATCAGTCAGCCAACCTGCCAATCATCAGTCAGTCAATCCGCTAATCAGTCAGCCAACTTGCCAATCATCAGTCAGCCAACCTGCCAATCATCAGTCAGTCAATCCGCCAATCAGTCACCCAACCTGCCAATCATCAGTCAGTCAACCTGCCAATCATCAGACAGTTAATCCGCCAATTATGAGTCAACCGCTCAATCACCAGTCAATCAACCCTCCTATCATCAGTCAGTCAACCCGCCAATCATCAGTCAATCAACAGTCAGTCAACCCGCCAATCAGTCAGTTCACTCGTCAATCATTAGTCAGTCAACCCATCAATAATCAGTCAATCCGCCAATCATCAGTCAACCCGCCAATCATCAGTCTACCCTCCAATCATCAATCAACTCGCCAATCATCAATCAACCTGACAATCATCAGTCAGCCAATCCTCCAATCATCAGTCAGTCAACCTGCCAATTATCTTTCAGTCAACCCGCCAATCATCAGTCAGTTAACCCGCGAATCATCTTTCAGTCAACCCGCCAATCAGTCAGTTCACTCGTCAATCATTAGTCAGTCAACCCGTCAATAATCAGTCAACCCGCCAATCATCAGTCAACCCGCCTATCATCAGTCAACCCGCCAATCATCAGTCAACCCGCCAATCATCAGTCAACCCGCCAATCATCAGTCAGCTAATCCTCCAATCATCAGTCAGTCAACCTGCCAATTATCTTTCAGTCAACCTGCCAATCATCAGTCAGTTAACCCGCGAATCATCTTTCAGTCAACCCGCCAATCATCAGTCAGTCAACCCGTCAATCATCAGTCAGTCAACCCGCCATTAATCAGTCAACTCGCCAACCATCAGTCAACCAAGTAAACTGCTCATCAGTCAACCAAATAAACCGCTTATCAGTCAACCAAGTAACCGCTCATCAGTGAACCAAATAAACCACTCAGCAATCAACCAAGTAAACCGCTCATCAGTAACAAATAATGCCCCATTTTGATTATTGCGATTCCTTACTAACTAATGTAAGTTCACTCTTAGCTGAGAGACTACAACGTGTTCATAATGTGTGCATACGATTCATCTGCAATACTCGTAAATTTGACCATATAACACCTTCCCTCCAGTTACTTTCATGGGTGCGTCTGAAGGAACGAAGAACAATACATTCACTGTCTCTTCTATTTAGAATCATGCATACTTCTACTCCGAATTATCTCTTATCGCGCTTTCAATTTCTTACAACTCTTCGAAACCGACATCAAGCACTTCTTTCTATCCCTCATCATAGAACGTCTCTATACTCATCCTCGTACACTGTAGAAATACCTCGTCTCTGGAATTCGCTACCTAATGATGTCAGGGACTGCCGGACTTTATCACAATTCAAAATTAAATTGGAAAATTTTGTCTTGTTTAATGCTTTTTAGATATTGCTAGAAGTGTCGATTTGTGTTTTTTTTTACTCCAGATTAAAATCGCAAGTTTCTTGTTTATGTTAGTTAATTAGGATACAATTAATTATACTTAATCACTCATTTAAAGTTTGTGTGACTGCAACCTGTGTATATTTTTGTGTGACTTTACTTCGTTTATAGTGTTTTTTTTCCTTTTTATTTCTGTTATTGTATTTGTATTCCTGGTGTTGTGGAAGAGAAGGCCTGATGGCCTTAACTACACCAGAATAAATAAATAAAAAAAAAAAAAAAAAAAAAATATCGCTTATTTCTGTGGTTTTTTTACGACGCTGTATCAACATCTCAAATTATTTAGCGTCCGAATCAGATGAAGGTGATAATGCCGGTGAAATGAGTCCGGGGTCCAGCACCGAAAGTTACCCAGCATTTGCTCAAATTGGGTTGAGGGAAAATCCCGGAAAAACCCTCAACCAGGTAACTTGTCCCGACCGGGATTCGAACCCAGGCCACCTGGTTTCGCGGTCAGACGCGCTGACCGTTACTTTACAGGTGTGGACTAAATCGCTTATCAGTCAACAAACTAACCATAAATTAATCAACAAACCGATCATATATCAACCAATAAACCAATCATCTGCCAAGAAATAAACCAATCATCAGCCTCCAATAAAGCAATCATCATCCAAGTAATAAATCAATTATCATCCAATCACTAAATCAGTTTACAACCCAACAAAAATTTATGATTCAGTAAGTCAATGAGTTAGTCCACCACCCACCATTCAATTCTTTAATCATCCAACCAATCCGATAATCCATCCATCCATCCATGTACCTACATATCTGTCTGTCTGTTTCTGTCGCATTAGTTCAGATGTATGGACAACTGTGCTTAGAATAAACCGCACAGAATTAACTGGGTTTATTATAGTAGTAGGAACACAGGAGGTTGTAAATAAAATCATAGAGCTGTGATCAAAGAGTTGGTCGACACGCCGCCATGTGTTTGACAGGTGAGCAGCGCAGCGGCGCAGTGTCACATGCCCGGGCTTCCACACGGCTCGTCACAAGCGCACTTCTGTTCGACAGCAAATTGAACATTTCCAAACTCATTTCGTGTATTTGATTGACTCTTTTAAAGGTGAATATAAACGAAGCTGTACCTCGGGTTACGACATGTATGTAATCACCATTATCATTTCACAGTGTTTTTCATACCGTTCACCTTTCAATCCTCTTTATGTGGTTTCACTACAGTAAAAATAAAACGCTGTTGAGTCATAACAAACGAAATGGAACGCAAATAGAGTCAATCTACTTTCTGTTTGCACGTTTAAAATCATTTCATTCCTCATATTTGCCAACACGTTATTTGATAATCTAAGTCGCGGTAGAACAATAGAGGGAACGAATATAAAAGTCGGCGTTTATTGCAGCCCGTACATTACCCAGAAATATGCACGCCGTAAGTTTGGTTGACGACCATATTATCTTAACCGGCTCTGAAGGTGGGATGAAATAACCTATATACCATAAGCAAAATTATAATACTAAGTTTCGTATATATAAAACAAAAGTAATGCGTTCGTAGTTTTGAAGGGACGTGATCCAGTTTACAGCTAAGATAGTTATCTACAGTAAACTTTTATGACGAATACATTTTACTACTCTAGTACATGTTTACGGTGGCGTAGTGATTACCGTGCAAGCCACTGGATCCCGTGATCCTAAGTTCAAATCCATCCGAGGACGATGGACTTTACGCAGCTCCGATAAACGATTTTAGACAAAATTTTCCGATCATTTCTCGCCCACGTTGAAATTTGGACATTTTAGAAACAAGCATTAATAAAACAAATTTTATTATTTATCCGAAACGACTAAAATAATTTAGAGACAACACGCAAGGAAGCGTTTTTGAAGTTTTATAAAGTGACGGCAGGTCTGAATATTCTGAATTCTGGAAAGAGGTAAACTAACATGTTCAAAAATATAGAGAAGGAAAAATAATATTTATGAAAATATTATCAAGGTATATATTTATAGAAAAAGTGACTGAAGACAGAATTACCTCCAGAATTCGGCAATCTGAGGTATACGCGTCATACCTGATACACAGGAAGATCTAGGTATGGAAATTTAGAAACTGAGAAAAAACTATGCAAGACAGATTTAATGTAATTAGTATTCATGTCATATGTACTATTTTCCTACTTCAACTCATCAACAATGTTTGCAGTTCATAGAGATGTATTGTTAATTCGCCGGTTGATTTCTACTTCTATTGTTTTATTATAATTTCCATGTTATAACTATTCGTTATTATTAATTTTGTGTAACTTAGATCAAAAAGTTTCGTTTGTGTAAGACATATGCAAAATTCTAGAAGCACACTGACGAATGTTTGGTACACGTGTCCTACATTACTAAATGTATTCTGAATCGATGTATCTCCCAACATTGTTGTTTTAGAATTACACCTTTTAAAATACGAAACTACCAAGTCGATTCTCTTCATAATATTAATATGGCAAGATTCCAATCCCTGATTTTAAAAACAATAACGACAAAATAGAGTTGAACATGAAAATAAAATTGGAGATTATCAGATTAAAAAGAAAAATCATACACAAAATAAAAACCCAAAGATAGGACGGTTAGTGTATGCAAATGAAGGGATGAATTTAATAGCTTTATTATTCACAGCGCCGAAACGAGCTTCAGAGGCTCAATCTATGACTTATGTTGCTGCTGATCATGATTATGAATAGGACATTTACTAGCATACCGTTATAATAATGTATTTTCTTTTCTTCTCCCTCTATAAATTGTTCTGAACCACT
The DNA here is from genome assembly GCF_040183065.1 of Periplaneta americana. Taxonomy (NCBI): domain Eukaryota; kingdom Metazoa; phylum Arthropoda; class Insecta; order Blattodea; family Blattidae; genus Periplaneta; species Periplaneta americana. Next base: position 36,531,572 of record NC_091133.1, read on the forward strand.
TACAAGTAAACATTCTGATGGTGGCAGATAAAAAAAAATATTTTTTTTTTCTTTCACCATGTTAATAATGTCAAAAGAAGTGCTTATACAAATTTTGGCCACTCGACCGTAATTACGAGGACAGTAAAAAAAAAATAAGTTCGCCAAGGGTCGTTAACAGAAAGAAAATACAATTCCATTGAAAAAATTATTGGAACAGAGACAGCAATTTTTGGGCTGTTTTTCAATACATTTCTCACCGGAACTGAGACATTTGTTCATATCATAGGGTAGACAGAAAGGTGCAGTCGGCTGTCAAACGCTGGTTCCGACCCCAGGCAGCTGACTTCTGCGACACAAGGATACAACAATTGATCCCATGGTATGACAAATGCCTCAGTTCCAGTGGGGGATATATTGACAAATAGCGCGACAATTGCTGTATCTTTTTCAATAAATCTTTCCATGCAATTGTGCTTTTTTCTGCAAACGGCCGCAGGAAAAATCACTTTCTGGACGGCCTCGTAATTGCGGTCGAGTGGCGAAAATTTGTATAAGCACCCCTTTTGACATTATTAACACGGTGAAAGAAAAAATAACTTTTTTATCTGTCCCCATCAGAATTTTTGCTTGTTAGACCTATTAATTTGGTTAATTATGCGCCCTTTCACGGTGATAAAACATAGAGGACGAGACAATTTTAAACAGTACATGAAATCTTATCTTGTCGGGACAAACTGACAAGAGAAACGACTCAAGTTCTAAGTCGGTTGGTTACTTGTTTCTCTCTAGAACTCAGTGTTCCACTGATGGAATTTAGAATCTTGAAGAAACAAACCAAGTTCTTAAGCCTAATCTAGTCTATTGCGCGATGTAAGGGGAAAGCAGAAACAAAGCTCTAGTGAACGCACGACAGCAGAAAGTCTGCGCAGTCTCCAGTATATTGTCAGTAATAGTATTATTAGTGATAGTTGAGCAATGCTATCGTCACCGGGAGTAGAACCCAAAAGCTGGACACAGTGACAATCTTAATTGAAGGGTTCAGAACCATAGTGGGCCAAGCGCCATTTATTAAAACCGTAGAAAACATGGGTTAAAATGAAGTTATTACCATAATTAAATGGAAACATATACCAAGTAATATAAAGTATACACATTAAAACTAAATGATATGTCAATCTTTATTAAACTATGGTATTCACTTAACTTTAACCTTTGTTTTCTCCGTTTTTAATAAATGGCGCTTGGCCCACCATGGCTCTGAACTCTTCAATTGTGAGTTGGAAACCAAACCTCGACTTCAATGATGACCTTAGTGGTGAATTGGAATCCAAACCTCGACTTTAATAAGTTCACTGAAAAAGGCACTATGTGCCACAATACGTAAACATCAAATATTTTGAACAAGTGAAAATAACTATCTGAATGGTTGTGTAGGATCGCGGCCCATTTATTTTAAGTCTCGTTCCGTCATTTTGTTTTGGAATCTTATAAAAACCACGAAATATTACATGCAGAACAGATGAAGTAGAAATAAGATAAGGATTCGATTCCAGGACTTTGTGTAACCTAATCTGTAACAAATTATTCGGCTATGCCAGTTGACGGGAAGTGGAAGGAGAGATGCACTTCTGTTCAAGAGTTGACAAAAAAAGCGGCTTCAAAGGTATTTATTTCTGATCTTAGTCCAGGAAATTTCTTCATCGCTGCCCACTGGTGTGCCGCGTCAAGCTTTAGTACGCTGGTGTTCCATCCATACGGCCTGGTTCATTCTCCGGCCAGGTCATCACCTGTAATCTTTAATAGTTAAAAATAAGGTGCGGCGAAGTCTTGGGGGTAATACAATGGACTCTCCTAAGTTCGACTGAACAGAATTGAAAAGTTCAGTCCAATAAGGGTAGTGGATGTCGCAGGTGAAATGAATACAAATTGTTATTGGTTATCCATCGACGAATACAATACTGTACTTGCATTTCCTGTCCGCTCCGAGACTTGTGTATGCGCTTCTAGTACCACAGTAGGTTTCGACAGTTCCGTCTCACAAACGGCACAATTCTCAAATAGAAAAAGAAGAGTTCATTAATTTAAAATCAGTGCTTAAATATAGATGTCCTAATCAATAAAATATTCTGTTTTCCTTTAACAAAAGTATCACTACAATACACATAACCAATTCCCATTCAAATGGCAAACCCATTTCTTAGTGCCCGTATAGGGGCGTGTCTAATTCCCTTTCGTAAGCAGTCGAACTATGGGATGTCGAACTTGTTTTCTGTCGAACTTAAGAGCTTCCACTGCATTACTATAGGAAGCGTTTAAACTCCGGGTCGTGAGGTTTATGAGGTATACGTCTGAAGATGGGACGTGGCTGTGTCAGAGCCGAGGCACACTAGGTCTACGCAAACCTAAATGGAAAAATTCATTCGAAAAGCCAAGGCAAAGCCCACGACGTGTTCTATGGGTGGCGAATGAGACTCTTACTCTGAGGCTGATGTGGGCATGAATTCGAATCCCGTTTAGATTTATTAAATGGGTGGGTTTTTCCCAAAGCTTTCCCAGGTTGAGGAGAATATCAGATAATCTCATGGCGAATCTTGGAACAATTTATATTGTATTATCAATTCCATCGGCAATATATAACTGGGCAGTTTATACAACGTCGTTAAATAACCGATTAAATTAATTTTTCATCTTGTATATGAGGCGTGTAGTTGTAAAATCAGATACATAACATTTTCTTCGAAAATGAGTTAATGTTATATTTCATATCTTCATATGATTCTACAACTGCTATAGCACTGTTATGCTCCAAAGCCAGATACATCACATGGATTTGTATGATGAAAGAATAGTAGACTCTTGGTTGCAAATCCTTGGTACTTTGCAAACGTTTTTCCTTCATACTGAAAAATTATGTTTCAGTGATGTAGGGGAGAGTCGGGTAGTATCGGACATCGGGTAGTATCGGAGAGTGCGTTTCTTTCATCTACCACCATATGGCAGTACCTGAATTACATGGTTACGTTTCTCTCTGCGACATCACAGAAACGTAACCATGTCAATCAGGTACTATCATCGTGTGGTAGATGAAAGAAATTCACTGTCCGATATTACCCGACTCTCCCCTATCTGATTTTGTAACTCAACGCCTCATATATGAGATCAACAATGATCACTAACTTATCAACAAAGTATGGATTATCAATTTACAAGTTACAACTAAAAGTGCTTCTGAAGTATAGACTTGTACTTTCTGTTTCATAGTACAACATAGGAGATTCGTATGTTAAATTATGAATGAAAATTTACAAGTAATAAAATGAGAAAACAGCTGACATCCCGTTCCATTATAATTCTTATCCTTCGAAAAGACTACTGTTTACGCAACATAAACACTACTTGCCATTTGGAAAAGGCGTCAGAATTTTGAGGCCAAAGCACACTTACTGGGAATTTTATTCCATTTATCGGCACAATTGAATGAATTGTTCGATAAATCGAAGGCTCTGGCATTCAATGCACGTCTCCCATAGATTGGCATTGACCGCCATTTCCTAACCAGTGCAATGTAGTAAGTAATTGCTTCCCAAATTACAATGCATTGATTCTATTTGTTGAATGTTCTAATCCATCCGTTGTGATAGAAAGTTCTACTTCTATTGAACTTGACCTGAACCGCTTATTGCAGTCAAATACAATGCGATAATTAAAGTCTATACAATCTCCAAATACACGACGATCTATATCTTCATCAGCTTCATTGGTGCTGGACTGCAGTTTTGTTCAATTTTCCTCTTAACATTACGAAATACGTTTAAATAAAACTTTTATAATAGCAACATTACTGGAATACTGTTTTCCCACTTGTACAAAGACTATCAATTAGAAGTTACTAATATATGAGGGGTTTGGTGCAAGAACCTGATAAGTCCAGAAAACCACTTTTAGAGTAAATGCAAAAACAAAGTTTGACATCCATTAAAGGCATGTATTTTTAGGAATTTTGAAATTGTAATTGTACTGGACGATTTCTGTATGTGTTATGTGTGTTACATATGAATATCAATTATAAAATTATATATGTGCATTTTAAAATTAATTATATATTTATTTGGACTTACCTGGTTTTTGCACTAAATATTTAAAATCTGACATATGATTTGGGAAAGATCATTATTATGTAAGTAAATATCATGAAACACAAAATATAAACAATACTGAATCATTTTTTATTAGTACCTATCAATAATCTTACAATATCTTTTACATGTGAATCATATTATATTACCAAAGTGCAAATTTTTACAGTTACAATAACTTCTGTTCAATATTTAGATACTTAAATGTACAAACGCCATCCGAATTATTATTAAATTACAGTGTTTACATTCTCAATAAGTTCTGTTGAATTGGATGATTAATTTATATGTATGGTTTCATGCTGCACTTAATACGTACCATAATACTAATAATCATAAATTTATCAGAATACCAGGACGTACAGAATTGGTAATATTGTACATAAATAAATATAGTACATTACAATATATAAGAAAATAGTAGCTTGAGAATTTAGTAGAAAGAAAGATGCATTATATGAAGAAAACGCCAGTATTGTGTTTAGTAGGTTATTCAATATTAGTAAGAAGTTAATGAAAAAATTGTGGGTTAACTTGACAATGAAATAGAGCAAACAGGAAATAAAATTAATTGGAGTACAATATCCAGTCTAAGTCTTTGACTTCTTATTCAGAATCATATGAGCTATGTTCACTAGCTTCATTGGCACTACCTTGAGAATGATACAGTTTCTCGTAGAACCCCATGTCTGCTGAAGCAATGTATTTCGTTGCCAGTTTCATCACATCTTCATATTTAGCCTTTTTAATAGGCAATGGCCCATTGCACGATAATATCTCTGGAAAACCAAGGTCTCCATTGGTTGTTTTCTTCAGTGGACAGAACTCTGAAATAACAGTTGTCTGTTGATGTTGGCTGACTTTCAATATGTATTTGTGCTGGGAACTGTATTGGAATACTTTATACTGAGAAATTTTGAAAAGCTCATTGTGTCTTGTTTTCATGTTTCCTTTAAAAAACGGTTTGAAGTGGTCTCTGTAGTTTTTGAACATGGTTTGAGTCACAGGAACAACTGTAAATAATTTAGATGATTTCCTGACAAGTGAATGCCATTCTTCAGGACTATGTAATCTAGTTATAAACCTTTTTTTCTTTTCAATATTGCCAAAGTCCCTGTCACAGGGCAAAAACGAGTGCCCTCGTTCAGGAAAATGATGTGTAATTATCTGAAATCTATTTGAATGTGTAAGACTGAAAAGATATTGTACCAGTATTTTATTTTTGTTTTGTGAAGCACAGTTGTCTGAAAAAAGTACAAGTTCAGTAGTATTGGGGGAAACTACAACTGGTACATTTTTTCCACTGCTTGAGACATATAATTCACCTCTTAATCTTTTCAGTTTGTCCCTATTTCTTTTCAATTTACTGGGATCACGTTTTCTTTTCCTGGAATGGTCACCATTATCACTATCACTGCTTCAATTATCAGATGACATCTTTGAAAAACACAATAAACTGGAAAGACTACACTACATCTCGTTCATGCAGTCATTTCACTAACAGGAAACAGCTGCTACGCTTGTGCTGCCATCTTTTGGTGCAACAACCAGACAAGTCCAGGACTGGTCTGATTCTTGCTCCAAACACAACCATGGTCTCTGCTGGCAACTAAGCGTATCTCATTCAGATAAGTCCACACAACTCTGGTTCTTGCATCAAAAGATGCGCACTGTCGTATTATATATCATGCATACTTTATCTCATTTTTGACCAAAAGTGGACTTATCTGGTTTTTGCACCAAACCCCTCATATACTAATAGTCTTAGTTACTGGTACAGGTCAATCTTGTGTGGATCCCTCTCATTCAGGGAGAGTTAAGGCTGATCCAGAATAAACCGGGAACGGAAACGACAACGAGAACGGAAATAATGTTAAAATAAATGTATTTAAATATGAGCATTCACATTTAACGAGAAACTTGCCGGAGCCCGGGAACGTGAAAGCACATATATTTTAACAATATTTTCGTTCTCCTTTCCGTTCCCGGTTTATTGTGGACCAGCCTTTAATTTTAAGTACAGTAACCATACGAGACGAGATTCCCCGCTTTAATTTCCTTCCGAAACTTTTGTGAAACACTACTTTTCCCATTTGTATCGGTTACAAGTAAGTTCACTTCTGAGATGCAGTACGCATTTCTTCTCACTACAGTGAGCTACTAGTATCTCTTTTACAATTTTAAAACCCCTTGCACGTAGTAACAGATGGGACTTAACTAACGTTATACCAAAGACCTGCAATGAGGAACGTAGCCTATTATATAAATGTTGTTTTATTCCAAGCCTCTTACAATTTATTTTGGTCCCTTAGTACTTAGAATACACTTGCGAAAGATAAGATATTTCTGCCCAAAATATCAGACTCCTTTTGATGAGTAACGTCTATATTCGACGTGCATAAATATAACAAATTAATGGATTTTGTGAAACGAAATTAACACTTCGGTCTCTATGGACATTTTTACGTAAGATCCAATAAACATAACAATGTGAAATAATGATTCACACAAGAATATTCCGCAGATATACATAACCCTGCTTGGAAGAGTTTATTATAATGCATGAGGGAGTAGCAATTTATTTAACAAAATACAGTAATATTACTCAGTTGTGCTTTGACATGGACGCGAAACAGATACATACACAATGTACGCATAGCTATAGAACGTTAGTACAAGGTTGAAATTACTCACATGTAGGACTACTGTAGATGAATAAATAACAACCATATTTATGAAATATTCTTATGTAGGGTAAAGCTGCCTATTTCCGTGGTACGCCTAATCCCGTGATACGTTTTTAAAATTGAATGTCAGTCAAAGTTTTGCCGCTCTACGATAGCGCAAGATATCTTTTTCGAAAGAGTGCATTTTTTGCCTACTTTTGAGACACCCCACCCCGTGATATTCAGTGAAAAAACGTATCACGGAATTAGGCAACTTTACTCTACTCGTATAATATGCAGTACACCAGTTAATTGTTAATTCTCTTTCATTCAAATTTAAATTCTTTACTATTCAGTGAAAAAACGTATCACGAAATTAGGCAACTTTACTCTACTCGTATAATATGCAGTACACCAGTTAATTGTTAATTCTCTTTCATTCCAATTTAAATTCTTTACTATTCAGTGAAAAAACGTATCACGGAATTAGGCAGCTTTACTCTACTCGTATAATATGCATTACACCAGTTAATTGTTAATTCTCTTTCATTCAAATTTAAATTCTTTACTATTCAGTGAAAAAACGTATCACGGAATTAGGCAACTTTACTCTACTCGTATAATATGCAGTACACCAGTTAATTGTTAATTCTCTTTCATTCAAATTTAAATTCTTTACTATTCAGTGAAAAAACGTATCACGGAATTAGGCAGCTTTACTCTACTCGTATAATATGCAGTATACCAGTTAATTGTTAATTCTCTTTCATTCAAATTTAAATTCTTTACTATTCAGTGAAAAAACGTATCACGGAATTAGGCAACTTTACTCTACTCGTATAATATGCAGTGCACCAGTTAATTGTTAATTCTCTTTCATTCAAATTTAAATTCTTTACTATTCAGTGAAAAAACGTATCACGGAATTAGGCAACTTTACTCTACTCGTATAATATGCAGTACACCAGTTACTTGTTAATTCTCTTTCATTCAAATTTAAATTCTTTACTATTCAGTGAAAAAACGTATCACGGAATTAGGCAACTTTACTCTACTCGTATAATATGCAGTACACCAGTTAATTGTTAATTCTCTTTCATTCAAATTTAAATTCGTTACTATTCAGTGAAAAAACGTATCACGGAATTAGGCAACTTTACTCTACTCGTATAATATGCAGTACACCAGTTAATTGTTAATTCTCTTTCATTCAAATTTAAATTCTTTACTATTCAGTGAAAAAACGTATCACGGAATTAGGCAGCTTTACTCTACTCGTATAATATGCAGTATACCAGTTAATTGTTAATTCTCTTTCATTCAAATTTAAATTCTTTACTGTCCTCTTTATAGCACCTATATATTGTATATTAATGTACTCTTATCATCATCATTACACCCAATCACAGGGATTTGTTCTTGTTTGCTTATCCTAATTCAATCACCCTAATTCTTATATAGGCGTTACACCCAATCACAGGGATTTGTTCTTGTTTGCTTGTCCTAATTCAATCAGCCAAATTCCTGTATAGGCGTTACACGCAATTATAGGGATTTGTTCTTGTTTGCTTATCCTAATTCAATCAGCCTAATTCCTGTATAGGCGTTACACCCAATCACAGGGATTTGTTCTCGTTTGCTTATCCTAATTCAATCAGCCTAATTCCTGTATAGGCGTTACACCCAATCACAGGGATTTGTTCTTGTTTGCTTGTCCTAATTCAATCACCCTAATTCCTGTATAGGCGTTACACCCAATCACAGAGATTTGTTCTTGTTTGCTTGTCCTAATTCAATCACCATAATTCCTGTATAGGCGTTACGCCCAATCACAGGGATTTGTTCTTGTTTGGTTACCCTAATTCAATCACCCTAATTCCTGTATAGGCGTTACACCCAATCACAGGGATTTGTTCTTTTTGCTTGTCCTAATTCAATCAGCCTAATTCCTGTATAGGCGTTACACGCAATTATAGGGATTTGTTCTTGTTTGCTTATCCTAATTCAATCAGCCTAATTCCTGTATAGGCGTTACACCCAATCACAGGGATTTGTTCTCGTTTGCTTATCCTAATTCAATCAGCCTAATTCCTCTATAGGCGTTACACCCAATCACAGGGATTTGTTCTTGTTTGCTTATCGTAATTCAATCAGCCTAATTCCTGTATAGGCGTAACACCCAATCACAGGGATTTGTTCTTGTTTGCTCATCCTAATTCAATCAGCCTAATTCCTGTATAGGCGTTACATCCAATCACAGGGATTTGTTCTTGTTTGCTTATCCTAATTCAATCAGCCTAATTCCTGTATAGGCGTTACACCCAATCACAGGGATTTGTTCTCGTTTGCTTATCCTAATTCAATCAGCCTAATTCCTGTATAGGCGTTACACCCAATCACAGGGATTTGTTCTTGTTTGCTTGTCCTAATTCAATCAGCCTAATTCCTGTATAGGCGTTACACTCAATCACAGGGATTTGTTCTTGTTTGCTTATACTAATTCAATCAGCCTAATTCCTGTATAGGCGTTACACGCAATTATAGGGATTTGTTCTTGTTTGCTTATCCTAATTCAATAAGGCTAATTGCTGTATAGGCGTAACACCCAATCACAGGGATTTGTTCTTTTTGCTTATCCTAATTCAATCAGCCTAATTCCTGTATAGGCGTTACACCCAATCACAGGGATTTGTTCTTGTTTGCTTATCCTAATTCAATTAGCCTAAGTCCTGTATAGGCGTTACACGCAATTATAGGGATTTGTTCTTGTTTGCGTATCCTAATTCAATCAGCCTAAATCCTGTATAGGCGTTACACCCAATCATAGGGATTTGTTCTTGTTTGCTTATCCTAATTCAATCAGTCTAATTCATGTATAGGCGTTACACGCAATCACAGGGATTTCTTCTAGTTTGTTTATCCTAATTCAATCACCTTAATTCCTACATAGGCGTATGAATGAATGAATGAATGAATGAATGAATGAATGAATCAATGAATCAATCAATCAATAGCTAAAGATTCAGAAACAAATATAAGACCGTAACATGAAAGAAAGACAGGGAAGTAGAAATAAGCAGAGAAATAATGAAATAGAAAACAAATAAATAAAAATTAAATAAAAGAAAGGAGGAACCAGTGTATGATTTATTTTTTCCTAGGGACGACTTTTCTCTTTTTCTCTGTCCAGCATAAAGAGAACTGTATTTAAAATTGAAGAGTCCACTGCAAGAATAATGGATGTCACTTTCTTGTCGAAAATGAACCAAGACTATCAATGCATAGCTTAAGACATACAGAATGTGCATAGAGAGTTATATGGCATTAACACTGATAGTCTTTGTCCAAGTAATGATCGGAAAATCACAGTTAAGCTGTGAGTGCTAAGCATTTCAGACTTTCAATTGCTTCTCCTGCAAAATGTATTCCAAATGACATCCATCATTCTCGCAGTGGACTCTTCAATTAGATCGTATTATAAATATTTTACTATTACTGGGCGACGAGAAGAATAACGACTCCAATATTAAGTTCAGAGAATTATATAATATATGAAATTCTCAAAATATATGAGTACATGAATTTCACATAAAATTATCACTCAAAATGCAGACCATACCATTCATTATGAATCTTATAATGATCTTCCATTATATTGCAGAATCACATGCCAGGTATGTAAAAATCGAGTGAATTGTAATTTTATTGTATAACATAAGATGTTTAATAAGATCCAATAATTTATTATGTCTGAGAAAATTTTATGGAGGAGGGAGATATTATCTGGCTGGAAAAGCAGTAAGCATAGTAAGCAAAGGGGGATGATTTCTGAAGTTGAGAGTAATGTTTCTCATCTCTCTACAAATCAAATCTTGGAAAGAAGGACGAAGAAAGAAAGCAGAAAAGGAGACAGAAAACTAAATAAGTAAAAATATATATAGATATGTATCGTTTCCTATTACGAGATTTTATTAATACAGAAAAACTTCATTTACACAGCTAAACAGAGAAATTGAACGTGACTATTTCACACTGAAGTTGAAAAATTACCTGAAAAAGTGACTGGAAAAAAATGTTGACGATAAAAACACTGACCCGCGTTCGCCACCGGACGCTTCCCAGGCACATAAACACATGCGAGTAACAAAATCAGTCACGGTCTGGATTCAATTCTGCGTCATCTGGCGGAAGCCCGTGTCTAACAAAACGATACATCTTCTTGTCCTAAAGGAATTCCCGTCCTGAATTGGAAAACATCGCTAACGCGATCCTAAAATCCACTCCGTGGGTGAGTCGAGTTGTTCAATACAATTTCGAGCTCCCGCTGTGGACAAATACAGAGCCATCTCCATTCAATGGGATTTACTGTCGCTTGAGAAATGTAGTGGCGTCCGATACGGCTTCTAGGTGCCTATCACACTTGCCATAATCTGAAATACAACTCCCATAAGAGTTATATATATCTGTCGATGTTATATATGGCTGGAACTCTCGTATTTTATAAAACTATATTTTATACAATGTTTATGACTTCTAGGTTATGCACATTTCGACCGACGTCATGTAAAAACTATATTTTCAATGCAACACATTCCTAAAATATTGTTTCAGAAGAAGAGCGAAATATGTAACGAATCACATATTTAAGCTTAGGTTATATAATATATGAAGCGAAATGCAGATGGAAAAGAAAAGAAACACTTTTTCGGAATTTTATCTCAGAGCCACATTTTTGTGAATTTAAGTAATAATGTAGAACTGTGAATAGGAGACGAGACATTAATATAATATTTGTCATTCTTTGTTTCCGTTAATTTAGTGTTTTGATGCAAGTTTACATAAATGTTATGTTTTATTTAACGACGCTCGCAACTGCCGAGGTTATATCAGCGTCGCCGGTATGCCGAAATTTTGTCCCTCAGGAGTTCTTTTACATGCCAGTAAATCTACTGACATGAGCGTGTCTCATTTAAGCACACTTAAATATCATCGACCTGGCCCAGGATCGAACCTGCAACCTCGGTGTGTTTACATAATTTAGTATACATTTATATATAAACTTTATGTTAGTAGAAATCAAGGAAGAAAAATGTTACACGACTTAGTTTACAATAAATTCACACGATAATGTGACTTCATACTTCCCACAAAAATAGTGCAAACGCGTAGATAAATCACTTGAAACGAGAATACAAAATGAAACAAAGCTACCCTGACTGGTAAAGAAACTATCAAAGTTTAATGTAAGTTACACACCTATAGGTACTACCATAACCATCTTAAATTAACAAGCTATGTTTATACACTTGGCAACGTTGTAACTCCAACATATTTCTGACGGCCCGGTTGCAGAAAACATAGCAGACGACATTTACGAAATATGTTTAAAATTTCGGTTTCGATGACATCGTAGTAACTGAAAATTAAAGATACGATGAAAAGATATGTTGTCATTGATGACGTCATAAAGTAGTTATAATCATAGAGTTAGGGCTAGTACAATATAGAGAGCGTGTATAGCTGCGCGGAAGGCTACTGAGGGGTATCAACACCGAAACACGGACGGGTCACGTAACTTTGGGGCGAACGCAGCCGATTTCTGTTGACTGACATAGGCGCGTAAAGATTTTTCATAGGAAATACTGTGATTTTTTTTGATCTAGCACAAAAGGTAGAAATATTACGTTGTTCCTATTATACCTAGACATAATGAAATTAACTGATTGTCTAAACTTATGGTATTCGTCCGAAATATATTATTATTTATTAAACCTAATGCCCAGACACTTACTAATAAAAACTCTATATACAGACGTTTAACTGTCTTATACAGGGACATCATTTTATTTTTACTTCAATTTTTATTGTACCTGAGTTTTTGAATGTTCTTCACTCCCATCCCTTCTACTAATGAAGTTCAACCGTCCTCCACAAAGATCCAAGACCGCATATACAGTCATAGTAGCCTTACGGTCATAGTAAACAGTACGTTCCAAAAATATGTTCGCGTTTTCCAGTGACGAAAGAGCTTTCAATATTGAATCATTTTCGCACAGGTACTGTCGTCCATTTGCCTACGTCGTATCCCGGTTTCCCCCACCAGCTTTTATTCGCCAGCTAGTGGCTGGGCTATCTTAGCTCTTTTCTGAGAACATTAATTTCTGTTAAGAATTTAACGTCTGCGTAATATTATACAACTGTTTAGAATAACTTAAATAAAAGGGCCTCGTTAAGTAATTAACTGTCACGTGATTTCCTCCCTTTCTACGACCCTACGACATAACCACTTGGATGGACAGTAGATCGTATGTCTGAGTAATTTTATCTTTTCGAGTCGGACAGAAGTGAAGATTAAATTTACAGTACGTAAGGTACTCTTTAATAGAGTAGGTACAGAATTATTTCAACATGAGTTACTAGTACGAAGGACGAAACTGGTAATTGGGATTAGGTACAGTAGTCTATAGTGCGTTAATATGCACATTAGAACTGAAGGCTGTATCGAAATGAACGGCCACCATTTTCATAAATGTGTTTAAATATCCATATTATGATTATTTTTAAATTTAACTTCATTCTCTATATTGTGCGCTAATGTGCTGTAGACAGTATAATATACGCTGCATAATGAATACGTCCACATGGACAGCTCAGTTCGTGAGTAAAAACACTCATTGTTAATACTGTACTGTATTTTGATTACCTAATGAAAATGATCAAACTCAAAAGCGCGATATTTCCTAGTTTACCTAAATGGATGAACTAATTTTCTTCCCTCCTATACCTAGTAAAGTGATTTGTTTGTATATTACGCCAGTATCATCGAACTCCAGTCGTGGAAGGGGATAACAAATGGCGTTAATCCAACGTTATAGCCAGGTTAATATTTAAAATGTTGGTAAAAATAAAATGATGTCCATGTACTTATACAATGACAGTCTTACTAATAAACCGTGTATAGTTTTTATACGAGACTTATGCAGAGTTGAGACAGAAAACGTTACTAATAAACCGTGAATAAGCTATGGACTTATAAACAGACTGTAACTATACAATGGGGATTGCTTTGCAGTAGTTTTTTACACAAAACCCCTTGTTTAAGCGTTGTATATAGCGAAAAAATGGCTGCCCCTCTAACAACTGTTCGTATCGACTGTCCTTTTATGATGATGGTTACCTTGCAACCACAGAAGAACAAACCAAAGATCATAGAATTATTAGAATAATATTGTTGTAGCTTGTACTCTTTGACCAAAATGTAGTGTAGTAATCGATTAGAGCCAGTTGTACTATCGATATTTAACACGCACACTAGAGCGCTCTACCGGATGCAATAGAGAACCTCAGATATTCTATTACCTTTTGTAACGAAGTAATGACGAAACTATGACGTAGCTGTGTAACAGTCATACTGTTATACACGACGTATGTAGTGATTATTAGTAAGGAATTTACACACGACTTATAAACGAGCTACTCATTGTATAAGTATAAGACAGTTAAACGTCTGTATAGAGTTTTTATTAGTAAGACCGTGAGTAGCTCGTTTATAAATCGTGTGTAAATTCCTTACTAATAATCACTACATACGTCGTGTATAACAGTATAACTGTTACACAGCTACGTCATAGTTTCGTCATTACTTCATTACGAAAGGTAATAGAATATCTGAAGTTCTCTATTGCATCCGGTAGAGTGCTCTAGTGTGCCGTATTAAGTATCGATAGTACAGCTGGCTCTGATCGATTACCACACTATATTTTGGTCAAAGAGTACAAGCTACAGCAATATTATTCTTATTATTCTGTGCTATTTGGTTTGTTCTTTTGTGGTTACAAGGCAACCGTCGTCATAAAATGACAGTCGATACGAACAGCTGTTAGAAAGGCGGCCATTTTTCCTCTACATACAACGCTTAAACAAGGGGTTTCGTGTATATAACTACTGCAAAGCAACTCCCATTTTATAGTTACAGACTGTTTATACATCCATCGCTTATGCATGGTTTATTAGTAACGTTTTCTGTCTCAACTCTGCATAAGTCTCGTATAAAAACTATGCACGGTTTATTAGTAAGACCGTAATAATAATAATAATAATAATAATAATAATAATAATAATAATAATAATAATAATAATAATAATAATAACAATAATAATAATAATAATAATAATAATAATAATAATAATAATAATAATATCGAATATATTAGTCGCCTAGGATCAAATCAAACTGCACTTGATCAAAAAATCAGATTTTTAAGAAAAGACGAAAAACTAGTGCAGTTAGGCTCCACACGGTGCTTTTACTATTACAGTTAAGGCAGATAAATTGCAGTTTGACTCTAAACGAGCAGTTTATCATATTACCTGCAAAATATTGCACTGAAACATGTCAAACACATATTTCATAATTTGGAGAAAGTGGAGTTTGATTCTGTGCGACTCATATACACTATAATGACACTAGTTGATGGTCATAGGCCTACTCTTAACATCTTGTTAAATGAAAAATATTTTCATTACCCTACTTAGTCATTATTGTAATGCTACGAAACTTCTACACAATTATGTAAATTTTCTTTGTAACCTACAGCAATGCAAAGTTTATAACTTTACTTTTATTCTGCCCTTCAAACCCTAACTATGAACAGATATTTACCCAATTTTTTCAAACTATTTTCACTTACAGTTCCTCATTATTTCTTACATGCTATTCTGCTGTTTAGTTTGAGAATTTTCCTTTTTATAAACGATATTGAAATTTTGAGCGTCCTTTACATTTATTTTTATACTGGTATTGACTTTTACAAAGTGTAAAAATTTGAGAGTGTACGTCACGTTATTAAGTCGGTACCCAATGATAATTTTGTCGTAAACATAATCAAAAAAGAGGATTTACCGACAACTTGAAAAAATCATGAACAAAATATTGGATTTACTAATCCATTTTTGTCTCAACTGAAAAGCAGCCTTAACCACATCTTTAATAAATATGAAAAAAAAAATGGCTAATATTGAACACTCCTGAGTAATTTGTAACATCAATATGATTTTAGGATTAAAAAAACATTTGGGATTACTTGAGAAGGGGAAAATTCACTAAGGAAATACGTTCGTACAATAAAAAAATGTACGTAGAATACATCATCTAGTCTAGGGAATGAAACTACAGTTTTGTTGGTTTAAATGTTATAGTTTTATCTTTGGTTTACAAATGGATCCAGTCTATGCTCAGTAATGTCCATTTTGAAATTAGAAATTACAAGAATTAAAGAAAAGTAGGGATCAAGGAGGATTAACTGCAGAAAACTCGTAAAAACCTTCAGAACTGGAAGAAAAAAATCGGAAATATTTTATAAAACTATCACGGAAGAAAAAATGAAATCCTAGAATAGATTTCTAAAAAACTATAGAAACTATAAAAATGAAGAATAAATGATGATAAATCATTTAGTATATGTGAGAAGAAACTAAGTGTTCAATATGACATTTACAAGTGAGGTTACGAGTGTGCGATACTTAAGAATGGAACAATATGTTTCCTCCTTTCAGGTATTTTTCTTTGCATCCATAGCAACAGCAGTAGTTCGCCATCATTGTAACTATAATCGGTACGTAATAACTTATTATCTTATTTTGAATATATTTCATTAATGAATCACAAGCAAGACCCCATGTATAAAAACCCTACAGAACCGTCTGTAGCATACCAAAGTCAAGTGACTTGCTTTCAATGTTGATACCCTGCGCAGAAGGCCCGACGTTCTACATACAGGACTTTCATTAAAAAACTTCCCAGTATAAATAACTAATTATTTAAACTGAATTCAATCACAAGCAAGTTCCCACGTATAAAAACCCTACAGAATCGTCTATAGCATACCAAAGTCAAGTGACTTGCTTTTAATGTTGATACCCTGCGCAGAAGACCAGGCGTTTTATATACAGGACTTTCATTAAAAAACTTCCCAGTATAAATAGCTAATTATTTAAACTGAATTCAATTTAAACAAAAAGAAAGTCAATTTAGATATTGAGGGGAAAGTCTGAAATCAGGCTTAATTGCATTTTAGATTTCACCCCCACCCCCAGCCACCCCACTTTGAAATTTAAAATGGCACCCCTATATTTTTATACTTAAATATGAAAGAGCATTCAATTTTTTATACACCTCATTCATATTTTTTGCATCTTTTATTTTCTATCGTCGCCTTATATGTAAATTGACGTGTTTTTGTTTAAACTGAATTCAATTTAAATAATTAGTTATTTAAACTGTGAAGTTTTGAAATGAAAGCCCTGTATATACTAACTCTATGATTATAAAACGTATAATATTTAGTACACACTATTCTGTTTTATTCATCATGCATTTCGACAATTCCTTAAGTAGTATAAGCTTTTGGACTTTTGCGTGCCTATTCTGAGCATACTCTGGCAATGTCTTGCAAGAAATTCGGGTCCACACCTGTGGAGTAACGGTCAGCGCGTCTGGCTGCGAAATCAGATGGCCCGAGTTCGAATCCCGGTCGGGGCAAGTTACCTGGTTGAGGTTTTTTCCGGGGTTTTCCCTCAACCCAATACGAGCAAATGCTGGGTAACTTTCGGTGCTGGACCCCGGACTCATTTCACCGGCATTATCACCTTCATATCATTCAGACGCTAAATAACCTAGATGTTGATACAGCGTCGTAAAATAACCCAATAAAATAAAAAAAAAAAGAAAGTCGGTAAAATTTGAGAAAATTTATAGTCTTCAAACAAAGTATTTTTTGTAATAGCAGTTTTTTATGTTACAGTTACTGCACTGCAATTCGAAAGGAAAATTCACTTTTGACCATCGTTTGTAAGTTTTAACTTTCAATAATTGTTTTTCACAATGCACACAATTCTTTGGTTGTTCTGATGGAAGTATGTTATATTCTTTACAAAACCAAATACTTTTTTCTACACTTTCACGTTAATGTGTGTCCTATATGTTCTACACATTGCACTGTTTTACTAGTACTGGCTTCCGTACTGCACGTGTTCATGGAAGTAATGTCAGCTAGTGACAGTACTATCAACGAATAACAATCTATAAGCTGTCGACTTATACTGCCATCTATTGTTTTGTTTATAGACTATTATAGAAATAGTCGTTACAATTCTACAGATAGATGATTTTGACTGTTGATTTGTAACTTGTCTCCTTGGCTTAATGGCTAAGGTGTCGAAAAAATAGTGAGATGTAAAGATGTAAGGCAGGGATCGGCAAAGCGCAGTAAACTGTCTTTGCTTCACAAACTCCCTTACGTCCAAGTCCTTACAACTCCAGTACACAGGAATCTATCAGTGCGGATTACCTGATTACATTTGGATTCCTTCTTTCTCAAAACCTTCAATGTCTATTCGGAAACGTGTGCTTTAAGGAAGCATACGAGGAACAGTGTTTCTGACAATGTAGACGCTTCTTGTGTTCTAAAATTCTAATAGGCACTTATAAATCAAAATCTAGCGACATTACGACACGTGATAAGATTATCACGAAATCATACCTAAGCAAGAACATATCTAATGTAATTTTTTTTAACGGAAATGTATACGGTAGGAAATAAGTAGGCCTATAAATGTAATTTTCTTTTCATAGGGCTGGACGGGGCGAAGAAATTAAAACATAAAAAACTAAATTCAAATAACATTTCTGGTACTAAAATATGATGAAACAAGCTACGAGTCAAAGGGAAATCCATGCAAGTTATGTTATTGCTTTGGAAGTCGCAAAATCATGGAACTGCTATAATGAAGGATAGTAAGTTAATTAAAACATGTCTGAATAAAGTTGCTAACATTATTTGTCCCAAATAATCTGATATTTTTAAGAGTAGGAAATTATCTACACGAACAATACAAAGGCAGATAAGGGATATTGAAACACTAGCTGAACGAGAAATAAAATAAAAGATGCATAAACAGTGGTCTAGTCTCTCGCTTTAGGTGGACACACAGATTGATACAGTAGAATTGGTAATGTTCACCCGCAGAGTTTCGAAGGTTCCCTCTGTATAAGAATATTTACTCGATTTCATTGCACTTACAGTAAATAGAACAGGAGAGGACTTATTATAAGTATCAAGAAAATATAAGTTATAGTAAAAATTAATCTGGAAATAAAGCAACTTGTATCTGTAGTAACATACGGGACTCGAGATACGACTTTTAAAGTCTAATAGGTGGACTAACGTGTTATTAAGAGAGCTGGGAACAAATGAAGACATAAAACATTGCCATTGTGCCTATAAAACACACCAGTCTGGCTTAGATTTATTTAAAATGCTCTCCATAGAAAAATATATATAGTCTCGTCATAGGTCGCCTGCCCCTATCCTACATAGCTGCTATATTTGACTCTACGTTATTGAATGTAATTAGTTACCACTGCCACTGGGTATTTACCCATTTGCAGTATGAATATACGCACGCATGCACACAAACACACTTATTAGCAGTGTTGTCATGGTAATTTTTCTCTTGGCCATACGCCCCACCCCTTGTTTTCTCCTTGAAATATATTTTACTCTCATCTCTCTATCTCTCCTACTGTCATTTAATGATTTTTAATATTAAAGAAGAAGTAAGAAATAGTTATGCTTTACATTTTAATTGTACAAAAAGCTTTATTTAAAGAATATACCATGTACCCCTACCGCAGATGCGCACTTGTCTCGATGAATCTTGGAGTGTGTATTTGCAGCACTTCTTGTTTTTCAACCATTATTTTATACAGGATGTTTCCTAGGTGGTGTTACAAACTTTCAGGGATGATGGCGAAGGGCACATGTATCAATTTGAGATGAGGAACCATGGTCCGGAAATGACCGAATCGAAAGTTTCAAGCAACAATAGTTCTGTGGAAATGAAATAATTTTATTCCTCTGTACACCTTATTTATGTGTATTTATCTGTACATCTTACACATACTGTATTCATCTGACGTTCTTTACGTTCAATGCGCTGTCTGAGGGATGGGGATAGGAAATTACACTACAGCAATGCAGATAGCGTAATGTGTAACGGACATTGTCGGTCCTGATATGCAGGTCTGTAGACAGCAGTGTATGTGTACAAGTTGCAGTGTCCAGTCGATCAGTCCTAGTGAAATGGAGGAGTATACGAGAGCAGAATAAGCAGACCTGATTTTCGAATACGGATGAGCCAATGGGAACAGTAGACAAGGTCACAGATTGTATCGCGACAAGTACCCACGTAGGAGACATCCGGCCCATATCATTTTTCCACGACTGTTCCAAAAGTTAAGGGAAGGAGGGCCGTGTTACCAAATTACAATTCCATTTCCACACAACTATTTTTGCTTATAACTTTCGACTCAGTCATTTCCGGACCATGGTTCCTTATTTCAAATTGATACATGTGCTCTTCGCCATCATTCCTGAAAGTTTGTAACACCACCTTGGAAACAACCTGTATAATTCTGGATTCCAATGCTGCAGAGGTGGACAATTTTTGTTTTTGAACATCGAAATACATTAGAAACAGTAAGGTACGATCTAAGATCTGTACAGATCTCCGCGTACAAAACTTAGGCACCCATATGCCGTATGGCTCCATACAGACAAAATTTTCTTTTCCCCATACGGTTAATTAAAACAAATTGTAGGTTCCCATACGATGTATGACCCCGTATGGCCTCCATGACAGCACTGCTTATTAGTCTAGAATCGAACCCGAATTCGCTGGCTTTGTGGTGTAAGAAATCATTGCTTGATCTACAAGGTAAGGAAATAACATTCGTTTAATTTGGCTTAATTGGTGAAAAAAACTTAAAATTTTACCAAGATAAGTATAAATTATGCGCTTATTAAATCTGTCAATTTCATAAAAATAAATCGCAGCCAAACCTGCAAGGCACTCTACTTCAATGCAATCTCGAGCGTGCTGAACTGTTCTGTCATCCTAGAAGAGCACACATCGTATAAATTTTCGTAAACAATGATATTCAAAGAAGCATTTCAGAACACATTGTAATCTGAAACTTACAGCACAAAGCCTCGAGATCCAATTTATACACCATCTCGTACACAATACACATTAGAATGGATGAATGTTGGAGGTAAATAACCGGTGAAGATCACACACGTCGCTAAATATCCTCCCGGATTGATTGCCTGGCCGTTTGATCCTGAAGTTGTAAAGAGACGATGAAGCATGATGGAATACCATACTCCAGTTATGCTCTTTGAATACTCTCCCTCAATTTGCCTACAGGCATTGAGAAGCACTTCACACTGGCTTGCCAAGCTCTGTTTAAATCAATCATGTGTGTATACATATAGAGAATTCCACGGTTGCCCGAAAGTACGAAGCAAGAAATATCGGTAAACTGTAGTTTGTCAGAAAGAGAATGTCGACACGCAACAATCACATCTCACTTCGTGCCATAAATAAACACATATAATATAAGGGTCACTTAGGAACTTATTGCTATTAGCTCGCGCAAGAAACTATTACCGAAAAACAATGGTGGCGTTGCTGTCTGTTTTGACGTGTGTATGTAGGCACGCCGAGGGAGCGAGAGATGCGGGCCGATGGAAGGACTGTCTCTTCCAAGAAGATTAAAAAATGAGGACATCGCTGTGGAAATAAAGAACGTAGCAAGAGAAAAATTCGAAGCTAATTAAACGCGCAAAATATGTTTACGAATGAAATAATACCGTGCGATACAAGACACGTATTCACATGCAATGGAACAAACTGAAGACGTAATGTAACTATCACAGCGCAAGACTGATTCTATCGATGCTATTTCTCTTCCGACTGTACTCTTGAATATCATTCAAGCTATCTCGTGACCTTTCCTGTCGCCCGCTCTTCCTTATCGCATTGTTTCATTTGCATTCCTTCCGTTGGTATTCCCTGCTTGCGAGACCTATACCAGGTTTAGCCAGAAGACATAAATATGAGAATTTAATAATAAATATGCCTATATCATTATTTGCAAAAGAAGTCTATTATTTTCGACGACAGACTAAATCTTCCTGGTAGTGGATAATTTGGGATCGATATCATGTTTAGAATTTCAGGTAAAAACTCTTGCATTTCAATAAAGTATTGAAGTTTTCACACAGAAAATCAGCCAACGGCGGAAATAAATCATAATCGAAAGTTGAATGTCTAGGCTATAAGCAGTATGCGGTAAAATCCGAATATTTTTCAGTTCTTGAATCTTGAACCGCGACGACATGGTTGTCGAACTGATGAAGAATTAACTTCTGGACACGTATAGCGATTACACGAAACATATTAACCTATACACGATCCAGTTGACTGTCTGGAATAAGTTCTAGGTTGAGAGCCTCCAAATCATACAACATAATCTTATGCCAACTGGGACTATGTCTAAGCTAGGGATTAATTTTTTTTCGTTATACTCGTAGATTATCCATTGCTTTCTTTTCTGCGGATTGCTAAAATGATACTTTTAATCGCATATGATAATCCTTTTCCAATATCGTTTTTGGAGCAGATGACAGCTGATCTGAAACCATCTTCGAGACTGTGCACTAATAAATTCGAACTGCAGATTTCGCAATTAAGGAAAAAGACTATTATACAAAAAAGTATTTTTGATAGTTTTAGGGCGCTTTGTAGTGGTTTTACTTCAATGTACAGCTCTAGCATTAGAAGATGATAGGCTCAACTGAAATTTTTCAGACGTCACTGGAGTTTCTTCCATTCAAACGTTTGAATCAAAGTGATGCATGCATTCTATGTACTATATGACGTTCAATATTTGAGATTTCTTCGACAACCTCTCTTTTAATTATGAAGGTCGCTCTGGACGTGATAATTACAGCATTTTTGAAATGCTACTGGAGTCATAAAATTTAAATTTAAACATTTCATTAAAATCCATTGGCGATAGCTCATGAAGAGCCAAGACCAACCATTTGGCTACTGGCTCACGTACACGTACCTGAGCAGAGGTGAATTATGATCCAAATGGAATGGAGGTATCCTGTGATTAGCACGATGATCCTCCAACCATTATGACTGCTTAAAATATTTCATATTTAAGACAGTTATTTCAGAATGTGTGATCTCCGTGGTGCATAAAAATTCTCAAAAAGTCTCTTTTTCCCTGTCTTGCGGAAGTCGCCAGCAGAGCACAGTGGGCCAGAACGCAAATCTAGCGGGACAAAATTAACAACTTCTCTCGTATCGAACAGATTTTTATTAAACTTTTTACAATAGTTACAGATAACTTATGTTTTTCGTGTACAAACTCTGGTTACATTTGTACGGAGGTACTACCTCTTTACAGTGGATGCATTTATACAAAATTGATAACTTTTCTCGTATCGAAAGTTAAAGCGTTGTTGGCAATTTTAAATAAAGGGTGTCTAATTCGTATGGGTTTATTAATTAATTTATTTGTCAGATTTGAAACTTTGTACAGGTAGCGTATGTTTTTTTTGTGTATACATTCTGGTTACGTTTGTACAAGAGGAACTACCATTTTACAGGAGGTGCATTTATACACAATTAAAAACTTCTCTCGTATCGAACAGATTTTTATGAAACTTTGTACAATAGTTGCAGGTAGCGTATGTTTTTTGTGTGCTAAGTCTGGTTTCGTTTGCACAAGAGGAATTACCTCTTTATAAGGGGTGCATTTATACAAAAATTAATAACTTCTCTCGTATCTAACATATTTTTATGAAACTGTACAGAAGTTAGA
The DNA here is from genome assembly GCF_040183065.1 of Periplaneta americana. NCBI lineage: Eukaryota > Metazoa > Arthropoda > Insecta > Blattodea > Blattidae > Periplaneta > Periplaneta americana. The sequence goes on from NC_091133.1 coordinate 36,555,097, forward strand.
GGTGCATATTTTTTGTGTGAGAACTCTAGTTACTTGTGTACGATATGAACTACCCCTTTACTAGGGGCGTATTTAGACAAAATTAATAACTTCTTTCATATCCAACAGCTTTTTATGAAATTTTGTACAGAAATTACAGAGAGCATATATTTTTTATTTACAAACTCTGATTACGTTTGTATAGGAGGAACTATTCCTTTACTGGGGGTGCATTTATACTATAATTAGTAACTTCTCTCGTATTCAACATATTTTTATAAAACAATGAACAGAATTTACAGATAAAATATATTTTTGCGTATAAACTTTGATTACGTTTGTTTACGAGGGGTGTATTTAGATAAAATTAATGACTTCTATCTAACGGATTTTTGTAAAACTTTGAATAGGAGTTAAAGGTAGCATAATTTTTTTCTCAAAGCCAACTGTCTTGCAAAACACAATTCTTCTTCTGAAGTTTCTCAGGGAAGGTACTTTATCAGTCTGCACTTAATATTGACACTAACTTCATGAAAATATTTACGCGGTCTTCCTACTTTTGAAAAATTGCCTCAGTGGCATAAAGTGTTTTCTATAATTTTGTCATGCTAGCAGGAAATTTTACTTCACAATTTAACCAAACCCGGCGTTTCAATAAAAACGTACGTTAGTTCCTATCCAACTGTTTTCAGAACTTCCGAAAAACAGATTTAGCTTTTTGTATTTTGGTAAGTTCAAAACTAGCAACACTGCAGTCCTGTAATCTATTTTTTTTTCTGTACATAATCGCATAGTTAATAATTTAAAATGCCACTTTTTGTTCTTCAGTACTTCAAATAATTCCATACGGGATGTAACAGGCAAATCACTTTTCCCTCTGCGCGACATAATCTCGCCTGATATAAATTAATATATCGATATTGTATGAATAAATTACAAGCAAGAATGATAAAAATAATGAGAACAAACTTAACACGTCATTTAGTACATTTATTATTATAATAGTGTATTTATTCATAATAAACACAAAATTATTATTTTTTCTTCAATGATTGTCAGTCATCAGCATATCAGCATGCATAGACGAGTTTCTGTTTTCCATCCAATACTTTTTGTGTTAAAAGATGCTACATAACTTAAGCCAAAAGTGACAATAGAAATTTAACATTTAATCCTTCGCATTGTCGAACACACATCTTTCTTTCTTTCTTTCTTTCTTTCTTTCTCTTTCTTTCTCTCTCTCTCTTTCTTTCTTTCTTTCGCACTGAATAACTGTCTCGCACTACATGCAAAGTCAGTCGCCTGCAGTTCCAACTTTACGATAATATGGTTTATTATAGTTTAGATTACAGATTATGAAGGTTCAGTATGTTTATAATGCTAGGTCATCAACAAAATTCATTTTCAAGAGGGTGGCCAAAGTTAATTTTGTCCCCCTAGATTCGCCTTTCGGCCCACTGTGCAGTGAGTTCGTAACTGCTTTGACGACATCATCAATATCAGAAGTTCTGTCTTCGAAGCCAATATTTGATGGAAAAAATGGAGCTATGTCATTATTTTATAGTGAATATATGGCAAGATAGTTCATAGAAATTTTTCAGAGCATTTTCATGCCAAGTTGCGATGTAGAGCGTTGCTTTACCACGCGAGTTTCTTTTCTTTTTTTTTTTTTGGGTCATATTACTTGGACTCGTATAAATCATGTCTTTCAAAATTCTTCCTAATTGTCATTGTAGTACAAGATAAATCCTATATCAGGCTGCCTTTCAAGCTAACCCTCTTATCACACCAGCCAAAAGCTATGACTTTAAATAGACGTAATATATATCACATTCCAAAACGTAATGCTACCAGATGTTATCCTCCATTCTATACACTACCGGTCTTACTAATAAAAACTCTGATACAGCAGTTCAACTGCCTTATAGGCCTACTTACACAGTGAATTGCTCGTTTATAAGTCGTATGTAAATTCCTGACTAATAATCACTATATTCGTCGTGTATAACAATGAAACTGTTATAGAACTACGTCATAGTTTCGTTATTATTTTATTAAAAAAATTATAGGTTCTTTAACGACACTCGCAACTGCCGAGGTTATATAGCGTCACCGGTGTGCCGGAATTTTGTTCCGCAGGAGTTCTTTTACATGCCAGTAAATCTACTGACATGAACCTGTCGCATTTAAACACATTTAAAATGCCATCGACCTGGACCGAGATCGAACCCGCAACCTCGAGCACAGAAGGCCAGCGTTATACCGATTACGCTACCCAGGCCGACTTATTTTATTACGAAAGGTAACAAAATAACAAATTCTTTATTGCATCCGATAGGTGCTCCTACTGACAAAGTCCCTGTACTCATAATATGAGAAAATATTATATAACATTTATTGCTCAGAAACTATGTGCATAACTAATGCATAATGTGTTAGGATGCTGCTGTAGATCGCAATATGAGTGGAAATGTTCTCAGTTTCCCTCCAAGCAAATATTCACGCTTCTCGACATTGCCAGAGTGATAGCGATTTTCTTCATACTTCATCCTGCCTAAAGAATGACATGATTTAAATAACCTAATTTCGACGACACCTCCATTAACATTTCTGACACATATTTTAGTGTTAATGTTTCTCTCATACAATGTTCTGGAAAATAGCTCTCCTGAAAGGATTCAATATATAGAGTTTCATTTGTTTCCCCAGATCACAGAGTCGCTACGTAATTCCAAAACGTCGGATATTTCTTCGTCGGCTGTTACATGTTGCTAAAGCCCAAAACTTCCGCACCACTTCGAACGCCGTGAAAGTACGGATTCATACTTTATATTATTTAATGCTTATTTCAAGCGTTTCACTATAATATTTTTCATTTACGGTATATTATGTTCCAAAAGTGATAGTTTTTAATTTTCCGCCGATAACTTCATTTCAAAATATTTTGATAAATTTTATAATTTCAATGTTCCGCTTCATACGCTGTTCATCGAATTGGCTATTAGAAGCCTAACTTACGAAAGGAACTCCGAACATAATGTCCATTATATCTTATTTTTCGTATATGTCTGTGAAAACGAATTCTAAAAGTTATGCAGTGCGAAAGTGAAATAACCCTGCAGATATTTAAAGCGAATAGCTCATGTTGTATGTAACATAAAGAGTGTAGGCTAATATCATATTGGTGGAAAGTCCATAGTTCTCTCAGAATTTTTTTTATGTTGAACACTCTCTTATTCGGTAACTACTGTGAGTAGGATCGTGATTTTTGTCCATATCAATAGAAAATCTAATAATGAATCATTTCTCTCTCTGGCGTATTTCAATAGCGTGAACGGTTTTAGTGTAAATTTAATTTGAAAACCTATAATTTTAAGCCACTGCAAGGTGAGTGGTGAGTCGTAAAATCGACTGCGACATGTTCTTCTGGTTAAGGATGCAGCAGATTCAAGCGAACAGATGCCATCGATCTGAGGAGGCCGCAGAACAACATCACAGGAAGGCGGAGATCGGGTCTGCAATCAGGACTGGATGCTATGGCTGAATCGATGCGATGACACCATGCAGTGAATCATGCGCTTGAAGAGCGATACTAATGGACTTCAACTATGATTCCAACATAAGGAGGTTGCACAATAAGCCTAAACTGCAGTGCTTGCGTACGGGCCCTCCTCCGAGAAAAAAAAAAACATAAAAACTATCAAGTGATTCTAATTATTTCATTTTTTGCCATACATCCACCAATAGGCCTAAATGTAGACTATTAAAGGGATTCATTCATTCATAGTTTTCTGCTCAAGGACAGGTCTTTCCTGCAAACCCACCATTCTTCAATCGTCCCTATTTTCCGCTTCCTCTAAGTCTCTTCAAAGTAGCATAATACTGCTGTTATACGCGCATAACAAGAGAGTCTTTAGAACTAGTGACGTCAAAACCTTCACGAAAGAGCGACTTTCTTATTACAAGCATCTCGCTTAGTCTGTTGTGATATTTCTGCAGTGCCTGTAGCGGTACAGTTCAGACGAAAATCACAAAAACATAATAGGGGAGACTGTTGTACCTTTAAACACTTTACACATTTTATTTTTTTTAATTTTGGGAAATGAAATTTGTTAAATGAAAAAATGCTTGAAATAATTATTGAAGATTCCTTTACAACTCCCTATATGTATTTTCCTGTTTTACAGATCTATTAAGGATGGAACAAATAAAATGAAGGGATATGTAATGTGTTCAAAGGTACAACAGGATCATGTACCTTGGAACTTACACTCTTGTAAGTTGGAACACATGGAATATAGGGGGGGGAATACAGCTGTAAAAACTGGCGATCATATTTAAAATGTATTTGCAATCATAAACCAGAGCAGGCTTCTCTGATTTAGATTTTATTTCCTGGAGAAGCAATAACTGCTTCAACAGCTTTCTTGAAGACATTCGAATCAATTGGGGACCTCTTTAATTCCAGACTTACTTCGTGACATGACCTTAAAATAAAAGAAAAACAAAAACCGATAGTATCGTGTAATTTGGAACATGTTCCATGGTACAAGATGTTTTGTGTTCAAAGGTACAAGAGGGTGCACGTTTAAACAAATATGGCTCCGAAAACTAAGAGAGTCAAATAAATCATGGAAATTAAAATGTGTTATTACTCACTAGATGATAGGGAACACACCGTACTTGAAAGATATTAACAAATGCAATCTGGTTTGGTCAACATACGTCAATGAACGAAATATTTACTTCTGGTACTAAAAAAAATTCTTTTGTCTACGGAACTCACACTTTGCAATAAATCAAACCGAAACTACGACCAGAGCTACTTAGCGGCTTTCTCTACAATCTACTTCAGTTTGAGTTCTCTAGGTAGCAGCAAAAATTAAAAAAACAAAAAATGTTCAAAGGTACACTATGCTAAAGGTACAACAGTCTCCCCTACATACTTTTATTTCTTATCCTAATCAGCTTCTCGCTAGTATAATCTTCTTTGACAACAACTATGTATATAATAACATTTAATTTAAAACTTTATTCTACGTACGGTAACACTAAAAGCAGAAGCATACATTTGGTTCTGACTTTGAATAAATCACTACTGCGTGTTGTTAATTTCAAATAAAGATTATATACATTTATAACTAGAAATATTGATAGGCCACGTTTAGTAACTAGTTCTGAGAGCATAGAAGTGGGGTTAGGGGAAGTTAACCTCGCGACCTATGCGTACGATATTCTGACCTGAGATAACATTCAGTATCATCCATTCAAAAATATTTCCGCTCCATAGTCTACTTAGATCTTTTATTAAATATCTGTCTCTGTGCAACGTCACAGTTTGGGTTTAGCGGGAACAGAGATAGTCTTTTAATACTATGCTAAAAAGCCTGGGATTTCTGCGGAAGAGATTACAGGATCGAAGACTAATTCGAGAACGACCGAACATTATTGATTGGCTTTGCAGGAATATCACAAATGTTAAACGCTTTAGAGCAGAGCAAAGACAAATATTTTATCTATATGAGTCTTGAATAGACACCGATTTGACTTTCCAAAAATGGTGGCAGAAAGGAAAAGATGTTAGAAGGAAACAAGTCCAAAAGCCTTATAATAGTAGATGTAGGTTCCGAAACTGGATTTATTGATGGTGAATGGTCTTCTCATTTATAAAGGTGGTTCAACTACTGGTGACTACCACTGAGAAATGAAATTCACCACCGTCGAGAAATGGTTGAGGGAGCGAGTAACTCCAAACTTGCCACCTGTCTCTATTACAGTGCGAGTCTATTATGGACGAAATAATTCGATTGAGTGGAGATGATGGAAGTGGTAGTGATGGTAGTGGAGTGAACGTATAATGCTAGTGATAACTCTGTCTTAGCTATGCCTTTGGAGTGGAAAACACACTGTTTTAAGTGAAAATAATAACATTTATATGTAAGTTATACTGTATATATATATATATATATATATATATATATATATATATATATATACATACAAATAATTGGGGTGTACTATAAGCAGTAATATGAGCTGTTGTCAGGAAATCAAAAGGAGGATAGCAATGGCAAAAGAAGCTTTTAATAAAAAAAGGAGCATCTTCTGCCGACCTCTGCAAAAAGAACTAAGGAACAGACTAGTGAAATGCTTTGTGTGATGTGTGGTATTGTATGAGGCAGAAACATGGACGTTATAACGAAGTGAAGAGAAGAGACTAGAAACATTTGAAATATGGATATGAAGAACAAATAAGCGTGTGAAATGGACAGACAGAATAATAAATGAAGCTGTACTGAAAAGTCTGGGTGAAGAAAAACAATGCTGAAACTGATCAAGAAGAGACAACATTAAGATATGATCATATTCGGAGGCTGAGGAAGGCAGAAAGTAGGAAAGATTTGAGATTATTGGGTTTGTATTGAAAGACTTACCCTTGAGCAGAAAACTATGAATATTATATACAGTATATATTATATTATATATGCTCAGTGTGTGTATATATATATAATTTTACAGAATGTAAAAAAATGGCATTAACTGCTAATTCACAAAATATCCAAGTTAGGTAGTCTATGTCTCTATTTGTATTTTACATTGCTTGAAGTTTAATAACGTCGTAAGGAATGTGTGCAGTACGCAATATTTTCGACAATGAGCTTATAATCAGAAATGAAGATTTGCCACTACATTCTTGTTCTTATCGGAATAATACGTTAGTACTAACTATTGCAGAATGTTGTCAATATATTTCGCTTATCGCGATTACGTCATAATCAGGACTAGGGAGTCCAGCTCGCTACTGAACGCGACCCTACAGTATTATATATTTCGTAAGCATAAAGTGACTTATAAATACTGCATATTTATAAATTTCTTATAGTAGTTTAGGAAAAATCGCTCAATACAGACAGAGAGACAGACAGACAGATAGTGACTTGAAAAAAAAAGCCATTTTTCTTTCTGGAATGCTGAAAATGAGTATTTTCGTAACCATTTGGAAAAGAGTTTCGCAACATTACAATACTTTCATTTTATTTTTCGTGCAAGGAGAAAGTAACACTGAGGATGTATGAAGGACAAAATCTTACAAAATGAAGAATATTATGTGGACCGAGATGGCTGGAGAAAGAGAAAGGTCTTTCTATAAATACGTCAAAGATTACTCGGTGTTAATAATAATAATAATAATAATAATAATAATAATAATAATAATAATAATAATAATAATAATAATAATAATTTGTATTTTAAACAAACGAGACAGGTACTTCACACGTTTGATTCAATTTAAATCACATCTAACACCTTCCACACAAGTCAAATATTTAGGAATTATTATGGATCAGTATTTACGTTGGGATAAAAAAAAATTGATTTTGTGTGTACGAGTATAAGAAAGACAATTTATAAATTTATAATACTTCGAAATTTTATCACTAAGGAGGCATTGAGAATAATATTTTTAGCTTTAGTACAAACATTAATACAATATGATATAATAAATTGGGGTGGAGTAGCATCATCTGTACTTAATCCATTAGTTTTATTACACAGAAGATTAATAAAAATTTGTCTGACCAAAAATGTGGATTACCCAACAAATTTAATTTGTACTGATTTTAAAGTATTAACTATTGAAGAAATTTATAAATATAGTTTACTAACTTACTACCACAGAAATCAAATAAAACATAAATCTAATCGACATGAATAACGTACTCGAAGACAAAAGTCTACTTTCCCATTAATTGAGCCTAAAGTCATACAAGTGCAGCTCTTAAGCATGATGCTAGTTTCGGCCCAAGACTTTATAATAAAATTACAAACCATTTTCCAAATTTGAAATATTTTAAAATTGAAGTTTTTATAAAAGAAATTTATAAAATTATTTATGATATGTAATATTAAGAAATGTATGTATTTTTATCTTTTATTTCTGTTGAGTATATTCATGTTTTTATTGAATATCACTGGTTTCTGTCTGGTTGTCAATTTATATTAAATGTGTTCTTTTCTCTCTTTTTCCCTTTCTTCTTTTTTGATCTTGTGTGTTATTTATTGGTTTGAATTAAGTTACTTACTGTATTTAGTAAACCGTCCTTGTAAATTTTATGTTATATTATTCGCTAAGACAATGAGGATGTATGTATGGCTAGAAACATTTTTGTTTTATAATTATAATTTGTATTCACTAGCTACCTAGCTAGTTAAATAAAATAGTGTAAGTGCGTAAACTGAATTCTGGAAGGCAGTATAATGATGATCGCTGGTATATTATCATGAGTGTAATATGTAGCATTCACATTACGTACAATTTCTTCATATAGGGTAGTGCGAATTTGAATGGGTATTGCACTACTCCCCCCCCCCCCCCGCCTCCAATATTCCGCACGGGTTTTCCCAACAGTCTCGTAGTGTGTGAGTCTGCAATAACTCTTTCAAGAATTCACTTGATGGACTGGCATAGAACGACCTACATTCCCTGCCAGTTTAAATTTTCACCTGGGAATATAGATATAAATCGTTTATCTCCTCCGTGATTGAAGAGATCTCATATGAAAGCTGGGTGAAATGATGAGTTAGTTCAAACGATTACAAATGTTATTAAAGTCTCTAAGAAATTTAATATTCTGACGAAAAATCAGCGAAGTACTTCTCCATAAAACTTAATAGTACTTCTTCTTTATTCACTATACCTTAAGTTTTATGACTCACATTAGCTGTAGCGTAAGTAAGAATAAGAGTATGCATATAAAACTGTAAACATTATGAAGGAACTATTCTAAGATACAATTTCAAACGAGAGAAATGTAGAGGGGATTATACGAAAAAAGTTGGTATCGGACTTTTCATATTTTTCACGAAAAAAAAAATACAAAACGATTGGAGCTATCTTCTTCTTCAGGCGTCAAAAATAGTTAGGGTAGAGTAGCATAAATTGCACCGCTTCCTAAATCGCACCACTGCAAGTTTAAAACAAATTACTATAGTAGTGTGGCAGCTAGTGGTATTGTTACAATCTACCATATGGACTTCCACCATGCCACTTTATTTCTGCCACTTCTTTGTGTCAGCAGCGTGGTGATAGTGTATCTAATATAATCGCTCAGGTGGATGTATATTTAGCTAACATTTTGTAACTAAATAATGGATTTGTATGCAAAGGAATCCATAATCTTAAGATGTTATTCGTTTAAAGAGGTATTAAAGAACATTTAACTTAGTAGGATTTTCGAACATGTGGTGATTATAGGCTAGAATGAAGGAAATAATAACTTATGGCGTAGTTTCTCAATTCGCACCACTCTGTAGGTGCCTAATTCGCACCGATATGAGCAACTGTAGCAATTCTAATCGTACAAAAGAAGGCCCCAAAAATTTTAACTGAACTAGGAATGCATCAGGTGGGTGCAATATCAAGTGATGAAAATAGCGTTAATACAACAAAGTGTGTGTTGTACAAGCGCACCAGGTATTTTGTGCCACCTGTGATAATTTTTAAACGTCAAACAGTGCACCCTTCACTAACAGCTGGTGCTCCTCCAGGATCGTTATTTGTGTGCTCTTGAGTCAGGTTAAATCAACAGTATTTGTCGAATAGCTCAAACATTTTATTTGCCACTCAAACCTGCCATAGAAAAAAGTGCTGCTTCTGTATGTCCACCTATACGACCCATTCCAAAAATTTAGAAGCTAGATTATCTCGGGAAAATGGTATGCTCCTGTTTCAGCTTCCTCGTTATAATACTAATAGGCTCAGCCTTTAGATGTTTGTATCTTCAAATCATTTCAGACAGCTATGTCATGAAGCAGTACTTAGGTGGCTTCGAGATAATCGTGGAGAAAAGGTGACGCAGTTTACAGTCTGAACTGCCTGGTGAAGCACATGGCAAATGTATAACAATAAAAAACGCATTTAGAAAGTTAAAATGTTACGTAATTTACGCTCTATTTTTCAATTTCATTTGAAGATGCGTTACTCTCTTTCATTAATTTCAATAAACTTGTAATTTGCATTTATTACATTATTCATATTAAATACTCTTCAATATGTTCAATATTAAAAGCTTTCCTTCATCCTGTTCCCTGCAGATAAAGAGGTGCGATTTAAGACATCGCAGGTGCTATTTAGGAAACTAGTTGCCTAAATGGCACCACTGACATGTGTTTCGAAAATGTCATTTTAATTTAAAAATATTAAATCAAATTCAAGGATTCTTTTTTTATATCAAAGGTAAATGTTCTGGGAATGTATCTCTGTAAAGGAATGCAGAAAATAAAAACTGTATTGTTCAATAAAAATTATAAATGCTAAAGTGGTGCGATATAGGCAAACTTACCCTACTAGGAAAAATGTATCATTCTTGTTGGGATCACTATGAAAACTAAATCCGGCTGAATGACTCATTTATCCATTCTGTATTGGTCCAGACCTGTAAAATGGCTTATTTCTTTTACTCTGTTTTACCAACTAAATATTGAAGATCTATTCCTTGAAACGGTGTGTATTCTTTAAATTATATTTTTGTTTCTTCACCATCAATGGAATAAGTTCAATTGAAACTTCGATTGTATTTAACACATAAGAAAACACTAAAACGAACTAATATAATTTTCATGATGTCGTGATAGTCGGTTAAGATAACGAAGTTTAAAACATGTCAATAAGTAGCCTATGTTAAAATTTATGTTCTGCTTGTGACAGTTTATTCCAAATTATATTGGTATAATTTATTTTCAGTAAGTTTTACTTTCAATGACCATATAAAGGACAGCTTCTATGAGGAATTGGAACACACTTTTGATCAGCTATCTAGATATCACATGAAAATTTTATTGGGGGATTTCAATGCTAAAGTAGAACGGGAGGATAATTTTAAACCGACTATTGGAAAAGGGAGCCTACATGTAACTAGTAATGATAATGGGTTAGGTTATTAAAAAAATGTAATTGTCAAAAGTACATTTCCCCATAAGGATATACGTACATAAATATAGTTGGACTTCTCCAGATGGATTGACACACAACCAAATAGATCACATATTGATATATCAGGTAGAAATTTCAAATAGGTTTGCCACTTTAGGAAGTTCCGATGAAGTTGAGGAAGAATTAGATATTAATAGCATGTGGGAAAATATCAGAGGTAATATCAAAATTGCAGATGAGCAGAGCATAGGTTATTATGAAACTAAGAAACAGAAACCGCGGTTTGATGAAGATTAATGCACGGTAGTAGAAAGAAAGAAACGGACAGAATTGAAATTCTTACAGGATCCAGTTGAGGCGAATAAAGATATTTATTTCAATGAAAGACTGGAAGCAAGTCGTACACGTAGGAATAAAAAGAGAGATTATTTGAAGGAAAAACTCAATTAGGTAGAAACAAGTAGTAAGAATAAAAACATTTGAGATTTATATAAAGGTATAGGGGAATTTAAGAATGGATATCAGACAAGGGTAAATGTGATCAAGGATGAGAATGGTGACTTGCTTACAGACTCTCATTCAATCCTGAACAAATGAAAAAAACTATTTTAGTCAACTACTAAATGTACATACGCCAAATAGAAATAATCGGAACGAAATTCAAATACAAAGTGCTGAGCCATTTATACCCGAACCCATACTTTCTGCGGTAATTGCGATAGAAAAGCTAAAAAATTACAAGTCTCCAGGTATCGATTAAATTCCAGCAGAATTAATACAAGAGGGTGGAGCGCATTATCTAATGATATTTATAAGCTTCTACTTAATATTTGGGAAATTGTACCAGAACAATGGAAGGAGTCCATAATTGTACTTATCTTCAAAAGGGGGACAAGACTAACTGTAGTAACTTTCGATAAATGTCACTTTTGTTGATGTCGTACAAAAAATTTTGTCCAATATTCTTTTGAGAAGATGAAATTATTGGAGATCATCAGTGTGGCGTAATAGATCGACTATTGATCAGATTTTTTGTATTCGACAGATATTGGAGAAAAACGGATGTATAAGGGTACAATACATCAGTTATTCATAGATAAAAAAAAGGCATATGACTCGGTTAAGAGAGAAGTTTTATATAATATTCTTATTGAATTTGGTATTCCCAAGAAACTAGTCCCATTAATTAAAATGTCTCAGTGAAACGTACAGCAGAGTTCGTATATGTCAGTTTCTGTCAGATACTTTTCCAATTCACTGCGAGCTAAAGCAGGGAGATGCATTATCACCTTTACTTTTTAACTTCGCTCTAGAATATGCCATTAGGAAAGTTCAGGATAACAGGCAGGGTTTGGAATTGAACGGGTTACATCAGCTTCTTGACTATGCGGATGACGTGAATATGTTAGGAGAAAATCCACAAACGATTAGGGAAAACACGGAAATTTTACTTGAAGCAAGAAAGCGATCGGTTTGGAAGTAAATCCCGAAAAGACAAAGTATATGATTATGTCTCGTGACCAGAATATTGTACGAAATGGAAATATAAAAATTGGAGATTTATCCTTCGAAGAGGTGAAAAAATTCAAATATCTTGGAGCAACAGTAACAAATATAAATGACACTCGGGAGGAAATTAAACGCAGAATAAATATGGGAAATGCGTGTTATTATTCGGTTGAGAAGCTCTTATCATCCAGTCTGCTGTCCAAAAATCTGAAAGTTAGAATTTATAAAACAGTTATATTACCGGTTCTTCTGTATGGTGTGAAACTTGGACTCTCACGCTCTTATCATCCAGTCTGCTGTCCAAAAATCTGAAAGTTAGAATTTATAAAACAGTTATATTACCGGTTCTTCTGTATGGTGTGAAACTTGGACTCTCACTCTGAGAGAGGAACATAGGTTAAGAGTGTTTGAGAATAAGGTGCTTAGGAAAATATTTGGGGCTAAGCGGGATGAAGTTACAGGAGAATGTCGTAGTAGGTTAATAAACGAAGTGCATCTGAGTAGTAATAGTAGTAGTAGTAGTAGTAGTAGTGGTAGTAGTAGTAGTAGTAGTAGTAGTAGTAGTAGTAGTAGTAGTAGTAGTAGTAGTAGTAATAGTAGTAGTAGTAATACTAATAATAATGTTGATGATGATAATGATAATAATAATAATGATAATAATAATAATAATAATAATAATAATAATAATAATAATAATAATAATACAAGTAAGAATAGTGATGATAAAGCTTTGTCTATTAGCCGTGTAAAATTTATATTCTTAAGAATTACAATAATGTAAAAATTGGAAATTTATCGTTTGAAGAGGTGGAAAAATTCAAATACCTGGGAGCAACAGTAACAAATATAAATGATATTCGGAGGAAATTGAACACAGATTAAATATCTGTTATTATTCGGTTGAGAAGATTTTATCATCCAGTCTGCAGTAAAAAAATCTGAGTTAGAATTTATAAAACAGTTATATTACCGGTTGTTCTTTATGGTTGTGAAACTTGGACTCTCACTTTGAGAGAGGAACATAGATTAAGGGTGTTTGAGAATAATGTGATTAGGAAAATATTTGGGGTGAGAATGGAGAAAGTTACATTAAGTAAGTAAGTAAGTAAGTAAGAGTTACAGTAATTTTGAGTCAACTACTGAGCTGGTGCTGTTGTTTTCAATGATGATGAGGTGGTGATAATGCTGGTGGTGGTGGTGGTGGTGATGATGATGATGAAAATCTACAATTGGGTATATAAAATATTCTTCAAATTTCTTTTAATCTAGTATACTTTATATAACTATACAGACATTATTTTAAAGTTTGATATGCTTCGTAGTGACGTTGCAATGGCCGATGTACAGCTAGTACAGTACATGATGCACGGTGTAGTCTATCTAGGTCGTACATTAGAATGAGATTAGATCAGCATGCTCGTTTCCAATTACACGAAATTGAATCTTTTATGAGGTTCATTGTATATTGCCCTTTGTATTTTAATAACAATTAATTTACGATATCTATTATACATCATACATTTAATGTACAATTATAAAAAAAAACCAGAACCTGATGTCTATTAATGGCTTTGTGTCTGCTCGCATGATATTGGATTTAAGAGCACGGGCAATATTAATACATAAAATATCTGTTTAATTAAAGCAGGAAATTGTAAAAGTCCAATTGTAATTTCACGTAATAGCAAAGCTCACAGAATTGGAATACACGTTCTGGAGTTGAGAATGGGTGAAACTTGAGCGACATCTGCAGATATTGTCGTTAATTAATAACAAACCCACTTATAAATCTGAATTATGGCAATTTATTAGCTAAACATATGTGTTTGCTACTCTGTTCAGATCTAGAAGCGACTATTCATTAGTCTGTTTCTCTTGCTGAAATTAGAGAGGGGCTGAGTGGATATGACATGTGCCGCCAACATATTTCATTGTCTGACTCCACTGACACAGTATCGCGAGAGGGTTGTCCAAATTATCATGGCCTAGGCTTTAGTAACATTACAGTACATTAATATTTTAATTTTGTTTATAAAATATAGGTCTATTATAATATTAAAATTTGGTACTTCACTCTGGTTAAAGTTATTATCAGCGATCACGGGTTCGATTCTCGTGACGGAAATGCAGACTTCTCTCTCTTTCATAACATCTGCTTGTGGCCCGGTTTCGTGTTTTATGAAACGTAGGTCTTAAGCCATAATGACACAAGTTGCGTCAGAAGGAAAAAGTAAGTAAGCGCCAAAATATGGATTTTAATGTGGTAGATTCATAGGCCCATATATAGAATTTTATCCTTCCGAATTACAGGTATGAATAACTGCATATATATGTTCGATATTCAAACATTACAGTACAATTAATATTTTAATTTTGTTTATAAAATATAGGCCTTGCATAATGTTCTGTATGGTTGTGAAACTTGGACTCTCACTTTGAGAGAGGAACAGAGATTAAGGGTATTTGAGAATAAGGTTCTTAGGAAAATATTTGGGTCTAAGAGGGATGAAGTTACAGGACAATGGAGAAAATTACACAACGCAGAACTGCACGCATTGTATTCTTCACCTGACATAATTAGGCATATTAAATCCAGACGTTTGAGATGAGCAGGGCATGTAGCACGTATGGGCGAATCTAGAAATGCACATAGAGTGTTAGTTGGGAGACCGGAAGGAAATAGACCTTTGGGGAACCCGAGACGTAGATTGGAGGATAATATTAAAATGGATTTGAGGGAAGTGGACATGATGATAGAGAGTGGATTAATCTTGCACAGGATAGGGACCGATGGCAGGCTTATGTGAGGGCGGCAATGAACCTTCAGGTTCCTTAAAAGCCATTTGTAAGTAATATTAAAATTTGGCACTTCACTCTTTTTAAAGTTATTTTGTGCTAAGTTACGAAATTAGCTGCTACGGGTTCGAGTCTCGTGACAGAAATGGAGACTTCTCTCCCTTTTATAACATCTGCCTAAGAACCTGGTCTCGTGTTTTATGAAACGTAGGCCTTAAGCCATAATGACACAAGTTGCGTAAGAAGGAAAAATGAATTAAGCGCCAAGACATGTATTTTAGATGATGGTTTAGGCCTATTCATAGACCCATATATAAAATTTTATGTTTCCGAATTACAGGTATGAATAACTGCGTATATTTGTTCGATATTTAAAGGACATATAAGTCATAAAGCTGTGTGCAAAATGGAACATTCATCTCACTATATCTCAAACTGGAGATTCTGGACTTCCTTCCTTCTGGCTTCCGAGGCAAGACATGACCAGACAGTTCAACTATTTCTTACTCTCTGGCATTAGTTCAAAATCCTTATGGCGATCAAGGTACAGCTCAAGCATTTTGTCAAGACACTCGCGATGTGCAGTAAGGGATAAGCGTTTGTGTTAAGGGGGTAGGAGTAGAAGGGAAGGTCGGTCGTATGTCTACCGAGTTCAAGGTAAAGGCTAACCCATTCCTCCATAATTCTAAGTAGACTCATCCGATCTCGTGCGCAGCTCTGTAGGAAGAGTGGGGGAGTGTCTTGACAAAATGCATGAACTGTAATGAACTGCTGAAGTGTGATTAATAAAGTGACATTTATTTCTACTCGGTAGTGGCAAGCCATGCAGTTTTGACACAACGGTAAGGCTACGATCGTTGGTTAAAATTCTTTGTAGGGCGTGGATGTTTGCTCATTGTTAATATGATGTCTCGTGTTGTGTTAGGAGGAGTTTGGAGTCTTGCTGATCTCACGACACGACAGTCCCGGCGTTTGTGTGTATAACTACTATTCGGTCTCGAGAACTTATTCGGAAGTAGATCAAGGTCCTCTGGGCTGTAGGACTTTCGGAATACTTGTTTAGGTAGGCCTATTCTTTTGCAGCAAACGGAAATTTGGAATTGTTTTCACACAACTACAAAATACCGTATCGTACAAAATTACAGTGGTGCAACAGCTGCAACCCGGCGATCTTGTTTGTATTCAGGTGTCGATTTGGACAGTGTGCTGCAAGGTGCGTGGCGGAGAATTTAGGCCTATTCCCAGTATCCTCCTAAAATTTTCTTATGAGACTTGGTTACATCTCCATGACTGTGTACATTTCAAAAGTAATCAACATCGTAACTCCATTAATTCTGAATACCTCAAACATGAAACGCCGTCCGTGATGTAATTTGAGACATTAGTGATGAGAGATTATTACAATTAATTTTCTTTTAGGACTTCGCTAATACCAGGGTTGGGACTTTATGCGTAAAAAACGTTATTTACATTACAATAAATACACGTAAATAATGCGTAATTAACTTAATAAATGTAAAATACGTAAAAAGACCTCCAAGAACTTTTATTTTTAGTCTTCTTTTGTTCAGTTTGTGATGAAAATTTACCGTTTGAACTGCCAACAAGCCTAGCATATAACTCGAGGCTACCAATTAATGTTAAAAAATGGAGACCTTAAGAATATTTAGCAATTCATACCGGATGAATTGAAAGGTTTCTACACAGAACTGTACACATGGCCTACAACCAACAAAGAGAGTAATTCCAGTGGAAGAGAAGATTGAAAAATAAGTTTATTAATGTTCTGACATACAAGAAGTCTATTCAGCCATGCTTCCCAACTCGTTGATGATTAGTCTTTAATCACATAAAATTTGGACAATTACTACATTTAATGAGTTATGTTTAAATCATAATCTTTACCTTAAACTGTTGTACTATAAAAAGGCCTTTATCACTAGAATCGTTTATTTTCAAAACGCCACAAGTGACAAAAACAAAACTTTCGGGAAATCAATAAAAATTGTTTAGTTTAATTCATTTTATTTTAAGTGTGAAAATGTATTTAACAAGTGATATTAGTTGTTAAATGTTAGGTTTATTCATTATTAGTTGTGTTTTATAATATATATAAAATCCCTCCAAAAATTAATTAGTTAGGATGTTATGGGGGTTTTCCAACAAACAAACTGCGTAATTCCTATTTTCCTAAGTATTAGAGTGAATTAAAGTATGAACAAATGTTATAATATATGTAAAAACTACAGTATAAAATCCCAAAAAAATTCTGCTGCAACAGACATTTTTCTTAACAGGACTTAAAAGGAATGAAGTAATTGATGTTTAGGTTGTCAAAATCAATAAATGTTAGTTTATTACTCCGTGTATAAAAGTCTTCCACATTATGTATTTTACATGTAAATTACACGTAAAATACGTACAGGTAATTTACTCGCCCAATCCTGGCTAATACTAATGCTAATGCAAATAGATATGTGACAATGATTTTTCATTTTCCTGGTCAATTAACACAAAAGGAACCGTAATTTTATCAATATTCAACACGATTCCTTCATAACACTTACTTTTATAGTTTCGGTGCACGGACTTTATTAATGTTTAACTACAGACCTATAATAGTATATTATGCAACGAGCCTATAATGGTAGTAATTAAGACGCGAATATCTTCATGAAACGACAGTAAGCGAGTTTCATAATTTTCATACAAGCGTTTTAAGTACCATTATAGCAAGATGCATACGATTGTTTTTGTTCGACCATAATTCTGTGGATTGGTTCTAAAAGGGCCAATGTCAATTTTTTGCACTTTTGAGTTATATACACTTTCGAGCTTATCTCGGTCTGTTCTTCCATATAATAAAAGGGCCAATGTCTGCTGCAGTTAACGTGGAAGGTACAGAGCATTCACAAGCCAATGTCATAGGTTCACTGTACAAAATAAGGAAACTTCAAACCCATTTATCTCAAAACTAACATTTTTGACATTGGCCCTTTTAGAACCAAGCCACAGAATTAAATGTGTAAGTTTTGAGTTTTTACAAATATCTTACTTACCATGTGATAATGAAATGGTGAACATGCGTGTATTTTCAGCGAGTTCTCGACTATTGCAACAGATGGCACGAGGGGAGTGTCTTTTCAGCGTGTTCCCGAGTAGTGCAACAGATGGCAGGCATGTACGCCGTATTGATTGATTGGTTTGAAGATTTTAACCTCAAAGCAACACATATTAAAACACAGCAAATAAACTCAAATTATTAGAATCTTAAAATTAACATGAACAGAGTTTATTTTATTTTAAACACATGTTGCTGATTTGCAGTTTGTGAAATTTATCTGGGGAATGAGTCCCAATGGAATATTTGAAGTTGGATTAATGTTTATTTGAATGATTCGATCGATGTCACTTTCAAAATTCGCGCCTGCTCTCAAGGCTTGCGGGATGTTGCGCATATGATATTAATCAATATCGCATATGCTTAGTTGGAAATCGATACTTGCAATAACCTAATGAATAGCAGTACTTTAATTATGTTATTAAGATGCAGTTGCGTCACATGTAATTGGCGTATTATAGTATGGTCGAATAAAAATAACAATGTGTGTTTCCTATATTCTCTAACAAGCACCATGTGGCTTTTTATCCCTGATGTATTTAAAAATAAAGTGTACAAATAAATCCTTGCATTCTATGGCAACTAAAAAACAGCATCCGTGAAATCACTGCTTCCTTTTCTCGAAGGGAACTGTAGGAAATAGTGAGTAATTTCTTAAAGAGGCTTCAAATGTATTTGAAAAACTCAGGAAATGAACATAAACGTTTATTAAGCAGTATTAATATTACGCAGTTGATATAAACCTTCTCTAATGAAAGTTTTAATTTTCCTAACATTTTGATAAATTCTCTGAATGTGTCTGTCATAAAACCATAATTATTTACTTGTAATTGTGCTCCAAATGTATCTTACTCATATCCATCTAATATGTATCCGTATAACCATATACATATTGATATATCAAAGTAGATTAAATATCGATAAGATTTTGATACATCGATAATCACACCTCTAGTGGAGACAATAATGTATAATGTGAAATAGAAAACGCCGAAGAAAACCAGCTTAGGATATTTACTAGGATTTATGATAACATACCGATTCAATTTAGCATTAAGTACAGGTAATGAAAATAGGTATCAGTTAAGTAGAACTAAGATGATAAGAACTAATGATAATAAAGGGTGTTTATATCGTTCAGAGACAGAAGACAGGACGAAAGGAGTATAACCACACTCTAGTATATACAGTCACGAAGCTTGAGTTGTGAGGGTGCTAGGAGCAATAGACTGTGCCGGTACTATTTCGCATTGTCTGTAATAAGACGATATTAGCAATTCTAGTGGTTAGCAACCATCTATGGATGCATATTTACTACGTATTGAGCTTCGTGACTGTATATACTAGACTGTGGTATAACTGTATTTCTCCGCTATTAATAACTGCATTAATTTGTACTAGTAATAGATGTCAATAAAACTAGTAGATAAATTCTAATAACCGTTTCTGTGTCAATAATGATTATGGAAAAAATTCTCTCAATACACAGCGTATACAGTAGCTGTACCTGATCATTAATTTCCTTAAATTAAATATGGGTTCGTTGCATTTCGTCCAATTAATGGACGCATCTATACTGAGCATATGTTAATTGTGTATTTTAATCTACTTTTCTATGAAATTCAATTTAAATATACATTAACTTGCAAATTGACAGGTAGAGAGACAGTAATTAATATTATTATTAGCTTCTGAATCTAGTGACATTTTTACGACTTGCCTGGCTGTAAAATATTGCAGAAATGACTTAAAATGTTCACTTTACTAGGAATCATCTGAAGATATAGTAAGAATTACAGATACTGAAAAATTCTCATTACTTTATTTTGAGCAAATACAGACTCGTATTACACTTGAAATCAATTTTACACAAAATAATAAGCATTTCTTTAAGAATTAAAGACGGCATTTCCTAAGCTACTTACTAGATTTAGGAAGTAAATTACAAACAAAGTATTATTGATTCGAAACATAATGAAGGAACTGGGCTATTGCAAAATATTAACTTGGTACTTAATAGTTTCTTAGAGACAGGGCAGTCTGGAATATGTTACATCATCTTCTGAACTTAGCTTAAAATATAATAGTATGGTTCGATTGATTTTGTATAGAATAGAAACGCTATAAAATTAAAACTATTATTATTATTTTTAGTATTATTATTATTATTATTATTATTATTATTATTATTATTATTATTATTATTATTATTATTATTATTATTATTATTATTATTATTATTTATGATTCAGTATTTTCAGTACTCTGGAAAGAAGTAATTTTTGTTCTCTTCGCGACATTACGCCTGAATGTGACAGCGATTGCTATACGATACAAATCACAACTTGAGAATAATTGCCCCGGCGTGCAATTTAACATTCCAAGTTTAATTTCTGTGAAGCTTACAATTATTTTAATTCTGATATCAACTATATCTCTGGATCGTTGAGTACATATATGTTCTGAAATCCCAACGAAAAAATCGGGTCGTGTCAGGTCCGGTGATTTCTGGGGCCACACAATTAGACCCACAGCGATAGTTGATACCAAACGCTGTGTGAGACATAGCATAAAGTCGTCGTCATAAAAGTACCAAGAGGAGGTTACGTTTCAGGTAGACGACCGTATCTAACAGGATGTAGCTTATAAATGGATCCGGTGTTCGCAAAAGTGCGATAGCTCAACATTATAACCTTTTACTGTAGAACTTTCCGAACACTATACTATGACGATACCAATGTCGGACTGGTGTAATATTTTGAAACTTGGTAGAATGCATTTTGCTTGTTTTTCTTCTCGTTCATGTGAACTTTTTAAACTTGATCTTCATAACAAGCATGCTCAAAATTTTGTGGTAACTAGGACGCTAAGAAATTTCTACCTTTTAAGATTACATTGCCATTGAATTAATTTAGGTTTCACTTCTAATATACAGTAGTTTTTACAGTTTGTTATATCCACACCCAAACTATCACTGCGTGTGATGTTGTTATAAATATACAAGTTTCGGGCATCCATATTAGGCAATTATGAATTTGTCTGAAACATTTTATCTTAAACAATAAGATAGATTTTGTTCAAGTTTAGTACAAACTAAATTATTAATTTATTAGACAAGCTTTTGTATAAATATTTAAAATGTTTACTCTAATAATGACTGAATTTGTAAAATATGGAGACCGTAAGAAAAATATTGTCTTCGTCATACTCTGCTTCTATGGAATACTCGTAAGCTATTGAACCTGTTTAAACTAAAATACTAGCTTTCTCTTCTTCCTCTATCTACAAAAAAACCTTCTCTTTATGCTGCAAAATTTCTTTGTATATCATTCATCCATAGTTTTCTCTCCAAGGGCAGGTCTTTCACTGCAAACCCAGCATTCTCTAATCTTTCTTATTTTCAGACTTCCTCTTCGTCTCCACATACGAACAATATATCTAAATGTTGTCTATCATCTGATATCTTCTACTGTCTCAAACTTTTCTCCCGTTCACCATTCTTTCCAGTGTATCCTTCAGTAGAAACTTTCTTCTCAGCCAGTGTCCCAGCCAATTTATTTTTTTCTGCCTGTCACTCTTTCTAGCACAGTTTCATTTCTTATTCTATCTGTCCATTTCACACGCTCCGTTCTTTTCCATATCCACATTTCAAATGCTTCTAGTCACTTCTCTTCACTTCGTCGTAATGTCCATGTTTCTGCCCCATACAATGCCACACTCCACACGAAACACTTCATTAGTCTCTTTCTTAGTTCCTTTTTCACATGTCCGCGGAAGATTTTTTTCTATTAAAGGCTTCATTTGCCATTGCTATACTTCTTTTCACTTCTTGGCAGCAGTTCATGTTACTACTTACAGCACATACCAAGTATTTAAAACTATCCACTTGTTGCACTGTTTATTTCGAATTCGTACCTTTACGTTCTTTACGTTTTCTTCCGGGTCTTCGTCTTGCTTGCATTTATCTTCATTCCATACTGTCACAGATGTTATTTAGCTCCAATAGCAAATCTCTTGGTATCACCACCTCTTCTGCTAACGCTGCCATATCATCAGCAAATCTTATGTATTTTATTCTCCTTTCTCTCCTCCTGTGTCCTGAAAACTTTTCGTCACTAAATTCTCCAAGTAGATGCTGAACAGTGTTGTACATAAAGGCATCCTTGTCATACTCCTCTCTCTCTCTATATTCCATTTCCCTCTGACATTTCTTCTCCTATCTGCACTGTGATCCCTTTTTTCTTTTAAGAAAAAAAGAAAGTCCCTATCCAGAATATTCGCGGATTCCCAGAATGAGCTTGGGGAAGCCCAGGGGTTCGCGGACCCTACTTTGAGAATCACTGGTTTAGGAGATAATATTAAGCTCCTCAGTCTGTTTTGTGGAGGTTGCGGTGATTTCCAAAATAGTACTTCAAAATGAACAATTTTATAGACAAAAATATTTTGGAAATGTAAGGAAAATGTTCACTTTTGTTCGAAAAAAGCTATTTGACCTTTATATTAGTAAAACAAACATGTCACTTACATCAACTGTATCATGGGGTAAAGAATATAATATTACATGGTAATTATGTAGTAAGCATCGGCCAGTTAATCTTCCAGCAATAGGGGCCTAGAACACATAGGCTTACATTACTAAATAATATACCTTTGTACATATATTTTAATTAAATTTTGAAAATTATCTTATGACTAGCATATTGTGAGTCCCTTTATACTCTAATTGAACAATATATATTCAGGACCTCTATTGTGGGAAGATGGCAACCTCGCCTACGCTTGCTACATAATCACCCATACCGTAATACTTTTACAATAATTTAAATTAAAATACATTTAGCTTAATTATGTGATTGCACATTGCAGATATCGTTCACTTTCATTCTATTGTCTCATGGAAAAATGAATATATTATAACACTTCTACAATAATTTCAATTAACAATAAGATATTATCGCTCTTACACATAGAAGTGGATTTTTAATGGCTTGGTATTACATACAGTATGTTGGAATGTCCCTTTTTGATACAAAAAAGGCAAGGAAAATATTTGTATTCGTATGATATGGAATTGTCGGGTTTTGATTGAAAATATTGATTTTATCATACTGTTTCTCATGAAAATGACAGAGTTAGAATAAAAACAGTAACATATTCAGAAATATGTCTCTCTAAACACATCGACATCGTAAAAAAACTTATTTTTTTTCTTTTTGGTGGAAATGATCGGTTTTGTTCGCAGCCTATAAATAAATAAATAAATAAATAAATAAATAAATAAATAAATAAATAAATAAATAAATAAATAAATAAATAAATAAATAAATAAATAAATAAATAAATAAATAAATAAATAAATAAATAAATAAATAAAGTAGTTTCCACTGCTCTAAACATTTAAGGGCCTTGAACTATTCAAGGAATTACAGCTATTGCCAACATTACCTCTTACTATTAGAAAAATTTGAAATCTAATAATTATATTCCATAGTTTTGTATTACTAATTATTACCAATTTAGTATGTCTGGGCATTTTTATCGCGTAGACAGACTGCAAATTTGTTGTATTAAACAATATTGTGTCTGTGAGGTACACAATTTTTTTTATTTTGTCCACAACTTTAATATCTGGACTAAGATGTCTAACCATTCCCTCTGTCAACATACTTATATCAATGCAAACCTCTTTTGCATTACTTACCTACAAATGGCTTTTGAGGAACCCGGAGGTTCATTGCCCTCACATCGGTCCATGTCCTTAGCACGATTAATCCAATCCCTAACATAATATCCCACCTCTCTAAAATGCATTCTAATGTTATCCTCCGATCTACGTCTCGGTCTCCCTGAAGATATTTTTCCCTCAGGTATTCCAACTAACAGTATATAAATGCATTTCTCGGTTCACGCATATGTGCTACATGTCTTGCCCATCTCAAACGTCTGGATTTAAGGAGGATATAAGGTTTGAGCACTAAACATTTAGGGAACTTCGTTTTTCTTTCTCAGCAACTAAAGGTTCTTTCACCTTGCAATTTGATATGCTCAGTATTAACTGCTTCTGAAATTATAGACTATTTCCAGATTTACTAAAAGTTTCACCATTATGTTTAATTATCATAACAAAAAAGGACCGTTTTTATGCACTGATACGCTGTTTTTATGATAATTCCCACAAATATGAATATTTCTGAGCCATTCTTTTTTCTATCTATTCCTGAATACCAAATGAACAATATGTATTACAATCTTTCAAACGTCTACAATAGAAGCTTTTTTTTAAATTTCTTGTGAGAAGTTAATTTTTTTATATTTTTTTAGGTAAAAAAATTAAAAATAAACTATAAATGTTACAGCAATATGTGTAAATCATCTTGTTCACGAGTATGAAAGACAATTGTATGTAAAATTTTATTGCGGTACCTTAAAAACTTACCGAGTTACCACAAAAACGATTTTGAAAAATTCAAGTTACGAGAAATGAGCATTATATATAACTTTGGTTTGGAGAGCTAAAGAAGCGCACGCTCGTACGTTTAAGGTCGTATCTACCAAAATATTGTACATATCGTAAAAATTCCTTCACTGACATAAATGTAAATGTCCAATCTTTATATAAAAATAAATCTAAAAATGACTTTTTTTACCCTCAAACTGTATATCCCCCTTTAATGTTCCTAATGTTAGGTATACTATCTTTCACGAACTGTACAGCGGAATTGTGTGAATAGTGGGGCTATTTGGTTTAATGATGAGGTCCTTCTAATGCGATTGAGGGGAGACATTTTATGGTATGCAAAGAGCAGAATAGTGGACAGCATTTTTAGCGTGTATAGTTGTATAGCGGTCCTGTAAGTAAGAATGTATGTTTATGTAGTTGGAAATTGGCCTAAGTCACAAATCCGTGTTCAAAAATAAAATCCATGTGGCGACAGCCTACGAAGGACCAAGGTCGACCATCCGACAGCTAGCCTCACGTCAATATGCCTCAGCAGAAAGGAACGATCATCCAACTAGTAGATGGTATACTGTGGTCAGCACGATGATCTCCCCAGCCGTTATGGCGTAGCTCCTCAAGTTCGTCACGATGCTTAGTGTGCACCGGTCCCATACACTACCCGAAATTTCATGAGCGGACAGTCCTTCCCACGAGAATTGGAACGAGCGCTCATTCCGTAACACGAGTCCTATTATATGATGTCTTTAGAGTCGCTAGACCACGATGCTACGACGCGAGACCCGTGTTGAAAAATGTAGTGATGTTAAATTTTTATTTGTATAATTTGAGATTAAGGAATCGAATCGATTTGCATTGAGCTAATTTTTCAGAAATTCATACAGTATTGTAGTGATTTATGTTGGGCACTTTAAAATATACACAGTGATAGGTAACTGGACTTTATGGCTAGAAAATTATTAAACAATTGGAATAGCATATATTCTTAAACATCACACTGCCAGATTTTTTTCCACAGTTTCAGATGATGAGTTAGTACATAAGAAAAGAGAATGTAGGATACAGTGGAGCAGTGATTCCAATAAGAAAGCGATAAAATCCCTTATAGAAGGCACATGTCTGTGCTGGGTGTAACAGAAGTTCTTAATGTACCACTTAACTACGTTTATAGGATTTTTACTGCAAGGAAGAATGAACTTATAGGTACAGAATATTCAATTACCTCGAAGACTATAGGAACTACAGTGATATTAAACTCGTGGATTACAGAAATGAGAACTTAAATATTGATTTTGTATCATCCAGTAGAGAGGACTAGATACGGTGTAGAAAAAGTATCGTTCTAAGATAAATCTATATGAGTTTGATATATAAAAATCAATTTGTTTCTGGTCGTTGTTTATATACAACGTGGACTGAAGCATCAACTACGGGCTTTAAATTTGTTATATTCCAGGAATATTTAGTCATTGTTTCCTTACCTCAGATAGTAATAATTTTCAGCGAAGTAGATTATGTTAGTGTTTATGCTTATTTTGGATTATATACAATCTCACTTGTTTATTAGTTATAGTATTTCTATTTAACGGTGCTTTCAACTACAGAGGTTAATCAGCATCCAAAGTAAACGTGGGCGAGATATGACAGATGGATTTTGCCTCGAGTCTTGTATCGGCAGAGGAAGTCAATCTAGGAATTTTATCGCCGTTAAAATCAATCGTTCTCAGACGTATTTCAACCTCGGATCCAACAATATTATTATTATTATTATTATTATTATTATTATTATTATTATTATTATTATTATTATTATTATTATAACTCTATAAAAACTTTATAATTTCTACTTACATTATATTCTTCAAATAGCTCCGCTACGCTATCCAAATAGCACCTCGGTTTTTTCACTGTATAAACTTATCGATAGATTTTGGAAGTTTCTGTTCAAAGTATTATCGTAACTAACCTTATTTACTAAAAAACTTTATTATATGACTAATTTTATATTCTATATGTCTTATATTTACAGGCAATAAGCTAAAAATATAAGGAGTTTTAACATATTTTATTAGCGGTGAATTGAATTGAAAGAGGAGAAGTGGGACGAGAAATTTAAAAGGTACGCAAAACGCTTCCTTGCAAAGGGTTCGGGGCTGAAAGAAACTGAACATGTGAGCTCCAAGCCTGTTGGCCACTTGTCTCACTCCGGGTTGCGCTGCTCCATTGAAGGAGCTCTAGAAAATGTTGAAGGGAGAAAGCCGAAAATGGACGTAACGTACGCGAGGGGAGGAAAATGTGATCTAACTGATCACAGGACAGGACGAAGAAGAATGGCGGAAGGTGTAAATCTGCACATTGAAATGAGCTTTGTCATTTCTCAGTGCAGGTGGAGTCGAGAAGACTCAGTCGTCTGCTGTTCGACGACTAAGGCAAGTGAAGGCCGTCGGAAGAGACGCCGCTAATTTTAATCTGCAAATTGAAAGGTTCTCTGTACTTTACCAATGCGACTAGAGACGAGTAACCTCGCCCTTGTAACAGGTATTACATAAGCTGAAACAGGACATTCATGTAGTTTTATCGGAAATTCGGGAACTTTATAGGGAAGGGCATATAGGTCCGTGGCCCATTTCTCTTAGGGCTCATTCCGACATTTGTCTTAGCGCCTTAGGAAAACCACGGAAGTACCTTAGACAGGATGAGTTGTCTCAATATAAAAGACTAGCCAATTGGCTCTTAGATAAGGGGTCGATTAAATTATGACTTCGAGTCTGTTGAATCGTCTCAATGTAGAGACCAGCCAGTTGGTTCTATGGTGACTCAATTAGGACGAGATAGGCGAGAAGCCATAGGTGTAAAATAATTATTAAAATTAGAGGAATTACCAGGGTCATGGGGAAGTGAGTGCAGGTACGTGGCCCATTTCTTTCAGGGCTCATCCTGACATTTGTCTTAGCGCCTTAGAAAAACCACGGAAAAACCTTAGGCAGGTGAGTGGTCTCAATTTCAGAGACTAGCATTTTTTTATTAGCTGCTCTTTACTTTAATTTATACGTTTGTGCAAGCCAACATTAGTCAAATGACGAACTATATTTAAAAAAGATTAATCTAAAATGTAAATACTAAGCCTATATCATTTGAAAAAGAATGGGTTCATTTGCGTAAAATGAGATGAATATATAAATTAAAACATAATCACAGTTTAATTATACAATTATTAATATCTTCCGAAATAAACTCAAATCATTTAGCGTTGTTAATCTCCTCAGTGTGTTGAAAAATTTACTGTTACATTAATTAAAATACTGAACAAGACGAGTGTATTTCCTGTAAGGAACAACAAATTATTTTAAGGCATAAATCTGTGAAGAGAACGTAGCAGTTTACATAAGAATAGCTTGAATTATTTTGATTTCTTAAAAATAAACGTTTCCAAAGCAAATGAAATGAAGCCATTGAAAACAAGTATCAGGACATCAAATTATATTGTTTTGTGACTAAAAATCCTTTTTTATTTTTACATAAACCTCATTGTAAGAAAATGACAGCAATTTAGAGAGAGTCCTGACTGTTTAATAATCATGTGTGTATAAAGTACCTTGACTTTTTTAATAACTGTATAATAGGGAATAATTAAGATTGATGTTTTGGTGCAAAAATATTGACTACATTGTCATGCCTGAACTTATATTTACTGTAGTTCAAGTCATGTTTAACGTTATGATATTAATTATTAGATAAATAGGCTGCAATGTTTCATAACTGCACATATATGGTCTTAAACTGGATGAATATTTACGAAAATTATCCACCATTAGTCGACTTCATTGATTTATTATATTACATTACATTACACATTTATTAATATTATATTGTACTGTCCCACCGAGTGGTTATGTCTCATCTAGATTTGCCGAACCGTTTCTAGTGGCCTTTCTGTAAAGGCTAGTGCCTGGGGTGTTAGGCTCTTTCCTGAAAATATTTGCTGTTCGCAATTGGAAATCTACGTAATATTATACAACTGTTTAAAATAATTTAAAGAAAAGGGCCCCTTAAAGTAACTTACGTGAATTCCCCCGTTTCGTCGATTCTGCGACATAACCACTTGGTCGGACAGTATTTATTGTACTGTATTCTTTTACTATTATTATTATTATTATTATTATTATTATTATTATTATTATTTGAAACAGCATACTTACGTTTAATCAAATATTAGTCCAATAATTTGAAATTTGAAAGTCTCTTTATGCTCGACCATGCCGAAATGTAGTAATTATACACCTGGTAATAGTCCTTTAATGCATGTCATTAAAGTACACCTATTCATTAAAGTTCAGGTTTTCGATTAATCTCGGATATGCAATCGAAAGACAACGAGGGAAACGTCACGGAGGCTGGAAATACGATACTGTCGCAGAAGGTTATGTTCTGTTACTATAATAATTAGCGTTAATTGTAAATAATATTCAAATAAATTCAATTTGTCATCTCGTTTTTCAATTCTAAATCAATTTCCAGGTTATATCAAAATTAATTCATGTTATTCTCTAGATCACATCAAGGTCAATGACATTATTGTTCCTCGGAAAAAATCATACTTTCGCGTCTGCGCACATCTCACAATTTACGAGCTATGCACAAGGTCACTTCCGATCTTCAGTCAGACACGAATAAAATGAATACTTCTGAATAATTTCAAGTTAGAAATATGGTCGAGGATAAAAAGTCGTATGAAACTTGCCTATTAAGAAGCTCGTATGAAAATTATGAAACTCGCTTGCGCTCGTTTCATAAACAAACATACTCGCGTCTTAATTACTATCATTATAGTACTATTATTATTTACATTCAGATAAGTTGTATAAATATTTTAAATATATTTCATTTTAATGTTCTTTCAGTCATCAGATTAGTTATCAATAATTGTACTGAAGGTTAACAACTGAACAATTCATAATATAAAGTAGTATATCACAAACGTTTTCGACTTCTTTGACAGGTCATGTTCAGGTGCTAATAAGTATAAAATAAGTATTTTAAACACAAAATATATGATAATGACATACCATGTAACAACTATAAAACCATGTAATACATAATGAGTGATAAAGCAGTGTATTGAAACTAGATTAATGTAGGTTACATAATACTATCATATTGGTATTATACAGAGCGTTCATTTCAAAACTTTCCAGTCTAAATAACTATATAATTTAAATAGCATTTAATTAAACAAAAAACAAGTCAATTTATACATTGAGGGGGAAGTTTAAAACAAGTCTTAATTGCATATTAGCTTTCACGTCCCTATCCCCAGCCTCTCCCACTTTGAAATTTCAAATGGTACCGCTATCTTTTGATACTTAAATTTGAAAGAGTATTCAATTCTTTATACATCTCATTCATTTGTTTACGCATCTTTTGTTTTCTATCGTTGCCTGGCAACCTGGATTGTTGTTATTGTTTTGTTAAAGCTGAAGGGAATAAAGCTACAAAGACTCTTGAGCATTTAATGTAATAGTTGTGTTTGTGCATTAAATTATTTGAAAATGGTGTATACCCTTCAAGAGAGAACAGAAATCATCCTTGTTGATTAAATTTAGGAAATTACACAAAATAAACTGTGTTTTTATCCTACAATCAACTGAAAAGCGAAAAAAATAGGTTATATGCTATAATTTTAATAGAACAATAGAAAAAATTGGTAGGAAAATTAAAATTTCACAATACTATAATATTGTACAACATATAAAATATGGACATTGCGATAGTTGTTTTCTTTACAGTCCGACACGGTTTTATAAACTAGTGTGAGAAATGAAGTTTTGCCAATTCAATATAATTTTGAATACAATTGTGTGATACAACTGAAATCTGTCATGTGTGTGATGCTCTGACTAGTTGGTATACTTCCTTACAAACCACTCATCCTCCTGCCCATCCTGAATTTCAAAAGCAGTGGGACGTTATCTTTTCCCAAAAAAAATTAGATAAACTCCTTTCTTCTTTCAAATCCTAACAAGACATTGCACGTCTCTTAGCTCTTCAAGAGAGTGAGACTGGAGCTTGGTTACACATATTACCTTCTCCTCACATCGGCACTCTAATACAGAGCTGGGCATCGGGTGGCGCATCCATACTCTAAACGGGGACGCTTAATATTCATCAGTTACGAAATCAACGCTGCGCAGTGTTCGGCAGGGAAGAAAGGGGATGAAGAGAAATCATATGGCTCCCCGTGAGAGAGTAGAATCCGCTCTTGCTGCCCAGCTCTGCTCTAATAGATAGTACATCCTTTAAAATCGCAATGACTTTACGCCTTGGTTGTAAACTCTGCCAGCCACACCAATGTATTTGCGGAGGAATTGCTGATATTTATGGCCATCATGCACTCAGCTGTGCGAGGAGCAAGGGTCGCATTCCCAGACATACATCACTCAATGATATCATTAAAAGATCTCTGACTTCTTGTGGCATCCCGTCTCGTTTGGAACCACCTGGTATTAGTCGCGCGGATGGTAAACGACCCGATGGTCTCACCTTAATTCCATGGTCTAGAGGAAAGTCTTTAATTTGGGACTCCACTTGCGTTGACACACTAGGTCCATCTCACTTGCCACATACCTCCAGACGTACAGCATCTGCTGGTAAATTAGCCGTGAAAAATAAAGTCAATAAATATGCTCATCTTTTAGACAATTATATCTTTGTCCCCTTTGCTGTGGAGACCTTCGGTCCTTGGAGTCCTGACGCTAAAGTTTTGGTATCTCAAATCGGCCAAATTTTGATCTACTGGTGATCGTCGTTGTACTACTTATTTGCGTCAACGTTTAAGTATTGCAATTCAACTCGGAAATGCAATGAGCATTTTGGGTACTCTTCCCGAGTCCAGCCCTTTGGACGAACTCTTCCTCTTGTAAAATGTATTAAGTATGTAAATATTTGTATTGTTCAAATTGTTTCAAATTTTCAGGAAATCTGTAGCCGTTGAATCTGTAGAGAATGCCCTACTTTAATAGAGATATAAGCATAATTTCATAAATTTTAAGTAGGCCTAAATAATATTAGTAATAATAAAGAGATATAATTGATAAGTTGATGACTGAAAGAACATTAAATTAAAAAAAAATATTTAAAAAATTAGTCCAACAGTTTTATGTTAACAGTTTATTACACCTCAATTTTTTAACGCTATATGAAACGTGAGGAGCAGCTATAACTAAATTATCAACCAGATTTTTACTGCAATCTTTGACGTCTGCTAGACGTTCACAATAATTTTAAATGTAAAATGTATGCAGCAATGAAAACTAGCAAGCGTCATAAACTCAGCTGATATTCGCAGTTGTTTTCTTTCAAAGACCCGGAGCTTTGTTCTATTCTTTTCTCTTGAGCATTATAAATGAACACTGGGTATCCAAATTTACGAGTCTCAGTTATGTACCTGGTATGGCGCATAGTTGTCACTTGAGAAAATATAGAACACGCATTCAGAGTCTAAGAAAAAGATTGATGTTTACTTCCTGATCATAAATTTAAGCAATTTCCTTCTAGTGTTATTGTCTGGTCGAAACTTCTCATGAGCAACTTGCTAGTTTTGTTGCGAGTTTCCATCCACAATAAGCGTTATCTTTGGACAAAGAGCGTTTCAAATGACACTATGCTTCGAAGTTTGATGCGCTATAGCAAGGCGGAGTCGCTAATGAGGATAAGCATTTTTGTGAGACATCCATCATGTGTGCGTTGGATATCAGATTTATCTGCTATATTTCAAATTTTTAAATCAGTTATTTATTGACGCTGTACCGAAAGCGAGGTTATTTATTTATCATCGTTGGAATGTGTGATAATGAGACATTTGTCGAGATGAGTCCGAGGATTTAGCATGAGATTATCTGATATTCGTCTTATAATTGGAAATAACTGGAAAAACTCAACCAGATAATCATCTCACGCCTCTGCGCACCATCAATTTACAATTCCAGTTCGCTACGCCGGTGACTCAGGTACCCAAAAGCTTGTATAAGAAGGAAACATGTCGAAAAAAAAATGGTTTATTTAACGACGCTCGCAACTGAAGAGGTTATATCAGCGTCGCCGGTGTGCCGGAATTTTGTCTCGCAGGAGTTCCTTCACATGTCAGTAAATCTACTGACATGAGCCTGTCGCATTTAAAGACACTTAAATGCCATCGACCTGGGCCGGGATCGAACCCGCAACCTCGAGCATACAAGGCCAGCGCTATATCACAGTCTAGTATATACAGTTACGAAGCTCAATATGTAGGAAATATCCATCCATAGATAGTTGCTAACCACTAGGATCGCTACTATCGCCCCATTACAGGCAATGCGAAATAGTACCGGTCAGTCTATTGTTCCTAGTACCCTCAACAACTCAAGCTTCGTGACTGTATATACTAGACTGTAGCTATACCAAATACGCTACCGAGACCGACGAAAACATGTCAAAGATGAGCAATGAGAAAGAGGCATTTTGAAGATTAAGTTAGTAATTGTTCATATAGTAACATGGGATTTTAATTAATTAAGCCTTCATAATTTATGTAGACATATAGACATCACATAAAAAGAAACAAAATTATATCTAACTTATGTATGGAAATAAGTGTTTTTAGGAGAAAATAAGTAACCTTGTATCACTGTTCCGGGACTGATTTATATTAACTTACATTTATTTAAGATTCTAATTTGTATAATTTTACAGACATACACATTTATGCTCTTGGGTTTTCGACTAAGGTATACGAACCGATCTACTTGAGAGGAGGTAAGGTTTTCGTAGAAACTTTCTCATCTGTTGAATGGGAGACACTTCTCATAATATTTATGAATAAAGCAACACAATGAAACTGTAAATAAAGACAAGGCTTAATTTAAGAAAGTGTTAATAATTCAATGTTTAAAATCTCAGACTGATCACACTGGGTTGTTTATGTCTACATAAATTCATTGTTCTGTGTCTACTGACGCTTCGATTTGCAAAGGCTGATCCATCATTTGCCTGATCTTTCCTATCGCGCAGGCAAGCATCATTATTCCGAACGATCTATACTAACCTTGTTTAAAATCTCCCCTGCTTGAAAATTCTCTGCGCATGTAAATGACTCAATGGAAAGTTTGAGTAGGAGACTGCAGCCTATCAATTACATTGGAAGGCGGCCCATTTCAGAACTTTTCTGTGCACGTGTTCTCTCAGTGTTTTTGAACCAATCAGTTTTACTCGCTTGTTAACTTCGTTTTTGCGTAGCTATATCACTGATCAAATGTTTTCACTCTGTTATAAATAAAATTATATTCTGTCTCTAAATTTGTATTAAAACTGTTAGAACATCACTCATCTTTTGTCCACCGAGAGTGAACATCGCAGGCTTCATGCTCTTCATTGGTAGACTACAGAGAGTTCAGAGTTTAGAAAATACAATTGGGTATCTAGACGTCTTCTTAGCGGATATCCCCTCCTCTTTGTAATGTAAATTAAATAAGTTATTTACGTATTTTGTAACGTACTATATAAAATAACAGAAGTAAATCTATTCGATTTATTCGGTTATTGGAAATACAAATACCTATCAGTATATGTCTATTTATAACCAATATAAAGCGTTTATATTTGAACCCATACTTAGCTACAGTATTTAGATTTACCTCTGTTATTTTAAATACATTACAAAATATGCAAATAACTTATTTTAATCATATTACAAAGAGGGGAATGTCCGCTAAGAAGACGCCTTTATATAGAGTATATTATTTTATTTTATTGAGGAATTACTTGTCAATAAGTTTAATACGCACAATATATTTAACTTTATTTCAATCGGTAATTATGTATGGAATTATAGGATGGGGTAGCTCATTTAAATCCAATTTTAATCCACTTTATTTATTACAGAAGAAAATAATTAAAATATGTCTTCATAAACCTATTGATTTTCCATCTCAAAATTTGTTTTTAGACTTTAATGTACTTAACGTAAGACAAATTTATTATGTTGTATTAATAAAATTCATACATAAAAATCTAAATAATTTTGAATTGTATTCTCATAGTTATAAAAAAAGGTATGAATTCTTTAAGATTGTTTGAACCAAAATGCAACACTGTTACAGTATTTAATCATAGTAGTAATTTAGGCCCAAGAATATATAACAAATTTATATTTAAATATCTTGTCAATTCTAATAGTTCTAGTATTAAATTTAAAAAGTTATGTATGGATTTTATAAAAACTGAAAAATTGTAAATTTAAATTTATATGCTATAATTGCATAGTAGACATAAGGCAAATTGTATTGTATACTTAATTTCAATTCAGAAATCCGCCCCTGAGCACGAGTTCTTCTCTTTCAGGGGCGGGCTAAAGTCTTTTTTCTGTATATATTATATGTTATGTTATAATTATTAGCAAAAAAAATAAATAAAATAAAATAAATAAATATCCAATGATATCTTCTAAACTGCGAACGTTCTTTAACACAACAGGAACTAAAGTCTCATAGCCATTTACGATTTGATAGCTCCGTTTCGAATTTCCTTTCGCTATTACCCAGGGCTCGAAATGGTCCGGAGCGGATCGAATCGCCTTTCCGGTTCGTCAATTTCAGGAACCTTTCCCTTCCGTTTCGTAAAAAATGGCTATTGTCTATTTGGACCGTTTTTATTTGGTATTGATTATTTAAGATATTTCAATAAATTTTTCAATTAAGACAGTGTGAATTAAATTATTAAAAACATTGACGACACTGTTTACATAAAACGAGCAGCAAATACATATTTTGAATCTCAGTAATAGAACATAGCCTAATGGTAAATTTCCATTTTATTTAACAATATTGCTCCATTTTTATTGTACGCCTAAAAAAAAAACAATAATAGTTCACAGCACAAAATCACACGAACTTTTTTTAATGTAAAATTTTAATCTCTCCCGCTTCCGTAAAGCAGTATCATTTTTAAAGAAATTTCTGGTTGTGTGATTTTCGGAACGGGTTAAGAGAAACTGCTACAAAAGTTAGCCAATTAGGTAACCTTCTTTACGGAAAACGTTGGCGGCACATCTTCTTGCCGCACTTGAATTACGACGACTTTCTCCATGAATTAATAACATACGATATTCCTGAACTGTGAATGGTATTGTAAGTTGTTTATCAATACCTCTACTGAACTGCCATCCGCTCGGTAGGAGACCTATGGACACAGAGCTTGAACTCAGCTGAGTTGTACGTCTGTGCAGAGTACGTCAGTTGCATGAATCCTGCTGAACATGTTGCCACGTCTCTCACGTCAGAATATTAACAAATTTAAGTGTGCATTATTATTTAATTTCACGAAAACGTAATAGAAGGCACATATATTTATTTAAACTAATATTAACTCTTTGCTAGATATACCTACTGATGTAACTTTTTTTTCGTAATTTTACGAACGATATAGGCAGTATAACGCAAATAAAATAAGGAAAGAAGTATTTTTTTTTCTGGGAAAACTATCAAGTTTTGACGCTAGGTTGTATGAACATTTTTTTATTCTGTAGACCATTTCAGACGACTATGAAAAGGACGGCACTTATACCCCTTACACCCTATATGTTGATGTTTAAAATATGAAATGCACGCTATCGAAAATTCATAGTACTTGCCTTTGCCTATGTCGTCACATTTATTTCCGAAACTATTAGCAGAGAAATTGTCAGCTCATAACTCCAAATTTCGGAGTGCACGACTTCAGCCCATAAGAGCGATTTTATTTGAGCTTGTGGGCTGATGCAATTTTCTGTCAATTCACGGTTATGTCCTGCTCGGGTTTCATCAACCGTAAGGCGAATATTAGGTGATCTATGGCGAACCCTCGGCCTCATCTTGTCAAATACCATTTCGCTGTCATCAATTCCATCGACGCTAAATAACCAAGTTGTTGATACAGCGTCGTCAAATAAAGTAAAAAAATATTGATAGATATTTACAGATTAAAAATTAAAGATACCTCCAGACCATTTTGAGCACTGATATAACATATAAGATACTACTACTATCACTACCATTCCCACCACCACTATTCCATGAGATTTAAGGTTAATGTAGAACCTTCACCTTCTTAGGAATGTCAGCCCACTCTTCAATCTCCATCTTTTCACTTAAATCTGTTTCGACGTCATTCAACCATCCAAGTCTCGACCTACAAACTTTCGTTCTTTCTTCGGATCTTCCGTTAAAAAGTTTAACTATTTCTCCAGCTCCCATTCGTATCAGATGCCCAATATAAGATAATCTTCTCCTAATTTCAGCTCCTATCCTTTCACGCTTATACGTATACATTCTATGTATATAGGTCAACATATTTCTATTAGACTTGGTCCTAGATCCTTTTAATATCTCGCTACCCACGATACTCACAAGTAATGACACTGGTCGATGTTTTTCAGTAAAGGAATTAGATTCTTTTCAGATGTTTTATTTATTTTCAGTAAAAACACTGTATCGTAATAAAGTTATATGGGAAAAATTTTAATATCCATTCTTTGTCTCTGCTCCGTGTTTTCCAGAAATTAGGTTTGTTCATGCATTCAAACATATTTCATGACATGTTTACAGATCTGTCACTGTATCTGTGTACTCCGTGACGTCAGAGCTCAAGGCAGTCCCTGTACTATTACCCATGGTAAAAACATTCAACGTGACATATAAATAAGAATAATAAATTGTATGATGTGAATTTTTTCGTAGGTATTTTAAAGCAACTTTCAAATATGTTCTGAAAATAATTCCGTACGTTATAAGGACAATTTTGTTACGAGTACATTAATTAGTGTAGTTAGAAAGCTCTGTTTCTTTCTTTATTCACAGCACTGGACTTCGATAGTAGACATTTAGCAGCACATCTATACACTATTTAAATGTTTGACAGTCAACCGCCCAGAATAATGGATTTTACTGCTTTGTGCACGTCAGGTGGAAGCACGAGCGAGCTTGGAATGTGCAATTAAAATTGGAAGGGACGGTTCCTTCACAGATAAATCCTTCAGAGGCCAACACTAAAGGGGATAAC
Source organism: Periplaneta americana (assembly GCF_040183065.1). NCBI lineage: Eukaryota > Metazoa > Arthropoda > Insecta > Blattodea > Blattidae > Periplaneta > Periplaneta americana. The sequence continues at coordinate 36,592,960 of NC_091133.1, forward strand.
ATATCTGCTTCTTGAAATCTCGGCTGCGATGGCAGGATGATCTGGAAGTTCGAGTTCCGTTAAGGCCTGGTGACACTTGTGGCGGACAAGGTCGCAGCTGGTTTTCTTATCGGGATTCTTCCGTTTCTCCAATACAGGGATCGTCCATTCTTGTATGATATTCATAGAGTTTCTCCCATCACCGGTCGACATGCTGAGGAACTGGTCCAGAGTTATGTAGGGTTGTCTGAATGAGAATGCGACTAGCTGGAAGTGAATACAATGGGTCAGAGAATTGTGTGAGTGTTGGATTGTCATATCTACAGTCCGGATTTTCATGCGAATGCATGTTTTTATATCAGCTTGTTACACTTCTCAAACTTTGAAAATATTCATTTTATGACATCAATTCCAAATAACCGTACTTCTTCTGTGCATGTTTTGGCCATTTTTTGGGACTGAATCCATGCAAAATTCATATTTTGTAGATTTTAGATTAATGGCACATATTTAGACTTTTGCATTGCATATTATGCCCATTTAATGCATAAATCATGTTAACTTGCATAATAGTGCCTTTTATGAATGTTGCTGCGTAGAATCTCATATTTCCACGTTATTTGTCTATCGAGAGAAAAAAATAATAAAATACAGCTTCCAGTAATATGGTTTCGTGGCATTGTACCTGACAACTAGTCTTTGGGCTTTTCACTAATTCCTTCTTTTGTTATACCGGAATTTCTAACCCCCAACTCTCGCTTGTTACAAACCGGAGGTCAAAATACTGAAAGAAAGGAATGCAGAAGCAGCATGCTTGCAAACTGCAATTTAGTACACAGTGAAACCTGTACTAAACGACCACTGCTGGTTCCATGAAAAACTGGTCCTTCAGAGGGGTGGTCTCGCAATAGGGGGAGTTATTTTTCACAAATAATATGTTAATCAAATAAAAACGTGGAAAATATGGCTAAAAATAAAAGCTTGAAATCAGAACTTTATTTCTTATTTTCGTTATTTTTCCAATTTTCTTCTTTGATTCCCCTTCACAAAATCATAAATTGAACTCTGCTTAACTTTTTTACATTTCCTTTTACAATCTCATTTTCAAAACTATTCTTTAACATGTTAAGAAGTTCATTTGTATGTTTTCGATTCATAGTCTTTCAGTGGTGCAGACTGTTGAATTATATATAAGGCTTGTTCTAGTCACATTTTTTCGGATTGAAATTCTCTCTTGACTTCATCCCCGTCGAATTTTTCTAATAGGTAGAAGGAAGAACAATAAATTATTGCACTGTAATTAACAGGTAACGATTTGATTTTTAATGTACAAAACGAAAAGTAAAACCGTCATACGGCATGAGAAATCTTACCTTTCAAGAAACTGTTAAATAGCGGTGCAAATAACCCTTTGTCATACCTCGGTGGCCATTTGCAAGCGGTCATTGTACCTTTTTCGTAGCAATCCCCAACATTCCTTAAGGGATTAAGGACAGAGATGGGCATCCAATGTGAATACGGTAGGCCTATCACTTAACAACATTGCCAAACATCATTTTAACTTCTAGTACTGTATGAACTTCTTAGATTTTATTTAGACTACAGTAATGTAATAAAATATTAAATTGTACAATTTTAAAATACAGTAACTTATGGTCTTTTAAAAGGAGTAAAATTAAGGAAATGACTATTCAATCACTGGTCGGTGGTTGGGGAGAGAGGTGGTCTCTTAAAAGGGGTATGATTTACATTGGTTTTATGAATTTTTAATTCGGTTCTTTATAAAAAAAATCGGTCTTTAGGAGGAGTGGTCTCTCAATAGACGGGTTTTACTGCACTTTCGTGTCGAATTGTGAAGTGTTGCCATAGCTCCTATTAGAACTGCAAGAAGAGATCTTGTGTCAAAATGGATTGAGGAAAAGACATTTCTGAAGACGGACAGTGATGTACTTTGTGATTATTGTAATAAAAACGTAAGTACTTTATTATTTAGGGGTGCGTGATAGTGCCACGGTTACGGTGTAACGCTGCAAAGTCGGAAAGTCGCAGGTTCGATTCCGAATGTGATCGTGATATGCGGAAATGCAAAAGACTTACAATTCGACTTCACTGTTCCCCTAATTTCTTCGCTTAAGTATGTAGTTACCTCTCACTTCTTGTAACGTAGAAATATAATTTTTTGTGTTCAAGAACGTTCTTCAGACAAACACATGAGTTTAAGTGAAGAAAGTCTGAGAAATTAGTTTTAATATGTTGTTTCAAAATAAAATAAAAATGTAACATAACGTAAAACTCAATTTTGATAGTGCATATTTTTAACGTTTTTTTTTCGTTCATTATGCATGTTTTGTAATATGTTGTTGTTGTCGTCTAGTGCCTTGCATTTGGCAATGAAGCCATTAGCAGTCATGCTTTCCAATACTTTTGAACTGTAGTTTCTTCTGATCTTAATGCTTCACAGATCTTCAAGGGGTCTGCATTCATTTCTGCTGGATCGTTACACAGGACACATATGGGTGAAGCTGAGATATCTATTCTGTAGAGATGACATGCTAGACAGTCATGATTTGTCAATAGTCTGAAGGCTGCAACTGCTGTTTTCCTTGGTCTCTGGGGGATTATATCTGGGTTGGAAAGTAGTGTAATCCATTTTTTGTCTTTAGCATTTGATCCTATTTCTTGTAGGTATGAATTAGAAAATTTTGTAGTGATCAAGCGTTTTATTGAGGAATATGAGAAATTAAATTTAGATTTTTGTTTTATGGTTTGCCTTTCTTGGCAAATGTGTCTGCGGTTTCATTCCCCATGACTCCATAGTGTGCTGGAATCCATTGGAGACGGACAATCTTATTAACTTTTTGGAGTTGTGTCAACATTTTGTAGCATTCCCTTATTTTTGTTGACTTCTTTGTAGCATTTGAACATATTCCCTGAATTGCAGCTTTAGAGTCTGAAAGAATTACTGTCTTGTTATATTGTTTTGTAATATAATAATAATAATAATAATAATAATAATAATAATAATAATAATAATAATAATAATAATAATAATAATGTAATAATAATATATATAATAATATAATAATGCATGCATGTTTTAAGATTCGATAGTGCATCCAAAACCGGGCTCTAGTCATATCATTTTCAATGTTATTTAACGATGCTATATCATCTGCAAAGTAATTTCTAACGTTATCAAGCTTACAGAATCAGTTTACAATTGTAAACAATTGTAGATGTAGATCTTCTTATTAAAAGCTCTATTAAGGACATCCTACAACTTCCTGGAGATATTCCAGACAATATGTTGTATTCCGACAAAAAAAATTAAAGGCTTAGGTATTTTCTGCGAACGTTGGGAAGCCTACTTGCAACACGTCAACTCTTGCATGAAGTTGAATATGTGTAATAATATGTACATAAACAACACTAGATGTCTAATGGAGGAATTGTTTGTACAACCTTCAAATCGATGGAACTGAACACCTAACTTCTACGAGAGGAGTAATAAACACCAGAAAAATTAGGACCGAATTACGCCAGCGACAGTACTACGCATGATGTAACTTACCTCAAAAGGGAAAAGGCGTTATTCTGTACAGTGAATTCACTCCCTCTAACAAATGGATAACTAAGCCCGATGGAATGACTAGCGGTGAATGGAAGGAGGCTATCAAGATGACTGCCAACGTAAGTGCTGTAAGAGCCATATCCGGTAGGTCTCAGGTCAACCACTGCAGGCGATGCCTCAGTGAGATAGAAACCCTTGGACATATCCTGGGAGCCTGCCCTTATGGCGAAACATTGCGTATACATAGGCACCATGCAATTAGAACTAAACTGGCCGATGCCCTTAGAAAACTAAAATACACCATCTATGAAGAAGTCCACGGAACTGCCGACAATGGCAGTAACAGACGAATTGACATAATCGCCATTAGCGAATCCCTGTCTCAGGGTATGATAATCGATCCCACCATCAGGTTTGAAACGTATAAAGGACAGCCTGAAGACGTACATGAGGAGAAACGAACAATCTACGTTCCAACCATCCCGTATTATAAAGATAAATACCAACTTCACGATATCAGTGTTACGGGATTGATGTTTGGAGCAAGAGGAACGATACCCAACTTCTCTTCTTAATTCTGTAAGACCCTAGGACTGCACAAATCTTTTCTGAATGAACTGGCCCTCCTCATAATTAGAGAGTCAATCAAACGTTTACGGAACCACCTATATGGACTTTAATTCAGTGTACCGGTACTAAAAAAACTGACGCACCATTATCATTTTTCTTTCTCTTATTAGTTTTCATTGCTTCTTTACTTGTAACTTTTTTTTTATTCTGTAAACTGCCATTGTTTGTTTGTTTGTGTACTTGTTTACTTTTTTCTTACTCTTATCTTTCATCATCTATTTGTTCTTGTATTGTTTTGTATGCCTTGTCTAATGGCAGCCTCTAATTTGAGGAAGCTCAATAAAATAAAAAAATAAAAAAGTCACTTTAATGCTATACTCATCCCTTACTGAATGACTTTGTGTGTAATATAATAATTATCACAACTATTGTTAAGTTATGAACGTTATATTCTGAACATGTCTGTAATGTATATTGAGAAATTTTATTAATACCTGAAGATGCCAATTGATTGGCAAAAACGTTTTCAACATAGCATAGGCCTAATATTAGCAAATTCTCTATGATGTAATTTCTGTATAAAGTTAGCAACTAAATTTACGGCATATGGCTTGCTATTGCCGGCATAGTATTATTCAGTTTTATTTCAGTCCTGACTTATATTTATTTCAAGTACACATTGGCAATTGTAAAAGCTCACTTTTAACAAAACATTTACTAGCATAAAAATTGGACGACCTTCAAATAGATGGCGTGATTATGTGGAAGAGGATTTGAATACATGTGCAATTAGAAGATAGAAATATAAGATACCGGTAACTAGCAGAACCATATTATGGAGATGTATCACTGAGGCGGCGAAGGCTGGAAAATAGTGATGAACCAGTAATGATGATGCTAATGATGATTACACATTGGCAATACTGGTCATTCTGCTCTTTACAGTAGGTCGCTTCAAAACTTCCAGTGTACTTTTAATCTTGAATTATTGTTGTTCATAACAAAGAGCAGTTGTTTCTTCATTGTAAAGTGTGTGTTTTTATACAAGGAAAGAATCGGTGGCTGAGATTCGGGATGCTGAAGAACAATCCTAATTCGATTTGAGATGATTCTAGACACTCGTCTTCTCTTTCTGCAAAATCCGATATGCAGGCTGCATCTCATTCGCTGGATGTGACTTCAGCACAAGATTAGTTTGTAATTGAAAAGAGTTCCATACAAGACAATACAAGTAATGAAGAGGAATTTCCATCAGCTTCGTGTAACAACAAGGAATCCCAAGTACAGACCGATTATTTAGTCCTGACAACACAGCGACGCGAAAGAGGGGAAGTAATAGGAATAGTGGGGAGAGTTCCGGAGTAGAGATGAGGGCGAGAGGTCGGTAAAGCAATGCAGTACAGCTTAACTGTACTGGAAACACAAGGCTATACCGCATGCGTGACTTCCGCTCGCTCTGACTGCAGGCGATAGACTAACCTGAACATCCCTTGGCGTAATTTAATGGACTAGCCTGATCGAGGCGCACATTACCGGCGACTGTCAGGACTAAATAATCGTACTGTATGATTAAAGTTGTTTGTTACTTTGATTCAGTAACACAAGTGACAATTTGCTACGGTGTCCTTTATTAGGAAAATGTTACCAAACAGCTCCATGTTCCCTGCGAAATTGCACAGCCATTTTCAATCATGTCATCCAGACCAACATGATAAGCCGATTGACTATTTCAAACTGTCAACTGCATGCTGAACTCGATATGAGACTTCAGCTATCTTCGATCCAGCCAAATGTAAATCAAAAGATAGGAAGAAAACAGTACAACTGGTCACATTAAAATAAGTTAATTATTGAAGATGATTGCGAGAAAAAGAAACGCGTTCTTTGTAAACTTATTCACACTACAAATAAATATTTTTAATGTACTGTACCAGTATTACTATTTTTATTATCATTATAATACAATATAATTGATTTTTGGCCAAGTTGTTGGTTTTGTCAATGGCACTATTTGATAACAATTCACGGTGAGTAAACTTTTGAAGGAAAAGTTACTGTGCTCCGTAAGCATTACTGTCATTAAGTTCTGCGGCTAAAAAAGTTTAAGAACCCCTGAGTTAGAGGATTCGTCAGAAAATTAGCTACTTAATATCCGCCTTACAGTTAGGGAAAACCCTCAGGGACCTAATCAGATCATCAGCCCACGTGAATTGGGACGCAGCCTTGAAGCACAAACATCGCTCGCCAACTCTTAGACCAGATCGGTGGTCGACTGGACAAACATTCGTGTCCAAAACCGGATTCGAAACTCACAACAATCACCTTCACGGACCGTGAAAGTTCTGTCTTGATCGTTGCGTGCAATACAATAGCAGAGGTATGACATACATTGACTTGGTTTTGCTTTTACGTAGACTGGACGAGTTCGTACACTTAGGCACGGTCTAGCCCATTGCGCGCCCTTATATGCGATGATTGTCCAAGTCCGACAGGTGTCCTTGTGACATTCGTGAATCCGTTCGCTGACAGGTGGGTCATCCTGCTTCAGCACCTAACAGAGCCACGTCCCGCTTCACGGATAGCCTGATAAACCCAGGGGCCCAGAGTCCTAAGCCCTTCCTGATCATTCGACACTGACAGGTGGGCCATTCTGCCTCAGCCCCTGATAGAGCAGGTCCCGTCCGCTAACTCTGTACAACAATTTCTCAATACCTTAATGTAAACTACATATTTTTGAGAGTGTACACCATACGTGACGTTGAAAGTTCTCACTGGCTCAAACAATGTGTATATGTAATGCAATGCGATGTAATGTAATGCTTATGTATATTTGTGTGTTCAAAGTATTTATGTAATGTCATATAAATACAATATTTATGGGATGTAATATAATTAAAATATTTATGAAATGTAATATTAATTAAAGTATTTATGTAATATAATATAATTAAACTAATAGCTGGCCGGGGATCGAACCTGGGTCGCCTGGACGGAAGACCAACGCGCTAGTATTGACGTGACTATGGCATACATTACATTACATACATAAACATACAAACATAATCGTATACACACTACCAGAAAAAATGTAATGGACCGAGGCATAATGGCAGTCCTCCTGTAATGGTAGGCAACAAGTTTCGCAAGACTATCAACAAGTAGCATATGTACAGGCGTTCTTGTTTACAGCTCATACGCCATGCGTTGTATCTGGAACTTTGTAAAATTGGCCGGTGCATTTCTTTTTTCTGGAACTACATACATACATACATGCATACATACATACATACATACATACATACATACATACATACACACATACATACACACATACATACATACATACATACCACATTAACATACATACACATGTATATTAACATACATAAACACGTACATTTCATTATATTATATTTCATTCATTCATTCATTCATTCATTCATTCATTCATTCATTCATTCATTCATTCATTCATTCATTCATTCATTCATTCATTCATTCATTCATTCTATTGCATAAATATTAGTTTAATTATATTATATTAAATAAATACTTTAATTATATTACATTTCATAAATATTTTAATTATATTACATCCCACAAATATTTTATTTATATTACATTACATAAATACTTTGAACACACAAATAATATTATATTAAATAAATAAATTCATTACATTACATAAGCATTACATTACATTGTATTACATATACACATTGTTTGAGCCAGTGTGAGAACTTTCAACGTCACGTATGGTGTACACTCTCAAAAATATGTAGTTTATATTATCAGGTATTGAGAAATTGTTGTATCGTGTTATCTATGTTATTTTGAGCGGGTAAGACGTTGATAAATGGTATGAAGGAGAATGAAATCTACGTACAAATATGCGCATACGTTTACTATTGTTGTTGTTCAGTCAACTGTCCGAAGAGAGATCTGAACCTCACAAGTGATACCAACAAGACACCACTTATGAGGTAACTAGACCACGAGGTAATGGGGTAGGGTGGCCAGTTCTTTTCCCCCTCCACTGCATACATCGCCAATTAGCTATATATTACACTAATCAAACTTGAGATGCATACAAACAATTTTCTTCCTCCGACACATATTGTCAAGTAAGATGTACTGCCTGATAATAGATGTACATATCAGCCAGAATCTCAATCCGAGAAAACGTTTACTATATAGACATGCAATTAATACAATAGCTGTCTGGTTTTATTCCGAACACTTGACAGCCAAGTCATTACTTTTCTCAGCCTGTCGGCGAGAATTATTAACACAGATGGCTCCGTATTCAGCGAGATTATGAAGCGACATATTTCCACTCTACTATCAGAGGAGTAGAGGCAGTGACAGCGGCAACGGTAGCGGTATGAGTGGCAGCAATAGTAGCGGAAGTACAACAAAAGTAATAGCTAGGGAGCGGATTTTTATGTGCTAAAAATTTAAATATATTTATTTTTATGTGCTAAAAAGTACGAAAATATTTGCTAAAGATAAAAACATATTTTTTTTTTAAATATGACAAAAATACCTTACTTAGCTTGGAAAAAAAATGTTACTAGATACTCACCAACCACACTTGAGTGCTAGTAGTTGGCTGAGAATTGCAGTGAACAACAAAGGTCATCTCAAATTCTCCATCACAAATGCGTGCCGATTATCTCTGAACAACGACTTATACTGTGAAAACGATCTTTCCACATCACAGAACATCAGACATGCATATTTAAAGAGAGGAATGTCACAAACACAAACACCGTCAATTTCACCTACAGGCACACCCTCCAATATTTAAGCAACTTTACACATTTTTTTTATATGCACTGTTTTCCCAAACACATTCTGGAATTTGTCCCTTAGTACTTGTACTTCTGAACCTGGTAGCGAGTCTAGTGTAATTTTCACAGCACGCACCTCCCTGTTTCAGACAACAGGTTTTTGGATGTTTCGAGTTTTTTTATGGAGTCACGCAAAAAGCTTAGATTTGCTAATAGGAAAGCCAAATCGTTTTTTAAACAACCATCTTCCAGTATAACTTGACGGATATCGATTGACGAAACCCGATAACAGGGAATCACAACAAGACGTATTGCCTTACTTGATGGACATGAGCGAGAGGAGAGAGATTTGTTTAAATTAAATAATGTTCATACTCAAGCTCTTATCTATTGTGTTTCACAAACAAAGCGTGGAATGAAATCGTCTTCAGCAACAATAAACATTCCGAATTATGTGTTGCAAGATCTCTCCTCCTTGTCCATGTTAATTTATTCTCTAATAATAACACTGATATGCTGCCTAGCAGTTCTCAGAACTTGAGGCGATAGCCTACTATTACAAAAATGGATTACGGATACACCACACAGCGCTTAGAAACACGAAGCAACCCAGAATTCTTAAAAAGATAACGTACTTCTGAGTGGCATAATTGATTTAGTTTTAAAATGTTTAAAAGTTCTGGTAAAAAAATTATTTAAGTAAAAAAACTCCAAGATTTATGTGTTTATAATAGGTTCCCTGAAAATAGGTATTTACATCATTTTTTTGTGAAAATATGTTTTTATGTGAAATAAAATTCGGGTTTTCAACTTGAAACTTCATGTTCGGAATTTTTAACTTTGTTAATTGTGTTTTATCACACAAAAAATAATATTTAATTACATAGGAATCCGCTGCTTAGTAATAGCTACAGTAGCAGCTGCAATAGTAATATCACAGTCTAGTATATACAGTCACGAACCTCAATACGTAGTAAATATGCATCCATAAATAGTTACTAACCACTAGGTTCGCTAATATCGCCTCATTACAGGCAATGCGAAATAGTACTGGCATAGTCAATTGTTCCTAGCACCCTCACAACTCAACCTTCGTGGATGTATATACTAGACTTCATTTCACGACGCTTTCAACTGCGAGGTTATCTAGCGCCAAAATTGCACATGGACTAGAACTGACCAACAAATTTTGTCTGGAATCTTCTCTAAAAGGACAAAGTACGAAACGTAAATTACTACACAGGACCCACAACTTTACTTCTGTCCCGTAAGAAGATATGCCACGTCTTTAATCGTACTCCAAAATCGACCACCCTAAGCTACAATTGAACCCATGAACCTCGAATCCAGTAGTCTAGTAGCCAGTAGGCAACAAAAAATAATTCCTCCCTCAGACTTTTCCTCAACTGTTGTCAAGATGTTATCTGTTACCACAATTTGAGAAGTCAATGTGGAATAATTATGGGCCATGACATAAAATGCTGTCTTTACTTGTCGTTATAGTAATGAGACTAATGTAATGCGATAGACATCGTACTAAAGAAATTTAAATAATTCTCTATAATTTAAGTGACGTACTCAAGGTTATTCTGAGATTTTATCGTCGTCATCGTCATTGTGATCATCATCCTTACACACATAGAATATGTTACGATATCTACTCAGCAGTTTTAAAGTCTTCTCAAAGTTCTTCTAACCTTCGATTAGTAATTTAGGAGCTTTCGAGAAAGATGATCTCTAGTAGAGATGAACAACGATCAAGAAAACGAGACTAACAGCGCACGCAAAGCCGAAAACCCGCACGACAATGCTATATTACGTCGCGTCCTTGACGTAAAGACTGGATGTGAGTCTTCCGAGACTCGATATTAATTATGTCCCGAAGTCAGCAGTTGTCTATACGTGACTGAACTTTTATCTACTTTAGCAACTGTTATATATGTATAAACAGTGAAGTAGCCTATTTGAAACATCTCTATCTTTCAGTGTATAATAATCTGTTCCCCAGTAATTTATTTAATTACTAGGCCCTTATTAAAAGGCTAGGAATTTTCTTTTCATATGTTTAAGATCAAGTGTGCAATCTCAAGTAAAAAGATATTAATGTTATGTTTTATGTTTCTTAGAAATGCAAATTTATTTGAGAGTTTTTTTTTATTTATATAACCACAGATAATATCATATAATATAATCAGAACATTTTGATAACTAAGATACTGTGCTGTTTTGTCTTTTTGTCTTATTTATTTCATTTATTTCAATGATATATGTTATTCATGGTTACGAAATCTTTCCACGCCGACCAAATGCTATTTCGAGAATGACGAGCGAGACTCGAAGCGCAGCGAGAGTGACGAGCCGAGACTCGAAAAACAAATGCAGCGAACACAGCGAGCGAGAGCGGTAGTTAGTTTTGTTCATCTCTAATCTCTGGGCATATGGAAATGTTTGGCACCGAAATCTATATACATCAATGTGATATCGTACTGGTTCTATTTTTAGTTGTAAAATATTCATATTTCTCTTTTTATAAAATGCTTATACATCCAGCAGTTTTTAAAAGTTCATTCTAGAGGAAAATGGTTTTATGAGAAATTTCTCGGTAAAACCGTCTATCTCTGAAAACTGTCATGTAATGAAACTATTTTTCAACGTCACAAAATTTTATCCATATCGAAAACAGAATAACTAAAACTACAGTACATAAGCGTCGAGTAGTAATATATTTGCCAATTTCTTTCAGTAAATGTAACTGTAAAATAAGTTCAGTTCAGTTTAGTTTATTTATTTACGCCGTTGAGCATATGCAGATACAGGGACCAATTTGTGAGCTTGGCGTATGTAACAGTTACGTCACACCTACGTACCTGCACTAGCAGAATTATCTAAACTGAAAACGTTGGTCATGAGTTAACTTTCATTCACTACCACACTTAACAGCCATGCGACAAACTAAAGAATAGGCAGTAGGAATGTTTTGTTGAGGATACTACCTGTTTGAAAATTCCTCGTCTCTTCCACCCCCTACCCTTAGAAACTTAACGGACTTCAAACGCAAAGATTCGTCCCGGAATCTGTAAATGCAATAGGATTTGTCGGTATAAAATTATTATATTACGTTACTTTCTAAATAGTCACGACATCATAATAACTATTTATGTATGTAGTACGCAAAGCAAGGTTTTATCAGATGAATTCAGTGTTTTTGGACGAGATGTATGCCGAGTCCAAAATACGGGATAAGTCCGCTAAAGTTTTTGCGTACGTAGTGCATACAATAGTTATTAGTAAAAGCTCTCTAAATTTGGGTATATGAAATAAAATAAAGTAAAAGTAAATATAAATTATAAATATAAGTATAAAAGGCATAGTCAGTCAAGTGAAGGGTTCAGAGCCATAGTGGGCCAAGCGCCATTTATTTAAAACGGAGAAAGCAAGGGTTAAAGTTAAGTGAATACCATAGTTTAATGAATATTAACATATCATTTAGTTTTTATGTGTATACTTTATATAACTTGCTATATGTCTCCATTGAATTATGGTAATAACTTCATTTTAACCCTTGTTTTCTACGCTTGGCGCTTGGCCCACTATGGTTATGAACCCTTCAATTGCCATATTCTCACCGCCGTCTAATAAGCATAATGAAACAATGTTGGCATATTAAAATCCTGTTAAACTTGGCATGACGACTGTCACTGCAGTCTGGATCCGAACCTCGTATAGACTACGTACGAATACGGATATAGACGACGGTGCATATTCTGAACAACAATATATACGAACAACTTTATTTATGAAAGGCTTTGTCTAGTTTTGTGAAAACATGACTAATAATCTCGAGGAAATGTCAATTTCAATTTGTTGTTATATGATGAACTGTTTTCAAAATAATTTGTGGTAAAGTTTCTGATAAACATAATGAAAACAATGTTGGCTAATATTTATTCTTATATTATGATGAAATATTTTGTTTAAAACCCTGTTAAAGTTGATAAGACGATTGTCACTGTCGTCTGGATCCAATCTCGTATAGGTTATTTAAGAATACGGATTTAAGCGGCGTTGCATTGATTTTGTTTAAAACGCCGCTGAAGTTCAATTTTTCGGACTGATAACGGTCCGAAAAGTAAGTATCTTAGAGAGCATGTACTAAAAAAAGTTATTTTGTAGTACCTAATTTCTTAACCCTATGGGTATCTAAAATGTATTATATTAGCCTACTGATATTTTTAATTTCTAGAGGCATTTGTTATAAAAATCAACACTCATAACATAATGACTATTTAAACTTTTTTGTAATATGCGTCTCGAAACATCCAAATTATGTTAACTTCTACTGTTATGTAAATACACATTAGTAAAAGATACCCAATTAAATTTTTTTAATGTATAAGTAAAATGGTTGATCAAGCAAAGTGAAGCTGCTGTTAATAAATTAAATTCTGTAAATGTGTTACAATGTTGGTCACATCCATTTACATTCAGATAGCTTTTTTCTGTAGCTTAAAAACAGTTTGGGTATCTGCACTATTACTCCAAAGTAAAACACCATAATTCTGAAGAGTAAAAATAATAAACAAGCTAAGATACAACAATACGATCTTACTGTATAGTAGTGATCGTCATTTCTTAACTCGCGAGTAAACCCCGTAACACACAAACAGGGCAGAGGGGTAAGACACGGTCCCCTTCCCCTTAGCCATCACTATTGTTCATTCAACGTTAACAGTTTGGGTATCCTCCTCCTTCTTCCTACCCTTTTGTTGTGTATTGTGCGCTGCATTTTATATGACAATCTTTGCCGACCACTGCGTGTACACTATATACACAATGAAATACTTATTTATGGCTAATTGAGGTCAACACAGTAATGTCAAGAATTACGAATTTTGGGTGTGTTTTAATACTATTTAATGACGCAATGTCAACTGCGTTGTTATTTGGCGTAAATTTTTTTATTTTTTATTTTTTAATTAGGTTATTTTACGACGCTTAGGTTATTCAGCGTCTGAATGAGATGGTGATAATGCCAGTGAAATGAGTCCGGGGTCCAGCACCAAAAGTTACCCAGGATTTGCTCAAATTGGGTTGAGGGAAAACCCCGTAGAAAACGTCAACCAGGTAACTTACCCCGACCGGGATTTGAACCCGGGCCACCTGGTTTCGCTGCTAGACGAGCTAATAGTTACTCCACAGGTGTGGACATTTGGCGTAAATAAATTTGATGACAGTGAAGTAGTATGTTGACCAAATTGGTTCGAAAGTTAGTCATGTGATTACCTAACCTCGAAAAAACTTCGGAAAGAACGAAACTAGGTGGTAATCAGTCCTAGTGTGTTTTTAACTCACGCCAGAACGCGGAATTGGAGCACGAGACCCTCTCGAAATTCCTACAAAACGCCGGTAGTTGTGTGTTTCTGAATGTTATATACGAGTACAACGTATATTTTGGATATAGACCTGATGTTTCATGACATTTAGTTATTTGTAGCATAATTTATCTTGCTAATATGTTTTCGCTGGATATCAGCCGAGTTAAGATTTTGGAATGCTCCAAGCTTTCGACTGATCTCTGCAGCCATCTTCAGGGAAGTGATGTCCGAACAGAAAGTCGAAAGGTAATATAGATGTTAGGCTGTCTCAGGTGAAACGGGATTGGTTGGCGGATCGGCCAATCCGGGGCCGGGAATTATCATATCTCGTAAGCTCCGCCCCTCCCGGGATTCCTGTGTGAAGTTTGGCGGGCGGCGAGCTCTGTTCCGCCGGCTGGAATCGGTTGCCGTCCTCGGTCCGTGATCTTCATGACCTTGATTGTAGCTATACTATTGAGACAGGAGGACAGGGAGGCTGGCGTCACTCCCAGGTTTTGGTAGCCACGACTCAACTCCATGAGACTCTTTGGATAGTGCAACCGCTTTAAAATGACTGGGCTAAACAAAATCCCTCCCTAACAATATCTACTTTTGTTGATCGATGGAATTATCATAGAGCCAATTGGCTAGTATAGATCCATCGATTGATAGAGTCATTCAACCTAAGAGCCAACTGGCTAGTCTCTGATATTGAGACAACTCATCCTGCCTAAGGTTTTTCCGTGGTTTTCCTAAGGCGCTAAGACAAATGTCGGGATGAGCCCTAAAAGAAATGGGCCACGGACTTGCACTTATATCTCCATGAATGTCTCTAATTAACTCTAAATTAATTAACAATTACATCTCTCCCCCTTTTCGTAATTGAGCCATCATATAGCCAAATGGCTGGTCTCAAAATTGAGACGAATCAACAAGGCTCATGACAACAATCACCTCCTACATAATAGCCAGATTGGCTAGTCTCTTATATGAGACAACTCATCCTGCCTAAGGTATTCCGTGGTTTTCCTCAGGCGTAAGACAAATGTCGGGATGAGCCCTATAAGAAATGGGCCACGGACCTATATGCCCTTCCCCATATATATTCCCCTTTATTATAAACGACGTATGCCCTAGTTCAGAACATATAAATTGTCTATTAAATATACGAGGTCACTCAATTAGTCGCAAATTGAAAGTACAGGGACCTCTCAAATTGCAGATTTAGATTTCACGGCGCTTCTTCCGACGGCCTTCACATGCTTTGTCATCGAACAACAGACGACAGCGTCTTGCCATCCTAACGGCAAACACCAGCCAGCTCTTCCTCTTCCCGTTCCGTGATCACTTGATCAAATCTCAGTCCCCCTCGCGTATGTGGTACCTAAGAGGTTACGTCCAATTTCGGCTTCCCCTTCAAAATTTTCTAGAGTTCCTTCAGTGGAGCGAGACTAGTGGCCAACAGGCTTGGAGCTCACATATTTAGTTTTGTACAGCCCCCAACCCCTTGGAAGGACGCGTTTTGCGTACCTTTTAAAATTTTTCCTCCCAATTCTCTTTCGATTTTTTCGTTCGGACATCACT
Source organism: Periplaneta americana (assembly GCF_040183065.1). NCBI lineage: Eukaryota > Metazoa > Arthropoda > Insecta > Blattodea > Blattidae > Periplaneta > Periplaneta americana. The sequence goes on from NC_091133.1 coordinate 36,608,811, forward strand.
TCCCTGAAGATGGCTGCAGAGATAGCAGTCGAAAGCTTGGAGCATTCCAAAATCTTAACTCGGCTGATATCCCGCGAAAACATATTAGCGAACCAACGCCGAGAAAGCCTCAAATCACACATAATTTATCTTGTTTGTTTGTTTTTATTTTTACTTTTCTTTACGCTGGTATAATAATTATTATACATATTATGGAGGAAAGCGTGGGGCATGCTGTTTCGAGATGACAATGTCCTGTAAGTTTACGCACACTCTGTATATCCCTTAGTTAGATTTTATATACATTAACGGTGGTAGCCGTGACGCCTGTAAACAAAGAGCGATGGACGTTGCTAGACACTACGGCTTTGTTGACAATGGCAGTGGGCCAGGGTTAGTAGTTAATGCTTGCTTTCGATGGCGTTTCATGGTCATTATCACCGCGATGTCGTCATTACAGCGTTGGAAACTTAAACATGGGCGTCAGTGGTAACTAAAGCGAGAGTGGTAGCATAAACCAACTGTTAAATTTAGGCCTGTGCGGAACTTGACACGACTTCTTTTATAACTTGAATTTTACTCACATATAGCTTTTATTATTACAGGATTCCATTGTTCTGCTATCTCGCTACGTTATTACCCATTTCAGAACATTATATTATTTGAGATGAAAAAAATGAGTGTAATGTATTAAGTTATTCCAGGATTTTTATACTCTCAAGCTGAAATTATGATTTATTCAAGAAGTGGTTTAGATTTCATAGCTTAAAAATATAGGTATAAAAATTAAAAACAGTTCTTTTTCGGTATGTGTTTTAAAGATATTGCAGATTTAAAGAAAATTAGGATCTGTGAAACGCAGATTAAGGTTTTGATTCGAAAAGTTTCCAGTTATTTTAATTTTTAAAATATTTTAGGAACTTAGAAACTATAGCTTTTTCTTCGAAATGTTTTCTTAGGATAGGATATTAAAGCTTTTAAAATGCCATTTACAACGTTATAGCAAAGGAACATAGGGCTCGTATTATGTTTCGTATTAGTGTATCATATTCTTTTTTTTTTTTACTTAGTTTTTGACGACGCCATATCAACTACAAGGTTATTAGCATCGATGGAATTGGTGATAGCGAGATGATATTTTGCGCAATGAGGCTGTGGATTCGCCATAGATTACCTGACATTTGCCTTACGGTTGGGAAAAACCTCAGAAAAAATCCAACCAGGTAATTAGCTCAAGCGGCAATCGAACCCGCGCCCGAGCGCAAGTCCTGATAGACAGGCAAGCGCCTTAGCCGACTGAGCAACGCCAGTGGCTTGAATTACGTTACCAAACAAGTAATTTCATACTTTTGTTGAGGCAGTGAAGACATGCACAAGCTCATCAAACCACACTTCTTGTACAGATACGGAAATAACATTTCGAGCTCCCTTATTATGTAAGTTTTGCCCAAGATCGTACATACCCAGATTGCTCGACCTTATAGACTTTGACTGTAACAACTTTTGTAAGGTTTACTATGCTGCCATCTAATTGTTACATAAGGAGTCACGTCATAACTCCCATTTGAATTGCATTAGCGACTGTACTGCCATATCGTGTTCGTTTATGGGGACGGGTGGCGATCTTGACGGTAGTTCTCTTCAAAGTGCTACCGATTTTAACATAGGGATGGGCTATCTGTTATATATATGATCTAGGGTTTCGCTTACAAACACACTGCTCATGTGCGGTAAACAATAATCTACTTTTAGACAGTCGTGCGAAATATTGTTGTCACATACACGTGGACTTCTACGAAGACTTGCTCCAAATTTTAATTCCGTATCTGTACATCCTTAAAACACAACAATGGTATTAATTATTTAATACTCCGTGAATGAAACTGGAGACATTTCGTTGTGAACTAGTGCAATAATCAAATAGGCTACTGGCCTGAGTTACGGGTTAGCGAGCGGGTCTCGTCCTCCGAAGCTGCGTTCCGACGTGAATTAAAATCCCGTGTGGACTGATTACCATGTTTTAATTTTTCCCCAGTTTTCCTCAACTACAAGGCGAACATCAGGTAATTTCATGACGAATCCATAGACTCATCTCGCCAAACCACAATCTCGCTCTCACCGAAGCTAGATTTATTTAATGTTATTTAACGGTTGTCTAATAACAGCAAGGTTATCTATCGTCGGTGTAATTGGTGATAATGAGGTGTTATTTTGGAGAATTGAGACTAAGAATTAACCGTCAGATTACCTGAAATTCGCCTTACAGTCGGGGAAAACCTCGGAAAATACCAGGTGATCATCAATCCGAGCAGAATTTGAACCCACACCCTAGTACAGTGTGTTAACTCGAATCCAACTTGTTAACTGTGAGATACGCCGGTGGTTCTGATCATAGATAACCACACTTGATGTAAGGTCGTTAAATAATAGATTTTATAAGTTTAGATCAATACTTCACACTTGTTGAGGCACTGCACAACGAAATACATGAAGGGATATTCAGAGGCAAATCTACTTCGTCACTTACAGTACTCCTTAAAGCTAGAAAAATCTGATTAGATATTCCAATGATGTAATGAGTAAATAAATATGCATATATAAATAAATATACACATAAATATATAAATAAATATAATTTTTTATTTATTTATTTAACTAGCTAGTGAGTACAAGTTAAAATTATAAAACAAAAATGTTTCTAGCCACTACCGTAAGAGCCAGGCTCGTGTACAGTGTGGTCTTAGTCAATAATATGAAATAAAATTTACAAAGGCAGTTTAAATAAATCTTTATGTGTTATTTTACGATACTTTATCAACTGCTATGATTATCTAGCGCCTGAATGAGATGAAAGTGATGTCAGCGAAATGAGTTCAGTGTCCATCGCCGAAAGTTACCCAGCATTTGTTCTTAAGTGGTTGAGGGAAAACCCCGGACGAAATCTCAATCAGCTAACTTGGTCCAACCAGGATTTGAACCCGGACTCGCTCGTTTCTAGGTCAGGCATGCTAACCGTTACTCCACAGCGGTGGATATAAATAAATAATTTTAAAAAGTAATAAATTAATAATAAACAAGTAATATACCTCTGGTTGAGGTTCTGGCTAATATGTACATCTATTATCAGACAGTACATCTCACTTGACGATATATTGTGTCAGAGGAAGAACAATTGTTCGTATGCATCTGAAGTCTGATTAGTAGAATATGTAGCTAATCGGCGATTGCATGGAATGGAGGGGGAAAGAAACAGGCCACCCTACCCCATTATCTCCTGGCCTAGTTTCCTTATGAGTAATGCTTTATTGGTGTCACTTATGAGGTTCAAACCTGTCTTCGGACAGTTGACTAAACAACAACAACAATAAACAAACAATGAATGAATGAATGAATGAATGAATGAATGGATGAATAAATAAATAAATACCTAAATATCCCCAAGTGAATAAAGAATAAATAAATAAGTCTAAATAAATAAAAAAAAATAATTCAATACCCACTTAGTTATTGCAAATAAAGTCAGCACAATGGACAGTTGGAGAACGTGAATAGTCATGCAAAGATACAATCATGCTTTTTATCTCCCCGTGTGGCTGGGGACAGGCTACGGCGTGTTGTTACTCTTCAACTATCCATTGCGCTGTCTGTACAAGATAAGAATCTGTAAAGTTTGAATCCGTAAATTAGGTCTTTATATGTAGGCCTACTTGTAAATTCTGGTATTTTGTTTCCCGGAGCATGCCATTTAAAAGTAAAGTCAAGACTTTAAAGAAATATACTATAGAAATATAATATATATATATATATATATATATATATATCCAAACATGAGAAGCCGGGGCTCGGTATGGGTCCCTTAGTACCAGTGCGAATGATGTGCACATTGAAGACATTCATATTTAATTGCTGGCTTCAGAATCTATGTGCATTACGCAAAATCAACGTTTAGACAACACCGGACGAATACAAGGGACATGCCATCAGTATTTGGGGACGATGGTATTATATCCATCGCGGAGAACTGACTGGGGTTTATTAGGTTACTGGCCTTGCATAATTGCGTGGATATTAGGGACACTAGTAACTAATCAAATGGACTGATTAAGGTTCAGGGGTAATCACACACAAAGCTCTCCTCCTACCATGTTGATTTAGTGGACTCACTGAAGGGAAACAAATCGTCCAGAGTAACTGTTCCGATATTTAAACAATCAGTCTAAATTATCGTGACAATGTTTGGCGACCATAATGAGATTCTATCAAGAAGTATTTGTTCATTGTCCGTACGCGTGAGCTTAATAAATTTAAACCATACCAATATTGATTTATGTATTTGCTTATGGTGAACTGAGATAACAGTATACTTTTAAGTCATAAAATAGTCAGGACTACAGCGTTACAAATTTTACGAAGGTTGAGTGATGAAAAATGCATACGTAGAAACCTTATCTCTGATGCATTGTACTAATATGCAAACATGTATCGCTTCTGTCATCTGTACCTACTCAAAACGTTTTCCACTACACAGTTTATTTGAACATATTCTGTAACATTGTATGCACAATTTTATCGACCGGAACTGTTTACATAATTCGATAAGGAAGTTTTGAAAGTCTTTTATTCCAACAATAGACAGAACAGATTATTAAAATAGGACCTATGCTTTTGCTTATCTTGTAATCTTGGTGTCGCAAATTTCGGCTATCACGATACATTCGTTATATTTTACGCAGGAAGCCGTCATAGAATAATGCACCCTTTATAGCAGCCGTCGGCAGAAATGTCATCGCGATGCCTGTTACTAAGTGATGTTGCAGGGGCAGGCAAGGAATACACATCCTCCCTCCCAACCAAACTCTTTGTAGGTACATTGTACAAGCAGCTACCAGTGACGTAACATATACTGTAGCTAGTTAAGCATGGCTCTGTCCAAAGGTAGGAAACGTGTATTTAAAGAAGAATGGGAGGAGACGTCTTCTTCTTGTGCTTATGGAAACAATAGTATATGTTTATTGTGCTCGAAAATTTTAAAGAGCATTTATCAACACAATATTAAACGTCATTATAATGTAGCCTATGTCATAAAGAGCATCAGAAGATCACATTTTAAATGCAAATTGCAGTACGTAGAGCAATAGCAAAACGTAGTAGATATGTACGATATGGTGCGATCATTCATTACAATGATAGATATCTGGAAATCAAGTATGAGGGAAAAATAGTTCCATCATTTCCCATGCTTACAATATGTTTATGATATTTCTGAATCAAATTTAAATAATTATGCTCATCTAAATCTAAAAACAATTTCAACAACGGAGATTCGGTGATTTTAAAAATAGTGCAAATGATTTCTTACTTTTTGCGTATTCTTTCACCATAGACATAAACAAGATTAAACCAGAAATGCAGCAAGTAGTAACTGATTTACAGAGTGGTACATTTTTTTGTAAATTTTACAAACGCGGTGCAAAGACATGTGTGGTTTAAATTTCTTTAAAATTCTGTCTACGGAAAAATATGCTTCCTTTAGGTTATTTGCCACCAATATAGCGGGTATATTTGGTTCCACTACAGTTGCAAACATTTTTTTTTTCAAAACTGAAACTTGCAAAATCAAAACAAGGATCGCGGCTGAAAGATGAAAGTTTATTCGCTATCTTGAGATCAGCTACTTGTGACATAAACTTAGAATTCTGTGGCACCTTGAAAGTTACGGCAATACGTCATGTGTATTGCTGGTTGCATTGCCTGATGACATCGTGAGTACAATTCTGTCGATGACTGCTTTATAGAGTATCGCATTTTATTTTCCTGAATCTTTCTTTAACCGCAGCTTTCGTCTTAGAATATTGAGACTGGGATGGAACCAATAGTACAACCAGACAGACAGCAAATCTAAACCATGACAATTGGGACCATATGTATCCTTTAAAGTCACATCCCTTTTCACGGAAATAATTAAATGCCTACACTATGTGAAATACGGAGGTATTTTGATTAAATAAGATATTTTAACAATTAATTATAGGTTACATAATTCATTTAAAAATAAAAAGTATACGGTCCTATCTTTAAAGGTTGTTTTTGATTAATTTCTAGAAATAATTTAGCATTATTTTATCAGTTACTACTAGGTTAAATAATATTTATTCTGTGGCTGAGGCCTTTCTCCGCTCACAATAGTGAGTAGAAGTTAAACAGCCATTTCAAATTGTAATCGTCGTTGAAGAGTGTGTATACATGCTATATAAATCAACCTTAAATGTGAACAGTATAACTCAGATAGAAAACTATTTGCAAACATCCAGTTACGTAAATAACAACCTTCCATATGTTCGTACTTGACCAGATGAGTGTCCATTACAATCTGAAATCTTTGCCAAAGGACAGAGAAAGGCCGGACAAGTCCATCTTTAAACCAGAAATGTTGAGGGAGGAAAATACTTCTCACATAAACGTGAAATATGATTGCGGCATTCTGCATTGGTTTTCTATGTTTATATACAGGCCTATTCTTCTTTGACTAAATAATTAAGAACCGAAATTTTAAATGTATTTCGTAAATGTGTCGTCTTTATGTTTTCCGTAATCGGACTACTATATGCTGGTGTAGCAACGTTGGCAAGTGTGTGAACATGGCTTGGTAATTTAAGATGGCTATGGTAAGACAGATATCGTTCCCCTCAGCGGTACCTGTGGTTTAGGCCTACAGAAACGAAAAAGAATTCCCAAATTAATATTACGGCAACTATTTTTCGTCAGTCGTTATTATCGTAAAACGAAATTCCACTTTAGTAATTTATCTCACCTTCGAAAAGTAAAATTATTGGCGCAAATATGCATCATTATTTAGTTGATTTAACGACGCCGTATCAACTACTAGGTTATTTAGCGTGATAGCGAGATGGTATTTGGAGAGATGAGGCCGACGATTCGCCATAGATTACCTGGCATTCACCTTACGGTTGGGGAAAACCTCGGAAAAAATCCAATCAGGTATTCAGCTCAAGCGGGGATCGAACCCACGCCCGAACGCAACTTCAGACCAGCAGGTAAGCACCTTAACCGACTTAGCCACGCCGGTGGCCCAATATGCATCTTAACGTAGGAACAGTAAAATCTCCATAAAAAACACATTCTTCCTATAGAAATATGCGCGTAAGTTAAACGCACACTCAAATTCATATAAAAACGTTATCTGAAGCACAATAATTCCTAAAGAATACAACTTTTTCATGTCACAGAATGTTACATGCAACCTTCATTTTGCCTGTAAATCTAAGCTCAAGTAATGGAAATTGATTTTTTTTGGGATTCCATATGCAATGGAGGAGAAAGAAACTGGCCACCCTACTCCATTATTTCGTGGCCTAGTTGCCTCATGAGTAGTGCCCTGTTGGTGTCACTTGTGAGGTTCAAACCTGTCTTCGGGCAGTTGACTAAAACAATTTCTTCTTTTGTGCTGTGACTGGTATCTTAGTTTAACATTGGCCTCACGGCAACCTCCATATTATGTAGTATTAAAGATAAACAAATTGTTCATTTCATAGCGTATACAAATTATTATTTCCACATTTTCCTAAAAAATTAATTATTGAGAATAACAAAATACAGTATTACTGATCCGTACAATAAGTTTTTCTGTGTAGAAAGTAAGATTTATATGTCTATTTTAAACTATAAACAACATAAAAAACTCACTAGAATTACAGGAACATAACATCTAATCAAAGTAGCACTATCCCATAATGTCAATTGCACCTCATGGTCCTGCGTTCGGCGTGGTCGAATCTCGCTTGGGCTAATTATGTAATTTGTTTTGTTTGTTTGTTTGTTTGTTTGTTTGTTTTTTTTTTTTTTGAAGTTTCTTCAAAATATTAAGCGAATGCCAAGTAATTCCTTTCCGAATACTCGGATGTATCACGCTACCGCCACCACCGCCACCACCACCACCACCACCACCACCACCACCACCACCACCACCACCACCACCACCACCACCACCACCACCACCACCACCACGATATATTTTTAATATGTTTTTCATGTGGTTTTAGAGTGTAAATAAATTTAGCTAATAAATTTTGAAGTTTAACTACAGCTAATAATATGTCAACCGCAAATATCCCTAAAACCCTCAACATATCAAATAGAGTTTCAAATCACCAGTCACAAACAGCATAATACAAAACATAATGTATATATACATTTCTAATTTTTTTAATTGGCATCTCTTTTAACTACTCTTTTAACTAACTATTGTATTTGTTGATATTTATAATTCTTGGAGTTATATTATCAACAGTAATCTTGCTAGAGGTTTTGATTTTATCGATAAATCTTCGAGTGGAACACGAGCAGATTCATCTAGAGAAAATAAAAAAAAAACTCGAGTAGGATTTAATTGACTATTACACAATTAGAAAAAAGTATATGATGATTAGAAGAAATGAAATACTCTAATACAATAAGATATTAATTGACTTACTAAAGTTATATTTCACTAATACTAGCTTCACCAAAACGTTTGAAAGGAACCGCCATTTTTAGTTGACTATCTATGTAGTAAACAAATGATGATCGCAAAGCATGTTTTATAGTACCGTAAAGAATTTGCATTTTGGAATGTTGGCAAGCAAAGAAACAAATGCTAAGGAAGTGATAAAATTGTAGCGATAAACAGCCATGATTGGTTGAAACACGCCCTTTCGTACTGTTTTATTGATCAAAAGTAGTATGACGTAGTAAAAGTGTAATAATCAATGTATTACTTTGTTTCTAATATACGGATTTACCATTCTGGAAAATTGAAAACGATAACTAGTACAGGGACATCATTTTATTTTTACTTCATTTTTTATTGTACCTGATTTTTTTAATGTACTTCACTCCCACCCCTTCTATTAAGGAAGTTCCAACTCCATACAGAACCAAGACCGCAGATAGTAAGCAGTACTGAGTTACCCAGTATAGTACGTTCCAGAAATATGTTCGCGTTTTCCAGTGACGAAAGAGCTTTCAATATTGAATCATATTTTCGCACAGGTACTGTCCGTTTGCCTACGTCGCATCCCGATTTCCCCCAGCTGCTTCTGCTCGCCCCTCTGTAAAAGCTGGGCTGTCTTAGCTCTTTTCTGAAAACATTAATTTCTCTTAGGAATTGGACGTTTACGTAATATTATACAGCTGTTTAATTTAACTTAAATAAAAGGGCCTCGTTAAGTAATTAACTGTCACGTGATTTCCTCCCTTTCTACAATCCTGCGGCATAACCACTTGGACGGACAGTAGATAGCATGTCTGAGTAATTTTATATTTTCGGGTCGGGCAGAAGTGAAGATTGAATTCACAGTACGTAGAGTAGGTACAGAATTATTTCAACATGAGTTACTAGTACGAAGGATGTAACTGGCAATTGGAATTAGATGCAATAGTCTATAGTGCGATAATATGCACAAAAGAACTGAAGCCTGTATCGAAATGAACGGCCACCATTTTCAAAATTGTGTTTAAATATTCATATTATGATTATTTTTCAATTTAACTTCTTTCTCTATATTGTACGCTAATGTGCTGTAGACAGTATAATATACACTGCATAATGAATACGTTCGCATGGATAACTCACTTCGTGAGTAAAACACTTATTTTTAATACAGTACTGTACTTTGATTAAAGAAAAACCTAATGAAAATTATCAAACTCAAAATCGCGATATTTCCTAGTTTACGTAAATGGATGAACTACTTTTCTTCCTTCCTATACCTAGTAGAGTGATTTGTGTTTTACGCCAGTATCATCGAACTCCAGTCTTGGAGGGGGGAGCAAGCGGTGTTTCCGGTTCTCTAAAGGTATAGACAGGTTAATATTAAAAATGTTAGTAAAAAAAAATGATGTCCCTGTATAACAGTTTATGATAAAAGTGTAGCTAAAATTTGATAAAATGTAAATACAAATATCTTCAAGAACTAACTAAGATTTATATAAGTATAAGTAAGTTATAAAACGATAATTTAACAAGCGTCCATTAAAAACTAAAATTTTGAATATACTGAACCAAGTGTTTAAGTCACCAGTGCACGAAATAATGAGAAGGATTATAACCTAATCAGCTCGAAAAATCTACTTGTTTAGCTTTTAAATTAAAAAATTACATATTTTAGTTTTTACAAGTACATCCAGCTACATTAATTTTATTGTCCACAGACCTGTGTTATTAATTTGTTAGTTTGTTTCCAATAGACTGAATTCTCATTTCAAACTCATCAAAATAATTGTTGTGTTAATTCTGGTAATTGCCCCTAAAATTTAGAAAATGCATTTGAAATGCCCTTCTAGAATCAATTCGTATTACAGTGTTCTGCAGCCACCGGCGTAGCTCAATGGTAGCGAGTTGCAATCGTGTTACGAGGAGTGGGCGTGGGTCGAATTTGGCGTGGGCTAAGTACCTGGTTTGGTTTTCTTAAGAAATTCCTCCCAAATGTAAGGCGCATGTCAGGCAATCCATGGCGAACACTGGGGTTTATAATCTCATCGTCATCATCATCATCAATTCCAGCGACGCTGAATGTCCTAGAAGTTGATATAGCTTTTTTGAAGGATCGATTAAAAATACAGTATCTTGTGCTAGGTTCCATTCAATATTACAAAATCATCATGAAAGTGAAGAAATATGCACAATTTACAAACCAAAGTGTATAGCATTTCAACGCCGGAATTGCTGTCACATTATAGAAATTCAAGAGCCCTTTATTTTGGGCCTTTTAAGTAGCATTGTGCAGATATACCGTAAGATGTAAATTATTAACTTTCTTGTCTACATCACTTTATCCTAATAGCTGATTTTTGATTTCGTATCCTATTGAATTAAATTCATTAACTTGTCTCAATAAAAGCTATGCAATAGTTTGTTTTATTCTGATCAATCTATTACTTGTGAAAGCTATTTATTCCATTCTCGATTATGAACTGTAACACAGTTGTGTGTGGGAGTGGAACGCCAGAGACTTTTATGTGCAAACATCCTCCATTCAACAGATGGGATAACGTCTACAGGAATATCAATATGAAAAGCAAGGGAATGTTTCGCTGGCACTAACAGCACGCCATTCAATGTGTTTCATCAGCTAGGGAGCCACAAAACGTAAAAAAGTCACTCGCTTATGGACAAGAGCGAATGTGGAGATTTTAACGGCAATCGATTCCCAACTCCAAAGTTGCACGTGCTTTCCTGTGCCAGATGACGGTTTGTTTCGCAGGGAAAAGTTAAAAACCATTATTCCGCAATGGACACATTTTTACATTGAACTTCACCAATCAATACGTGTGAGAGGCAATGAATTAGTTATGTCAAAGACGCCAAACTTCAATTAATTTTAAAATAGCCTATTTCTGCCACAATGAGAAAATACATTAATTTTATTTTTCATCGAAAGTGGACCCTTTAGTGATAGCAGTACATATAAGATAACCTAATACAAATGCGAAAACTTAAGAAATTTCATTCCTCTCTATTAATAAAGCATATGAAATGTAACAAAATAAAAAAGTCACGTAATATCAGAAGGTCTGTACCTAAACTCATATTTAGGAGAGAGATTCGAAAATTAAGAACCGGTCGCAAATTAGCGACATAAATATTTCCGAACAAATTCCTGCATGTGCATTATTTTTTACGTGAACTACTGGACAGCAATATGTCACTTTGTGTGTTCCTGTGATCATTGTCGTTCCGAAATATTGGTTAAAAATAAGTACTGCAATCGAGAATCCTGTCAGATGTGAAGTTCATATTGTGATTAACGGCAAATAAAAAATAAGTGGTTCGTTAATGTCTAGTTTCGTCCTCTTCCACGTTAAAGTACAACCTCACACCGCACAACGCACATCTTAATCTACTTCGATGTTTCAAATGGGACTTATTCGAAGAATCCACGGTACACATCGTGCTGTTTAGCTATCTTGAGTGATAGCGATTATTAGATGAAGTGGTTATAAATTTAAAATAATTGCATAATGAAATCATATTTTAATACAGGCACTGATTTCTTAACACAATGATGTTTAAAATTTGTCCAGCTGACACTTTCAAATACCTTTTTAACAGTAACACCCCATCCGATAAAAAAAAACCATGAGTCTTTATAAAATTATTGTATTGAAATACTTGGTACTTTGTGATCCAATGACATCCGAAATAATCTGTAAAAAGTGTTTGTAGGGATTATTATTATTACAAAGCATTGCCATGAAAATCACTTTATTATATTGTCTAATAGTCTACATCATAAGATCTTGTTTAAGCTGTGATTTTCCTGCAGTTTTTAGTTTATATTCCATTACACATAAAATAACTGTGGAATATTTCGTATGTCTATGTTACGATAAACTGTTATAAGCAAAGCTCGGAACTTGGGGACTTGTGTCTTTGCACGTTGTTAAGTGACTGGACTTCAATTTCAACAAACTCCCGCTTCCAGCACGGAGGTAGTGTCAGGTCTGCTGGAACAACATTTTCATAGTATTATGTTAGGTTGAAACACGTAATTTTATAGCATTTAATATAATTATAATAAAAATAAACATGAGAAATATATCAATTTTACTGTCCTACTCTGTACATTTTATTACAGTGTATGACTACGTACATTCGAAGATTTTCGAACCCAGGACTTCTTCGCCTGTTAGTTAAACATGATTTGAAACAAAAATTTATTTTCACGTTACGTGAATTAATGGGAGCAAACTTAAAATACTGAATGTTTTCACTGTCACTGTTTTCTGTTTGATTTTCAGCAGTTGCTAGCTGATCTTGTATCTGAGAAAGATAAGTATATCCCAAAATTTTTTCGAAAATAATTTTCAATTTTTGTGTCACTACTAGGATAGGTCCTCTACGAATTGATCCACGGCCATGGACAAATTTTCCACTAATTTAAGGGACTGCAATGTCTTTCAAAGAATGCCTCTAGTTTGTGTGTGGCACAACTTACAAAATATAAACTCTCCATTCGAAGAAAATAATGTATCTCCTCCGAATTCCTCGACGAAATTCTGTACCTAAAGCTTAAAAAATATATTTTCAAACTTCTATAATACTCATTCGAATAAAGGTATTTTCAAATTCCTCTAACAGACCGTTTACCTGTAATTCTCTGAATGTCATTGGCATCGAAATGACACGGTTTCTTCGTCCGTCTTCCTGTCATTCGATGTGACCACTTTCTTAGTGCACACGACTGTCCCTAAGCACTTGCAGTGTGAGCTTTGTGTACGTTGTACCTGTAACCTTAGGCAGAGAGCCCACTAATATGATAGTGATACGACAAAAACACTGATCCAACACGAACTATGATAGCAACATGACAGCAAAGTGACCTGGTACTCACTGGACTAATTCATTCATACAACATGTCGTCGGAGGATGAGGACGTTCTCAATCTAGTTAATTTAGCTGATATCAAATTACAGTGACAGAAAACATAGGAGACGATTCAGGGTGCATCCTTTTTTGGCATGCTAATTTAGAACAATGCGGTGCTTTTAATTTGTTCAAAGAATTACATATATACCCAGAAAGATTTAAAATATTCTACAGAATGAGTAGATAAACATTTAATCTGTTGGTACAGAAAGTTGGATCAGCAATTTATAAAACGAACACTAACTTCAGGATTTCAGTCAATGCTGAAGAACGCCTTCTGATAACTATCAAGTAAATAGGCCTATGTGTTTATACATCAGATAAATAATAATTGTTCGTTTCTCGTCCACATCAAAGTAAACATGTGTTTACAATATATGTATAGGGTAGAGGGGCCAATTACCGGACAGGTTCTATTTACCGACACTCCTAACATTTTGTCATTTTGTGCTTATACAGAATCCTTTATATATTTATTTAGCTAGTCAATGGAAAGCAGTAATATTCTAGAGCTGATTGCGAAACATGGGAGTGAGATAGTGTGTGAAATCCGAGCTCCAGATAGCGGAAAGTGAGCAAAGGTTATTAGAATATCTTTATATTTCGCCCTGTTATAATATTGAGCGGTAAATTATTCTGTGTAAATAAGGTGAAATGATATTGCAATAGGTTTATTATGTTTTCAATATGAAAAATAGATGTAGTATCAAAAGACATGGCAAATCTTTAATAAGTTCAATAAAGGCTATATTGAAATCAGGATCGTCTCTCATCTTAACCCTTGCATTACCAACTCACAACTGATACAACAAAAAGTGGAGCATGCAGCACTGTGAGCGACACAACACAACACAGATAGTGTCGAGTTGTTGTCTGATCAGATGAGTGGGCATCCGTTTATTTCATATTATGGGTTATATAAGAACATACATGTTAGCAACAAGCAAAGCATCAAATCCGTGTCGTGTTGCTGTCGCTTGTCGTTCCAGTGGACGCTCTCTCTGCCTCATGCATAGGCCTACTACACACAAATCCCCAAGTTCTGAGCTTTGGTTATAAGATTGAGTTCATTCTTCTGAAATTAAATTTGCTAATTCTGAAATACAAGTGTCGCTTTCTGAAGTATAATTTACTTTTATTCTGAAATACGAATGATTTTTTTCTGAAATTAAGTTGACTAATCTGAAATACAAATCACTCTTTTTGAAATTAAATTGCCCAGTTCTGAAATATCATACATGTGGAAAAGGTGTAGAACACAGAAAGGAGAAAATAAGCGCCAGTCAATGAAACACAGTTTCCTCAGCTGCGGGATCTTGGTCGTTTAACTAGATTACTAATTGAGACACTATCGCATATGCCTTTTAATATGTAATGTTATCTGCATAGGTTTAATAAAATACATATTGAAAGTAATATAGGATAGAAAACTGAAAGAATACTTGTTTAGTGTGTAGATCTAATTAGCGTTTATTGCCTACTTAAGCATCTGTTTTCTTTAATTTTTATGTATTTTAATTAGACGTCATGTTTAATCTTCTCATTTCCTAGCGACTTACAGTTCGATTCGATGCAGGAGAGGGTGTATCTTTTGACAGATATCAGACAGACACATTGCGGGCCAATATGGTAGTCAGGTCAGCACGATACAGTGAACACTGAGACAGCAGAAGATAACACATAACGAAGGACAAATGCACAGTCTCATGGACGGAAGATAAATTTCTTTCATTGTCCAAGCCGGGAATCCAATCTCAGACAGCTTAGCTGGGAAGCGCATACACTATACACAGAGCTATGGCGGCTGCTATCAATGTTAAAACTCTTAAGCAGAGAATATTTTAAAATCAGCAGTGAATCTAAAATATTGGTATATGTTATAACTAGTATAAAGACAATAAAAACATCTCACGGCATTTAAGAGTTATTTTTTTACTCCTACAATTGCTTTGTAGGCCGGAAGATGACAACTGTAATCACGAGGGTGCAATCAAATTTGTGCTCCTAACAGTCATATTTCTATTATGAATATTCTTTGTCAAATTAAATCGCTTCCGTTAATAAAATGTAAATAGCAGGGGCGGCTTTTGGGGCAGTGCCACTGTGCCATGGCACCACCAATGAAAGGAACAAAAAATAATATCGTTTATTTCTAAAATTTTATTCGTATTTCATCTGAACGAGCGCGCGCACAGATCGGGACGCACTCTTGCAGCGTTTCTCCGAACGTTGGAACCAGTTCGGTGTGGCACTGTCTGCGTCCATATGACACTGTACAAAAGGCTACTGATTCTAGTTTATATGCGCTTCTTATGGCAGACTTTGAGCCGAATTCAATTTGACTCGTAGTTAACATTCCGCCCGCTAGAACGCAATAATGCAGAAATTTCGCTAGATGGCAGGGTTGTTGGAGACGTTAGGCAGGGAACCATCAAGCGCAGATTTTCACGAAAACACAAGTTAAAGTTCCTCGTCAAATCTTAATGTAAAGTTATCATTTCAAAAGTAATGTATACAACTAGTATTTGAATGTGTAAATGATTATCCATTCAACTATATTGATTGCAGATATAGTTAGTCGTGGTTATTTTTAGAAAGATATATATATATATATATTTTTTTTTTCATATTATGTAACACTATTTGTTAATGTTGTGTAATATTTGTTTTATTTTGTTGCAACTAAATATCGCTACACTGTTTCTAATATTGATGCTTTTGTTAACAATACATGAGATCTGTGCAGGACATGAACATGTGTTATTCAGGCTCCTGCCTTCGATTCATCGGCCTGTTAAATAAAGTGCAAATGTGTTCATTTATTATCTATATTATTGTTCATCTCGTTCGTTTTTGCCAGTAATTTTACTAGTTATACAAGTTATTTGTATTTGACTAACAATACTGAGAAAGTTTTGCATTATCTGTATTTGTAAATTCCGTTATTAGTTTCGGAAATGTTACTGTAACTATAACTAGATGCATTATTAACTGCATAACTGCACATCTGGTAAAACAGCTGGTTTAATTAATGTGTTTTATTTAACATAATGTAAACGTGAGCTGTGATTATCACCTTTCACTTGGGTGATTTGCGTGAAACCATTTTTTTTCTTTCATTTTTGGCACCACTGCCAGAATGCCTCACCGGCCGCCACTGGTAAATAGTCTTCACTAAACGCAAGATGTACAACTTTCACGCATTTTTTATTTGTTCTGGAGGCCTGGCTCGGAGTGTATATGATTGTGGAGTATTTGTGGAATTATAATGATAATGGTGAGGGGAACTGGGAGAACCTCGAAATAAACCACTCACGCTCGCTTTGTGCACTCCATCACAAATTCCTTTATGGCCTAGACGGGGATCGAACTCGATTGCCCTGGTGGAAGCCAGAGAGGCTAACTACTCGGCCACGGGAAAGGTATATGTAGAATGCGGTCGCGTCACCCTTGATACGAAGAACGCGGAAAGATCCAAACCGCTGCTGATAGCTTCATGCTTCAAGGCTGCGCGGGCCTGTATGTTACCGGTCGCTGCTAGTGATGAGGTAAACTGCTCTTTTGTGATCACTGTTCGACCTGTGATTGCTCATTTATGATCACGGTGTTCTTAGACAGTGAAACAGTGATAAACAGTGATTGAACTGTGAATTTCGAGGTGAACACTGAACAGTTCATTCTTCTCCGCTCATCACAGCGTCTCACTACGATGTTTCAGTGCTCTCGATATTTCGCACATGGTAAGTGAGGGTGAGAAAATGTTGAGGTTGTGTGTTTGTACTTCACAGAAGTCAAGTGTAAGCACAATACTGAGATGTAAATAGCCTACAGGCGTGTCATCATTTTAAAAACAGATTAAAGAATTAAAAGTCAGTATTTATATATTTGTTTACTTATTCATTTATCTAATTATTAATTCATTCACTTAATCTAATGCTATAGACAAACTGAAAATTGTCGTCTGGCTACCCAGTATTATGATTTCCATTTGATGTCGACTGTTCCTGAAGTGAAATATTATAAGGAAAAAAATGGAAAATTAGTAATTTTGACATTGTGTGTGTGCGTACATGCGTGTGTGAATTCACACATCACTCAGAAGATGAATGAAACGTTGTTATTTTAAAATCATTGTCATATTTGGTAAAATTTTGTTATTATTGTAATTTTACTGGTTGATTAGTGTAGCCAATTAATAACGTCACTTCTTAAAATAATGGAATCAGATTAAGCAATGTAAAAACCTGCCAGATTTTCGGCTGTCGGCTGACAATAGTATATTTTCCGGCTTTAAGAAATTCAAATCTGCCAGGATCAGCCTGAATTCTACTGCGTTGGCTACACTGAATGTATTGTTAAAATCGGGCGCTCACAGTTCGCGGGCGTAGTTGTTGTTCCCAGCGTTGTCACTAGGTATAGCATAAGCACAGCAGCGCAACGCACGCAGTGAGTAAAGAACGTGAACTGTTCAGCTGATGAGCCGTTTAGCCCTCAACTGTGATCACTGTTTAAAGAGCTGTTTAATCACAGGTGTGATTGTGATTTTTTCGATCACCGTGGTAAAATCACAGGTCAGTGAATTTCTGCTCATCACTAGTCGCTGCCACAGGTTAGTACAGTCTGAGATGTTAGAGATAAAATACGTGTGTGGTTGTGTATTTCTTTTAAACACGATTGAAGTGTGTGTGCTGTGCATTAAATTAGTTGTTTAGATAACCTAATTGAAATGCCGGCTGAAAAGTTTACTTTACAACAGCGAATATTTATGTACGAAACTTAGTGAAAACAGATTCATGCCGACAAGTGTGTAGGCAATTTGTAGAGAAATTCTCCGATATTCGACCTCTAAATAGAGGTATACTTCGAAACCTAGTCATTAGATTAAGAGAAACGGGATCGCTGAACTCTAAAATTCGTAGGCCGAAACGAAGGGTTCTAACAGAAGCAAAACTTGATATATTGGTGGATCGCTTGATCGTTCTTCTAATAAATCTTTACGTTGTGTTGCATAAGAAGTAAACGTACAAAAAACTTCAGCCCATACGGCTACCAAACTTTTAAAATTGAAACCTTACAGAGTTACTGTAGTCCAAAAATTAAGGCCGCATGACAACGAAAGTCAAATGAATTTCTGTAATTGGGTCGTACAAAAAATTGTTGACGGTATTGTTGATCCACATTTAAAGGCCACCGGCGTGGCTAAGTCGGTTAAGGCGCTTGCCTGCCGGTGTGAAGTGGCACTCGGGCGCGGGTTTGATCCCCGCATGGGCTGATTACCTGATTGGATTTTTTCCGAGGTTTTCCCCAACCGTAAGGTAATCTATGGCGAATCCTCGGCTTCATCTCGCCAAATACCACTTCACTATCACCAATCTCATCGACGCTAAATAACCATATTTGATACAGCGTCGTTAAATAACCAACTAAAAATCCACATTTAAGGTCACTGACTGAGAAGAAACTGCTTACTGAAGGATGGATTGAAAGGAATGGTGAACGGGAGAAGATTTCGGAGCAGAAGAAGATATCAGATGATTGATGACATTAAGATGTGTGTATCATATGCGGAGGAAGGCAAAAAATAGGAAAGATTGGAGAACGCTGGGTTTGCAGTGAAAGAACTGCCCATAGGCAGAACACTTATGCATGTATATATGTATGTCTAGTAAAGTAATTCCTAGTCCATTAAAAATCATAACAAAACGAGGGCAAATTTGTCCTCCTCCCCCTTACACATCCACGTGATATATCGCACCTTCGTAGTGCTAGGGTTAAGAGTAAACGCAAACTTTTTCTTCTCTACATTGGTAGTTTTTTCTTCCTTTTGCTTATCCTGGAGATCGTTCTGTGAACTTGGGATGGATGCATCATAAGTTACTGCGTCACAAACACCAGTACGAAATTTCTTAATACCAACATTTAGCATAGTCACTTGTCTTTTATTCATATTAATATTTAAATCTGTATGCTTACTTTTAAAACATCAGGAAACTCGGGTTTTGAAATAAGCACTTATACACTGCAATGTGAACTTGCGAAGAGACAGTATTCAATATAACTATTCCGTATGGAGAACCGAATATAGACTGCCTTGGTTCAGGACCATAGTGGGCCAAGCGCCATTTACTAAAACCGTAGAAAACAAGGGTTAAAATGAAGTTATTACCATAATTCAATGGAAACATATAGCAAGTAATATAAAGTATATACATTAAAACTAAATTATATGTCAATCTTCATTAAATTATAGTATTCGCTTAACTTTAACCCTTGCTTTCTCCTTTTTTAATAAATGGTGCTTGGCCTACTATGGCTCTGAACCCTTCAAGTTACAATTTAAGAGAAAATTTTTGCTTAAACTTCCCAATTAATTGGTCACTGACATCTGAAACACAGGTATTATTTCGTTCAGTTCTGAGAGCAGAGGATTCGCCGCCCATTCTTGTGATCGGCTTGCAGGCAATTTTTATGACGATCATAAACAGCGGTATTTCCTTTCCCGAACGTTGAAATTTCTAAGTCCTAAAAATTCGTGATCATTAAAAAGTAAGTGGCTTGGTCACAGACATTTGCTACACAGATATTATTTAGCTAGATTTTAGAATTTAGAGTTCAGAGATTATTTGAACCTGCGTTTTTCGACACAACCACGAAAATTATTCTCTTAAGAATATTTACACTATGAAATACTCATTCGTAAGAAATTTTTAAAAGAGTAAGATGACAAATTCGAGGAGAATATCTCGCGGCCCGGTATAATAGATGTCAGGGCCCGTATTACCTTCCTTGACAATAATTATGTTCATGCAAATTTTAGATATACATTTACAAAATCACGTTTATATTAACTTCCCTGCCTTGTTCATGAACACATTTTTGTTAATATTTTGTGAGTGAAATTTTTCATTGAGATAATATCAGTTTCTCTAATTGTGCATATGCTACAACGTGGTAACAAATGAAATCTCATTTTTATCGATAATTAATTAACGATCATTGATTATTGTCGATTGATATCTAGTACAGCCAGAACAATCAAGCCATTTCAAACGTACGCAATCTGATAAAATATGAAAGTCATTGTTTTTGTGTACTACTGATTTTATCGTCATGGAATGGAGCAATCAGAAAGTTATATCAAAACGAATCTGTAATAAGAGCTTATAAACATAAAAAATGAAAGGAAAGAATAATCAGAAAAGATGTCCATATTTGCTCTTCACAAAAATTAAAATATAATCTCAAACATATTAAGTTACATAAGTCTTTATCACTATTTATTGGATGTGCTTGTGGCCATGACGTACCTGAAATAGCTCTACATCAATCTTAAATATTTCTTTTTAATTTTAGATGCAGTCATATGCGTATTGTTGTTGTTTAATCAACTGTACGAAGACAGGTCTGAACCTCACAAATGATACTAATAAGGTACCATTTATGAGGCAACTAGGCCAGGAGATAATGAGGTTGGTTAGCAGTTTATTTTCCCTCCATTGTACACATTGCTATAGGTCGTCGGTTTACAAGCAAAATATATTAAGTAAAAAATATTACTTCTGAGAAGAGGCGTTTATAATAAATGTGTATAAACTTAGAATTGGAAAATTAAATACACAAAGAGAAACAACTTACTAAAAGTAATATTTTGTTAAGAGCTTTCAATCGCCTTTTTCACAGAGGTAATTTTTTTACTTAATGTATTTTGCTTGTAAACAGACGATATTACACTAATCAGACTTGAGATGTATACGAACAATGTTCTTCTTCTGAATCAATACATATATTCTAGTGAGATGTACTGCCCGATAATAGGTATATATATACACCAGAACCTCAATTAGAGGTAAATGAATGTATTAAGAACTCAAAATCAACAGGATAAATTCGTAAAAAAATTAAGAAAGCCTGCCTGCTCAACCATAAAACAGTTTCGGAACTCAATCCTGTCCATCTTTGTAGAATATTTCTTCCCTAAACTTTTCGGCATCTCTTATCAAACATGTTGCACAAACTCATAGCTGAGAAAAACTAAAGACAGAAAAAAGAGGAAGGGCATCAAAACGATGTATGGACAGTGAGTGCACATCATTAGAGTGCTGTTCATAAACATTTCGCTAGCGCTACGAGCGTACTGAACTAGCCCCGGCAATCGAATGATTACTTGTACAGGATTCATATCATATCATATCGCTAACACTGGTTTATGAATACGAAAAACATTAGTTCGTTGATTGTCCACCGGAAGCCCGCGCTAAGAAGTCTATGAATTCGGCCGTAGGTGATTAAAATTAAACTAGGGAACAAACATGATGTACATCCTGTAACAGAAGAAGAAGGAAAGGTGACATAAATAATTTGAAACCTGTCAAGTTTTGAAATAAATTTGATTACAGTACATCCACAAAATATTCATAACTCTATATGTGTTAATAATAATTTTGTTATAATATTTAACTACGACACGCCTCGATCCTACTTCAAGTTTATCGCAGAGATGCATAAGGGTTCATTTTATTTATTACTGTTATAAATCATAGCTTTGTATTTATTAAGTGAAATAAAGAATAGTCAACTATACGCTGCATTCCGATTGTGCTAGAACTACATTATCATGACAAAAAATTTGTACTTAAATTAAAATAACCTAGGTAGTTTAAATATTATTCTCTTCTGTATTCCATATTCTTGAACTGTTGTGGTCACACACTTTTAAAATCTACACGACAAAAACATTCTTGTCTCACTTCTTGATTAACATCTAGAGCTAAAAGTCTTGTTCGTTCACTGTCATTTATCAATGGCGTTGAAATTTCACTCAAATCTGTTTTAATTGTGCTACCTTGAGAACTCTTTGTATTTAATTGAACTTCTCAGTTTAAGGTTTATACTGGAAAACGATTTCGCGTGGTCTTTATATAAAACATGAATTTGTAAATTACTTTCTTATATTAATGTAAATATTTATCGGTGAAAATAAATACTAAGAAACAACCTTATTTTAATCTACTTAGAAAATTTCTAATATATAATTTACAACGATAATAAAGAAACGTGTTGTGATAGGACTGATATTCGAGAAAATGAATTAAAATAAAAATTATTTGCTAAATATATCATGACTTTAATCTGAAACGTAAGAAGCAGCGCACAAAATATAAATTTCAGCTTAATTATTTAAAGACAGACGAATATATGTGTGCATGTTCTCATCCATGGGTAATAAAAAACTACTACGTGAAGAAAATAGTGAATACTTGAAATTTGTCATATTTTTCAATTCTTGAATCACTCTCATTTTTATGGTGGTTTATATTACACAGTAAAATATAGCAATAAAATAGGATTTTCGGCTGCTGCTTCTTCGAACAGTAGGTACGTAGATGGCATTTTATATCGATATAAAATGTTCATTCGTATTAACTTCACTGAGATTTCAAACCAAAGATATTCCAGTTCTCAAGAAATATTGAGAGAATAAACTTCCTATTTTCTGTTGCATATTATCAGTGGATGGGCAGTAATAAGAACAGAAAATAAATTAATAGCACCACTAAAATATGCCAGTTTCATAAATATGACACACATCTTGTCATTACATATCTATGTCATGCACCTCGCAATAATTGAACTTTTTATCATGTTATCTATCATATTTACTCGTATAGTCGTCCTTCATTTTCTTGAAATACTCAAAAGATATACAGAAATTATCGCATTTATTGTAAACCAGGAAAAAAGGTAAACTTTCATTTTCAACACTGCACAAAAATTCGAGTATAATGCCAAAGAAAATGATCTTGCTTCATTTTTTGTATTGTACCGTTTAAGAAGACACGAATAATTAATTTAGCATACATCCAAATAAAAGAGCTCTTCGTACATTATAATCAATACTAATATAACTTTGTTTCGGAAATGTGTATTTAAAATTGAAGGAAATATTTAAAGGCATTATTGGTTTGTCATAAGACTCTCACACTAACTTCTTAGCAAATGACCCTGAGTAGGACAGCACTCAAACTGAAGGCCTGCCCAGGGATCACCCATCTCCAACATCCTAGCCGAAATTTTCATATACAACCTAGAAAAGCCATAAGAGATGAGAATACTTCATTGGATGTTTTTCCTATTGTGCAAAAAAACCCAAAAATCCTAATATACCTCAGGGTGAAGTAGGGTTTATTAAATTGGATAAAAAAATCCAAATCCAAATTTGGTGTTAGAATTCAATATAAGCCAGTTCCGTGATGAAAATCCTTAAAAGTACCAGGCAACATCCTTAAAAAATTAAACTTGTGCAGAAACTTTCGGTGGACGATCCCGATAGAAGAATACAGTTTTGTGAATTTAATGATTGAGGACATCAACAACAATTAAATTTTTCTTAGGTAAACTGTATTTTCAGATGAAGCCATATTCTGCCTAAATGGATTTGTCAACAGACACAACTGCCGATACTGGTCAGACGCAAATCCACAATGGCTGGAGGAGAACCATTTACAAAAACTTCAGGTTTGGGCTGGTATTGTTAGTGACCATATCATTGGTTCTTTCTTCTTTAGAGAAATGCTAAACGCTAATATATATTTGGATTTTCTTCGAAAACACGTAGTAACGGCTATCGAAAACTTGTTTCCATATCCAGTCAACAGTGGACTACCCAGAGATGACTAGCGGTCGGAATTAGGAACTAGATTCTGATTGGCCCGCAGCGAGAAGCCCTACTGACGTTTACATATATACCGGCTAGACATGGTCCCACGACACTTCATTCCCTGAAGAAGATGGCAGACCTAGTCACCGAAAGCTTGAAGGCAACTATCCAACTCACCTGGGTGAAAACCCGAGGAGAGTTATTCCACATCAAACGCCGGGAAGGCCTCAAGTCATGTACATTGAATTAACCATTTAAGACTTACACCGAAACAACAGAAGTTACATTTTTGTCGTAGCAAAGACATTGAAATGTTTCTTATAGCAGTTGATTTAATCCTTACTTACGAAAGTAATTATTTATTTTTCATATTTTAATTAATTTAAATGACAACCGTCCAAACATTAATATGGAATACATTGTGTGAAGTACAGAATCTCGCAAATAGAAAATACTCAACTCCGTCTTGTTTTTTTTTTTTCAAATATTTTCTCGATTCTATAATAACGCACTTATGACATTAGTATCACAAAAATATATTATATTATTCATATCATATTTAAGTGCAAATTTCCGTAAATATAACTGTTAAGAAAAACATAAAATATAGCTATAAGGAGAAATTATAACTTCTTGATAGTAATGTTTAATTTGGTGCGCAGGACATTGTTTCATTTAGATATATGTATTATGTCTTTTAAGTTTATGATATAAGAAAATAAACAACAGTCTGATGCGTCATGGTAAGATGTTAAAGTACTGACAGATTTGAAACGCGTAAAACTGAAGAGAAAGTATGTAACATCATGACACTGAATTTTGAATCTACTTGTCCTGTCGGGTTGATCGGGTATTGGCCATGTGGTCAGACTGATACTTAGTGTCCTGCACTATGGGATCAAACACTTAATCGCCACGCCGGAGCTGTGTGGTTCTTTGAGTTCGCCGTCGCACTTTGGTTAATGACTATAATGAAGAATTATCTCATTTCCTGGCAAAGCTTTGTTGACTCTGCGGTTTCTGTAACAGGATTATGTAAATAGAGAAGTTTAATACTATGTACCAAAACAAAAGTTCACAAATGTTACAAACTGTTTACTAACTTCTACTTCCAGAATTCTGGCAACAGCAGAGTACGTTGTTAACAGTTAACTAACACAAATAGAAGCAAATGGTCGATGAAGGATAGAATTAAGTCCAGTATACGGACATAAATACATGAAGAATTTTCAACAGCTAAGACACTGTCACATAGAGTTGATGAAAAGGTTCTTATTAATTACGTAGGCCTAGTAGATTAATATAACATTTATCGAAAAAAATATTAGTGATGCTGGCCGTGTGATCCCTTTAGGCCTCAGTCATCCAGAAGTTTCTTTGTGATCTGTACTTGAAAATTAAACGTGGAATTCTGTACCTGTTCATTCTCCGAATATGTTAGATCAAGTTAGTTCTGTATTTCTCAACTTTTTCTTTTCAATATGGATTGATCTTAGTTCCTTGTGTATGTCTTATTGTGTTTGTGATACTGCCTTGCATATTTAGCAGTTTTCTTTCAACGTTTCATTTCTGCTATTGTGCTTCAATTATCTCTCTGTCTCAAATCCCATATTTCGCAGAAGAGTACGAGTAGGTAATTGCTAATATGTTATATAATTTTAATCTGGTTTGTGATAATGTTATGGAATTTCGTGTTACCTTTAGTAATCCTCCTGTGAAGCGAAAGTACACAACCTTACGATATACTATAATAACAATAATAATAATAATAATAATAATAATAATAATAATACAGTTATAATAATACTGGTGTAACTTGTAATGCACGATTTAACTAGATCACTGTTTACTGAGAAATGTTGTGATGTTCTGGCTGAATAAATGAGAATTTTCTAACCTACCTGCCAATAGAAATCTAGAGACATGCAGATGGTCGTTTCAGGCTGTTTTGGTCCACCATTTTGGGTCACTTTTCATTTTTGGTACTAGGCTATTTAGGTAAATAAGAAATTTCTGTCCCACGACATTTTTGGTACAGCATTTTCGGTAATAGGCCATTTCCGTACCACGAATTTTTTGGTACAGCACTTCGGTCACTTGGGTCACTTTATCATTTCTGTCATTGCTTTGTTTCAGTCATGTAGCTTGGTCATTGCTTATGAAATAAATTTAATTTAAATTACATTTCCTAGCAACGGGAAAAACAATTTGCAAAACGCAATACAATTTTTGAGTAGAAGTAAAATTATTTTCTAGCAAAGGAAGAAACTATTTGCAAAGAAACGTAAGTCCTCTCCTGTACAAAACATAACATACATCAAGAACTAGGAGCAAATCGTGTTCATTGTGGAAAGGTACAAGGACTACAAAACTAGAGGACAGTTGGATGTTCATTTAAGGACACTGGCCTACAAACTGAATATCAACTCCAGTGAGCGTGCGGTTGATAGTGGTAGTGAAGAGGAAGAAATGGAAAGTACCTACTCAGACAATAAATTCCTGTGCAATTGTTTACAATAAAAATAATCGTTCTTTCCATTTCATTATATTTTGAGTGTATAATGACCTAAGAAGGTACAAATATGCCATAATTACCCAAAAAGGCATTACCAATATACAGTGACCCAAAGATACCAATGACCGAAAAAGTGTGGCACAAGTGTCAGGTACCCATATATCTGTTATCTCTCTGTATTTACAGAAAATGTGAGATCGAAACAGCCGCTAATCGCAGATGGTAGAAGACAGAAAGCTTATATTTCGCTTTGAGTTACAGCTATCAGGAATGGCGATGCACCAAGTATAATCGTGTCAAACACATTGCTTCAAGAGCCTCAAAAGAACAAGACTACTGTGCTACTGGTACTTATTTTAAACTATTTTTGAAGCTCTTTTTTATGTCTTACATTTCGAAATGTCA
Organism: Periplaneta americana; assembly: GCF_040183065.1. Lineage (NCBI taxonomy): Eukaryota > Metazoa > Arthropoda > Insecta > Blattodea > Blattidae > Periplaneta > Periplaneta americana. The sequence continues at coordinate 36,635,793 of NC_091133.1, forward strand.
GCCACGGTATCAATTTTACACTACACGTTCACCAATCTTCAATTATGGTTTCGACCTGATAATTCTGAAGCTTTATTTATAAAAATTAATAAATTTAATATTATTTGTCTTTCTTTATAAGTTTAACTTTCGCATCATGGAGAAGTAAAGTTATTGTCTCCATGTGATACATTAACTTTATGTAAAATTTTTCCATTTGATAATGAATAAAAATAAAATTCGAGCCTAAAACTGACATTATTTCGTTTCCAAGTATGAGTGAAAAATTCCACACCAGTAGGCTTAATATTTGTAGAAAATTTCTATCAGGGAAAAATGAAATTATGCGGATTCGAAATTTCGCTCGTCCGTGACTTCCTGTGTGTAGCGATACACGCTAATGTAGGGCTAAGATGTGATAAAACTAAAACAATAGGTATAAAATTACCCAAAACCAATCGCAGAAAACCAATGAATAGTTAGGAGTCACTCGGAGTTGGAAATCAATGAACCAAACTAAACAGACAGAGTCGAGCTTGTTGAGATAATTTAATTATTCTTATTAAAATAAAAGCAAAGAAAAAAATTGATACATATTCACTGCGGTGAGTCACTATTACACACTGCCCACATAATAAAATTTCACATAAAACGAAATCTAATATTGCGAGTTATGCAAATAGAATATCTCTGTCTAGTTTATTAAATATGTTACTAAATAACACTGACCGTATTTATAATGCCAGAGTGATTTTACAATGAATTGTGAGGAATTGTTTAAGCTTAGTAGCCTACAATTTATACAATACTTAGTATAAGTTTATTATTGAGTACGTGTAGCAAGCAAGCGAGTTCTTTTTGCGACATAGTTGTAAGTAGCTCAGGCTACTAACAGGACACCCTCATTACTATCAATAGTTCAGCTACTTCTAAGCTAACCCTCCAGTGAGTTATATGTTGTTATTAGGGTAGTCAACTCTCCCGTATTTCCCAGGTTCTCCCGTATTTGCCTCTAATTTTTAATAGTCTCCCGACTCCAGTATTATTCTTCTCTTCGAGCATTTTTCTTCCTTATTTTTGCATAACGTAAATTTCGTTTATTCTAAACATTTGATTTTGCCGTGAATGATGATTATTTGATGAATTTTGTTGTTCAAGAGATGCATTAAAATGTGCAGTGTTTATAAAAAGTAAGTCTTGTCAGAAATGGGTTTTAGTGCTCACACGTTTAGAATCAAACCATGTTAATGTTATAAATTTGAAAAAAAAAAAAGACCAGTTTTTGTTCTAAGGATACCAAGTAGTAATGTTACTGATGTGTCATAATTACGATGGAGTTTACTCATTTATTTTAAGAAAATAACGGTTATTTTTTCATAACTTTGAACATCTCTTAGAAGACTGATAAAAATTTAAACTAATAACGTTTGGAAAACTTGAAATACAGAAATTCACCTTTTATTACAAAAGAATAAATTTAAAATCGATTTATTTTGTAGTACCTACTGCTACGTTTTCAAGTTAAACTTTTTTATTTGATGATAAGTGAAAGACATACTACACAATGTGAATACTAATGAGATTTATGAAAACAGTGATTCAAACACTTTAATATATCCGTTATCAATTTATATCCACAAAATTCTTAAATCTACATCCCCAACAAGCATTGTTATCATTTTTATCGCCATCATCCTCTATCTCAAAACTGGACCATTTGGTCTGTTTTGTGCAAATTATTTTGAAAAAGACTGAACCAATTATTAGATAGTTATAAGTAGTCAATCATTCGTGACGTAGCATTACACAAAGTCGTGTCTCAGAATAATACAAGGCATGCACCAGATGAAATGCATCTAGAATTCCAATTAGAGATAAATATTTTCTTTTATATTGACATTAGAATAAGAGTCAATTAAATTTGTAGAATTATAATTTGTATTTCAAATGTGAGATTTTCAAACAGGAGCCGACAAATAACTTAAGAACAATTTTTGGTTCTATATATTTATTTGAAAGCGTCGTATTTCGTCATTAGTGCATTCACTAATCTGTATATTATATAATGCGTTTCATGTTCTCTGCGTCTGCGAAAGCGGAGAATATCATGCTTCGCGAATACAAGACCAACAGCTGAAATACAACGCTGCCTGTTATCGGCAACACAAGAAAAATAAAATAGCTACCACTTTTGCAATGCAAAGTTAATTTGCATAGTGATACCCTATTTTTAATAATTACTCACCAAAATTAAAGAATCTACGTAAAGATTAATGGCAGTTGACTTAATATAAAAATGTCAACATACATATCGAACTTGGAGTGAGGCCACAAAGGGAAAAATACTGCAGGAGAGGGATTCGATCCGGTGCTGTGGATTGAACTTCGGCGTAGCTCAATGGTTAGAGCACTTGGTACAGTCACGGAAGAAAAAACTGGCCGATGTGCAGCAAAACTCGTAATGTTACTTATGCCGTTTTGTTGTGATTATCACAGTATAGAGCATTGGTCCCCAACTCAGAGCACTGTGTCGTCATCAAGCCTTGCCCGCTCGCCCGCGAAAAGTCGTAGCAGGGCAGGTAAGACGTTCAGTGGTGGGACCACAATATGAATTTATTGCATAGGTTTATGATTGTTTTCTGATGAAAAAAGATACGGGCTGAATAGAAATAACTAAATGAACTATCTTAAGCAATTTGAAAAAAAAAAACATTGTAGCCTATTTTCAACAAAGTTAGAAGTTAATATATTTATAATTACTTTTAGAAATGTAATACACATTTCATGTTGATTATTCGAGTAATGCATGAAAATTACTGTAAATGTGTAAACTGCTTCTTTTAAGGAAAATGTTGAACAAAACACATAAAAATCCTAGGAATAGTAGTGCAGAAATTTAACTCCATTCAGTCCACTCAACACTGGCATTAGCACTGATTTTTCGGGATTTGTTTAATTCTTCTCCCTCAGCAATTTCTCAACGATTGGAACTATTGTTGGTATAGTGCATAATGTGACAGCACATTTTAAGTTGTGATCCGATAATTGGCTTCCATGATATGGCTTGTTTATCTTCATCATAGGAAAAAAAAATTACTGTTCGCACAGATATGTGAATCCGAAAATGGATGTCTGTACAATCGGGGAAATCTAAGACATGGAAAGTTCATATAAAAGTCAGATAACTTCTTTTGTTTTGATATTTATCCTTCAATCCACTATCGTAAAGCAAATCAATAAGTTCTAATTACAAATACTAATCGAAAATCAAATTGAAAATCTCGAATCAAATTCCTGGCGCAGATAGTCATGATGTGTGAATATATTCTTCGAAATCCAAAGTCTTAAGAAACTAGTATGCCTATATCGATGTTAATATTGAAAAAATGTGCTGTAACTTATCCTTTTAGTTAAGCTAACGTTCCATAATTAGAGGTGGTTTATATTATACGCCTTCACTCTGTCATATAACTGTGTAATAATCTTGTTACCTTGTAGAAAACAATTTAAAGCATTAAGATAATTTCATTAAAAAGGCAAGTTCACAAATCCATTTTTTTCATTTTTCACTTATGATACAGACTTTTCTTCTTTCTCCGTGAACGATGCTGTTTCCTCCCTCAGTTCAAAGAACCTATTCAATAATTTGCCACGACTTAGTCACCGTACGTTACTATAATATGACAGATCGCCATACTCGCTATTGCATTCATCAAGAAAGACTTAAATTGACAATGAGCCAGACTTTTCGATATAATTGTGTTGGTGGTTTTTCCAACTGGACTACTTCTATAACACCATTTTGATTTGTTTTGCACGTGAATTCTGTTGGTGTATAATGCAGTGAATAGAAATAACTTCATGAGATACATTAACGCTTTTCACTTCGTCCCTTAGATTCCTTACTACACCCGTTTTACTTCCAACTGTGGAAGGAGCACCATTGGTTGCCAAGGATGTAAGTTTATTCGAAGGAAATCCAAAATAATTTCTACAGCCTCTACATGAAAATATCGGAACCAATAGTAGTATCCTTTATGAGAACAATATATAAGAGCTCTCCTTAAACTGAAGGTTTTCAATAACAGCTCTTACGATTACCATTTGGGGATTATCGCTTACATAAGTATTTTCATCTACTGCCAAAGAACAACAAATGACAGACCGACAAATAATTACTAGTTGCACCTGAACGTCCTCGGCTAGACCTCGGATGGGATGCATCACGGTGGAAGGAGACAAACTGGTAGATTGAAACTCCTATACTTGAGAAAAGTTTTTCAGTTGTAATTAAACATTCTTCAAATTTTGAATATTTAAAAGGTTTATAATATCGTACTATTACAAGTGAAATTTTATAACTGAGCCGCACAGCCGATTTACTAAATAAATAATAGATAGGTAGATAGATAGATAGATAGATAGATAGATAGATAGATAGATAGATAGATAGATAGATAGACAGACAGACAGACAGACAGACAGACAGACAGACAGACAGACAGACAGACAGACAGACAGACAGACAGACAGACAGACAGACAGACAGACAGACAGACAGACAGACAGACAGACAGACAGACAGACAGACAGATAGATAGATAGATAGATAGATAGATAGATAGATAGATAGATAGATAGATAGATAGATAGATAGATAGATAGATAGATAGATAGATAGATAGATAGATAGACAGATAAATAAATAAATGTTGGTATTCTCATTAATGAGATGGATAAGCCTGCCGATTCTTGCGCAGTTGTTCTATATTTTGATATATGCTGGTAAGGCTTAAGTCAGAGACCGTTACATACATCGAGTCGATTTCGGTACTTTGTTTTTATTAGAGTTAGTGATGAAAACCCTTTCTCACACAGATACATAAAAGTAAACTGAATTATAATCTGTAAAGCACCGCTGTACAGTTCACTATATTCTTTTTTCACTTGTGTTGAGGTCTAGAAATTAACCATACCTTCCGCTTGGAATTTCATTTAAAGTCGAGAGTTCAATTAACTGTTCTCTTTGACTCAATGAAAGTTTGTTATTTTCAATATCAAGGGATCGCGAACCCATGAAAATTCGTCATATTTATATGGAAAATAAGTGACCTCAGAGTTTCGAGATGCGAACGTATGTCATTGCATAATTTTTTTTCCAAAAACGAAATCATTTTCAATCAAAGAAGACTGTAGTGTTGGAAATAGTAAAAAAACCCACTGTTTTACGGATCTGACCCACAAACCAAATTTCCTCCCGAACATTTTTTTCTCATACAGTCAAAGAATTACCTTGTAGAGAGAGATTTAGTTCGTTTAGTTTTGAGAATATATCTGGAAGATATGCCAATGTACTTAGCCATATGTCGTCAGCTGATGTGCAGGGAAACGATGGCGAGAAACACCATGTTCATAGTGCTTTAAATCCCTCTTTTTTTTTGCTGAGAGTAGAGTGGGAATTCGGTAGTCAGGTAGAGTAATAAATTTCATAAAATGTCAGTACTGGGAGTAAAAGTGAAATGTGACTGTCATGTGTCATTTCCAAACTCTGAGATTTTCAGATAGTGTGATACGCAATTCGTTTGAATTTCATTTTTTCTTCTGTCCTTTTTGAAGAGCCACAAGGGCAGACCTCGGGGACACAGGTGGTCCAAGGAGCATAGTTTGAGAAACGCTGATATAGGCTATTATATTGTGAATGTAACTGAGAGTTGTGGTTACTATTCATAGCGATAAATAGCTAATAAACAACAATATGAAATTTGATTTTCAACATTGCATTCTTGTTCATACAAGCAATAAATTAAATTTAAGCAGTTTCATAGTATAATAATGTGATACCGGCATTACAATATAACTATGCAGCTGCACACTTTCCTTTCACTCTTGCCACGACCGCGACAATGTGATAACAAAACAATATATGACTTCCACAAGGTGTTCAAGAAGAAACTTCAGAAAACATTTACCAACATGTGTTTTAAAAATAAATTTCATTGTAAAATAAAAATGAAAAAGGGAGAGAAAGAGAGGGAGAAAATGTCACCCCCTGGAAATTGTCGCCCTAGGCAACAGTCTAAGTTACTTAGGCCTGAATCCGGCACTGAGCCTATGTGTATATTTGCAACGTTTGTTGTGTTTTAGTCAACATACAGAAAGTTGCTTTGCCATTGCGGGTATGAGGAATGTTGTTAATGTTATTTTCATCCTCTCTGTTCGTCTCTCTTCACTCTACAGGCATACTATGTTTATGGTTTATGACTACTGTATATTTCGTGTTCTTTTTGGTGTCCTAGCCACGTGACCCTTTCCAGCCCTGTTAACAGATTTTCTCTATAAATAGCCACAGCCACTTCGAAAATCATCATTAGTATTTCAGTTCAATAGATATGGGCATCAAAGCCAAAGTAACTGCACTGATCGAGGAAGGCCGATTTAGCACGGCTCGAGCTGGAGAACGCTATGGAGTTGCGACTAGAACAGCGTCCAGGTGGTGGGCGCAGTATCAAGAGCGAGGTTACATAACTCGTAAACCTGGTAGCGGAAGACCCAAGGCATCAACACCACAACAAGATCTTATATTAATAGAACGTTCGAGGCGCTTTCATTTTATACTTATAAAATATTTGTGGCCGGCAGGTAATTTCCTGCTTCCAACAGAACGCTAGTAAAAGGCTCAACAGTGCCAACGTTGTGCTGAGAAGAACAGCGATGAAGGAAGTTCTGACTGAAGACCATCGAATTGATCGTGTCACATTTTGTCAAATTCATACAACTATCAATGGAAAAAGGTCATATTTTTGGATGATATGTTTATGAACTATAGCAGGTCAGTGCACGTATATCGACCGAAACAATCCAAGAGATTTGACCCTGAATATGTGGTCTAGAGACAACGCAGTGGTCGTTTGTCCATGTCGGTGTTGTATGAATTTCTGGTTATGGTGGCCGTGCACTATTGAGGATTCATGGGCGTATGAATGAGCATCAGTACACCAATATACTGGAAAATGTGATGCTACCTAGTGTTCGTGTGTTTAAGCCCGAAAACAAAATAAAATTCCAACATGACTTGTCTTCGGTACACAAATGCGTCGCCGTGCAGCGGTGGTCCAACATTCACAGGGACGATGTCGAGAGGTTCCATGGGTGCCAAGAAGTCCTGACTTAAATTCCATAGAAAATGTGTGTACGGAAGTGTAACGCGGTGTTAAGTACAGTGTCGGTGTAGGATTGCAGACGAATTGTGGAATCTCGTTGCAGATGTTCGAGATGATGTTGCATTGTCAGATAGATACAGTAGGCCTACATCCAAAGCCGTGTTAATTCTGTAAATAGAAGAATGAATGCAGTGATCAATGTCACATTTTAATTTGTGATATAAAGAACATTCAGTATTAATTATTTTACTTCAGGAATGTATATTTTTTCTTTTCTTGTTTTAGAACAAAAATAAACACTATAGGTTTAATAATGGAATAAATAAATAGGTTCCAGTAAACACTAGAATCACTTATATAATCAAACGTTTTCCTAAATTGCACAAACATTATTTCTAACTAACAAATCTATTTGTGTTTCTCTTCCCTCATTATTACTAATTGTTTACCGAAAGTAATTTATAGGTATTTATTTATTTCAATTTAACTGAATGTTGACTTATATAATTTGTATTGGATTACCTTAATCAATTTATGTTTGTTCTACTTTATCTAACTGTTCACGTGTATATCATCTTACCACTAAGTTCGTATGTATTGTATCTATCTCAATTTTGTTTACTCTTCGTCGTATGTTTTGCCAGGAAGATATTAAAGTAAAAATAAACGATAAATAAACGAAGTACCGTATGTCTATAGAGTAAAGAGAGACGAACAGAGGAGTTGATAATGAAATCAGTAACATTCCTCATACCTGCAATGGTAAAAACAATTAAATAACAAATTTCTGTACATCGACAAAAACACGAGAGTTTCAACCTTATAGAATGTGAACAGAAACAGTACGAAAGCCTTTCTTAGTCCAGCAACTTCTAGGGGAAGTAAACAGATCCCTCTTAGACACTCTGTACTGTGATAATCACAACAAAACCGGTATAAGTAACATTACGAGTTTTGCTGTTCATCGGCCAGTTTTTTCTTCCGTAACTGTACGTAGAACCAAGAACCCAGGTTCGATCTCCGGCGCCGGAGCGAATTTTTCTCCTCTAATATTAATAATTGAAAATTAAAGAAGTTATTGAAAACGTCCTCTGACGTCCACACATTTCTGTTACACTTTAAAGAAATTCCCCATCACACGCCTAAGCTCATCTCGTGTAATTGAACGAATTTCCCTGCGATTGTTTTTTGCTTTAATTCATCTAGGCTTCTATGGTATGGAGAATTGCTCTATATTACACAGTTCTTTATATTGCCCTAAAGATGAAAATCGTACAGTCTAAAATGAGGGTATCGAGGGGACCACAAATTTATGTCAATTATTTTGTCAACAGTAATCTCACTAGAGGTTTTGATTTATCTAGAGAAAATCAAAATTCGAGTGGGATTTAATTGACTATTACACGATTAGAAGAAAGTAGGCTATGTAAAGATTAGAAGTAACAAAGTACTCCAATACAATATAATATTAATTGTCTTACGAAAATACAACTGTCTTCGAATGTATTATTGTACCATCTCAACATTACGCTAGATGGCAGTAGTGTTTTATGATTATGTTTTCTTGTTACCGGTATCAGTTGTGCCAACTATGGAATCATCATTGAACTCTGTGGACTGTTATTAGTCAAGAAGGCTTTTTGATTCAGTTTCATTTTTATTAAAACATTTGCATTTCACTTCAATCATCCGGATCCCAGTAATCAACGTCACTTGACAGATGATTTTCAATAAATCTTAGTATTAAACAATCTCTGATGCGTGACTATCCATAATATCATATAGCAGAAGCTATAACAAACATAACCTAAATAATATAAACAAGTGTTAGAAAAGTTTTAATTAGGGATGATGAAATAAACAAGAAACGTAAAACGTAACGATGATGAAATAAAAAATAAACATGAATAATTTTAAAAGAAACAAGTATTGAAAGTACAATTTTCAAATTTGAATGTTTTAGTGGTTGGTGGTTCAGTTGATGTTATATTGGACTTGTGCGTAAAAGAAGTGAACTCGTTGGTGTACATGGTGTATCCCTCAACTCATTCAGGATTTCCGAATGGTGCTCTTCATATATGACCAGTGATCTTTATTAATTCTTGTTCTTGAATGCCAATGCGAGTCATATTTGAAAGTGATGTGCATCGACTGGAGTGGTTTGTAATTTTCTGTTTTTTTGACGGCCAGACCAGTGCAGTATGAAATGTTGGGAAACAAAGAAACAAATGCTAGGGTAGTGATAAAAATAAACAAATGCTAGGGACGCGATAAAATTAAACAAATGCTAGGGACGCGATAAAATTGTGCGATAAGCAGCCATGATTGGTTGAAAGACATCCTTTCGTACCGTTTTATTGGTCGAAAGTACAGTAGTGTGACGTAGTAAAAGTGTAATAGTCCCCATAAACACCTCCTTTTTTCGTTTAAAGTTTTATTGGCCATATGTGCAATGGTAGAATCCTGCTGGAAGGATACATATAATCATTTTGTTAATTCGAAAAAAAAAAATAGTTGAATTTCAGTTCCACACGCAAGCCAATCTAGAATATCTACTTTATTCTTTAATCTCGAATAACACACCAGACGCCAATTTTAGAACTATGGAGTGGAAATGTGGTTTCTCAGAACACCAGCATTTGCTATTCTTCGAATTTATCCATCCATGATAATAAAACCAATCTTCATGAAAAATACGTTATATAGGTTAAATTCTCTGTCGTAAGACTAATTTAGGATCCAGTTACAACAATTAAGTCTTGCGACAGTGTCAATAGGACGTAGTTCATAGAGGACTGTTATTTTAGTATAACGTCAAGAGTTGTGAGGCTCTAAAAGCAGAAGTTTTGGAATCTCGTCATTTAGTAAAGCTTGCATGTTGATTTTCTAGAAGAGCTTTTCAATGCTCTTCTGTTGGCGTCTAATTTCTCCCACGCCAAACATTAGTCTTTAGTGTTTTTCTTGAATTTAATCTGCCAGCTCTCTCAATTCAGTTACAAGTCTATACACCGCAATACAATTAGGGAACTTCACAGACAATAGTTGCACATAACACGTAGAATTTATACGAACGTATGAATAATAGCCTTGTAAAGGTTTCGTATTAATGAAAGAACTGAAACGCATCCACATACGCTACCCAGAAATGTATGATTATCTATGGTTGCAGAGAATAAGAAACGAAGTATACTTGCCAACAGCAGCTGCCAAAATGAAGTCATATGTTTTTAGCAGGAAATTTTTGCTTTTAGCTTAAGTTTTAAAATAATTATGACACTCGCATAATTGTTTTACCGACAACACAGAACATTATAAATTTGCGTTCGATTAATTGTAGAGTATAACGAATTTATTCAAAGGTTCGAAGCAATATAATAAAGCAGTTTGAAAGGTGTGATTGGATGCAAGAGAACAGTGCGAAATAAAGATAATCTCAACAGAGTAACAGTAGCAATTGATGAAGTTAAAAGAAAAATCAGTGTCCTTAGAGCACATAATTTCACACATTGTTCTGTATGTCTTAAAACATCATTATTCATCACTTTGACAGGGATGCTAACATTTATAGTTTCTGTTCTTAAACTATCGTTTAAAGTTTTGCAATTCATTTTGAAGAAGTTTTCCCGATAAGTCTTTGAAATACAATAAATGAATTTAATGTTGTTCCGTCAATGACAGCATCAGACACCATGTTTTTTACATTCATAATGTAAGTTGTGAACACAACTCTCTTCAACTCTACGGCACACAGTAACCATACAGCTCTCGTTCAACAAACACGCAAATAAACCGTCTCATAAACTCTTCAAAAACTAACTTCGTAACATAATAATACTCCACATCACTTCTAGATTGAATACAATCTCCTATGATACAAAGTATTACTTCGGAAATCTTCTGATGTCACAATGTCACACAACACTCCTTTTAGATTGAAGATTGAAATCAAATAAGCTTCGAACACATTGCTAATATCCAATATTACGCTACTAATTCCAATACAGAAGATTACGTCTATAATAGAAAACATGTGATGTGTAACTCTTGTTATTAATATTAATTGTCTTCTTCAACAAACGTATCAATGCCTAATTACAACTGTTAATTTCAGCATAAATTTAATGCGAGTCGATATAAGTTTATCAATGTTATAATATTAGGCTCACATACATTAATACACTCGCAATTAAATTTAATATGACACAATAATTAAAGATGAATTGTAAACAAGTCTTCATATTTTAATATAATAACATGATATTATTCACAAGAATTTTTAATTTAATTTAAATAATGAAGACTTATAATTTTACATTAATCTTTGTATATTTATTTTTAAGCTACACTACAGAGTAATACATTCCTATGGGCAATGTTTTTTAAATAGACTGTAGTGTCCTCCCCTCTGCCAGTAGCAAAGGGAAGGAGTCCCTATCAGGTAATCTGGGATAGACTTTAGTCTCAACTCCTCTCCTCCTACTTTTCCTCCTCCTTCTCCTCCTCCTCCTCCTGACTCTCCGGGTTAGACTGTAGTTGCCTACTCCGGTTTTCACTGATCAATCTGTTTTTGACTGGCATTCCTTTGCCTCGTCTGCCTTCTCTTGGCTTGTATGATATTGCTGGTTTTGGAAATCGAGGATTTTTTTATCCTTCCTACATGTGATTTTCAATTTTTGTCTGTAATAATCTATTTCTTTTATATATTTTTAACTTCCAATTTTGATCCCACAACTTCATTTCTTTGACAATATAATCTTTATAATCCTAATAATCGTCGCAAATATTTCATTTGGACTGTCCCTAGTCTTGGTTTCCTCTTTGTTTTAATGTCCATGTTTAATTTTAAAATTTGTTTCGCTGTTATATTAGCCTACACACTTTTATTTGGGACTTACTGAACGTCTCTTTTCTAAAATTCTTCTTATTGTACCATTTAAAATAACAAGCATTCAACTATACAATTATGTAGGTTATTTCCATTGAATATGCTGAGTTCAGAAAAATGTTGAAGCAGTGTGTAACATCGGTACTTTTATGTAAAATAAACGTTAACTTGTGGAGAAAATATATATCATATGAAGTTTCTGCGAGCTAGAAACAAAGAGCCCAACGTGTATTTCATATTCTTGCTGCTTTCTATTTATTACATCCTTCAGTTTACGCCCCCACCACAACTTCAACACCGATAAACTTCCTGGCTTGAATTCGTAGCTGGGGTGAAATATTAAACTGACACAAAATGGAATTTCAAAGAAACTATAAAAAGAGTTTGTTTTACGGCAGCTATACTTCAGTCTTAGAACCGGAGTTTTAACGGAGAAAATTAGAAGCATATCATGCAACAAAAACAAGTATCTATACCAGCCATGCTCAGTTTTGTAGTTACGCCTTTCACAGAGTTTGCGATAGCCCGCCAAGCCTGGTGACGTATTATGACATCATCTATCAGCGTTTGTGAAGAAAACGTCTCGGAAAAATTTCCCACAGAAGTGCCGGCATCTCACTATTAACGGTTTGATGATGATTCTAATCGAACTATTTGCATGAAATGTCAATTTCTTGTAGCATAAGTAATTTTAAATACCAATATAAGGCGTTATTAAAGTGTAACATTTAATAGCAAATGTGTAATAAATACAGGGTGTTTCAAAACCAGAGAGCATGTATTCCCTATATGTAGACAATACAAAAAGTTCACTACAACATGTGTCCGAAAATGTCTTCAAAACAATGATATTCACCGGAACGTTTTTCATAGGCGGCGTTATGGGGGGCACTGCCCCCCAAAACTTGTCTGAACTCTTTTTTTTTCAATTAACATTAGAAAATATTGAGTGCAAAAGACTTTTCTTGCTTTGTTTATGATTAAGTTTCTGTGCTTAAATTGACGAATTAATGTCTTCAGATCATGTCTCTTGACTATAATATTTATTTTAAATTTCTGAATTTGTAGGAATTTCTATACCTCGTTTGAGGAATGGAAGCTCTATAATGTTTCTTTTGCAACAGCCTGTACTCCTGTGTTAGAAGTCTGCAGCGGTCAGCTACTGAATTAGGTGTTAGTGAAAAAAAAAAAAAAAAACATAGTCCCATGTTAAAGGAGTGAAAATTTTCAATAGTTTTCATAAAACAACCATAGTCCAAAGATTTTTTTTTGTGAAAACAGCCATTTTCCAGGAAGATGATACGATGGTAGTAGCATTTACAAATAATATCCCTTTCGTAAACAAAAGCAAAAAAAAAAAAAAAAGTCTTTTGAATTCAATATTTTGTAATGTTAATAGAAAAAAAAAAAAGAGTTCAAATTGGGGGGGGGGCAGTGCTTCCACATATCCTCCCATAACTCTGCCTATGATTATGCCCTATTATAACTTGTAGTAGACCTACAGTTGAAGCCCTATACAACTCGGTCCGAAACATCGTGGATATGGATGTAACAGTAAAAGAAACATGCACCCCAAAAATACTTTTATTAAATGATCACGGTACCACGGTCAAGCTGTAACAGGGGAGTAAGTAAATGATATCCCCCGTAACCTCGTTATATCGGGATTCTATGATTTTTCTTTGCCCTCTCCCCAAAGAAACGGTTCTCTCTCCGCCTATGGTTTTTCTTCTTGCAGGTAGGTTCCGTGACAGAAAATATTAACAGAGGACACTCTGACAGTTAATTCCGAAGCGAAAGGTACATTGAGTGTTGTGTTTGGAGTTGTACTGTGCGGCATGTACTCAAATCAGGAGTTGGCAGAAGAGCACTTCATGTACGGTAAGGCGGACTGCACTGCTGCGCTGGCTCGTCGTTTGTACCAGGAGAGGTATCCTGATCGATGGATAGGTAGAGGTGGCCCAATTACTTGGCCTCTACGCTCACCTGATTTCAACCATATTTATTTCTACTTGTGGGACTATTTAAAATCATTTGTGTATTCGTCTCCGGTGCCAACATGGAATCCCTTCGGAATCGAATTGTGGCAGGTTGTGAGGAAATACGCAATACTCCTGGAATTTGGAATCATGTTCGCAGGGCCATGAGACATTGATGTGAGGCCTGTATTCAAGCAAGAGGTGGACATTTTGAACATCTGCTGTAAAGTCTACCTGCGGGAAGAAAAACGTTCCAGTGAATATCACTGTTTTGAAGGCCATAACTTGGAAACCAAGCATTTCCGGACACATGTTGTAATGAACATTTTGTATTGTCTACATATGGGGAATACATACCTGAAATTATGCTCTCTATTTTTAACCAATCTGTATAAATAAGAATAATTTAATGTTCAGTAATGAAAAGTACTCTGAACAAATTCGAATTTGTAATACCAGTTTTATTTTCTTCTTTTTTAAACAATGTCAATAGCTATTCTTTGTTCGAAAATTACATTTTTTCACATTCTGGCAGCTCTGAATCACTAGTTGAGTTTACTACTGAATTAGGGTAACTTAGGGTCTGTTGGACAATGGGGCTTGTTGGACATTTTGTACTTTAACGTGGTACCTCGCCACTTGAGAGCACCACTTTCTGCTAGAAGTCAATGACAGAAGTAGCCCCACTCGTTGTTACTTTCGTCATTGACTTCTAGCAGAACGTGGTGCCCTCAAGTGGCGAGGTACCACGTTAAAGTACAAAATTTCCAACAAGCCCCACTGTCTAACAGACCCTAAGTTACCCTATTATCGGCTTATTTTTCACGCCGTTTGAAATTCCGATTTCAAAAATTGTAAACTTGGCTTTTCTCCTCTCTCTGTCTCTTTCTTTCTTTCTTTCTCTCTCTCTCTCTCTATTTCTCTCTCTCTCTCTCTCTCTCTCTCTCTCAGAATTGGTCAATTATAATTTTATGTGCTTCCATGTTAAAGATAAGACTCTTCTTGTAAAAATGTTATAGTAGTGATGAAAGATTCGAAATTATGTTCTTCAATTTACGAGTACTACCTTGTAAAATGGTTTCTTTTAATAATATTACATTTATGGCCTTTCTACTGTGAAAGGTATCTTTCATATCAATTTTACTGTTATAGTCTTCCCAATTTCCCTATTCGCAGTGCGTAAAACCTTCTCGAAGTCCAAGTTAATGCTGTTTTGATACGGAAATTTATGCCCACTATAAAACGAACAGCGTTTCAGAAGGCAAAAATAACAAGAAAGAGCTAGACTCTCACGAGAAGAAAACAAACGTGGGAAAGGAAATGTATAGTACGCAACTGCAGAATATGGAGAGGAAATAAAATCAATATATTGTTCCCGATGTACTCATATTTGCTTATTTGAACACTTTTAAATAAAATAGGAATGATTTTGGACACTCGAATGTACGGTTGAAATGATTAACAACAAAAGTTACACTATAAACCGTTCATCGTTGAGAACTGGATAACTATAAAGGCTGAGTCTACTCTCAATGTTATAACTATGAAATATTGCGTTGACTCTACGACGCCGTGCCTTGAATTCTATCCCTTAGTGACAAAAATAATCTATGACGCTTATGCTAAAACGCGTTCCTCTAAAAGTTCAGTGATTTAAATCTTTCTGTCATCAGTTGAGTCTCCTCAGACAGGATCACGACGTTGGAATTTCCTTCGCAACAGATTCTGTGTCACGGCCACCAATCGATAAATATAGTATCCGTTTTTTTTAATAGAGAAGGACGGCTCCCATCAGACTTTCAAATGGACAGCCCCCCGATTCCGAAGGCTAAACTGCAATAAAAGTAATCACATTTTTTTTACTTTAACGTGACATGGGTACATAAATGGTGAAATTTTGTCATTTTTGGTGAAAAGAATATACGATTTTTCGTTTATATCACAAAAAATTGCTTAAGGGCTCTTGTAAATAGCCCTCACCAATTTTTACACTTACAGAGCTGTTCAATCACCTGTTACAGTTAGAAGAAACTGCATGTGTTTACTTTCATCTACATATAAGTAGTTTCAAACTTTTGAATAATTTTTCTCGGCTTAGGTTTCTTGTATATTTTCATTTACTAAAAATGTTACTCTTCGTATAAATGTTGTAGTAGATGCATAGTCCGATTAATAATAATAATAATAATAATAATAATAATAATAATAATAATAATACACAAAATTTAAAATACTGATAATGTAAATATTAAATAATTTTAATAATAACCCCCCTTGAAAAAATTCTGCTACTTCAAACTAAATGAAAGAATTTCCATGTGTCAGATACTCGCTTCAGTGCCATTTTATCCCCAGAGAACTACCGCCAGTCCCGCCGGTCGGTCGTCGGCCGGCAGGTTGTCCTTTAGAACTCCGTCCTTCGATTGTCGCTTCCCTCCGAAATCTCCGCATCCCTCCGTATACTCCCTCTACCACCGGAAGGGCGCAAATAGCCATAGTAGCTGACGCGCCCTTCTTAAACCCTACTACTACTCTACCACCGGGGGAGAGCTTTATTCGTAATCTCCGATTCCTCCGCCAGTAGTATTCGCTCCGCTGAGCAGCACTATGTGCAAGGGATGCTCTCACATAAAGGAACTGGTAAAAATTGTCAATTTAGCCGGATGCAAGAATGTTCTTTTTGTACATACACGAGTAAATCTTGGTAAAACTCATATGACAAACATAACTCTCCATCTAAAACACACAGACAGAACACACTGTAGAAACGTTCATTCCATAGAAAGATTTCTTAATGGGAACACTGAATTTAATGTCTCTAAAGTCCTAAAGCTGGTCCACAATATACCGAGAACGGAAACGACAACGAGAACGGAAACATTGTTAAAATAAATGTATTTTAATGTGAGCATTCACAATTAACGAGAAGCTTGCCGGATCCTGGCAACGGGAAGATGAAAGTTAATTGTGAATGCTCACATTTAAATACATTTATTTTAACAAAATTTCTTTTCTCGTTCTCGTTTCCGTTTCCGGTTTATTATGAATCAGCCTTAAGACTTAGAAAGGGCTTTGGCGAATGTCGAAACTGAGTTGCACGCTGGTATGCACAATAGTAAGCTTGATCCCAGATCACATATGTAACAGATTACTCCTCCCTATGTTAAAATCGGTAGCACTTTGAAGAGAACAACCGACAGGATCGCCACCCATCCGCCGTAAACGAACACGAGATGGCAGCACAATCACTAAAACAATTCAAATGGGAGTTATGACGTGACAACTAGATGGCAGCATAGTAAACCTGACAAAAGTTGGTACCGTCAAAGCCTATAAAGTCGAGCAATCTGGGTTTATATGATCTAGGACTTGATATAGCACAGAAATATGTACACTTAGCGGCAAAAAGAATGGGCCGACTCTTGGTCGATAGAAATGCTAAGTTCTATCGCGCGGTTCACTAGTGTAAACGTAACCCACTGCAAGGCATTGCTGTGGTGTCTCTTCATTGAAAGTCGTCCGTCTATAATGTAATGAACCTTATGATCAGTGTGTGGCCAAGTGGTAAGAAGTCTGACATCAGTGCCAGAGGTTGTGAGTTCGCCTCCTGGTTCGGTACAATTATTATTTTTTTATTTTAACTTGTATTTAATTTATTAGTTTAAATGTGAAATGGCATTTGTTAACAAACTTCGTTATGCCTGCCTTGTAAAAATATTATTGGCCATCACCTGTGGGCTATTAATAGGTGAGACCTGGTCTGTATAAACAAAAATACTTGTTTCACATCCTAAAAAAACGGACGCATATCAAACACAAATAAATAATTAAATTAACAAAAACAAATTTGGGGACTAGCATCTCGTCCACAAACCACCTGCGTCAACATCTGCCCTCATTCTGCGCGGCATGGAGTCCACAAGATTATGGAACAGGTCTAAATTCTTGGCCATCACCTCCCACGCATCTAGAACTCTGTCCCACAATTCCTCAGGTGTACGAACGGGTGGTTGTTCTGCCAATTAGACTGTAGGATCCTTTTGACTGCAGCCCACAAATTTTGAAACGGATTCATATCTGGTGAATTTGGAGGCCAGTCGACTGGGTTGACATCAAGCCTCCTCGTAAACCATCTTTGAATCCGGTTGGCGGTGTGTATCGGATGGTTATCCTGCTGGAAGAAAAGTGTTCCTTCTGGATATCGTTTTTGGGCGGAAGGGATCATTAAATTTGCCAAAATGTGTTCGTAGACTTCTGCCGTTAATAGATCGTGGATGCGTTCCAGAAGTCCTGCCCCATCGTATGACATCCACACCCAACACGCGACCCTCACGCGAAGCGTATCTGTGGTGATTCATACAATAAACTAGGGCAGTACTATCATTGCTATTGGAGACAATTACCTGGTCGGAGAAAATGACATTTCTCCAATCGAAGTCCTGTCGGAGATTAGCATACGCAGAATAACCTATGCGAACCAGGGCAATGAGTTATTGTTTCTGTGCCATCTTCAAGCGTAATGACGAGAAAACGTTATATTAACAGATAGCAGTATTGCTTGAAAGAGAGAGGGAGGTTTATTATTTATTAGAGTTTGGGCATATTCTAAGGTATATCGCCACATAATTATAGCTTTGCGAGACACATATGATGGCAAATTTGTAATAAAAAAAATAAATTTGGGGGAGATTCGAACCTTGAGCTACTACTACTACTACTACTAACTTGTTTAATATACCAATGCCGTAACAACTTACGCTACTGCAACTGTTCATATCACTTCGGCATAATACATGATTTTCCTGTTCATATTCGCTCCGGTCAATTTTGTATTTATCAATTTTATTATTATTTCACTCTTCAAGGGCCTTGATGTATCTAGAATCAACCCGCCATTCGATTTTATTACATATTTTAGCCTCTTAAATAAAATACAGCAAATTTAAATGGTTTAATTATGTGTTACCTAGTGAACTACAGCGTTGACGAGACGAGCATGCGCAATGTATGTCTCTGGAACTTAGAAATTTCGGCCGGCCCATTCTTTTTGCCGCTAAGTGTACATTAACTAGTTTCAAATGTTTAGATGCGAAGCGACGTTAGGAGCCTACTTATGAAAATACGAGAATATCACGGTAGTCGATAAGTAACATCATAATTACATACAACTTCGGAATATATGAAATGAGATTACATTTTATTATAAAGTGAAAAGGCAACACAATAGTTAGTGTGTTGCTGCTATAATTACTGTCAAGTAGGTAAATTTAACAGTAATTTAAGAAGAAACATTATTAATTGTATCTGTTATTTAACTACGCTGTACTAAGCTGTTACCTAGCGTGAATCTGGTGATAACGAGATAGTGTTTTGACAACACGAGTCGAAGGATTCACCATGGATTTACATACGCATGCATACAGCGTCGGTTCTTTGACGTGTGATTACATCTTTCGAACTCCCAATTTCCAGGCATCTCGATCCTTCCAGAAACAAAGAGTATGTCCCTCCTCTCCATTAATTTCTTCTCTTATATTGTTCTGCCACGTTCTTCTTGGCCTTCCGCGTTTCTTTCTCCAATTAGATTTCAATAAACAGTTTGTTTGGAAGTTTTGGGAATTCTTTGAATATGACCATACCAAATTAGCTGTTTTATCATTATTTCTTCCACTATTGTTTGATTTACCAGAATTTCTTCCTGCATTTTCCATTTCTAATTCTCTTTTCTTGGTGTTCTGTTTGCCCGCCTCCAAAATTTCATTTCAGTAGCCAAAAGGTTTTTCCTTTTTTATTTGTCTAACTTCAGATAATCTATATTTTTTTAACAGTTCCACTGTAAATAAACTACTGTTTCTTTTAGTTATGTCCCTATCCGACAAAACAAAATTTAATAATGATACAGCCTTATTTCTTGTACAGTATATTTATATTCTGAATTTATATTCCCATTCCTCCGTTCTTACTAATCATCATTCATAAATATTTGTAATTTTGACAGTTTATAACAATCTGATTATTAGCCAAAATCAGGTTTCGCTGAGTTTCTTCTATGCACATACATTCACTCTTATAAATATTTACTTTCATTAATCACATTTCGTATTCTACATCAATTTCCCCATCATTATTCAAGATATGAGAAGGGCGAATGACCTGAAGATTTCACGGACACAGTGTTGCTCCCAATACTGAAGGAAAATAACGCCAAGAAATGTTAATGAATTCAGGACTATCAGTTTGATACCGCACTCGGCAAAGTTTCTCGTGCGAATATAAAATCTACGTTTAAATTCTAAGAAGGAAGGACAGTTGGAAGAAGAGCAATTTGGCTTCAGGAAGGGAAAATACATGAGACATGCGATTGGACTGATGCGAACAATCGGCGAAAGTTACCCGAGAAAAATAAAGAAGTGTATGTAGTATTTGTTGACCTGGGAAAGACTTTTGATAGAATGAATTGGAATAAACCTATGGGGATCCTGAAGAAAATTGGTGTGGGTTGGAAAGAGGCGAGGTTATTCAGTATATATGAAACAAGTCAAAGTCGTGATAGGAGACGAATAATTTTAGAGGGAAGTGGAATAGGGAGATGAGTAGAAAAAAGATGCCCTTCATCATCTACACTATTCAATATCTACTTGGATGATTTAGTGAAGAACATGGGAGGGGTGATAGTAGGAGAAAGAAAAATGAAGTGCTTAAGATCTGCTGATGACATGGCGTTGTTAGCAGAAGAGAGGACGACACTAAATTATATGATACTGGAGCTAAATGATAGCTGTAAACAGTATGGAATGAAAATAAATGCAAACAAGACGAAGACCATAGTTATCGGACGAAAACTGAAGAAGATAAACTTACGAATTTGAAATGAAGCAGTGGAACAAGTGGACAGCTTCAGATACTTGGGGTGTACTAATAAATATAGGCTACTGCCAGGATGTCAAAAGGAGGATAGCAATGGCAAAGAAAGCTTTAAATAGAAAAAGGAACATCTTCTGCAGACCTCTAGAAAAAGAACTAAGGAAAAGCCTAGTGAAATACTTCGTGTGAAGTGTAGCATTTTATAAGGCAGAAACTTGGACTTTACGACGAAGTGAAGAGAAACGACTAAAAGCATTTCAAATGCGGATATGGAGAAGAATGGAGCATGCGCAATGGACAGACAGAATCAGAAATGAAGCTGTGTTATAAAGAGAGTGGGTGAAGAAAGAATAATGCTGAAACTGATCAGGAAGAGAAAAGAAATTGGTTTTGTAACTGGCCAAGAAGAAAGTGTCCACTAAAGGATACACTCGAAGAAATAGTTAACGGAAGAGAAGTTCGGGCAGAAGAAGGTATCATATGATAGACAACATTAAGATACATGAATCGTATGAGGAGACTAAGTGGAAGGCGAAAAATATTAAAAATGGTTGAATTCTGTATTTGCAGTGAAACACCTGCACTTGGGCAGAACACTATGAATGAATGAATGGATGTATGGATGTATGAATGAATGAATAAATATATTCAATATCTTTACATTTTGTGGTATTACTGTTTAATGATCATCAAAATGTAAAGAATATACGTATAGAATAGAATTACTTAACAAAAGAAAAAGCAACAAGGTAATCTACCCAAACGCGAAATAAGGGTCCCGTTGGCTAACCCTATTTCATTCCGGTGGTGAATGAAATACTTCTCATTGTGCAAATATATTTAAATTCGGATAAGTACGTGTAAATTGACCTACCTGGCAGCCGATTGTGATCCACAAATTGAAAGAAATATTCAGTTAACTATCTCGAATTTCCGAGAAACTTAATAGCACATTTTCTTAAAAAATTCTCAACAATTTATGTTCATATTGATCGATAGGAATTTAATACAAGTGAGGTCGTAATTCCCGTGCATCGTTGTCACGTATGAAGCTCTTTCTGACACATAAATCAATCTCATTATTTTGTCCTTACCTTAAACGAATTGAATAATTAATTGTCTCTCTTAAATGAAACTCGCAATTTCACTTAACGGAGAGATGTCAATGTCACTGACATTTTACTAATTGCTGTCTCGTTACAAACACGAGATTGTTATCTATCCAGACAAGCAGATGGCACCAGTCTAACATAAAATAGTATGCAACGTAAGTTATCAATTTTACCTAGCATAGTCAAATTAAGTGCCGTACATTTTAAGATTTATCGTTCCCGTCATATACGTAGTATACTACAAAGTGAAGGTTATAATGCCATTATTTGTTGAAGTACTAGCACAAATTGAAGTCTAATTATCATTTAAGCATGTAACAATTATTGTCTTTCTATTATATTATTGAACATGAATATAGGTTGTGATTTCAGTATTTTGTAATATGAAATAGGGGAGCCTATTTAGAATCCACAAATTTGGTATATTTTAACATATCAATGGCTGAGAAGTGATATCTCGTATCTGTAAATTTGCAAGTGAATAAAAAAAACTCTTTTAGAAATTACTCAAAATAAATGAATTATTTAACAGTAAACCTTAACATATTCATATCACATATTTCTTTGGTCTCATTCTGAAATTTCATTTAATAGTACATTTTAAGTTAAACTAAATCGATTAGACTAATATTGGCAGTACCTATTTGTGAATAAACGAGTGTTTACATTAGCTACTGAAAAACTTTACTTTTGATGTAGATTTCGCAATTAAATTTGATAACATTAATTTAATCAATAATATGAAACTAACAACACGTCCTTCCACACATACTACGAATTTCAAATGTATTTGTCTGCTAAGATAGCACTTTGAGCAAAAAAAAAAAAAAATAAATAAATAAAATAAAAAAAAAATAAGAAGCCAAAAAAATAAGAGAATAAGCCTTTATAAAAAATTAAAACTTATTTTAAAGTATACCGATGTCAGTGGATTCAAACCACTACATGATCCGATTAAAGGAATGCTCAGCGGAAAGTGAACCTCTGCGCCACAGCACGTACACAATTCCCTGTCTTGTCTATAGGAAAGTTATTGCTGAATCAATCGGAGGAAACCGGAGGTCTCCGATTGAAAGCGTACGAACAACCCCTCCGGAGGCTACCTAATCACGCGCAGCAGTGCGAAACTAGTATGATCCATGTACTTCTAACTTGTATCTGAGTAACCAAACGCAGGACTCTACTTATGAGTCACAGTTTAACTACAATATAAGTTAAAGATTCTCTGACAGAGGATCTGGCTGTACATCTATTAACAGGCAGTACATCTCACTTGACGATATGTGTCAGAGGAAGAGCAAATTGCTGTGTAGGCCTACATCTCAAGTATGATAAGTGAACTATATTACTAGGGGGAAGGAAGCTGGTCATCCTACACCATTCCTGGTTTAGTTGCCTCGTGAGTTATGTCTTATTGGAGTCACTTTTGAGTTCCAACCTCTCTTCGGACTGCTGATTAAACATATATGCATACATATATACACGCATACATACATAAATACACACATAAGTTAAAGTGAAGGTTAGGGGAGACCGTGTCAAGCATGTTTCTTTTAACGCAACAGCTTGAAAATAAAGGCTACTTAAATACAAGTTTTAAGCTATTTTTTGTGTCTTATGGTTCGTATGGCAGCTAATTTTTTGTACACAATCTTCCTTTTTTGTATGTTTATCAGCATATCTCTATTTTAGAGAGCTGTTTCGCCTACCAGATTGTTTTGGAATATTGTCTTTTGAAAGCCGTGAAATGTATTTTTGTTGAAGGAGGACATTTCAAACTACCATTTAATTAAAGAATTTCCTAACCTTTCACCAAATTTTGATTGTGTATCAATTACTGTTACAGAGAAGGGACAATGCTTTGGAACTTTAAAAAGATGGGACTGATTTTATGGTTCTTTTCGTCATTTTAATTTACCGATACTTGAAGTTTTGTGTAAGTACTGACATTTCTAACATGTGAAGGAAAGCATGATATGGTTATGTTCTTGCGAAACCAGCTGGGCTTTTGAGCATTTATTTAATGACAAAATAGTCTGATAATTTCAAAGCTCTTCCCCAAATAGCTCAAGTTAGAACTTCGAACACAGGCAGTTTTATTTATTAAAAGCGAGTACTTGACTGTTCGCCATTCACCTATATGAAGCCAGATGTGTAGACTACAGATGAACAAAACTAACTTCCGCTCTCGCTCGCTGTGTTCGTTGCATTTGTCTTTCGAGTCTCGTCTCGTCATTCTTGTGCGCTTCGAGTCTCGCTCGCCATTCTCGAAATAGCATTTGGTTGGCGTGGAAAGATTTCGTAACTCTGAATAACATAGGCCTATATCATTCAAATAAATAACATTATAAATGTTTAAATCAGACGAAAAGACAAAACAGAACAGTATCTTAGTTATCAAAATGTTCTAGTTCTATTATATGATATTACCTATGGTTTATAATAAAAAATTCTCAAATAAATTAGCATTTCTAAGAAACATAAAACATAACGTTAATATCTTGATCTCAAACATATAAAAATAAAATTCCTAGCCTTTTAATAAGGGCCTAGTAATTCAATAAAGACTGGGGAACGTATTATTAAACACTGAAAGGCAGAGATGATGTTTCAAATAGGCTACTTGATTGTTTATACATATATAACAGTTCCCAAAGTAAATAAATGTTCAGTCAGGTATAAACAACTGTGGCAATTGAAGGCTGCTTAACGTTCGGGACTTCTCGACGTCTCGAAACACTCATAAGCAGTCTTTATGTCAACGACACGACGCATACAACAATGTCGTGCGGGTTTTCGGTTTTACGGGTGCTCTTAGTCTTGCTTTCTCGATCGTTGTTCATCTCTAGTGTAGACCAATTTACCGACAGAATCGTTGCCCAAGGTACGCCATATGAGGCTGGTCTGCGCTATATTCGCGGTGAGATGACATGATAAAGGATATTTGTTGGGATGCCTCAGGGGAACCGGAGCTTCCGGAGAAACCCTCTGTATTGCCTGGAACACGGGCTTGCTCAATAAGTAATATTCGGGGATGCACCGGGAATCGAACCCAGGTCCACATGATTGTAAGTCCAGCGTTCTAGCCACTAGAACACTGTGGCAGGCGAAGACAGGCAGTAAGTAGAGTTAAATCAACGTAGATCTCAATACAACAATCGGGGCAGGAACACGTCTTTTAATTCCTAACATTCTACTCGAGATACTGTATACAGTATAAAGAATGTTTACACGCACTGCAACTTACACAAACAAACGACTTCGCTGTAGTACCACATTCCGTGAAATCGGTGGAAAATTCCTTTTGTATTGCTCTGACGGTGCAACGAACTTTACATACTACATGCAACTTTTACTTCAGAATTATCCCTCAGACGAATTTAAAGCTAAATACGATAAAATGTGTACGTGTGTATACATGAATGTTCTTTGAAGTCTTTAAATATTTTTCATGTATGAAATACAAATGCAGAAATTTTAATGAAAATCAAATATAAAATAGGACGTACAATTTTTTCTAGAGGACCTTAGATTAAATAGGACACACAAATTATGTCCATCTAATCTCAACGTTATTCTGACTACCATGCGTAGCATCGCAATGTTGTTTATGATAGATAACCGGAAGCCCTTCAATGACCAATGCTATTTAAGAAAAACGATATCGACTAGCTGGTTGAATAATACGTAATATAGAAATTACTCCTTTGAAGTGCAAAATATAAAATAGTGTTTTTCTTAAATTTGTACACTAAGTATTAGATACTAACAACTTTCTTGTATTCCTCTCAGAGGCTAATTGCAAATGCATTTCAAATTTATTTATATAGCCGTCCACTTTTTCTTCTCGTGCTTCTTAATATCTTCAGGTTTAACGTTTTATCATTTAGGACAATTTAACCTTTTACATTAGACAAGCCGTAGTGGTTCATGGTACAGGACTTGTACAACGTAATAAAATTGAAAATCATGTCAAGAATAGAAAAAATACTCTTGCAATATTTGTAAAAAGAGTCGCAGGCTATCTTCTTGCTAAATAAAAATAACGTTTTTACAAAAGCATTGTCATTCTTACTTCTTAATAGACAATCATTTATGATTTATATTACATATTACATGTGTCGGATAGGAACGGTTTAACAGACAGAAAGAAACGTTTTATGTATTGTAGTAGTTTCGATAATATTGAAGGTGAGCTGTTGGATAGTTAAGAACCTAATTTTATTAATGTTGTTACTATTTTTATTTTGATATGCCTTTCATTTGAAAATCTTACGAGTCTGATGAAAAAACACTAACTTATATAGCACTTGACAATCTTTAAGTACTTAAGTACTTTATTCCTTCCTTGTAGTATTCATTATGTGCATGAAAGTAAATTACGGTTTCATAATAATAATAATAGTAATAATAATAATAATAATAATACTAATAATAATAATAATAGGCTAATGGCTTTATTTAACCTGGAAGAGTTAAGGCCACACTGAACCAGGATTAAAACTTGCTTACATAGTTGAACATACAACTGAATCGGATTTAACTAATTGCATACTGGTACGATTTACATAATGATATCAAAAGAAGCAGTTAAATAAAAATTTACCTAATAAAATAAAAATAAACACAGTGGAGTACATATTAATATTGTTAGAATCAAATAAATGAAATCAGAAGCCGATAATTCAATAAAATATGCATGATAAAACATTAATAAACACAACACAACATGTTGGAATACATATTGGTATTAAATTATAAGCAAGTAGAATTCACATAATTAAACCAGAAACCGACAATTGAATAAAATGTACACAATAATAATAATAATAATAATAATAATAATAATAATAATAATAATAATAATAATATATGAGTATATATAGCGGAATACATATCGGTATTAGGTGATAAATGAACACGATTTATATAAGGAAGTCATAAACTGAGATTTGAATAAAGAATACACACAAATGAAGACTGCGGTAAACATATGAACATTAAATTAGAAGAAAATACTATTTACATACGAGTAATAACCTTCTACAGATACAAGAGTGTACACAATAAAAATAAGAAACAAAAAATAAAAATAAACACAGTGGAATATATTGCATTAAATATTTGCAACCCATTAGGTCTGGCAACTCATCATAAGATATTCTTCTAATTTATATTTAAAAGAAATCAAAGTTCGGCAGGCCTTGACTTTAGGCGACAGAGAATTCCAGTAACGAGAAGTAGCAACAGTGAAAGATGAGGAATACAGAGATGATATGTGGAGTGGAATTTCTAGCGTGTTATCGTGTTGTGACTGAGCATTTAAGTTATGATAGCGAGAAAGATTGTGGAATCGAACAAGTAATAAATGGGGCAGAGGTGTGCAAATTTAGATATAAAAGAGAAAGAGAATATAACTTTCTCCTCTCGTATAACCTGAACCACGATAATTTATCGAAGGAAGGTAAAATGTGATCATAGTATCGTACATTACAAATCAAACGAACACACGCATTATGAACACGTTGCAGTTTCTGGGATAAATCCACCCTGAAATCAGTGAATAAAGCGTCACAATAATGGAAATGAGACATAATAAGAGTCTGTACAATCTGCTTTAATTTAATTGGATAGTGGTACAGTCTTTTTAATGAGTGAAGGGTTGAAAATACTTTCTTGCATTTGTATTTGATATGCGTGTCCCAGGTAAAATTAGATTCAAAATGAACTCCCAGGTTTTTTACAGTTGAACTGAATGGAATGATCGCTTTATTCAGAGTCACAGGAGGAAGGTTCAGCTTATTAATGTCGGGGATTAATCTTTTATTCGTAAATAAGATAACCTGTGATTTATCTGCATTTAAGTTAAGTCCAAATTTTTTAGACCAAGATGAAATAGATTCGAGATCTTTATTGAGTTTATTAATACAGTCACATAGTCTATCGGAGCTGGCAGAAATGTATAACTGAACGTCATCTGCATAGATATATCTGCAATGTTTAAATAACTTAGCGATATCGTTAATATAGAGACAGAAAAGCAGTGGACCCAATACAGAGCCCTGAAGAAATCCTGACTCTACTGTTCGCCAGGAAGAGAACCGATTTAAAGACAGCACGCTGCTGGCGGCCAGTAAGGTAGGAGTGCATCCAGGTGATAACGCTGTCAGAAAAATTTAACACTCGAAGTTAGTTATTAGTAGATCCGATCCATGTCAACAAAGTCAAAGGCTTTACTATAATCCAATAAAATTAATACTGTTGCTAGTCGTTTATCCATAGCTTTTCGTATATCTTCAGTTAAATTCAATAAAGCAGTGGAAGTGCTATGCCCGCTTCTGAATCCAGATTGGACGGGGTCGATAATATTAACCCTTCAGTACTCGCGTGGATTACAATAGTAATCCACTGATATTTAATCCTGTATTACGTCACCGCCTGCAGCACTGCGTAGCTGAGCGTCAATGCAATTTCTCGTCACAGTCTAAGTGAGGCATTACTGGTGTTTAGACGTATTTGTCGCAACGCTTTGGAAAGTTATACGGAGTTTTATCAAGTTATACGCAGTTTTTCCGAGTGGATTACCATTGTAATCCACGCGAGTACTGACGTCAGTTTCTTGCTCAGGTAAGTGAAATAGTTTTTATATGGTTATGAGTGATGCAATGCAGGAACTTTATGAAAAAAGTGTGTGACATCGTTCCATCCTCTTTGTAGTTGGCTCCAATGGGTACGGAAAATACAAGCAATATTTGCAAGTGGCTAGATGAAGATCTGGATGTTGGCATTGAAAATGAAAGTGATGATGAAAGCAACAAAGAAGATCTTTTGAATGAAGTTCACGATTCTAATTCAGAACAAGACAATGAGGAGGAGGATGATGATTATGGTGATGGTGATGAAAGACTAATGTCTATAAATGATGGAAACTGCTATACGGGAAGAGACAACACTACAATTTGGCAGGAAGAACCAGTATCTCTACGAGGGAGAAGAAGAGCACAAAATATAGTGATTCATTTACCGGGCCCTAAAAGAGCTGCAAAAAATGCGCGAACACACACAGAGTGTTTTGACTGCTTTATTGATCAGACAATAATCAATGTAATAGTAAGGTGTACTAATATTTATATTGAAAAAGTGAAGCGTAATTACGGACGTGACAGAGATTGCAAATTAACAAATGACGTTGAAATACGAGCACTCTTAGGTATTTTGTATCTTGCTGGTGCTTTGAAATCGGGAAGACTGAACGTAAGAGAACTATGGGATAAAAATGGCACAGGTATAGAGTCAATTTACCTGACTATGACCTACAATAGATTCCAATTTTTGTTACGATGTCTACGCTTTGATAACATTCATGACAGGCAGGAAAGGAAAGAAATTGATAAACTGGCTGCTGTACTTGAAGTGTTCGAGTTATTTGTTCAGAATTCACAAAGGTGCTACATTCCAAGCGAATATGTAACTATAGACGAGCAGTTGGTTGCATTCAGAGGACGATGTCCCATGAAAGTGTATATACCTACTAAACCAGCAAAATATGGGATCAAAATTTTTTCTATGGTGGATGTGAAAACATATTACACTCATAACTTGGAAATTTATGCTGGTATTCAACCAGATGGTCCATTTCACCAAAGTAACAGTGCACATGCAGTGGTGAAGAGGCTGGTTCATCCCATCAAAGGAACAGGAAGAAATGTGACCACCGATAACTGGTTCACGAGCATACCTCTGTGTTTAGATCTTCTAGAAAATGACAAAATTACACTTGTAGGAACCTTGAAAAAAAACAAAAGAGAAATCCCTCCTCATTTCACAACTACTCAAGACAGGGAAGTTAACAGTACATTGTTTGGATTCAATGAAAACTACATAATTATTTCGTATGTACCAAAGAAAAACAAAACAGTGTTAGCATTATCAACCATGCATTATGATAAGGCAATGCATGAGGAAACAGGAGGAAGCCAGAAGCCTGAAATAATATCTTTTTATAATAGAACTAAATGTGCTGTGGATGTCCTGGACCAGTTATGCTCGGCCTATGATGTAAGCAGAAATTCACGCCGCTGGCCTCTGACTATTGTCTTCGACTTACTAAACATAGCAGGTGTCAATGCTCTTGTTGTTTATCCAGCAAACAAAAAAAAATTCTACGGAAAAACGTCCTAAAAACCCTTGCTCTGGACCTAATGAAGCCATTAATTTCCGAGCGTATCACCCAACAGACAATTTCAGCAAGAGAAATAAAGAGAAGAGGAGAGCAACTGTTAGGCATTCCACAAACAAGTGAAGAAGAAGGAACACGGCCAGAAGGTATTGGTAGGTGCTACATGTGTGGTAGAACAAGAAAGAAGAGCACAAGACAATCTTGTTCCCAGTGCTTGAAGAGAATTTGTCCTACTCATTCAGATGTAATTTGTTTGAACTGTGTAGAAGAAATGCATAGGCCTACTCAGATAATTGAATCAGATGTAGATTAGACTCACGTGTGTAAAGTGTGAAATGCAAACATAAACATGAAAGTGCATCAATATCCTTCTTACAATACACAAAAACATCTGTAAAATATTACAAGTGAAGTGAGAATGATTGTTACATCCCTGAATTTTTTCATTGCTACACCCCTGAGTGAGGTATTCGGTTATCAAATATGACGTAAGTAAGGTCAGCAGTAGTGAACTTGCGTTTCCCGTGGGAGAGATTAAGAGAGATCAAGAGTTCAGATGACCTTCAAACATCGAGTGAGCAACAATGCTAGATAACCTACATAATTATGATGATAGTGAACTAACTCATAACTATGATGCAACAATAAATTATGACTCAAAGACACGACCAGTGTTGAAATATTATGCAAACATGTCACTTGAATGCAATTTGTGTACTATCCATTTCATTATTAACATTTATATTTAATACATTCCGTTATGCGTACCATATCTATTCTTATTACTGTAATAACTGAAAACAATATATTTCTTAACATTTAAATCTAATTCTAATGTTTAAACCTTGTCTGTAAACAAAAACAAATGTGGATTACCATTGTAATCCAGGTGAGTACTGGCGTTACGGAATTTAACGCGAGTAACGAAGGGTTAAATTCAATCAGGTAATTGGTTAATTGCTTATGAATAATGCGTTAAAGAGCCCTTGATAGAACGAGGAGAATGCAGATCGGTTTATAGTCTTTAGATGAGTTTACTTTAGGTAGTGGACGCACTAAAGCCGTTTTCCTAGGATTCGGGTAGGTAGAAGTAATTATAGAAGAATTAAAAATATATGTTACCACAGGAATCACGATAATAGTTGGTATTAGAAAGATAATCAATGGTTTATACTCGTATTGTGGCATTATTATCTTGTATTTAACATCCTAGTGATATAAGTGTTCGACTCTATCTACAGACATCAACATAAACCCGAATGCGAATCATATTTGAAATTATATATCCGGGAAAGGTTTTTTATATATTAGTAGTGATATATCGAAAAAAACTTACCTTCTCTTCCACTTGCTTTTCGTTTTCTCCAACGTCCACGTTTAGTATGCACTCAACCACGGTTGGTCGAACACTGAAACATTAAAACAGAGGAAAGTGATAAAAGATTCTCTTTATGAAATTTTCTTACCTACAGAGTGATTCATAAATACCTGTAAAAATTTTGTGGGTGTAATGTAGAGGTAAAACTAAAATTAAAATGTTCTATACAACTTTTCCCGCAAATCCTTACTTTCAGAGTTAAGATGCAAAATGCCCTATCTTGCTAGATATCAAAAACATGGACCAGTAAAGCCTTCGGATGTGTAATGCTCGCCTACATAGCGACTGCGTTAGATGTTTGTTATTCGTACACCCCTATTACGTACAGTTGATTTCAACCTGATAAGACTTCGTTTACTGTATGTAGGTATGTACGGATCTTAGAAATTTACAGACCCCGTTCTACTCATTCCGAACTTTTTCATAGCTATTTTGATGTCACTGCTGTAGTTATGCTACGTTCGGAATTTGAGTGGCATAAACGAGAGCCTTCAGACGATCCCAAAAGTAGAAGTCTGGTGATCTGGCTGGCCAAGCAACTGGTGTTGCACGACCTATCTTACCGTATACACAACTGAAGCCTACTGCAACAGTGTCATACAACTAAACATACCTACGTACAGTAAACAAAGCCCTATCAGGTCGGAATCAACTGTAGTGGGGTGTACAAATTACAAACATCTACCGCAGTTGCTATGTATGCGAACGTGACACAGCCGAGGGCTTTACTGGGCCATGTTTTTGATGCCTGGCAAGATATGGCACTATGCATCATAACTCTAAAAGTAAGGATTTGCGGGAAAAGTTGTATAGAACATTTTAGTTTTATTCTTACCTCTACATTACATCCACAAAGTTATTAATCACCCTGTATATTTCGGACTTAACTTAATCATGAGAAAAATTTCCCTCTGTCTCTTTTAAACGATCATTTATTGGGATTTGTGACCTTGTAAGCTGAAACTATAACTTCTTTGTCATGATTCTTTCATACAGATTTACAATCCAATGCGGTGTAGGGAAGGGTTTATTGTTAATAACTGGCATACATTGCGGACCTTCCTTATCTTGTGGTCGGCACGGCACAGGCCGCTCTGAGACAACACAAAACAGCACATGTTAAGGTACAAGTATCCATACGGTGCATTAAAATAGTATCCAGTCCCATGGATGGAAGATAAAATAAGTTGAATCACTGCCTCAGAAATTCCCTCATAGTACGCTAGGCATAGAATGTTTCTGGTAAAAACTCTTGGCTAGTTTAATAATCTCCGAAACATTCCATCATACAATCATGATTATATTTGCTTAGCTCTTTTATTTTATTATTTTTGTAAAATCTGTAAATCTCATTCTCAGTAATAACAAAATACAACAATAATGTAATCAGTCTTCTAAAACATAACATTTGTTATACATTGTGAAATCTGTCTCCACTTAACATATATATATTTTTTTGTTAATGGCGGGCACTTCACTTAAATCATTCACCCATATTAAGCCAGTTGTGTAGACCAATTTACCGACATAGTCGTTGCCCTGTGTGCGTTATAGGAGGCTGGTCTACGTTACACCCGTGATGAGATGAGATGATAATGGAGATTTGTTGGGATGTCACAGGGAAATGGAAGCTCCCGGAAAAAAAAAACCCTGCGTTACCTGGACCACGGGCTTTCCCAACACAAATTATAAATTGGGGATACACGGGGAATCGAACTCAAGTCCACAGGATTATAAGTCCAGCCCTCTACCACCGTGGCGGCTCTACTTACAAATGTATATTACTTAATATAATGAAGTCATATTTAAAAAAAATATCCGTAAAAATTTTAACTTGCTCTGAAATATGACAATGCGAATTTTCTCCATTTCCCCCCTCACACAAATCGTAACCTGTCTATTTAATGTCTAAAAAGATTGCCCCAAATGTGATTTCTTTTTTTTTTTAATTCTCATTCCAAACATTAAACAATCCAAATGAGAAGGGATATTTTTCTTCATAAGCCATCACTGAGACACTCAATAAGAAACATGCAAAATGTCCTCAAGAAAGAGCAAACATTGTAAGTTACACTTCCGTGTGTAGTATTCTAGGTTTATTTTCGTCACCGGAGCAGTGTATCGCTGTAAGTTCTTGTTTCAAAGTCCAGAAATTAAATTCAAAAAGAGAGAAGTCGAGACAGGGCAAGTCAGATAACAGAAGGTGCCCTGTATTCGGAAACACATGTCCTAAACTTCTTTTATGACAGCAATTTTACTAATTTACCGATAGTGTTCAATGCTACGAACATGATCGCTAAATTAGTAGAATTAAACTATACCCTCCTGAGTCCTTAGAGTATAGTATACTATACTATACTTCATACATGATTATGATATACGATTAAGATGTATGTGCAGAGACCCAAAGTGTAGTATAATAATCTGCAGAATTTTTTCAGCATTGTTTCTCATGTCATTGACTTTTTTTGAAGTGTAGAATTATATTAAACTTAAAAAATAAAACAACAAATGTCTCAGGACTCAGGAAGATATACTTATTATAATCACTGCATGCAAGAAAATCAAGTTGAGCACATTAACTAGTTGTGTTATATATCATTACTCAGAAAG
Source organism: Periplaneta americana (assembly GCF_040183065.1). Taxonomy (NCBI): domain Eukaryota; kingdom Metazoa; phylum Arthropoda; class Insecta; order Blattodea; family Blattidae; genus Periplaneta; species Periplaneta americana. The sequence goes on from NC_091133.1 coordinate 36,669,942, forward strand.
TTATGACATATTTTGAAATATCTGAATCTTTGTTAAAAATTATAGCCATAAATATAAAAATAAAGTTTATTCGCAAAGAATAAGTACAATACTTTTTATTTCGAATGCTCTCGCAACGCTTATTTCCAAATACAACAAATCAAAATTATGTAATATATTCTAGAGTACCCGCAGTTATTAGGTTTTCCTTTTGCAAAAGTTATTCTTTGAAATAATGGGCTTTTCTTGAAATATGTGAACTCACCTGGCCTATTGAGTATTACTATGAGCACAACAGCATTTTTTTCGGCAGCTTGGGAAGACTTAAAATTATAAATAGTTAGATATGAGTACTGCAATAACTCTTCGTTTTGGAAAACCTGTAAACGACAGAAAAACTATCTGGTAGATCAAAATTTCGGCTAGTATGATGTGGGTCTAAACGCTGAGCCGGTTCTACAAGACGTCTTGGAAGATAGTAAAAATTATTAATATGGAATATGCAGTGCGAGAAAATTTCCCAAATAACTATAAACGACTATCCAACAGCGCGGCTGGTTCTCAGAAGACTAAATAAACTCTGAGAATTTGGTTATGGGGTATCTAAAAATAGAGTTATTTTATATCGCCCTTCTAATAGTGAAGAATTCAAACTGCCAATATATTACATAAGAAGTGAATATTGCACAGATTCTGGAAGAGTGAATATTAACGATTTAAAAATAAGATAGTGACTATATTTTTATTTTAAGTTAGTGGTTTTTAGACGAATAAAGTACAACTTCTTGGGTAATAAATGGTTTTGCATTTTTAAATAGTTAACAAAGCTTCAGGGATTTCAAACGCATCGTAGCTTTTAATAATCCCATACTAAGGAACAAAGGATTATAGTTTTACTGAATCTTTCTGCTCTTCAATTTCAATTTCAAGAATGCCAATATAATAACGAGCAATTTAAGATTCACAAAGGGGTTTAGTAACAAATACTAGAAGGAGAGAAATTTCTTCCCTCTGAAACCTCAATAAATTTCTCCCTCGAGACCACTTTCATTACGTTTTCCAGTGTTGCTCAGGTCTCTTTAATACAGCCTGCCATCCGAAATGTTCATCTCTCGAAGACCACAAAGAAAAAGTGGATCAAACACTTTGCACGGATTGAGTTCAACCTTATTTACTTCTAGTTCGGATCACTGCTGTTCTCAAAGAAACGAAACCAGAAAGAATTTTTGTCCCACTTTTATCATTTTCTTGGACAGCGCCGTGTTCTAACTTTCAGGTGTAGGCGATAACTCTATGGATTCTCTTGGTTACATCACTCGCAAAAAAATCAACGTAGATTTTATTTTTTATTTTATTGGATTATTTTACGACGCTGTATCGACATTTCAGGTTATTTAGCGTCTGAATGAAATGAAGGTGATAATGCCTGTGAAATGAGTCCGGGGTCCAGCACCGAAAGTTACCCAGCATTTGCTCGTATTGGGTTGAGGAAAAACCCCGGAAAAACCTCAACCAGGTAACTTGCCCCGACCGGGATTCGAACCCGGGCCACTTGGTTTCGCGGCCAGACGCGCTGAATCAACGTAGATATCACAAGCATGACAAGATGGAATAGATTTCCAAGAAACACTTGAATGTTAAGGCTGATTAGTTAGATTAATTTGAGCCTAGTTTGCCAATTGCAAATTTTCATTAAACGGATGAAGATGAAAGAACAAAGAACATAAGAGTTTTTTTTTTTTCCTCGGAGGACGGCCCGCAGACAAGCACCGCAACCTTAGGCTTATTGTGCAGCCTCCTTATGTTGGAATCATAGTTGATCCTCTTCAAGCGCAAGATTTACTGCATGGTGTTATCAAATCGATTTAGTCACAACATCCAGTCCTGACTGAGACCTGATCCTCCACCTTCCTGTGATGTTCTGCGGCCTCCTCAGATCGATGGCATCTGTTCGCAATTCATGTGCCTGAATATGCTGTATCCTTAAACAGAAGAACATGCCACAGTCGATTCCACGATTCACCAAGGCATTATCTGTCCCAGGGAGCTATACTACCCTGGTCGCCAACACTCCGATTAAAAGCCCCAGTGGCTTCGCTGGATATGTGCAGCTCCCGCAGACAGATGTAGCCTACAGGCAGGTTATGGAGCCTCGTCTGGCATGTCCTTCTGGTAACTTGTAACAATTAAAATGATTAATGAAATTATACTAATGAAGGCGAAATGAGTTCCAGGTCCAACTTCGAAAGTTATTCAGCACTTCTGCATCGAGTGGTTGAGGAAAAACCTCAGAAAAAACCCCAACCAGGGAACTTGTGGCAACCAAGATTTGAATTCGGGCCCGCTCTTTTTACGGCCAAGAACGCTAACCGTTATTCCACAGCGGTGGATTAACATAAGATTTACTCATGATAATTATAGCGTTGCTAGCAGAAGAGGAGATGATACTATGAGATACGCTTATGGAGTTAAATGACAGCTGTGAACAGTATGGGAAGAAGATGAAAGCAAACAAGCGAAGACCGTAGTTATCGGAAGAAAAATAAAGAAGTTAAACTTGAGAATTCGAAATGAGGCAGTAGAACAATAATTGGATAGCTTCATGTACTTGGTACTATAAGTAGTAACTGCTGCCAGGAAGTCAAAAGCAAGATGTAAATGGCAAAGGAAGCTTTTAATAGAAAAACGAAAATATTCTGCGGACCTCTAGTAAAATAACTTACAATTAGGAAGACACTAGTGGAATGTTTTGTGTTGAGTGTAACATTTTATGGAGCAGAAACATGGACATTATATGACGAAGTGAGGAAAAATGATTAGAAACATTTAAAATGTATGGAGAAGAATGAAGTGGCGAAATGGACAGACAGAATAAGAAATGAAGCTGTGTTAGAAAGTGTGAGTGAAGAAAGAATAATGCTGAAACTGATTAGGAAGAGAAAAGAAATTGGCTGGGTCACTGGCTAAGAAGAAACTGCGTACTGAAGGATGTACTGGAAGGGATAGTGAACGGGAGAAAAGTTCGGGGCAAAATATCAGATACATACAGTACATACGTACGTACATACATACATACATACATACATACATACATACATTCATGCATACATGCATACATGCATACATACATACATACATACATACATACATACATACATACATACATACATACATACATACATACATACATACATACATACATACATACATACATACATACATACATACATACATACATACATACATACATACATACATACATACATACATACATACATACATACATACATACATACATACATACATACATACATACATACATACATACATACATACATACATACATACATACATACATACATACATACATACATACATACATACATACATACATACATACATACATACATACATACATACATACATACATACATACATACATACATACATACATACATACATACATAAATAAATACATACATACATACATACATACATACATACATACATACATACATACATACATACATACATACATACATACATACATACATACATACATACATACATACATACGTAGTGTTCTACCAAATGGCAGATCATCCACTGCAAACCCAGCATTCTCCAACTTTCATATTTTCTCCCTTCCTCTTTGTCTCCCTAAATATGACATCATACACAATATTAAGATATTTGGTACATATGCGAAGACTAAGAGGAAGGCACAAAATAAGGAAGATTTTGAAATTTTGGGTTTGCAGTGAATGAATGAATGAATGAATTAATTAATTTTTGACATTATCCCTAGATTCCGAATTGCTAGTTTTAACATGTTTCTTTTAGTTCTTTCTCTTGGGCTTGTCGGTAGCGGCAGCTCCTAAACTGGTATCAGGTTCTATCTGTTCCATATTTATCTTCTTCAAGGGTTTCATCATGCTACTACTCCAAGTAATCCGCGGCTAGCTTCTTTTTATTCTTCCAGTAAGAACCATTCAAATACTTCCTTGGATCACCTAGCATTCCCCAACTTTGCCGTATTGTTGTAGAACTTTCTTCTATTCTCTCCTCTACTGGAACCGGTTGAGGGAGAGGTTTTCTTCTTATAGTATTTCATTTTGTATCTCACATTAAATAAAATTACGAATGAAAATAGAGAAAATGAATCCAAAAACATTTTCGCTCGAGAAATAAATTATTATTTACATAATTATGGTCCACCCAAAAACTTTAGACAACAAAATGTCTATATGAAATACTTTGTAAAATCGGTATAGCTCTAGCCGTTAACAAATCAGAATCACAGAGAGTTCATTTGTCTTTTTGGATTTAACGTGTACAAGAATAGAGCCTTAAAAGGCACAGCGCATGTATATTTTTTTAATGTAGAATAATTATTGACTTAAGACTCATCCGCCACTCTCGAAGACCGGGCTCTCTGTTGCAGTGCTCCTTCTTTAGATGGATGGACTTTACGGTGTCTTTCTTATATTACATTGTTAATTTAAAAGTTTTATTATTATTATTATTATTATTATTATTATTATTATTATTATTATTATTATTATTATTATTATTAAGCGTGATATTGATTGTGAATCCCTCATAAGCAATATCTACCTTCAAGCCCCTTCGAATGGTTTAAGATTTCAAAAAAATTTGTATACCTATAAGTCGAAATCTCTTCCTCCAATTGTCAGATGCATGAAAGCTGCAAATTTACATTGTATTAATTCAGATCCGTTTAATGTATAGTTTGTTGTTTGGTTATTCTTATATTAAGCATATTCATCAAAATCACATTCATTTCAATTTCATTCGTTTGTGTTGTTTTTGAGCTTTTCTGTATAATGTATTTTGCAGTTATCTATTCATTTTGTCATTATTGTTTATTTGTATTTGTCTCTAATTTTAATAATTATTTGTATGTACTTTTTTGTAATTCCTTGCTCACTGTAAATCTTGTGCTAACTTTTATCTTGTCTTGAAATGTTATTGGCCCCAGGCTAAACAATAAATATTAAACTCAAAAAGAACGAAATGAGAATTTGAAATCTAAAAATGCTAAATTTGTGCATACACTGAGATAGCAGAGTCAAAGTAAAAGTTTTTCCGGATAATTAAAATAAGGAAGTTTTTAATAGCAGTACCTACTACAATATTCATGTTTTCATAAATAATTTAAATCACTATACTTAATTAAGATAGCTTACATTGTCATGAAATGTGTTGCTTGGACATCGTTTTACATGCAGGCAATAATTCGAAACCCAACTAAATCAGTCCATTTTTGTGTCATAGCTGCAGAATGTTTAGTTTCACACGGAGCGTAATATTTCCAATAATTCATAATTTTGTCCCGAGGTCATCCTGTGGCTGTGATGCAGAATAATCCTCTAGCGTCAAGCAAGAGACTGAGCACAATTTTAGCAGGGACTAATGCGAATTTTGCTAGGCTGATGATCGAGCACGGTCGAATAATGGTTGTAATATCGGACCTGAATTCGAAAGTTTCCGGCTTCGATACCAGAAGCCGGATGTTTTGACTTGGGTTTTTCAGAGATTCACAAGTCCCTCCGGGCGAATGCTGGAATAGTACCAATTTCAAAGAACTACGACGCGTCTTCTTTCCAATCATAATTGAAGGGTTCAGAGCCATAGTGGGCCAAGCGCCATTTATTAAAAACGGAGAAAGCAGAGGTTAAAGTGAATACCATAGTTTAAAGAAGACTGGCATACCATTTAGTTTTGATGTGTATAATTTATATTACTTGCTATATGTTTCCATTGAATTATGGTAATAACTTCATTTTAACCCTTGCTTTCTACGGTTTTAGTAAATGGCGCTTGGCCCACTATGGTTCTGAACCCTTCAATTAAGTCTTCATAATCACTTCTCATTTATCACAATATCTACCGCGATAAGCTTAATATTATTGGCTGAATATAAATTCTAATAATTGTGTAAAGTTGATGTTGCAGCTCTAGTAAAAGCAAAGGATTGTCTGTCTCCTTCCCTTCTTCTGTTGAAGTAGTTGACACATTAGGACGTAACTTAAGAGGACGAGCGTTATTATTATCCTATATGTGATCTTTTCGAGTTTCCTGAATGTAATCATGTTCGGAAGTGCTGCAGAATGGGAGTTCGAAGCAAAAGGAGTTCCGGTTTATTGAAGTCTCCATTTACTTTACCTATATGGGTGGGGCTCAGTGACAACCAATAAACTGCATCATCATTACCATCATCTACGAGAGTTGGGTCTTGTTCACACGTTCCGGTCTCAGAGTGAGTCGAACTATTCTCTCCATATCTTCGCCTGACGTCCTCGCAATATCTTGGTTTTGGACTTATACAGCAGCTCGTCAGCTTTCGTAACATTTGGTAAGCGTCTATTCCCAGGGTAATTTTTTATAATCTTTAATTTGCTCACACAGATTTAATGTGTTTGATTGGTTTATTTCCTTGTTTATTTTTTGTTCTGTTCTTTGATATGCAGTCAAGGCTTCAAACAGCTCATCTCTTCTGATTCTGCTTTTGATAGCTACTTATACTTTCAATCAAAATGACTTATCAATTATTTACAATAGAACAAATACTATAAAATATAATAATTTTCCATTGTATGTTATTATTATTGGAAACTAACATTTTCGCCTTGTGTCATCATCAGGCTTGAATTTGCAATTACAATATCTAATTTTTACAATTTAGATATTGTTTGTAAATTTTGTGTGATTCACATCTTACTTACAAATGGCTTTTAAGGAACCCGGAGGTTTATTGCCGCACTCACATAAGCCCGCCATCGGTCCCTATCCTGTCCAAGATTAATCCAGTCTCTATCATCATATCCCACCTCCTTTAAATCAATTTTAATATTATCCTCCCACCTACGTCTCGGCCTCCCCAAAGGTCTTTTTCCATCCGGCCTCCCAACTAACACTCTATATGCATTTCTGGATTAGCCCCTACGTGCTACATGTCCTACCCATCTAAAACGTCTGGATTTATTATTCCTTATTATGTTAGGTAAAGATTACAATGCGTGCAGTTCTGCATTGTATACCTTTCTCCATTCTTCTGTAACTTCATCCCTCTTAGCCCCAAATATTTTCCTAAGAACCTTATTCACAAACACCCTTAATCTCTGTTCCTCTCTCAAAGTGAGAGTCCAAGCTTCACAACCGGTAATATAACTGTTTTATAAATTCTGATTTTTTGACAGCAGACTACTTGACAAAAGCTTCTCAACCGAATTATCTATTCACATATATGAGCCGTTAAGAACAGAAGTGGTGTAAATAAAAAATGGGTAATGAGAGTTAAAGTAAATATTCTGTAAAATACAGCGCAAAGTAGCAATTAATATTGAATTTATTTAAACTATTAGTAGTCAGTGGATAGCACGAAGGACATATTAATTGCTACTTTGCGCTGTATTTTACAGAATTGTTACTTTAAACCTCATTACCCAATTTTGACTTACACCACTTCTGCTCTGAACGGCTCATATTATCTTAAAATTCATTTTGTTGTTTCGATAAGTCTTGGTAATGCTTTGATAGCTATTTATATTTTCAATCAGAATGACTTATCAATAGATTAAGTTAATAGATGTGAGTCACGCAAAAATTAGATATTGTAATTGTAAATCCAAGTCTCATGATGCCACAAGGGGAAAACATTAGCTTACAATAAGAATAACATACAGTGACAAATTATTATATTCTATAATATTTGTTTTATTGCAAATAATTAATAAGTCGTTCTGATTGAAAATATAAATAGGTATCAAAAGCATTACAAAGACTTATCGGAACAACAAAATTAATTTTAAAATCTTCTGATTCTGTTTAGTTTATTCATCACCGTCCTGTATTATATGAATAGTATGAAGAAATAGTACAGTCATTACAGAAAAAAAAGAAAAAGGGAAAAGGAATAGTTTCTGTATGACTTTTTTTTCATAAGTCCCAGATATACACTCTACTTAATCTCATAAAATGAGGGTGATTACGACAAAAACGATAATAATGTTTATAAATGAAATATATCCGTAGGGAAAAAAACATTCTTCAACTTAGAGAAAAATAGTAAATTATAAACATGTTATTATGTACCGAAAATTTGAAACTTTCATGGTGTGGTGATTATATTTAAAACTAATAGAATACAATAGAATAGAACAGAATAGAATGCTTTATTTTCGCTGGCAAAGTTAAAGCCGTAAGGCCTTCTGTTCCATTCAACCAGTCTTAATCAATACAATAGTGACATACATAGAAGGAGAGTTTTAAGTTACCAACTGTTTGGACTTAATATCTGCGATGTTAAGAACTGCATCTAGGTTCCATCATCCGGATCATGTAATCCGAGACCTCAAGGATACCAATTCTAGTAAATCGTATGCCTGACTATTCCAAATAAATATAAGATGTCAACGGATTGCTATAGGTATAGCTAGTCTGATTACAAGGCCAAATGAATGGTATAAACAAAGGAATTTCTAAATCAAGCATGCAGCATGCCATAAAGCAGGCATGTCAATTGATGCCCACAGGAGCAAGCGCGCGCTTTAGAGCCCAGGAGAGCCTGAGCGCTTTACAGCGGAAAGGAAAGAGACAGACGAAAGAGGTGGTATATGCCTCTTGGTCGAGCTATATTCAGGGATGGCCAGCACTGATTCAATAGATAAAGGGAAGAGAACTTATTAAAACTGTATCCATGTTAATTTTTAGATTTGCCTGAGAAGTATAAGTGCATTATAAGAATGTAAGTTTTAATTTTAATGTTCATTTTTCACAAGTTCAAAAGAAATATTTTCTCAACTTTTCGTATAGAAAAGTGAAATTTTCAGGTATAGGCCTATTTATTTAGTAGCCTTACAGAATGTTTTCGTAAATCTAATATACCGTATATACGTATAACTGAAGATAGTATATTGAAAATTTTGAAAATATTCGCATGGAAATTGTTTGTAAGGAAATGAATTAACAAAGCAACTACTGTTACATCATAAGCAAAAGATACGTGCCCATGTGTTGTAAAAATGTCAGCTCTATAGCTTCAGCAGATTTCGAGAAAATAATTTAATATTCTGATGATAGGAAGTTGCTCACAAATATCACCTTAAAAGCATAATGCGATAAGAGTTTTGTTATGTAATATTAGTTACACTTAAAACAGATACAGTACTTAGGTAACTTTGCTTTGTACTGTAATATTGTTTTGATTAGTTTATTGATTACTTTTGTAAGGCTAAAGATATCATCAATATAAATTCCAACTTATCATGTCATACTCAATCTCTTTCTTTGGAATATCACTTTCTTTATGAATGATGTGTTTCATTCACTTAATACAGTATAATATTATACTACTCTGGAATTTAAGTGAATATTCCTTCTTAACTATCTATTATGTTATTAAGATTTAAAACACAAGTGCAATATTAATAAATCAGTCTTAGTACTTTTGTTTTACAGACAATATAGATAAAATTAAACAGAAAGAAGCCATATAAAATAACGACATAAAATTTCACGTTCCGTTTGAAGTTTGTGCACCACTGTTTTCTTAATCCAACAGGTTGCTTATTCATATACACAACCCTTCCTCTTTCCATACTTAGCGCTTGCTGCCCGCGCACGACGTCAAAGTCAGAAAAATGTGCTTGCTTTGACATCATTGCCCTAAAGTATTTGATTTGCATTATCATTAATACATAGATATATAATAAATTATAAAATGTTTGTCATAAGAAGTTTACAATTGAAAACATTAGCAGATAATTTTTTACATTAAACTTTTTTCTCTTCCTCTACTACCATAACGATGAAAGTTACATTAATTTTGCATTCCTATTTGTATCGATGTCTTCAAACCTTTTATTTGTGGAAACTCTTGAATGGAAATAAATAATTGACTTCTCCAATACACTGACGGACTTAACTGCAAGAGATTAAATGAATGAATGAATGAATGAATATTTGAATGAATGAATGAACAAATAACCAAATAAACAAATAAGTAAATAAATGAATGAATAAATAAATAAATAAACAATAAATAAATGAAAATAAATAAATCAACAAACACAAAGGTGCTTGAATAATGTACATACTGTCCATACGATTTCATTTATTACATGATTTTATGTAGCAGTGAAATCTTGGAAAAAGAATCGTTACATAAGTTTTTGAGTATCTATATCCCTACTTCGCATTATTTTTTTTAAATAAAATTCCAGTAACTTGTTAGTGAAAATAATAATTAATTTGCATAACTCCCGGGTAGGCTAAGTTTCCTTGTAGATAGCTTCTGAGTATGAACAAAATCTGTCAATCTGTCTAGTATTTTAGGGGAAATGTCTTACTCAGACAAGAAGTTGAAAGTCACATATTTAGTATTAGGAGTGTTCAAAATGTGTTTTTTTCGTAAAAATCTTGAAAGTTATTATTTGCAAAATTACTATGTTTTCTAATTATGCTACTTATAATTGAGGGGTTCACAACCAGAGTGGACCAAGTCCATCTGGAATGGTTCTGAGATATTGTGTCTTAAAGTTCCTGGCTCACGCTTAGTAACCTTCACCTTCCATAGGAAATGCTGCCCTCTGTTGAGTAACAAATGAGTTAAGGACTTTGTTTGTTATGGCAATGAATAAATCTAAGTTTTCTTCATCCCAGATTGCATTAATCCACAAACTGATCACTGGTGGACTTGGTCCACTCTGGTTGTGAGCCCCTCAATTATAAACGAGAAAGTAAAAATTTTAAGACACTGATTATAAGGAGAAAATATATACTGTAGTTGCCTCTCACAAACACAATTTCATCAAACTTTAAATAATTGATGTGTCTAATATGGCTGCAGCCTGCATCACTATTCCGAGAAGATTTTTTTTTACTGATGTAATACAAACATTTTATATATTTTTACTCAATGGAATAAAAAAAAAGTCATACAAATAACTAATGGGAGCCAACGGTGTGGTTCAGACGGTTAAGGCGCTTGCCTGCCGGTCTGAAGTTGCGTTCCGGCGCGGGTTCCATCCCCGCTTGGGCTGATTACCTAGTTGGGTTTTTTCCGAGGTTTTCCCAAACCGTAAGGTGAATGGCAGGTAATCTATGGCGAATCCTCGACCTGATCTCACCAAATACCATCTCCTTATCACCAATCTCGTCGACGCTAAATAACCTAGTAGTTGATACAGAGTCATTAAATAATCAACTAAAAAAATAATAACTAATGGAAATAGATATTTATTCTTGGAACTCCTGTCAAACTGCTTTTCATTTATTAACTTTGATTTAAAGGAACTCAACTCAAGTTTATAGGAGACAAGTGAAAGTATTGTATTCATTGAGCTTTTCGTGTAAACAATACCCGCTCTTGATTTTGCGGCGAAACCCACGTGTAACGGTCGTTATTCTTTTGGCGCTGAATCAGGAGCCACAAAATGAACTCTCAGCGTCCCACTACGAACTTTCCTTCAGAATAATGGGTTCAATGCACAAAAATATACCGATGTTCAGCAAGAACGTCTTGAGACTTGTGCTTAAGCATGGTCTGTTTTAACTATTGTCTTACACTCTGTGCGTCAGCAATCCGCTCTGTAAGGTAAGGGAGCACTGAAGCCGAAAACACATTATTGCCACGGCATGTGTTCTCCTGTGAGATCATATAAGTTGGAAGGCACGTGCTGTGTCGCGTTGTGTGCACATTATCGCCACGCCATGTCACTTCACACTTACAATCTGTTCAGTCGCTATTTTATTCAGTAGCTTTCTGTAGCAGAGATGGAAGTTGAATGGGTTAGTAGTTCCAGTAGTTCTTCAGAGTTTGAAGAAGACATCGAAAATGCTCTGGTTGATGCGGATTATAAATGTATTACAATTGATGTAGGCTCTTACGGCAGAAACAGTGATGGGTGTGTTTTTGCTAATTCACGCTTTGGGAAAAAACTGGAATCTAATACTTTAAATGTGCCACAAAATGCTCCATTAGTTGAAAATGGGGAGCCACAACCACACATAATTGTTGGGGATGAAGCATTTCCACTAAAAATATCTTCTGCGTCCATATGGCAGGCACCATTTAGATGAGACGAAACAAAAAAGATTTTCAACTATAGACTTTCCCGAGCGAGAAATGTGGTCGAGAATGCATTCGGAATTTTGACTGCTCGTTGGAGAATTTTTCGAAGATATATGGAGGTACAACCGAACATGGTCGATAGAACTGTACTTGCGTCATGCTGCCTGCATAATATGCTATGTAAAGACAATATGTTTGAGCCTGATGTGCAAGCACTTTCACTACCAACCTGTGCCCAAAGAAACCTAGACCATTTGAGAAGAAACAGTACACGCGAGTCTTTTCAAGTGCGAGAAAACTTCAAGGAATATTCTAATTCTCTAGGTTCAGTGCCTTGGCAGTTAAATGTTGTTCGTCGAGGTAGATCGCAAAATTAAGATTAATGTCTACAGTACAGCTGTTGTAGTCATTGTTAATATGCACTTTTATGTGTATGGTCGCATCTACACTGATGTACCTCCTAAAATAATAATAATAATAATAATAATAATAATAATAATAATAATAATAATAATAATAAAATAGTAGTAATAATGAGGTTAAGTTGAATCGATGATTTACTTATGGGCTATTCCATATGAAATCGATGAGTAAAAAACCTCGCATTTTTTATACCCATTGTATCACTGTTCTCTACGTACAAAAAAAGTTTCATTGTATTTAGAAATTTTAAGGTCAATTTTCTCTATATTTCGGTCGATTTGAGATGGAATAGCTCTTGGAAATAAGTTAACATACAGTACTCACCGCTTATATTCATCTCTCTTCCTATTTCCTCCCAAGCTTCTTTTCTCATGTTTAAGTCTCTGTAATTGGATGACTTAAAATTAAACATAAATTCATATTGCCTTACTTTTTCAATGATATATTCCTCCATAATGAACCTGCACGTGCTCTCCACCGTCCAACAATGTCCGGTGCGACAGAAAATCTAAACGTGATGGCACGAGTGCTACACAGGAGAGGAAGTGGCGTCCGTGGCGTGGGAATAGTGTGATTCTAAGCAACGTAAATAAATGGAGAAAACGAATACCACACATTGAATGCAGAACGTGACACCACAGGAAATCACATTTCGTGCCGTGCCGTGGCAATAATGTGCTTCTACCTTAAAGGAAGAGTAGGGATGGGAGAGACTGAAATATGTGGTAAACTGTGCATGTTGAGTTACTTTGCCCTGCTAATATCTTCTAACATCACTCTTCGAATAGGTCACCCATTTCTGGTTCAATAGTCATAACCATAACCACCACTATCAACACTTCCTCTTCCTTCATCATCATCATCATCATCATCATCATCATCATCATCATCATCATCATCATCATCATCATCATCATCATCACCACCATCACCACCATCACCACCATCACCACCATCACCATCATCATCATCATCACCACTATCACCGTCGTCGTCACCACCATTACCACCATCACTAATAACGGCTCGGAAGTTGAAGACCTAAAAGTTAGTATTGCAACGTAGTATAGTTCGAGCTAAGAAAACATTCCCTCTATCTCAGGTAAAATCCTCGTTATCACTAGGTACTTTGTTACGCCTGGTGAACATTGACTCCGAAATCTATTCATAATTTTTCGACAATAAACTTAAACAAAAGGAAGATTGCAATACCCTCTCCACAACAACAAAATCTGTGGCGCGGTTTACTTAAGAATCAATTCTTTTCATTTGAAATGCTATGTGTTGAGCAAAGACTCTTTGAATTCCAAACAAGTGTAAACCAGACGTTTACCTTACATATCCCAACACACAACTAATTATAATTAGTCTTTGGTTTTTTCTTTTCCTTCCCTTCCCCTTTTTTATTCTCTTGATCACCAGATGAATTTATTATTATATCCTTTTATTGTGGATTTTATTTAATTTTCGTATTTTTTTCTTTTATTATCATTTTATTACATTACATTTTGTTGTATTTGTACTAACTGAGTTTCTTTTATTATATTCCAATCTTCAGAACTATATTTTACTTTCTTTTTTCTATTATGGTATTATTTTCATTTGTTTAGTGTCGATTTTGTTATGCTATTATTATTATTATTATTATTATTATTATTATTATTATTATTAATATTATTATCATTATTATTATTATTATTATTATTATTATTATTATTATTTAAATTTCGCGCGTAATCTTGTACTATAATCGATATAATCTATCGTAAAGTGACTGAACATGATCGACTGTGAAACAATCGATATTTCTCGAGTTGTCTATAAGTACACAGAAGCATTACAGTCATATGATAATAATTTTGAAGTGATTTAAAAGTTATTAAAAATCTGTCTAATGATGACGACTTCATCAAGAAGATCATGTGCAAGTGATCCTGACGTGTTGGGATAGAAGAGAATGACCTGTTAGAACAACAATGAATCCTGCGGAGGAAAATAGAGAATGTCTAGTAAAATGAGAGAATATCATCTTGCCGCCTCTTCACATTAAACTGGGAATAATGAAACAGTTTGTGAAGGCAATGCATAAAGATAGTGATTATTTTAACTAAATGTTTCTTTCTCTCTGAGGCTAAACTTAAAGAAGGAATGTTTGTGGGACCCAAAATAAAAAGTTTGATGAAAGATGAATATTTTGAAAATTTAATCACCCATGAAAAACGACTGGCTTGGACAGGATTTAAGAATGTGGTTGACAATTTCTTGGGGAATAGAAAATACCCAGATTTCAAAAACATTGTATAAAATATGTTGGTAGCTATGACAAATTAATAAAGGAAAGGAAAAATGCAAGCATTTGCTAAAACAATTCGATTTTGAAGGTCCATAAACTTCATCTTCAACTATAAATCAAGACATTCGCTGTCCCGGCTGCGATGAATCATACAAGACTGGATACAGTGCACAAACTGACAGCTATGGTGGCATGAAGCCTGTTCCTGTTATGAGGCCGCAGGCATATTTAAATGTGATACCTGTTAGTACGTATTCTTGGAGGAAACTGAGTACTCTTATAGGTATGAGCTCCTAAGAGTACGCATTTACAGTTTTTTGTTTAAATTTAATTATTAACTTTGCATTATAAGACAGAGGAAAGATGATAATGTCAGTGAGTAGACAAATGTTCAGTCTATTGATCTGTGAAATTGTTTTGTATTTTAAACACTTAGTGTGATTTGAAATAAATATTTTCTCTTAAGTGCGCGCTCTTAGAGGAACCTACCCTATTGCGACTAGCGTTTAGAATATTGAGATATTAATACATTTTTATGCACAAAATTACATAAATTGCATATAAAACATTTGTCGTAATTATGTAGAATGTTATAAGTGTTTTGTCGACATATTAACATGCTTCTCCTACTTCCCCTGCTCAACTGACTTCTATGGTGAGTTTTCATTGCATAATCATTCTTCCCATTACCTTTCCTTTTTCAAACAAACATAATAAAATCAATTTAATAATACAATGATCAATGTTATCAATTTTTGTTGCGTCAAGTTTTTAGTGATCAGAAAAGGATAATACGTCGATGAAAATTAGCATAAATTAATTGATGATGTTGAATTAAAGAAACTGCAACATGCTACAAAATTTCATTAATCCAGTGATTAAATTATTTGTCAACATGTCACTCCATTTTTGGAGTAAGACTTTTTAAGTCTTAAGATTACGCCATACTTCATTATTAATATTTTTATCAGTTAAATGTATGAACTTCAAAAAAAAAAAAAAATTGGAAAGGTACGAGTATTTACGAGTAAATTTGTTGGGACCGGGCCGTCGTCTTACAGAAAAAGAATTTACCGGGCCGCGGTCTTTCAAAGGTTGAGAACCACTGGTATATGTTACTATTATTGTTATTTATTCCTCTTATGTGAGCAATGCCAAGCTTGTATTGACTTACGCATGTACTATGCATATGCCAGTTTCGCGTCCATGTAAAATCACAACTGATAAACATTTTTAAAAATGTATGACAACCGATCCATGGATTACAATAAACACTTCCAAGTGGGTTATGTATGTGGACTCCAACGGACTCGTTCACACTGTGATTTTATCGGATATGACGTAAGCATATCCAGGCAATCGAAGTCGAATTTCCGTTCCACAATGTTTTATTCATTTATTAATTTTTTTACAGGTCGAACATAGATGTTACATGTAAAAAAAGTCTCCACCAATAAAAATTACTTTTGATGTAATTACCGCATGTATTCACTTTATAATACAGATAAAGAAGTTAAATGTGTGAATTCGAAATGAGGCAGTAGAGCAAGTGGGGTATAGTATACACAGCAACATGAGCTGCTGCCAGGAAGTCAAAAGGAGGATAGCAATGGCAAAGAAATCTTTTAATTAAAAAAGTAGTATCTTCTGCGGACCTCTGGAAAAAGAACTAAAGAAGAGATTGGTGAAGTGCTTTGTGTGGAGTGTGGCATTGTATGATGCAGAAACATGGACATTACGACGAAGTAAAAAGAAGCGACTAGAAACATTAGGAATGTGGATATGGAAAAAAGTGGAGCGTGTGAAATACACAGACAGAATAAGAAATGAAGCTGTTTTGGAAAGAGTGGGTGAAGAAATAATAATGCTGAAACTGATCAGGAAGAGAAAAAAAATGGCTGGGTCTCTGAATAAGAAGAAACTGCCTGCTGAAGAATGCACTGGAAGGAATGGTGAACAGGAGAAAAGAAGAAGATATCAGATGATTGACGATGTTAAGATATATGGATCATATGCTGAGACAAAAAGGAATGCAGAAAATAGGAAAGACTGGAGAATGCTGGGTTTGCAGTGAAAGACCAGCTCTTGGGCAGAAAACAATAAATGAATGAGGAAAGAAAATATATAGTAATATTAAACTAGATTCAAGAACTTATTTCTATATTACATTTTAGATTTTCAAATGTCTCTGTACTGTATTTAACAGCAGAAACTTACTCTGTTATGTCACCTAGAAATATATGCTAGAAAATTATATTTGATATACGCCTTATGAGATTATATGATTCAGAATTCAGTCTCGTAACTTAAAATAAATCATCTGATTACTAATATTAGAAGTGGCTAAAAATTATTAATATACAGTAGCAATCAATTAGAAGAATGAAGTTACAAAGTGCAAGTAATTTTATGCGTGAGCATAATGTGCTTAACGCACTCTTGGGATTAAGAATTTTGCGGGGTTTTCATGAACGTGCACAGTAGATAAGTTTATTTTGGGATAAGGAGGGTAATCACGCTTCCTTCACAAACTTCGTCGTCCAGGAAATTAAAGCAACAGTTCTGTAAACTGCTGCACGGCTGCCCCTGCATAAATTTGCTTAAAATTATACGATCTATATCTGAGACAAGAGACAACTAGCAAAGAATGAAATAGATTCAAGAAAAATTAGCAAGTCTCAGTGTTTATCGTTACATTTTATATATTCTTATGCATCTGAAATTGTCATAACTATAGAATTGTGATAATAATAGTAAAAAAGACGAAGGTGTATTTAAAGTTCCAGTAATTTATGTATTTATTTAATCTGAGAGGATTAAGGCCATAATACCTTCTCTTCCATCCTACCAGATAGCACACATAAATACAAAAAATACAAACACTGATGAAAATAATACAAATTAAGTTAAAGCCCTATAGAGGGTCAACAGAGTCAAAAGAACACTATAGAGCTCTCATAGAGCTAATATACAAAAAAAAAAAAGAAATGAAACAAAGATAGTAATGGTGATAGTGATAACTGATAATAATAATAATAATAATAATAATAATAATAATAATAATAATAATAATAATAATAATAAATACATTACATATTAACTGTCAATTCTACAACAGCATAGTTACATTATATGTTATGGGTTAATCAGAAGTTTCGCAACCTGACAGGTGTTTAACAAGAAATTCCATAGACTAGAATGTGATTCTTTAATTTAAATTTGAATTTTGATATTGTCCGACAGTCTCTGACATGGTCAGGGAGAGAATTCCAGAGGCGTGCAATCGATATGCTAAAAGATGATGAGTAGAAAGATGTTCTGTGCAGAGGAATTTTGAGATAAGGTACATGTTCCGGGTTCGAGGTAGTGAAAGATAAACAAAACGAGATGCTAGGTAAGAGACTGTGGAGGTGTGGATGATTTTAAATAGTAATAAGAGGGAGTTGAAGTGTCTTCTTTCTTTAAGTGGATTCCAAGACAACAATTCTAGTGACTGTGTTACATGATTAAATTTTCTAATGTTACAAACGAAACGAACGCAGATATTGTAAGCACACTGTAATCTGTGGGCAAGATCAGTATTTAGATTCGTGAACAGAGAATCTCAATAATCGAAGTGGAGCAACATTAAAATTTGAATGAGATTCTTTTTAAGGGTGAGAGGTAGAACGTTGGTTAAGTGTTTGTGGGAATGAATTATAGATAAAGTTTTCTTACATATGTAGGTCTCTTGAATTTGAAAATATAAATTTGAATCTAAATAATATAGGCCTACTCCTAATTTTTTTACTGTTACACTATATGTAATTGTGGTATTACTTATTTTTGTATTTGATACAGTGGCTGGACTTGGGATGAATTATTTTCCAATAAATTTATATTAAGTTTTCACTTAATGGGAATTAATAATATTAGTACGAAAATGTATACATATATATTTATGATCCTCAAGAAAATACAAGATGTACTGTAGTATAATATATGAGAACAAAAATGTTTTCGAGTTGAGTGCGAATTATTTGTAAACCTCTTCTTTCTTTTCAGAACAATCCCTCACTACATAACTACTTCACATTAATAATAATAAAGATGTGTAATTATTTTACTTTCTTTTTACTTGGTTATTTAACGACGCTGTATCAACTACAAAGCTATTTAGCGTCCATGAGATTGGTGACAGCGAAATGATATTTGGCAGGATGAGGCCGAGAACTCGTCATAGATTATCTTACATTCGCCTAACGGTTGAGAAAAACCTCGGAAAAACCGAACTAGGCAATCATTCCAAGCGGGAATCGAACCCATACCCGAGCGCAACTCAGGATCAGCAGGCAAGCGCCTTAGCCAACTGAGTTACACCGGTGGCTAAAAGACTGTATAATAAAGTGTCATAAAATTCGTCATTTTACATTTCAAGCATATCGCAATAATTCTGTTCTCCAGTACAGTATGCTGTAAAAAAAAAATATGACTGTATATAGTTCATTTTTTCAGCTGTTATTAAATTTACAAGACATAACGGGAACAGAAATCATAACATTTACTGCAGGCCAAAATGTCATTATTCATTCATTCATTCATTCACAGTTTTTTACACAAGAACAGGCTTTTTACTGAAAATCTAGGATTCTCCAATCTTCCTTACTTTCCGCCTTCCTCTTAGTCCCGCTTACAATCCATATATCTTCATGTTGTCTATTATCTAATAATTTCTTCTGCTCCGAACTCTCCTCTCGTACACCATTACTTTTAGTGCATTCTTCAGTAGGTAGTTTCTTCTTAACCAGTGATTCAGCCAATTCCTTTTTCTCTTCCTGATCAGTTTCAACATAATTCTTTTTTCACCCACTCCTTCTAGCACAACTTTATGTCTTATTTTTTCTGTCCATTTGCACACTTCATTCTTCTCCGTGTTCACATTTTAAATGATTCTAGTAGTTTCTCTCCACTTCGTAGCAATGCTCATGTTTCTACCCTATGCAATGCCACACTCCACACAAAGCACTTCACTAGTCTCTTTCTTAGTTCTTTTTCCAGAGCCTCGCATAAAGTGTCCCTCTATTAAAAACTTCCTTTGCCGTTACTATCCTCCATTTGACTTCCTGGCAGCAGTTCATGTTACTTCTTATGGTACACCCCAAGTATTTGAAGCTGTCCACTTGTTCTCCTGCCTCATTCAGAATTCGCATGGATACATTATTTATTTTTCTTCCGATAACCACAATCTTCGTCTTGTTTGCATTTATCTTCATTCCATATTCTTCACAGCTGTTATTCAACTCCAATAGCATATCTCTTAGCATAATATCTCCTTCCGCTAACAAAGCTCTATCATCTGCAATTCTCATGTATTTTATTCTTCTTTACCCAACTATAACCCCTCACATGTTCTGAATATAGTTCTTCACTAAATTCTCCAAGTAGATATTGAAGAGTATAGGTGATGAAAGTACCCTTGCCGTACTACTATCTCTATTCCACTTCCTTATGATCTCCATCCTTACTTTGACTCGTTTTTCTATGTAAATATTACTGAATAGCCTCATCTCTTTCCGATACACACCAATTTTATTCAGGATCTCCATAAGTTTATTCCAATATACACAGTCAAAAACCTTGTCCAGAGTGTGAGTTCGATTCCCGCTTGAGTTAATTACCTAGCTCGTCTTTTTCTGATGTTTTCCCCATCCGTAAGGCGAATGTGAGGTAATTCATAGCGAATTCTCGGCCTCATCTCGCTAAATACCATCTCGCTATCACCAAATTCATCGAAGCTAAATAACCAAGTAATTGATACAGAGTCGTTTAATAACCAAATAAAACATATTATTTATCCTATAATGCTGCTATTTATGATTTATCATCATCATCGTCATCATCATCATCGTCATTTTTTCGTGGATTAGAAGATTTCTCCTGTTCCGGCCTCATATCTGTCTTCATCGATCTTCCAACGTCTCTTCTCCCATGTGGTTGTGATTTATTATTATTATTATTATTATTATTATTATTATTATTACCATCATCATCACCATCATCATCATCTCTTCATGGATTAGAAGATTTCTCCTGTTCCGGCCTCATATCTCTCTTCATCGATCTTCCAACTTCTCTTCTCCCATGTGGTTGTGATTTATTATTATTATTATTATTATTATTATTATTATTATTATTATCATCATCATCATCACCATCATCATCATCTCTTCATGGATTAGAAGATTTCTCCTGTTCCGGCACTATGTTTTTTTCCCCAAGAAAATATAGTAAGTCACACTGCATTCCATTACACGGATATAGTTCCCATGTAGTATCGTTGTCCTCGGTGGTCTGTGGTTACCAAGCTGGCTGTCAGACCCCAGGTTTAGGGGCTCAAACCGGCCGTGAGTGATGTATTTGAAAGGGTGATAAAATTCTTAGCATGGCTTCCTCTGGGAGGAAAGCAAAGCTGGGAGGCCTGTGTAGCAAATTTAGGACACTAACAGAACCCTGTATATTTCTAAAGGTATTAATGTTAAAAGAAAGTGACCGTTCTTATCATAATTCAACAACACTATATCCACACAAACAGTAGAGGAATATATTAAAAGAAAAATTAAAAAACCGTTACTAGTTTATGGTAAAATGTCCTTAAATATGGAACTTTTAGTGTCCCAATGGATTTGAAACAAGTTTCCGGACCAAAAATACGAAACATCCCGTACAGTACGAGACACCTGGCTACCCTAGTTGGTTACATGTAGGCCTACTCTAGTCTGCATTCGAATTGAAACATGAAACTCCCTGCAACTAATTTACAACAACAATAGGCATTTGCTTTTCACTGGCGGTGCTATAATATAATAATGACCGCTTTATATTTGATCGTTGACGAAGATGCGAATGGAACACAATTACTGTACAGGTAACCGATTTTTATGTATGAGCAGAATTGAAAGCGAATGTTAGAAGCCAATTCAAATTAACTTCAATTAATAGAACAAAATATTGTTCATTGGATCAAATTAATGAACACGTTCGTACCGTAACAATTCAATATTGGACGTTATTGTACAAATTTTTCTTTCCGTCACATAGTCCTTCTACTGCACGCAGCATTAATACAACTATGCGATTACACCTTTTGTTTCAGCAAATAATGCAATATTTAATGAAGTATCTGCTTTAAAAAACAGAATACCCGCTCCACAACAAATTGTTGTAATTTAAACAGGTTGATTTGTAAGTTAAGGTTTTCTTTTCCGAATAATTCAGTAAATTTAACGCCAGAAATTAAATTCCTGAGAGGAGGAGCACGCTGAAAATTACTAGATCAAAATACACGTGTCAAAATCAGATAAAATAATTTTATCACTTGCCATAAATTAAACGAGATAATACCGGAATAACTGGCTTGTCCTGTGTCCAATCCTAGTTGTACCTGGATACTAGAGATGAACAAAACTAACTGCCGCTCTCGCTCGCTGTGTTCGTTGCATTTGTCTTTCGAGTCTCGTCTCGTCATTCTCGTGCGCTTCGAGTCTCGCTCATTATTCTCGAAATAGCATTTGGTCGGCGTGGAAAGATTTCGTATCTTTGATTAACATACATCATTGAAATAAATAACATTGTAAATGTTTAAATGAGACAAAAAGAGAAAACAGAACAGTATCTTAGTTATCAAAATGTTACCTATGGTTATATAAATGGAAAAAAAAATCTCAAATAAATAAATTTGCATTTCTAAGAAACCTAAAACATAACGTTAATATCTTTTTACTTCAGATTGCACACTTGATCTCAAACATATGAAAAGAAAATTCCTAGCCTTTTAATAAGAGCCTAGTAAGTAAATAAAGACTGGGGAACGGATTATTATACACTGAAAGGTAGAGGTTTCAAATAGACTACTTCATTGTTTATACATAGCCTATATAACAGTTGCCAAAGTAGATAAAAGTTCAGTCAGGTATAAACAACTGTGGCGATTCAAAGCTGCTTGACTTCGGAAGTGATCAATATCGAATCTCGGAACACTCACAACCAGTCTTTACGTCAAGAACACTACTTAATACAACATTGTCGTGCGGGTTTTCGGCTTTGCGGGCGCTGTTAGCCTCGCTTTTTCGATAGTTCTTCATCTCTACTGGATACCATTTCATTCCATTACAAAAATCGTGTACAGTGCAATGCCCTATAGGGTTTCGCTACTTTGCCTTAGTCCAAACATCAGCCATTAACAAGTAGGCCTATCGTTATGAGTGTGCAGGTAATGTCTGCTACGAGACATCTGAAATTATCGTGCAGTGGCATACTGTCGTTACATAAGAGTTTTCTTTCACTAGATAGTGTAGAAAGAAACAGAGAAAGATAACTTGAACATGGAGAAACAAAATTAAATGGAAAAATAAAAACTAAGTGCAAAACTACAGTATGGCCCAGAATGAAGTATAATGAAACTAAAGAACATGAAATGTAATTGAAAAACGTACAGTATCAACCAGTAATGTACGCATACATGTTGTAAAAATTATCCATTACCCATTAGACATGTTTCGCAATGCTCCTGAAGATTAATGAACATTTTTTTTATTGTCAGTGTTGTTATAGGGTGAAGGACATGTCTGATGTTTTGTTTAAGGTTAATGACGTTTGTGGGTATCGGATCTCTGTACACGCTCTTTCATTATACCCCACATACATGCATCAGAGGTGGTAAGGTGAGGGCAATTTGCAGGAAAGGAATATTCTGTGTATCTTGAATTCACCCGTCGTGGAAACTGCTGGTGCAGAAGTACCCGGTCGAAGCAAGTTACCTGATTGAGGTTTATCCCGGGGTTTTCTCTCAACCCAATTCGAGCAAATTCTGGGTAATTTTCGGTGCTTCATTTCATTCGACGCTAAATACCTGACATGTTGATACTGCGTCGTAAGATAACGCAGACATACGGTACTTTTGTTATGTACCATGGCTACAACCAGCGCTATTTGAATAGGTCTAAGATATGGTTTTGTCAATAACGCTGAATGTTTGTTTCTTTATTGTGAGGTCTCTAAATAATAACTATAAGCCCTTTTATTTCAGATCTATAATAGCTACGTGTTATATCAATTCGTTGAAAAGATCGAAGCAGCTGGAAATGTAAGGGAATAGGAAAGAGACAAAAAATAACGAGGAAGAGAAAACAGAAAAGTATCATTTTAACTGATAACGGTATGAAGGTTTCTCAAGTATAGAGAAATTATAGTGGTGATTGTGTTAAACGTTTATCATGTGTACCTTTTTTTTTCTTTTCATAAGGTTCCTTTGCAGCGTATAATATAGCCATAAATAAAGTGATCATAAATACCCTCACCTGTACTACCTCTTATTTATGGGTTCCTTATTTGTGAACTCCAGGGAAAAAAGTGTAACTCTTACGTTCCATTATGTTAAAATCTACTTTCACAACAATGGGAACAGACCCAAAAATTCCTTATAGTATTTCTGTCATCGACGTGCAGGATATTGAAATATACCTTTCTTTAAGCAATAATCTCTGTAAAACATGAAAAGGAACAACTTTTAAGAAAAATTTAAGTGGAAAGTTTTTCACGGATAGGAATTAAAACATTTTGGAAAAAACATTGATATGGAAATTCCTCCACTAGACAGGGATTAAAAGTTCCCGAAATGTTTCAAACGGAAAATCTTCAACTTATTATATTATAGATCCGTTATCGTTTTCTTTAACTATACATACATACATACATACATACATACATACATACATACATAAATACAGTCGCCCTGGGTGGCGCAGGCGGTATAAAGCTGGCCTTCTGTGCCTTAGATTGCAGGTTCAATCCTGGTCCAGGTCGATGCATTTAAGTGTGCTTAATGCGACAGGCTCATGTCACTAGATTTAGTGGCATGTAAAAGAACTCCTGGGGGACAAAATTCCGGCACACCGGCAACGCTGATAAAACCTCAGCAGTTGCGAGCGTCGTTAAATAAAACTTGATTTAAAAAATTTACATACATACATACATACATGACTACACATGCATACATGCCTACACATACATATATTTATCATACATATACATCATTGCATGATTTTGAAGAAATAGTGCCGACACAAAAGTTGTTGTTGGTCAACTGTCCGAAGACAGGTTTGAACCTCACAAGTGACACCAATAAGGCATCACTCATGAGGCAGATAAGGCAGGAGACAATAGGTTACTATGACCAGTTCCTTTTCCCCTCCATTGTATACATCACAAGATAGCGAGTAATCTATTGAAATTATTGTAGTTTTGACTACTGACGTAGCCCATTTCGAAAGTCATTAGAAAATAAGCTGGTAAAATTTATGTTCTGGGAATAATAAGTTAATTAAGTACTAGAATATCGCTGCAATCGAAAAGTATTGGGAATAAATTTGAATAAGGAACAAAACAAAGTTTCCTTCCCAGGCAGGATTCAAACCACGAAAGTCTTAGTTACCAGTCTATCGTGCTATCACTGTGAACAAGGCTCTGAAATCAGCTACAGGGGTCGGTCCGTTTTTTTTTGCCACTACTGTACATATCAGCCGGAACCTCAATCAGATAAAGACACAACAGTAATAGAGTTAAAATTAATCCTTTGATGTGACAAAGATTATAGAGAAAAAATTAATTAATTAATTAATTAATTAGTTGAAGAAAATTGCAGAATAAAGACAAAAATAAAAGTATAATATAGCTACTAGTCCGCCGACTATAATGGTTACAAAGTATTGCGGCACATTAACAATTTTTAAGCGAGAAGTCGGGAATAAAAGAATGAGCTAACAGTATGCATAGAAACCAAATTCGCTTTTCATACGCGACAAAGGAAAATAACATTAACTCTCCTAAACCTGATCAGACAGAGCAGGAGTGAACGGTTTACTCTTTAATATGTAGGCCTATTTATTTCAAGTTGCATCTCCTCTATCCATACCGGCTGACAAAACAATGAGGTGTAGAGGAGGGTATATTTTGGACCAACGCGAATTTCTCTGGTCATGTGGTCAGCACGGTACAGGGTCACCGATGAGACAACTTAGGACAACCTAGTCTCATGGATGGAAGATAAATTCCTTCCATTGTTCACGCCGAAAATCAGAACACGAACTACTTCATTAGGGAGAGTCTAAGCTACCCACAGCGCTAAGACAGCGGGCCTTTTTTATACGTAAATGGGTAAAATATATTCATACTAAAAATAAATCTCATTTGAACAAAACCATTAACATACTACAAGGCACTATTCATATGGAATAGTCTATGTAGGCTTACGGACAGAGTAACTCTCGGTATTCTGCTATATGAAGGACCTACCAACACTAGAAATGAACAACCACACAATTACTTGTTCATTTAGAACTCACCTTGTGACTGCCACAACCAATAGCTTAGTTTTGGTATCTCAAATCGGCCAAATGTTGATCTCCATTACTGGTGATCGTCGTTGCTCTACTTATTTGCGTCAACGTTTAAGTATTGCAATTCAAGACGGAAATGCAATGAGCGTTTTCGGTACTCTTCCGGAGTCCAGCCCTTTGGACGAAATCTTTCTCCTGTAAGCTGGTCTTTCAAACTATTCTTACAAGTAAACGATAACTTCTCTGATTTCATCGAATTACGTAAAATAACAATAAAATTAAATAAAAGCCCAGAAATATTTTTTACTTGGAACGCCTCTTTAAATACTCAACTTTTGGAGAAAAACAAAAGCTTGCATTATGACGCTGAACATATAACTACAAGAGCGGTGAATGAATTTATACTGCAAAGTGTGAGCAAATTGAAGTGGGCACTTCTACGGTCTGCGCGCTCTCAGGTGTCTTCACTCTGTCCCGGTTTACTGTGAAGAATTTGAAGTGCATTTTACTGGAAATTATTTGCATTAAACAGACGTTTTCAGAGAACACAAATATCTTCCATTTTCTATGAGTGCGTGAAATTGAGGTAGAAAGAGCGAAGGGATGTAATTGAAGTACCAATAAGTAGCTGAAAAATATAAAATAAAAATCTCAGATGTAACATTTATATTTAGAAAAACTCTCCGTAACACATAACTAGTCCACGCCTGTGGAGTAACGGTAAAGCCTTGGTTTTTCTGAACCGACGCATGCGACTTCGCAACTATAGAAACAGTCACTATCGTGTTGTCCAGATTTGTGCGAGGAGGGGCTCGCATCTCGCACGTCGCATGCGTCGGTTCAGAAAAACCGAGGCTTTAGCGCGTCTGACCGCGAAACCAGATGGGTCGGGTTCCAATCCCGGTCGGAGCAAGATACCTGATTGAAGTCCTTCCCGAGGTTTTCCCTGAACCCAATTCGAACAAATTCTGGGTAACTTTCGGTGCTGGATCCCGGACTAATTTCACCGGCATTATCACCTTCATTTCATTCAGACGCTGAATACCTGACATGTTGATACAGCAAACATAACTATATTTACGTATATTGTTCCTGACTGGTAGTTCGTGACTTCGTTTTGTTTTGATAACTAGCCTTGATCTCTAATTATGTCACTATTGGTATGCAAGTTTACGTTTTAATCTGTAAAGCCAAATTACACGACACACGAATCTGAGTCGAGGCGAGTCGGTAATGACATACGCTCGCACCAACACGACGCGTCACATACCGCGAGTGTTGTGTTACTTTTCAGCTAATTGGCAGAGACTTAGATTACTTGCCTTTGTTACCCAAGCCAGAAGGTGAAAGGTTACATTGAAACAGGCAGATTAAAAATGTATCTCTCCACGAAAAGTGTCCTAACTCACTTAACAATGAGTATTATTAAGTTTAGGATAACAATAAAATTAAAGCTCGATATGAACTTCTGTGAAGCCGTATTTTATTAGTTCCAAAAGTATTTGTATGCAAATTATTAGTCCTTATCTTTGTGGGACAGACGGCCTCTGGTCAAGGTACAGCAAAATTTTCCTGCCGATCTTAATAGCAACCATGGAAGACAATGTCAAATTATACAAGTTCACTACATAGAAAATGAATTGTACCATTGACACAAATCTTCACCGTTCGTTAGTCATGGAGTTATAATCTTAGATTTACGAAATAAATACCTTCAGCTTATTGCACTGATCAGTAACATCGCCAATGTAGTCTGTATCACTAAAATTCTTCGCCCTTGCCCGACTTTATTTCAAGTTCACGTGGTGTTATCTTACAAAACAAATACATACCGACAGTTTATGACCTTGCTCTACAACGAATGTAGCACATGGGTGTGGACTAGAGTTTTTCATAAACTAGACTTCATATATAGGCCTACGTCAAATACTCGATAATAAACTGTGGTCGAATGGGTCAGGTAGCTCAATTAACAGAGCAAGTGGCTACGGACTGGAAGGTCATGAATTCATTCCGGGATGGTGACGGGGCTTTTGTCGTTGTCAGAACTTCCAGATTGATCCAGAAGTCCAAACTTAGACTCAATTCAATTTCAGTACTCTGTCTTTCCGGGGTAAAAGGTAGTCGAAGCGTAGTGCCGATCATACCAACTCATACTAGTGCTGAGGTCATGAAAGTATGTCTATCTTCATGCCAACATGTGCCTTCATTGAATACAAAGGAGATTCTTATCTTAACGGTGTAATCGAATCAAAATGCATACATCCAAACCGAACATTGAATGTCAGACGTTATGACATGATGTGTGTTAGTTTATTCGTTGGAGTGTTCGTTAATTGGATGTTCATTAAGTCCTTCTTTCATTGAAGGCATTTTTCTTTCGTTGGACGGATCCTTCTTTCGTTGTGTAGTTCGTTCATTATATCGTTTTCTTTTTTTTTTTAATATTTCATTCACTGAATGGATCTTTCTTTCATTGGATCGTTCGTTCGTTGGGCGATTCTTTTGTTAGGTTTTCTTTCATTGGATAGCTCGTTCTTCCGTTGAAATAATTCCTTCATTGGGCGATTAATTCGTTTAATAGTTCTTTCATTAGATGAATCGTTCCTTCTTTGGGTTATTCGTTCATAAGATGGATCATTCGTTGGATGAGTCGTTCATTGGACAGATCGTTCGTTGAGTGGTTCGTTTTCTGGGTCTTTCTTTCATTCTTCTGTTGATTGGTTCGTACATTTGGTCGTTCTTTCATTGGGTGATTCGTTCATTGATTCGTTCTCTTATTGGATGGATCGTTCTTTCATTTGGATCATTTATTAATTGGATGGTTCGTTCATTGGGTCGTACTTTTATTAGATGAATCGTTCATTCGTTGGGTAGTTCGTTCATTGGGTCGTTTGTTTGTTGAATCGTTCGTCCATTGAGTCTGTCATTAATTCTTTCGTTCATTGGTTCGTTCGTTCATTAAATCTTTCGTTCATTGGATCTTTCTTGAATTTGTTTCGTCCGTCCTCCGTTCTTTTAGTAGTTTACTCGTTCATCGCATCGTTCATTCTTCTGTTTTTCTTTTATTTGCGCTTTCCTTCATACGTCAATCAATTCATTCATTAATTCGTTCAATTTTCTTTTTATTTGTTTAATTTCTTTGTTCCTTCATTAAACGAATTAATAAATCCGTTCTTTCAATCCTCTACTTAGTAACTGTCATAATTAATTAATTAATTCGTATCTGTTACGCCTAATCTACACTAACACAGCGATATATCAGTTTTGTATAAATTTTATACTTGAATAGGCGTACTTCGCGCGGAAGTTTATCTTCATATCATAGTATGCAACTTTTTTCGTTAAAATATATTTTCATATACTGTATTTCTGGAAATAAATATTCATTACTTCTCTCAATATGAGATAACGAAAAAAATGTCATTCGTAAATAATACTGAATACTTGCTGGCTTTTAAGGAACCCGGAGGTTCATTGCCGCCCTCACATAAGCCCGCCATTGGTCCCTATGCTGAGCAAGATTAGCCTAATCCATTCTCTATCATCATATCCCACCTCCCTCAAATCCATTTTAATATTAACTTCCCATCTACGTCTCGGCTTCCCTAAAGGTCTTTTTCCCTCCGGCCTCCCAACTAACACCCTATATGCATTTCTGGATTCGCCCATACGTGCTACATGCGCTGCCCATCTCAGACGTCTGGATTTAATGTTCCTAATTATGTCAGGCGAAGAATACAATGCGTGCAGTTCTGTGTTGTGTAACTTTCTCCATTCTCCTGTAACTACATCCCTCTTAGCCCCAAATATTTTCCTAAGCACCTTATTCTCAAACACCCTTAACCTTTGTCCCTCTCTCAAAGTGAGAGTCCAAGTTTCACAACCATAAGAAACAACCGGTAATATAACTGTTTTATAAATTCTGGCTTTCAGATTTTTTACAACAGACTGGATGATAAAAGCTTCTCAACAGAATAATAACAGGCATTTCCCATATTTATTCTGTGTTTAATTTCCTCCCGAGTATCATTTAAATTTGTTAGTGTTGCTCCCAGATATTTGAACTTCTCCACCTCTTCAAAAGATAAATTTCCAATTTTTATATTTCCATTTCGTACAATATTCTCGTCACGAGACATAATCATATAATTTGTCTTTTCGCGATTTATTTCCGAACCTATCTCTTTACTTGCTTCCAGTAAAATTCCCGTGTTTTCTCTAATCGTTTGTGGATTTTCTCCTAACATATTCACGTCATCCGCATAATAGACAAGCAGCTGATGTAACCCGTTCAATTCCAAACCCTCCCTATTATCCTGAACTTTCCTAATGGCATACTCTAGAACAAAGTTAAAAATAAAGGTGATAGTGCATCTCCTTGCTTTAGCCCACAATGAATTGGAAACGCATCTGACAGAAACTGACGTATACGAACTCTGTTATATGTTTCACTGAGACACATTTTAATTAATCGAACTAGTTTCTCGGGAATACCAAATTCAATAAGAATATCATATAAAACTTCTCTCTTAACCGAGTCATATGACTTTTTGAAATCCATGAATAACTGATGCACTGTACCCTTATACTTCCATTTTTTCTCCATTATCTGTCGAATACAAAATATCTGGTCAATAGTTGATCTATTACACCTAAAACCACACTGATGATCCCCAATAATTTCATCTACATATGGAGTTAATCTTCTCAAAGGAATATTGGACAAAATTTTGTACGACGTCAACAAAAGTGATATTCCTCGAAAGTTACTACAGTTAGTCTTATCCCCCTTCTTAAAGATAGGTACGATTATAGAACCAAAATCGTCCCATTGAAGTTGTCGACACATTTCAGATTACATCGCATTATTATATCGTCGTTATTCTTGCAATAACATCTATGTGCAAAATATGAAATTTTTCAGTAGGAAGAAAAAACACATTTATTCATACTATGGAGACTGTGAATGCTTACATTTTCGAAGCAAAGAGATATAATTATTATTTGCTGTATCACCATATAAGTTAGTTAATAAAGCAAAAATCTGAAAATCGATAAATATGTCACATAGAGTTATTGCAGGAACTACGACTATATAAGATGATGAAGGTGATGTCCAAGTTCAGTGGGACACGAGAATAATAAATAATTATTCTTGCACGTCCTACTGACTACGTCATGTCGTTGTGTAAAATAAAGTAAGAACAGATGCATTTGAGAGGAGTACGCCCGGAACTGTAGCCTATATTGTACAGTAGTTCTTGACTTCAAATTAGTTTCCTTAGAGACGATGAGGTAGCTAAATTCAATTTCGAGTCGAGCTCTTGGACATTAGCATTTGGAATTCCAATGACAACTGAGTTTCGTAATCTAAAACTTTGAAGGTGACTTGAAATAAGCAAAAGTTTTGCCTTATGCTTAATAGACTTAATGGATCTGTAACTATGAAGTGGCTGTCCATTGCTGCATTATTATAACAGAGAAAGTTATTTGTATCCTGACTGCATTGAGATACGTGTCAGAGTAAGAGAGCCGGTCAGCACGAAGTGAATTGTTTACAAACGTGTCTCTTGAAATGTACGGAATTAAATTAGACATAGTAAACTAGATGTATTTGGAGCGCTTCTTGCCACAAAAAATTAAGATTCAGATTGAATACCAAAGCTATTAGCATTTTAAGAAAAACCAGTCTTCAGTAATTTCCCTTTTTTATGCATGCGCCAATATCTATAAAAACATGTAGTTTTAAAATTTTTATTTTCAACAGTTTGCAATTCACGGTACTGCCAATTACTTAAAAAGCAAAGATTGTACTAAAAAATGCCGCTGTAAACCAGTAATACTTTCTAATTATTTACCGTTTTTAAATACCGCCTTGCATAAGTAGCAGAATAACATTAAGAGCGATTATAATTAACCTGAATTATTTTATGTGAATTTGTTGACACAATATGATTAAGTCAGACATCTCTCTTTTCGGGACCAACAGAAAATTGAATTTTGTATGTAGTTTTAGAAGGAGACTATATATCTCCCATGTATCTCTTACGTTAGTGAGAGTTATAACTTACTTATAATTGATTTTTTGTGTCCGAGGTACGTTTCAATTTCACAATAATTTTCTACGTTCTTTCCACATTTCAGACGAAATCATTGTTGAAATTTATAAGAAATAAGTTCCGTTTTCTTGGCCTGAGATAATGCTCCTGCATTCCACTTAAGGAAAATTTTATGTTTTATTTAACGACGCTCGCAACTGCAGAGGTTATATCAGCGTCGCCGAATGTGCCGGAATTTTGTCCCGCAGGAGTTCTTTTACATGCCAGTAAATCTACTGACATGAGTCTGTCGCATTTAAGCACACTTAAATGCTATCGACCTGGCCCGAGATCGAACCCGCAACCTTGGGCATAGAAGGCCCGCGCTATACCAACTCGCCAACCAGGTCGACCCACTGAAGGATCTTAAGTTGTTCAGAGTAATCCTTAAAAGGACAATTTGTTGGCTTTCTCATTTTCTTTGCCTTATTATAGACAATTTTTCCGCAAAGCGTTGTCTAGGGTGCACCACGTGGAGGTAGGTCTATGTCACACCTCAATCGTCTTGGCATCCTTCCATCAGCATCCTGCATTTTGTGCCATCAACAGGAAGACATGGATAGGCAACATCATGCAAAATGCCCTGCTCTGAAATCCTCCAAGGAAGTCGACCGCTACTGGGAAGCTAGAGCCCGAATGTTTTTAATTACTTAATCCGTAGATTTGTTCACCACTTTCTTGTTTTCCCCTCAGTCAATGATAATATA
This sequence comes from Periplaneta americana, assembly GCF_040183065.1. Lineage (NCBI taxonomy): Eukaryota > Metazoa > Arthropoda > Insecta > Blattodea > Blattidae > Periplaneta > Periplaneta americana. The sequence continues at coordinate 36,702,914 of NC_091133.1, forward strand.
TATCATGCACTAGCCATAGACAAATAAATAAATAAATTTATAAGAAATAGCTTGCAAGATTCCTTCTATACGAGTCTGTTACATAATCATTTACATATATTGTAGGCTACTTAGAATTGGTTTGAATTGCATTCTTCAATCTTGTTGTAGATTTTCATTTTATTATTTTTGTTATTATTACTTTAAATTTTATCTTTCGAACCTTGTTACCTAGGTATTATGTTGTCCTTCTATAAATTTATATTTTTCTGTTGTGTATTTTTTCTGGATCTCCTATGGTTATCTGGGATGCAAGGCAGACGACTTTTATTTATTTATTTTTTTTTGTTTATGATCTTATTTAGGTGCATAATATATACCGGTAATTTTATTTTATTTGCGTAAGTTTTCTAAATGATGCTACAAGAAAATTAACAACCACAATACTGTAAGTCCATGATAAAGAACTGAAATACATAATGGCAAAGTGCGTATATTTCCCACATCACCAATTTTGTTTATATTTTTAGCACTTTTAATACTTAAAACTAGTTTCGATCACAGCCTTAGTCAATGTTCAAATTTAGTAACTTGTTGTTAACAATACTTACTTATTTATGGCGTTTAGAGAACCGTAGGTTCATTCCCGCCCTCACATAAGCCCACCATCGGTCCCTGTCCTGAGCAAGATTAATCCAGTCTTTACCATCATATTCCACTTCCCTCAAATCCATTTTAGTCTAATATTATCCTGCCATCTACGTCTCGGCCTCCCCAAAAGTTTTTTTTTCCCTTCGGCCTCCCAACTAACACTCTATATGCATTTCTGGATTCGCCCATGTGTGTTAAATACCCTGCCTATCTCTAACATCTGGATTTTAATGTTCCTAATTATGTCAGTTCTGCGATGTGTAACTTTCTCCATTCTCCTGTAACTTTATCCCTCTTAGCCCAAATATTTCCCAAAGCAACTTATTCTCAAAGTGAGAGTCCAAGTTTCACAACTATACAGAACAACCGGTAACATACCTGTTTTATAAATTCTAACTTTCAGCTTTTTCAGAGCATAATAATAGGCATTTCCCAGACAATAACAAGCATTTCCCATATTTATTCTACGTTTAATTTCCTCCCGAATGTCATTTATATTGTTGTTTCGAGGTACAATTTTCAAGGTATTTCAATTTTTCAACCTCTGAAAGGAAAAATTTTTCAATTTTAATATTTTCATTTCGTATTATGTTCTGGTCACGAAACATAAGACTAATCATATACTTTGTCTTTACGGAATTTATTCCAAACCTATTTCTTAACTTGGTTCAAGTAATATTCCCGTGTTTTCTCTAATCTTTGTGGGCTTTTTTTTTCTAACATATTCACGTCATCCGCATAAACAAGCAGCTGATGAAACCCGTTCAATTTCAAACCCTCTGTTATCCTGGACTTTCCTAATGGCACATTCTAGAGAAAAATTAAAAAGTAAAAGTGATGGTACACCTCCTTGCTTTAGCCCGCAGTGAATTGGAAATGTAACTGACAGAAGTTGGCATATACGGCCCCTGCTGTACGTTTTACTGAGAAAAATTTTAATTAATAATATAACTAGTTTCTTGGGAATACCATATTCAATAAGAATATTATATAAAACTTCTCTCTTAACGAGTCATATGCCTTTTTGAAATCTATGAATAACTTTTGCACTCAATCTTTATACTCTCATTTTGTCTCCAATATGTGTCAAATACAAAAAATCTGATAAATAGTCGATCTATTACGCCTAAAATCTTTTTGAAAGAATATTGAACAGAATTTTGTACTACGTCAATAAAAGTGTTATCCCTCGAAAGTTGCAACAGTTAGCTTTTCCCCCCCTTCTTAAAGGTAGGTAGGCCCTACAATTATGGACTCCTTCCTGTGTTCTGGTACGATTTCCTTTTCCCAAATAGCAAGTACAAGCTTATAAATTTCGCTAGATAATGCGCTTCCGCCCTCTTGTACTAATTCTGCTAGAATTTGATAGATACCTAGAGACTTGTACTTTTTCAGGTTTCCTATCGCTATTTCGACTTCAGAAAGTGTGAATTCAGGTATAAATGCCTTAGCAGTTTGTATTTGAATCTCGTACCGATCATTTCTATATTTTGGCCTATGTACTACATTCAGTAGTTACCCAGAATAATTTTTTCATCTGTTCAGGATTGAATGAGAGCCTGTAAGTAAGTCACCATTCTCATCCTTTATCACGCTTACTTTTACCTGATATCCTTTCTTAAATTCCTTTATTGTCTTATATAAATCTCTAATGTTATTATTTTTACTATATTTCTAGCTCATTGAGTTTTTCCTTCAGGTAATCTCTCTTTTTATTCCTAAGTGCACGACTTGCTTCCCGTCTTTCATTCAAATAATCATCTCTATTCGCCTCAACTGGATCCTGTAAGAATTTCAATTTTGCCTTTTTCCTTCTTTCTATTACCACGGAACAATTTTCATCAAACCACGGTTTCTTTTTCTTATTTTCATAACAACCTATGCTCTGTTCGGCTGCAATTTTGATATTATCTCTGATATTTTCCTACATGCTATTAACATCTAACTCCTTCTCAACTTCGTCGGAACCTCCTAAAGCGGCAAACCTATTTAAAGTTTCGACCGCATAATGTTGTTTAGTTTCCTCGTTTTTTAATTTCGTAATATTGAATCGCCTAATATTAACTTATTGCTCTACTCGCTTGGCTACTGATATTCTTTCTCTTAATTCTCCAATTACCAAATAATGGTCAGAGTCACAGTCTGCCCTCTGGTTCGAATGTCTACTATACTAGTATTGTTGACAATATATTATTAAACAATGAACAAACCATATAATAATGATAACTATGATAAGAAAAACTAAAGAATATCCCGAGAAAGCCTGCACTAGTAGCTTTTCTTATAATATACCTGTATTCATATATATATATATATATATATATATATATATATATATATATATATGAGGTCTCGCCATCCTCATTGAATAATCACGACTACTATTTTGTGTTAGTAGTCAACATATATATACCTAATAATTTGAGAAAAATTCTTTCGATGACGATACAATGAAGTGAGTTCGGCCGGCGCCGTGAATCGTGTCCCGGCATGGCTCAGTTGGAAAGAGCGCTCAGCGCGCAGAGCTGAGAGGTCCCGGGTTCGATTCCCGGTGCTGGAACGAATGTTTCTCAAATGATTATCTAATAATCTTATTCACTACAAATGTCATTTTATATTACCGGAATCTGAACTGAATCTCCTATATGAAAGGTCACTACTTATTCGACTAGCAATTCTAAGAAATGTTAGTGTTACATATTAATAAAAATAAATACACTTTTATCCAAAGAAGGAATTGACGTTAATTTGTGTGCACTGGATGATGATAATGTTTAAAGATATGATTTTAAACGATGATTAAGTCTCATCATGAGATAACTACATGTTGGCTATTTTCATTCCAAAGATATTTTTTAAAACATTTCAATAGAACAATCTCTGTCTGAGGTTTTCTTATTATGTTGCTAAGCCAGCTTTGCCAATAACAACAGTTCAACTCACGAGAAAAAGAAAACTCATTCTGAGGAGGATCAAGGTAAACTTCGGCAGTTACTGACAGCTCGATAAACACAGTTCCGGTTATGTCAATACTAGGAAGACTACACCACATTGTAAATCGTTGAGGAAGAGAGGAACTGTTACTAATACATCCTGGATTCTGACGTCCTCAAAGTCCAATATATACAACATAAAAGGTAGGGTACTCTATTAAAGTCAAACAATCAATACCAAGGAAACGATTATTAGAGACCAGATTTTTATACAGTACACATTTGTGAAATGTGTACGAGAGGATTCATCACAACGATCATGATTTTAAAATCAAATGTAGGAAACAGAAAGCGGAAGTAGGTAAATTCTGATTTTTATTAGAACTATAAATGATTGGAATGACCTGCCTGCAACGGTCTTTGAGGGCTGTACTTCCTTAACGAGATTCAAGAATAACTTAAAAAGTTGTGTATAAAGCGTAAACTAAAATTAAGGTGACATTTAACATTTAATTTTTTAAGGTGACATGTATTTACTTAGCCTGACGAGTTACTCCCTTGGTTTGAATTGTAAATTATTTAAAAATAGCTTGTAAGAGGGTTTTAGACTAGAAATGTTTAGCTTAAATGTAGCTCTGTTTATAAGTATGCATAAGGGTGTAATTATTTGTCTTATTTGAACTGTTGTATCAGTGAAGCGTGGTGAGTCAGTGAAGTTACGGTTTTACAGTGCAGTGAATAGTTCCGATCAGTGATAATTTATAGTGTCAATGAAATGTGTTCTATAGTGTCAATGAAATGTGTACTAAAGTGTCAGTGAAATGGGTCATAGTGCCGCTACAGTGAGTGAGATGAGAGTAAAGTGAAAGATTATTATCAGTACCAATGTGAAACTTATGTAGGACCTATACATATGTAGGTTGTACTGTAAAATTAGGTTCACTTATTAATTAGGTTATTTTATGTATTATTATTAATTGTAATTATTGTGTAAAATTGTATTGTGTATTCTTATTGTATTGCCATTATATAATTGTATTGTGTATTGTAGTTTTAGTGTGTATTGTTTATATTGTGTATATCACTGCCACCGGGTGCTTGCCCACTTGCAGTGTAAATAAATACATACAAATGCTATCTAGGAAGCTGACATTTCACATCAAGTCGAAACACTCTTTCGATATCTCTATACAGCAGACGACAAATACTGTGAAAAAAATGACGTACAAAATAATAATAGCTCTTAATATTCACTGTAAGAGACGCCTTTTTAAATAAAGAGTTTGATGTTAATTTGTATTTATATTTGTCTTTAATGAAAACAAGCCTGATGCGTCACATAATACAGCTTCAGAAGACAATTGAATATCTACTGTGAATTATATATTGCACTATATAGTTACTTATATCCTCTGATTGAGGTTCTGGCTGATATGTACAGTAGTGGCAAAAAAAACCGGACCGACCCTTGTGACTGATTTCAGAGCCTTGTTTACTACAGAGCACGATAGACTGGTATCTAAGACTTTCGTGGTTCGAATCCTGTCTGGAAAGGAAACTTTGTTTTGTTCCTTATTCAAATTTATTCCCAATACTTTTCGATTTCTGGTAAAATTCATGTTCTGGGAATAAGTTAATTAAGTAGTAAAATATCGCTACAATCGAAAAGTATTGGGAATAAATTTGAATAAGGAACAAAAAAAAGTTTCCTTCTTAGATAGGATTCGAACCACGAAAGTATTAGTTACCAGTCTATCGTGCTCTGGAATGAACAAGGCTCTGAAATCAGCTACAAGAGTCGGTCCGGTTTTTATTTCCACTACTGTACATCTATTATCAGGCAGTACATTTCACTTGACGATATGTGTTAGAGGAAGAACAATTGTTTGTATGCATCTGAAGTCTGATTAGTGTAACATGTGGCTAATCGATGATGTATGCAATGGAGGGGGAAGGAAACTAGCCACTCTACCCCATTATCTCCTGGCATAGTTGCCACATGGTGTCACTTATGAGGTTCAGACCTGTCTTCGGACAGTTGACTAAACAAACAATAGTTACTTATATTTCCTTTTTTCTTCTGAATTTTTCAAAGTAACTAAGCACAATATATTATTCTCGCATATTCATAAAATACACGTCTTCTTCAAAGTATAAATCCAGTGCAAAAATGATATTAGAAATGAATTAAACATGTTTAAATTAACATACATAGTAAAGGTATATAGGGACAACTGGAAGGAACATGTTGAAAGAATGACTGAATGACGTATACTAAAAGTAATACTAGATTGCAAGGTAAGTATTGGCAGGTCGAGAAAGCGATGGACACAACATTTTAACTGGAAACTACGAGATCGGAACGCGCCTAAACCCGAGAGATGATGATTATTATGATAGTGGTGATAATATTCCTACTTAACTACTCCGATATCCGCTATCTTTCTACTGATATAAATAAAATTTTACGTGTGAGTGGACCGAATGATGAAAAGGCTGCCATTTCAAACAATCCTTCCCACCAAAAAGAATACATATTGCAGACATCCTTTTTATGCGATTTATGGTCATTTAATACAGACTTCACTCTACCCATACTTCATTTTGTCGATGTGAAAATGAACGTGAAAAGAATAGATGTCAGAGTCTATTGTTGGACTAGGAACGAGACAAAGATGATGATGATGATGATGATGGTAGTAGTGGTAGTGGTGGTGGTGGTGGTGGATACCATTTTCAGAATTCTCTTGATTGAAGTTTCATTAAAATAACAAACCTTTATCAAAACTGTCTACGTCCCCGATTTAAAGATTTTTATTATACTGTTACAGACCACACTCTTAAATTATTTTATGCTCGACCATGCCGAAATGTAGTAATTATACACCTGGTAGCAGTCCTTTAATGCATGTCATTAAAGTACACCTATTCATTAAAGTTCAGGTTTTAGATTATTCTCGGATATGCAATCGAAAGATAACGAAGGAATCATCACGGAGGCTGGAAATCCAATACTGTCGCAGAAGGTTATGTTCTGTTACTATAATAATTAGCATTAATTGTAAATAATATTGAAATAAATTCAATTTGTCATCTCGTTTTTCAATTCTAAATCAATTTCCAGGTTATATCAAAATTAGTTCATGTTATTCTCTAGATTACATCAAGAGTCAATGACATTATTGTTCCTCGGAAAAAATCAGTACTTTCGCGTCTGCACACATCTCACAATTTACGAGCTATGCACAAAGTCACTTCCGATCTTCAGTCAGATATGAATAAAATGAATACTTCTGAATAATTTCAAGTTAGAAATATGGTCGAGCATAAAAAGTCGTATGAAACTTGCCTATAATGGTAATTAAGACGCTCGTATGAAAATTATGAAACGAGCGCAAGCGTCTTAATTACTGTCATTATAGGCTCGTTGCATAATGTACTATTGTGTGTGGAAGTCCATATTGATATGTAGAACTGACATACCCGCATACTCAGCACACACTCTATACTTGAAGCACAGTGCTAGAATATTGATGGCCAATGGGATGTATCGGGTAGTACTTACACTTACTTCGGAGTAGTCTACGACCAATAATGATGAACGCTGACAGAACCTCTTCAAACTTCAGTAATTGATTTCCTCTGAACTCAGATAACATCGTCTAAAAGCAGACTGGTGGTCAATTTCGTTACTAAAAGATAAAATCGTACTTGTATTCTTTAAAGTATGTCCTTAAATGTTAGAACACGACAATAGATTATTGTCAAATCTGTTTTAATAAGCCATCTCAGTTTCTTCTAATAGATAGGGCAAGCAGCAATGAATGCAAGCTGGATTCGTGTTGCTAGACTGGTCTCAAACTGGATTGAATCTTGCTTGGACTCATTAAAAGGTTGAGTTTTACCCAGGTTATCTCCAATTTCCGATGGCGAAATTTGTGCTTTATTTAGCCAACTAGTGTTTCGATTTAACTAATTTTACTTCTTCAAATAACCAATTACCACAGGTAGTCGCTAAATTAAAGTGAAAACATATATTTTTATTAATATGGAAACTCTATATGCATTTACAATTGCAGGGTTCAGAGCCATAGTGGGCCAAGCAATATATATTAAAAACGGAAGAAACAAGGGTTAAAATTAAGTGAGAACCGTAATTTAATGAAGCATAGGATAGCAAGTAATATAACGTATGCACATTAAAACTAAATGATATGCCAATCTCCTTTAAACTATGGTATTCACTTAACTTTAACCCTTGCTTTTTTCGTTTTTAATAAATGGCGCTTGGCCCACTATGGCTCTGAACTCTTCAATTACGTTATTAATTTACTTTTAAGTGAATCCAAAGAATAACTTGTTAAAATATGCACAGTTACATTACTTCAACTATATACTCGTATATACAGATTGAGTCGTAAGTAATGTCATTAATTTTAGAATTATTCTTTGAGATATTTCAAACAAAAGTTTAATACAATTTTGTTCGTTTTTGCTCCCATTTCGAGAAGAAAAATTGTTTTATATGAAACGTTTCATTGCGTGTTTTGAGAAAGCCATTGATTTAATTCCCAATATGTTAAATAAATTTAAGAGAGCAGTGTATTATGATAATAACTGATTGAAAGAATTTTAGTTTTGTCCTTAAAATATGCGGAAATTTGATCTGAACAAATGTAACTTTCTGTTCTGCAAAGGAATTTACAAATGTTACATTTGTTCGGATCAAATTTCTGCACATTTAGAGGACAGAACTAAAATTCTTCCAATCATTCATTATAATAATATACTGCTCTCTTAAATTGACTAAGCATATTGGGAATTAAATCAATAGCTTTCCCAAAACACAGTATGAAATGTTTCATGTAGAACAATTTTTATCTCGAAAAGGAAGCAAAAACGAACAAAATTGTATTAAATTTTTTTTGTTTGAAATATTCCATTGAAATTAATTACAATATTTACGATTCACCCTATATATATATATATATATATATATATAGTATTACTGGTGAAAGTGAAATAATTTTGCAGGCTGAAAGGAACCATAGGATACATTTACATGAATAGACAACCTGCAATACGTTTTATGATCAATTGCACGTTAAATTAGATTAAGTTTTAGCATTCTGGCAACATCATCGCTAACACACTGCTCTTTCTTCTCGTAATACTGATGTAAAAGATTAACAAACTCCGGTCTGTCTGCCTGGGTGAACTACCTCCGATCTCCCTTTCTGGCTACAACACGTAGATTTTATATCTATATGAACAAAATTCAGATCATATTCGCAATAGTTACCGAATAAGAGAGTGTTAAGCATTTGAAAAAATACTTTGTTTCTGAAAAAAAAAAAACTATGAACTTTCCACAAATATGGTATTACACTTTTTTGTTACATACAACATGAGCTATTCGCTCTGAAAGTCTGCTGGGTTATTTCATTTACACCCTGTGTATACTATGTATATACACACACATTGAAAAATAAAGGACTGAACAAAAAAAAGTGTAATAAACATGGATCCTAAAATTAAATTTGTACAAAAGGGCTTTGTTACATAAATTTAAAGAGGAATGTTCTGACTAGGTTTTGGGATTGTTGTACTAAAATTAAATATCGATAGGAGAAACTATTGACAATTGAAATTCCATGCTGGAGAAATGAGATATTTAAAAAATTGTTGTACGAAAATGTTAGCTCCTAATGTGACTCGGCACATCGTCTTTTGCTCAGTTTCTGTTAAATCTACGAATATACATTTTTACTGAATTACATATTACAGAGTATATTATGTTCTATTCTGTTTTCTGGCCGGGTTTAGATAATTTAGAGGTACTTTTCATTTTTGCTCATGAAAATATGAATGCATTTCATTTCTGCGCATAAGTTTGCTTAATTCCCATATCTTTGGTATAGGGCTCCTGCTGATTTGCTGTAAGATCTGTGACCAGAAACTGAAAAACCAGTATTTTAAGCTATAAATAATTTAATTTTATGGCTATTATTTGACGTTGTCCATGTAGTTCTTAATTATATTTACTAGCACCGCCTTAACAGTAAAAAGAAACTTTATATCCCAGGGCGTAAATACAGGCAAATGAGATTGCTTTTCCCCAATGCACTTTCTGCACTTCATCCGCTAAACTGTTGCATACGAAAACAACGTACCGAAAAGTACATATTCGATGTATGTAACATAGTGAAAATTACATGAAGATCCACTAACTACAAAGATCCTCAGTGAACACCTTACTTTTTGACGCAGCGGGAATCGAATTTTCATTAGTCTGCTGTGGCACAGTTAATAGTACGCTATTGCAAGTTGTTGTTGTTTAGTCAACTATCTGAAGACAGGTTTGAAGCTCACAAGTGATACCAACAAGGAACCACTTATGAGGCAACTAGGCCAGGAGATAATGGGTTGGGTGGCCCGTTCCTTTCTCCCCTCCATTGTATACATCGTCGATTAGCTACACATTACAGTAATCAGATTTCAGATGTCTACAAACTCTTCCTCTGACACATATCGTCAAGTGAGATGTACTGCCTGATAAATTAATACAGTAGATGTACTATTTAACAATTAGAAGTAACACATGTAAAAGTACGATCCGTCTTTATTCCTCTTCTAGACTAAAGTTATACTCGTAAAGTACTGTACTTCTTGTGGGCCATCGATGCAGCTCACACAATAGCGAGTTGGATTCTTGAATCGAGGCTGAACTTGGGTGTGGGTTCGAATCTTACATGGATTGATTACCTTGGTGGGTTTTTTTCCGAAAGTTTCCTTAGCTCTAAGTTGAATGTCAGGCAATTCCATGGCGAATATTCGGACTCATGTCGTAAATATCATTTCGCTGTCATCAATTCTAAACACGCCAGATATCCTCGTACTAGACATAGTGCCTTTGAACGACCGATTTAAAAAGTTGTGATGGAAGTAATAAAGAGTTTATTTATGTAACAATAGTAGAAAGAAGCAGCTTTGAATTATGAAATTAAAGTATGGAGGATATATGGCAAAAATGAGACAAGGAAATGTAACGCCACGTGATAACAAGATTGGCAGTCCACGGGTATCACCACCTCAGATGCAAGAACACGACATACCACGAACCAAATGAAGCGTGTGAGTGCAAATTGTGCTGCAAAAAATGTGAACGTTACCATATCGAACTATGTACTAAAAGGACAAAATTAATAAGTGAATATGCAAAACACAAGTTGTAAATTCCTGTTCTTATGTACTAAATGGCCATTTGGCTGCAATAAATATATTATTATTATTATTATTATTATTATTATTATTATTATTATTATTATTATTATTATTATTATTATTAAAACCATCATTTCCGAATTTAAAAAATGTGTATGATAAAGTAAAAAATTACATAACGTTATTGTGACACGGCTATATTTATTCCATCGAAACAGTATTGACAAGTTTTGAAAAGTAACTATTAGAATTGCCAGAAAATGCTTTGATTTATATCTCATTCCCACTATTTCTCGGATAACCAGTCCTTGTCGAATTTGCAGTGCGCACGTAGTCGGAACGGGAGATGAAGTCACAGAGAATGGGGTTGGAAATCAGTGTTCTATACTATTTGTTTGCAGAGGGAGATACAACTTTAATTAAACATACTCAACCCCAATGTTCAATAGAGTTGAAATGATAATGTTTTTCATTAGATCTGTGTTCAGGATTCGTCATTTTCCCTTCTCAGAAATCGCTGCCTTTCGTCTAACTCTCGCTTCTTTTTTCCTTTCTACCTCTGTCGTGCAGTTAAAAGGTCGCCATAAAATCAAACGTCGGTACAGAGAGCTTGTGTGATTCGAATTTCATTGCACTCATAACATGTCGGTATAAACCAGGACGACGAATCAACACGCGTGTATTAATATGCATGCAGCGATGCAATTCCTAGTTTCTGGGTTTCGACATGTCACATTCTTCCACACTTGACACGTTCCTTTGCCAGTGACATGAGTAGCGCAAAATTTATGTTAAGTCTCATTTTCTTGGAATATGTTTCGCTATGTAAAAAATTGTTACATTTCTATTAAAGGTAGTTCGAAATTAGATTTCTTTATGTCAATAATAATAATGATCCTAGATGTCGTGCCTGACACATCATAGAAATAAGTTATTTTAACCCAGATAAGCCCAAAAATTTTTTGTGATAAAAATACAGTAGCACATTAGTTACTCTCAAAAATCGGTTAAATGATGTTGAAATAAACTGAAACAAGGAACGTATATTTTCTAAAGCTAACAAATACTACCAACATTATCGCACAACTTATAAAATGTCCCTAACACTAACAATGACATAATATCCGAAGGCACTGCAACTGTCCTTAAAAAAGGACGGTGGGAAAATCTGGGTTAATTATTCCTCCAATATCCTTCATTTAGTGTCACCTTTGTAATAATAATAATAATAATAATAATAATAATAATAATAATAATAATAATAATAATAATAATAATAATAATACTAATAATAATAATAATAATAATAATAATAATATCATTAAAAATAAAAATATGCTTATCATATAATATATAAGAAATACAGACTCAGAAATATATCTCTTGCTCTTTCTGTATTTTTATTGTCCTATCACTTCATGTCGTGTAGCTACCGTTATAAAATAAACTTTATTTGTTTCCACAATGAAGACCACAGGGGAAAAACTTGATAAGTCCAAAATTATCGATTTTCTGTTTTAGATGACATGTAATAGCTCAGCTTATGTAGATTTGTGTAGTTTAACTGTACAAAATAACGAACTCATTAGACTAGACGGCATTTCGAAAGGGGTCAGCTGCTGTATGCGCCGTAGCATTTCTGGTATATGACGTCACAAGCTTGTACAATAGCACCAATCGGAATCAGTCTATAAGAAATACTTCCCAAGTTTGTTTGTTCACGTGTGAGTGTTTCAATACATCGAATAAGTAAAACTAACATTTACTGTGCGTGAGTAAGATAAATAATTGGAAGAAGAGACTGAAAAAGACAAGTATTGCACCAGCAGGCGCTGAAAATAGTGTTTAAGGTGTATAATTATTTTAAAAACGTTGACGAACAGAACGCTGACGGCCATCTTGATGCTGGCTGCAACGTTGCGAACGTGCAAGAAACGATTGCAGAAGCATGTGGTGTGGGATTGAGAACCTTGCAAAGAATATTGTTAGTGAAGGAAAGAGAGTTTGGTGTCATGCTTACATGTAATCAACGGCTAAGGTCATTATTGTCTTTTGATAATTTAAATTCTCTCCTGCGCTATTTGTATTGCACATGCGCGTGAAGTACGATGTGGAAATGTTGTACACTGCCTTGCTCTCTCAATCTGTCTCTCTCGACGCAAACACTAGCAGACTACCGCCTTCCGAATTGCCGTGGACTGTAGTTCAAAGAAATTTGAAGAATGATAACCCAAGGACAATACAATATAATGGGTCTTAAAACTTTTAATTTGCTCTCCTGTAAAAACAATACAATGTGACTTATCAGGTTTTTCCCTTGTACTCTTCATATGTCAGAGTTGCTCAGCGTTTTATGTTAACTGTATAATTTACCCTAAATTAAAGTATAATTCCTACTCAATATTAAACGACACCTTTAACTGTTATTTCACAATACACTAAAACTAACTGACTCTCCGGTCAAAAAAAAATATGGTGCAAGATTAGTGTTTGAGATCACGTGTGACGATAGCCTATGGTTAATGCTCACGTTTATGTTAATGAAAATATATTTTTTTCCGCAAGAGGTGGAACCACATTCATTGGTTGACAACATGTAACGTAACCATCAATGTATGAAAGTCACTACTGAGGTCAACATAATGCTGTACTTAAATGTGTGAAAGCTGTAGTGTTTTAACACGAACCTCAGATATAGTAAAAATTATACATCTACAAAAGTTTAATAAAGCTCGAATGACGATAATGTATTCCATGCTACGTACATTTATTCTACATTGAAACTACTATAAAGTTCTAATTAAAATACGAGGTAGTTACAGCTAGTCAAATAACGTCTGTCCACAATACCTTTACTTTGCACAAGTGGAAGACGTGAAGAGTTTAATTTAACACGCGTTTGCAAAAACGATTGCACTGAACAACATAAAATTCTCTTTATACTACATACCTACGCTAACTCCGGCAGGCTCTTTGAGTAACCTATAAACGAGGTGGGTAAAATATTTAAACAAGACTTTTTTTAACTTTTTGTAAAAAGAAGTGTTGGAGTATTTCAAACTGTTATGGCGTTAAAGGAAAAGACACATTTATTAAATCGGCGGGGAAATCTACTGAGACTGAGTCATAAGAAATTGTATGACATAAAATAGCTGAATTCAAAGAAGTGCTAATCTACCGCACAATTCAGGGAACAAAAAATTGTATTAATTAATATATCATGATTTAATTCCAGTTAATTTATTAAGCCATGAAACATATAGTGATAGGCTTCGTCACAAATACTGAAGGAGGGAGAAAAAAACATGCATTTGAAAATATACATATACATTGAAAATAGTAAAGTTTAATTAGAATGAAAACACAAAACAGTTTGAAACTCTAAAAATTAAGGAAAGCACTTCACTATCAATGTATTATTTGTTACTAAATTTAAAGAACTTTATTTATTAAAAAAAATTTCATATGAATTTATGATAAGACACTAATCTAGAGAGTAGAAATGATTAAAGCCAATTATAAAATCTAGTTTTGAAACTATTGGTTGATAACTTATAATATTGACTAGGAAGCTTATTATAAAATTTCAACCCATGACAGAAACATCTGTACTAGTTTTATGTAATCTACAGTATGGAATATTAATTTGTTCACTATATCTAATTTCATGATCATGTATATTGGCTACTAATGAGTAATTTTCTATATTATGTCGAGTGTAAAGGATAGTTCGTATATATATATATATATATGACTGTTAATATCTGTGACTGTTTGAACATTGGTCGACAATGTTCAAGATAGTTTGATTAACATAGAATTCTAATGGCTTTCTTTTGCAAAACAAGACACTCCCAATTTTGCTACCATTTCCCCAAAAAATTGAGGCATGCCGGATTATCGACTGAAACAACGAAAAGTAGTCACATCTTAAATAACTTTGAGAAACGCACGTCACTAATTTCTTTAATAAATATATAACTCTAGATAACTTTGTGCATATATATATATATATATATATATATATATATATATATATATATATATATATATAAGCTTATATGTTTTTCCCATGTTAAACTGGAGTCTGTAAAAAGTCCCAGAAATTTGGCATAGTTTTGTATGGATTGTAAGGCAAATAGTAACCAGTGATCACTTCGCCAGTTTTACCTTAATGTTAATCATTGGATAACAGCCTAGATGATATATACCCAGATTGCTCGGCCTTATAGACTTTGACGGTAACAACTTTTGTCAGGTTTACTATGCTGCCATCTAATTGTTACATAAGGAGTCACGTCATAACTCCCATTTGAATTGCATTAGCGACTGTACTGACGTCTCGTGTTCATTTACGTCGGACGGGTGGCGATCCTGGAGGTTGTTCTCTTCAAAGTGCTGCCGATTTTAACATAGGGATGAGCAATCTGTTACATATAGGCTACGATATAGGATAACAACAACGAACGTAGAACTCGCAAGAAGCTGCCGCTACGGAAATCATTCGCGATAAAGTTGTAGAGACGAACTTTTTCAACAAATCTCGTCTCTCCACAAACGAAGTGAAGATTCTAAATTCAGTGAATATTAAAACTAAGTCTGTCTATATGTTATATAGCCATAAATGACTTACTTATTCATATTAGTTCTTTAATAGTGACGAGCTTGTTGAATATTGGATCATGCCCAGTGACTTTCTGACTCGAGTTTCTCATTCAATTCTGTAGAAACATTGGACTTAAAGAATTAGGGCTGTTTTCCTCTGAAAATAACGTTACAAGAGGAGCAATTTACTGTTAGACTCTTGATAAGTGGAATGTGTTTTGTGCTGTAGAAACTACTTTGCAGTTTACATCGAGTGATTCATATAAAACTAACATATTTCTTTATTGATTTAAACAATAATTATACTTACTTACTTACAAATGGCTTTTAAGGAATCCGCAGGTTCATTGCAGCCCTCACATAAGCCCGACATCGGTGCCTATCCTGTGCAAGATTAATCCAGTCTCTATCATCATATCCCACCTCCCTCAAATCCATTTTCATATTATCCTCCCATCTATGTCTCGACCACCCTAAAGGTCTTTTTCCCTCCGGTCTCCCAATTAACATTCTATATGTATTTCTGGATTCGCCCATATGTGCTACAAACCGTGCCCATCTCAAACGTCTGGATTAATGTACCTAATTATGGCAGATGGAGAATAAAGTGCGTGCAGTTCTGTGTTGTGTAACTTTCTTCATTCTCCTGTAACTTCATCTTATTCTCAAACACCCTTAATCTCTGTTCCTCTCTCAAAGTGAGAGTCCAAGTTTCACAACCATATAGAGCAATCGGTAATGTAACTGTTTTATAAATTCTAACTTTCAGATTTTTTGACAGCAAACTAGATGATAAAAACTTCTCAACCGAATAATAACAGGCATTTCCTATATTTATTCTGCGTTTAATTTCCTCCCGAGTGTCATTTATATTTGTTACTGTTGCTCCAAGATATTTGTATTTTTCCACATCTTCGAAGGATAAATCTCCAATTTCTATGTTTCCATTTCGTATAATATTCTGGTCACGAGACATAATCATATACTTTGTCTTTTCGGGATTTACTTCCAAACCAATCGCTTTACTTGCATCAAGTAAAATTTCCGTGTTTTCCCTAATCGTTTGTGGATTTTCTCCTAACACAACAATAATTACGCTAATCACAATTTGTTATACCTCAAACATAGAGTATCTTTGGTAGATTACTAACCTCTATAGGAAATTCTGAATATGCCCTCCCTCCTGCTCAAGACACAATTCAAGACGTAGTTCAATGTTACTGACCGCTCGTTGGAAGTCTCTATTGCTAATACCTTTGATCTCGTGTGTAATGTTGTACTCCAAATCGTCCAATGTCTGGGGCGTGTGGAAGGACGAACTCCGATGTTGTCAAATCCGTAGATTTCGGTGGCCACAGCTTCTTAGAAATTATCCGGTCGTCAAACAACATTCAATTAGCACCATGGATTCGTTTCATGTATGGCATGTAATGCCGTCTTGTTGAAAATATCCTTAACCAGCTCTACATCGTCCAGTTGCCAAAAGAACTCCATGAAAATGCGACGGTATTCTGCAATGTTCACAGTCTGGTCGGAAAAAAAAATAGTCTCACTCTTCTCTGTGCAAAGAATGCACACCAAACCCCGACTTTCACTGGATGAAAAGGTGCTTCATGAATGCTATGTGGATTTTGGACGGCCCAAAAACGTGTGTGTTCTGTGAGTTGACATAGCGGCACAAATGGAACCATGTCTCACCTGTGAACTATGCGATGGACAATATGCCAGGATTTTGCACATTGAACGCCTAGTTCACACGTTTATCCTTATGTGGTTTATCCTTACGTGTTGAGTAGTGCCTTGAGCAGGAGGGAGCACATTTTCAGCATTTTCTATAGAGGTTAGCAATTTCCCAATGATACTTTACATTTGAGGTATAACAAATTATGGTCATCGTCATTCTTATTAAAATAAATAAAGAAAGAAATATGTTAGTTTTACATGAATTACTCTTTAAAGATATTTCGAAGGCTGATCACTACAGCTCAGTACTGCGATCTGATAGATTTTTCTGCTATCCCGCCAGCTAGGCGCATTTCCAACTCACTCCAGTTGATTATGCTAAGCTTCGCTGTGTATCCCAGTTTTGAAGCAGGCAATGACGCTTATCCCTAGACCAGGCCCCCAGCGACTGGCGATAATGGAATAGACTCAATAGAGCTTGAACAGAATGATGTTGTCCAACATGGGGAACGCGATAATCCCGAGAAAAAACAACTGCGATAGTCTAGATCAGAGAGAAGGGTAAGAGATGCACGCTAGTGCAACCGTGGCTGCTGGTGGGTATGCAGTATTCCAGTGGCGGGGTTTCGTTCGTGACAGAAATTACGTCAGCAATAATAGTTTAATTATACACACAATGTTTACGCATGCATTAAAATAAGCATATTTTATATAATTAATAAATATTCAGCATATTATTTTATAATGTCAATAACCTAAAAATACAGGCCTCTTCCGAAATTATTGAGGGGTCCAGTGAAAGAAGTGGACAAGCCACAAATCCTCATATGTAGAATATCTCATTATTTCATTGGGATTTTTACCTTTCATCTGTGCCCAAGACTAAATAATATGAATGATTAGAACCAGAGATAGATGGATCCGAGGAATTGGTACAAATGGGTTTTCGAAAATTTTGTAATTTAATATTTGCCGAAATTAGATTTCTATTAAAAATTATAAACGAATCAGATTTATGTTAGAGTTAAAATGCCCGAAAAAAAAAAAGGAGATAGCAATATGAAATCTTGATAGGTTCGAAGTGAAATGGCTCTTGTGCTAGAGCAGGAAAATGAAATAAGACAGCTTCAGTTCACATAATAATAATAATAATAATAATAATAATAATAATAATAATAATAATAATAATAATAATAATAATAATAATAATAATAATGTGACAGTAATAAAAAGGTAAAGGTATCTCCGTAACATGCCATGAAGGCACTTGGGGGCATGGAGATAGAGCCCCATGCTTTCCATGACCTCGGCACTAGAATGAGGTGGTGTGGTCGGCACCACGCTCTGACCGCCTTTTACCCCCGGGAAAGACCCGGTACTCAATTTTATAGGAGGCTGAGTGAACCTCGGGGCCGTTCTGAAAGTTTGGCAACGAGAAAAAATCCTGTCACCACCTGGGATCGAACCCCGGACCTTCTAGTCCGTAGCCAGCTGAATGTGACAGTAATACCAATAATAAATATAAAAACTACAAATTGTTTCCTTTCTCTTAATTTCAAAGTATGTCACAGTAGGGTTTAATCGGCATAAATGTTATTTATGTAACAGTACTATTTTTATTAAATTTCAAAACTCACGATTAGCTCGAAAACTTTAAGCAACGGAAACATTTCGAAAACAAATTTGAAATCACCAGATGATATCTATGAGATTCCGCAGTTCTAACAGACAAAAGTTTAGTCATTCTGCATACGAAAGTCCACCAGAAGAAACTACTCCTTTGTTTAACCAGGCGTAACACAGAGCAAGAGAAATGTTTAGAAAAAGTGAAAATTAGTTTTAAAAGTGCTTTCTATTCAAAATCTTTAGGCCTACTAGTTTCCTAAAGTGAAAAACAAAAAAGTTTGCCACTTACCAACTTTTGAGGATGTCAATATCTATTTTGAATAGCTCACTTCGAAGTTAGTATTTTTTTCTCACTTTCCAAAGAAATTTGATTTCGATTTTTTTTATGTGCTTTCCTTAGACATTTATCTACGAATCCTAAAAATTACAGCGCAATTGATTTATTATCATAGGAGCTACGATATGATAATATGTAAAGTTGCGGCAAATAATGTCCTCGTCTACAGTTACTGATCGCCCGCACAAGTTACGGCTGCTTTTTCCCTCTCCCTTCTGCACTCTTTACCCGATACCCATTTCAGCGAGTGCTGACGACCACTACTCTAGATGCTCTTAACTTTCTTATCTCGCTAAGATGTGTGATGAACAAGCATCGATTGCAGCAATTGAAAGCGAATTGAAATCGCAATGAATCAATGTTGTGTGTATATATAAACATTGCTTTTTTGAGTTTGTTACATTTTGGCTAGCACTAGTGATATTAAACGAAAATAATACATAGGGTATAATATACAAAATGAATGAATGAATTAAACGAAAATAATACACATCCGTGGCGCTACAGCCCGTGAAGGTTCCAGACCGACCAGCCGGCTGCTGACCTCACGCCACATGTCGAAGCAGAGGTGGAAGATCATCTAACCAGAATGGAGATATCATGTGGTTAGCATGATGATCCACCCCAGCCGTTACAGCTGGCTTTCGCAAACCGGATTTCGCTACCTTTTGTAGCTCCCCAAGTGCATCACGATGCTGGGTGGGCACCAGTCCTATACACTGGCCGAAATTTCATGAGAAAATATCTTCCCCCATGAGGACTCGAACCAGTACGCATTCCGTAACGCGAGTCCTAGGCAGGATGCCTTAGAGCAGGGGTCATCAGTACAGAGCATCCTGGGGCTAGCATCTCTTACCCGTCGAGAACACAGTGCACCATGGTGCACTCGTAGCTGCTAGCGGGTATGCTCTCTACCTCTTCCTGCTGCACGACGGTGCACACGGGGCGGCACCGCTTACCTTTTGCACATTTCAGCCAGTGCTGACGATCACTGCCTCACAGTAATGCCCACAATATACAAAATAAATAAATACATAAATAAGTAAGTAAATAAATGGTGTAAATAACCAGATAAATGAATGAATAAATAATACGTAATTATGAAATACCCATGTAAAGAAGTAATAAACTATTAAATGTATTAGCAAATGAGAATAAAAGAAATAACATAAATGTATGACAGAATTATACGGAATCATGGTATCACTAAACGAATAAGCAGGTCATTATTTTCATAAATGCATAGATATATGGATAGGTCAACAGACAAAATATAAATAAATTTGTAGATAGGAAAAATTTATCAGTGAATTGGTAAACAAATTTATGAATGAGTAGGTAAAAAGTAATCCCATAATACATCAACAGAAAAATGAAAATAAAAATGTAATAGATAAAGTTACGAACAATTAATGTTTATTAAAGTTAAGAATTTAATTGAGTGAACACATAGTGTAGCAAATTGACAAACAGCCAATATTAGTATATAGTATGAAACTGTGAAAGACTACACATTAGAACTTCAGGTAGAAATGCTGGGATGTTTGATGAATATGAACACGTGCTTTTGGCTGTTTCGCATGACGAGTGCATGTCAGACTTTCTCGCTGCATGCAGCACAAAGATCCATTAATGCTGGACGCACTCCAATGCTGCTGACATTCATCTTTAGCAAAGCAGATGAAGAGAACTGTTCTATTTCTTTTTCAACAAAAATGCACTGCACACTGTATAATATTTTAGTCAGTTAAATTCATTTCTCTTGAAATCAGTTAATACAAATGTTCATAAGATTTATTTTCAGAATAAAATGAATTTAAAAATAAGATTTATTCGATTTTACGTAACGTTAAATATTGTTCTGCTAAAATTCAATATGGGACATTTTATGAAATCGGGATGTGAATTGAAATTGTACGCTCCAAATATTCGCTATTGTCTAACTCTGGCACATTGAAGAAGAAGACGTGCTGTATTATTATTTTATATTTTGGTAGGCTATAAACTTACGGCAGAGGACTTGGAATTGAACGGGTTACATCAGCTTCTTGTCTATGCGGATGACGTGAATATGTTAGGAGAAAATCCACAAACGATTAGGGAAAACACGGGAATTTTACTTGAAGCAAGTAAAGAGATAGGTTTGGAAGTGAATCCCGAAAAGACAAAGTATATGATTATGTCTCGTGACGAGAATATTGTACGAAATGGAAATATAAAAATTGGAAATTTATCTTTTGAAGAGGTGGAAAAATTCAAATATCTTGAAGCAACAGTAACAAATATAAATGACACTCGGGAGGAAATTAAACGCAGAATAAATATGGGAAATGCGTGTTATTGTTCGGTTGAGAAGCTCTTATCATCCAGTCTGCTGTCCAAAAATCTGAAAGTTAGAATTTATAAAACAGTTATATTACCGGTTCTTCTGTATGGCTGTGAAACTTGGACTCTCACTCTGAGAGAGGAACATAGGTCAAGGGTGTTTGAGAATAAGGTGCTTAGGAAAATATTTGGGGCTAAGCGGAATGAAGTTACAGGAGAATGGAGAAAGTTACACAACACAGAACTGCACGCATTGTTTTGTTCACCTGACATAATTAGGAACATTAAATCCAGACGTTTGAGATTGGCAGGGCATGTAGCACGTATGGGCGAATCCAGAAATGCATATAGAGTGTTAGTTGGGAGACCGGAGGGAAAAAGACCTTTAGGGAGGCCGAGACGTAGATGGGAGGATAATATTAAAATGGATTTGAGGGAGGTGGGGTATGATGATGGAGACTGGATTGATCTTGCACAGGATAGGGACCGCTGGCGGGCTTATGTGAGGGCGGCAATGAACCTTTGGGTTCCTTAAGAGCCATTTGTAAGTAAATAAACTTACGGCCCAATACTAGTGTGAGAATAGTATACTGTGTAATCATGTTTTCTCATTGTTGTAAGAAGTAATATACACTTAACTTAGTGTCCTATGAGGTTTTGGAGTTATCATTCTGGCCGCTAGATCTGAAGTTCGCGGGTTCAAATCCGGCCGAGAGCGATAGATTTTAATGGGAAATGAAATCATTAGTAAGGCTTCCTTCGGGAGGGAAGTGAAATTGTGATTCCTACTTCGCAGATTTACGGCGCGTGAAACTGTCTCTCCATATAGAACTTCATCGCTGAATAACTTTTGCAGTTGAAAGCGTCGTTAATAAACCACCACCACCACCTATATAAATATGTGATTCGTAAGATCAAAAAGGAGACTATCTTGAAGTTCTACGCTATAATGGCAATGCCAGTCCGAAATCCATATTTACGGATCTCAATGTTGTACAGTAGTGGCAAAAAAAAAACCGGACCTACCCTTGTAGCTGATTTCAGAACCTTGTTCACGCCAGAGCACGATAGAGTGATAAATAAGAGTTTCGTGGTTGGAATTCTGCCTGGAGAGAAAACTTGTTTTTGTTCCTTATTTAAATTTATTCCCAATACTTTAAGATTGCAGCGATATTTTACTACTTAATTAACTCATTATTCCCAGAACATGAATTTTACCAGCAATCGAAAATTATTGGGAATAAATTTGAATAAGGAACAAAAAAAAAAAGTTTCCTTCCTGGGAAGATTCTAACCACGAAAGTCTTAGTTACCAGTCTATCGTGCTCTGGAGTGAACAAGGCTCTGAAATCAGCTACAAGGGTTGGTCCGGTTTTTTTTTTGCCACTACTGTATACTTACCCAACAACAAAACAGATTAAAAGAATTTCATTTTATGTGGTTTTTCCGATAAGCAGGTTGTAATACTATATTAAATTAACATGAGCCGTCTGTGCTTATCTAATTTTATATAAATTGATTATGACAAGAACGTTTTCGGCACTAATATGCCATTTTCAAATGTATAAAAGTTTGCCTAATTACATTTTCAAGTAGATGCACATGAACTGTGTAAGTGAGACATAATGTGTACCCTTGATGATTTGAACATAACATGTAAAACACTTTTATATAGATAATTAAAACACTCAATTGTACTAACAAATGAACCTATCAACTAATTTGTTCTTCTGCTATGCTGTCCATCTTTTGTAGAACAATGTGGTTAGCGTGACGTTAATATTTTGTCAAATGCAGTTATCCAGTCATTAAAATTGTTAAATTTCACTGTGATATAAAATGTTAAAATACTTAATGTTGACCTGTCTTATTCACTGTTATTGCACCAAAGTTCCTTGTTTGATCACTTTCACATGATGAAGCACTTTACCTAGATGGAACATGGTACGTAATGTAAGTTACAGTGATACCTGGTTATTGTTTTCTTCGGTTTGCCTTTGTTGAAATATTACAAATTCATAGTTGTTACCGTCCGATAATCAGTCTAGCCTTGTTTAGTGCAATAGCTGGACGTGTTGTGTGTTCGACGTTGGTTTGGCTTCGAAGTAATATTTCAACAAAGGCAAACCGAAGAAAACAATAACCAGGTATCACTGTAACTTACATTACGTACCATGTTCCATCTAGGTAAAGTGCTTCATCATGTGAAAGTGATCAAACAAGGAACCTTGGTGCAATAACAATGAATAAGACAGGTCAACATTAAGTATTTTAACATTTTATATCACAGTGTAATTTAACAATTTTAATGATTGGATAACTGCATTTGACAAAATATTAACGTCAAGCTAACCACATTGTTCTACAAAAGATGGACAACATAGCAGAAGAACAAATTAGTTGTTAGGTTTAATTGTTAGTACAATTGAGTGTTTTAATTATCTATATAAAAGTGTTTTACATGTTATGTTCAAATCATCAAGGGTACACATTATATGTCTCACTTACACAGTTCATGTGCATCTATTTGAAAATGTAATTAGGCAAACTTTCATACATTTGAAAATGGCATATTAGTGCCGAAAACGTTCATGTCATAATCAATTTATATAAAATTAGATAAGCACAGACGGCTCATGTTAATTTAATATAGATTAAAAGAAGCATAAATGTGTTCTTTTAAGAGCGATGACGAGGTATCGTCATATTGATCACAGCCGGAGTAAGGGTATAAGAAGAGACCTAGAAATTAAATACATCTTTTCCAGAAAAAGAAACTGTCAGAAAAACTGGATAATAATTCGTAGAAAGAACGATCGACTTCCAAGAATAATGCTAGATTACCACCCTAAGGGCAGAAGTGATCAGGAACGTCCATGTAAACGACAGAAAAATAATTTTAATAAATTTGACCAATTGTTTGTAACATTTTAAATAGTAAATTGTTAATGCTGCATAAATATTTCAATAGAACTGCCAACATTTTAATATAAACATTTCACTCGAACAGAATACATGAAGTCGGGATAAGCCAAGCGCCTAAACCATGATGATAATGTTTTATATTCTGCAATTGGTAGCTATGCTTCTCCACTTTTAAAAACTGAATATTCAGACATTAGCCTATTGAATTTTTAAGAGACAAGGGATTAAATTATTAATACGATACTGGTACAATAAAATGAATTATAACATTAAGCTGAGTGGATGAAATATTTACTCCTCTTTTTGCAATTACTGTTGTATTGGATGCTACAAAAACACACGTTATGGAAATCTCTAAACACATTTAATATCTGTTGCTCTTACATTCAATGTTTAATCCGAAGCAATTAAAATTATTACTTTTTCAGAAATAATAAAACCAGTTTTTAGGTTTTAAGTGTTTGTTGCATTTATGTATTTATGTGACAATCATCGTAATGTGGACCCAACTGAAGATCCTCTGAACTATTGTAATTTTGAAAATACATATGATACGCGTTGTTAATTCAAGTGATGTAATATGTGGGCCTATGGATTTAAGTCGTAAGTAATATCCATTGTCGACGCACGTAGTTGTCAAAAAAAATTAATAAATAAATAAAAGTGGCCGCACTCGTGAACAGCGAATAGTTTCTAAGTCCACTTCGGATAACGATGATGTTACATGATGCATGCGCTTATAGAAGCAGTTGTGAAACTAAGATGTTTAAGGGGAGAGGAGTTATTCACATCTGCGTCTCGTAAAGTAGCGGTAATATGTTCGCTTAATGATTCTAGGTTGCGAGTTCGAATCTTGTTCAAGTTATCATTTTATTTTGTTATAGTTATTTAGCGATATAAATAATATTCAAGTTATCATTTGTATTCTGTTATCATTATTTAGTGATATAAATAATATTCAATTTATCATTTGTATTCTTTTATCGTTCTTTAGTGGAATAAATAATTTTCAAGTTATCATTTATATTCTGTTGTCGTTCTTTAGCGTTATAAATAATATTCAAGTTGTCATTTTATTTTGTTATCGTTCTTTAGCGATTTAAATAATATCAAAATGATCATTTCTATTCTTTTATCGTTCTTCAGTGATATAAATAATATTCCAGTTATCATTTATATTCTGTTGTCGTTCTTTAGCGTTATAAACAATACTCAAGTTATAATTTTATTTTACTATCGTTTTTTAGCGATATAATTAATATTCAAGTTATCATTTCTATTCTTTTATCGTTCTTTAGTGATATAAATAATATTTAAGTTATCATTTATATTCTGTTATCGTTCTTTAGTTATATAAATAATATTTAAGTTATAATTTATATTCTGTTATCGTTCTTTAGCGATATAACTAATATAAATTTAATGTTAGATTTGAAACAATACAATTGCATAATAATAGTGTTAGTTTTTTCTTCTTACATTATTATTACTACATTATACTATTCTCTAACACAATAAAATGGAAAGGAGTGACCAAGATGTGAACATGAGACGTTGACATTTAAATTCCGACGTTATTCCGACTGAGCTAAGAAGCATATGGGGAAATATTATCCCAGTCTCCCTCCAAGACGTCCTGATGATTTGTGGGAGCTCGTCCAGGATGCCTTGGATGCCGTGACTGAGAACTCAAAAGACTAGTTGATTCCATGTCCACTCGACTGCAAGATGTAATTGAGATGGGAGGAAGATGGACTGAATATTGAATCGTGACTTTTTGTTTCGTTTTTTTTTTTTAAATTTTAATTGTTTGAATTTTCTAAGACAGATGCCAGTAAGTTTGTTTTGTTTATGTCAAGAAATATATTTTTGTTGAGAATATAATCTTTATTTCTTTCCATTTGCAGCAATAATAATATCATAATAAATGATGGCAAAGTCATGGCTTAATACATTCATGAACCTGATGTTAATTACTAAAACAGCCATAAAAGAGATAGGAGCAATTATATTTTCTCTGTCTCTTAAAAAGAAAAAAATAATAATAAAAAGCATGAGGTTGTGTTTGAACGCGCAACCTCACGAATACTAGCCCGAAACGCTACCATTACTCTACAACTTCAACACGGAGAAAGCTTTAATTATAACTGTAGATATCAGGCAACGTGGTTCAACAACATGTAACATTGTCTGTCTCCGAATTGTAGAGGAGATACCCGAAGGAACCTTAGTTTCTGGAGAGCGGCCACTTTTTCTTTTATAAGCTGGGCATATTTTCATACGATTTGATTATGCATGTAACGAAATTACAGACCTTCACTTGTAACTAATGCTATAAAATAAAGTAACTACTGTCATGAGGATGAGGTATACTTTTCATAAAACTTCGAAATATTTATTTTTCTATTTCTGTTCTGATATTGCAGTTTTAGTTCATTTTCTTAAACATTTTCTTATACAAAATTAAAGCAGGTGCTGGCATTGCATAAAATATTGTAATCCAAAAGAAATATCTCCTGTATATCAGATTGCAATTATCTTACCATTTCTAAATATATCGTACACTTTACTCGCTTTAAATGTTTGTTATTTTAGAACATCAGTAATTAAAAATAATAGAAAAGTTAAAAAGTATTAATCGTTCACAGGAGATTAAAGGTGTCACTTGTCTAACAACAATCGTAACGAATACAATTCGAGTAAAAATAATTTATTTGCAATCATTCTCAAATATAAATGAGGTATTGGCACATGGTTGTATATAGTAGGTAGGTAAATACTTACTACAAGTAGTATCCTTGTATTCGTGCGGTTTTTTTTTCTGACTTTTAAGTTATTTGTAACAAGAATTAGAATTCATTCCAATCATGTAACCATAATCCGTGAGCGATAAGGATCGCCTTCTGTCTACGGAAAAAAAAGGATTAAAAATCAATTTCAAATAGCAAAGAAAAGTGGAAATAATCCGAAATTTAATACTTGTTCTCTTACGAGGAAATAATCCTACATATATTATTTCCTCTTACAACAGGCCTGCACAAAGTTTGCGCTCTCCGAGCCGACTCACAGCTCATGAGCGGAATGCAGATTTTAGCTGCGCTCTGTATAAGGGTGGACTGGAAGAAGGGGTGATCTCGTACAAAATATACACAAAAGGAAGTACTATTACGAGTGTTTATGAAATTAATTCCCGTTCAGTGTTTGCAAAACTATCTTGGACTATTATTAATTAATAAAGAAATATTTATTTTACAGAAATAATAGCAATTCTATAACTACTTAAATGCACAATATCATTTTGTTATATTTTTATTTATCAGTACATCAAAACGAGGTTTTATGCTGTTGGCAGCTGAAAGGAACAGTAGCCTAATGATCGTAATGAAACATCAGTTACAGATGTTCGATATCTGCCTTTATTAAAGTTGATTATAGAAAACAGTTGCTCACAAATATAAATGTTGAGCCAAACATAGCAATCATTTTCACAGCCAGCCTGTGTAGTCGTGGATATTATTGCTAATGTTTAGTCTTGTAAAACTCAACCAGGCTAGTAGTATTATTCAAACGATCTTTAACCCTTAGGTCACATTGAAGATCAATAAGTTCGAGCTGTAAATCCGTCTTTTAGATTCCTCCATACTGTATTAGCAGTAGGTAAGCAACGTGAAACAGTTACTGAGAATAGGCCTACACACTGCACTCCACTAGACAACTGAGTGGTCGTTTCCCTCTCCTCTACCTATAGCAAGTCTATGTCATTCTGACGCATCTTCCTCTCAGTTTCGGCGAGCGGTAAACACAGCTCTCCCGCTCCGAAGGAGCGCGTGCGCTCGTTGAGCGCTGTTTGTGCAGGTATGTCTTACAAGATTTTTTTTTTTGCTTAATATGAACTACATTAATTGTCGGTTTTTTGTCAAAGAAGGTAGGAAAAATTTGACTTTGATTCAACTGTATCACCAATGTGTGTCTTTATTTTAAAATGACGATTCATTGGTTACTAAATCTTGTTATATTTTATGTGCATTATTCTCGGATAGAGTAGTAGACACTTAACACCAACAATATCCATTTCAGAGTTTAGTAACATCTACGTACACATGAGGAAAGAGGTATACATAATTCCCTAAAGACATTTTGGTTATGAAGAATGATGAAAACGTGTATTTCTTTGAATTTATTAGAATCGACATGGTACGATGTCACAATACTTTGTCTTTATATTCCCTACACCTAATTAGAAATCAAAGAAAAAATATCAGTCAAAGAATGCTCATACGGATATTTAAAATTCATATTCTCAAACGTTAATTAAATGTTTACAAAACAATCAATGAACCGGAAATTTCGACG
This sequence comes from Periplaneta americana, assembly GCF_040183065.1. NCBI lineage: Eukaryota > Metazoa > Arthropoda > Insecta > Blattodea > Blattidae > Periplaneta > Periplaneta americana. The sequence continues at coordinate 36,731,555 of NC_091133.1, forward strand.
TAGTGTTCTCTACAAATATTTCCGCATTAAAATCATTAATTAGTTCTGTAAGTTTAAATGTGATGTCATACAAAATAGTAGAATCGTGAAAGCAACACTTTTTAATAAAAAGTTTTTCAGTTTGCTTACTTCATTTTTATTTATTTTATCGTAAGGATGCAGCTTAACTTCCTGAATTGGAAGCTTCTGTTTCCTATTTCCTCTTTCAGCAAAATTGCTCACTCATTACGAAGTTGCTAAGTTATTTAGTCTGATGAGCTCCCCATGTTCCAAACAACATTATTATAATTGATTTACTAACAACCACAGGCAACAAAATTGCCTCTATATTACTCCCGTGCTGCGTTTACAGCATGTCTTTGAAAAAAAAAGAAAATGATTACTTCACGACACCTACACTGCTACAAGTCTACTCGTCTAGCCTGTCTGGGAGCGGGAATGTTCAGGAGATCATTTGAGCCTGGAAGCTGATCTGCAGGTAAGACGTTGTGCCAGCATGTCACAGTAGACTAATTAGAATGTCTGCTGAACAAGATTTACACCGACTGCCCGTATTTACACGTCAGGCAATAATTAATACATCAAACGGTCGACCTGCCGAAATCCGGAGAATTACGAAGCCAGGATTATCCGACATGAAAATAAATTTTGTTACATACTTAATAGAAGTGAAATTGTACTATTGGCTATTTTTAATAGGATATTTAATGAAGCTATACCAGATATGCGGCTATTTTGCGTCAACGACGTTATTGATAACTAGAGACCGGCAAAATACGAAGGAAATTTTTGCAGAAATATGAAGCTTATTTTGGCAGACTATGAAAATGTGAAATACATATTTTAATGCTAAAATATCTTCATTACTAAACCATTTCGAGCAGCTGCTATTAGAGGAAAAAATTCGGTCCAGCACCGGGGATTTAACCCGGGTTCTTGGTTCTACCAAGCGCTCTAACTACTGAGCTACGCCGAAGTTCAATCCACAGCAGTGGATCGAATCCCTCTCCTCTAGTGTTTTTCCCTTTGTGGCCTGACTCCATGTTCAGCATATATGTTGCCATATTATATTAAGTTCAACTGTCATTATGTGGATTGAACTTCGGCATAACTCAGTGGTTAGAGCGCTTGGTACGTAGAACTAAGAACCCTGGTTCGATCCACGGTGCCGGACCGAATTTTTCTCCTCTAATAACAATTGTTGTCATAACAAATAAATCCTGTAGGACTAAAAATGCACCTTTACGTACATTTGAAGCAGGTATACAATACTTTAAAAATAAAGCTGTATAAGTCTACAGTATATCAGTGGTTGCCATTTCGTGGTTTGCGAGTCAACCCCTTAATACACAAGCAGGATGGAGGGCAAGGCATGATCTCTCTCCCTTAACAATCAATTGTTCATTCAACTTTAAGCAGTCTGGGTATCCTACCTTCCCAATTTACTGTGTATTGCAGGCTGCATTTTATATGACGTAATCTTTGTCGACCACTAATCTATATTTAATATGCTACCAAATAAAATACAATTAATCTATTAAATCCTTACCTGAATGCAAGAACTAGGTAGCTCAATTTTATACACTGCAGAGAACAAATTAAGTTCTTATATTCATTGAGTACCAACACTAATTACAATACAACACAAGCAACTTTTGTACACGTAAGTAATGTCATTAATTGAGGAGGTTTGCCGGAAAAAGGGCGTATACGTCAATATGGCGAATTGAGGTAGCCTACATGCAATCTAAGATTTTAAAACACACCTGAATAAAATATTATACACGCACGCAGCCCTGTCTTGCAGGCATGTACAGTACAATCAAAACAAAATTTCGCTACTATAATTATTCAATACATTTTAAACCGTTTTCCCGAAGAAGGACGTATAGGTCTATCCGCCTTTCTTCCGGCAAAGCCCTCAATTTCAAGGGGTCAGTCTTTCAGATATTTCAAACAAAAAAGTTTAATACAATTTTGCTCGTTTGTGCTTACTCTTCGAGAGAAAAAAAATATATGAAAAATTTCACACCGTATTTTGGGAAAGTTATTGAATTAATTCTCATTGTGCTCAGTAAATTTAAGACAGCAGTGTATTATTATAATACTGAAAGAATTTTAGTTTCGTCCTTCAAATGTACAGAAATTTGATCCAAACAAATGTTAGTTTTCGTTCTGCAAAGGTATTTTAGAACCTGATGTACTGTGACAACGCTGTAAAGAATCCTGGAAAGGTGCGGCTCGCATATGCAAGGAATGAGTGAGACAACGAGAAATGTTAACATAACACAATTGCTTTTAAATATGGCTCCGGAAATTTGATTTCTTGTATGTAAGTTTACTGATTACTACTTTAAAAATTAAAGTGGAAGAGGACTATTTCTAACTGAATGAAGAAAATGCTCGTAGTTTGACAAACGGAGATTTTTTGGATAATTAATTACATTTGTGTAATGCAAATAAGTTTTTCTTATTGGCTGTGTTCACCGAATATTTAATTAAAATTAAATCGAAGTCTAAAATAGCATTTATTGTGCATCAGCATTATAAACAGACATTATTGTTAGTGAAAATCGTACATAATATGCCACATTATCGTACTAGTCCTGTAAAAAAATTACAATGCCAAGGCATAGCTTGTATCATACTACGTTCGTTTCATAACATTTATTCAAGTAATAAACTATAACATTATAAACTTGTTTCATAATATCACGATTTTAATTTTGTTCGTTATTTTAACGTAAAATAACCATATCATATTTTTCTTTTTTCTTTAGAGTGTTAAATGTTTTAAAATTGTGTTTTTATAAAGTGAAATATGCATTATCATTTACGGTCTCTAGAATATTCACTTTAAATGGGAGTGTAGACATATTTCTTAATCTTTTCACTTTAGTTTGAAATAAATGTGTCCTATTGTCTGTGTTTTCTGAAAATTTAATTAAATTTAGGTTGTAGAGATTATTTAAAATTTTCCATGATCTTGTTTAACTTTCTAACACAGATTATAGGCAACAAATTAAACGGTAAGTTATATCGTCTGTATTTTTTTCTTACGTGTTTAAAAACAGTGTAATGCCAATGACCTTCAACAAGACAGGTGAAGGGGGGAGGGGTTCGAAGCAACACAACTTAATCTGTACTGCATGCTGGTTGCAGCGTTGCAAGATCACAATTAATGTATTTTCAAGTGCATGTTTTTCTGTAAAACTATTCAAAACATAGCAAAATGGTATTTGAGTTTGTTGTTGTTATTTACTGAAGGAATCACTCATTAGAATTAATAGCATTACTTACGGTTCACCCAGAACATTTTCTGGCGAAAAATTACACCTTCTGCCAGTTAATACTGTTTTGTACGACGAAAACGCGATGAAGTTACAGAAAGAGGAGAAAATAAATTAAGTAGACAACAAAATTGATGGCTGGAACCAATTTGAAACAATAATTTACTTATATGAAATTATACATGACAACACTGAAAAAGCTACCAATGAATTCGAAAGAATGAGCTAAAGTGGAATAGAAACCAGTTATATTATTTTGACTTCTAGATTCATTGAAGCTACGAGTTCAATTATTGTAAAGGGGAATTTGCAGATTTCACTTGTCCTTCGAAATCCCTGAATTGCTAGTGGAATGGATGGTTTGGGTTTTTCAAGCGTTTGCTGAAAAATATCTCTATGTTCTCCTTATAAAATCTGGAAATCCCGGTTCAGTGGTAGGAAGGCTATAGAAATATTAATGGAAGAGAAAAATTGGGCAAAACACGAAAATAGTATGAAGGTATGACCAAATCATTATGAGCTAAGAACAATTTTTGGTTTTAATTCAATTCTATACATCGTAAATCGTGAAAATTCTTATTATCATATTGATAGTAGTGGTTTAAATATTAAAGTTAATTATATTGTCTGTCTCTAGTGATAACGAAATTACATTTGCTGAGAAAAATCCGAGATTTCGCTACAGAATTACCGGATATTTGCCTTGCAGTTGTAGGAAACCTTGAAGAAACCGTTGAGTCGAACCTTTGGCCGAATCTTTCGCCTAGGAGCAAAAGTCCTGCTTGTTAGCTCTAGTCCTGCGAGTGATCTCTATCGGCTATAATATTATCACATCATCGCCATTCATATCTATTAGGTCTTAACAAATCTGGTTCGGTTTTATTCAGTAGTTTTTCTGAAACGTCTCTTTCCGTGAGTAACATTTTGATTTGTTTAAAGATGTGAAGTTTGAATCTAAGACCCTCACGTGTATATAGCCTTTTGTATTGATCCCAACGAGTAAGATACCTCTCTCATGTTTCTGTTTACATGAAAATGAAGGTAAATTCTATCCCTAGAAATGTTACTAGCCTTTGTGTGCTTCACCTACAAAGCAAAAAGTCCAAGCAACTCTTTTTCTGCAAAATCTACAAGTGCATTTATTCTTCCATTTTGTTTACACCATGTGATTCTTATTATTTTGAATTATTCTACTGATATCGACAGTTCAGAATATCTTTTTATAAATTCTGTAATAAGCGTAATGCTTTGACTAGCCAATTAAAATCTATTATCTGTTAAGTGAGTGCGATTATTTTTGTTGTTTTCGCCATTATGAAAGGCCTACCTGTTTTGTGGATAATTAAATATACAGTGTGACCACAGACAAAACCCAGAGCTTCCGTTCTTCGTCGCTCATGATGTGATTCTTCCACACTCAATAACTGGTAACGAGAAGCATATCAGAGAGGGAGGCCATTTTGCACTTTAGGATTGGCCTGAAATACGCTAACGTAGTAGATATTTAATTTATTCCCAACTTCATTACTATATTTCTTTTGAAGAAATTATTTATCTAGATTATATATTGTAACAGTTCATAGCAACCACATTTCAGCTCCTTTCGAATTCTTAAGATATTTTTTTGTCAATATATGGATTTGTAATTATTTAAAAAATCAATATGGTTTCATTACTTTTTCCAATAAAATCCGTGTTAAGGTGTCACGAAGTATATAAATATATCAATTCCGTTTGTTATATATGTTACCGTCAAAACCCGAAATACGTTAAAACCTGTTTCAACTGGTAAAAACTAGCTTAAACAAACAAAAGCATGAACAAGACGTGTATAGACTATTCAAGGTCTACCAAAAGCTTAAACAAACCAAATCTAACCCGTCACTGATTCTAGATCTTACGAAAACTCGCTTTCGTATCTATATTTGTTTAAACTAGTTCCGGGTTTTAAAGGTAACATACAGGGTGAACCGCAAGTAATGTCATTAATTTCAGGGGTTTATTCTTTAAGATATTTCAAACAAAACAGTTTAATACAATTTTGCTCGTTTTTGTTTTCCTTTTAGAATAAAAATTGTTTTATATGAAACATTGCATTGTGCGTTTTGGGAAAGCCATTGATTTAATTCCCAATATGCTAAGTCAGTTTAAGAGAGTAGTAAATTATTTTTATTAGGTTATTTTACGACGCTTTATCATCATCTAGGTCATTTAGCGTCTGAATGAGATGAAGGTGATAATGCCTGTGAAATAAGTCCGGGATTCAACACCGAAAGTTACCCAGCATTTGCTCATATTGGGTTGAGGGAAAACCCCGGAAAAACCTCAACCAGGTAACTTGTCTCGACCGGAAATCGAACCCGAGCCACCTGGTTTCGCGGCTAGACGTGCTAACCGTTACTCCACAGATGTGGACAGTAGTGAATTATGATTATGACAAATTATTGAAAGAACTTTACTTTTTTCTTTAAATCTGCATAAATTTGAACCAAACAAATAGGATAATATTGTAAAATTCCTTTGCAGGACGAAAAATTCCATTTGTTCGGTTCAAATTTCTGTACATTTAAAGGACAAAACTAAAATTCTTTCAATCATTATTATTTTAATATCATAATACACTGCTTTCTTGAATTATTGACTTAACGTGTTATTAACTGAATCACTGGCTTTCTCAAAACACGCTAGGAAATGTTTCATATAAAACAATTTTTATCTCGGAAAGAAAGCAAAAACGAGGAAAATTGTATTAAATTTTCTGTTTGAAATATCTCAAAGGATAACCACCTTAAATTAAAGACATTACTTACAGTTAACCCTGTATATGCATCCCTCGTACCTGACTTTACATCCTATATATTTTTATGTGAACTGCTCCCAAATAAATATTTCAAACATTCGCCTTCATTAAAATTAAAATTGTATTATTAGCCGAACTCTGAACCTTTTAAACAAATATTATTTTGTCAGTGTGTTGACAGTCAGTTTTTATACTGGCTCTTTTTTCTACCAACAAATTCTCACGGTCTGCTTGGACTCGGTCGGGAATTTTACATGTACGTACACACGTGGAAGTTTAGATAAACTGTACATACAAGATATCATCTTTATTATTGTAATTATCCACGAGCACAATTTTTTAAAATTAATCCATGCATAGACTTTTATTCGAAAATCATAACCGGTATGTGTTTACTGCAAAATGAAATGTTTCGAGATACACGCGTGAAAATATTAACCTTCCAACTCAATCAAATACACACCATTCAATGCGAACTTGAGAACATATTTACATACAATTATCTGTTATGTCGATTAGCAAACTTTCTCTTCTACGACACGTATATTTCTTGTATTTAGATTATGGGGAATTCGTACTCGTATTCATTTACAATTTCTGCGAAATGAATGAACTGAGTCTGTTCATTTTTGTAATTCATGATGTTACAACATTTAGGTCGTACTGTTCATGTCAGTGTGTAAGAAACTTAAATATAATTGTAACTATCTTAAAAAGACTTTGTCATCCTATTACCCAATCTGTATAAGAAGACACTTCATAAAACCTGTCACCGTCATCGTCATAATTTGTATTCCTGTGTTTTCTGCCAGTTTCATTGCATTTTCAAAATAGCACTGTTCATCCCAGTTATGTGATATGTCTGTTTTCATCCGTAATTCTTTATTGTCTTACTTATATGGCATATTTTAAATTTTTTTATTTCGATATTCTTTTCACAGTCTATTTTAATATCGTCTAACACTTGTAGGGAATTTAATTGCATTTGTTTCTATTAATATTATTGGATCAATAATAATCAACATTTCACTACCGTAAAGATGGTTCTAACATAGATTTATAAAACTTTAAAACTATTTGTTTCCACAAATTGTTAACACATATTCTAGTAAAATAATTCATATGATTGAATTTTTCTCTCCTTTCTTCCTATATAAAAGTTTAGTTCTTGAAAATTTGAATTCGTTAACTGGCTATGTGATATTGTTTTCTATTGTGATTTTGGATCTCGTGCTTTCTTTGTCATATTTCAGTTGATATTCTCATTTAATATTTTAAATATTTCGTTTATGATGTGCATTGTCTTTTGTACATTATTTTCATTATTAGAAATTACAACTAGATCATCAGTATATAAAAATAGTCCTTGTAAAATACTTCGCATTAAAATCTTGTATGTACTGTATTTAGCTGAAATATCCACTATCATAACACATTGTCAATATAAATATGAAGTAATAAGGGCGACATAGTCTGTTCTAGGACACCAAAATTAATTTGCACCAGCTTTGATAAATTTATTCCCAAATAATGTTATGATTTTAAATCATATACGTATATATATATATATATATATATATATATATGTATATACACAATACACATATAGCCTATATTAGAACTCTGAAACTTCAGTGAAGACATCCAGTTTAAGGGAAGGAAACCCGGGCATTAAACCCTGGTCCTCCTGATAGTGTTGTGTGCTCGACCGATAACCCATTGATATAAAAATATAGGCATTCATAATATCCATATCATAAATTACCCCTATGGCTATAAATCAATGTGAAGTCGAGATATTGGACGTCCTAAACGATGGTGAATTGACCGTTTTTAAATAAATTTAAACATAAGAAGGCGGAACAGGCCAAATGGTTTAAATCGTGTAGTAGGCCTGTATGTTGATTATACAGCCTAGATAGCCTACATGCACGCATAATCAATTCAATTCAATTTATTAGGCCATTAAGCATATAAGTTATATAGGCTTCGTCTCGTTGAAAGGTGGCTCAAGACCATAGAATTTAATGGCTTTTACTTTCAAGATGAGGGTAATTTCTCATTACAACTAAAATTCTTGCCTCGTGATTTTACACGCTTGTGCCTCAAAATTCTCTTATGTTTCTTTAACGGAACGACGAAAATCGAAGCGAGATAAGTGGTCAACAGACTTCCAGCTCAGGTAGACACTTTCTCTCAGCCCCAAATTCCCTTGTAAAGATGCGAAATTGCGTATTTTTTTTAGTTTCTCATCCTATTTCTCTTCTTTATTTATTTTGTCATTAATTGCCATTGAGGTTTTCCACCCGGTTCATCTCACTCTATTATCAACTTAGTGGACAGGGTGTACTCATCCTGCCTGTGGTAATATTTATATAATCCTTAAATAACCTAAAACTTACGTAACAAGAATAAAGACGTTACAAGCATTTCAACGGATTTCATAAATCTCCTGTTACCTTTTTATTTCTTTCAAATAGGCTAATACTCAGATATTTTATATTGAAACCAACCATTTACTGAGTCCATCACATCAATATCGCTCTCGAATTTCTCCAAATCCTACTTGAGTTTTAAACAGAAAAAAGTCTGATGCAGCCAAATCTGGTACATATGAAACAGTTAAAATCCACAGTCTTGCATTGTCACTTCAATAGAGTTCGCTCTGCTGAAGAAAGACTCCTTTTCTCACCTTCCCTCGTCATTGAAGATTTAGGTCTTCTCACAGTCGTGAGACAACATTCTCCAAGAAATCAACCACAATAATTCCTTCTGGGTCCCAATAAACTTAAAACAAATTTCCCTGATCACTTCTGCGCTCAAAACATATTTGGGGTAAGATAAGAGAAGGTTTTTGGTCATTGTTTTGTTTCACGGAGGAATCTGAAAACAACACTACACCCTTTTCCGATAGTCTTTTAGGGACACAATATCGTAAAATAACACAAGATCTATCAAAATGAAAATTTCTGTCAACAATAAGAAAGAGACTGAAAATACTGTTGGTTATTAAATCCACTGCCACCAATGATGGCGTAAAAGCTTATGAACCACCTTCGTAAATACTACACTTGTATACAAGTACTCTACTTATAAGAATATGATGAAAAAATGATACTGAAACTGATCAGGAAGAAGAAAGGAATTGGTTGGGTCAGTGGCTGAGAAGAAACTGCCTACTGAAGGATGCACTGGAAGGAATGGTGAATGGGAGAAGAGTTCGTGGGAAAGGAAGATGTCAGATGATAGACGACATTAACGTATCATCATATACGGAGATAAAGAGGAAGACAGAAATAGGAAAGATTGGAGAATGCTGGGTTTGCAACGAAAGACCTGCCCTTGGGCAGAAAACACGAAAGAATGAGTATTTAGTTTCTAATTCTCTACGGCCATTCCACAAATTTCTCGAATTGCCTGCTAGTATCTAAAACACCAGATACGTTTGATTACTTTTAATGATTTAACAACAAAAGCATGATGATTTTTAAGTGCTTTTAATCATAATTAATCATACGAGTATGGGGAAGGATGAGTTGGCATATATTTATGTACATTTATAAGGAATAGGCGATTAGAAATGTCAGAAATACAATTTCTGCGGTCTACCCATCATTAAGTGCCGAGATGTGGACCATACTATCAGTTTAAACATCATGATCGCAATAAATGTAATATTTTCAATTATTAGATAAAATAGGTGATTACCAATGAATATTTCACGACCACACGACCACATCAAGAGAACGGAAACTTACAGCTGCCGACAAAAAGTTCAGTGAAAGATAATGATTCCTCAGTTCTTTTTAAAGAGAGAGCTGTTGCAATTTTTTAGGAAGAAATGAACTGATTATTTCACTAAAATAAACATAGCTATTATAATTACATAACAGGAATTAGTTCCACAACCTGAGAAGTACGTACATGTTTGTCTTGACAATGTATTACAACAGATATTTACACAGCGTTAGAAATTCCTGTCTTGTTGCAGACGGAAGTGAAACATGAGGTAATACGCTGTGACAAAGAACAGGATGATATATGACGCTCACACAGTAGGATATTCTGTGTGGGAATATAAACAACTGGAAGGAACGAAACTGGATATGAAATATTTTAATGTACGGCTAAAAACCACATAAAATAAAATTCTTATGTAATATTAATAGAGTATTCAAATCCACAGAACATCAGAATTCTGTGTCCCTGATTACGTACGAACTCGTAAAATGATAGGTACTTTGTCACGTCACAGCAGCGAGAGCTATATCTAAGCATGTCGCATGATGACATTATTTACATCTCACAAGATGAATGTATCAACCTTTTGTGATACTTTAATATTATCCAGATTTAATGGAAATAAATGTTGCGTTCTAGAACGTAAGATTGTGAGAAAAATATTTGGAGCGGTGCAGCATTAAATTAGAATTTATAACAGGGTAAAAGTAGTAAAAAATCTTTAATTTATATCGGTTTAACAATAAAAATTCCAAGGTATAAATCTCCAATAGAAATATCTCGAATAACAAGGCAAAGTCGTAAACAAAACAAAAACAACCAGGTATTTGATTGATAGAATTGGAAGTGTATAATTGAACATAATTAGGTTGCAGGTATGGACATAAATGATAACAATATTAAGAAAATATTTGGGTTATTTCAAGTGGTACCGTTATTTTAGGTTTCTATACTACGAAACAGTTAAAGTAGCTCGTAGTGCCAATAATGGACCAGTCAAAGTTTAACATTACAAACTAATATAGGTACATGACAATCTTACATGACATTTTTACACTTCTTCATTTTTACTCTCAGTAAAGAAATTACTATATAAACATTTTTAATTAGAATCGCATCCAGTCATACATCGATTCAATACACATCTCGCATATTACAAACTATAGATCTTATTTCTTAGTATTTTGATATATGAGAGAGCTGTGTTTAAGTATGTGTGATTCAATGACAGAATAAAAATGAAATGATAATAATGTAAAATAAATTGCTGTCACGAATATGACACAACTGCTCACGATAGGTAAGTTTTACGCATTTTGTAACAACTTAATATCAAATAATATCAAATATCACAGTTCAGTCTCTTACATGAAATTTGTATAATATTTCTCCAATCTTTCCTATTTTCTGCCTTCCTCTTAGTCTCCCCATATGATCCATATACCTTAATGTCGTCTAGCATCTGATACCTTCTTCTGCGCCGAACTCTTCTTCCATTCGCCATTCCTTCCAGTGCATCCTTCAGTAGGCAGTTTCTTCTCAGCCAGTGACCCAACCAATTCCTTTTACTCTTTCTGATCAGTTTCAGTATCATTCTTTCTTCACCAACTCTTTCCAACACAACTTAATTTCTTATTCTGTCTGTCCACTTCACACATTCCATTCTTCTCCATATCCACATTTCAAATGCTTCTATTCGTTTCTATTCATTTCATCGTAATGTCCATGTTTCTGCCCCATACAATGTCACATTCTATACAAAGCACTTCACTAAGCTCTTCCTTAATTCTTTTTCCAGAGGTCCGCAGAAGACGCTCCTTTTTCTATTAAAAGCTTCCTTTGCCATTGCTATCCTCCTTTTGACTTCCTTGCTGCAGCTCATGTTACTGCTTACAGTACACCCCAAGTATATGAAACTGTTCACTTGCTCTAATGTCTCATTTAGAATTCGCAAGTTTACCTTCTTTGTTTTTCTTGCGACAACCATGGTCTTCGTCTTGTTTGCATTTATCTTCATCCCATACTGCTCACAGCTGTCATTTAGCTCCAGTAGAATATCCCTTAGTATCGTCTCCTCTTCTGCTAACAACGCCATATCATCACCAAATCTTATACAGTTTATTCTTCTTCCTCCTACTTTTACCCCTCCCATGTTCTGAAAACAGTTCTTCACCAAATCCTCCAAGTAGATGTTGAACAGGATAGATGATAAAGCGCATTCTTCTCGTACTCCTCTCCCTATTTCACTTCCTTCTGACATTTCTCCTCCTATCCTGACTTTGACTCGCTGTTTCATATATATTATAGGTTACTGAACAGCCTCCTGTCTTTCCAATCCACAGTTATTTTCTTTAGGATGTCCATCAGGTTGTTCCAATCTAGTTTTTCTTGGGAGGGATAAATGCGGTAGCTTCAGGGATAACTAATAATAATGTTTGTCCGACCGTAGTGCAGGAAAAGGTTGAGACTAGCGGGTTTAACGTTACGAACATTCGTTTCTTCAACGTCACTTAGGAAGTGACTGTCTTTCTGTTAATCAATGTTATGTTCTGTGTTAACTAACAAGGGTAACTTACAAAATCACCAGGTGAAAGTCTCTCTTAAAATCTTTAATGGAGAGGCACAGGAAAGACAAATTTGTTGTTGTTGTTGTTGTTGTTGTTGTTGTTTAGTCAACTGTCTGAAGACAGGTCCGATACCAAGAAGGTGCCACTTTTGAGGCAACTAGGCCAGGAGATAATGAGGTAGGGTGGTCAGTTCCTTTCCCTCTCCATTACATACATCGCCGACTAGCTATATATTACATTAGTCAGGCTTCAGATGCATGCAAATAATTATTGCTGCTTCTTCTGACACATATCGTCAAGTGAGATCTACTGCCGGATACTAGATATACATATCAGCCAGAACTTCAATCAGATGATAGCCAAATTGAATGTATGAAATAAAATTGTAAGGCACAGACAAGTTAAAAAAAATGAGTACCGGTACATTTGAGTAGCTTATATTTGTACTTTCAAATAACATATGCTAGATATGACTCGCCATTATACGTCACTTTACTCATCAACACGGCCTGTTGAATATACAAGATGTTTAAAAAATACGGGGCATAATTTCATGTATGTATTTCCCACATGTAGACAATCAAAATAGGTCATTACAACATGTGTCCGGAAATGCTTTATTTCCGAGTTATGGCCTTCACAACATTGAAATTCATTGGAACGTTTTTCTTTCCGCAAGTCGTTGCCGTCAAAGGAGACATTAAGAGGGCACTCTGACAGTTCATTCCGAGGCGAAGGTTACATTCAGTGTTGTGTAGGCGTTGGACTGTGCGACATGTATTCAAATCAAACAGACTTACGGGGCAGGCGTACACAAACTTCCTGGAAAACACCATACCTCATGTTTGAGAAGACACTCCACTGATCAATCGTCAACACATTCACTTCTTGCATTATGGCGCTCCTGCACACTTCAGTCGTACGGCTCGCCGCTACTTGGATCGAATATTTCCTGATCGATTGATAGGTAGAGGTGGCCCAATTGCTTGGCCTCCACGCTCACCTGATCTGAACCCTCTCGATTTCTACTTGTGGGGCCATTTAAAATCATTGGTTTATTCGTCTCCGGTGCCTGATTTGGAATCCCTTCGGAATCGAATTGTGGCATGTTCTGAGGACATACACAATACTCCTGGAGTTTAGGATCGTGTTCGCAGGTCAATGAGACATCGATGTGAGGTCTGTATTCAAGCAGGAGGTGGACATTTTGAACATCTTCTGTAATGACAACGACCTGCGGAAAGAAAAACGTTCCGGTGAATTTCAATGTTGTGAAGGCCATAACTCGGAAATGAAGCATTTCCGGACACATGTTGTAATGAACTATTTTGATAGTCTACATGTGGGAAATACATACCTGAAATTATGCCCCGTATTTTTGAAACACCATGTATATGAATATTCTGATTGTTACCTTGTGTACTATGGGATATCTATAGATACAGAGAAGTGGAAAATTCTCAGCTGTGTTCAACAATATTACAACAAAGTGTTCGTAATCGATACTATTCTAGTTAAATTATGTCTTACGGGTTCCACTATAGCGCACAATGTGTGACATCGCTAGTGACAAGAAGAAAGGTTGCAAAAATACCAGTAACACGTTATATCTTACTTTATCTTTAAAGCAATCTTTATGTGTCTTCTAATATTGTGTAGTAAGATACATATACTTAGGTCATTTTTCCTTTAAATATTACTTGTGTGTAAGCTTTCAAGTAAGTACTAGTATTCAATATAATGTTGTGCAAAGCTTCTTTGTTATACGGAAAACCGGCATCGTGTTGACTTATTATCGTGGGAGTCCAACCATGTATTGTAATATCTAAAAGATCTTAAATATTGGCTCATGGAAGGTCATGCTATGAACATGACATGATCCTTTTTGAGAATAATAACCTTTCGGACAAAAATTAGCATTGCAACTACGGTAATAAAATAAGCGACATAATAAAAAATATATTCTTTATATAACAAACTGTCGTTATTAAAGGTCTAATGCTCATTATGCAGAAAATTCCTATGCAGACCGGTCCCAGGTAGTAATGTTCCGTCGGCTTAATGACAGTAGTGAGGAACGTGGGTCCCGTCTGCGTAAGGCAGCGTGCACGGAATTATCCATACGCCGTCGTACGACCACTCGCCGTTCGCCAACAGATTTTGTTAGAGGTTGGAGTGGGATCGGTCTGCATAGGAACTGCCTGTACTTTCAATTGGATCCGAGAATCGCGAGTTCAAATCGAGCCTACAATGGATTTTAAGAGATTCTATTTTTTTAGTTGGTTATTTTATAACGCTTTATCAACTGCTCTGGCTATCTTGTATCCGAGGTGAAGGTGATAATGCTAGCAAGATGTGTCCAGGGTCCAGATCCGAAAGTTTACCCAGCATTTGCTCTTAATGGGTTGAGGGAAAGCCCCGGAAAAATTTCAATCAAGTAAGTTGTCTCGACTAGGATATGAACCCGGGTCTCTTTCACTGCCAGTTAGGCTAATCGTTACTCAACAGCGGTGGACAGGGATACTTAATGTAACTTCTGTCGGAAAGTAAAGAATCGCTAAGATGTATTTCTCGTAGATTCACGGCTTGTAAAAGAGGCGTCACTATAAATGAGAGGAGCCTAGGTAATATTTACTGGTCCTTTCTGACCAATGCCCAAATTCAAGCCTACACTTACTGCAATGTACTCATACGATTAGTTTAAGTGCACGCGGGTTTAACTCTATTCTTAATTATAATTCTCCATCAACCCATGAAATGGAATGCAATTTACGGGAAGGGGCATTATGGCCCATATTGCGATATATTGCGCTAACCCTCAAGGTAGGCGCATTCCCGAACATATTGACTACATTATGATTCGCTGCCTATCTAGGTTTCTATTAGGCAACCCCCTTCGTTCTTAGACCAGCCCCCTCTGTGCGTCGCCAGCCGGCGATTGGGGAATGCTATGGAATGATGACGAAATGGAGAAATGTTGACGGAATGATGTATATGTTTTAAAAAACGGGAAAACGGGAGAACCCCGAGAAAAACCCAACTGAGACCTTGTCCGTCACAAGAGATATTATGGATTTTTCAATGAAAAATTCCGGGCCTGACCGGGACTCGAATCCGGGCCGCCTGCGTGACAGACCGGAGGTCTGACCACTCAGCCACCGCAGGTGTATCCAACCATCCAGATAGTATAACGGATTATGTGTGCGTGATTATGTGAAGTGATATGCTGTTTGTGTTCGTATGTGATTGTGTATCTTGGATATAATTAAATGCGACATTTAGTTTATTTGAAAATGAAAAACATCTCTACTTCTTCGTTGGGAAAATTTATTAAAGTGCAGACAGTATTAACTAAACTAAACTGTTGCATTAATGTCATTAATAAAACAAACTCTTAACCCAAGTAATATGAAAAAAGAAGGAAAATTTAGTGGCGCGATGCTAATCGTTTTGCAGATCTCTATTGCTTGTTCAAACGCATTTGCAGAAGCGGTACTGCGCGTATCTGCATTAAAGCCGTATTACGAAGCCACTCTTCCGCCTAGGGCCATAAAACTTGCCCTATCTTTCTCCAGCTCTCCTATTCCACATTTTTTGCTTGTATCTTTCTTTTGTAGATATGCTTCAACCTTGAGCTTGAAAACTTGGTTAGAGACCTTGTATTCCAAGACAAATCACCCCTCCACAACGAAAACCTCTCAGATGCAGGAACACTTAAAGACGTCTCTCAGAGTTGTAAAAAGTACAAAAGTGGAGAACATGTCTGTATTAATGATCCTATAACTTCTCTCCGTCGACTTGATTTTTATTTCTATACGACCCTGAAGTTTGGATGCCTATCGTCGGGGCGCCGGCTTCCCCTTTATCGGCGCCAGACCTCGTCGTTCTTGTATTCTACCGATGCGAGAAATGACGGCACCAAAAAACTAACTTGCTCGCACGTGTAGAAGAGGATGCAACCCCGCCCCCTGTTCTTACGACCCTCGTATACAAAAGCAGCAGTGAGCGATATCTCCTGATTAGCCTGCCTGCCTTGCACTCACCCCTCATTTCTTTCAGCTTCATGTGCGCCTAAGGTGTCAAAGTTTCAGAATTATGATCTTTGCCAGTGGCGTATATCTAATGTTCTTGGTAAGAAGAGCACATCGCCCAGATTTTTTAAGTGAAACTTCTTTAGGCATGGTACGAGAGTTTGCGAGTTGTGGCTACGAAATTGTGTGCGTTCTTATGTATTGTTATCGCGTAAATAATGCAGTTTTCCACCAATTTTCACATATTAACGCCGCTGGAAATCAGGGGTAGTCTCAGTCTTCAGTTGTTTAAAATTAGGTTGTTTAGAAATATTTTAAATGCACAGAATTAGTTTTTTTTGTATAAATTTTATTTATTATTATCATTACTATTATTACTATTATTATTATTATTATTATTATTATTATTATTATTATTATTATTATTATTATTATTATTATTATTATTTTACACAGTCATTACTTCATTTTTCCATTAACACTAATATCTAGGTAATTGTCATTGTCTCAATGAAACACTGCTGTGCTGATCATACTAATTGTACTATTCCTTTAGTTGTGAGATTATATTCATATGTATTATTTTTTTTAAATTAATACTTGTATATTAGAATGTATTTTCCTGTTTGTGATTATTTATTCAATCTCTTTTTTATTATTTATATATATTTTTATTATTATTATTTTAAAGTTAATACTGATTGTGTATATGTATTCAATCTCTCTTTTTTACTTTATTATGTTTATTATTTTTTTAAATTAATATTTGTATACCGGTTTGTATTTTTCTGTATGTGATTTGATCCTGGTTGAGTGGAAGAGAAGGCCTGATGGCCTTAACTCTGCCAGGGAAAATAAAACTATTATTATTATTAAATTAGTTATAGTGGGGCTGCTACATCTTCTGTGTAGTGTTGTGACGTTCTACAGTCGAAACAAATTGGTGAAATTGCATTGTTGAGGAGCTTTTTGCTAGAAAATTGCCGAAATCAGGGGCTGAAGGAAAGAGATTGTGGCATGAAAAAAAGCGTACAAATGAACCTTTTATAATCGAGCCAAAAAAAGGAGTAAACTGAAACTAATGCGAAAATGTAGGGCAAAGAAAAATAAATTTTGTATTCTCTCTTCTGCAGTTCAGTTACAAAACAGCAACGACTTCTAGTAAACACGACACCTTTTTCTCACACACAAGAATAAATGCGGACAAATGAACCACCTATAATCGAGCCAAAATGAAAAGGAGCAAACTGGAACTAATGCGAAAATGTAGGGCAAAGAAAAATGTATTTTGTATTCTCTCTTCAGCAGTTCAGTTACAAAATAGTAACGACTTAATAAATAAGCGAGAAAATACGACACATGTTTCTCACACACATGAATAAAAGCGTACAAATGAATCACCTATAATCGAGCCAAACTGAAAAGAAGTAAACTGGAACTAATACGAAAATGTAGGGCAAAGAAAAATGTATTTTGTATTCTCTCTTCAGCAGTTCAGTTACAAAATAGTAACGACTTAATAAATAAGCGAGAAAATACGACACATGTTTCTCACACACATGAATAAAAGCGTACAAATGAACCACCTATAATTGAGCCAAAATGAAAAGGAGTAAACTGGAACTAATGCGAAAATGTAGGGCAAATAAAATACATTTTGTATTCTCTCCTCTGCTGTTCAGTTACAAAATAGCAACGACTTAATAAATAAGCGAGTAAATACAATACATTTCTCTCTCTCTCTCTATAATTTACAGACTATCAATTGTGAACCGATAAGAAGTCATTAAAATCTATAAAGTATTACGATATATTATAACCAAATCTTCCCATGTCTTAGAGGTCTATATATCAGCCGGTTCAGGTTGCAGTCCCTGTCAGCTTTCAGATTTTTTTTTTTATTGAAAACTGATCATAACACTTGTGGTCCACAAGGTAGCAGTTGGGTCTTTTCTCGGGGTTCTCACGTTTCGCAATGTTATGCACCAACATCAATCCGAAAGAACTCCCATCAGTATTTCAAGGCATTCCCGATTGACCGCTGGCGACGCGAGTGGGACAAACCTTGTTACTCAGCGAATCTTAGCGTAGTCAGCTGGTGGGTGGGGTGGGGTGGGGAATGTGTCTAGCTGGGGGTGAGCACAAAGTATTTACAAGGTCGTAGTGTTAGGTCATTATAGCCACTCGAGTAAATGATTGTATAAATAAATAAATAAATAAATAAATAAATAATAATAATAATAATAATAATAATAATAATAATAATAATAATAATGTGTAATAGTAATGATGATGTATCAACATTTTCCTAACTCTCTCTCTCTTTTTGCAGATTGACCTTTTTTTCATGCACATCTTCGTACAGGGCTAGTATTAGTACGGCAATAATAGTCAAATAATTATTTGAAAATTTTTTTAACATTTCACAAGATTCAATACCTACATTTTCCATTCTCACTAAAGCTTTTGTTTGCGTTGATAACACTTAATTTTATCTAAATTAGAATTCTATGGAATTCTGTGGGATATACTTAATATTTTTAGAACTTATATTTATGGCAGAAGGCCATTAGTTGCAATAGGTGACAAGTGGTCATGTCTCGCCTGCACTCATTGTGGCATTTCACAGTGTTAAATTATTATAGGTCCACTGCTATTCTTAATAGTAATTAATGACCTTCCGATTTTATTAATGCCGTACTACATTTTTACGTTCTAGCTATGCTGTTAATGAATTTCATGCTCTTACGAATGATGTTTCATCGAAAATAGCTGTATGGTTAAAATCTAATGGTTTCTTGCTTAATGATGCGGGCACAAATCACGCTTTCTGACCTCTAAATAGGAAATTGACGGAAAAGATTGTGTGTTTTATATATACGTAGGTTTCACTTTTCCAACTTGACTGTGTACTTCGTGTTTGAATTTCTATTCTAGTATAAACAATTTGAAAGAGAAGAATAGTTTTATTATTGTTGTTTAGTCAACAGCCCGAAACTCCTGACACCAATAAGACATCACTCATGAGGCAACTAAGCCCGCAGATAATGAGATAGGGTGGTCTGTTCCTTTCCTCTTTCATTGCATACGTCGCTGACTATTAACATATTACACTAATCATACTTCAGATGTATACAAAGAGTTGTTCTTCCTTTGACACAAATTGGCCTGGTTGGCGCAGTTGGTATAGCGCTGGCCTTCCATCCCTGAAGTTGCGGGTTCGATCCCAGGCGAGGTCGATGGCATTTAAGTGTGCTTATGTCAGTAGATTTACTGGCATGAAAAAGAACTCTTGCCGGACAAAATTCCGGCACACCGGTGACGCTGATATAACCTCGGCAGTTGCGAGCGTCGTTAAATAAAAAAAACGTAACTTTAACATCCTTTGACACATATCGTCAAGTGAGATGTACTGTTTAATATACAGACCAGAAACAAAATTCAGGTGTCTCAAATTTTGTTTCTGGATCTGTACATATCAGCCAGAACCTCAATCAGAGGTAGTAAACATTAGTGTAACTTTTTATTCTTACATAAAACACTGTAAACAGATAAAATCAGTCATTTGAAATAAAATGATACGAAGTACGTTTCACTTACTTACAAATGGCTTTTAGAGAACGCTGAGGTTCATTTCTGCCCTCACATAAGCCCGCCATCGGAGCAAGATTAATCCAGTCCCTAGCATCATATCCTCAAACACTAATTACCGGTATGTCAGTCTTAAAAATTAGCTCAATTGCCTTTAAATTAATAATATCGCAAAGAAAATTTTTGTGGTAGTGAAGTTGCCAGTTTACTTAACTTTTATCATGTTTATCGCTTTCATTTCAGAATCTGAAGTCCACATAGAATTTCACTTCGAAGAATCGGAGATTATATTGAAGGTATGTACTTTCAAAAATTATTTCTGTCAGCTGAAGAAGTCTTTAATCTTCAGCAATCGTTATATTATCTAATTTAATATGACTGAACGGATGTCGGAAATTTGTATTTATTGAAGAAAATTACACCGAGAAAATATTAAATGAAACTTCTTTTGTGCTAATCATTTATTGGAGAAAATACTTTATGAGAAATAGAAGTATAGTAAATGGTGGGATATATTTAATATATTTTTCGTGATCAGAATCAATTATAGTTAAGCCAGATTTCAATTTGTCATAATTATTGTCATTCACAGATAGAAAAGTATTTCGTGCGGGTTGCAATTTATTGAAGTAGCTAGAATGAAAAATGAAACATTTTTGAAGACGTAAGAGGAATTTTAACTATACATGAAAAAAAATCTGGTAACAGCAGGTAATTAATCATCTAGAAATAATAAAGGAATCAAATTTTGAGCCATCAATAAATATTCGCTATTGTACAGGCATATGCCATATTATCATTAGTGACGTTCAACTTACATTTCAGATAAAGTTATGCGTTATCTCACAGATAACATAAAGCAATTTATAATTTTTTTTTTTACTAATGGCGGGTAGTTAACTGTTCTTCATTCACTCATATGAAATCAGTTGTGTAGACCAACTTACCGATAGAGTCGTTGCCCATGGTGCACTATAGCAGAGTGGTCTATATTACACAAACGATGAGATGAGGTGATAATTTATTGGAATACCACAGAGAAAACGGAGCTCCCAGAGAAAACTTCCGTGTTACCTGGATCACGGATTTGTTCAATACAAGTTACAAATTGGAGGTACATCAGGGATTCAACCCGGGTCTATATTACTATAAGTCCAACGCTATAGTCACTAGACCACCGTTGTGGCTACAGTTTATAAATATAAATGATTACGAAATATCATTATATACGTTCACTGTTTTTACTTTCCCATTTTGGAAGTAGGCATATAAAGAAAAAAAATAATAATGATGATAATAATAATAATAATAATAATAATAATAATAATAATAATAATAATAATAATAATAGCTTTAACTACTGTGACGTTACAGAAATGTGTTTATAAATACTCATGCAAGTACAAGTTTTAGTGTTCTTCGTACCGAGAAAAGTCGCGTCTAGCACAAAGACAGCACGCTATTCTTTCATCCAGGCGTGCTAGTTAGATTCTCAATCTGATCGTAATGGAATTTATGGTGAACAAATATGTTAGATGTTACAGAGGTTTATTCTTGGACTATCCCTGTTTCCCTATTTCATTGCACTAACACACTTCATATCCTCCTCTATTTCGCCTATCACCTGAAATACGGAGTAACTACCGGTATAGGCTGTGATGAAGGTTTCCGATGCTGATGTAGGTTATAAAGGCTCTGAAGTCAGACTCTGGGGTTTCTTTGGTCTCGCCAGGGAATGGGAGCTGGCTCTGTCGAGACCGAAGCACGGTAGCCCACCACTCAGCATCAGATTCGATTGGAACAATAATCACATATAGGGCACAGAATGGGCCATTATGCCCCTAAGTGCATGAATTCATCTCTGATTCGGCCCTTGGAAAGCCAGACAGGTATGCCGAAAAAGGGGTTTTCGACACGGCGTTTATCATCTCTGTACGGCACAGAACACAATAGAAGTGCACGGCACATGTTACGACAGGGAAGCAGAGAATAATTGATGCGCTCCTGGTGGCCTGGCTCTGAAGTTGAATATTGTAGCGCGAAATTGGTGGTTTGTTGATTAAATTATGAAGATTATTAAAGATTAATGTTATTATTTTTGTGTGTTTATGTTATTTAAGTAAAATAATAAGTAAAAATTTAATCAAAACAAATAGGCCTATAAGCAAAATATTGGTTGTTCTGACAAAAATTCACACATAATATCGTATCGTCACCAGGTTATTTTGTTGTTCTGTGTGGTTTCCCAGCAGCATTTAATCAGAAAATTTCATTGAAAAGTTTAGCGCTACTGATGGCCGGGCAAGAAAAAAAAATGTGTCTGGACAGTTTTGCTATCTCAGTTTAACCCTCTGTTGTACAGCTATTTCTTCATAATTACTGTATAGGTTTTTTTCATATTCAATATGTATACTAGTGACAAAAAAAGAAAAACCGGACCGATCCTTGTAGCTGATTTCAGAGTCACAGATTCAAATTTTGCTAGTCACAAAGCACATCCATCTTGTATAATTAATTGTAACAATGAAATTTATTGCATTTGTTCGATTCTTACCGTCTTTTGTTTCCTTCAGTGCCTCAAACTTACAGACGAAAAAACTTTGAGATTTTATTTTCATCTGACATCAATATTAAATTTCTACCTCTATTCGACAAAGATAACTGCGTATTTTACAGTAAATAACAGTACATGCCTCTGGCTTCACTATCCATATTGAAATTACCACAGTTTGACACAATACACAGCACAGGATTCTTTTGTATCAGCTACAAGGGTCTGTCCGGTTTTTTTGCCACTACTGTACAGTACCTATTGGGGCACGCGATATTGTCACGTTTAAGACGTAATGCTACAAAACAGGAAGGTCACAGGACCGATTCCCAATGGGATTACGAATTTTCCCTATTGATCTAATCCAGACGTCGCGTCAGCATTTTGCGTTTTATAATACAGCCTTTGAAATAGGAACTAACTTAAGCAGAGCAGTCCGAACAATGTTCATACCCCAATCTGACTCCTTACTCATAGCGTTAATAAACATTTATTCATAAATGGCACACTGAATTTTGCTCAGGAACATGTTGTCGAAACATACGAGTAGTATGAAAAAAATACCGCCCAAATCACCTTTTATAGAGGATTGGGAAGAATAATACTTTGTTAGCACAGAACACGGAAATGTGAAATGTCTTCTCTCTTTTAAGATTCTAAATTGCAGTTCACCTTACGAACATAAAACATCATTATACAGTGCGATCGAGAAGTCTCTCCGCAGTGCTTGTGTAGCCGGGAATTCACTAAGTAGAGAATTCAAGTGGCAGCAAGTCCGCTAAGCATATGATGGACTGGGGATGTGAGGTTGTCAGACTGGAATGAATGGGGGAGTGCCAACTTTCTACAGGGTTACTAGAACCAATGGAGCTGCGGAGGGACTTTCCGATCGCACTGTAGTACGCATCACATTATCAGATCACAAGTAAGGTAACATCTCCTGGAATAAGCAATGCCTGTAACTTTAGATACTTAGAAGTATCAGAAATATCGTGCTCAAAATAGCCATGATTAATATTCTTAAATATTAATAAAACATCAATTTTACTCGTCTCTCCCGATAAATGTAGTTAAATTTAAACGCATTAAGTAATCTAATTCACAGAATTTATGTTTCCGTTTATACAAACAAATTCTTGTACTAGTGCACAGATGTTCGTGCGTAGCAATAACATAATAAAGGAATATATAAATTGCACAGCCATCTAGAAATGTACCATTCAGCTATAGTATTTGAAAGATGTAAATTTGAATAAAGAGGAGTTCTGCAGTAATAAAGTATCAAGCAAAAACAGCTTCTTGCTAGTTATAAAGTCGCTCTTGAAACTGCGAGATCACTAAAGCCATTTACAGAATAAATATAATCTGAAAAAAAGAAGGAAAACAGAAAGGACAAGAAGTAATAAAAATTAACTGAAACCATTCAACATTGCCTTGCTGAGATGTTGGCAGGCCACCTCTGCTAGCTCAGTCACTGTGAAAGAAAGCATCCTCTCTTCCCTCGGAATCCTTTCCTTTCTCATGTGAAGCGCGTTGTATAATGTGACGTTAGTACACAATGAGTTTTTCCGACGACTGACCCATCCTTCCGGTTGCGCTGTGACCCTGGGGTTTACTCAGTCATTTAACAGGAATGAATACAAAGAGCATTTCCATAGAGCGTATTCCGAATCTCACCGGTGAGCAATCCGATGGCATCACGGTGTTCCGAATTCCACCGATGACGTCATTGATGCTCCACCGGTGTCGCACCGGTGCCATCAACTTGCAGAGGTGGTGGCAGGCTCCATCAGCCGCCATCAGTGAATCTGATTGGTTCTTGTATAGGGTGGGAATTAGCAGACGAATGACATCGTGCACTGTTGTGTCATGGCGGTGTGTTCTGTTTTAGTTCTGCTGTATTGTTTGTAATGAGCACAACGTAAAAACAATATGTTAATGGCTTATGAGCGAACATGTCAACCGACCAGTTATTACTACCGGTTCAAGAAATAAGTTGTTTATGATCTCTTTTATTTGAACGAGATGGCAGTACGGAAATTTCGCAAAATTTTGCTAGCGTAGCACAGATAACCACTTACACAGTCGCCATGACAGCATCGATTCTTCCAGCAGTTTTGTTCCTTATTTTCGTTGCAACGTGACGTCATTGATGCCACCGGACCGGTGAGATTCGGAATACGCTGATAGAGGTAAAGGGGGCGGGCACGTAGTACTGCCACCCCTACTGTCAATGCCGTTTGCCTTTAAATGTGGGAGTCTCAATCTCCTGCTCCCTTTGAATCGGTTTGGCCTACAAGTGAGTTACTTTTAGGACAATCTCTATATACAAATACGGAATTAAAATTTGGAGCGTGTCTTGATGGGACTCTACCCGTATGTAGACATTATTTCGCACGACTGTCCACGAGTAACATATATACAAGGGGCTCTTATTTACTGCACGTGCGCAGTGTTTTGTAAGCGAAACTTATACAATAGGGAAGCTCCAAATTTTATTTCCATTCTAGCCTATACCTATTTATAGCCTAAAGCAAAATTAACACAAATTTAAAGTAAAATTAATTTGTTTTATCTGAATAATAATTTTCTACTAGTGTTTTCTTTAATATTTTTCTTAGGCCTATAGAAGATGAAAAAAGAAGAAAAAGGCATAATTTATTTCTCCAAAACATTTTTTTTTTTAAGTTAATTTTTGCTTATGGAAATACTTTAAAGGCATAACCATTTAGAAAATTTCTTTTGACAAAAATTATACATATTAAAGGTACGTATGGAAATGCAAATCTAGGCAAGACTATCTGGTCTCAATAATTACTAAAGGTTTAGCAACAATTCACATACCAACACCTATTAGTAAAGGTCCCTAAGTTTGCAGCTGTGTTCATGAGGTCCCGGGTTCAATTCCCGGTTAGAGAATAGGAATTTTTCCTGTGTTCGTCCATGGTCTGGAATTTAGGTTGAGTTTAGATTTAAGATCTCTCCTGGCACCACATAATCATAATCATCCTATCATATCATTGGAGTAATGTAACTCCGCCTTCCAGGCGTCCAAACCTCAGAAGTGGGTTACAACTAAGCCAATGCCAGGAGAGAAGACCAGAAATGTTCAAAAGACAACCTGGTGAAATCGGTAAAAAAAAAGGCTGCAAAACTAGTGGAATTGGTAAAAAAAAAAAGGTGCAAAAATGGCTAACAATCGTATAAAGTGAACCGATGTTCAATTGTTTCGTTAATTTGTGACTCAAAAGATGGCTCTGTTTATGGTAATGCCTACTGTATTTCAACTATCCATTAATTTAATTCGTTTAGAAGGTCATGATTGTGATTGCCAACATTATAACCAGATCATCAAATCTCGACTTACCAAAGTTGAAGTTTTAGAAGTATAGTCTATCATCTATGAATCGAGCTTTCAGCAAAGCTAAACTTCGTTACGAAAGTCGAAATGTAGTTTTATTGCACTCATTGATCTTAGAACAGTGCCTACGGTTGTGTTCTCATCTGAAAATCCCTTGCATAAAGCTGAACGTTTGCAACTAGTCTTATAATGTAATATCAAATTCCGATATTTTGTGATTAACAAAAGACTATCAGAGGTTGTTTTTTACGAATGGCTACCTCATAAAAATTTGTACAAAATTATTTACGTACCAAGACTTCAACCGAAAATTTTGTAAATTAAGTTAACATACCTTGCTGTTCGGGTTAATGGAAAATATTCATGTGCAATTCCAAAAGCGAAATCTTATTTTCTTATTTGGGTGCGCAAGCTATGGTTAAATGTGGGCAGTTATTTGATTAATAATTCTACAAACCGAGCTGGTTTGAATTCGGGAGATCTCGGCTTGAAATTCCGGGGCTGGTTAATCTGATCGGGGTGTTTAGTGATTTCCTCGATCATAAAGTAACTAGAAATATAATTATTTTAAAAAGGAAAGTGCCGGATTAGTTCCCATTTATTCTACAAAACTAATGATAATGTTTCTCAAGACCCCTGATCACATGTAGATATCAGATTGGCCATTCCCATGTTATGAAATAACAACATAAAAAGAGAACAACCACAAGTCTCTACTGTCGAAAAGGAATTTTTTGGTAAAGATCGCTAGATGGAAGTACAGTTCCAAGCTATTACTCCATGCAATTCCATAAGGATTATAACGTTGCAATTCCGTTACTTTACCGATACTGTTCATATACACTATTTTTTCACTTCCATCCAGCTATGCTTTAGACTACTTCTTAAGGTAAGCGTTCATTACATCGTAACACACCTTTCCGACGAATCGCACGCAACGGATATTTTAAATGAAGTGCCTTCACTGTAACGGCTCTACCTCATCGTCTCATAAGATACCCTATCAGCAGTTTAAAACATATGACGTACGATATTGACAGAGGAGTTTTGAGGTTAGGTCTATTAATCATGAGTGTTGCTTCTTAATTGAAGAGGAAGAAACGAAAGAGATATTGGTTACATAATATATATGTAAGAAACGACTTTATTACTGTAATGGGAATGCTTCAAAATATATAATTCTTCAAACTTTTCTACAAGCGAAATAAGTTTTCCGTCTGCCTTTTTGGCGCGACACTGAACATGGCACAACATAATAGTAACAGCTGAGCAATTAAAATTGATTTATTCAAGAAGGTCATGATCGCACGCATCGAAAAAGTTGCTCATCCGAGAAACGTGGACGGATTTACCGAGAGCCGATGCGTGCGATACTATGTAGTGAACGCGGTTACATAACAATTACAGCAAAGATTGTCTTTTTCCGATCCGTGCGATCCGTCCGATGAGTGCGATACGATGTAGTGAACGCTTACCTTTACTCTCCCTTACTCTCCGGAAGTTAGGTTAGGTTAGGTTAGGTTAGGAGCGGCATGTTATGTTACTTATATTAGTTATTTATTAAACAATGGCATGTCATAAACACAACGATCTCTGTGAATGATGCAACGTCAACTAGGTATCGATAAAGTAAATAATTATCTATGTCCTGCAATATGAAGGCAAATCATACGACCAATAATGCTTTTGACATTTCACATAATTTCAGCACGATATGTTTGAACCGCTATTCAGCTACTCGTGATATTGGTGAAATAATATTGGCCAAACAATTAATTCACAAACCTAAATCCGTGCAATTATTTTATCTGAGGTTGCTTAGAAGACAATGTGCGAAAGCCACCCATATACGACTGAGAATCAGACGAAGTTAATAGTGGTGACATGCTACACTAGGTACACCCTAATTTTAGGATAAAAAGCGTGACACACGTTCATCGTATATATTCGAAAAGGCTTACCTTTAACTCGAAGCTGGATTTGTTGATGTAACGGTGTTTTTCAAGGTCATTTTTTCCATCGGTGTATGAACTGCGTTGTGTTTGTGTTTAGCTGAATCGTAAATGTATAGATTTATCGTACGAATTTGTGAGAGAAGCTCATGAAGTTCTGCGCACTTGTAACTTAAATTACGTTCACTATCACAATCCAGTGCCGAATCCTTCCATCCGTCCATAATCATTCACAAATGAAAACACCTACTCTTTTCAAGGCGGCGCGACGTTTGTATTAGTTCTTCATTATCACCAGGTAGCGAAACTTGTTGCCCGATGAAACAGGTTTGCTGCTCATTTACTATAGGTACGAGTTTACGCGTGAGTGGTCATGGTCAGCGGTGGAGAGGGATAGGCAGAGTCCACATATTTTCCGCATAATGGTATGAAGTGTAGAATGAACATAGGAATTTCTAATGATGTAGGGGAGTAATCAGACAAATTAATTTCAGTTTTGACTTAAAGTCTGAAATATGCGAAGTATTTAAGCATATCAGCAAACTAGTGATTTAGAAAATTGAAAATATCAGCAAATATTGTACAGATAAATGTTGATAATGTTAATGAACTCACAGAAAGGATTAAAACAATGAGTTACGGGCGCGCTTCCGAACAGGGGTAGCGGTATTACCTCTAAGGTTAGAGCCCAGGTTAGGTGTGTGTGTGTGTGTGTGTGTGTGTGTGTGTGTGTGTGTGTGTGTGTGTGTGTATTAATTGAAAATTAGGGGCTAGAAAATAGTGACAATAGGACGCATATTTACATGATATTTTTTTCGATTAATACACACACACACCTAAACTGGGCTCTAACCTTAAAGGGAATACCACTGCCCCTGTTCGGAAGCGCGCCCATTTTTACGCCTAATACATAACATAGAGTTATTTTTTCCACATAAAAATCTTTCCAATGTATACGAAATTATAACTAATTAGCGATAAAACGCGAAATATAATGTTATCACGAATTTTTCGAAGCTAATACGGAATTCTGCGGTCTCTAGCATAAGATGTAAGTTACTAATTGCAGTTGATAAAGAGTCGTAAATTAACCAATTAAAAGAGTACTACTAGTAGACTTAAACAAAGCAAGTAAATAGTTAACAACTAAGGCATAGTAGTTCAACGGGGCACGACCCACGCCGTCTTCTATTGTACACAGTAGAGGGACTCTATAATACAGTTAACCTGAAACCACTTGTCCCAGGAGACAAAAAGTTTCGCTCTCTGATTATCATAATCAGCAACGACTTTCTCGGAAAGAGAGTCCATTTTTATACTAATTAATTAAGCAATTCTTTTCATTATTTGCACTTCTATGTTTTTTATGTCACTGATATCCTCAAGGATTATATACAGTATAAAACACTCTTACGTATTATACTTTTCACCTTATCAGCGCCACCTTTTTCTATAAGAAACGGAAACTCATTTTAACAAATAAAAAAACACACTTTAAGTAACAGCCATCACTACTGCCAGCTAAACGTCAACTGAACAGTTCATTCGGAAAAATTTGTTAGGATAGAGCAGTTTCGGAAAGGAAGAGATGACTAGAACACGCTGTTAAGAAATAACAGTTGAAATGAACAGGCAAGAAAGTGATTTGGGAAGCCAGACTACCTAGAATGCGTTGTATCTCACTGAATGTACTCGTATAGTTACCGCCAGACTTTTCTTTGGCAGTGTTGCCAAGCTCACTACTCTAAAATCCACTTAATTTCGTTTACTATATTCCATAGATCTTACATCAGCAATGAAGATTTAAGATGTGGAACAAATCAAGAGTTACACTATTCTTGGCGAGATGAAGTGAGGCAATAGCAACAAAATTCCTCTCAATTTCATAACATTACAGGCCCTATTGGTAACAAATGGACTTGGAATCATGATTTTCTCTCTCTTTTTATTTTTATGTATTTTTTGTCTCAGCTCTTACATCCTAGGCAACTGTATAAGACAGGCAATGAATATAAGTTTTTAGGCTAATCCTAAAAACCGACAATGAAATTGTATTCCAAAAATTGGATTTGGTCAGCTGTTAGTCTATAGGTTTCGTGTTGTACTTAGTACACTATAAATTTACTAATCTTATTTAACTTATTTTCGTATATAAGTAGGCTTATCCCTCGAGTAAAGGATTAATTTACACTTTCTAAATCTTGAGGTCACGTAGTTCGTGTTAAAATAATACTAAGTGCAAACACTTTCTATTTAAAATACATTTAGTGAGACAAATGTTTTGGCCCTCGAATTCTGTATACAAGTCATTTCATATCAGCATGTTCCGCCATACAATCTCTTAAAACTAATTTCAGAAGGCATATTAGTATCGAAGTTCCAACTCTCGACTCAAAAAACAAGTACAATTTTTTTTTCCATCTCTGCAACAAGTTACTGATAAAACACCACTAAGATTTAAATAATTATGTTATTAGTAATTTGATATTTATTAAAAAAATTCATTCATGCAGTTCTTAATTGTATTTAGCTTGTGAATTGCTATTTATTTTAAAATAATTTGTATTGTTGTTGTTAATTTTAATCAGTTTGTGATTTTGATATTTACTTAAAAAGTTACTCGTACTATGTTTTTTTAATTAGTTATTTAACAACGTTGTATCAACTACGAGGTTATTTAGCATCGATGGTATTGGTGATAGCGAGATGATATTTGACGAGATGAGGTCGAGGATTCGCCATAGATTACCTGACATTTACCTTACGGTTGGGATAAACCTCGGGAAAAAAACCCAATCAAGTAATCAACCCAAGCGGGAATCGAACCCGCGCCCGAGCGCAACTCCGGTTCGTCAGGCAAGCGCTTTAAGCGACCGAGCTACGCAGGTGGCTCTATTCGTACTACTAGTGTTAATTTTAATCAGCTTATGATTTCCTGTTTTATACATTCAAATGTACTATTGTTAATTCCTAAATAGCTTGTCACTTGTACTGTAAATTACTGCTACTCTTACAAATGAAATATCATGCTTAGCCTCTATAAATTATTTACCAACTCTTGTCTCACTATATATCTAAAAACCTGATTGTTCATGTCATAGATACGAAGTTTGTACCAAAGCAGTATATTTCCGTTGAGTACAGCGAGGAGTATAGATGTCATCCGCGCCTCGACCTGTGCACGCTCGCTACAGACGATACGCAGTTCACATAAACAACGCATAGTATCATTCTGTGGAGCTGTGTACATTCGTGAATAGTTTGAAGAATATTGTTAATTTATATTAATATTTTGTATTTTGAACAAAGTGAGCTATTCTGTTAGTATTGTATTATTTGCTTAATGTTAATATTATGCATTATTTCAAAAAAGTAAACTCATCTGTTATTAAACAATTATGCAAACGACAGTGTGTAACACGTTTATTTTTTCCCGGATTATTCTTCGTTAAATGTTGACGTCTCGTGCTGCTATGCATTCGGTTGCGATACACTCCAAGTTCAACATCGGAATTACGATACGAAATTCCTAGCTATCATTATAATAGAAATGAAAAAAAAATTCTTGAAAACAATTATGGTTTTAATATTATGTACCACATACGAGATATAGTTCACCTGATAGTAGAAAATACTGTATCATATTTTAGATTTGCTCCAGTAACGTCCTCTGACTCAGAACGAACATTTTTAGAGTAAAAATATTATTTTCTTTGCTTTTCTGAACATTTTTTTTTATTTTATTGGATTATTTTACGACGCTGTATCAACATCTAGGTTATTTAGCGTCTGAATGAAATGAAGGTGATAATGCCGGTGAAATGAGTCCGGGGTCCAGCACCCAGCATTTGCTCGTATTGGATTGAGGGAAAACCCCGGAAAAAACCTCAACCAGGTAACTTGCCCCGACCGGGATTCGAACCCGGGCCACCTAGTTTCGCGGCCAGACGCGCTGACCGTTACTCCATAGGTGTGGACTTTTCTGAACACAAATGGAGTATTTCTTTCGATAAAATGAAAATGTTTATTGATATATTTTGTTATAATAAGATTGGAATCATAATTGTATACTTTGTATGTTATATATATATATATATATATATATATATATATATATATATATATATATATATATATGGGTAAATTATTTTAGATTGAGAGTTACGAAGTTTATAATTACAAATTATCATTTTTATATTATTTGTTTATTATTTTCTTGTTCTAAGGCCGTGGACGGTTGGAGCACATATTTTGTTACCACTCGGCTGCACATGTTTGTCGTTCTGGTTCACTGACCATAGAGCTGCGCTACTACTTTTAATTCGGTAGAGATATAATCCAAGCTCACACAACTTAATAGTTTTGGTACCAACTTCCTAACTCTGGTTCATGTTCTTATTTTATAATGTAGTATAACACAGGCAGTAATGATATTGTTCTCGCCAAGCTTAGACGACCTCACTCACACCACTCCCTGACTCGTGCCTTACCCAAAACATAATAAATCATACGGTGCATGCCTGTTAGTTATACATGCGTTGTCACATTATGACTCTGAATTAGCCTAGCCGCTGGGCTGAGGCAAGTACGGTGTTTTTTTTTTTTAACAGAGAAGTTAGTAGTTGTCTTTTGCGGCAAAATAAGCTAACCTCTCTATGTTTGGTAACGTTGTTATAAAGCAATTCAGTTATCGGACGCGCCCAACTGCTTAACATAAACATAGAGAGCATGTTGATGTGACTTTTTTGACTACTTTCTTCTGAGTTGGGGTCGTCTAAGTTTGGCGGTCGTCATGGTCTTTTGTCAGTAGCTAAGGTAACACCTCTTTAGTTTAATAGATATTATTTAATGATCGTGCAATTGGATGGTTGCCCTTTGTCGTCGTACATCCCAGTAGTACGCTGTCAGTTGGGAATTCATGCTTCTATCGGTCTTTTTAATGTCTGGAGAGATAAATGTATTCCTTGTCAACTATTATGAACAGGAGAGACAGTGGGGAGAAGTGATTACTGACAGTCTGTTGAGATGTGCGGCCGACCAGTCATGTTCTGTATGAAATCTAAAGAGTGCTATACCTCCCTTCGTGGAGAATCCACACCACTGTAGTGTGCAGGATGGAATTCATAATGTGTATCTTGCAAATAAATATGCCTAACCTTTTCTTCGAGATTAAAAATCCAGAAAAATTAAAATACAAGTGTAATTTTGTAAAGAGAGACAAATTGTGAGGCATTCAAATGTGATATAAGACTATAGGCACCGCCGAAATCGGGACATTCAGAATCCTTATGCTATATGCAAGAACAAAAACACTGTCTCACACCGTCACTTGAAGTCATTCAGGATTCAGTACCATAATGAGAATATTTTACAATAACGAAGCATTCAAATATTTATTTTTATACTCGTTTATTACAAATTTCTTTAATAAAATAAAATAAGGAATTCTTTCGTGATTGCCGTGCTAGTACCCACAAAACAAAAAGTACGTAAGCATTTGGAGGCATCCTTACAGTTTCAGACGATTCATAGTTCCATATTTTCACATCCAGAAATAAATCATTTGAGCAGAGTGATAATTTGTGACCTTTCGTCAATGTTAGTGTCATTCACCATCATCATCCATCTTCATCAATGATACATGACGGATATTATGGCTTCGACTTAAAGCTGGAGGGACATAAGCGTTACCCGTCGAGATAGCGAACGTGGCAAAACGGATGGTCTTTATTTTGTAATTATGGCAGATATTTTTAACACTTATAATCTGTCTACAATAAACAATAAGTAAATATTATAAAAGAATATGGCATGAGTGGAGATGTTATCCCATAACAACACTCCAAAAGAAAAATGACAATGTTTCAAATAGCTGTAGTAAAAATGAATGGAAGGTCAAGAGCATTGGTCCTTTTAAGTCTTCTTATTGTTTGACTATTATCCAGAAAATTTAATGCATAATGATTGGGATGTTGATTTAATCGGTGCAGATATTTTTGACTGAACTTGGAGATTTCTTCTTTCACAGTTGAAATGTTGAGGTCATAGTGAATGACATCATTACGGACATACCATAGTGCAGTGACAATGGAACGTAAAGTTCTAGACTGATACCTCTGCAGTATTTCAATATTTGAGTTGCTAGCAGTTCCCCACAGTTGGATGCCGTTTATTTTCTAATGACAGTTTTGATTTAGGTCCCAATAACCAATAGATTTTTGATGTTTTAAATTTTAATTCTTTACGTTTAGTTTCAATATGTTTACGCCATGTTAATCAGCGATGTAAATGCATACCTAAATATTTAACATCGTCTGCTTCAGGAAGTTCTTTGTTGTAAAGTGTTACAGCTGGACAGTTTTCAGTTCTGGTTCCGAAAGTAACATTAACTGATTTGTTTTCATTCGATTGTATTCTCCATTTAGTTAACTATGACAAATAAAACATGACAAACTCACTTTCTTTCAGTTTCAATAAATCGTTGTGAAGCCTACGGACATGGACTATAAACAGACAATTTAGGAAGATATTATTTTCACATTACAAAGCCCCTCTCTTGAAATGGGAGCTATATTTCCACGAGTACAAAGCGTCAGTTCCGACATAGGGATAGTTGACATCACTAACGCGTGTTTTCAGGATATATTCTCTCTTTCTGGTGTACGTAATTTATTTCAGTCTAGCTTGAAAATTTTCACGCAGAATATAAATGACATACATTAACCAGTTCACTGTTGTAAATGTGTTTCAACTCCATTTATAGAATCACAAGAACACAAAAATGAACGACACCGAGAATTTCGAATAGATCCTGCATTTTATTGTTCATATTCCTCCGCTATAGGCTACAGAAAAAATACCCATAATAGATCTCTTTCGTTAATCTAAAAGTTCCACTATTGAAAAGTGTCCATTATTGGGACCATAGCTAGAAATTAAGTAGAGTCGGCACAATTAAATTTGCGTACGAAGGGCGCCAATAAAAAGCGTATATCAGGGTCTGATCTACGCATATTCCATTAATACTATGATATGCACGCAGTAATTTCATTTAATACCACGAAATCATTTTCCAATTATTCATTTTACTCAGTGCTGTAAATGGTATGCTTCTTTGCTAATTTGTTTTTAATGCGATACCAACATTGTATTCTAGAAATAAATATAAATTGTATAGCTTGGATATTAAATTCAAATAACGTACTAGAAAATGTTACTAGGAAATAGTCAACGTTAAAAAATAAACATTCACTTTCAACTTTAAAAACCGGAGTGTGTTGTTTTACTTTTTGACACTGAATACATTATTAAGTACATAGGTGCATTTCTATATAAGATAGGAATTATAAAATGAAGATTATCCGTTAAATGTAGCCTACACGCTACTGGAAAAAAAAAAAATTCCATGCAGTGAAGAGAAGCGACTAGAAGCATTTGAAATGTGGATATGGAGAAGGATGGAATGTGTGAAATGGACAGACAGAAACGAAGTTGTGTTGTAAAGAGTGAGTGAAGAAAGAATGATGCTGAAACTGATCAGGAAGAGGAAAAGGAATTGGTTGAGAAAAAAACTGTCTTCTGAAGGATGTAGGCCTACTGGAAGGAATGGTGAACGCGAGAAGAGTTCGGGGCAGAAGAAGATATCAGATGATAGACGACATTAAGATATATAGATCATATTATGAGGAAACGAAGAGGATGACAGAAAATAGGAAAGATTGGAGAAAGCTGGGTTTGCAGTGAAAGAACTGCCCTTGGGCAAAACACTAAATGAATGAATGAATGAATGAATGAATGAATGAATGAATGGATGAATGAATGAATGCTTATTTCATTATTCAGTCTTTCGCCGTAGCTGCGTGGTTTAAGACGTCAGTTTTTGCACTAACGTACCGGAATCAGTGCTGGTTCGAGTCTTCATAAGGGAATATATTTCAACATGAAATTAAGGCAAGTGTATGGGACTAGTGCCCATCAAGCATCGTGATAAATTTGGAGACCTATAGGGAGTAAGGAAATTTGTTTTCGCAAGCCAGTTATAACGGTTGGGGAAATCATCGCGCTAACTATACGTTACCCAACACTGATTGGATGATGGAACACCTCTGTTGAGACATGTAGACGTGACCATTCGGATAATCAGCTTTGGTTCTTCTCGGGCTATAGCCAGGGTCAGGTTTCTTGGTGAAAATTTTTCAAATTTTTTCGTGAAAAATAAATTAAATATCGCATTTATGGTTCAAAATTTGACAGCAATTTCGTGAAAATTTGGTGATTATTTTTTTTATATAAATCTGGCTTTCAGGTAGTAGCTCCCTGTAAAGCAGGTTTGAATAATTTCAAGGAAAAATTGTTCCGGAGCCGGGTATCGATCCCGGGACCATTCGCTTAGCGCGCGAACGCTCTACCGACTGAGCTACCCCAGGAACTATACACGATACCGTCACAATTTTTCCTCTTACATCCACACAACTCAAATGAGCTGACAAGACGCCAGAACTCAACTATGAGTGCACACAATACTATGTAACTTAATTTGTGGCTTTCTGTTAACGTACCTCCAGTAACGAATGTATTATATAAATCTGGCTCTCAGGTAGTAGCTCCCTGTAAAGCAGGTTTGAATAATTTCAAGGAAAAATGGTTCCGGAGCCGGGTATCGATCCCGGGACCATTCGCTTAGCGCGCGAACGCTTTACCGACTGAGCTACCCCAGGAACTGTACAAGACACCGTCACAATTTTTCCTCTTATATCCACACAACTCAAATGAGCTGACAAGATGGGTTCACTGCCGCCCTCACATAAGCCCTCCAATGGTCCCTATCCTGAGAAAAATTAATCCAGTCCCTACCATCATATCCCATCTCTCTCAAATCCATTTTAATATTATCCTCCCATCTACGTCTCGGAATCCCTAAAGGTCTTATTCCCTCCGGCCTCCCAACTAATACTCTACAAGCCCTGCCCATTTTAAAAGTCTAGATTTAATGTTCCTAATTATGTCAGGTGAAGAATACAATGCGAGCAATTGTGCGTTGTGTAACTTTCTCAATTCTCCTGTAACTTCATCCCTCTTAGCCCAAAATATTTTCCTAAGAACCTTATTCTCAAATATCCTTAGCCTCTGTTACTCTCTCAAAGTGAGAGTCCAAGTTTCACAACCATACAGAACAACCGGCAATATAACTGTTTTTTTTTATAAATTCTAACTTTCAGGTTTTTTGACAGCAGACTAGATGACAAAACTTCTCAACCGAATAATAACACGCATTTCCCATATTTATTCTGCATTTAATTTCGTCCCGAGTGTCATTTATATTTGTGACTGTTGCTCCAAGATATTTGCATTTTTCCACCTCTCTAAAGGATAAAAAAATAATAATAATAATAATAATATATAATATAATATAATATAATATAATATAATATAATATAATATAATATAATATAATATAATATAATATAATATAATATAATATAATATAATACCAATAATTTGTACTCTTTGCAAAACAGACTTATTGTTATTTAAGTTAGTATTATAAAAAGACTGTCATCAGTGGTTCTGTATTTCATTAAAGAGAATAATAGAATTCACAAATAATTTGTATCTTTATTACGTTGCAACTGACTTCTTCAAACATAACATACTGACTGCATTTCTTTAAAATAACTTAAAAGGAAAAGGCATTTTTTTCGCCTTTATAGCAGACATGGAGATTTTTCACGGAAACAGCTAATTTCCGTGTCAAATTTTCTGTCATAAATCAGACACATTCATGATAGAACCTACATAATACTACTTGGTGCATCTCTCAGTCACATATCGTGTTTATCACTAAAAAAATTCGACCCTGGCTATATTTCCCTTTGATTTAGTTATGCGTGCTTGTTATCGAGAATGTTCCCTATTGAAAAGCTGTTCACAAGAGCATCTGACAGAGAAATTTAAACTGCTCGTTAATAAGACGTACATTGGCTGCAACAGTGGCACAACTAAAAATCAAGTTCTGAGATAAATGCATTTAAAGTTTCCCTTAACATTGAAATGCAGAAATCATACGATTAATGAATGGAATTAAGAATACGCGTTACAAAACGGCTCCATTAGAGTTCAGTTAACAGTAATATTATAAAAAATTTCTCCCCTCATTCCCCTTGCCATAGTTATGACATTTTTTGAGTTGTGCCACTGTTGCAGCCCATGAGAGGCACGCGTTTAAGGAATTTCAACTGTTTTTGTCACAGATTGAACAATTTCAATTATTTATTTTCCAGGCTACATTTATATAGATGCAACACATGCTGCACATCTTTTCTCATTATATAGTGCGATCGAGAAGTGTCTCCGCAGTGCCTGTGTAGCCGAGAATCGACTAGACAAAGAATTCAAGTCTACTTGATAGAGAATTCAAGTGGCAGCACTGGCCGCTAAACACATGATGAACTGGGGGTGTGATGTTGTCAAACCGGAATGAATGGGGAGTGCCAACTTTTTACGGTTTGTATTCTAGGGTTACTGGAGCTAATAGAGCTGCGGAGGGAATTTTAGATCGCACTATATTATGTTACTATTGAGATGATACAAAGGAATGAGTGTTAAAAATTATATGGCAAGATTTGAGCAAAAAGTTTACCATTTTGAAAGAAAAATAAATATGCTAGGAATCAATTCCTCGCTCAATTAATTAATAAGTGCTGAGCTGCAGCTGTTGACACAATGATCCAATTTTCTTTAAACTTAACAATATATTTTCAGTGATTTAGGCCTATCAGTGCTGTGCGTGATAGACAACTACAGCTCTACACAACTCTGGAAGAAAACTGTATTTATCTAGAATATTGTAAATTATATGTAATCTTAGCAGCTGTAAAAGCTAACATAAGTCGCAATTCAGTGACTCTCTCTTCAAGATCGAACAAGAAGCACATAGGCGAATTCAAAGAAACAAATGTTTGAGAATTTTTTAAAGTTTTCACCTTTACACATAATTTCTCTAATAGGAACAGATATACGAAATGTGTCGCTTTACATGCCAGTATAATTTACGAGTATATAAAATAAAATAAAATAAAGAAAATAAAAGAAGAAATTGCTTTTACAGATTTTGAGCAAACTACCAGCGTCGTTGATCTATAGCTTCATACGAGTAAAAAAAAAAAAAATCCATGCCGCTACAACCCATGGAGGGCCAAAACCGACCAGCCGGCTGCTGGCCACACATCCACATACCAAAGCAGAGGTGGACGATCATCCAACAAGAATGGAGGTATCGTGTGGTTAGCACGATGATCCCCCAGCCGTTATAGCTGATTTGCGTAATCGGATTTTCACTACCTATCGTAGCTCCCCAAGTGCATCACGATGCTGATTGGGCACCGGTCCCATACACTGGCCGAAAATTAATGAGAAAATTTCTTCCCCCATGGGGATTCGAACCAGCGTGCATTCTGTAACGCGAGTCCTAGGCAAGATGACTTAGACCACGACGCCACGGTGCGGGAGAGCTTCATGCGAGTAAGTTGTAAATATTCCTATCTTTATAGAGTAGCCAGGATAGTCAATTAACTTTTAGTTACAAAAAAGAAAGAGGAAAAGTGGTATACTTTAAGATCCTATTACCTAATCGAGATAAACACGTAATATTCATATTAAATTAGTTTACACATATAATCACATGGGAACAAACAATTTATGTTTTCGCCTACGTCGTACAGATTATGCGCTTAAAAGAGTCATTACACTAATAACATGCGGTATTTGTACAAATTACATTAAATAACACAAGTGGGTAGTAGAATAATATGCATAATTTAAAACAGAGATCAGATACGGTGGCATGTTATATAATTAATGAGGCCCTCTATTTACTTGGCGTAAGCTGTAATCACCCCAGCGCGTGGTTGAATATTTTTATTTTATCAGTACTACGATTTACGTTGAATTGTTCACCGCAGCTAATACTTGAGATGATGACGCGCCAGAATTTATAATTTATAGACAGGAATTTGGGTGAGTAGAATTTCATTTTTGTGGATAACCCACATAAATGAATTTGTTATAGAAATAGGTTGTTACGGCTCAAAGCAAATATTTCTAATATCAAAATATTAACTCTAATTGGCATAGATTAATTTTTGCATTTACGCAACATTTAGGCCTAAGCGCGAAACGAAAGCGGGTGTTGAAAAAAAATAAAGATTAAATAAATTAAAACAAGAAAATCGCCGATCATGCACAGCGAGAAAAGAAGCTGTGAAGTAATTACTCCAAAAAAGTTGTCAGTTAAATAAAATAATTTTTAAAATAATGAATAAATTATGTTAGGAACAAGTTACAGCTGAATTTTAAATATTTCTGTGAAATAGGATGGGGACAGTGTAAGTTATGCACAGTTTAACTTTGAATGGACAATAGCCCACCAAACCCACATCGCTGGCGCAACTCTTGCTTTTAGTTGAGGTTAACTTCCATTAATAGCGTAGTCCTCTGTGGTCTGGAGTTACCACGCCAGCCATTGTATCCGAGGTTCACATGTTCACATCCAACTATGTGTGATGGATTCTTGACGATGATAGAAATAATTAACATTGCTTCCTTATGGAACAAATGATATGCGAAATGTAAAGGTTTAGTAATACAGGGTTATTCAAAAAGAAAGAGTCGATTTAAAATATTTATTTTAAACAAACTATAAACAGTAGAAACACTTGCCGCACACCATTGTCCAACTGAGCGCTATGTTGCTAGAGGAATGGCGACGCATTCCAGTGGATATCCTACACAAACTAGTGGAGAGCATGTCTGACAGGATGGCAGCTGTTTTAGCAGCAAGAGGTGATACCACCAGGTTCTAAAGGGGCAAAAACAGTGACCAATTACTTTTTGGTAGATAGTGTATAAGATGTTATGGAAAACTGAGTCATTGTGGACAAGAAGAAGAATAATATTTCACAAGAAATTCACTCATATCACCATTTCGAATAGTATCACGAAGATTAAGACTCTAATTGAGACATAAAATGGAGGATCGATTTTAGACAAGAAAACTAAAACGGTTACGCTTTGTGTTAAAAGAAAGATGCTAAATGAAATTGAAGGTTCCGCGCCAAAATTAATGTACTAAGATTTATACTTGTGTACTTTAGAAGAAATAAGAAATGGAGATGGAGGTGAAGATCGCTCCAGTAACAACTATGAAATAGACGAATGCTGTTGTTAATTAATTAATACAAATCAAACTTCGCCTTATTCTCTGTCTAAAGTTGTGAAGGGTTTCGCAGGTAAAGCGGTGGTAGCTGCCGGTATGCGACCCGCTTTCTAGCTGATATCTATCTTAAAAATGACACTGTATTTTTGAATTATGAATAAAATCTAAGTAAAAATCAGTTTGAGGTATTTCTGAAAGTGCCTATTTTAATAACACTGTTCTACAAAAAAAAATTAAATTCATTTTTCTGGGTATAACACTTTTGATTAACATGGAAATTTACCTCCTGAATTCAAATCTGTAATTAGTTTCTCTGTGTCACGCATAGTTTTCAAGTTATATGCAATTTCATTTTTTCAATATTTTTCGTTTCCACACTATGTATTTATGTAGGTAAAACATGTAAATATTAATATTTTAGTCACTTACAAAATTATTTACAAACATTTTATACACTATAAAACAAAAAATATATACAAGCCTTAATATAATAATTATATTATATGGAAAAACTTATTTAAGATTAGAAAATATGAACAAAATACAGTTTTTCTAAAGAATTTAAAAGTATTATTTTTTTCTCCTGTGTTCAATTTTGCAGTCTCTAATAATGTTCCAGCAGTAGTCAGCAAGCATCGCAGGCATCCATTTCCCTTCATATCGCTTTTCCATGGACATTATATCTTTATGAAACCTTTCACCATGTTCGTCGGAGACATCACTGCAGCTCTCAGGAAAATAATGTATATGTGAATCTAAGAAATGCACTTTTAAAGACATGTGACATCCTAGATTCCTATATGCATTTATCATTTGTTGAACCAGTTGTTCGAAGTCGTTAACTCTTTTTTTTCCCCAGAAAATTTTGCGTTACATTCATGAAACAAGACCATGCTCTCATTTCTTTTGGTGCAAGGCATTGTTCAAAATCTAATTTTGGGACCCACAAACACGCCCTCTTTTATTTTTGCTGCAGAAAGAGGAGGAAACTTTTTTGAAAAATACATAAACCCTCTTCCAGATGTGTTCATGGCCTTAACAAATTGTTCAATAAGGGCTAGCTTGATGTGAAGAGGGGGCAGCAGAACATCTTCACTGGCTACCAATTTCTCATTCAGTATATTTTCCCTCCAACTTTCCACTTACGTTCAGGCCAAATCTTTCTTTTATAATGGGAATTCCTATCGCGACTATCCTACTCACACAGAAAACATCCATATTTGGTGTAGCCTTATTGCATACCTAATATCATGGCAACTATTTTCAAATCACCACATATTTTCCACTTGTGCTCATTATATTTGATTAATCTCAGCATATATTTTTTTTAAATATCATATGACTCTTTAGTCATACTTGCATAGGCAACTGGGACAGAAGGCATTATGTTCCCATTGTGGAGGAGAATTCCCTTCAGACTGTATTTTGAGGCATCTATAAAAAAGTCTCCACTCCTGTGGCTCGTATTTGAAGTTCAAAGTATTCATTAGGTCACAAACATCATTGCAGAATGCCATCATGAGTTGAATTGTGCATATGCAGAAACAATATTTCATGTAAACAAACAATACTCACTTCCTCTAACAAGAATTCCAGGTTAAACTCAAATTAGTTAAATGAGACGTATGTTATCGTATAACTAAAAAACTGTGCCTGATAGCGAATTTCTGTTTTCAGATTTGAATTTGCCATATGAAAATCCTTTGGAAACACATATTAGAAAAATGACCCTTGTAGAACAGTGTAATTAGTGTAAATACAGTAGTTAATAATTTTTAGTGTCATTTGTTTCAGCTCTTGTATAAAATATTAGTTAACACTGTTGACTTTGTACTATATTTAACGGTCGTGAGAGTAGCTTATTACTGCATGTCTGCTTTTCGACATCACATTTCTTGACGGCGATAGAAGAGATAAGTCATGTAGATTACAACGGCTATTGTTATCGGAGAGCCAAGGCGTACACGTACAATGATAAACATCTTAAAATATAGCCTACTATCTTGCAAGATATTCAAATTAAAAATGTTTGTTTCCTTTACCTGTATTTATTAATTAATATCCTTGAAAACCACTGTTTACGAATATCTTCTCGTGTAGTCGGTTTGGGAAGCGCAGTCGGTATAGTGCTGGCCTTCTGTGCTCGAGATTGCGGGTTCGATCCCAGCCCAGGTCGATGGAATTTAAGCGTGCTTAAACGCGAGAGGCTCATGTTAGTAGATTTAGTGGCATCTAAAAGAATTACTGCGGGACGAATTTCCGACACACCGGCGACGCTGATATAACCTCGGCAGTTGTGAGCGTCGTTAAATAAACCATGATTAAAAAAAAATTCTTCTCTTGTAGTAAATATTGGGAAAACAAGTAAAGAAAGCTTATAGTGTAGTCACTTCAAGATGAGGAACAATTCAAAGAAACAGTCTCTCAAGGTTTTGTTCCTACCCAAAGCAAGATTTCCACTACGTTCGTATTTCGGAATTTTTCAACTTGCACTAGATGTACACGCTGTTGGACTTCAGCGATGTGGGGTCAACATTATGCCAATTCTCCACCTACGTA
This sequence comes from Periplaneta americana, assembly GCF_040183065.1. Taxonomy (NCBI): domain Eukaryota; kingdom Metazoa; phylum Arthropoda; class Insecta; order Blattodea; family Blattidae; genus Periplaneta; species Periplaneta americana. The sequence continues at coordinate 36,775,211 of NC_091133.1, forward strand.
AAATAACACGGGAATATCAAATTTATAAACTGGCAGACATCCATACCTTAACGCAGACATCCACTACTGTCACTCCCAAGTTACTTTAAAGATTCATCAGTACTGCCATCACGATCTTCATTTCAGCTAGTTTTATTCTTCGAGTAATGATCCAAGATAGGTTAAAACTTATAAATTTTCTCACTTCTCCTTATCTTATTATTATTACTATTACTATTACTATTATTATTATTATTATTATTATTATTATTATTATTATTATTGGCCAGAAGTTTGCATTGAATGTTGTATAACGCTTTTGAAAGCTGACGTAATATAAATTATCCACATTTTAACAACTTTTATGCAGTCTTGAAGATCAGGAAACCGTCTCCTTACAAAACGGCATTTTAAAATATAAGCTATCGAATGACTAAGCTAAGTACTCGTACCAATTTAATCTGATTGAAACGATATTTTATCGGTTTACATTTGTGAGAAGAAACGGTTTTTCTCCTGAAAGCTCGTACTGGTTTTGTTAAATGCTATCATGAATATGGACGGGTATAGATTTTCGTTTCCTAAAATTTATGTTTTGTGTAGAACTGCCTAGACTTATTCTTGTTTTTGTTCCATCAGCGACCAAAAAAGTTTCTTCAAATATTGCTGACAGGTTCTCAAATAAACTGAAATTACTTACTTTAACATCTTTCTATAGTTTCAAGAAATCTTGGTATCCCACTTGAAGAGTATACATGAATGTTTTTACTTACTGTTTTACGATCTTACTACTCTTATACAGACGTTTAACTGTCTTATACTCACACAGCGAATAGCTCGTTTACAAGTCGTGTGTAAATTCATAACTAGTAATTACTACATACGTCGTATAGAAGAATACAACTGTTACACAGCTACGTCATTATTTTATTACGAAAGGTAACAGAATAACTTAGATTCTCTATTGCATCCGATAGTGTGCGTTAGTATGCTGCGCTAAGCATCGATAGTATAATTGGGCCTGATCGATTACCACGCTATAATTTTATCAAAGAGTACAGTTACAGTAATGTTATTATAATTATTCTATGCCCTTTGTTTTGTTCTTCTGTAGTTACAAGGCAATCATCAGCATAAAATGACAATCGATATGAACAGTTGTTAAAAGGCGGCCATTTTTTCTCTATATACAACGCTTAAACATAGGGTTTCGTGTATGTAACTATTGTAAAGCAAATCACATGTGTAGTTATACACTGCTTATATATCCATCTTTTATGCATGGTTTATTAGCAACGTTTTCTATCCCAACTCTTCGTAAGTGTCATATGAAAATTATACACGGTTTGTTAGTAAGATCGTTAATGTTTTGCGCAGTGAGTTTCAATGTGCTCTTTATTAACTCTCGTCGCTTGATATTTTAGGGCCACTTATACAAAACTTCATTTATTTTTTAGGGAGTTACTGGATTTGTGACGGTTAATTAAGTAGAGGATGTATCTTTCATGGACCATCGAAGATGACTCTGCAGATATTACTGTTGCTGACGATTAACATTAAACACCGAAGTTATGGAATGACTAGAGCCCAGTGTTTGTTCACCGACCCACTGAAAACAGATTAACTGTGCAAGGCTACAGAGTATAGAGCATCAAGACGCTTCAGGGTTAGTACTCGTACATTCAGTTTCTGATTAATAAGTCTTATAGAGAAATTTGTGAGAGTCTTGAGAGCGAAGTTGCGCGGTAACCGAATCTTACACTGATCGAAGCTGTTGATCTCTATTAAACATTTAATCATACTATTAATCCATAAACCCCATCTCACTTACAACTAGTTCAGTAAACACATAAAGGAATACAGTAGTGACTGTTAGAAAAGAAAGGAATTCTAAGCGTATGTAGGGGTTTTAGACGCCTTTATAGGAACTAAAATTGATCAATAGTGGCATTGAAAATAAATAAATGAAAATATAATAACATGTTAAAAAGTATTAATATAAGAAGGAAGGAAAAAGTCCACACCTGTGGAGTAACGGTCAGCGCGTCTGGCCGCAAAACCAGGTGGCCCGGGTTCGAATCCCGGTCGGGGCAAGTTACCTGGTTGAGGTTTTTTCCGGGGTTTTCTCTCAACCCAATATGAGCAAATGCTGAGTAACTTTCGGTGTTGGACCCCGGACTCATTCCACCGGCATTATCACCTTCATTTCATTCAGACGCTAAATAACCTAGATGTTGATACAGCGTCGTAAAATAACAAAATAAAAAAATAAAAAGAAGGAAAAAGGGTACGAAAATAAAAACTAAAAAATCATTGTCCTGCGAGTATTGCTTTTGACTTCATTATTAAAAAGAATAAGCTTATACATACAGTACAAATTACATTAAACTCTTTTGCAATAAACGACTAATATACTGTATTTTCAGTGTAGTATCAGATACCATGCAACATAACGCAAAAATAACTTTCTGTATTTGTTATATTAATTCATAAATTTCAAATTAAAACTTATCACTTGTTGCAGAATTAGAAGTCGTATAACAAGAAAACTCTGCTACATACTATCAATAAAGCTCTGACTGCCAGGGTTTGAACTTGGGACTTTTTTTTATTATCCAATTTAATAAACCCTATTTCACCCTGAGGTATATTAGGGTTATAGTTGGCATTAAAATACATATTTTATAACCAATAAATAATAGTTAAATTATAATATAAAGTTGTGGTCACAATTACATTTCACATGAATTATGTAGAAGAATGCACCTTAATGAAAGAATGGATCCTGTTAAAGATTAATGAGATGTTTGAGGAATAATCAATTCAAAAGATATACAAGAATGTCAAACCGTTTCAGAGTAAATACACGACCTTAAAAAGATAATCAATAGTACATTAATATAACAGAGTGTGACTTTCACTTTCAAATTAATACTTAATTCATGAACAATGGAACAGTTAAGAGTAATAAAAGGATGATTTATGGTTACAAGTTACATACGTGATTCAGGAACAAGTACAATAATTAAAATAATAACACAAGTAATGACTTATAACTAACGAATAACGAAATTCTTGAAGGGCAATAATCATTATAATAGTAGGGGCAGTACAAAAGATTTAAAAACAAATGTAAACAGTAAAGGAATAATAGAAAAATTGACTTAAAATTACAAGTTAAACACATTCTTTTTAAAGCAATAGGTAACAACAAAAAGAAACTAATATCAATACACTGACTGTAGTTACAGATTAAACACATTATTTTAAAAATACACACGCAAAGTATCAATAGCTATTTTCAGGCATTATATACACGGACCATGTCTTTAATTGACATCTTCTTGACGTTACTTCGTATATTATTTTGTGTTTCAATCTATTTCAATTTGTTATTTTTCACTGTAACAACAAAAATATATTTCATAAAGCCTCAAGGCATTTCTCTATATTTATTGTATCATGGTACTCTTTGTCAATGGCAACCTGTAATGGTTATAGGAAGAAATATATATATATATATATATATATACATATGAATAAAAATTAAATAGCTATTAAACATATTAGAACTTGGGACTTGTACACACAAAACACCCAGAATACGACACTGAAGACTTGAGATTGGAATACTGCATCACCGAAAAATATAACATACTGTGATATAAATTGTTCATCAAAGATATTTTTCAATTTCTTAAAATAATATCTCCAAAATGATTAACATTAATTATTTTCTTCCCGAAGAGGGACTGCTATTATAGGCCTAGTCTGTAAATTATTTTCACATTCCAAAGAAAAATTTAGCGGAAGGAAATAACAGTTAGCCTACTAAAACTACAAATTTTAAGTTATAAATATTATCATAAACTCATAGTAAATCTTTCTAGATATTTATAACAGTCTGTTTCTTTAAAGGTACGGTCACACGTCGCTACTTTTGCTGCGCAACTTTTGTACTGCAGCTGCAAAAGTTGCGCGTCATGTTCACACGTACGCCAGGAGTAGCGCGCTGCATGCTACGTTTCGTGCTGCGCAACCCGACCGCTGCAAAAGTTGCAACTGGAGGTTGCGAATCTGTTCACACACAAGGCGCTTCTTTTGCAGCCGCAGTAGGTTTCCAGCTCTGTGTTGACTTCTCAATATACATTTTGTGGTTATGTTCGCATTTTTATGAAACTCATGCGATAACTTACTTATCTATTATTTGCTTTTCTGTCCTAACTAGTATTCAGAAATTGACACTATTTTTACTATAAATCTTTTAAAAACGCATATATACTTAAATGATAACCAACAGTATATTCATGTAATCAATGTTGGCAACCCTCCTGTTTGAAACTATGCTACGGAAAAAAATGAATTACATCGTCAGCAAATATACTTAGACTGTGCTGTACATTTAGTAGCTGTTACAAATAATTTATTTTCATCACATCTAACATTGAAATACATCCAAACAATAAAATTATCATTGACACATTTGGGTGGCAACACTGGTCGCAACCGCAGCAAAAGTTTCAACAAAACCGATATAAAAAAATACTGCGGCTGCAACCCTGAGAATCCTGTTCACATGTCGCTACTTTTAAGCTGCGCGCAGCATGAAAAAGTAGCGGGCAGCAGGTTCGGTAGCCGCTACTTCTCGGGTTGCACCGTTGTTCTCACGTCACATACGAGAGTTGTGCAGTTTTTTGTACTGCAGCGCTGCAAAAGTAGCGACGTGTGATTACTTTAATGAAAAAATGTTGCAAAATTTCGATATATTTTAAATCTCCAGCAAAAGTATAAAATTCTATAGCCTATGTGGATGAGTGTTAAGCACAGCACCTATTCATAAGGGTATAGGACGTATAAAAGCACTTTATAAATATTATTCCTCACTAGTGCCGCATTTTATCACTGTTTAAACTTTCTTAGTCTTAATACCCGATCGGAATATATATCTAATGCAAAAGAGACAATAGAAGACAATAAATATGAAGAAATTATGTCAAAATTATTATAAATAGACAATATGAAACAATCAGATTCTGTAATTCTTCATGATCAATTCATATCATTTTCAGAATCTTTAAATATTCATTCACATAAAAGAAGTTCTTCCCTAAACATTTGATTTCTACTCATTACATGCTTCTCGTCTTATTTCGAATGACAAGGTTGAATATATTCTTCTGTTAAAATTCGATTCAAGAAATGTATTCCGCTCTTTTATATGGATTATGCTCGGGGACCATGAGAGCTCGATCAATAACACGATTGGATATGAGCTAAAAGGGTTCAATTCCGGCGAGGGCAAGGAATTTCTCCCGTCGGCAACGCATCCAGAGCAGCTCTGGGGCCATTCGGGCTTCTATTTAGCGAATACTAGGGAATTTCCCCTGGGACTTAAAAACGACTGGTGCGTGGTGCTAACCGCTCACCGTCTCTCGCAGTTTCCATCTCACCTGTCCTCCTCTTGCTTCCATATAGTAAGTATATTTGCAGCTATATTAATGCTTTTTAACAACCTTCAGTCTTCAAGAATTGGACCCCTCGGCTTGTTCCGTTCTTATTTTTGTGAGGGTTTTAAACCAACACTAGATATCCACAAGTAGCAGAACTCAACAGCTATGACAATACTGCCGCTTGAGACATAAGCTTACATTGGTTGAGCTTAAGCATAAATGTATCATGTGTCGGTGTAATGAAGATGACACGTTCCTTCTCGCTATTTGTTTTGCGATTTCGCAACATTTCACTTCTTTTGTCATGTTTCCAGTGATACCTCAGTTTACATTTTATTTTACTCAACTTTCATTAAAGAGAATTACATAAATCATTTACTACGCACCCGTTTAAGAGACACTAGGGCTGAGCTTTTATAAAAAATGGACAAAATATCGACATAAGAGTTAAACGAACTCCGTCTGCCATAGTGAACTACCTCCTACCTCCCTTTCTGGCTACAATGTTGCAAACTGGTCGCATCGGACCAGTGGCTTCAAGTTAGTGATATTGAAATTAAATTTACATGAAAACCGTCAATGTAATTGAAGTACTTACGTAATTTTTGGTCCTACAGAATATATCTGTTATGGTGACAATGCTTATAAGAGGATAAAAATTCGCTCCGACGTCGGGGATCGAACCGGGGTTCTACGTACCAAGTGCTCTAACCACTGAGCTACACCGAAGTTCAATCCACAGCACCGGATCGAATCTCTCTCCTCTAGTATTTTTCCCTTTGTGGCCTGACTTCATATCACTCCACCCCTGGAAACAATAGGTTGCCTTAAACTAGATAAGAAAAGAAATTTACATTCGCTCTCCTTCTCTTCGAAATCTTGAACTCTTCTATTCCTTCGTACCTGTCGTCTCGCTTCACTTAACTTTCTTCCCACCACAATCTGAAAACACGCTCTCGCCATGAAACAGTACTAACAATACCATCCCATCGCACCTCCTCATACTCATCCTCTTTCACAATAGCCCTGCCAAGACTCTGGAATTCGTTACCTGCTAGCATCAGGGACTGTCGAAATAAAATTTAATTCAAACGCAAACTTACTAGGCACTTGGCCAGTAATTGAGACTCGTTCAGACATGGTTTCTTGTAAATACTTCTCTTTATCTATCACAAAATATTTCAATATCCGGTAATTTCATTACTATAGATTTTTGTTATTGTAGGTTTAATTTGTAATTCAGTAAATACAAAAATATTCTTTGTTCTTAACTTCTATGATAAAATGTCTAGCTTTCTTTAATCAGGTAATCTTGTCGTACTTTAATTTTTATTGTAACTGTAACTGTAAATTTAATGTTAATTGTAATTTTATTGTTCATATTATAGTTGTAATCCCCTGGTACAGGAACAGAGAAGGCCCCGACGGCCTTATCTCTACCAGGTTAAATAAATAAATACTACTAATACTTCAAGTTCGACATATATGCTGACATATATTAAGTCAACTGCCATTATACAAGGAGCGCACTCAGTTGAGTGACTTGATGGCCGGGATTCCACAGTAATATGCACTATTGGGCGAAGAATCTACGTAAAGATTAATTTTTGGTCCTACAGAATATATGTTATGGTTACAATGATTATTAGAGGAGAACTTCCTCATTTTCTCTTCTTAAGTTACAATAACTATCATAGGTTCTATCTGACAACTTCTCATATGAAAAACATTTTTAAGCTTAAAAAGGTTCTATCTGAAAAAGGCTCATTTCTTGAATGGGGACATAGAAGGCTACACCTTTGATTATGAAAATCCTATCACAGACTTGTTCTCCCGTAATTTCAGAAGAATTGAATTAAAAATAACAGGTATTTTTGATTCAAACCTCAAGCCTATCTGCTAAAAATTATGTAAAATGCAGATAGAACCTTTTTATTTTCACATCACGAATTGTAAAAGCCATACGCTACGTACGTTTGTAGCGCGAAGTGCTAACATGCGAGTTGCAGCACATAACATACTTTATCTTATAGGTAAAAACGTGGAAAGTCCCCCATTTATATCCTTCTATCAACAGCGTAGATCGTAGAGATGTAGAATCTCCCACAGAGAGAAATGTACAGAGATCATCAGATCGCGAAAATCACGACATAATAGATATACAATAGATTTTTACCAATCTTTACGAATTAAGTGTTTCTGATTAATAATATGCGGATAAAACAATTGCGACAAATCGCGAAATAGAATTCTAATAGCGAAATATGAACACATTCGCGAATTAGAGCCTGTTATTATTGCGCCGTTTTATATAACGAATTTCATATTCTGATTTCTTAGGATTTTTTTTTTCACTTGAATTTGTTATATATCCAAGTATTCTACATTACATGGTATTCCAGGTGTTCTGATTACATTAGTGAACTCAAAAGACGGACAATTCAACATTTCACTTATAATTTGAAAGTGTTAATTTCAGGGCTGCAAGTTTTTTTTTTCGTTTTTAATGAATGTGTGTTAAATAAAGACACAACAAATATTGTCTATTGGCCATACCGCACCTTTACCAGAATCCAACGAACCTTGCGTGTTAATTATTTGGAAAGTACTCGTAATATTTTATTTTTGCTTCCTCAGATTTTGAGGTTGCCCGTAGACAAAGCATACCACATAATAATAATAATAATAATAATAATAATAATAATAATAATAATAATAATAATAATAATAATAATAATAATAATAATAATAATAATAATAAATTTGTATAATGCATTAAATACAATTAAAGTTTACAACAGTGAAAATTCCTGAAAAGTTCAATAATTAAGGTAAATAATAGCAATGGGTTTTTAAAAATTTACTGAGTTAATACTCCAATTCCAAAGTAATTGTATTTTCCAAAATTTCAATTAATCTCCGCCAAGAGTACAAATCAATCTCCAACAATCTCCGCCGACACAAACATTAAAAAACACAAATTATAAAATTAACCTCAATAAATACCCACCCCTGGAGATGATTATTGCTGTCTGTACAGGAGGACTGTTAATCATTTACTAACGAATTTAAATACTGTGACAGATAGGCCAAGCAAGATATTAAAAATGTAATAAGAGAAAATGTAGGAATAACCCATATCGTCTCTATAATTTTAGTTTCATTATACAGAGTACAGTAATTCCAAGGTTCTGAAATGAAAACTTACACCTATAAAAATATTAATTGCTATAATTGTTAAATTTGAAATAATTCAACGTTAATATTTGTCGTTCTCTTCATCTGCTGACGCATATGACTTCAAATTCAGCGAACCTAAGTTTTATTCTAGAAAAAGAACCCCAGAACTATCTCTTCTTAGAGTCTGATTGTGTATCTCATGTGATTGTCCTCTTTCTAAAGAATTACTCAGCGCCATGATAATCAAATGACTAAGCAGGCCCACTGATTGCAATGTCTAATATTGGTGCAACGTGCTTACACAAATAGCTAAAGAAAGATAGATGATGATGATGATGATGATGATGATGATGATGATGATGATGATGATGTGTAGTTCTGATATTATTTTTTCGATTGATTAAAAAATGTAACATACAAAGACAACATAATTATTACAGCATCAAAACACACACTGAAAATCATGTTTAAACCATACATGTTTCAGGACGTGTGGTCCTATCTTCAGTGGTCATGACCAAAGCTCGGAACTTGGGGACTTGTGTGTCGTGTGCATGAGTAAGATTACATGTACAACGTACACAAAGCTCACGCTGCAAGTGCTCAGGGACAGTCGTGTGTACTAAGAAAGTGGTCACATCGAATGACAGGAAGACGGACGAGGAAACTGTGTCGTGTCGAAGCCAATGACATTCAGATAATTAATTAGAGGTAAACGGTCTGTTTGAAAATAAGAAAATACGTATTATTCGAATGGGTATTGTATACGTTTGAAAATATATTTGTTAAAATTTAGGTACAGAATTTCGTGGAGGAATTCTGAGGAGATACATTATTTTCTTCGAATGGAGAGTTTATATTTTGTAACTTATGTCAAACACAAACTAGAGATTGGAAACGGGCATTTATTGAAATACATTGCAGTCCCTTAAATCGGTGGAAAATTTGTCCATAGCCATGATTTTTTATATGTATGTATTTATTTACACTGCAAGTGGGCAAGCACCCGGTGGCAGTGGTATATACAATATTAACAATACACAATAAAATAACAATACACAATAAAAAACAATACACAATAAAAGTCGTCGTAGTGGAACCTTCCCTAGTAGTGACATAGAAATTGAAAACTATTTTCGAGATAAATTTAGGATACTTATCTTTCTCAGATACGAGATCAGCTAGCAACTACTGAAAATGGAACAGGAAACAGTGACAGTGAAAACATTGAATACTTTATTTTGGCCTAAGACTTTATAATACAATTACAAAGCATTTTCCAAATTCGATTTTTTTTTTAAATTGAAGCTTTTAAAAAATAAATTTGTAAAATTATCCACGATATAATATAATATTAACAATGTATTTTTTTACCTTTTATTTCTGTCTACTATATTCTTGTTTTTATTGAATATCACTGGCTTCTGTCGAATTGTCAATTTATATTAAATGTGCATTTTTCTCTCTTTTTCTCTTTCTTCTTTATTCTTGCTCTTGTGTTGTATTTATTGGTTTGAATTAAGTTACTTACTGTATTTAGTAAAGCGTCCTTGTAAATTTTATGTTATATTATTGACTAAGACCACACCGTACACGAGCCTGGCTCTTACGGTAGTGGCTAGAAACATTTTTGTTTTATAAATGTAATTTGTATTCACTAGGTAGCTAGTTAAAATAAATAAAATAAAAAAATTAATTTTGCTCCCGTCACTTCATGTGACGTGGAAATAAGTTTCTTTCGTTTCAAATCATGTTTAACTAACAGACGAAGAAGGTATGGGTTCGAAAAATATTCGAATGTATGTAGTCATACACTGTAATAAAATGTAAAGAGCAGAACTGTAAATTTGATATATTTTGCATGTTTGTTTATATATATATGCTATAAAATTACTTGTTTCAACCTACCATAATATTATCATTATGTTGTTCCAGCCAGGAACCACTTTTACAGCAGACCTTACAGTACCTCTGTGCTGGAAGCTGGAGTTTGTTGACATTGAAGTCCGGTCGCTTAGCCACGTTCAAAGACACAAGTCCCCAAGTTCCGAGCTTTGGTCATGACTAATCAGCTGGTGTTCGCTGAGATGCGACGCCGGTGACTCATATTGTCCTTGTCTTTATTTTAATACATTATCTTTGTATGTTAAATTTTTTAATCAATGAAAACACTGTCGAATTAAGACTAGGTTTTAACATGTCTGTTACTAGCATGTCCAACGTTATTTTATCGTTCTGCATCCGAGTAACGTAATTTTAAATTTGAAATGAAAATGTGACAGACTAGTACAGGAACACTTTTACAAAAGTCATTTCAAGTTGGCGATTCCAACCAACATCACATTGTGTACTATGACAAATACTTTATTCAGATATGCTGTTAAATATTCAATACAAAGAAAAGTTTGCAATGTTTTATCAGCCTCATGATAAAGGCACGTGTTTCATGTCTCGTGTATTATTTGAAGCACAGAGGGACACAAGTTCGTAACAGGTATGAATAAAAAGGAAAGTATAGATTTATTCTGGTACGTAAACTCTACAGGTAAACGCCACACATAAAATGAGTTTTGCAGGTTGGAAGAGAGAAGATAACTGCTATGTGGAGATAAAAGTTACACAGATAACATTAGAGAATTATATCTGCAGAATTCTGTGCTATAATACAAAACTAATAATTTTAGACATGTGTGTGACTTAGATATTTTCCATTTCTATTCAAATAAGCCTTTATAAGACACCACTTTTCGAAAATGAATCTATCCTAGTCTTCAGGCGAACAAAAGATTATAAATGTATCACACTTATTACTATCGGCCATATGAATTTAGTCATTTGTAAACAAACCAAAGAATATGGATACACTTCCCATTTTCTTTTAACTCGACAATGAAGATAGATCCAATCTGAATGAATGAATGAATGAATGAATGAATGAATGAATGAATGAATGAATGAATGAATGAATAAATGAAAGGTGAAATGGAAGGAGAAACTTTAAAGGTACGTGAAAACAGGTACGTGAAAACACGTCCTTGCAAGGGGGAGTTGGGGCTGTGAAAAACTGAATATGTGAGCTCCAAGCCTGTTGGCCACTTGTCTCACTCCGGATTTCGCCGCTCCAGTGAAGGAGCGCTAGAAAATTTCGAGGAGGAAAGCCGAAAGTAGACGTAACTGATTAGCTACAACATACGGGGTGGGGGGGGGAGAAGTATAGTGACCTGATCGGGAGGAGTTAGAAACGCGATGGTACCAAGTAGGCAGAGAAGTGGTAGAAGTCTAGGCACAAAAAAGTAATAGCCAATTTGGCTGTTTGAAAATTCGAACGCGTAGGAATTAATCATCTTAACGGTAATAGCCAATTGGCCCTTTGATGATTTTTCTCAGATCAGGAGACCAGCCAATTGTCTCTTTGATGATTCCATTGATATGTAGAAGGGGACGATTAGATTCTGTTAAAGCCCGAGTTCGATGTGATAATCATTAATTTTGAGCCGTCACCAATGTCTGGGGAAGTGAATGCAGGTCCGTGAGTTTTTTTTTATAATGTCAGGATAGAAAAAATTCCAAGGTAAACTTCTGCGAATTCCGCAATTCTTTTCTCTCTCTATTAGGACGGATAGTACTCGTAGTTGTAGAAATCACTGTTCTTATTCCTCTAATGTTTAATTTAGATTTATCATGATTACAAAAATAACACTACAACAAATTAACTTGCATAAATATGGTTTAATTAACTCTAAATTGGATAATAATTACCGACCAGACATACCTAAAAACAGCGCAGTTCAGTGTCCTCTCAATACGGATTACAAAACCACATAGTTCAAATAAAGCCCAGTTCAGTGTCTTTATGACTGTTTATAAACAAAAGCCAGGCTTTCCCGACCAGCATTCTCGGGAGTGTAGCTTGATTTTGGGATATCTCCATTAACAGTCTGACATTTAACACTGGGCAACGGAAACTTCCTGTCAGAAGTGGGAGAAAATAAGTTGCTTAAACTGGTCGCGTTGTTCCACATTCTATATATCAGCTTGCCGCCGAGCAGGACAGATTCTTACTAAATGTGGCAGCAGTGGAAGTGCATGACGATGTCAGCGGCCAATGACAAGACGCGCACTTTCAAATGTAGCCGAGCTGCAACGTGATTGGCTGCCGTAAATAACAGCAACACGGCTACAGTATCTCAAGTCAAATCGAGTAGGCTGACCAAGCAAAATGCCAACCAAGTGGGGGCGACGAATAAATACAAATAAATAAATAAATAAATAAATAAATAAATAAATAAATAAATAAATAAATAAATAAATAAATAAATAAATAAACAAATAAATAAATAAATAAATAAATAAATAAATAAATATATTCTCTCTGCAGTCATTCCATTCCAACGTGATGTAGCGGGGTTCATAGAAACTTATGCTTTTTCATTCTCTCTTATATAGTTTTCTGGCCAATGATAGGTCTTTCACTGCAAATCCAGCATTCTCCAATCTCTCCTATTTTCCGCCATATATTTCTTAATAGTTCATAAATACAGTATATGAGAATTTACAACATTGTAGGCTACATTGTTGTTCTGTGTAGCAGCCTCCATAGCCTGAAGGCTATAGATATTACATTATAATTCCAGCAGGGAAATAGATTTCTTAATAGCATTGGATGATAGCTGGGTTTATGAGACCTTACAGTACTATAGCCTACATCTATTACGGGCATCGTTAGAGGTGGGAGTACAGCTGGACTCGCCCAATAAGTATCCAATAGGTCTAATTAGTGCATAAAGACAACGCGAGAAAATAATTTGAATAACATTAGGCCTAATTTTTGCGCAGCCGCATTCTTAAATTAATTTTTGAAAAATAAAATAATTGCCATGTTTGAGAATTATGAGAACACGTAACATTCCGACTAAACGGAATTTAATTATACCACCAAAGTAGTTAAAAATTAAATTACTGTGATGAATCCAACTGGCTAGGTTATGTCCTACGTTTACCAAAGACAAGGTTGAAACTTTGTATCGGATGTTTTAATAGTAGATGACTTGCTATCTCCGTTTGGTACACTTTCTCCTTCATGCAGATCCAGATAAAGAAGTCCAATGGTGTTAGGTCTGGGGCCCGGGTTCGAATCTCGGTTCGGGCAAGTTACCTGGTTGATGTTTATTCCACGGTTTTCCTTCAATCCAATACGATGAAATGCTGTGTAATATTCGGTGCTAGACCCCGGGCTCATTTCACCGGCATTATCACCTCCATTTCATTCAGACGCTAAATGGCCTCAGATGTCGATACAGCGTCGTAAAAAAAGAATATATATATATATATATATATATATATATATATATATATATATATATATGTATATACATATACGCACGTATCACAAGCGCATTGAATGCAAATAAATACAAATATGAAAGTTGTAAGAAGTTTATAAGGAAAATAACCTCTTATTTCATTGAAGTGATAATGATTTTAATTCATCAAAACAGTCCAAGTTTATAATCTACATATATTAAAATGATAATATCAAATATTGTATTTTTTCATCATTTAAAAAAAAATCTTGACCACTTTGTTGCTAAGAATATAATAATGATCTTGTTATGTATAACAAACTTCCACGTCATTAACTAGTCTTCTTCAGTAAGAGTAGAATGCAAGTAAATCTTCAAACAAAGATGGATATAAAACTCTTTCTGATTCACAGCTTGAATAACGATTTTTTTTTTCAAAAACAATTTTATCTCTACTTCTAAAGAAGATGTGCCAATCTGCGTACATACTCATATAAATGACAATAAAACTGGTACTCGCAAAAAAATATATTTTAACAGTTAACTTTAAAGCCAAAAATCTGTAAGAGCTTTTAAACAAACTGTCGGCCTTAATTAAATTTATTCCATGGAAGTGTCGACCTAAGTCTTCTCGTCCCGTCTCCCCTGTTGAAATTGGGAGCCGACCTACGAAGTATTGAACTTGATACCAATATCCCTCTTAGGATGCATATTAATAACGCGAAATTCAGGTAATCTTCACCTCTCATTCTGTCCTCAATAATAAATGGACCAATTACTGTATCACCCAGAATGCCTGCCCAAACATTTACACAGAACCTCCAGGGAAGAGCTCGTTGCAAAGATTGACATGGCTGCAATGAAGATACACCAGCACGGATTGGATAATGTTCAACGAGAGGTTAGACGACGTGCTGTCGTGCGAGAAGGGGACATTTTGAGCATTTCCTCTAGACAACTGACAATTGGCCTACCTTCTCTCAAGCAGACAGATTCATTATGTGTGGAATCAAATGGAGATAGATACGGTACGTGATATTCGTGTAACTCGGAAACGGGGATGAATATTTAATAAGCGTATTAGCATTTCTTGTTGCAAATAAGGTCCTGAATCACCTCCTTAAGAATTGACCTAACCTTTTGATACACCCTGTAGATCGTCGGAAAATATAGCTCTTTTTAAGAGTTCCCTTATCCCTGCTGACCGATTTTTCGTTCTATTCTTGCATATAATGTTCTTTCACTACACTTTTGATATAGGATACAGGACGTAAAGTACATGATAGAGGAATGTCAGAATGTTAGGCTGAAGTTGGTAACATTTTATTTTTTTATTTCTCGTATCCTATATAATTATTGAATCGATCTATGAGTGCGTTGACGGATGAACAGGTGAAGGTATGTGGCAGGAGGGATTGATGGATGGATGGATGGATGGATGGATGGATGGATGCTTGGATCGATGGACTGGTAATTATAACGGCAGACGAATGGATGGAGTCATGTATGGGTGCATAAATGGAAAGAGGAATGGACGGTGGATAGATCGATGGACGAGTAGATGAACAGAACGGGGGATAAATGGATTGAAGGGTGTGTATGTCGATTTACGTCTAGATAATGGTGATTCAAATCAGTAGTTCTGAACTTCATAAATGCCGAAAAGTGTAGAATTTTGTTGAAAAATATGAAGGAATTCAAAATAAAGTCATCGACTATTAAAACATCTCGATAAAAAGTTTGAACCTTGACTTTGATAAACGTAGCACATAACCTAGCCAGTTGGATTCAGCACAGTAATTTAATCTTTAACTACTTCGGTGGTATAATTAAATTCCGTTTCTCGTTATTAATATGCAGCCTTGGTATCAAGTTCAATACTTAGTAGGTCGGCTCCCAATTTCAGCAGGGGAGACAGGACGAGATGACTTCGGTCGACACTTCCATGGAGCTGAGTTCGGTCAGAGTCGCGACTTTGGAAATCAACGTCGATCAGTAACCACTGGAGCGAGTGGAAATGGGTCACTTAATTTTTCCAGTGAGTACACTTGGCTCGGAGACCGTTCACACGCTTTCGATATCTCAAGTGTTTATATGTAATACGATACGACGCCAACGCGTTCGCGGCAACCTTGTCAAATAAAAATTGCTCTAAAAACAGTTTTAGTGACGACATATTTCGTTCTTCGCTGCCGTCCAAGTGGTTGCATTCTACGAGGGGGAGTCAAAAAGTAACCTTAATTGTTTTATTAATTGAATATGTACAATAAGACTACAAACATTTCATCACTTTTCAACATAGTATAACAGGAACACTTGCATTGAACGTAGTTGGGACTATGTTGAAAAGTGATGAACTGTTTGTAGTCTTATTGTACATATTCAATTAATAAAACAATTATTAAGGTTACTCTTTTACTCTCCCTCGTACTTACAAACCCAGTTGCTTCCAGTTCGAGTCCCATCATTGGTAGAGCGTATTCTCTTTCTTGTGATTGGCAATGTTATCTTGAGTACTTGCCTCGAATCCTGCTGATTACACAGCTAGGGAATCAGATTTCTATTATCAGTCCACAATTCTCGCAATAGTTGGGAGAAACAGTTCAATTTGAACATTTCTTGTGTTTACGAGGATTATATTTATTATTATTATAAGATCCCATGTTCTTACGTAATTACCAATGCCTGGGTTTTGATTAGTTAAATATTTTCTGAAATTTTAATATAAAATGTCTTTCAAATACCTATAGGTTACAAAGAAGGAAGTAAATTTTACACAACAGCCAGCATACCTTCATATCAATCGATCCCATTGTGCCCTTAGTAGCATTTTTCAATATGAATTATCGTTTTATTTAGCACTCGCGACTTGCACAGACGCAGTAGTGGATATATTATACATTTTTCTACCCGTGCGTACAAGGACTAGAGCAGGTTTGAATAACTTAATGGATCTCAGGGGCCAAATTTAATTTAGGCAACTTCGTCAGAGGCCACATTATGCTTTGGTATTTTTTATTTTTATCCTTGCTGATAGAAAATTATAAGTTATAATACAATAGACTTTAATAATCAAAGATCAGATGCCTAGAAAAAGGTTATTACTCATCACAAAAATGTAATAGAAAAAAATTCTTCCTCTTTGAACAGAAATGGTCACAAAAATCTTTTGGAACATAGTTTTTATGGTCCTTCCTTAAATAAATGAACAATTAAACTTCGGACCCTTATTGCAAATAGTTTTCTACAATAATAAGTCATAACAGGCATTAGTATTCTTTTGTTTTTAGCACGCCAACTATTTGTAGAATTTAACTTGTGTATTCACCTGGGGAACAAAACACCAGTTTCACAAAAAATGACAATCCCCTTTACCGGAACACCATCGAATTAATTTTTTTATACCAAGGTTTGACGTTTGTTGCATAACAGTAAATTCAAGTTTTTGCTGTCAATAATAATAATAATAATAATAATAATAATAATAATAATAATAATAATAATAATAATAATAATAATAATAACACTAATATTAATATTTCATAATAATAATGTAGTAGTTACCTTACACTCGGTCCTTACTAGCTCCTTTTGTTTTGTTTTTTTTTTTTTAATAACTCGCTATTTGTCCTTAGCTTGTTATAGAGGACCTTCATCACCTTCTTTCCTCTCCCGTTTCTATTGTTTCCCCGTTCACTTTGCTACTGCCTTGGACAGGAGAAACTGAATGGTATGGTGAATGGAAGAAACGTCGGGCCAGAAGAAGAAGTGAGATGATAGACAAAATTAAGATACGTCTATCGTATGCGGAGATTAAGAGGAAGGCGGAAAATAGGAAAGATTGGAGAATTCTGGGATTGCAGTGAAATACGGTACCTGCCCTTCAGAAGAACACCATGATTGAATGACTGTCTTGGGTCTAGGTTGGCAAACTATGCGGTACTCTCGTAAAACTGGCTTCATAATTTCTACAAGTCACTTTGTCTCCTCACCTAGGTTTTGATGTTTTTATGATGCAGAGGGATTTTGTCAAAACAGTTTTCAGATCCTATCGATAATAATTCCTAAATTCTAAAGCGGATGTGTTCTCACATGATTCGCAGACTGTATTTTATTTCACTGGACATTCTTGAATCTTTTCATCTTTTGTATGTATGTATATATTTATTAACACTACAATTGGTTATACGCCTGGTGGCAGTGACATATAATATACAATAATACGATTAGAATAATTATATTAATAAGATTTACAATAATTACAGCAATAAAACATAAAATAAACGTAAATTTACTTCTAACTATAATAAATTAGATGCAATAAACCTAGGATTATAAATAAAAACTATGCTATAATAACGCCTACAATAAGCAAAAGTTAACCTAACTTATAAGTACTTCTATTAAACCCACCTATTATCAACTTAAGTAATTACATATACCTTAATTAATTACATATCATCTTAATTAATTACATATCACCTTAATTTATTTACATATCAATTTAATTACATATCTTAATTAATTACATGACAACTTAGATAATTACACTGCACCTACAATTACATTTTCAGTCTAATCTGCTCAACCTTCCCTTAAATGTATTGATTTTGAGAGGACCACCCTGAAAGATCGCCGCAGGTAAGCTGTTCCATTCTACTATTGTGCGGTTAACAAAGGAAAATTTTGCCACGTCCATTCTTTGTTTTCTGCATTTAAACTTCCTAATATGATCAGCCCTGCCTAGGTATGATGGTGTCATTAATCTAGCATTGATGTCGGTCCATGCTTTGTGTCCCATTTGTGCCTTAAGCAATGCGATCAATATGGTTTTTCGTCGCCTTGATTTGAGAGATTCTCACCCTGTCTTTTACTATCTCTTCACCATGTCCCTTTCCCATTTTGACATATTTTGCGTTGGACCTTTTCTAATGAATCGATTTGGTTTTGACTGTACGGATCTCAACCTACTGCTCCATATTCCATAATTGGGCGAACAAGGGTTTTGTACGCTAATTCTTTTGACCTTCGGTTAGATTTCTTCACAATACGCATAGAGAATGTAGTGCTTGACAGGCTTTCCTTGTGATATTAGTGACTTGTTCCTCCCAATCCGTTTGTTACTTAAATATATACCTAGGTATTTACAAGTGTTCACTTGTGGCACTGATGTACAATTCAGCTGATATCTGAGACAAATTTCTTTATGCGTTCTACAGAAGGATATTGACTTACTTTTACTCACATTGATTTTCATTTTATTTTCTGTCTTTCAGGTTTCAATAACGTTAAGATCGTTTTGCAAGGAGGCGATATCGGCATCATCATTAATTTGTCTATATATTATACAGTCGTCTGCGAATAACCTTATCTGTGACGTATTTCTATTAATATCGTTTATATATAAGAAACAATAGAGGTGCAAGAACCGCCCCTTGAGGTACAACTGATGTTACATTTCCTAGTTCCGATAATTATTTTCCTAGTCTGACCTTTTAGGTCCTGTTCTCTAAGAATTCATACATCCATCTTACAACTCGATTATCTATTGGAAGCCTGCTTAATTTCTCTAAGTTTATTTAAGTCCTGAGAGGAAATATTTTCCCTCATTTTGTTGTTTATTTATGTCTGTATAAGATTTTCTGATATTTGTTATTATTTGTGTTTCCAATTGTGTTCAATTATCCTACTGCTTAAAATCTCTGTCCCTTAAAATCATGTTAACTATTTTGCTGGCATTGTATCAATTTAACTACTTGTTTTAATTCTTTAAGATGTTTATAGTACCACTTAGTTGTTTTAATTGGAAGAATTGATGAAGTACTCCTCCTCGTTAAAGGAGTGAACAAAGTAAGCGATAATAATTGAATATAAGAAGCATAAAAAGAGTGATTTTATTTCTTATTTAAGTCCTGAGAGGAAGTTTTTTCCCTTATTTTGTTGTTTATGCCAGGTTCTCGAACTGTGCGCCGCCAAGCTTTGTCTGGGGCGTCGTGACTATAAGGAGAAACTAATATTTATAATGTAGCCTATAGTGAAATGTGAGATGTAAATTTTTATAACATGTACATATTACTTTTATAGTAATTTTGTTTCATTTTAGATTTAAAGAATACAAATTAGGACCACCAAATCGAATTTTAGGTACGGGGGTGTCTACAGAAATTGTGACTTGTGAAGAGCAGCGTGCTCAAGGAGTCTGATAACTCCTAGTTTATACAATACTTTCTTATTACTGCATTTCAAATTTCAAGGTTTTTGAAATGACCAATGTCTCATGACGAAATTAAAATTTGTTACAACTTCATATGTATGAGAAATCATTGCGAGAGCTGAAAAATAATAATTAATTCGCTTAAATGTGACTTTGTATTTGATCAAATATATTTACTTTACTCGTTTGTGGTTAAATATATTAATAACTGCAATATTTTTACATGATAAAGTAATGCTCCATAGTTTCTAAGCTATGAATCCAGGTTTGGTAAACTGAGTCCCATTTACATATTTCGCGATAAATTGAGTCACCCTCCATTTAGGTAACGGGTAAGTTGAGACCCGTCTTAATTCTGTTGACGGGTAAATTCAAATTGAGTCCCGGGACTGCGCAACCATTTTGCAGGTTGGTGTAGTTAAACATTTTGTCTTGATGGGTTTCATAGTCATTTGTATAAAAAATTGGTTAAAATGTTGTTTGTCATGTTTCATCATACAGGCTTAAATGAAACAGTTTGCACAAAATTTCATCACATAGGTAAAAATTAAAATGAAACAGTTTTCACAAAATCAAATCCTGATATGTCCTGGTTACTCAGTTTAATCATGTTTCCTCAAAATGCTTCTTTTTCCATTATTTTATTTTTCTTTCTTCCTATGCTTCGTAAATTGACATACACATCTGACTGAATGTCTTTCAGAACGTCAACAAAGTTGTATATGTTTGGGTGCGGAGTGTAAAACAAGCCTTTCAGTTTGGCATGGAAAGATTCACAGCTGTTTGTTGTTCGGTTTGTGGTAGCTATGAAACCAGCCCAAATAGCAGAGGGAAACACTGAATCTGCCGCAATGTATGTTTCCAGGACGTAGGTAGTCAGTGAACTGTTGTACGTTTGTGTCTTCTGATTGTACAGTCACAAAATCTTTCTCGAAGCAGTCGTCAACGTCATCTGGGCTTAAAAAGGGAAGACCGAAGGAGTGTTTAAAAAATTCACCTTTCCGTGAATTTGATTTGTATTTCTTTGATAGACTAAGAGCTTGTATTTTGCGCCACCAATTTCGCCATAGATGGAAATGACACCCTTTTACTGCAACTTAAGGCCGAACAACCAAACAAGTCTTGCGGCCGTGTATATAGCTGCTTCAAAGTCTATAAAAATCACTTTCGATGCAAATATTAAACTAAATGTCGTAAAATGGGTTGCAATATGACGCAACATTTTTATATGGATTTCTTTTGCCTTATTTGGCAACAGAAAGAATGCAAGTGTCACGTAAACGTCATTCACTAGTGCATGGACAGTAAACAGCTGTGTATAAAACTTAGAGCAGCTCTTGAATGTGCCATCAACGTAAACTGTGTGCCCTATACACAGAACGGTTAAGCTTGTTGTAGTTGAAAAACCAATTATACAGTTTTCTCGATCATTTATCATTAGGAAAGGCTCACCGTTTTTGGTAACTATTCCCATTTGTTGCAGTATGTCATGTGTTTCTGTAGCGCTTTCGAGGAGACGAGTATTCCTTTTAATGAGGGCCGTATCTGCCAGCGATAATGTTTCTATGTTGCCTTGTTTCAATTCGACGTGTAAAAGTTTTGATGGTTTACTACACACGTCTGTTGTTGCTTTTCTCTTTAACTTACTGCTAAGTTTATGCGTGTTTATTTTCTGTAAATCTGGTCTATCATGGTTGTGAATTTGAAAACTTTCAACTACAGAATTAGTTTTACATTATTTTATGTAACACTTACATGAATTCAAGCAGCATTTTACATTCTTTCTGCCATAGTAGACTGCCTAAATGACAAGAAATACTATATAATTGAAAATATTAAAATATCAATGGAAACAAAAATAATGACCTTCAAATATAAAATAAGTGAGATCAAAGATTGCAGTAGATAACTACGTGCTAGAATACACCTCACATTTAGGTTTTTGGTCTATAATATATATTTCAACTATAATAATGTTGTAGAAGATAAGATAAATTTCAGGCAGTAGGTGGTACTTTCTAGAGAACATAAGAAATAAAATTAGGAAATATACAATAATGAAGTTATATGAAATTATGGAGATATCCAAATGATGTTTGAGAGCGGAAACTGAGTACTAACATAAAAAGAAACAAAATACAAATGGAATTTTTATGAAGTGTGAAAGGCTAAACAAGATTGGATACGACAAAGAACGAAGTTACAAGAACAGAACTAGATATAGAAGCATTAAATAATAACATAACTGAATACCGACAAAATTGGATTTATTATCTGTCCAGAATAGAAAATCATAAATTATCCAAAGGCAGCACTCAAATACAGACCGAATGCAAAAGGGGTTAGACCGTTAGAGGACGATCCAGGAAACGCTGAAGGTATTTGAGAACCCGAAACAAGTGAAATAATAATAATAATAATAATAATAATAATAATAATAATAATCGTTTTTATTGCCACAAAAATACAATGCAAACAAATTGAAAATTTACAAAATTCTAGCACTCCCCTGAAAGAGAATGTTCTCGTGCTCATGGGAGGATTCGATACATAATAAATTTACATGCATAAATGCCAATAAAGTAACATCTAAAAATTAATAATTATTCAAAACAAATTGCTTACATACATTCTTAAATTTCAAACTGTTGAAGGAAAATAATGTGGGTAATTACCTTATTAATTTGTTATAAATTCTAGGGCCGATATTAGTACATTTGGGTTCAAACTAACGTATTATATCCATGTCTTTGGTTTTGTGTTTGTGAGTATATGATCGGAAATATGTGTAGCTTTTGCGTATAAATTTAATAATGCATTGATATAAATTTGATGTAGCCTATTTTCAAGACTTTAAATTCTAAAAACATCAATATTTTTTCGGTCGGATGATCTATAGGTTTTCTTTGACACTTTTTAATTATTCCTCTCAGTAATAAATATAGTGGATTAAGGTTAGGCTTATAAATACTACCCCCACCTAATATTCCTAATTGGGTTATAGACTGAAATAAGGCAAAGTAAACTGTGCGTAGTACATCCATTGGTAAGTCATTTCATAATTGAACAAAGTAATATATAATTCTACGTAATTTGTTACAAAGGTACTTGATTTGTTTATCCTATTTCAGATGTTTATCAATAATGATTCCTAAATATTTAACCTCAGAAGATTCACTGTGAAGAAATGTGCCGGCAATTTGAATTTGAAGAGAAGCTTAATAAGTCTATAGTTATGTTTTGTGCTCCAATACGCAAAGAATTTCGGTCATAAAATCCTTTAAGTAAATATTTTCTCACATAATTAGTGTTTCTTAAAATAATTAGTAAATGTAGTGAAATGCCAGAAGTAATTCTAAATCCATTGAATTTCAGAACTAGCACATCAAATGATAAATAGTGATATATACATTGTATTTATATTTATATTTTAATTTGAAAAACTAACCTGTTTATTAATTTAGTGTATGTAGCTTTCACTTTGTGTGAAATACGAATTTCACTTTGTGGCGTTTGTAACCACACACACAATACATTTGATATGATACAGTAATACGCATTCGGAATGTGTTGGTTATGAGGTTGGCATAATAACATAGGATTAGCATTATCTCTAAAATTCAATAATATTAATAATCATAAATTCAGATCACGCACATATTTCTGCGTCAAAACTCTTCCTCCTTCTATAGGATTACCCGCAAATTAAAACACATTTAAAACAACTCGTTCAAATGAAGTGTACATAAAAATATAAGCGTTATTTCATTCATAAAATAACGACTTTCATTTATTCACATTCACATTACAAACCGTGCAGAGTTCATAAACACAATTTAATCCGTAAAATAACGATTTTCATTTAGGGGAGAGATGGGTAGTATCGGACATCGGGTAATAACGGACAGTACGTTTCTTTCATCTACCACTTGATGGTAGTACCTGAATGACATGGTTACGTTTCTGTATGCGACAACATAGAAACGTAACCATGTCATTCAGGTACTATCATCTGGTGGTAGATGAAAGAAACTCACTGTCCGATATTACCCGAAGTCCGATACTACCCAACTCTCCCCTACAATATAGTAATTAATAGCCTCTATTCGAAGTTCTGTACATAATTCAGAAGAAAATTAACACTCCAACCGCATAGTGTTCTAAATTTTCTCAGGACATACCAGCAGTCATAAAAAGTCTAAATTAATATCGTCTGGCTTAATATTTTTTACAGTTTGTTCGAGTATTTATATTCCATTATTTAATAGCATTTACGAGCAAATTTCATTTCATATTTGCTACATGTCCGGTCGCTATTCACAAGTGATAATGAAATTTGTTGAAAGTTGGCATAGTATCGATGGTAACGAGGGAATGCCTGCTTCAGCATCTGATTTGTTGGAATTTATTATATACTGTGTATACAGAATGATAATTTCAGGAGGTTATTCTTTGAGATACCTCAAACAAAAGGTTTAATACAATTTTTTTTCGATTTTGCTTTCTTTCCGAGATAGAAATGAATTTATAAAACACATTCATGGCATGTTTTATGAAAGCCATTGCTTTAATTCCCAAATCAAATTTAGAGAGCAGTGTATTATGATACTAAATGATTGAGGGAAAAATTCCCTCATCAGTTTTATCCTTTAAATGTGCACAACATTGATCCAATCAAATGTAACTTTTTATGCTCGAAAAGAATTTCAAAATGTGATATTAGTTTGGATCAAATTTCTGCACATTTAAAGGACAAAACTAAAATCCTTTCAATCATTTATAACCATAATACACTGCTTTCTTAAATTGACCGAGCATATTGGAAATTAAATCAACGTCTTTCCCAAAAATATAAAATGTTTCATATAAAACAATTTTTATCTCGAAAAGGAAGCAAAAACGAGGAAAATTGTATTCAACTGTTTGTTTGAAATATCTGAAAGAATGACTCCCTGAAATCAATGATATTACTTACGGTTTCTCTCTCTCTCTCTCTTTCTGTGTGTGTGTATATTTTTTTCTAGTAAATCCCAATATATATTTTTTTTTTCTGGTAAATCCCAAATATATTTTACAGTTATGTTACGGACGGTACGATTCACGTGAAACTTGGGGAAATCTTTATGTGATATAAACTACACAAACATTTGCAAGTGTTATTTAAATAAAATCTCTGGTTTAACAGGAAATGGCACTAACCTTCTTATTTCATGTTGAAAACTCTACCAGGATCCAGTTATACCCTATATACATATATGTATATATAATAACCCGCGCTTTAGAAAACCGTTCTATAGACCATTTTGAGCATAAAATGCCGTGTGAACATGGTTCCGATTATCACTAATTTGGAAGTCATTCGTAAAAATCCAAACATCATATTGTGAATCATACTTTGGAATTGCTTCCATCGTTATACAAACATTGGAAAGTAAACTTAACGGTGCGCCGTAACTTGAAGCACGGAGGAGGAGAGGGGAAGATAGTTCTGCCCATATTGTGCACGCTGCTGCGCTCATCAGGGACAGCCGTGCCGAGGTACGGAACGCTACACGCGCCATTCACATCCGTGCGGCCAAGTGCATTGAAGTGGAAGGAGTATTTTTTAAAATCTGCTTCCAAACTGAGATGTTAATTTTATTATTAATACAGTATTTTTTAATTAATATTTCTGTGTATTTTAAATGAATAATTCTTTGGTCTCCCCAAAACCACTGCTACTTTCGTAGAATTCAATCGGCTGTAACTCCTTAACAATTGATAATCGGATCTTCTTCATATTACATTTTATCCTCAAAATGACCTATAGAACAGATTCCTGAAGCGCGGGTCGTTAGTCGTTAATCACCTTGTGCGCGCGCACGCACACGCACACACACAAGGGTTATCGTGCAAGTACATTTTTTTAACGATAAATCCCACTCTCTAGAGGGTTTCGAAGTTCATGATACATTAGGTTCTATTCATTCTAATTTTACAGGGACGTTTTATTTTAATACTGGAGTGCTTGTGTGGCAATGGAATGTTACATGAGGACTGGCAATCGAATATATTTGTGACATTTGTTTTCGTTTTGCTTTTAACGGTTCATCGCTGGAATTGTAAGCATCTGAAGTGCCTCTCACTTCTGCACTTGATTCGTCACCTGCCTAGCATTCGTATCAGGCCTACCTTCAGGCCTCGACCACCGAACTACATTTAAAGGTCACAGTAGGGTCGATTTTGACGCCATTTAGCAACAATGCATATAGGTACCTCTAACAATATTTTCTTTACAATGCGTACCAGGAAGGACATAAAATATTTCCTGTCCTTCCCAGACCACTAGTAAAATATGTATTTCCTCTCGTAATGCCGGGGTGATTTCTCTTCATGTAATCGCCGCACGTTAAAACTAGCTCATCTTTTTGTTTAAATACATTTTATTGCACTCATCTGTGAAAGTAATTAATAATTAATGAAATCTGAAGGTAAAAGTTCCTATAAATTTTCCCATAAAAACACTTCAACTCACCAATATCTCAAGTAGGAAGTTATTATATTGTGATATTACTCATAGCCGTGTAATTTTATTACCGCTAACACGACCATTATTGCTCTCGTGTTGTGAGAAGATTTCATTCTGAGAAATTGTAACGCAATCAAACGGAAAGACGAACTAACAACAGCTCAAAAGAGAGGCTCGTGAAACTCCAACCAGCCACGTGATGTGATTTCCAGAAGGATTTCGCCCTGGTCTTTGGAAGTCATGGAAGACTTTTCTTGTAATGATACAATCCCATCCAAGTCAACAGTAATGACCTCCGACACGCTCTGTTTACTGGTCACTGATGTATCGATTCCTTCACCATTGCCGAGAAGACTTTGAAGTACTCGAGTAATTAAGATTATTGAAAGTCTTTACGCCCCCGCCATTTCTATTTCAATTCCAATACAACGTGTCTCTCTTACTTTGACTAATCAACCATTATTTTAATGATGAATGCTTTTCTACTTTTTTTTAGGTCTGAGTTTGTGATTTATAGTTTATTTTTATCAGATCACAATATACAGAATGAAAGTGATAGGCTATAATAATGCAGATTGAAGTGGGCAATAGAATTCATTAAAATATATTTAAGTGCACGGTTAATTAAAAAAATTAGGCTGAAAGCCTGTGTAGTTTGGCAACAACGCATCTTGGCTACGAATATACGCAAGCACTTGGTCTGAATAGCAGCATTCCGTCTCTTGTCACTGCAGTAAGGTTGCCAGACTTCCCAGTGGCAGGAAATAACGATATTTGTTATTCCTTGTATTTAATTTGCAAGAAAATTGTCCTTTTTTTAACTGCAAAAGGATAAATCAATCCTTATGAGTAGAGGGTGGAACCGGGATACTTTAGCAATCAATGTACGCAAGCATCGACTATAGCTTTTACACACTCGGTGCTGGACACATACTGCGGACCCAAACAAAGGTAGTACAGTCTGGTTATGATTGAAAATAAAGTACATGAATACATACCTTATACATGCAAGGTTCCGTCTTTTTCGGTTTCGTTTCCGGCATACGTCCGAAGATTTGCGAACTGAAACGTCCTGCGGCGATCACTCAAACAATGTTTATATTTTGAGAACGACCGTTCAAAATCACAGGATGTCAAGGAATAACACGACTGGTGTTTCGACATTGCACTTGTACACGTTACCAAATACAGTAGAGCGTCTCATTTAGGCACAGTAAAAACGTAAAGGAAGTGCAGGGAACGTGTGGGAGAGGACGAGTCGTACGATAAACACGAGGGATGCACAAGGTTTTAGTTACAACATTTATGGCGGAGCATTAATTGAAATTATATTTTCCAAACACAAAAAACAAAAGCACACAAATTACATAACTTTATCAAACACATTTTAACATACAATCAATTGTAGGCCTAATGTTGAAATATTTCAATATAGGCCTAACGAATCAAATTTTGCTACTTACATGATGTTGTTTTCAAGCTGCATTTTTTACGGTCATAAATTTCATTCTCTGTATGACTAACATATCATAGTCTTCTATGGCCGAATTAACAAAACTACAGTATATTGGTCTGAAGTGACAACACTATTTCCTAAACATAATAATTATCCCTTCTCAAAGTTCAATTTATTCAGGTACAGTACAGAAGACGGTGATATTATGTTAGTCATACAGAGAATGAAATTCATGACCGTAAAAATGCTGCTTGAAAACATCATAATATAGAGTAAGTAGCAAAATTTGATTTGTTATATTGAATTATTTCAACATTACAATTCCTTGTTTGTTAAAATGTGTATATGATAATATTATGCAATTTGTGTTCTTTTATTTGTGTGTGTTTTTGGAAAATGTAATGCCAATTAATGTTAATTTAATATAATTAATTGTAACTAAAATCTTATGCATCCCTCGTGTTTATCGTACGGCTTAACCTCCCCCACACGTTACCTACACTTTGTTTACATTTTCACTGTGGCTAAACGAGACGCTCTATTGTACATGTAAACACTGTGACAAACAACCTCGATACTAACGTCAGACAGCTGTTCACTATGACTGCGCACAGTACTCTGCTGGCTTAGCTTCGGTTCCTACAGCACGCAACGGGACGGCTGACACGTCGTTTTGCGTTCTTAACAGAATGTACTGTACCTACGAGAGTAACGTCACATGTCTAAGCTCCGTTGTGCATCAACCTATTGCCGCCGTAAAGGTATCCCAAGCCCGCCGTCTACTTATGAGTTTCTCTATTGACATGAGTAAAATCGCAATCATACGGATGGTACTCATCGAGTAAAACAGTGCTAATATTTAGTGGAAAATTATTTTCTTCCTATAAAAGTGTTCATTTGGGACTATTATGGTGTTAGAATTTTTTGTTGTATTCTAAGAAACTGTTGCTGTTTAACTGTTCGAAGACAGGTTTCAACCTCACAAGTGACACCAATAAGGCATCACCCATGAGGTAACTATGCCGGAGATAATGGGTTAGGGTGGCCAGTTTCTTTCCCCTCCATTGCATACATCGTTGACTACTAACATATTACACTAAACAGAATCCAAGGAATAAGCTGTTCAAATCTTCACAGTTACATTATTCCCATTCTGTACAATTTTGGAACTTGTTCACGTTTATGTAGTTTTCGAGCCACTAATCCTTTATCATATAACGCAGAATTACTGCACGGAAATATCATATGTACTTCGGTACATTACAATAATAGGTATGATATGTGTAAATAATTAGTGATTTAAGACGACGCTCATTCCGTCGGATCCCGGCCACTTAGTCACTCATAATGAGTGCACCTCTGCACATAATGTGTTGGACATTGTGCCACTGTCACACATATGTGACACAGTGCATGAGGGTTGGCCACTAAAGGGAAACTAAGAGGTGGAACTTAAACTGATAGGATTCAATCCGGCATCGGAACTGGAATCCAGTGTGGCTTAGTGGGTAAAGTGTCAGCATGTAGAGCTGAAAATCCGATTCGAGTCGCGGTGCCGGAGAGAATTTTTCTCCGCTCCACCCATCCTTTATCATATTATTTAATATTTGTTATTACATCTTTCTTATTTATTGATTTATTCTTGTTATAGGCATTGGTGCGGCTCTGAACATGTACTGTACACCAGGTGTGTGGTGGGGGTCTGACAATGAGGGACCTCTTTGATTTTTAATATATTTATATATAGTATTAGAAATTAGATATAACAAGTAGCATCCCTTGGGAGCAAGGACTTCTTTACGACAACAGAAATGTCAGCTACTCAGTGGCGGAGCTTAATTTGGTTGCGCCCCCTTCCCTACGCTGTTGAAAATAGTGCGCCCTCTTTATCCCATCTCTCCACTTATACTTCGTGCCATAATGTCTTACAGGAGAAGTGAACATTGTCGGCTGAGGAGGGGAGAAATATAATTGCTATTGAACTAATGGCAGAGGTCTCATTCCACGCTTGTCTTGAAGTTCGACGGGAGTAGAACGCTTCAGACCGCCCAACTTCAAGTCAAGCTTGGAATGAGACTCTGCCATTGGTAGAATAGCAATTATACTTCTCTCCTTCTCTGCCGGCAACGTTTATATCTCCTGTCAGAAATTATGGAACGAAGTATAATTCCTACGTTTCCAAGCTACGTCATTGCTAAGAACTTCCACTTTGTTCAAATTTAGTGGGTTTATTATATATTTTATGAATAAATATTGTTTTAATATAAAATATATAATACTTTAATAATTTATTTCTCTAATATGTATATTTAGCAGACAACAGCTTGAAGAGAAAAACCAGAAAATATAAAATTGGAATAAATGCTGGAATAAGTAAAATGCACTAGTCCCATAATGCTATATAATTGGACAGTCGGTATATTTATATACCATCTACAAAATAATACAAACAACTGTTTACAAAATATAAAGAAATGAGATTTTGGGTATTTGAAATTTAATAATTAACATTTATTTTTCAAAATTGTAACACAGTGATTTTAATGACTCCTTAAAACATTTTTTCCTTTGATTCAAATTATCTATAGTAATGTCACAAGAGGTTTGAGATTTGGCAATAAATCCACGAACGAAGCGAGTGGATTTATTTGGGAAATCTCAGACCTCGAGTGACATTTATTAGGACTATTTCGTGAATAAAATAAAAATATAAATAACATCCCTAAAATTTGCTCACAAAATATTAATAATTGTATATTTATGAATACTTAACCTATTCAGACGTTGTGAAGTCGAAAGAGATGAATAACGATTACTGCAATAAAGAAATTGAATGTTATTCAGTAATGCCAATTGGAAAAAGCGAAATACAGGTTTAACAATGTTAATTACATGTACTGCGCTTTTCTCTTGTTATTATAACAAAAATACGTTATCATTATCTGCTGAAATCATAACTTAATTTGAACATTTTGTAGTATAATTACAAATAACCTAATTAATACATTAATTAACTGAACACCTGTTATGAAGGTGTGTCATTTTCTTTAGATACAATGGACTTGAAATTATAAGATGAAGATGTAGATGTGGAAGTAGGATTTTGCACTTTATTTAGTACAATAGATTCATGCTCATCGATTTGCGTGAAAATAGTTGGCGGCACTGACTAAACAAAAGAAAGACCATGCGATAAATTGATAGTGATAAATCGAGCTGCAGAAATGATCGCGATGTATGACTGTGATTGGTTGGAATTCAAAATTTCATTATATTTTATTGGCCGAAAATGGATGACGTCATAAAAACGAAATAGTCTCTCTAATTCTCTTCTTCTAAATATTGCGGCCTTACTGAAACAAGAGATTTTGATTAATTCGATTTAGACCTCTTTTAGTGATTGATTAAATATATTTCGTTTACTTATTTATAATTGATCTATATTTACAGCTGGATTAGTAGCTAATTTAGAATATGAATTTATAAATATTATTGCTTTAACATTACACCCACAAATCCCTCCGAACCTCCTACGTCTACTACCACAATCGCTGGGGATAAGGGTCCATATCTTCGCCTCTGTAGGTAGTCCGGGAGAGTTCAACACAATCTAGATATTTTCCATTTTTAATGTCTTTCCCATCCTGTTCTCTGTTTGGTCTTCGCTGTTCATCAGCTTCGAATATCTTCTTTAGGCCGTCTGCCCATTAGGTCACCTGTCTTCACATCACATTTCGGCCGATAGTCTCCTGTCATCTATCTCAATTCCGTCTATACCTTAAATCTTTCATAATATTTCTCCTGTCAATCGGTGCACCCATCTGTTATTGTCCCGTCGACGGCATGTCCTCCCATCTCCATTTGAGACTTCTAGCGGCAATCGCTACATCTTGAATTCTCGTTTCGGCCTTAACGATCTCGTTTTGTGGACGGTCTTTAATACTGATGTCCAGAATCTTCCTCTTCATCTTCCTCTTGACAGGTTGATATCGCATACGTGTCCTCTCTTGTCAGTCGCCTAGTCTGTGAACCGACAGTAACGGCTAGCAGTATGCACATGCTCATGTTCTTGACTGTTTTCTTGAAGTTTATGTGGAGAGTTTTGTCTACGATAGTGATTTACAGACTCCAGAATTTTCGCCATGCTATTCGTATTTTCTTTCGAGTTATGTTATTGAAAGATAAAGCATCATAGAAAGCTACTTACCGACTCCATCATCAGAAAAAGCCAAAGAAAGAGCAACCTACGTACCTCTTGTATTCGTCAGCAAGAGCTGTTCTCTAATCCAGGAGAGATATCCGACGTTTCGAAGCTTCTTATCGTCACCATCATCACGGAAATAAATAAAAGGGGGACTTGTCGTTGGATCCGAAAGATATTTCTACGCCTATGATGTAATGTGAAAGCAAAGCTGAAAACATCTCGCAGATTTTAACTCTTCGTGAGAGTCTTAGAAAGAACTGTAACAGTAACAAATAAAATAATAATATATTCTGCAGTGATATTTATGTCTTCGTACAGTTGGCTAAACAAAAATCTATGCATCCTGATTACACAACTTTTAACGCTATATCACTTCGGAATATGTATTATATATATTTCGCGTGTTAAATATTACAGTACCTGGTTAACTAGTTTCAGCCTGTTACGGGCCACCTTCAGAACTGGTTGGTGCTGATCTCGGCGCAACATAATAACAAAGACAAAACATAATCACAAAAAAAACATAATACAACACATACACAAGAACACAAAAAATACATCATACTAATATAGGAAAACAAAAACACACGAGATTGTAACCTCATTCAAGAAATTAAATTACAACATCGCATACAGAATTAATAATACTGTACCAAAGCCTCTCAACACAAACAAACAAATACAACCACACAGGCGTATATAAATTCAAATGCAACACCTGCAACAACTTCTATATAGGACAGACAGGCAGATCATTTCAAACACGTTACAAAGAACATACAACAGCCATAACAAAATTACGAAAGACTTCCACATATGCAGAACATATCACAAATGTTAACCACACCTACAGAGACATAAACACAGACATGGAAATTCTACATATTCAACCAAAAAGCCAGAAATTAAACACACTAGAACAATACGAAATATATAGGCACACAAAAACACAGCCAAATGAAATTCTCAACACACAACTCAATTTCAGAACACACACACTCTTTGACTCCATATTACACTACAAAAACACACCCCCACAGGAAAGCAAACAAAAGGCGCCAAGACCAGAACAAACCAGTTCTGAAGATGTCCCATAATAGGTTGAAACTCGTTAACCAGGTACTGCAATATTTAACACGCGAAAGATATATAGGAATACATATTCCGAAAAACATTCTATGAATGCATATTATGTTAAATTTGCAACACTGTCTTTGGCTTGTTTATAACATATTCTTCAGCATATATTTTAACAAACAACGCCCTAAATTACCTTCTGGTCCTTATGGGCCTATCTGTACATGGTATGTGCTTATTATTAGGTCAGAAGTAAATAATAAATTTCAAATAAAATGATGTGAACCTCAACTTATTTTCTTTTTCTTACAAGAGAAATGTAGTCGGGTCTGACAATCCTCGGCAGACAAATGTTTCTCACAAAGTCTAATTCATTACTAAAGTTATGGTTTATGGCAGTAGTGCAAGATCTCACAGACAGCACAGCGACGCCATTAGGAGGGGCTTCGGTGGTTCAATGTCCTCTCAAAGATAAGTCGTACATCTCTTTTGCCTCTTCACATTCTACAGAAATATAAGTATTTATGAATACTTCAAATACAAATTGTCAATTACTTTATTGTTATATTATTTCAGTTATATTTTCAGTGGATCGTCAGAGGTTTGTTATTTGGAGAGAAAGGTTCGCTTCCACAGTTACCTACCAACTATTAGTGAAATTAAAATTCAAAGTTTTTTCAAATAAAAAACATCCTATTACAAATTCTTAGGGACTCTTTACATATTATTTATATTTTCAAGAAAGATAATTTTGTCAACATGCCATTTTGGCATCAAGCGAATCCTAAATTAAAAATTTAGCCTTTATTTTAATTAACTAGCAACTTATAAAAAAAACATAACTGTTCTGTATTCAGGATCCTTGTGGTTACTCTCACTGGAGGGCTGATGATTTAAACCAGCGGTCATCAAAACACTGAAAGCTCGGGCTAGCTTCTATTACCCGCGGACAACACACAGCCCTAGCGTGCAATCGTCGCTGCTGGCGGGTAGAACATAACCTATAAAAGCTGTGCTATTGTTAAGAATAAGATGATTACACCTACTGATCAGGTGTGTAAAAATTTATATGAACCGTAGTATATTCCTCGTCCAATGTGTAAGTAAATACAGATAAAGAATATAGATGCTCCGTTTGCATGCAGGGTTCGTAATAATCATCCATATGCTGTCTCCCTATCCCTTGTGCACGACGGAGCAGAGTTCCTTACCCTTCATGCACTCCACTCATTTCAGCGAGTGGTGACGGCCACTGATTTAAACAAATCTTTCTCTCACACATGTTTGTATTTAGAGAGTTTCTTTACACTTTAGTTTCAAGTTATTTACTTTTTGTCTAGATTGTTATGCAAGTAGAAAATTAATCGTATGCTAATCAATATTAATCTTTAATACTAGAAATACTTTCCTTGACTGGTAATAACTTACTACCATAACAATTTGGATAATGTGAAACACATATTCCATTCCCCAAATTAAAAGTATTGGCGCCACCATTGCTCACAGAACACGCCACACTGACGGCAGGTAACCTTAGTATGAAAATTTCAGAGTATCGATTTGCAACTCCAAATGTTAGTGACAAATATAACATGGGTAGTGTCAGGAATCGCATTTTTGTGTGACACTGAATTAGGGTTATTAGAATTCAGCTACTGAGGATTTAAAATTTATTGTAGATCTTCGATTACAAAGAATAAGGCGCAGTAATGTTTCCGGATTGAGATCCGCTCCATTATTATATACTGATGAATGAAACTTCAGGATTATGATTGTTATTCTGCAGTAATTATTTGGTAGGTCTATGTGTAGTTCAGACGTCTTCCTATCTCCAATCTGAGCCTGTTCGATGTTGATGTTGTACAATGCCAGTAGACCTATTATTTTTTTGAAACAAATGGTCACAGTTTAAGCGCACATACAGAGAGAGAGAGAGACAGAGAGAGCGAGGGAGAGAGAGAGAGGCCCGCCTCGCACAAATTCGGACTACACGAGAGATAATGAGTGGTTTCCATACTTGCGAGGTGCGCAGACCTCGCATCTCGCAGTTATAGAAACCACTCACTATCTCTTGTATAGTCCGGATTTGTGCGAGGCGGGCCTCGCATCTCGAACGTCGCATGCGTCGGTTCAGAAAAACCAAGGCTTAAACATAAACAGGAATACATGATAGTCACGTGACAGAGAACAAAATCATTGTGATGAATGTAAAACGTATGAAGGGAACATGTGTGTCATTTTCATGTTTTTTTTTTTTTGTGCTGATGATTGGTAATAAATTCTGCAATGATAAATTGAAATATAATATATATTTTAAAATTAAGTGTTTATTAGCGTGGTTCATAAATTATAATTAAAAAGAATAAAACCCCTTATAGGCGCATGAACCTCTTAAATCTGTAGAAGTTGAGCTTCTGTCGGCTTTATCCTCTTTAAAGGTCTATAAGACATATTTATGCTAAAAAGAGTGTACAACGTACAGTCTTAGAAAAAATGTTTTGTCGCACAGATAATTTTTAAGTCCCAGAAATGAGGCAGTGCGCATGATCAGATATACAACGAAACGCAACTAATTTTATTACCTCAACTAGTCCTCTTGTGAACCAGGTCGCTCGTCCTCTGATCATTCGTACTGCCTCCTTTCTGGGACTTAAAAAGTATCTGTGCGACCAAACTTTTTTCTAAGCCTTACATGTTAGGATTGCCATCCTTTTTCTAAACAAAAGGCGTAATATCATTAGTTGCTTTGTGTGAATTTGCGTATTATACTAGATAAAAAAAATATCATATGGGTTGTAACTAGAGACAGGATGATGACCTACAGTAAAATATTTGAAATATTAAGCTACTTGTTTTCTTAAAACAGTATATATACAGTACGAGTAAGATCTTACACGACCGGTGTTGCGTTAATATTACGGCCTGAATGTCAGCATATTGAGACTTGTCAATTTCTACATATTACAGGCTAATTTCTACAAAATACATTTTGTCAGTTCCTGCACGAAAATAAATTTTTGTTCCAAATTTTCAACTGACAATCTTAGTAATATGATTAAACATTTTTGTAGTAATTTAAACATTTTGAGAAGTCATGTAATGTTCTTCAGCATATTTATACACTTTCGTTTTTTTTACCTTGAACTGCACTTTTAATGAATTCCTCCTTGAAGTAAATATTGCATTATTTCTTTTTAATTTTCTAAACAGAATTCAATTTCCTATTGGCCTGGTTGTTTCGTCTAGCATTAATTTCTAAAAGAACACTATGGACTTTATGTACCTATCTCTAGATATCTGGGTATTGTTAGCGAGAGTTTTAATTGGAAACTATGTGAAAGGATTCACAAGCATTTTCATTATTTCTTAATTTGAGATTTAGACAGTCATTTTTTTTTTTTTTTTTTTTTTTTTTCAGAATTTAAATAGGGTAAACGCGGGTGAATCGGATTGGAGGACGAATCGGATCAGTTAATATAAATTGCTGGTCCTAGAGTGCGGTAGTGAGTTCTTGCTGATACCATCCTCTGAGGTCAAAGAATGCTAGTATTTGAGTTCGATGACCATAAGAAGTTGGCGTGTGTGCGACCTGCTGGTGATAAATAGACTACTTTTTATAAGTTTGAGGTACGTAGATGCTCTGAATTTGCCATTTTGTTATTTTTTAGCTCTGGATTAAACAATTTTTTGAACACACATTATTAAAACTTACGCAACAAGTTATGTAGTAGGAAAGAACAGTCTGTCTTGATTCTATAACCTCACCTGATGTTCTCATTTATTTGCTGCCAGTGCTGCCAATTTGCAAATATGTATTTCTGTGCATGTGCGGACGAAACGGATCAGTGAATGGCGGGTAGTTTGAATTGCTTATTTTATATAGAAATGGCAATATTGTTTTTTTTTAATTCCGGATGGGTAGACTTCAGCACGAGGAAGACCCAGACAAATCGCTTGTCTTCTCACTTCACCAGAGAACATATCACAAATGAAGAAATAGCAAAAATTAAAAAAATCGAGAAGATAAATATTAAGAAAGGATGCAGAATGAACAGAAAAAAATGAGCAAAGAGAAAGTGAGGACATGATTGAGATTAACGATAGTGATGCTGACGACGACGACGATGATGATGATGGTGATTATGATGAGGAGGATAAGGATGTGGTTGTAGAAGTAGACAATGAAGGGAGTGATGACATTTGCCAATTCTGTATGTTGAAATATTCTGATCCCAAGTCTGTGAAGAAAGGAGAATGGATCCAGTGCCAACGTAAGGGTGAATGGTACCACGAGGTGTGTGTGGGAGCTAAGGGGAGAAAGACGTTTATCTGTGGAAAATGTGTTTGAAAACAGAGAAACTAAGAAATGTGATTTTGCTATTACTGAGCTTCTAATGTTGTATCTTATAGCATGAATAATAAGTTTCCACTGCTTTTTCTTTCAATCCGATTCACCCGCAATACCAATCCTATTCACCCGCCACTGGAGGATGATTCGGATCAATTTTAACAACCAATTAAATTGAAGAAAAATAAAACATAATAACTATTTCTGACAGACTGTTGCGTCAGACTTAAAGTTAAAGAAATTATCTTGCAGCGGACAGTAAGAGACGCAGGAATTAACAGCGTATTACCACTTTTATTTATAATTATTTAAAAAATGATCCGATTCACCCGCGTTTACCCTACTGTCCCCAGTAATATATAAATATAAAATGCAGTAAGTACAGAGTAATCACAGGATGAATCCATATTTTACTGTTGTAGTTTTATAGCCATTCGTGCAATTAAATCCTCACCTATTGTGGAAAGAAAGTGTAGTCAAGATTATATAAGCTAACAGTTTCCCCACTTCAGATTCATAACTAAAATTAACAGTATAATAATTTACATGACTCCTACTAGAAAGACATTACCTTTACTGTGACTGTGTAGGAATTAAAAAACCCCTTACTTAATTATGGCATAAAACCTGCAATAATTACGCCTCGTACAACATTAAATGACGAATGAATCTGAAGCAAGAAAATTAATAAGTCTATATATTTGGAATTCTTTTTATTCGTTTAGAAGTAAATGAGGGCTTCTTTAATGTAATGACAATAAACCACAAAGCAAAATCTGTGCTTACTCTACGATTACTTGTTGATGCCTATATTAATGAAGACAGCATTTTTTCGGAGATGTGATCCTCTGAATTCGAAAAATATATTATTGCCACCCACGTACAGTATCTTCAATTCTACTGAAATCTTGCTGGATATCCATATATTTATATTGAATCTACAGTGCTGTTACGGAATCCCGTTGCAAAAAAAAATATTGATTAAAAACGGAGTCTTCGATGAACAATTAAATTAATATAGCTTTGATTGAAGTAATCAACAAGATAATTTTCACCACTAGTATAATTTTATTATTACATCAATCAAGGTTACCGTTTTCGCATAGTCAGAAACAGATGAACATGGAATTCAAGAAGAAACTGAACTTTCGATGGTGATCGATAATTTGTTGGTGTAAGTATGGTTTCCTCAGATACTACTTCTATGAATAGATGACGAACATAATATTCAGTGTCGCCAAAAGCACATAAATACACTCGCATTTTAGAATTCTAATGATTGTAAAAAAGAGCTAGTTTAGCGGGAAACCGCTGACACTGTCAATGAGAATATTGTATATTTAACCTACACCATAATTTTCTCCATCCCTTTTTACTCGCTCCAATAATAATGTTATCTGTTGACTACTAGCGCTATTACAAATTTTGTCTATTTATTATTATCTTTAGGTCTGGCTTATCTCGTGGTTAGAAAGTTCGATTACTTGCTTGCTTACTTACAAATGGCTTTTAAGGAACCCGCAGGTTCATTACCGTCCTCACATAAGACCGGCATCGGTCCATATCCTGTGCAAGATTAATCCAATATCTATCATCATATCCCACCTTCCTCAAATCCATTTTAATATTATCCTCTCATCTACGTCTCGACCTCCCCAAAGGTCTTTTTCCCTCCGGTCTCCCAACTAACACTCTATATGCATTTCTGGATTCGTCCATACGTGCTACATGCCCTGCCCATCTCAAACGTCTGGATTTTATGTTCCTAATTATGTCAGGTGAAGAATACAATGCGTTAAGTTCTGCGTTGTGGAACTTTCTCCATTCTCCTCTAACTTCATCCCTCTTAGCCTCAAATATTTTCCTAAGAACCTTATTCTCAAACACCCGTAATCTCTGTTTCTCTCTCAAAGTGGGAGTCCAAGTTTCACAACCATACAGAACAACCGGTAATATAACTGTTTTATAAGTTTTGACTTTCAGATTTTTTGTCAGCAGACTAGATGACAAAAGCTTCTCAACCGAATAATAACAGGCATTTCCCATATTTATTCTGCGTTTAATTTCCTCCGAGTGTCATTAATATTTGTTATTGTTGCTCGAAGATATTTTAATTTTTCCACCTTTTCGAAGGCTAAATCTCCAATAAAATTGTTATGTTTCCATTTCGTACAATATTCTGGTCACGAGAATAATCGTATACTGTACTTTGTCTTTTCGGGATTTACTTCCAAACCTATCGATTAACTTGTTTCAAGTAAAATTTCCGTGTTTTCCCTAATCGTTTGAGGATTTTCTCCTAACATTTTCACGTCATCCGCATAGACAGGAACTGATGTAGCCCGTTCAATTCCCAACCCTCTCTGTTATCCTGAACTTTCCTAATGGCATATTCTAGAGCAGCCGTGGCGAAAATGCGATCGTGCGCCGAGCCAATGTGTAACCTTGCAACGTGCATAGCACGTATGGAGGGAGGCGGACACCCGAAGGGGAAGTAAAGCAAATGTCTGACTTATTAACGGATTTTCATTTTCTTACGTCAAGCATTTAAATATAATTTTATACAATACAAGGTTACAAACTAATGTTTAGTACGAGTAACGAAGAAAGAAATGAACAATAAAACATAGGACACATTATTACAACC
Organism: Periplaneta americana; assembly: GCF_040183065.1. Taxonomy (NCBI): domain Eukaryota; kingdom Metazoa; phylum Arthropoda; class Insecta; order Blattodea; family Blattidae; genus Periplaneta; species Periplaneta americana. The sequence goes on from NC_091133.1 coordinate 36,815,577, forward strand.
TAAAATTAACTGTCTTCAGAATGTCTGTGCGACAGAGTTTCAAAATCAGGAATTAGGCTATGTCACTTAATGCCAGTCGTAGTTGATCAGGAAGGTATTTGTCTGCCAGTTGTGACCTAAATTTGGGGTTCACTACTCGTATTTTCATTGTTGAAAATATTTTTTCACGAACGTAAGTTGTACCGAACATGACTTCAACAGAGCAAGCGAAAGAACGAAGCTTCGGATATTTATTTTTTGACAAAGATTTGAAAATTCAACATTTGTCAAGTCCTTACATCTAGCTTTCATTTAACATCACATTGTAAATCTGTGACTTTAAATTGAAGATATAACCGCATTATTCGTACATCTGCTGAGAAAGGATCGACGTACAGAGTTGATGATAATGATGATGATGATGATGATAATAATAATAATAATAATAATAATAACAATAACACAGCCTTTTAATGTTTTATGAGTGACATGTAGTATAATGCCGTTTTATGTTATACAACCGTTTACCTCGTAATACTTGTGAACAAATCATACATTTAATATTCTCATTATATTGGCAGCAAAAAAATGCGTCCTCCCATCCAACTTAAAAACTTTCGTTTTAGTAGAGGTACATGGCTTCGAGAGAGACATTGCGACGATACGCCACTCGCAGGTCAGAGATAAATACAAATGGAACGGAGTTTGACTTCAGTGAGTGAGAGGGTGGGGGTTGGGGGAGTTAGGAAGCAATAGAAATGCATAGTTATCATTGCGAACCACAATGTGCTCGCGAGTCACATTTTCGCCACGGCTGTTCTAGAGCGAAGTTAAAAAGTAAAGGTGATAGAGCATCTCCTTGCTTTAGCCCGCAGTGAATTGGAAAAGCATCAGATAGAAAGTTCGCCTACACGTTCAGAAAATTCTTGGTCGGGTATTTTTGAAAGCCAGTGTACCAGATTATTTTGGTTACTACTTTCGAGTCTGAAATACGTGGAATGGAACATTTGGTTCACGTAGTTACTTACAAAATACATTTCGCAGAAATTAACTCGTCCTATGTAGAGATTCGCACGTCATAATGCAGGAATTTGTACCCGACCCACACTCTTCAAGAGCAGCCAATATCCGGTGAGCCGAGCCGTCGCCGTTCTCACTTGATACCCCTGTCCCTGTCCCTGGCGCTCAGTGGGCGGGCGGCGCGGGATGTTATTGAGCGGTGGCTCTGGCTCTGTTTTTGTTGGTGACTGTCTGAATTTCAAGGTCGTCTCTGTAGGAAGTGTGCCAACCCGGAAGAAGTCGCAGGAAGGTCAATATATTATGGAATGTGTTAGCAATGCGGGTTAACAGCGAAAACAATATGCCTGGGACAATTATCCCAGAAACCAGAGAGTCATAAAACTATCATAAATTAAGCCACGGTTCTTTGCTTTCATATGCGTTGTCTGTTCAAGAATGGAAGCATGAAGTCATAAATTTCCGTATTATTTGCAGAAGCAAAATTCTGGAAGAGATGTGTCACGCGAGATGATTAATATTAGAGGCTATAATAGGAGGTGAGGACAATCTGCCGTGTCGGATACTTTTTCTTTCAAGCATTAGACCTTTTGCTGCATTGTAGCTCCTATGTCAACTAATCGATTTACTTTTTACTGTGTATATTATACCTATACAAAATGTTCTTTTTATAACTTATTTTCGTTAACTCATTATAAATGGCCCACTGCCAATCGAATTGAGTCCACTTTTCATTAAAAATAAGTTAAGTTAGTATAAGTTCTCGTTCTGTAACGAAATGACATGCTCTTGATATCACCGATGTTCATTAATTCTGTTTAGAAAGAAAGTTAAAGTGGCAAACAAATTCTGTGGTGTTTGGTCAAAACAAGATAACTCCAAAAGACTAGTTTTGAGTTACAAGCGTTTTTATTCTCATTTTATCTATACAAATCAATACTAGTTCACATACAAATTGAATGAAATAAAATAAGACTAGATGGAGATATCACGGCTATATCAAATGAAAGAAAACTGTTTTTCATACATTGCTGCGCTTTCAGCTTAATATTACTTACATACAAATGGCTTTTAAGGAACCCGCAGGTTCATTGCCGCCCTCACATAAGTCCGCCATCGGTCCCTATCCTGTACAAGATTAATCCAGTCTCTATCATCATATCCCACCTCCCTCAAATCCATTTAAATATTATCCTTCCATCTACGTCTCGGCCTCCTCAAAGGTCTTTTTCCCTCCGGTCTCCCAACTCACACAATATATGCATTTCTGGATTCGTCCATACGTGCTACATGTCCTATCCATCACAAACGTCTGGAATTAATGTTCCTAATTACGTCAGGTGAAGAATATAGTTCTAAGTTGTGTAACTTTCTGCATTCTCCTGTAACTTCATCCCTCTTAGTCCCAAATATTTTCCTAAGAACCTTGTTCTCAAACACCCTTAATCTCTGTTCCTCTCTCAAAGTAGAAGTTCAAGTTTCACAACCATAAAGAACAACCGGTAAATATAACTGTTTTGTAATTTCTAACTTTCAGATTTTTTGACAGCAGATTAGATGACAAAAGCCTCTCAACCGAATAATAACACGCATTTCCCATATTTATTCAGCGTTTAATTTCCCCCTTTCAGCTAAGAAAGGTAATTTTTGGAGTTATCATGTTCTGACCAAACACCACAGAATTATTAATTCATTTTATTTATTTATTTACTCATCCATTCATTAATGACTCGACAGCCTTTTTCAGAAGATTGCGCAATCAACATTAGACAGGTATAGAATATAACAATAACTTGACTGAATGGTTCCGGTTTCAATGCCGGATGATGGCGCCATTTTTCTAATTACCAAAACTTTCAGAATGGGTTCACTCAGCTTGGTGCCAGTCACATAACCTCATTTTAGTGTCGAGTTTATGAAATTATGGAGCTCTACCTCCATGTCCCCCATGCACCTCCATGGCGTCTAAAGCGGATTACTATTCCATTGCCTGGCAGTCCCCCTTCAGGAGAAGGCACGGACTCTCCTCTCACGCAGGCCGCTCAGGTGGGCTCATTGTACTGCCTGGGATGGAATGGTGTGAATGCTCTAAAGTCCCCTGTCTACAGATCCCCCTGCGCGCCGACTCAGATCCCTTTACCTTTCCGCGTAGGCATCAACCGTGGTCACTCATCCCCGGTCCCATGAGTTATCACGAGACCCATGGTACATAGCACTACCACTAGCAACAAATGACCAAATATATAGTGAGGATCACGTAAGTGTAGTTCCTAAAAGTCTAATTTAGCCGTCTCTTCAGTATTGCCAACTAAAACCAGTTATCACCAAAGAGGGAAACATCATGCTACGTACCGAAATAATAATAATAATAATAATAATAATAATAATAATAATAATAATAATAATAATAATATAGTAATTAACAATAACAATGTCCTATCTGAATTTGGATTCGGACTCTGCCAGTTTCTACTGTAGTTTGTTGCTCTACAGTCAGAATTAACTGAGCTCATGAAAATGCGTCTCTTTGTAAATATGCTGGAGTATGACGTTGCTCGTACATTGTAAACGTTGTAAAAGTGACAGGCAATTTGCTAATTCGTGCCTTGAAAAGCCCTCTCTGCTTTGCTATTAATACACAAACACGTTCAAGTTTCACTCCTTTCTGTATTCACTTATGCACTATACGTACTAAATCTAGCGTATAGATGAACGTTGTGTGATCAGCGAACCGAATAATCTAATGTTACCTGCCGGTGACTTGGCAATTACTGATGATGGATAGATAATGCATATGTATGTAATACGTGTATAATAAAGTTCATTGTCGCAAATAGAAGTACGCGATGAAAAATAACATCTGAAAACTTTATAACATCAGAAGTTCAGTGTCACTGAAGTCTTCACTTGCGATGCTATGAAAATATTCCATCACTAAAGGTTGAACTCATTTTGTTTAAAACTTCTGACATGGTATACACCTCACAACGAAGTGTCCGTGCGCTTATAACGGCGCTCCTACGACCAGCGCCCACGTCGAACATCCTGTCACACCGATAGAACAGATGTGTGTAACAGGCATTTTAATTGATCGTTAATTTAGAGGAAGAGGTACTGTTAAACGCTTAAGCCGAGCCTCACTGATAAATGTGACACATCTCTTTTATAATTAAGCTTGCTTAACGAGTTTTATGTACATCGTTTGAAACATTACTGCATCGAAGCACCAACTGCCTATTTGTAATCTACAGAGTGGTCAGAAAGTCGCAATCCATTTTGCTATAAGAAATTAAGTAATTTAATGACCTCCCTTCACATGTAGTACAGTAGAGCGTCTCATTTAAGCACAGTCAAAACGTAAACAATGTGCAGGTAACGTGTGGGGTGAGAACGAGCCGTACGATAAACACAGCCACCGGCGTGGCTCAGTCGGTTAAGGCACTTGCCTGCCGGTCTGAAGTTGCGCTCGGACGCGGGTTCCATCCCCGCTTGGGCTGATTACCTGGTTGGGTATTTTCCGAGGTTTTCCCCAACCGTAAGGTGAATGCCAGGTAAACTATGGCGAATCCTTGGCCTCATCTCGCCAAATACCATCTCGCTATCACCAATCTCATCGACGCTAAATAACCTCGTAGTTGATGCAGCGTCGTTAAATAACCAACTAAAAACAACGATAAATACGAGGGACGCACAAGGTTTTAGTTACAACATTTATAGCGGAACATTAATTGAAATTACATTTACCAAAATCATACAAAACAAAAGAACACAAACTGCTTAATGTTATCATATACCGGTACACATTTTAACAAGCAAGCAATTGTAACGTTAAAATAATTCAATATAACAAATAAAATTTTGCTACTTACATGATGTTGCTTTCAAGCAGCATTTTTTACGGTCATGAATTTCATTCTCTGTAGGACTAACATAATATCATCTAACTATAGCAACTTTCGAGGAATATCACTTTTGTTGAAGTCGTACAAAATTTTGTCCAATATTCTTTTGAGAAGATTAACTCCGTACGTAGAAGAAATTATTGAGGATCATCAATGTGGTTTTAGGCGTAACAGAGCGACCACTGATCAGATTTTTTGTATTCGACAGGTATTGGAGAAAAAATGAGAGTATAAGGGTACAGTACATATGCTATTCATGGATTTAAAAAAGGCCTATGACTCTGTTAAAAGGAAAGTTTTATATAATATTCTTATAGAAGTTGGTATTCCGAAGAAACTAGTTAGATTAATTAAAATGTGTCTCAGTGAAATGTACAGCAGAGTCCACATAGGTCAATTTCTGTCGGATGCTTTTCCAATTCACTGCGGGCTAAAGCAAGGAGATGCACTAAGTATAATCTTTACTTTTTAACTTCGCTCTAGAATATAGCATTAGGAAAGTTCAGGACAACAGAGAGGGTTTGGAATTCCTGTCTATGCGGATGACGTGAATATGTTAGGAGAAACTACACTAACGATTAGAGAAAACACGGAAATTTTACCTTGAAGCAAGTAAGGAGATGGGTTTGGAAGTAAATCCCGAAAAAAAACAAGTATATGATAATGTTTCGTGACCAGAATATTGTACGAAATGGTAATATAAAAATTGTAAATTTATCCTTCGAAGAGGTGGAAAAATTCAAATATCTTGGAGCAACAGCAACAAATATAAATTATGCTCGGGAGGAAATTAAACGCAGAATAAATATGGGGAAATGCATGTTATTATTCGGCTGAGAAGCTTTTATCATCTAGTCTGCTGTCAAAAAATCTTAAAGTTAGAATTTATAAAACAGTTATATTACCGGTTGTTCTTTATGGTTGTGAAACTTGGACCCTGACTTTGAGTGAGGAACAGAGATTAAGGGTGTTTGAGAATAAGGTTCTTTGTGTACAAATAACTGTTCTTTCTCTGACACATAACGACAAGTGAGATGTACTGCCTGATAATATATGTACATATCAGCCAGAATCTCAATCAGAGGCAATTGTTGTATTAATAAATTATAATTGAGTCACACTCGAAAAGTAAATTGTTTTTATTAATGTTATTATCATGGATCCTGTTGATATACCTCTAAAATTGTTGTAAAATTAAACACTCCTATTAATCAATGACAATAATAAATCTCAACGATATTTCATGTGCACTACATTAAGAAATGAAGCAAGCAACTAAAACGAACATTACACATGAAAATATTCAAGTCAGCATGGCAGAATATTCCAATTTATTCCCTGCTTCCCTTTCCACTTCTCTGCTCACTTTCAATCGCTCCTCCCATCACTACTGTATTTTTTAGGTACCATTTCCTTCCAATTCCTTCCTTTCATCCATCGCCGAGCTAATAAATTTCCTTTCAATTCTTCAAGTTTTTACTTTCTACTTCTTGCTCGTCCGCTTCTGGAAGTTCTCATTTCTCTTCCAAAATAATCGCTCTCTTCACTTTACCTCCCATTCCCGATAGAGTTTATTCTTCTGCTCCGCGTTGTAAGAGTTCTTTTTCTACTTTAGATTGACATGTTATTTTTATCTTCATCACTTCATAAAAGAATTCTGTATTTCATTATGGACATCTAGCATCTGTATTGGTCGGAAATAAATGTACCGGTTATGGCGTATAAAATACGCTTTGAAACGCAGGAATTTCCTTGAGAATAAGTCACTTTTCAGTTAAATATATGATATGTAAATAATTAAGAGAATTACGTATTAAGAGCCGATGTCTTAGGTTCTAAGAGTTACTATGCTTACCCTGTTAGTCTTAAATTTTAGATTTATTTTCACGTTTAGCACCACATTTGGTTCTAAACCTACGCATCTAAGGAAGCCTAATCAAGCATTTAAAACTTAGAAGGTGCTGTTAATTTTAGTGCTTTGGTAATTTTCGTTTATTCGTTTGTGTATTTATTGGCTGCAATGATTAATTTTAATTTACGTTATAGCAGCAAGTGTTGCTCCTTAAAAACATGTTTCTTGATAGTTTAATGTTTCAATTTTTCAAGACAAATGATTTTAAATATTAGAGAGAATCATATCCGAAAATTCTAATTCTTTGTTATTAATCCTGTCTGCAGAATCAAGGAAAATTTAATTCCTCTAATTCTTGAAATGTAGTTTGGGTGAGTTTCCACACCTGAAAATATTGTGTTCAAGTATTTTGTTCTGTATTCCAATTCAACAAAAGTGAAATAATTGATTAAATGCTTTTATGCTCGACCATGCCGAAATGTACTAATTATACGACACCCGGTAGCAGTCCTTTAATGCATGTCATTAAAGTACACCTACTCATTAAAGTACAGGTCTTCAGCCAATGATAACTCAGCTTACATGTGTCCAGCCAATGACAAGTCAGCTTTGTACCGTTATAAAACCGCAAGTATCGATTATTCTCGGATATGCAATCGAAAGAGATTTAGCGAAAAGTCACGGAGGCTGGAAATCCAATACTGTTGCAGAAGGTTATGTTCTGTTACTATAATAATTAGCGTTAATTGTAAATAATATTCAAATAAATTCAATTCATCATCTTGTTTTTCAATGTCGAATTCAATAATCAAGGTAATAATATATTATAATATCAAGTTTAAGGGGATTACGTCAAGGTCAATGACATTATTGTTCCTCGGAAAAAATCAATACTTTCGCGTCTGCGCACATCTCACAATTCACGACCTAGAACAAGGTCACTTGTTACATTTTGTCAGTTACAAATAAAATGTATACATCTGAATACCGGTAATTTCAAGTTAGAAATATGGTCGAGCATAAAAAGTCGTATGAAACTCGCCTATAATAGTAATTAAGAAGCTCGTATGAAAATTATGAAACTCGCTTGCGCTCGTTTCATAAATATCCATACTCGATTCTTAATTACTATCATTATAGGCTCGTTGCATAATGTACTATTAATTCATAGCTTAGTGTTTTAGCTTCATAAAGAAACTAACAATATTTAATAGAAAATTACTGATACTAATACTGTACGTATGTCAGAGGAAGATGCAAAGAAAAATACTAGGAATCACGCTACGAGACAGAATGACAAACAAAACATTACAAAGACTTACGAACACTACTGTCGCAGCAGAACGAGCTGGGGGGACATTGTGGCGAGATTACATCAGACAATATGGACCCATGCATTCACGATGTGGGACCCCTACGTCAGAAAGAGAGGACAGGGAAGACCACTGCTCAGATGGTCTGACATGTTTTCCAAAGAGGGGGGTGGGAAACAATGGTCGAGGACTGCAAAGAACAGAGTTTTGTGGAAAGAACTAGGATAGGTCATAGTAAATAGATAACATAATCAGTGTTAAGATAGTGTACATAATAAAGTCAGTATTTGTGAAATGTGAGATAAATTTTGTAAATAGTAAAGTCAGTGTTGAGAAAGTGTTAGTTAAATAGTGTAAATAGCAATCAGTGTTTGTCAGAGTGCTGGTGTTAGTATTATGCGGACAGTGCATAAAATGAACAAAGAACAAGTGCTGAGATTAAGTAAATTTTAACAGGGTTAGTAACCATGTCACGACAGCAGGTGTACACGACAAGCTTGCATTGATTGGCTCGCCAAACGAGTACATTTGAGCCATCCCTGTTGAGGGGGTTCTAACCCCATCACAAGAGGTCTGTGCCGAACATGGGACATCATTCATTCATTCATTCATTCATTCATTCATTCATTCATTCATTCATTCAATACTGCACATATTTGTGAAATCGCAAGTGAAATTTTTAAAAGCCTACAGAAATGAAATGTACTTCAAGAAAACCAAATTGGACGTTTTAGATTACAAAAACCGATCTCTTATTTAAATATATAGTCCCCTGTTATTATAATGCAGAGCAGACAATACTAATACAGTCAAGCACAATACACAAATAAATATATTTAGAATCTTTCTTTCAAAATTAAGAGTTAGCCTACCCAAATTGCTGATATCTTTTATGACCTGTATGCAACATTGGAAATTGATATACTGTCTCTTTACAGAAAATGTTGAATTCCTTTTCATCCAAGCATGCAGTTATAACTAAATATTTGTTGTTAATTCTTTGTTGAAGCACTGAGCCTGATATATATTTTATCCTTCTAGAACGGCGTTCTCACAATGTCTCACAATGAATCTCGCTTCTGTATTTATCTAGTGTATTAAGTCAGCAACTGTTACAGGGGAAATCTTCTTTATTTTTTGCACCAATAACCCAACCAGTTTCTTCAAGTATTATTTCAAGATTCTAAAACGAAATCAAACGTCATGAGCTAATGTTTAAACCATTACGAGTACGAAAACACTGAAAGGCCGCTGACAGAGTCCGAACGTGATGGAAATATTATTGAATGAACGTAGTGCGAGTTTACACAGAAAGAACAATTTACATTACGAACACGAAGTTATTAAACTTCGTTCCAACAGAATTAAATTGGCATTAAATATAAATAATTATTTTCAAATGAACTCCTTGCTATAACTGAATTCTTGCGTTAAAAAGTTCTATTTCTTCTAGTTTTCAAGAAAATGTATGGTTATAAATTAGTGAGAATACTAGATCGATGGAAGGAAATCACTTCTCACTGCTGAAACTTTCAAAATATAAACGTATTTCACTGACGATTACTTTATAGTAAAGTTAACATCACTTATTACATTATTTCAATTAATATAATGCTGATGATACGGTAGTTATTTTCAGTGATTTTTCTTGGTAAGAAGCATATAGAAATGCTAATATTGTTAAAAAATAACTTGATTCCAACTTCTTTTCTTTAAATATATCTAAATCAACCTTAGTTCCTTTTTCGTTAACAACTACCAATGTTCAAAATTTAAAAGTTAGCGATGAATAGGCCTATAGACTAATAATACGGAGTGAAAATTGTTTAGATCCCAAAAGTTGTAAATGCCCACCATTCAAAGAAGGCACATATGAGAAATATCTGGGTATCATTATTGATCAAAATTTAAAATGGCCTCATTACATTACTTATCTTTGTAAAAGGCTTCGTAAAACAATTTATAAATTTTTAATCTTCGATGCTACTTACCCATTAGAGTTCTACGGAATGTTTATTTGGTCATTTTTCAGCTATCATTCAATATGACATCATTGTTTGGGGTGGAAGTACAAAAATTAATTTTAGTCCGTTAAATTTATTACAAAAACAAATAATTAAAATTTGTTTGAAGAAAAGTTTTGATTATCCAACTAAATTAATTTATTCTGAATTTAATGTATTTAATATTGAAAAAAAATTCTAAATATACTCTGTTAAAAATTTATTATAAAAATCGTAATAAGTTTATATTACAGGCACATAATCATGACACAAGACGAAATACTAATTCAACATTAGTAGAACCTAAATTTTTTACATCTGTTGATTTAAAGCATAGCATTAATTTAGGTCCTCCGTTGTATAATTCTTTAGCTAAATTACACCCAGAACTTCTAACATGTAACCCACTAACATATAACAGAAAATTAGAAACGTGTTAATGTTTTCAGTTTGATTAAATAAATTTATAGCCTTTGTGTATGAATTAATCAGCCTATATTATATTTGTATTCTATAATTTCGGACTATATATTTTTTCATAAAATGCCCTACTTTATTCTTTTCTATGTTAATATTATATTATATAATTTCATTGTAACTATTTTAATTTTAGTTCCTATTTTATTCTATTTTCTATATTCCTTTTATATTAATAATATATCTGAACTGCGACCGAACACGAGCGCTGCTCATTCGGTCCTCAAATTTTGTTAATATTATTGTATCCTCTTTTTATATTGATTGTATTATTTTATTTCTATTTCTATTGTTGTAATTATATTCTGCTTTCTGTATATTTAAACAATAAATAAATAAATAAATAAATAAATAAATAAATAAATAAATAAATAAATAAATAAATAAATAAATAAATAAATAAATAAATAAATACACAGGTATTTCAAAAGTAAGCAATAAATTTAAATTACTTGTAACCCAGTTGAATCGCTAAAAGCACACAGAGTGACATGTCTACTTTATTGTGGAAATGAGTTTTATAGTCAGTTTATTTCTACAAAAGTAACTCTGTCCTTCTATACATAAAGGCGACTTCTGTTATATTCGTAATTTTTGTATAGGACTCCAGCATAGTAATTATCTTTTTGGTGTAGATATATCTTGGACATGTTCTATTTCTACAAATAAATTGCATTACATGTGAGGTGGCAATAAAATTTGTTCTTCTCAGACTAAAGTAAAGTATCAATTTTATCGATAGTATTTGAAACAAAACTTCAAAATGAGGTTTGACAGTTCAAAAATACATACCTATTGCACTGTACATTCAATGGATTGAAATATTATAAAATAAATAGTAATTATCTAAATGAAAATACCTAGAGAGTGGTCGCGGCGCTTTAAATATAATGAAGACTACAAAAGGAAAGAAACTGTGCTTGATAATATATGCTTCGATTACACGGCACATACAGTGCGTCTTCGCGATCATGCCCACTATGATTTACCGGCCGCGTGCCCGGTGGGAGGCCGCGCTTCTGCCACAGACATAGCAGGACACGCGGCCGATCAATCATCGTGGGCATGATGGCGAAGACGCACTGTATATCCCAGTGCAACATATAAATTATTATAGACAGTTAAGTTGAGAAATTTTGGGATACGATGATTTCAAAAAACAAAATACGAAATGTTATGGGTCATACGTACTATGTACCATTAAGGAAATGTAAGAAGAGAATCTCCACATCTTCCCTGAAAGATTACATTGATAGTGATGCGGACCAGCAGAACTTCGCTTGTTTTGTGGCATTATTGTCCTGTACAGAATAAGAATAATACAAAATTGTGAGATCTGTAATGACCTTCATTCAAACGAAGCTTTCCAAGGTGATAAAACAAGAGTACTTTCCTCTGAAAGAAAATTATTTTTTGCCTTCTGACAGTGCCTTGGATCTCATAAAGAGAATTCTTCGTAAGGTAGACAGAATCGGCACAAAAGACAAATTCAAGAAGAAGGCATCAAAGCTTACTAAGAAAGCATCAGACAGTACAAATTTACCTGTTGCAAGAAATTCAGAATGATATTACTAACTGGAAAGTTTATTGGCCTTCCTTTTACAATAAATCTTGGTATCCAGTTTTATCATATAGGCCTGAGAATAATATTCTAAGAATGAATGAAGCATTTTCTATATTTTCAAATTACGGTATTTTACTTCGAGTATATTAAGTCTCAACGTATTATTTTACTTATGATCTAGAAGAATTGAAGTTCAGACTTATAAATTCTGTTCACAAAGACATTAATATGCAGAAATTTATATTCCGTCTGAAATGCTTCTTTATGGAATGTGTTATTTGATCGGCCCACAGAATAATACATAGGCCTACTGTAGAGGAAGAATAATGAATACAATTTCCAAGTAACTTCTTATTCATAGTTCAACAGACCTATAACAGTACAGTATATCACTGTTGGAATTCTGTAATAGGTGTAATACTTTATTCTACATTGCTGGCTGATGGCTTCATTGCTAAAATAACTGAGCATTGGATAATAACAGTATATTCTACATATCCAAGACTGATTTTTTGTATTTCTTGCCGTACATATTCAAGGGCTCTCTATAAAAAAGTGTTCAAAGTAAATAATCTTAAAAGAAACAAAGTAATTGTTCTATAACTCTAAGCCGCCACCCGTCTAATTGATAACTGATTTTAAATGACACATTGCATAAGTACTTAATTGTCCAAATTTCTTAAAGTGATAATAATACATATAAAATAAATAAATTTTTTTTTGTCTTTCTAAATGTTGCATGTAGTGTTTGTGAGAATGCGAGTGGATAACATGAATATAACTCACACTGATTAGGTCACCATGTGAGACTGAAACGAGCTTTCCCTTCTTAGGAAAAGTAGCCCTTAATGGAACATAAAAGGTCAATTCAGTATCTTTCCTACAATATTAATAAACCGGGAAATGTCGCCTTTCTGTATTTATAGATTTAAATTATATTTTTTTTTGTAATTCGCACATTATTATTCTTTTGTAGAAGCGATCTAATTTTTTTTACATAATATATAAGTATTCAGTTGCCATAGTAACTAGTGTGTTTGGGAACATTCATTGGATGCTTACTGTCAATTTAATGCTGTTTGAACAGCTGTCTACTTTATACTAAATATGAAGGGTTCAGAGACATAGTGGGCCAAGCGCCATTTATTAAAAACGGAGAAAGCAAGGGTTAAAGTTAAGTGAATACCATAGTTTAATTAAGATTGACGTATAATTTAGTTTTAAAGTGCACACTTTATATTATTTGCTATAAATGTTTCATTGAATTATGGTAAGCACTTAATTTTAACCCTTGTTGTCTCCGTTTTTAATGTATGGCGCTTGACCTACTATGGCTCTGACCTCTTTATATAGGGTTATAGATTTCATTATATCGATCCTATTTATGTTTTAAATTCTAGAAGACTTATTTAAAACAAACTTTAATATATAGTTTTGTGGGGAGTGATATGATTAGGCCTACTTATACCACCATAACCAACACCACGATCAATAATAATAATAATAATAATAATAATAATAATAATAATAATAATAATAATAATAATAATAATAATACTAATAATAATGATGATGATGATGATGATTATGAAAGATACATGATCCATATAGGCTAGCTAGAGGCAATTCATTCAAACGTTACATTAATTGTTGATATATAGCTATCGTCGTTTTGTTAAAGGCAATTTAAAAAGTGCAAAGTTTTTATAAATAAATATTTCATACCTTTGGCTATAGTTACATCAAGTGACAGCTCCTCTTTCCGCTATAGTTATATCTTCCTAATAGTTGGATAAATATAAGTTAATATCAGAAGTAGAAACAGCCTATGTAATTTTTAATTTAATAACATACCGGTATTTACGTCACCCAATAACGCAATTTTCCCTGTATATCCATTTACTTCTGTTGCTCTATGCTTTACACGTGAAGGATTTAACGTTTGCAGCTTTTATCCATACTCTGCTCTTTGTGCGAGGTTAATTTTGAACGGTATGACAGGGGCGGCGGAATAAAATTGTGTGGTGGGTGCAAAATGTGACAACAGCCAATGTCAAATGAAACTCATTCTACTGCAAGAGAATGGCTTAACTTTTAAGGTCTAAACAAGTTTGTCAATTACATTAAGTTAGACCTCTGCAACTTCAATCGTAAATCTTCTGCGAGCCGAGCAACACACAGATAGCACAAACAGAATAAAAGGATCCGTAGACTTCATCTCTCGCATCACAGACATGCTGTAGTTCGCGGTGTAACATGCAGAAAAGATTGCAAGTTAGGAAATAGATGGTTCGGATGTCGAGTGGAGTAAAAACCCTGCTGAATAATTCTCAAGCGAATTAACTTACCGCGTTATCTTTTGGGAATACTAGACGTTTTCCTTCACTCCCTCTGTCTTCCTGGTACGATAGAGCCACTTTAAAACCTAATGAATAAATAGCAATGCATAAATAAAATAATGACGATTGCGTATGAACCATACTAAATCCATAAGAAAAGATGAGTGTGAAGAATACGAAACGAATTTTCTGATTTTAAGTTTTAAGCGTTCTATAACAATTCAATCACTCTAGCAATTTGCAAATGATGTTGGTTTAATTTCCTGAATTGGGCCTACCTCTTAAAAGACATAAGCACATAAATTAAATATTTTACGGAGAGTAAAAAAATAAAAACAAACGCTTTCATTTTCTGGACTGTACACAAAATGTATTTTCCCGAAGGTGAACTATTTTAATTCATTTACGCCACAGCCCATGGAGGACCAAGGACTACCACCCGACTGCTATCCTGACGTCCAGATGCCTCAGCAGAAATGAACGACCATCCAACTAATAAGGAGGTAACGTGGTTATCATGATATTTCCAACTCTTTACAGCTGACTTTCAAACCCGATATACGCTACTCATTGTAGCTCCTCAATTCATCACGATGTTGGGAGGACACCGATGTCATGCCATACACTTGCCGAAATTTCATGAGAAAATTTTCTTCCCTTATGAGGACTCGAATCAGCGCTCATTCCATGTCGCGATTCCAAGGCATGTATCTTTAGATTTTTTTTTATTTTATTGAGTTATTTTACGACGCTGTAACAACATTTAGGTTATTTAGCGTCTGAATGAAATGAAGGTGATAATGCCGGTGAAATGAGTCCGGGGTCCAGCACCGAAAGTTACCCAGCATTTGCTCGTATTGGGTTGAGGGAAAATCCCGGAAAAAACCTCAACCAGGTAACTTGCCCCAACCGGGATTCGAACCCGGGCCACCTGGTTTTGCGGCCAGACGCGCTGACCGTTACTCCACAGGTGTGGACTGTATCTTTAGATTAAGCGGCTGCATCGCGGGCCCCATTTATACATTGTATCCTTTAAATTAAATTATTAGAGCAATACCGTCATTCAAAGAAATCTTTCATCATACAAATTTCTGTGGCGGTTATGTGGTCTAGATTACTAGCCTATTGTGCATGTGGTTCGGAGTTTGGTTCCTTATCAGGCTTCTGAGAATGTATGAAGTTTGAATAATTTCAAGGGAAAAATTGTTCCGGAGCCGAATATCAAACCCAGCACCTTTGGCTGAGCATGCCAACCGACTGAGCTACCCAGGAAATAGCTATAACCGACATCGGTTCAATTTTTCCCTTTATATCTACATACCTCAAGTGGACTGACAAGACTCCAGAACCCAACATTGAGTGCACACAAACTCTGTGTGACTTGAATTGTGGTTTTCTGTTAACGAACAGTGACGAGTATTATGAAAATCTGGTTTTAATAAATAGCTCCCTGTGAAGCTGACTTGAATAATTTCAAGTTTGAAATGTGAAGTTTGATAGTTAACATAATAATGATAAGCACAAGCGAAAAACGTGTTAAGTCCAAAATTATCGATTTTCTGGTCATGTAATAGCTCAGTTAGTGTAGATTTGTGTAGTTTAACTGTACAGAATAACAACTTATTTAGTCCAAAGAAATTTGAAAAATGATAACCCAAAGACAGTTTTTCAGTGCTGAGGGATGCGACTGAAGTCATGGATGGGGAAAGTGAAATCTCCCGGATGAAATTTAAATGGAAAATGTAAGTTAAGTTAAGCCTTGCAAGCCTAGCATCTGCTTTTATATACCGTTCTTTCCCAGCTTACAAAATTAAATTAATGAACAGAAGACAAAATTTGAAAGTGGACAATGGGTCTTGAAACTTTTAACTTGCTCTTCTGTAAAAACAGTAAAACGTGACTTAACAGGTTTTTTCCCCTGTACTCTTCATATGTTGGCTAAGTTTACTTCTTCTTCTTCTTCTTCTTCTTCTTCTTCTTCTTCTTCTTCAGAATAATAATAATAATAATAATAATAATAATAATAATAATAATAATAATAATAATAATAAGAAGAAGAAGAAGAACAACAACAAATATGGCCTCAGAAACTTAACGAGTGGGGTTGTACCGGTAAAAAATAAACTTGATCTTCCAAAAGAATTTCGCAAAGAAGATAATGTTCGAGGCCAGGTTTCGACTGAGGAAGAGGTAGGCTTAAAGAATAGGCAACCAAGACTAATCTTTCAACGCCATACGTTCACAGAGGATTCATACACTTTTTCTTTTTGTTCAAAGGTATCTTCTACTTCATACGCATTTCTGTAGTGCTCGGGAAAAGTGGCACAAGTCAAAAATGTTAATTTTACAGGAGATGGAAAAAAACTCTTCACACTGGTTTATGTCGATTTGATTTTCTTCTGTATGAATTATTGTAATGGGAGAAATACTCATGTCTCTTTTCCCAAGCCAGTAGATGTTCCGTAAATTGTCAATAAATTATTAAAAAATGTTTGTGGAAACTGACTTATACCACTTTTCCCAAGCACTGCAGAATTATTCTAATGGGAGAAATATTTATGTATCTTTTCCCAAGCGAGCAGATGTTCCGTAAGTTGCAATAAACTAATAAAAACTTTTAGTGGAAATTGACTTATGCCACTTTTCCCAAGCATTGCAGATTTATTTATTTCATTTTAAATTATATCAGCCGAAATGTTAGCTATTTAAAAATTTCATCCAAATGTTTTGGTCCACAGAATTTGCGTCCACACATTTGGATCATTAAAAAACATGCTTTTTTTTGTATATGAGTACTATGATGTAGGTGAAAACAAAATTACGAAAATATAAACTTTATTATTACACATTAAAGGAAAAGGAAGATGGACGAAGAACTAAACTTGGTGGTTATTGTGGACACGATTATCGATGATTTTTTTTAATTAACTGCCCGAAAACAGGTTTGAATCTCATGTCATGTGACACCAATAAGACATGGCCAATGAGGCAATTGAGCCAGGAGACAATAGGGTATGGTGGCCAGTTCCTTTCCCCCGATTATCAATGGACTATATGTTTATGTAAACATAACATAAAGCTGGAAAAACAAAGAATGGACTAACAGATGTATAAGTCACAGAGAAACAGATGCATATAATCTCTGTCACAATTTAACTCTGACTATGCTATGTCTTATCATCTGCCAAAAGTAGGCCTATAACTTGTACGATAAAATTCGGAGATAGAATGCTTCCCAGACGTTATGTCCACAGTTTAAATTTCCATTGTGCTATTTTTCCTCTGAAAGTTTGGTCCACATTTTATTATGGCCTACATTTATCTTTGTTCTCTTTATTAAGTTGTCCATTTTATTGTCTCGTTCAGTGCACTGTGTCCAATATTCCTGATTGTCCATTTGTATAAATGGTTTAAAACTAATACACTATTACTACTATATCATTTCCACTTCTATAATAATAATAATAATAATAATAATAATAATAATAATAATAATAATAATAATAATAATAATAATAATAATAATAATAATAATAATAATAATAATAATAATGTGAATGAAAATGGTATGTATATTGTTGTAGACTAGCATGTCCCGACGGTTGTTATCATATAAGCCATTTTAAATGTTTTCACTTAAACATGTAATACTGTACCAATGAACTACATATTTCAATATAAATAAACATTATTATGCTACAAAATAATTAAATACATTTCCATAGCAACCCTTCTTTTTTAAATTGCATATTGGAAGTACCTGTTACCCAAAAATTAACAAAATATTCGAGGACAAAATATTTAGTTGACATAGAAACTAGTGGACAAAGAAAAATTAATGGACACATTTTTTGGTGGACGAAATGTTTGCTGGACTAATTTTCTTGAGCAAAATAGCTGTGAACGTGAGATAGTGGACAAATTGTCTGGTGGACGTACTGCTGTGGACGTATCGTCCTGGAAGCGATAGAATGTTTATACTTGGTCTACAGGTCTAGCTGATTAGAAGTGAAAGATTATGAATGGCCATGTGATGTAGTGTGCTTCATTTGCCTGACGCTTCACAAACACAGACTTTACCCTATTTATGGTAGCTGTCTCTATGGCTTAAAATTCGCACTGGAAATTATTTCTTGTACTTAATCATTCCATTAGAGTAAATACCTGTCCACTTATGGCTTTTAAAAGGAGGTTTATATCAAATGAATTTCGAAAGTTCCCTTATTATTCAAGGGATACATTTTGGAGATTTTTTAAACACAAATTTTTTCATGGCTTCTTACATCCAATTCATCTGTGCCGTTCTGATTTATTTTTGGTAATTAGAACATCCAGATCAAACTGACATGCATTCCTGTTCATGCTTGTTTCTTCGATCATCAGTTTTACAATTTCAGTTTTGGTCTCGTTAAGTTCTCAGTCTTCATAAGGTTATACCACAGTCTAGTATATACAGTCACGAAACTCAATACGTAGTAAATATGCATACATAGATAGTTGCTAACCACTAGGATCGCTAATATCGCCTCATTACAGACAATGCGAAATAGTACCGGCACAATCTATTGTTCCTAGCACCCTCAAGCTTCGTGACTGTGTATACTAGACTATGGCTATACCATCTATCCATCTACTTGAGCTAAATGTATAAAGGAAAAGCAAAATGTTTTTGTTCCAAGAACATGCTAATAACTGATGTCATATTCGCAGATCATCCATTCGTTTCAGTGATGTGTTTCAACGCAATGGAACATCTTCCGAAGAGTTCTTTTTTCCTGAAATTCCGACTATCTCTGCTATGGAGCAATAATGCATCTAACTCAATTAAGTGAAAAATTAACGCTTGATGCTAGTTATGTTCAAAGCGGGTAATTAACGTTTCGAAAGCTCTGGGGAAACCTGCTGTTACACAAAGCTCATGGACCTCTTCAGATGATTCCTCCCAGTTTAATTAGCCAACATGCTGCCGCCACTAAATGGTAATGTGATTTTACAATCAGCAATTTTACGGGCACTATATTATAGTCACTCTTCCGTTGTGGCTGAAGTGGCAGCATATGGCGCTACAAATTCAGCGGACTAGAATTTGATTCCTGAGAGCAATGTAGGGTTTTAGCTAAGGAATGACTGAGAGTCCTTTGATATATTTTGTCCACTGTTACATGTTTTCTTGTGCTGTTTTAAACTATTATATCGATTCATTTTGGCCTCAAAATGTTATCCTGTTGAACCCATGAAATTACTGTTGCGGCTGGTCTTACCAACCATGGCCGAGGCAAGCTGACAAGGTTAAATGTCCAACAATTTCACACAGCTTATTTTCATTCATTAACGTTTACAACCACAAATATTCGACAAATAATTGATAAAATTTAAAGACAATTTCGATCCACTAACTGAGTTCAGTACAGTCAAATTGTTGAAGAAATAATATACACAGTTGACAGTCTTGAATATACTGGATGAAAGTAAATAGTGCTTTCTAATCTATTATAAAAGTTGCGTAAATATATTTTTTGTCAAATGACAGGTAATTTATGCCGAAGTGTTCTAGACTACATACAGAGCCTACAGTTCTAGATAATCGTTACTTGAAAATGATTTACTTTAAATGAATAGTAAACGTTATTTGCTGGACAGTGACAAACCTTTAACACGGAATTATCGGAATTAAACAAATCTCGTTAAAAATTAAACTCAACATTCAATAAAACTTAAAATATCGTAAAAATGTGTAGCTTACTGACAAACAGAAATTTCAAGCCATAATTTTATAGATATCCCATGTAAGTACAACACTTCAGAATGAAATGTCCTGTCATTTTATCGAGCAAATTTACTAACTTTGTATAGTAGCTTAATAAACACTCTACATTTACAAATCCATTTCACTTTAACATTTCTGACATTACTTCCTGCAGTGCAATTTTTATATTAAGTTGGACACGTGTTGCGTTTATGCCGAAAGACTGAGTTACTGCGGAACAACCGCCATTACAGGGTAAGGACAATACTTGCTGACATCCTAAGACAACAAGGATTAGAAGTCCATGAAGTAGTGCAATGTATCTCAGAAGATGATTTAACACGACGAGCAGATCCGTATTGTTGTTATTAATATAAAAAACAACACAGAAATAATACTAGACAAGACTATCAGGTTTCAAAGTGATGCACAACAGCCAAAACTTACTGATGTTGAAAAGAGAATAATCTATGAATCTTGCATTCCTTATTGTAGCAAGCAGTATAACATCATGGCTGATCGTGGTCAGTACATGGACTTCTTTTTGGAATTTGTGGCGCTCAGCCAAAGGCCCCGGGATCAATACCCGGCCCGGAACAATTTTTTCCCTTGAAATTATTCAAGTCTGCTTCACAGAGAGAACTTTACCTGAAAGCTAGATTTACATTATTGCATATATTTTCATTGTTTCATTGTAAACGTCTAGACCATAATTATATATATTTGTTTTCTGGATCCTTGTGGTCACACTTATTGAAGGCCATACGGTTTTATTTTATAAATCCGATGTATACCATTACGCCTTTTATTACTTTTATTAGCGAAAGTATTGCGATTCTGCAAAAAAATGATTTTGATAATTTAGACGAAAAGCTTATATTGGAAATGAGGTCTGTCTGTATGTCTGTTCGTCCTACCGTTTGTGTACAACGATTTCTCCTACCTATATACTATTCATATTCCATTCAGTCTCAGTATATGGCAGTAAATTTATCCGCATATATTGCACAAGAACTTTAATAACATTCAGTAAAGAACTAATGGACCCTTCTTTGAAATACAAACATTAAAATTGTCTAAGGAACCAAATAAATTTTATAGAAAAATTTTTGTATATAAAAATAAATAATAAACAATGGGTATACATAAGTGAGTCACTCATTTGTCTATCCATTAGAGATCATGATAGTCAACGTTTTAGTTTATTGACATTATTACATTGGAATTTATTATTTTATTGGCTCAGATAATATAATCAGTTAATTGGTAACGGGGGAGTTTGGTAGGTTCAACAGTATAAAACACTGAAGAACTTTAAAACAGTGGAAATGGATGCTCAACGTCGTCATTCAAGCCGCGATGACATGTTTAGGGCGATTGGTATAATTAATTGAAAATGGGGAAAAACAAGATGATGCAGCGAGGGCTCTGAATACTCGAAAAGACATAATATCAAGAATGTGGAGTCGATATTACGGATTTGGCAGTCTAGAAGAATGACACCCAGATGAACCGAGAATTACTGCTAACATGTTAAGAAATGCGTTGCAGAACGTTGGGAATGTGGTTTTATCAACCCAGGTTGTTAGGAACAGACTGCTTGAAAGAGATCTTAATGTCCGTCGCCAATTGAGGTGTCCAGCTATCCGACGTGGAAATCGAGAAGCTCGTGTTTTGAGGTGCTAGCAACATTTTGATTGGGCAGATGATTAATGGAGTCAGGTTTTCTTTACCGATGAATCACGCTTCGATCTACATCCATATTCCAGAAGAATACGTATATGGAGACGACCAGGTGCAGCACAGAGACTAAGATATTCACAAATTTCAAAGAGTTTCTGTCATGATCTGGAGAGAAATAATGGCACACAGAAAAACAAACCTATTTTCATCATGATGTAAGACTCCACCTCAATAGTGTTCTTTCACAGTGCTGAAAGGGACGTGCTACAGATGCGGACAATCTTCTAATCTGGTTGCTGCCAAGTTCCCTTGACCTAACACCAAGTATGTGAAAGATAGAGTTTACGTATCTCCAATGCCCAGTTTCCTCTGTGATCTTCAGGAATAGATCACTCGTGCTGTGGCCATTATATCAGACATGCTTGACCGGGTATGGCAGGAATTTGACTATTGCATAGATGTATGTCAGGTAACCAAAGATTGCACACATTGAGAGACTTTGAGTGGTATACAGTACACCAAACTTGGACAGTTACATTTCCGACTTTTAATCAATTTATAATTTGTAAAATACAGAAATTACGTAACTTTGGAACTCCAATATTCTTTTGTGAACACCATTTGTGTATCTGGTTAAGAGTAAACATTTAATAATGATTCTTTCGTGAGAAGATTGGATGTATTTTAATGTCTCAATTTATAATAATTTTAAACGTAATATTATTAAATTATGAATACACTACTAAAACCCTATAGATGATGCATATATCACTCTTTGTTCCATATTATTTCTTGCATATTATTCACATCTTATCCTGAATAGCATAACTGAAACATTCTGTAGTAGAAAATAGTCTGTATTTTTAGAACTTTAATAATTATAACATTTTATGGTTATTATTTGCATTACTATTCTTTCATGTTGTTACTAATTGCTTATTGTGCTTATCTGTTATTAAAAATATGCTTTTAGTTGGCATGTCAATAAGGAAATACCGCTTCTATTGCCTAGACCGCTAAAGATTGACATTTGGACGGAAAAATTAAATTAAGAAAAGAAGTTCTAAAGTGATAAAAATTATTACCTTTGGGAAGATACAAGGGGTTAATCTTACATTTCGCAATAATACTAAAAGAACGGTTGTAATTTCTTGAACTCTTTTACAACGCACTTTTCTTACACCGATTAGAATCCTTGTCTTTTCCCATTCAATTACGAAATAGGAAGGTAGTTTGCGGCATCCTTAAACTCTGGACTGCAATAAAAGTACGACATTCGTTAGACACCGTACTGAGAACGCAATATTTTTACTTAATTGATGACTCTCTCCGACTTTTTAGATAGCCTAATTGGATTGAGGAATGGATCTTTAAAGAATATAAGAAAATAATGACTCGATATTAGGAACATCAGCCGATGAGCATAGCAGCAGAGTCAATGCCACCATTTCCGTATATTCCACTCTCCTGGAGAATTTATCGGTTTCATTCAACTCTATCCCGACAGACTTGTGTATCAAGCCGCCATTATTATTTGCTACAATGTCGTCCTTGCATTTTTTGCACAAATAAATATTATTTCCAATGTATACTGCAATGAAGTGGTAAGTAATAAGTAGTAGTAAGTAGTAGTAGTAGTAGTAGTAGTAGTAGTAGTAGTAGCAGCAGCAGCAGTAGTAAGTGGTAGGTAGTAGTAGTAAGTAGTAGTAGTAAATAGTAATATTAGTAGTAGTAGTAAGTAGTAGTAGTAATAGTAATAAGTAGTAGTAGTGAGTAGTAATAATAGTAATTAGTAGTAGTAGCAGTAATATTAGTAGTAGTAATAGTAGTAATAGTAATAAATAGTAGTAGTAAGTAGTAGTAAATACAGAGTGTAACAAAAGTTTCTGTAACAGTACGTTAAAATTATTTTTTTGTTTAGTTTCCATTTTCTCAGCAACCATGACCAAATTTTATGGTGTAGGAGTTGGTACTACTTGATTCTGGTGTAATGCAATCCTTTATTAATAATTTGGCTGAAAATGTAATATTTACCATCAAATATTAGAAGAAAACTAAAATTGTCACTGTACCATAAACTTTTGTTACACTCTGTAGTAGTAATACTAGTAGTAAGTAGTAGTAGTAATAGCAGTAGTAATAAGTGGTAGGTAGTAGCAGTAAGTAGTAGTAGTAAAAAATAGTAGTAATATTAGTAGTAAGTAGTAGTAGTAATAATAATAAGTAGTAGTAGTAGTAGTAGTAGTAAGTAGTAGTAGTAATATTAGTAGTAGTAGTAGTAGTAGTAGTAAGTAGTACTTACTTACAAATGGCTTTTAAGGAACCCGAAGGTTCATTGCCGCCCCCACATAAGCCCGCCATCGGTCCCTATCCTGTGCAAGATTAATCCAGTCTCTGTCATCATATCCCACCTCCCTCAAACCCATTTTAATATTATCCTTCCATCTATGTCTCGGGCTCCCCAAAGGTCTTTTTTCCTCCGGTCTCCCAACTAACACTCTATATGCATTTTTGGATTCGCCCATTCGTGCTACATGCCCTGCCCATCTCAAACATCTGGATTTAATGTTCCTAATTATGTCAGGTGAAGAATACAATGCGTGCAGTTCTGTGTTGTGTAACTTTCTCCATTCTCCTGTAACTTCATCCCTTTTAGCCCCAAATATTTTCCTAAGAACCTTATTCTCAAACACCCTTAATCTCTGTTCCTCTCTCAGAGTGAGAGTCCAAGTTTCACAACCATACAGAAAAACAGGTTTCCTTAAGGTATGTCATTTTAGGCCTAGTTCCCCTAAAGCTATGTATCTGTCTACAGATGATAATACACACATGTAGTTCTTCGTAAAAATATGCAGTATAGTAAAGCTATGCACCTGTCTACAGATGATAATACACACATGTAGTTCTACGTAAAGATATGTATCATAGTAAAGCTATGCATCTGTCTACAGATGATAATACACACATGTAGTTCTACGTAAAGATATGTATCATAGTAAAGCTATGCATCTGTCTACAGATGATAATACACACATGTAGTTCTACATAAAAATGTACAGTATAGTAAAGCTATGCACCTGTCTACACATGATAATACACACATGTAGTTCTACGTAAAGATATGTATCATAATAAAGCTATGCATCTGTCTACAGATGATAATACACACATGTAGTTCTACGTAAAGATATGTATCATAATAAAGCTATGCATCTGTCTACAGATGATAATACACACATGTAGTTCTACATAAAAATGTACAGTATAGTAAAGCTATGCACCTGTCTACAGATGATAATACACACATGTTGTTCTACGTAAAAATATGCAGTATAGTAAAGCTATGCACCTGTCTACAGATGATAATACACACATGTAGTTCTACGCAAAGATATGTATCATAGTAAAGCTATGCATCTGTCTACAGATGATAATACACACATGTAGTTCTACATAAAAATGTACAGTATGGTAAAGCTATGCACCTGTCTACAGATGATAATACACACATGTAGTTCTACGTAAAGATATGCATCATAGTAAAGCTATGAATCTATAGATGATCACACATTGTAGTTCTAATTGAAGTTATGCAGCCATCAATCTACAGATGATTACATTCACATGTAGTTGTAAGTAGAAATATGCAGCATTATGTATAAGAAAGCTAAATATCTGTCTATTTTTTTGTTTCGCCGAATATCCAGTGGCGGTTCATAAATAAAAATATCGTGTGCTACAATATGCAACATTAAAATGTAACTGAACACTATTACAGTGCTCTTCCTTTGCATCTGCATTTATTTTAGAAATAGATTCTGGGTTCTTCAAAAGAGCCGCCGATATAGACCTCTAAACTTTAAACATGTCGTGATATATATATATATATATATATATATATATATTTTTTAATTTTTCTAATGAAGTCATAGATGACAAACATCCAACGTTTCGGATCTACGTACCGGTTTCATCATAATAGAAGGCAAGAAAAGTGGAACCTATCTACTGGTCCTGTTATCAAAATTCATTAGACCAGTCCTGGGTAACAATTCTATTAATGGACCCAACTGATAGAATTATCATTTTCTTGCCTTTCCTGATGGTGGAGCTGATACGTTGCTCCGAAACTTTGAAAACTTCCGCTTTTAAGAGTTGCACATAGAAAATAAGAAAGAATTCCTCACCACCATAAATATTACACCTATTGCACAGTTAACAAAATTAGTTATATCATCTTTAGATGATTCGAGTAGAAAATTAAGATAGTAAGAACGTTGTACAGTAGAATAACAACACGATCAAAGCATAACTGTAGTAATTAATCAATTCGTGGCTATAAATATTGCACCACATTAGCAATATCACGTGCGAGGAACCAAACGGATATGGGAAAAGCGATTTTTTTTTGTATTGTCAAGTACTAGAAAGTAACACCAAATGTATTAAATGACATCACAGAGCACAGAATTTGTTTTTAAATATTATGCAAACAGGAAAAACATTCATTCGTAACACACAATAAATAATACGTTGAAGAAGATAGCCAATGTACAGCAGCTACCGGTACAACGACTATCAGTGACGAGAATCAAACGGCGATAGAAATTGACAAATCTTGTCGTTCCTTCTCATAAAATAATCCGACTTAATGCGTTTCGTATATTAAGAAGAATTCCCTAAAGCTTCAGAAGGAATAGAGAATAGCCAGAATAAGGAAAAGTTACAGCTGGAATCCCTATTAAACCTTCAAACGAGGAATCTGATTGAAGGCATACATACTTTTATCTTTTAAGAATCTTGGTTCCAGGACACATTTTTTTGGGAAAAGACTAATGAAACTTGAGCAGTGGCGAATGATACTAGCCACAAAGTTTAATTAAACTCCAATCCTATCCAAAGGAGTGATTTCCTTGTGGCCGACTAGCTCCATTATCGGACGTTATGAGATTCGATTCTCCACTCTCGGAACTTATAGTACACATTTCCTCGATGCTATATTTGTAATCTAATTTCTGCACTTTATAATGCATTTTCAGTAAATTAAGTTTTCAGTGTAGTTCCATAATGGATTGTTACACTTACGTACATAGCGTCCCGAAATAATGATTTCAGACTGTTATTGCTTTTCACTGATGTCACTGAGTTCTGATTTTCCTTTGTAAGTGAGATGGTGCAACCTTTGTTGAATTATAACAGTGTATTATTCTATTTTAACTTTAAACTTAACAGTTGAAGCATTTCTTCAACTACTGTTAGTACCAGAGACCTGCATTGGAGTTAAATCGCTCGCTTGAACTCGGTCGAATGTCGCACCCTCGAGTGAGATACGATCGGTCGTGATGCGCTCGTAATAAATAGAAGAACAGTACAAGGTCATCTCACCGACATGTCTTTATCTTGTATCGAAGACAACAGATAAGATATACATATGTTTTGCTCACACGGTAAAAATAAGGCTTTATTTTCTGCGTCTATGACAAACGTTTAATGGAAACAGGAACATGGAGCTATAAATAAAATAGTATGATATACAGTTATTATTGCTAATTAATAATTATTCAATATTTTATTTACCACATATATAATATGATAGGTCCATACATAGTGTTCCGCCTATATACTGCGACAATGTAGAAACGTTTTACAAAATATTATTGATATAGCAGTAGATTAATAACAATATCAGTACAGAGATAACGTCACAGAATATATAATAAAACGAATAATCATACTGCGCAACTGTTACAGACGCAAACATTGATACACTAATTATTAGAGATTATTATT
This sequence comes from Periplaneta americana, assembly GCF_040183065.1. Classification (NCBI taxonomy): domain Eukaryota; kingdom Metazoa; phylum Arthropoda; class Insecta; order Blattodea; family Blattidae; genus Periplaneta; species Periplaneta americana. The sequence goes on from NC_091133.1 coordinate 36,843,242, forward strand.
ATTATTATTATTATTATTATTACTAGAAAATTTGATACAGTTCTTGCATTATCGTGATTGTGTTCTCCGTTTATAATAATTACATTTACATCCAATAACATCTATCAGATGTGGCAAAAACAAAATCACTCCTGCGTGGGGGAAAAAAAAAACCTACAATATTTATATTACATTTTAAAGCAAGTTTTGTAGTTGTAATATGGAGAGGTTGGTTAAACACTGCAAAGTTCTGAAATGGTAAACATCTATGATATTACTACACAGTTCATCACTGCAACAAGAACGAATGTCTAACGCTCGGCTTATACCGTTCGAGGATTTATCGCTCGTGACAATTTCACCCATCATACATGTGCGCTACCTATCGGATTATGCTATGAACTACTAGGCGCTCGAGCGAAAACGTCCGATGCAGACCTCTGGTTAGTACTAACAGGCTGTTAAAACCCATGTTAATTTAACTGCTCCATTTCATGCAGTAAAATAATTTAACTCTCTGTTAGCATAGAAGTATTCAATGTGGCTGGTGCGTTAGATGCTGAACTTCTATATCTTGATTATTTAGAAAATGATATCCATGAATACATAAACAGAGCGGATGATTTCACTAATTTCACAGAACAGATGTTCATACAAAGTTATAGGCTATTTTCTGCGAAGCCTCACTTTTCGCTTTCAACGTAAATCCGTTTGTTTATTCTCAATAATTGGTTAATACTGCGAAATTTTTCCACCAGAATGCTTCTCTCGAAGGAAGAGAAATTAGTCCCATGATTTCTTTTTGTTCCAGTGTTTTCCATGTCACAGCAGCAATATCAACACGACAATACATCGCTCCATGCTACTATGATACAGACGATGGAAAGACTTCTATCCTCTCTGAATCAAACAATGGAAACAAGCGAGAATCGCAACTGTCAGAGTTCAGAAAACAGAATTGAGCCTATACTTGGTTATAGGTTATGGTTAAATTCTATAATCTCTGGTTCTAACAAAGTGTTAACAAATAGCATGTAAAAATGTGAAATGTAAAGTTGAAGAAACGCAATATTTTTAACAGCAATTTATACTTTTAACTTACAGTTAATTAACGCTATGTTAGGTGCATTTTAACAAAGATTGAAGAAACCGGGCCGTAGAGTTTTGGTGGCTATGTGCTTCAGTTGCCAATTCCGCCGCTAGGAGCGCTGTAGCTACTGAATATGTGAAATGGCTTCTCTATAGGAAAAGGCACAGTATATACTGTACAAATTTCACTAAAGGATCCCTGCGAGGGGGGTAGGGTCCTTGCGGGGTAAGAAGAGAGGGTAAGCTATTAACTCAGCATTTCTGAAGGAGCAGATGGATGGGGGTGGTGTCAGTGGCCGACTGGGAGAAACAAAGCTCACATTCTGATGGGGTCACATAAAAAAGTTAATTTTTTTTTTCACCATGTTAATAACGTCAAAGGTAATGCTTATACAAAGTCCGGCCACTCGACCGCAATTACGAGGGTCGTAAAAAATTAGTTCGCCAGAGGTCGTTAACAGAAAGAAAACACAATTCTTTTGAAAAATTTATTGGCACATACACAGCAATTGTTGAGTTATTTTTCAACATTTCCCCACCAGAATTGAGACATTTGTCATATCATGGGATCGATAGAGAGGTGCAGACGGCTGTCAAACACTGGTTCCTATCCCAGGCGGCTGACTTCTACGACACAAGGATACAACAATTGATCCCATGGTATGAAAAATGTCTCAATTCCAGTGGGGGATATGCGGACAAATAGCGCAAAGATTGCTGTATCTGTTTAAATAAATATTTCCATGCAATTGTGCTTTTCTGTAAACGGGCACAGGGAAAATCACTTTCTGGGCGGTCTCGTAATTGCGGTCAAGTGGCCAAAATTTGTATAAGCATTTCTTTTGACATTATTAACATGGTGGAAGAAAAAAAATAACTTTATCTGCCCCCATCAGAATGTTTAGTCATAAGCCGGTCGATTCCGTGTCGGGTTTTGGTTGTAGAAGTGCGGGAAAAACTCGCATTTCTTGCTCAAATCTTCTCCTGAAATGCGAACACTACACACACACAAAAGGTCCGAGCAAAGGTCGTATATCTTACAATCAACCCTCTGTATTATTTCTTTCCGTTAAATTAAGGGTACAATATGTACATTTTCCCATTCTTGTTCATAATTTTTTAGTTTTGTTTCGTTATCAGGCTTATTTCAGGTTATACCGGGTACTATTAAGATTTTTTTGGAATTGCCAATAGTTTTCATGTACAATATACATTTCAATTACATGTTCAAAAGTATTTCTAATTTGTATATGACAAGCCTCCTGTAAGCAAGTTAAAGAAATTAAAAAAATAAATAACTCCAAGCACGATGGATGTAAACTATAACAAAATAATACAGGTAATAATAATAACTAATAATAATTATGACAGTGATGATGATGAACTGTCAATTACAGTAAGAGTAATAAATTAATTTTATTTTCTCGGAAGTAGCAGATTTGAATATATTGCACAGAATTTTTTTTATTTTACGCACTGCTTATACCACAGTCATAACACTGGCTAGCATTATAACATAATTATGTAGACAAGTGAACAGTGAATAAAAACACTGCGACAGAAACAAGTTAAGTGAACAATATCAAAACAGTGCAGAATGTGAACCAAGCGAACAATTCCAAGCACGCAAACATCTCTTACGCGGGGTAGCTCATCACGTGAGAAAAATAGAGCTCTCCCTCTATAGGAGGAGACCTTTGGCCTTAACGAGAAATTTTTAGGCTATTCAGTTCACCTCAGTGCAGTCGTCCTCGATGGTGTTGCTGTTACCAAGCTGGTCGCTGAATCCTACGGTTCGCGGGTTGAACTCTGTGAACAGTGATGCCTTTTAAGGGTCATAAAAATTATTAGTATGGTTTTATCCGGGAAGAAAGTAAAGTTGGCAGGCTCGTGTGTAGATTAACGACTCGTAAGAGAATCTTGTCCCTGATAGAGGGTTCTAAGCATAAATCATCATCTATTTTTATAACCCATATTGAATTTCGAATTTTAATAACCTGTGCAGTCGAAAGCTTTTGAACTTTGGCTTCGTCTATTGAGACCCATGAAGATAGTCGGTAAAATTATGGAAGAACAAATAAAAATAATGAAAATAATAATAACTGAAATGTCTCGCGCCGTGCTCGAGTAGTCAGAGGTGTCATGACTTGGACTAGGGGAACGAAATTAGCGCTGGTTGGAGTCTTCATGGGGGAAAAATTTTTCATTAAATTTCGGTGGGAGTATACGCCATACTGTGACCCTGCCGAGGCATATGGACTTGAGGCCACCAGTCGATTGGTCGGTCTTGCTAACACAGAGTTGAGAAATTTTGAACTTATCCATATTTCAAGTCAAAATCTCGTCATTCATTTTCTCCACTGGCAATAGATAGCAATATTCTATGCAGGGTAGAAGTGATATAACTGTGCAGATTTTAACATGTTATTCCTTGAATAGAGCACACAAACATTCTAATACCGTATTAGTCCCAAATTAATATGTATATATATTTTTTTTTTCAAAAATAAAATCCCCATAAAATATATTATCACTGCTTTACTCGATACATTTTATCCATACGATTCTGAATTTATCTTGTATTATTGTAGAAACCAATAAGGAGTGATTTATCTCCTTGCAGCTTTTCAATAAATTGGACGGTTTTATTGTAAATTAACTAAAAATTTAACATATATCGTTATTTCCTACCATTAGGAATTCTGCCAACCCTACTGCAGTGACTAAGGGGCGGAACTCTGCTGTTCAGACAGAGCGCATGTGTGCTTTCTTACGTTAACTGGCGACGTGCTGTTGCACCTGAATATTATTAGACGTGAGAAATTCGAGAGATTCTGACAGGCAAATTCTGCATTATACTAACATTCTTATCCCTCTGTGCGGAACGTTTAACGTCAATTATTAAAATATACAGGAACATCATTTTATTTTTACTTCAATTTTTATTGTACCTGAATTTTTGAACGTACTTCACTCCCACCCCTTCCACTAATGAAGTTCAACCGTCCTCCACACAGAACCAAGGCCGCATATAGTCATAGTAGTCTTACGGTCACAGTAAACAGTACGTTCCAAAAATATGTTCGCGTTTTCCATTGACGAAAGAGATTTCAATATTGAATCATTTTCGCACAGGTACTGTCGTCCATTTGCCTACGTCGCATCCCGGTTTCCCCAACCCGCTTCTATTCGCCTTTCTGTAAAGGCTAGTGGTTGGGATGTCTTAGCTCTTTTCTGAAAACATTAATTTCTGTTAGGAATTGGACGTCTACATAACATTATACAACTGTTTAAAATAACTTAAATAAAAGGGCCTCGTTAAGTAATTAACTGTCACATGATTATCCCCCTTTCTACGCCCCTGCGACATAACCACTTGGACGGACAGTAGATAGCATGTCTGAGTAATTTTATCTTTTCGGATCGGGCAGAAGTGAAGATTGAATTTACAGTACGTAAGGTACTCTTTTACAGAGTAGGTACAGAATTATTTCAACATGAATTACTGGTACGAAGGACGAAACTGGTAATTAGAATTAGGTGCAATAGTCTAAAGTGCGATAATATGCACATTAGAACTGAAGCCTGTATCAAAATGAACGACCACTATTTTCAAAAATGTGTTTAAATATCCATATTTCATTATTTTTCAATTTAACTTCATTCTCTATAGTGTATGCTAATGTGGTATAGACAGTATAATATACACTGCATAATGAATACGTCCGCATGGACAGCTCAGTTCGTGAGTAAAAACACTCATTGTTAATAATGTACTGTATTTTGATTAAACAAAAACCTAATGAAAATTATCAAACACAAAATCGCGATATTTTCTAGTTTAGGTAAACAGATGAACTACTTTTCTTCCCTCAGTGATTTGTTTGTATATTATGCCAGTATCATCTAACTCCGGTCGTGGAAGGGGATAGCAAACGGTGTTTACGGTTCTCAACCATTGATCCAAAGGTATAGCCAGGTTAATATTAGAAATGTTAGTAAAAATAAAATGATGTCCCTGTATTTGAGTAATGTAGTCTGATTTGGAAGAGAAGGTTTTCAGAGTCAAAATCATCCTGAGAAACAACAATGGAATATTGACCACGAACTGCTATACATAGCTGATTTAGTCTTAACTTTCTACGCTCATAACTGCACATCTATTTAGCAGTTTAGGGCCTACGTTTCCGAGTTCTAGTAATTATGTAATTTGATATTTTCTTAGAAGAAAGCACTGAATCTAATGCGCTAAACTACACATTGTTCCCCTTCCTTGCAGGAGAAAGTAAGGCAGCCAGTTCCAATGAGCAGATCGATTTGCGGAATTCCCAATGGATTCGGCTCGACCTGTTTGCATAATCCAGATTCCTAATGACGATAGAAAGCACCTTCAGTATTCGTAATACCGCACTCAGCTAACATAACGGTATCCCCAGAGTCGAACATTTGTTATAATACATTAAAATACTTACATTTTGAGAGATTCTTTGCTCTGCATTTGACAATCAGAAACCAGGGAAACGTTAATTTTTATCTCATATAGTCGTTTTAAGTCCTGATTAGTCTGACAGGCAAATACAGTGTACGCCACTTCCGTAATGAATATAAAGAGTTCATTTATTATTACATGTTATCCAAATGTGAAGTTATTTTTATGGATTATATTATGTTGCTAGCAATGTAGAAAATGTTGTGCGGAAAAGGTAATGGATCTGCTAGCACAGCACGAAGTATTGAAAAAACAGAATAGAAAATACAAGATAGCATAGAAAGAAAGGAACAAAAGAAACGAAATAAGTGGCTTGCGGTCTCGCACACGCGTCGTATAGGAGACGCATAGACAGAAGCACGTGCACTACAACAGTGATGAAATGCAGCGCGCGAATAACCTTTAAATAATATAGGGCGGAATGACCTTGAAAAAGACGTACACGAATTATATCATTCACTGGAATTCAAATAAAAATATGAACTATAATTATTTACTCATATTGTATATAACAGTTATTTACGATAGAAGCATTATAAACCGCATTTTATTTCTTGAGCAGAGATGTCTGCGAAACGATACTACAGGCTGAGTACAGTAATCCTGCGAACAAAGTAAAATTATTTTTAACATATGCGTCGTACACTATTTCTTAGACAGCCGTTCATCCGTACTGATATAAAAACAATTCCTTCGACTTCTTCACTACTGTATTCCCCCTCAATGTAACAGTGAAATTTCATCACACTGAACTACGCGGTGATATAAAATTCGATAGCAGATCGAGAAGTTTCTGGTTCAAAAAAGGGCATCTCATATTTTTATGTAAACAAAGTTAATTCTTTTTTCAATAAATTAGTTGTTGAAACAATTTATTTAATTTGTGTACACTTTTAAAACAAAAACAGCATTTTTTTAAAATAGTTCTGCCATTTCTTAACCGTTTTCTTAATCCGTTACGATTGCTGCCATGTGACATCCGGTGAGAAAAATTGACAATCGTCTGAAACAGTTAAAAGTCAGTGTTAAAAATACTTTTCGCACTAGTATTAAAAGTACTTTTCATGCGATATCGTATAATAGTCAATTTTAACACGTTTGCCTAGCGTTAAACGACCTGACTTACTTTTGTGATTGGCTATCTAAAAAATTATATTTTATAATTCCAAACGTTAAGATAACTAGCTTTATTTTATGAATTGTACGGTGTAAGTAGGCCTAGACCACAGACACCGGCGTTGGTTCATATTCCGTTAGAGTTTATTACTTGATTGAGTTTTTCCAAGGTTTTCCCTAACAAATAGGAGAATTTCAGGTAAACCCATGACGAATCCTCGAACTCATCTCACCAAGTATCATCTCACTATCACCAATTCTATCGATATTGTATAACCTCACAGATAATATAGGGTTGTTGAGTAAGCGTTTAAGAAATATTTATGAATTCACATAAAGTAACTGTTCATACATTCTTATCGTTTAAGATATTCTGCTACCCAAGAAAATTTGTCGATATATTTGCATAAAGAGTTTTAACAACTTACAGTGACTCCTGTTTATTTTGAATATCCAGACTAGTTGTTAAATTATTTGTGGCGAGAAAATAATAATTCTGAATGTATATTTAATACTTTGTGTACAGGAAGGTAATGTATTTACAGAAAATAGAATCTTCTTAATTGTAATTTTTGTTAGGTTTCAATTAGGAAAACATAATAAAGTAAATCACTTGGATATGAAAATAACAGTTAATGATGTTCAGTAATCCACAAGAAATTGTCCTACTCAAACAGCACAAACAGACATAGGCTATATGCAGCACGACAAAAGCCACTTTTTTATGTCAGGGGTGGAATGGAATGGGATTTCCGGAGAGGGCACTACGACCCAGTACTGCGATCTTTCAAGATCCATGTATTGTGCTTAACCCTCAATCAAGGCGCATTCCAAAATCCACACCGGCTGACTACACTAATGTTCGCTGCGTACTCAGGTTTCGAGCAGGCAACCCCACTTGTACCTAGGCTAACCCCTCCGTGTGTTCGGGGAATGTTATGGAATGATGACGAAATGGAAGGAATGGTGAAGTTGACGAAATGATGTAGATCAGGCATGCTCAGCGTGGACAATTCTGGCCTTTAAACGAAGTGCAATAGTGACGTAAAATCTCAGAATTGCATACTTAAAAGTTATTCTACGTCACGTTTAAACTTAGAAGATTAGAAATGTCCGCGCTGAACATCCCTGATCCGCATGCTTAAAACTTAAATTTCCGATCCATAGTTTGGAAAATCTAAATCAGAACAATTATTATTTCGGAGTTGTTGTCTGTGATGCACTGAGTAATTGCATATAAACTCCTATTCCTTGTGAAGATCGAAGAGACGTATTTTACGTCCAGTGCATTGAACTCTATGCTTCACAACTAGAATGGCTTCTAAGCGCTACTGGTGAGGCCAGCAGAAACATATGCAACCCTCATTAGGAATGAATTGCTATCTGAGTCTTTAACATACAGCGTATTCCGAATATCACCGGACCGGTGGACAACAATGACTTCACGCTGCAGCAAAATAGGAACAAAACTGCTGGAAAGTTCGAAGGCTGTCATGGCGGCTGTACAAGTTGTCTATGTTACGCTAACAAGATTTTGCGAAATTTCCGTCCTGTCATTTCGTTCAAAGAAAAGAGAGCATAAACAATTTATTTCTCGAACCGGTAGTAATAACTGGTCCGTTGACATGATCGCTCATAAGCCATTAACATTTCTTTTCGTTGTGCTCATTACAAACAACACAGAAGCATCGCCATGACACAACAGTGCACGATGTCATTCGTCTGTTAATTCCCGCCCAATACAAGAACCAACCAGATTCACTGATGGATACTGCCACCACCTCTGCAAGCTGATGTAAGCGGTGTGACACCGGTGGAGCATCAGTGACGTCATCGTTGAAATTCGGAACACCGTGATGCCGTCAGATTGCTCAGCGCTGAGATTCGGAATACGCTCATAGTTCCTACTGCGCTGTTGGTGATAGATGCGAATAAAATTGAATTTTAAAGTTGTTATTAACTTTGTTTAAAAGCTTGGAAACCTCTAACCTGATTCATAATATGAGATTACGGTTTCTATCAAACGGAAACATAAAGTCATTGCCCTCTTTTAACCTTCTGCAGTTAAAATTATCTTGTTACATATTGTATTCTGTATATAAAAATATAATTCTACTCCTTTACAGGTTAATAGCTTCATTGCTTTTCTAATGTTTCAGAGGTAGGTCTATTTCAATCTGTATTATTTTGAACTTTTTTGAACCTTTAATAAACAAATCGAGTTAAAGTCAGGATAGAATAAGATAAGTCAGAGGGAAGTGCAATTGGGAGAGGAGTACGTCAATGATACCTTTTATCACCTACACTGTTCAACATCTACTTGGAAGATTTAGTAAAGAACTGTTTTCGGAACATGAGAGGAGTGATAGTAAGAGGAAGAAGAATAAAGTGCATAAGATTTGCTGATAATATGGCGTTATTAGCAGAAGAGGAGATGATACTAAGGGATATGCTACTGGAGCTAAATGACAGCTGTGAACAGTATGGGATGAAGATAAATGCAAACAAGACGAAAACCATGGTCATAGGAAGAAAAATAAAGAAGGTAAACTTGCGAATTCTAAATGAGGCAGTAAAGCAAGTGGACAGCTTAAAATACTTGGGATGTACTACAAGCAGTAACATGAGCTGCTGCCAGGAAGCCAAAAAGAGGGTAGCAATGGCAAAGGAAGTTTTATTACAAAAAGGAGCATCTTCTGCGGACCTCTGGAAAAATAACTATGAAAGAGACTAGTGAAGTGCTTTGTTTGGAGTGTGACATTGTATGGGGCAGAAACATGGACATTACGACGAAGTGAAGAGAAGTGACTACAAGCATTTGAAATGTGGATATGGAGAATAATGTAATGTGTGAAGTGGACAGACAGAATAAGAAATGAAGCTGTGTTGGAAAGAGTGGATGAAGAAAGAATGATGGAAACTGATCAGGAGGAGGAAAAGGAATTGGTTGGGTCACTGGCTGAGAAGAAACTGCCTACCGAAGGATGCACTGGAAGGAATGGTGAACGGGCAGAAGAAGATATTAGATTATAGACGACATTAAAACATGGATTATATATGAGGAGACAAAGAGGAAGGCAGCAAATAGGAAAGTTTGGAGAAAGTTGGGTTTACAGTGAAAAACCTGCCCATGGACAGAACACTGAATGAATGAATGAATGAATGGATGAATGAATGAATGAATGAATGAATGAATGAATGAATGAATGAATGAATGAATGAATGAATGAATGAATGAACCACATTGAGGAAAAATTTGTGATAATATTATTCATGTTAGCATCCACTGATATACCAATATTGTTTTACTTACTAATATAATTTCTTTTTAAAGAGAAACTCATACCACTCACGCCGTGCAATTTTTGCTTTTGAAAGTCTTGACAAAAATGTACTCAGAACACAATGTTTATCTTTTGTATGTGGTTATTTAATAACGCTGTATCAACTACTGGGTTATTCAGCGATATGGAGATGGTATTTGGCGAGATGAGACCAAGGATCATAAATTACCTGGCATTTGCCTTACGACTGAGAAGCGAGAATCCAACCCATGATTGAGCGCAACTCCGGATCAGCAAGCAAACGCGCTACCGCCTAAGCTACGCCGGTGGCTTTGTTGATGTTTATTTGATAATATATAATATAAACTTATATTTACTGAAGATTTACCTCAGAATGTACAATAAACAAAATTTGACATGGTAAACCATCAATGCTATGCAGTGGGACTAATAAATGTTTGTTTACCTGTATCAAAATAAGTTTGTGTATATTTTGCTACGCAATTGAAGAGTGTGAACGCAAAACTCTCTCAGTTCATTTGGCCATTTCTATTTCTTATACATACATATGCTTATGTTTGAGACCTCTATAATCATTTTTAAGTTTGTTTTCTTCCAAAACAACGCCAATCCTTGTCTAAAAGTTTGTGTTGGTGTGCATGTCACTTGAAAATTTGCTCAGTCCGTAGACCAGTGGATAAATATCTAGACCAGATTTTTCATAAAAGTGGACTGAACGCGTTTTGGGATCTTCAATTAGTGATTGATTTCACATGTTGTAATGTCACAACAATGTTCGGATGTATTAAGTTCGATATTATAAAAAATGTGTAGGCCTATAAATGTTAAGTATCAGAATGAACTTATCAATAAGTTTCAGTTACGTGTATATTTGCATGTGGAATTGTCGTTTAATTATCTTATCTTGCAAGTTGTTGCAGCCAAGTGCTTTGCACGAAGTCATCATTCTTCAATTTTAAGTACTTGTTAGTTCCATATATCGGAACAAATAAATTTCAGAATGTAAATTTAAGTTCGCACAAGACCACACAGACTCCATGGCACAAAACATGCTGCAGACAAAGAGCGATACTTCGGTATAGTAGAGCGTCTCGTTTAGGCACAGTGAAAACGTAAACAAAGTCGAGGTAACGTGTGGGGGAGGACTAGCCGTACGATAAATACGAGGGATGCACGAGGATTTAGTTGAAATTAATTATATTAATTAACATTAACTGACAGTATATTTTCCAAAAACACACAAAATAAAAGAACACAAATTGCATAACATTATCATATACACATTTTAACAAACAAGGAATTGTAATGTTGAAATAATTCAATATAATAATTCAAATTTTGCTACTTACTCTATATTATGATGTTTTCAAGCAGCATTTTTACGGTCATGAATTTCATTCTCTGTATGACTAATATAATATCACCGTCTTCTGTACTGTACCTGAATAAATTGAATTTTGAGAAGGGATAATTATTATGTTTAGGAAATAGTGTTGTCACTTCAGACCAGTACACTGTAGTTTTGTTAATTCGGCCACAGAAGACGGTGATATTATGTTAGTCATTCAGGGAATGAAATTTATGACCGTAAAAATGCTGCTTGAAAGCAACATCATGTAAGTAGCAAAATTTGATTTGTTATAATGAATTATTTCAACATTACAATGGCTTGTTTGTTAAAATGTGTGTATGATAAAGTTATGCAATTTATGTTCTTTTGTTCTGTATGTTTTTGGAAATTATAATTTCAATTAATGCTCCGCCATAAATGTTGTAACTAAAACCTTGTGCATCCCTCGTATTTATCGAATGGCTCGTCCTCTCTCTGCACTCTCTTTACGTTTTCGCTGTGCCTAAACGAGACGCTCTACTATATCTCCTTTCTTGTCTACTTCAGGCCCTGCCGTACGTAAAGGTACGGTCACACGTCGCTACTTTTGCAGCGATGCAGTACAAAACACTGCGCAACTCTCGTACTGCGACGTGTGAACAACGGTGCAACCCGAAAAGTAGCGGCTGCCGAACCTGCTGCTCGCTACTTTTTCATGCTGCGCGCAGCTTAAAAGTAGCGACGTGTGAACAGGGTTCTCAGGGTTGCAGCCGCAGCATTTTTATATCGGTTTTGTTGAAACTTTTGCTGCGGTTGCGACCAGTGTTGCCACCCATATGTGCCAATGATACTTTTATTGTTTGGATGTATTTTAATGTTAGATGTAATGAAAATAAATTATTTGTAACAGTTATTAAATGCACAACACTGTCTGAGCATATTTGCTGACGATATAATTCTTTTTTTTTTAATTTTCTGTGGCGTAGTTTCAAACAGGAGGGTTGCCAACATTGATTACGTGAATATGCTGTTGGTTATCATTTAAATAGGGCCTATATAGGCATTTTTAAAAGCGTTATAGTAAAAATAATGCCAATTTCTGAATACTAGTTAGGACAGAAAAGCAAATAATAGATAAGTAAGCTTTCGCATGAGTTTATTAATAATGCGAACATAACCACAACATGTATATTGAGAAGTCAACACGGAGATGGAAAACTGAAGCATGACTGCGGCTGCAAAAGTAGCGCCTTGTGTGTGAACAGACTCGCAACCTCCAGTTGCAACTTTTGCTGCACTCGGGTTGCGCAGCACGAAAAGTAGCATGCAGCGCGCTACTTTTGGCAGTAGAAAAGTTGCGCAGCAAAGGTAGCGACGTGTGACCGTACCTTAAGACTGTTCCAGTTGTGAAACATAGGGCCATATTCATAGACATTCTTAGTGCGGGCTCCCGGTGGATGATCAGCGATCTAACGTTTTTCGTATTCATAAACCAGTGTTAGCGATATATGATATGATAAGAATCCTATACAAGTAACCAGTCGATAGCCGGGGCTAGTTTAGCACGCTCGTAGCGCGGGCTAGCGAAATGTCTATGAATAGCACCCATAGAGTTCATTGTTTTAAACGGACTAAAGCCTAGCCGCCCTAGCGGCTAAATGGAGCGCGAGCATAAAACAGTCTGTGTCTAACAATTCGCAGTTTGTGATGGCGTACTGTTTATTGTACCTCCCACGGCATCTCGTGATAACGTTACAGACGCATGGCATTAATATTCGTGCGATTTAAAATCTTTTTTCGTCCCCATGAGAAATTAAGTACCTCGCAATGAATATCACCATAAATATTTTACAACACATGAAATACGTTATTTGATAACACTGAAAATGAATTGTTTCATATGTAAAATATTTAAATTAGCTTTAAACAGTGAAGAGAATACAATACATGCAATCAGCAATGTTAATCCACTTTTATTTTATTAAATTAAGTGTACAAGAGAGTCGCCCACGGCGCTAATTTTTATGGGACACAAAAGCATAGTATGATACTGGAAATGACTTATCACTAGACTAAGTTCATAATAAACTTTCATGTAGATTTTGAGAAAAATAACAATGACTAATTTGAAAAGTAATTTATGTGTGCCTTTCTTATCACAATATTCCTCAACACGAATTCGCACACGAGTAGAAATTTTAAAGAAAAAATTAAATACAAAATAATCAGCTGTCAATACGAACTACTGGGTGGCCACGAACTAAGGGGAAAATATTTGATAAAGAATGTAAACTTCAACAAAATTCTATTACTCACTTTATTAACACAAAGAAACCTGTGAAATATGTCAAAACGTTCTGTTATTGATCTCCTATAAAATGGCCAACTTGGGTACCAATTCAAGTCGATGAAAACTTGAAGTTTTAATTTGACGTTTTCGCTTTCCTGCAGAATTCCACGGGAACTGAAGTCCTTAATAATAACTTGGCTCAGATGAGCCTTGAATGTTATGCTTATACAAATGGTTATTTAAGTGTCCCCAAAGAAAAGTTTAGTCAGGTGGTGTTAGGTCAGGTATCTTGTGAGCCATTCAATAAAATCACGACGTCTTATCCACTCTTGGAAACCACTTATTCAGTCATTCTCGTACTATCAGTGCATAATGCGGCAGAGCTCCGTCTTGCTGTCACCACAAATATTCTAAGTCGTTAAATGTTGTGTCTAATTTCGTGGCTACGCGATATAGTACACAAATGAACAGCTTACGAAAACAGTATAAAACCTGCATTTGAATGGTATTTTTGTTAGGTTGTTGGAGCACATGTTGTGGACACGACACTCCGTGAACCTCCGTTCCTCTTCAGTTAAATCTACAGACCAAATGAGTCGCCTATAATCAAACTGAAATTTATAAAAAAAAAAGTCGTATTTGTCAGAAAAGACGAAAAACTAGTGCAGTTAAGTCTCCAAACGGTGATTTTTCTACTACAGTTAAGGCAGATAAATTCCAGTTTAACTCCAAATGAGCAGTTTCTCATATCCCTGCAAAATTCTGCACTGAAACACACCTTGATCCCATGTGTCATAATTTTGAGAAAGTGCACTTTGATTCTATGCGACTCAAATATAAACATTCTTTACAAATCTGACTTTTTAGGAATAGCTGACTTGGATAACTTCAAGGGAAAAATTGTTCCGGTGCCGGGTATCGAATCCGGGACTTTCGGCTGAGCGCGCCAACGCTCTAACGACTGAGATACCCTGGAACTCTACCAGACCTCAGCTTAATTATTCCCTTTTTTTCGACATTCTTTATTATACAGAAACACTATTTGAAGAGAGGGGTGCAAAATTCAAATGTTCAAACAAAAGCACAATAGCCTACTTATTCATAGGAGACACAGATCGATGCCAAAATCGTACTGATAGCATATGAGCAACTTTTCAAAGGTACTATTTAGGAAACCAGCACTCCAAGCAAACTATTCAGATTATAACCTAAACAAAGCTATTACAGTGATTATTTTTATCATTTCCTTACATTAATCTGAACCATTGTCGCTACAGATTGACAAGTCATCTGACGTATCACTGCTATCAGTACGCGCTACTATTTTTTTATTGAGTTATTTTACGACGCTGTATCAACATCTAGGTTATTTAGCGTCTGAATGAAATGAAGGTGATAATGCCGGTGAAATGAGTTCGGGGTCCAGCACCGAACGTTACCCAGCATTTGCTCGTATTAGGTTTAGGGAAAACCCCGGAAAAAACCTCAACCAGGTAACTTGCCCCGACCGGGATTCGAACCCGGGCCGCCTGGTTTCGCGGCCAGACGCGCTAACAGTTACTCCACAGGTGTGGACGCGCTACTATTGGCTGGCAATTAGGAAGGAGGAAGTGAATAGCATATTGTCACTCTTGAAGATTGACGCATGTGCAGATCAACGGAGTTTTCTAAGTTGTTCCCCTATAGTAATATGTATGATGTATGCAATGGAGGGGGAAGGAAACTGGCCATTCTACTACATTATTTCCTGGCTTAGTTATCTCATGAGTGGTGCCTTGTTGATACCGTTTACAAGGTTCAGACCTATCTTCGGACAGTTGACTAAACATGGCTTTTTAACCACTGACGATCACCAGATAGTTTATTTATTTATTTCTATTGGGTTATTTTACGATGTTGTATCAACATCTTAGGTTATTTAGCGTCTGAATGAAATGAAGGTGGTAATGCCGGTGAAATGAGTTCGGGGTCCAGCACCGAAAGTTACCCAGCATTTACTCATATTGGGTTGAGGGAAAACCCCGGAAAAACCTCAACCAGATAAAGTGTCCCGACCGGGATTCGAACCCGGATCCCCTGCTCAAGTACTGCTCACTGAAAGCTCCTGTTCGGTACAGTGGACGTTGCACAGAAAAACTACACTGGCTAATCGTCTCCACCTCGAATTACCGAAACTTATACACCTTACCCTGAAACAATATTTTGATGACATGAAATGAGAGAACAATAAAATTAAATGAAAATTATTGTTGCAAATAAATTTTTTAGGGAAAACGAGAGAATCATGAAGTAAAATTTTGTTCTGCGATCTTGTCCAACAGGAGTATTACTCCAATGATCTCCGGAGAATCACTCACTCACTGAAGCAATCTACTTGAAGATCCAAGGAAAATCGAGTTGGAGCTACTACATTGTGAACTCGGCAGTGAAGAGTTTTCGCAGATCGTAACACGCTCTGTAGTAATAATTCAGCAACGTCATGGTTCTACGTGGATAAGAAACGTGCGATATGGAAATAAATTAGCTCATGTTAATCACTGTCGTGTCACATTACTAAGTTCGGAAGAGATGTGGAACGTGAAGGAGTCCAGACGATGTGCTACAAATATTTTTCTGTGGAGTTGAGTGTCTTCCGCGGCTGCGGAAGTGTGCGCTTCCTGGCTAGCGGTGCTGCTCGAGTGAGATCTTGACGTCTTCATAAACTTTGTCTGTCATTCACATTCGCAGGGGGGCGGATCTTTTCTCGGGAACGAAGGTTAGACTCTCCATTGTTCAGGATTTCATCATGAACTCAGCCACTTTTCTCAGTCTTATGACAGTGAGAGCGGATGTTTAGAAAACAATCGCCCAGTTTATGGATGTCTACGATTTAGTACCGAGCAGTTAACCAGTAACGGTCTACCGCTGAGTTTTTAATGGGCAAACAGCGTGGTTAAATTTAAACCGTGATTAACAAAGCAAACAGTTAACTAGGTTTTCAAATGAGCTATTTATTCCACTGATATTTCGTGTTCTTTAAATCGATTATTTAACGACTCTGTCTTGACTGTACGATTATATACAGCACCAATACCATTAGTGATAACAACAGCGTTAATATAAAGTAGGTCTACTTCAATTCCTTATTACAATTTCTATTAAATGGGCACACAACCGTAAAAATGCCGCTAAAACTCATCCAAATTTAAAGACACTGGAAATAAGTCAAGAAGACTTTCAGTGGCAACAGCTGTTAAAAGTTGCAGAAGTTTTATTATTGATCTATTTATTCGTTCGTTCATTCCTTCGTTCCTACGTGTTCAACCGTTCGTCCGTCCATCCGTCCGTCTATTTATTTATTTTATCATTAATTCATTTATTTAATCTGGTGGAGATGGCCTTCTCTAACATACCACCAGAATAAAAATAGGCATACACAAAAAACAATCTGAAATAAATAGGAAATATAAATAAATTTACAAAATACAAAAAACACAAATGAAAAACGAAAAAAGAGGGGAGTAGAAAAGATACAAGTAGAAACATAAGATCACAATAGGCACAAAAAGAGAATAGATTGACTGCCTAATATATTAGTGATTATAGAAAATGACTAAACGTTCTCTGATGACACTGGGTAAGGTAACAGTATTCCACAAGCGCGATAGCGAGTTTAGGCCTATGATAACAAGAGGCAAAAATTTATAAGTTATTTCCAGAATACTTCTTTGGCTTAATGCAATAAAAAACAATGTCTGAGAGACTGCACTAGTAGTGCTGATTACAAATACAGTAGAGCATCGATTATCCGAATACCGGTCCACCGAAACATCGGTTAACCGAAAGCGTTCCAATCGGGAAATTCAAATTTGCGCGCGAGCCATGTAGAAGTTTTGCTAGAGCTATTTGCGAGATTTATCGGCAAAAAAAACGAGTCTCAGGTCTGAAAAAAAAATTGGACTTCTTTTACTAAACTGTAGGCTACTTTAATGACCATTTTGAACTTGTCAAACTAGGCTAGTCAGTTCTCTGTGTTATTTGTAAGAGTGTGATACAAAATATATACTGTATGTACAGTTTAGTGTTGGTTTCTTACTACTCCTATGACACAGGTAAAATTTCTTTCGTAAATGATCGGTTATCCGAAAAATCAGTTGTCCGAACACACCCGTCCCTAATTGTTTCGGATAATCGATGCTCTACTGTACAACTAAATCCGTAATTTAAACTGCCTATTGCACTTAAGCAGCCTTTCGAGATTTTACCGACTTTAGTTGTTCTTGCATATAAAAGTACAGTCTTTTCAGCTGATTGCACAACTTATCTGAATTTGATAAAAAAAATTGAGATTCGTTGTTCTTACATTAAGCCATAGAAATATGGAATACCTTCATCTACATTCGTAATAGTACTTAACAAATCCAATAGTACTTAACAAATCCAATACAAGTTTACTACGTCATACTACTTTTGACCAATAAAATGGTACGGAAGGACGCGTTTCATCCAATCATGGCTGTTTATCGTTACAGTTTTATCACTTCACTAGCATTTGTTTGTCCTTTTAACTTCTCTAGCATTTGTTTCTTTGTTTACCAACATTTAAAAATGCAAATTCTTCACGTAAGTTACTACAAAGCATGCTTTGCGGTCGTCATTTGTTTCCCGCATAGATAGTCGACTGAAAATGGCGGCTCCGTTCAAATGTTTTGGTGAGCTAACTTTAATGAAATAGAATTTTAGTAAGTCAATTAATATCTATTTTATTGTATTAGAGTACTTTATTTCTTCTAATCTTTATATACTTTCTTCTGTCTTTATCAACTCCCTACCATTTCTTTCTTTGTTTGCCAACATTTCAAACTGAAAATTCTTTACGGTACTATAAAACATGCTTTGCGATCGTCATTTGTTTACCGCATAAATAGTCAACTGAAATGGCGGCTCCGTTCAAACATTTTGGTAAAATAGAATTTTAGTAAGTCAATTAATATTTTATTGCATTAGAGTACATTATTCCTTCTAATCTTTATATACTGTCTTCTAATAGTGTAATAGTCAATTAAATCCCACTCGAGTTTTGATTTTCTCTAGATAAATCAAAACTTCTAGTGAAATTACTGTTGATAAAGCCGGTTTCTTTTCAAGAACATAAATTGAGAACACACTTCCAATACGATTAAATTGACAATAAACAAAATTGTTTTCAAGCAAGGAAACAAACAAACAAACAAACTCGTTTCTATGAAAATGGAATGTTTATATCAAAATATTACATTATCAAGTAAAAAAAAAAAGAGTTTCTGAATTTTCGAGATTGTACAAGAACGGAATATACGTCAAATTAAATTGCATCTTACTTTTTAGGTCTAAAATTATTTGAAGACTTCTCTCGCAAAAAATAATGAGGATAATAATAATAATAATAATAATAATAATAATAATAATAATCATCATCATCATAAAACATAATCATAATAATAACAATCAATTCTTTTTGGGTCAATTAGCTGAATTTATTCCAATTATTTTAAACTGTCAGACGAATATCAGATAATCCTATGGTGAATATTTCGACATTTTCCACCTTCAAATCAGTGCTCCTAGTTTTATAGACCAAGTTAAGAATGCCTTCTTCTTTTTAAGTTTTGAGTATACTGAAACGAATCTACACAGATCTTTTTTATTTTTTGAGGCAGTTCTATGTATTTAATGACGTTTATTTACATTTTGTATTCAAGTTTGTTTTTAGTTTTCATAGTTTTCCATTTTGTGAGGAAGTTCTGTGAACTTGATGATTTCTGTTACAAACATAATATTGCGGTTTGTTTCCAGCTTCCATTTTTTTTCTGAATGTCTTGAATCAATTCCATGGTGCGTGTTTACTTTCGTTACATATGCAGTGATCGGGTTTGTTTGTTTTCAGTTATGACTACGAGTAGTACTAAAAATAATACCATTTTATCCTTCATTACTGATGTAAGATCTATTGATTAAAATAGTCTTATCTCTGAGAATTGTCGCGACGTTTTATATCCTTCTCCCTTTCTTGAGGGAAATGTACAGCTTATCTTTCTGTAATAAAACAATTATTGGTCATACCACAGTCTAGTATATATAGTCACGAAGCTTGAGTTGTGAGGGTGCTAGGAACAATAGACTGTGCCGGTACTATTTCGCATTGTCTGTAATGAGGCGATATTAGCGATCCTAGTGGTCAGCAACTATCTATGAATGCATATTTACTACATACTGAGCTTCGTGACTGTATATACTAGACTGTGGTCATACTTCCAAAGGGAATCGTTACGCGCGCTTAAGTTCTGATGAACACCATTTTCTATAACTTCAGTGCGAAATGTAAGACAGTGAGTTACTGGCCATCTTTGTTGAGCGTAACTATGCTGAAAATACGATTTGCATTAGTTTAACGACTTCTTATCTACGATCAGTAAGTGAGGACTGTTTTAAGTTACAAGTAGGATTAAAATCAATGTACAATCATTCAATCAATCAACCACTGTGGCGAATCAAACCTCATAAAGTTTCTGGCCTCAAACATAATTTTCCTATTCGACCTGCCCTTAACCCAACGGTATAACTAGGGTGTGGTGTACTTTTAGAATAATACATATTAGGAAAAATAATAGTGTGTTTGTTTAAATGTATCTTGGTCCGAAATATTTATCACTTCCGTTCTATATCTAGCATTCCAGACACTGGCACACACATTACTTGTTCTATAGTGTCATTTTCAAATTATAAAACAGTTTACCAGCTGGTAAAGTCATCGCTCGGCCAGCGAGATATGGCAGCTTGACTTTTGGTAGGATAGTAGAAAAAGCAGCTATTTCTTAATAAATTAGCCACACTACTCATCCACTTCGTAACAATTGCTCAAAATTGTATATTAATAATGCAGATGTAATTGGTCCATCATAAACAATTAGAATTTGTATTAATTTCTTGGTGGAATATAAGAGAAATTTTAAATAATAATTTCAAGCCTAACCAAGATAATAGTACATTATGCAACGAGCCTATAATGATAGTAATTAAGACGCAAGTATGTTTATTTATGAAACGAGCGCAAGCGAGTTTCATAATTTTCATAGGAGCGTCTTAATTACCATTATAGGCAAGTTTCATACGACTTTTATGCTCGACCATATTTCTAACTTTAAATTATTAAGAAGTATACATTTTATTTGTATCTCACAGAAGATCGGAAGTGACCTTGTTCATAGCTCTTGAATTATGAGATGTGCGCAGACGCGAAAGTAGGCCTATTGATTTTTTCCGAGGAACAAAAATGTCATTGACCTTGATGTAATGCAGAGAATGTATAACCTTGAAATTGATTTAGAATTGAAAAACGAGATGACAAATTGAATTTATTTGAATATTATTTACAATTAACGCTAATTATTATAGTAACAGAACATAACCTTCTGCGACAGTATTGGATTTCCAGCCTCCGTGACGTTTCCCTCGTCTTTCGATTGCATATCCGAGAATAATCGAAAACCTGAACTTTAATGAATAGGTGTACTTTAATTACATGCATTAAAGGACTGCTACCAGGTGTATAATTACTACATTTCGGCATGGTCGAGCATAAAATAATTACAAGCCTTGAAGTATATCACGTTTTCGCAGTACCAATACTACTTGTTGTCAGGGAAATCTATACTCGTCAGTAACAAGACGTGTTAACCTTAATACAGTATAGATGAGAGTTCTCAGACGTACAGGTGAATACAATTTGTTACAGCAGTAAAATAAATTACGAAGTTGTACAGAAACCAGAGGTCACATACATTCTTAACAAAATTAGAAAGTGCAAGCAAATTGGATAGAACATACCATAGTTACAAATACAGATTACATCCACAAATTTCGATTTCCGGCCGAGAAGAAAAAGAAGATTGAAGAACTCTGAAACGTTTGGCAAACGATACTCATTTTTAACCAAATTTTTCACTCTCATTAGTCAATGAATTAAGATGCTTTAACTGAAATGTAGCTTCTTCAATGGTTCTGGGTTCAGGAGGAAGAGAATCTCAACGTTTCATTAAGCTATCACGTGTAACACATTCGTATTTGTTTCAATTGAGGCGCTGGGTGCAATAACAGCTTAAGTTGAAAACCTATTTTTTGAGAAAAATAATGTCAAAGTTTTAGAACAATGTGAAAATTTTATTAGTACATACGAAGGGTTCAGAGCTATAGTGGGCTAAGCGCCGTATATTAAAAACATAGAAAACAAGGATTAAAATTAAATGAATGCCATAATTTAATGAAACATGTAGCAAGTAATATAAAGTATGCACATTAAAACTGAATGATATGTCAATCTTAATTAAACTATGGAAATCACTTAACTTTAACACTTGCTTTCACTGCTTTTAATAAATGGCACTTGGTCCACTATGGCTCTGAACCCTTCATATACTCATATAAGATATTTTGTATAATATTTCAGACTGTATAAATTATTCAAATTCAATATCGGTTTAATTTAAACACAACCCATTTTTAAATATTTATATTATATTAAATATACATATATTATATTAAATACATACATTTACTTAAAAGTACAGAAAACTTACGTTGTTATTGCATAGAAAGACTGAGAATTCCTAAATTAGACTAGCTAGGCATTAAAACCAGTAGAAAAGTAATATTTCACTAACATACACGAACTTTATTGAATGAATAATAAGAAATAATAGTACATTAAATCTTCACCTTATCAAAATAATGAGAAAATAAAATTTTTGGCCCATAATCTCTTACACCTTTTATGGAAATATACTATAGGAACAAAATAACATTTGTTTTAAATTTATAATCAGAAAAACAGAAGATGTATGAAAGAAATCAGTTCTGAAACTATGCTACAGATGAAAACTCCTCTACTATAGTGTCAAATATTCTTATTTTTGTTCACTAATTTAACTTGCAGGATGATTGTCATTAGCACTGGTTCAGAATCCAAAAAATTTAAAGAAAACATGCATATTCTGGTTTCAAGAATAATGTCAATAATGAAATAATATCATTTTTCTTTGATAATTTTAAGTCAGGACGAGGGGAATTTTTAGAGTAAGCCCTTCCTTTGCTGGTAGGACTATATTATATCCTGAAAAACTGAATGGCTGGAAAACGGTATTGCAAGTACATGATACTGCCAAAGACCCTGATGTATAAAACATGAGTGTAACATATTTTTGTATTCCAATTTTGAAATTTTTGACTTAGAACAGCAGAACAGCACTTCGCATAATCAACTCTCCTGCTATTTAGGATCAACCAAAAGGGATACACTTTTACAGTCGATAGAGAAGACATTGAAGATTATGAAAATGCTATCGTCGGAATTACGACTTAAGTAGAGTTAAGTTGTTATTGTACCCAGCGTCTCAATTTATCTTGAGTGACTGACTCTTCGGCCTTAAGCTTGCAATTTGTATCTGTAGTAATGCGTCGACAATCCGAAGTAATTGATGTTCAGCCCTGTTCGAAGTATCGATTCGTTCATTCAGCAAAAACGACACAAAAATAATTTTAACTACATACTGTATTATCTTTAAAGATCTCAATTGGCCTACATATTGTACTATAAACACTCGACAGATTTTAAAAAGTCTTATTTTTTTTTAATTTTTACTAGGCTTCGTTTCTTTACAACCAAATCTCTAACTTGTCGTACACAACCAAGCTGTGTTACCGTACATTGAGGCATTTTATCCAGCCAATTTATAATCGTCTCTAGCATTGAACCATGCCCGCGCTTTTACAAACGCATGTAAAAAAATTGACGGTTCGAATTCAGATTTTAGGTGGTTCAGATTATTGACGTTCGGATTATTGACGCTCTACTGTAAGTACAATATTATATTCTGTTTTCTAAGTCTTTCTCCGTGGCCATACGTACTTAACTGTAACTTTCGTTTAGACATTTATTTGTTGAACGTTGTGATCTCTCTTAATCATTGGCGTACAATTTATCAGAACTGCACAGCCATAATTTCTTTATTCGATTACATTGAAATATTGCAGATTTTAGAATTATTTTAAATATCTGAAACAGCGACCATTAAAGTGCAATAACAATTATTGTATAATACTAGAGTGATTAAAAAATCTTAAACATTAGTAGATTTTCAGAAATTATTCACAGATTAAAACCATATAATTTGTTTATTTAAACTAGAAGGCTTGTGAAAATGACGATTCCCTACTCCGAACAGTGCATGATGATAAAGATGTCTTTGAAATAAAATCACTGTTTTAAAACAACGTAGCATTAAAACAATATAACTTCCATCCACAAATGGAAGGTGAGAATAGTGCATTCAAGAAGTTTCCATGTTTATAATATCATATTGTGCGATATTCAAAATGTTTCAACGTAACTCATGTTTAACGTTTGCTGTGTACAAATGTGGAAAGATCCTACTTATGGAAAATTATTATCAAATCATGCAACAACAATTATTCTTCTGTTTACAGTTGATTATAATTTCAGACACTAGATGGCAGATATACAGTTCCAGAAAAAAAAATAACCCGCCTCAATTTTTTAAGTCCCAGATTCAACGCATGGAACATGTACAGTGCTCCAAAGCAGTGGTACATACGAGATCGCTTTGGCAGTTACAGAAATTTATCTTACATAGATTGTTTTCTTAACCTGAAAGGCATCAGAAAAGATGTGGTGAAAATTTATCTATTCTAAACAGAAGATGAATATTTATAAATCTTGCAAGCACGCTAGCACAGAGCTATCGGAATATTTGCGATGAATTGTCATAATCAGGGTTGTCGTACTGCATCGTTTTTCTTAAATAAGAAATTTTAGGTATTAATTTGATCTTATTTTCAGATTAATTTCGTGCTTTTTGCATTAGTTGTGAATTGCATTCCTGTAATATTATTCAAATAATACTAAGTTGAAAACCGTTGTTAAATCGTTGTTGTGTGAAATGTGCTCTGTAAGAATCTTACAGTTGTTCGCATTGGATTATCTTACCGAATACAATATTCGTGATAATAGTTATCTTCAGGTAATTTAATATCTTTTTTCAAACTTTCAAATGTGTTTTTTTTGTTATTAGATAATAATAATTATTTAATTAATGATAGACCGTAAGTTTCGTTGCCAGTAACTCGGAAATCTTAGAGCGCAATATAATGTGTGTTTCTGTTATAATATCGTTTCACGTGATTAACATCCATATGAAATACCGGTAGTATCATCAAAATTGGTGATCAAGAAAGTGTAACCTCTCCTTGTTAGTGTATTACCATAGTCTAGTATATACAGTCACGAAGCTTCAGTTGTTGAGGGTACTAGGAGCAATAGACTGTGCCGGTACTATTTCGCATTGTCTGTGATGAGGCGACAGTAGCGATCCTAGTGGTTAGCAACTATCTATGGATGCATATTCCCTATGTATTGAGCTTCGTGACTGTATATACTAGACTGCGGTATTACTTAGTACAACTTTAATCGGAGATGGAACTGCCGACCATCGGAATGCTATTTGTCACAATGAGTGGTAGGCCTTTATAAAGACACGTGTAGTTTTGTGACCATCATTCGGTCTCTCTACAGAGTATTACTTTTGTAAAAGACTGTACAACATAAAGAACTCTCTAACTAGTGATCGTAACTTTCACACAGAGTTTTTCTTGACATGTCTTTGTGGATGTAAAGATATATTACGCAAGCATTAATCATTCTGATAGCCCACAAGCCATCAATTACAACTAGCTTATTCCATGTCACTTTAATGCAACAGACAGGCTATGCAAAATAAAGGGATGGTTATTAATTTGTTTATACGTTTCGTTGAACAGCTCAGATGATCGAAACGTTGAATGTCAATGTGAACAAACGCTTCTAAAGCAGAGGTTTAAAATGCTAAAGGTCTACTTAGAGTGGCGTAGACATTACATAACCTTACGCCGACGAATATTTGATTTTTATTTACTGAAATATTTCTTCTTATAATGTGCAGTGATTTCAATTTATTTATTTATCTTAACACACACACATATACATATATATAATTGATTTTAATCTTTAAATTGAGTAAGTAAGAAAAGAGTATGATTGGTTTTTAATGGAATTTGTAAAGTCGTATAAAATAATAACCAACAGAAAATTTATATATACAGAGTGAAAGTGAAATAACCTTGCAGATTGAAAGGGACGATAGGATACAAGTAAATAAATAGAAAACCTATATTACGTTTCTTGATTAAATGCACGGTTAATTAGAAAATTAAGTTTGAAGTTTCACCAGTACGGCAACATCGTCGCTAATACACTCCACTCGTGATACAGATGTAAGAGGTCAACGAACTCGGTGAGTCTCCGTACATAAGCTGCATTCTGCCGAGACGTTGACACTCGCTCGCTTCGTGAAATGGCTTGAATTTAGAGGCTTTTAAAATTAAATTTACACCAAAACCGTGCACGCTATTAAAATACGCCAGACGGGTAAATTACATGGGTTGGATAAAAAGTAATGGCAACAGTTCGATATTTCTGACATGGCTTGATTTACAAGGGCACAACATTTACGTATCTTAAATATAGTCGCCCCCCTTATTTATCACCTTTTGCCAAATGTTTGGAAGGCGTCGTACACCATCAGCGCGTCCATCTTTGTTGATGTTCCGTAATGACCGCCCGAAAGCACGGATAAGTTCATCTCTGGTATTGTACCGGGTCCCTCGCTGTGGTTCTTTCACTTTGGCGAAGAGATCGTAATCGCATGGACTCATATCGGGTGAGTACGGAGGATGTTCCAGAATCTCCCATTGCCAACGACGCAAGAGGTCCTTGACAGCAGCAGCGGTATGACTCTTTGCATTATCATGAAGAATGATGGGGTTCTGTACCCCCAAGTGTCGTCGTTTTGTCCTGAGGGCTGGACGAAGGTGGTGCTGCAGGAACCTGCAGTAGTAGTCCGCGTTTACCGTCTGCCTTGGAGGTACAGCGTGGTGCAGTATTACCCCACCAATGTCATACGCCACAATGAACATCACCTTCACACCACTTCCAACAAGGCCTTCCCGAAACGCTTTAACCTATCGTGCCACTGTGCGATATGGCAACGCTGCATCGCCACATGCTTCACCAGTCCCTGAAAACATTCTTGTGCACTACAACCTCGTGCCACTTTAATTTTGATCCAGGAACGTTGCTCTAGTTTTGTAAACATGATCTTAGGGCGCTCGCACTATCCCTATGAAAGTCAACGTTCTATACACTGCAGTAGATTGACAGAGTACTGTCGCCGCTAGCTACACTAACTCATCTAACAGTCCTTGTTCATGTCCATACAGCTGGCAACTCTCGAACGCACCATCGTCACGTGACAGCAGTGTTACCATTACTTTTTATCCAACCTATGTATTTTTGATTAGATTTCATATCGATATGGAGAAAAATTACGATCCTACTCGCAATAGTTACCGAATAAGAGACTGTTAAACATTTGGGAAAAAATATTTTTTTCTTAAAAAAAAAACTATGAACTCCACCAATATGATATTATAGTTTTTTGCTACATACAACATGAGCTATTCGCTCTAGAAATCTGCAAGGCTATTTCACTTCCACAATTATGTACCTATTTTCTTTACATAATAGATCTGTCATTAATGAAGTTACACGGTTACTTTCCATTGTATAATGTACTATGGACCTTGTCATTTAATATTTCAACGTAGGCACCAGCATTAGTAACACACCGTTGCAGCCGGGGTCCAATGTCCCCGACAGCCAGTTGCAGCATATCCCTTGGCATGCGCGCACACTCCTCTCTAATCACTGCTTTCAAAGTGTCCAAATCACGCGGGTTTCTGGCATACACTTTCTCTTTCAAGTACGCCCAGAGAAAGAAATCCAACGGGATCAAGTCTGGGCTTCTTGGTGGCCATTCAACATTTCCGCGACGTCCGATGACGGCCTGAAAAAGCATTGCCAAGCCATTCTCGTGAAATCAATGAACATGGAGAGACGCGCCATCTTGCATAAAGTGCGCATTGTTCACATTTATCCCAGATTGTGACAATGTGTTGGGTCGTAGTGCCCCCTCCCGAAATTCAATTCCAACGTTGAATAAGATACCATTAGATCTGCTGTTACTATTGCTGCTGCTGCTACTACTGCTACTGCTACTGCTACTGCTACTGCTACTGCTACTACTACTACTACTACTACTACTACTGTTAATAATAATAATAATAATAATAATAATAATAATAATACTTACTTACTGGCTTTTAAGGAACCCGGAGGTTCATTGCCCCCCCCCTCACATAAGCCCGCCATTGGTCCCTATCCTGAGCAAGATTAATCCAGTCTCTACCGTCATATCCCACCTCCCTCAAACCCATTTTATTATTATCCTCCCATCTACGTCTCGGCCTCCCCAAAGATCTTTTTCCCTCCGGCCTCCCAACTAACACTCTATATGCACTTCTGGATTCGCCCATACGTGAATAATAATAATAATAATAATAATAATAATAATAATAATAACAACAACAACAATAAACCACAGTGTTTAGCCCGCTTTCTTACGAAGTTGTCTCAAATGCTTCCATGAAACCAAATATATTACGATTTATTGGTGGACGGATGGATAGATTAGAGGATTAAATGGACAGTTGGATTAATGGACAGACAAATGGGTGATTGGAAGGGTAGATAGGTGGACAGACAGACGGACGGACGGACAGACAGACAGACAGAGATGGATAGACATACAGACAGACAGACAGACAGACAGATAGATAGATAGATAGATAGATAGATAGATAGATAGATAGATAGATAGATAGATAGATAGATAGATAGATAGATAGATAGATAGATAGATAGATAGATAGATAGATAGATAGATAGATAGATAGATAGATAGATAGATAGATAGATAGATAGATAGATAGATAGATAGATAGATAGATTAGATAGATTAGATAGATAGGAGGTACAGAGACCAACAGACAGAAAGATAATTAGGGATGGAAACATCTTTTATTAATATCGTAATTCAATTTAAGCTATTAATATACCTGTGTTCGCCCACTCATTTTATCTCGCTTTTGAGGGAAAATCATTACGCAAGCAATGGAGGAAAGTTTTTTTTTTTTTTTTTTTTCGCAGAGAGGGAAATATTTGCAATACATTTTTAGCATTCCTGTCCGTGAAAAGCTTTGTCTCTGGATTTAAAGGCAGTTTAGAACATACGATAAATTTTATAATCGCCTTAACTGATTGAATAACAGAAAATTCTGCTTGGGGAACGACATTCCAACTGCTTTGCTAACATATCAGCATCATCCAATAAAGGGATTAAAGTTCATCAACAATCTATTAATAAACTGAATAAATTAATTAAACAACAGAAACAAAGCAGATTCTGTGTGTACAAACAACTGAAGTAAGCTTCTTACGTAAAAGGACGGGCAAACAAAAGTGCAAACCTCTCTAATAGGTCATGATGAGGATTCTGTTTGTTGCACAGCTGATGAATGTAGTCGCGCCAAGCAACGGCTCCAAAACCACGTACCGTAATTAATTTGCCCACTCTTCTAGCATGAGAACTGTGACATCTGGATGTAGGCACTCCGTATTAACTCGTGTAGCTCTTATTGTTGCCTCACTGTGTACTTGCATGTATGAGCTTGTGTGTGGGAGGATGGCTAATAAAACGATGAAATTGGATTCCACAACAATTTCTCTCCATCTCCGCGCCAGATGACGATGACCCTGGTTTCCCTATTCCTCAAATTCCACTAGCCTCAAGCCACCGAGCAATTATTTGCATTGCATTCATTTCCAGCACTGTGATGAGAGCATCTCTTACGCACAAGCCCTCTAACAGCCCAGCCTGACAAGTGTCTGGCGGCGCACAACTTTGGCTCTGTTCCGAGCTCTGGTTAGTTAGTGGCTTCTCGAGAACATTGTGACACTAACTTGATGATGAGGATATCTGCGTGTCTAGTCTGCTTTAGCACTTGTACAAGTTATATTACTACGCTAGAAATTAAAATAAGTACTGCTGTCATGATGATAACACAATGTCATTCGAAAATTAGTGGCATCAATGCTGTATTCGTCGTGGTCTAAGGCATCCTACCTAGGACTCGCGTTACGGAATGCGCGCTGGTTCGAATCCTCATGGGAGAAGAAATTTTCTCATGAAATTTCGGCCAGTGTATGGGATCGGTGCCCACCCGGCATCGTGATGCACTTGGGGAGCTACGATAGGTAGCGAAATCTGAGTACGCAAACCAGCTGTAACGGCTGGTGGGCTCATCGTACTAACCACACGATACCTCCATTCTGGTTGGATGATCGTCCACCTCTGCTTCGGCATGTGGCCGTGAGGCTAGCGGCCGGCTGGTCGGTATTGGCCCTTCGTGGGCTGTAGCGCCACGGATTATTATTTATGTTATGTTCAGCTCTCCTAGCAGTGACTAATGTAAGCTTGTAATATGAGATGGAGTGTTGCCTGATGTCTATTCTCTGTAAGCTATAAGGCAATATTAACATTTATATTCTAGGTCTATATTCAGTGGTGGTAATAGTAAGATTTACCTGCAACGCCCTAATGCAAAAAAATATATATATATATATATATATATATATATATATATATATATATATACATACAGGAACAGAACCCTCTCAAAATTATATTTATTGTTCTTTCCTGTTATGAATGTGTATTAATCACTCGTTCTGTTTCAATTGAAATGCGCGTGGAACAACATTTACTACCAGCAATGCGCCGAAAACGCCAAAATCTCTTGAATATCCACCCGATTGTGCTTCACGACGGTGTTCGTTGTCATGTGACTGTCAAAGTGGTGAATTTACATGACATGTGGAACTGGGAAATTCTATAGAATCCTCCGTATTCTGCTGATGATTCTCTGCGACTACTACCTTTTCCCTAAGATAAAAGAACCACTGAGAGGAGTATGCTTTAGAGATAGACAGGCCATTATAACAGCTGTAGAGTAGTCATTAGAAGCTTACATCAAAGTGCCGCTTTGAATGGCAACCGTAGCCTTCCAAAGGTGTGGCGACGAGTACGTAATATTGAAGGAAATTACTTTCAAATACTGATGTCAATTGTGAATAAATAAGTATTTTTTCTTAATTAAAGTGTTCCCACCATTTTTTGAATGACCTATGTATTTAACTTCTCAAATTGTAGTGTTTTTTTTAATTCGGATATTTATCAAGTTATCAATAATGTTCCTGTTTTTAGTTTATTTTCGTGAACCATTACCGAAAAATATATAGAAATTAAATTGTTTAACATCCTCTCAAATTAAAACATATTCTTATTCTCCACATTACACAAAGAGCATTCTCGTAATCTCAAAAGTAATTAATTCTTTTTTCAAACTTACCATGCATTTCATGGTCTGCCATAAGAAAAAGTGTACTAATGAAGTATAATTATATAGTATGATATTGAATTTAACAAGTGCGATTGCAATTAGATATTAAACTAAGGAAAACAAACTCGATTAAATGCTGTGTAGGCATGACATATATTTTTGCACAAATTTATATAAAATAGATTTTCGATTATTGGAATCGTTTCTAATACGTATTATTTTACCAGTTCTGAAAATTAATATTTAAAATCGATAGAAATATATTAATACATTGTCTACAATAAGCAGACTGCACAAGTTTATGCACTGAAATCAGAAAACTTGTGTTTTTGTGCTTCCGTTGCAATATGCACTTAAATAAATCATCTGCAAATTAAAGCAAATTTTGGCTGGTTACATTTAAGCGTAGTCTGCATATTTATAATTGCGACTATTTCACTCCTGTAATAAAAATGTAGTATACATTTAAGCTTAATATTATTTTCATGTACTATGAAAAACTTAATTTTGTTGCCTGTTCGTAATGAAAAAAATGTAGCTAGTTTCTTATTATGTAAAAACGCCTATGACAATACGCTAATACGTTCGGTGGTTCAAATGCTGTATTTCCCTACATAACATGCATTAGTAACGCAACGCGTGAGAAACGTAAAATTACAATGAACACGTCATTAAGACCATCAGGTTCAGCATCCATTCAGATCCATTTGTGAGTTTTATCGATGATTTTAAGAACGGATCTGTTGGGCTTCAATGAATTTCCTGATCAATCTTAGGACGACAGTGAGTTCAATACGTGTTTTCATACTGAGTAATTTTGTTTTTTTTCTCTCTCTCTCTGTGAGGCCGGGAGGGGAACATCCCTGTGCACCGCGACCTGAGGTCTATTGTACTCCCCGGGATCAATTGCAAGCCCACCGACTGCACCAACGCCAAACCGACCTAACCGCTAACACTCTGACGACCAGTCCCACCATCCCTCCAAGTCCGTATACCACTCCACCCCCAACAGCCCCCCACATTCCCCCCTCAAACAGTCTGAGGTGTAAACCACCCCTCCCGTCTCCTCAACGCTCTGAGGTATAGATCCCCTCTCCTGTCGGGATGGGAGTGGGTTCCGCTGCTGGATCACCAGCTACTACACTTGACATATACATGGAGGTCGGCCGAGAGTGTCAGCAGCTTCGGAGGGCCGCCGTAGGCGCGATCTGAATACCAAGGAAGACAACCGGAATGATAAGGAAAGGATGATGAGGGAGGAAAGGAAGAGATGAGAATGAGTGGGGTTCCATACGCCTGATAAAGTTACCTGATATCCATAGGAGCGAGGGAAAACCCCCGAAAAAACCTCACCCAGGCATCTCGTCCCAAGCGGGGAATCGAACTCCAGCCCGCTTGGTTTAAAATATCGCGAGGTTTAAAACTAAACCCAGACTAAAAGCGAGAAGCTCACTTCATGCCGTGAGGTAGGTCATTATCTTACTGTCACAACTGCGGTATCGAAAACCGCAAACTGCAGTGAGTCTGTGCAGCTGAAGGGATGATTGTGAGTAGCTATAATCCGAAATAATTGGCCAGGTATCCCACTTCCGTGTTACTGCCACATTGAGCATTATGAGATGCAGGATCACATTCAGCTACGGTAGACTAACCACGATCCGCATTTGTTAAATTATCTGGCAGAAAATCAGAGCAGACTGCGGACAGGAGCGAGATACATGGCCAATAGAATTTTATTACTTCGCTACTGCTCTTATTTGTGAACGTTGGTTTCCCACGTTACGACAGATGAATACGGCCAATTGAAAGATAATAAAATGTGTTATATTTGAAGCTAATGTGCATGGAAGATAAATGTCAAAATATTTAGTTTATTATTGGCGAAGAGAAATTTCGCAATCATTAATGAGCTCGCTGATACTACCCATTATATTCGTGTAATTTCTTTAAAACATCGAGTTTTAATTATTTTTGCAAGCACAAATAGCTTAATATTAGTAGAATCTTTATTGTATTAACTCTTCGAGCAAAAATGAAATATTCTACAAACGTTCTGCACCTCTACGTAAAACGTCGATTCAAAAGTTTGCTAACAAAGTGCGGCGAACGGGATCGTTTTAAAATAAAAAATAGGATATCAAAAATCCTTACTGAAGAGAGGGTGTCTGTGAAACATCGCCACATATTACAATAGATTAAAATTCAATTAGCAGGAACAAACTATAGAGAATATTTTAAAATCTGCTGAAAAGATTCATGTTTGCCGAACGGGTTATTCAACACCTGCTTTTCATTCATTCATTCGTAGTGGTCTGTCCAAGGGCATGTCTTTCACTGCAAACCCAGCATTCTCCAATCTTTCCTATTTTCTGCTTCCTCTTAGTCTCAGCATAATATGGTCCATACATCTTAATGTCGTCTATCATCTGATACGTTTTTCTGCATCCAACTATTCTCCCGTTCATCATTCCTTCCAGTGCATCCTTCAGTAGATAGTTTCTTCTCAGCCAGTGGCCCCGCCAATTCCTTTTTCTCATCCTGAACAGTTTCAGCATTATTTTTCCTTCACAGCTTCGTTTCTTATTCTCTCTGTCCATTTCACACGCTCCATTCTTCTCCATATACACATTTCAAGTGCTTCTAGTCGCTTTTTTCACTTTGTCATAATGGACGTATTTCTGCCCCATACAATGTCACATTCTTCACACAGCACTT
Organism: Periplaneta americana; assembly: GCF_040183065.1. Classification (NCBI taxonomy): domain Eukaryota; kingdom Metazoa; phylum Arthropoda; class Insecta; order Blattodea; family Blattidae; genus Periplaneta; species Periplaneta americana. The sequence continues at coordinate 36,876,982 of NC_091133.1, forward strand.
TACTAGTCTCTTTCTCAGTTCTTTTTCCAGCGGTCCGCAGAAGATGCTCCTTTTTCTAATGAAAGCTTTCTTTGCCATTGCTACCTTCTTTTGACTTCTTGGCAGCAGCTCATGTTACTGCTTATAGTACACTCTAAGTATTTAAAGCTGTCCACTTGCTCATTTATAATTCGCAAGTTTACTTTCTTTACTTTTCTTCCAATGATCATTGTCTTCGTCTTGCTTGATTTATCTTCAACCCATACTGCTCACAGCTGTCATTTAGCTACATCCCTTAGTATCATCTCCTCTTCTGCTAATAACGCCATATCATCAGCAAATCTTATGCACTTTATTCTTCTTCCTCCTACAATCTCTCCTGAAAACAGTTCTTCATTAAATCCTCCATGTAGATGTTCAACAAGATAGGTGATAAAGGGCATCCTTGACGTGCTCCTCTCACTGTTTCGCTCCCTTCTGACATTTCTTCTTCTATCCCTACTTTGATTCGTTTCATATAAAGATTACTGATCAGCTTCCTTTCTTTACATCTCCTAGAATGGTGTATAACATTTTTGTAGTAATTCTCTGTTGAAGTAGCTACCTCCTTTAGTGTTAACTGGATGTTACAACAACGCAAATATGGTGTCCTTAAAATAGGACACTGGAATTAAGTGTTATGTGACACTCTCATGCAGCGTAAGATTTCACATTATTTAATACGTCTGTTTAGATACATTTTGTTATGAGCAGAGCCAGGATGTTTGGAAAAATGTCTTTTACTGCTAGGTTGACGTATGTCAAAATTATACAAATGTAAATTCAGTTTCGTTGTGTTTTAGAAATAGAAATGGCCAATTTTTATTCGGCCTATTTTGTCTGCCTATTTTAAGAATAAGTTTCTATACTTTTTTGCCCTTGAAAAAGAAACTGAAAGGTTATTTATTTGTTATTTTAAGTTATTTTAACAACCAAATCTTATTGCCTTTTATTATTTTTCCTTCTTATTTGCAATCTTAATGTTTACTATTTCTAAGATGTAATCCTTCATAGAACATATTTCATTATAAAATTATATAAACGGAATTACTAGTATGTTTAAAATTTTCTCCCGTCCAGTCAATTGCCATTAGTGAAAAGTGTAAACTATATTTTCTCTAAAAAGTTACTTACAGGAGATAAAAACTGCCAAATAATGAAATCTAATAAGACAGTTGTGGTGGTCAGAATTCCATCTACACCCACTTGCTTCAAACATGTTCTAGAGACGTCAGTTGAAGAAGAACGAATTTTTCTGTGATGAAAACCGCTCTATCCGATAGAATGCATAATTTGACATAAAAAATCTAATATCTAGGTTATGATAATGTGTAACTAATAGCAAGGTATGTTGCATGAATTTCATATTTAAGTGAAATGCACAGTACGTTTTTCATTTTTGTTATTTGCCTTCTTTGCCTGTCTATTGTGCCTTTTCTAGATTTACAGTGCCATTTTTCGTATTTTAGTTACCTTTTTGCCTACCAATTATAAGTATTGCAAATTCCTAAATATCCGGGCTCTACTTATGAGTATTCCGTACAGAGCAGTAAATGAGTAAGCAAGCTGACAAAAACTGACAGCAAATGTGATCGAAAAGTCAAGTTCAGCAATAATTGCTGAATTGATTCTTGTTTTTTATGTATGTGTGTCAAATGATGCCAGTGTATAGTAAGATAAAAAAGTGCATCTGATGGGAGTGAAGCTCTTATTTGTTTATAATTGATTTGTGGTTATCACAGCGGAGGAAGGAAGTGAGATAAGACATTGAAAGGAGGGGCTATGTTGCTTTGTACAATACAGTTGAATAGAAGATTACACTCAGTTTTATGTTAATATTTATTTTGCATTTTTTTGCGTTATTACGCAGAATATATTTCTATAAATCATTGTTGCTATCAATGTCAGTGTTGTTCCAGCCACTAACGACCGTTACTGTGACACTGTCGTTCCTTCAACAAATTGCTACTTCTTTGTCGCTGTCTCCCATCGCTATCGATTTTCTTCATTTCACTATCTGAGCCTAAGCGAAGAGTATTCTCATTAAATCACAAACACACAGAGTAATTAATATCTATCCTTAATGATACTCTGCGACTGTATAGAATAACTCAGTATCAAAGGTTTTGATTTCAGAATAACATTGTGGAATCTCGATAGAACATATTCAATATAAAGAGATCAAAAACGAAAATATTCTTAGTTAAGAGATCTTCAAAGGTACACTAACATGAAATAGGCTTTTTAACAAAGTAGTAGCCAAGGCGGTACGGAGTTGCACTTGTGGTCCGATAGTTGATTGGATTTTTTTTAGAGATTTTCCCAAATTGTCAGGCCAATGTCATGTAATTTCATGGCGGATTCTAGAACTCATCTCGTCAAATACCAATCAGTATCACCAATTCCACTGGAGCTAATTGATACAGATTGAACTCGGTACCATAGTGTTCTAATCACGGGTGTGTAAAGTTGAATATGGCGAATAAATTGTAAATTTCATTATAATTTCCAAGAAACATGAGAAAAATACTATTTTGTTATTATGAGTAAAGATAAAGTTCAATGCATCATCTATTTTGTTGGGATTTATAATCAACATTCTAGTATCAAGTGACACTTCGATCTCGAAAGTAAGAATTTTGGCAAACATGAACTTGTAGGTAAGAATTTAAAATAGGATTCTTAAAAATAGTTTATGTGAATAAAATAATTGTTACGTACGATAAAGCAATCTGTTATTTTATTGTAATTTGTTGTGCAGATTGAAATAGTGAGAGAGATTTCAAGAATTTACAAGAATAATTTGTTAATGGAAAAGCCAACCCACAATCATTGCGGTTGAAAATACATTCCGATCAATTTATCGCATTTCAAACACCTAGGCGAGTCATAGAGAACAATACTCTTTTTCAAATGTCAGGTAAAACCAGCAAGGAATTGTATGAATTATTATCTAATGACAAATCTCATAGGCTAACTTAGGTAATTTCGCAGCTAAGATGCTGGAAATCTTTCAATCCACATACATATATCTGCGAACATTTTTTAAAATCTAAAATGAACTTGATGAAAAATATTCCGCGTTTACGTCTAACAGCCTGTCATTTCGTAATTTATTTATGTTTATGTAGTAATAGTATTCATTCTAATATAGACAGACCAAACAGTATAGGCGATCTAGAGCTTATAGGTTATTATTTATATAGAGTGCTAAGCCATAGTGATCATATGAATGTCTTTATTACTTACGTATTAGACTTGATTTGAAATGTTTAATGTAATGGCACGCCGAATTAATTTTGTACATCCCTAAGCGGAAGAGGAGCCAAGTTCATGTGATGTAAATATTCCGAAATTTTGTGGAAGGAGTTAACTGGGCCATATTTACCTCCACTCTATTATGCCCATGCCTGCATTATACAATAGATATGACACTTGAAAATTCCATATGAAGTGAATAAGGGGAGATTGAGAACTATCCAAGGAAGATTAATGTAAAGAGACAGATCTTAACGACTAAAACAGAATCATGAATAGGAAATTTGTTTGTTTTTTTCGGGTGTAATTTGTCACAACCTTTTCAACACTTTAGGGATTCAACCATTTGATGTGTACCTCTCCAGCAAAGAAGGATTATATACTGAAGTATATGAGTCGTGGAAAAATAGCGATGTGAGTTGCTTTGTTTAAGTTACGTGATGCGTCCTATGAATATAGGATAAGTCCTTTGTATTTATTTAAATAACAAAGTCACGGAGGTAATATGTAAGACGGGAAATGGTACGGATTACCGTGAAAGACACAAATATAATTCCATTTTTCGGTTTCAGCGGTTAGGTAGGGCATGATCTACACAGGGCGAGTGCAAGTCAAACGACAAACATCTATTCATATAGGAGATTTATTGTGACATTTCTAACAGAAAATAGAACTTCATGCTCGTAGATTGGCAGCTGTATTACAACAGGAACAAAAACACACTTAAATTTCGTTAAATATTACAAGCTGACTACTTTCTTATTACGCGAGGTACATATATCAAGTATTGTGACTCTGCAAAAATCAAATTAGATATTTTTACTTATCCTTTACAACTAAAAAAGTGCTTTGCAGCAGGCTCTCTGTCTCGGTAAATAACAACGGCAGCTAAATGCATAGAGGTCAGGATTGTAATGAAGAGGTTCTAAGTCTGAGATCTGTTTAGTTTATATCTTTTCTCTCTATTTTATGTAATGCTATTCTATATTTAGAATTATAGCTGTAATGTACAGTATTTCTAGATCTGTTTTTATTTGATTAGAATAATATAAAAAGGAGAATTCATTATTTACATAATGCAGTACCTCATTGAAAGAAATATCATTTGCACGTAGTTCGCTTACAGGATATGAATGCACTTTCTTTGATTGCTGATAAGTGAAAATGATGGCTTTTATGATGAAACCAGCGCGAAAGAAGTCGCTCTTAAACAACATAAATACTTCTATAGAAAGAAAAACTCATAAGTTCATAACTATTGACTATTCATTTTCCTTCGAAATATGAAGACAGAAACGTGCCATTGAATTTAAATTAAAGTTAAAGATAGTAATTTTACAATTTTACAAATTTATGTCGCTGCTAACTTTATTAAACGAAAATGAAGCATGAACTATGAAGGAAAGGGACAAAGTCAAATCACAGGTTTCTGAAACTCTTTGAAAGTTTTTTTTGCTTATAAAATACACTACCTACAAAAAAGTAATTGGGCACTGTTTTTGCCCCTTTAGAATCTCGTGGTACCATCTCTTGTTGCTATAACAGCAGCCATCTTGTCAGGAATGCTCTCCACTACTTTGTGTAGGATATCCAATGGAATATGTCGCCATTCCTCTTGCAATATAGCACTCAGGCAATGGAAGTTGGCACCATGTTTCGGCGGCTACTATGCAATGGTATGGAGACAATAAAGTTCACCAGTTGGACTGGCCTGCACAGAATCCTGATCTCAATCACATTGAGCACCTTTGGGACGAATTGGACCGGCGATTGAGGTCTCGGGAGATGCGGCCAATTTCCATTGTCCAACTGAGTGCCATGTTGCAAGAGGAATGGCGACGCATTCCAGTGGATATCCTACACAAACTAGTGGAGAACATGCCTGGCAGGGTGGCTGCTGTTATAGCAACAAGAGGTGGTACCACGAGGTTCTAAAGGAGCAAAAACAGTGCACAATTACTTTTTGATAGATAGTATATATGACAAGAGCAAAAACATAAACATTAGTGAAATAAACCAAATAAACGAAACAATTAAAAACTACAGAGGCAAATGGCGTTAGTATATGAATAAAATGAGCAGTTCTAGATTGCCATGCCACTTTTGGCAATATAAAGCTCTTTAGTGTACAAATATATTGTTTATTTTTCAGTCAATGACTTATAGCATAATATTTAAGGATTTATTCCTTTATATTGCATTTAATTTTTTATAAACTTTTCGTCGCCCAGCGACACCATCAGATACAACATCATGAATAGACAATATTTTAACCTCAAGTTTGTATATATATATATATATATATATATATATATATATATATATATATGAGAATACAAAACGTTACAAGGTATATTACGGGTTTTCACTTACATTTTGAGAGTGTGCATGTACTTGGTTAATGTAAGTGAAAGCTAGCTTACAATGTGATCCGTTATACTTAAAATGTGTGATGTTTACCCTAAATAAAATTGTGGTATAATATTCTAATAAAAGAAGTCAAATGATCTATGTTCGCACTGGATTAAATATACAACTTCAGTTTAAATTTTATGTTAAATTAGAGGTATTATAATGATTTTAAAATTTGTAAAATAATAAGTAAATTTATTATATATTATATATCCTCTGGTATTAGTATTATAAAGGAATCAAGATATTTATGGTAGAAATGTATTCAAGTTCAACCTGTGGTTTATTAAGTACAATGTGAATAGACGTGTGTGGATTATTTATAATGCAGGATTCATTTACTAATATGTGGCAATGTTACATGGTTAATACTTCGTAAATAGTATTTTGTAGTTAAGATGTAATAAAATTGAAACATATAATTTTGTAAATCAGTGTGTAGGAGGACGTATGTGAATTGCAAAAATATAAACCTCTCCAAAATAGGAACTTAGGGAGGCCTTCTAACGCTAGAGTAATCAAATGTAGTTGTTCCAAGCATAAAATGCCCAGAGCATGAATGTTGTTGATGATAATGATAACGATAATTTTTAGATAATATAGGCCAATTGAAGCCACTGCATCAAAAGAAAATATTCTCTGTTTTCTTCTATTATTTTAAACATATGAGAAAGACGCTCAGATATAAATTGCTGCGACTATTTCACTCATTTATCTATTCAAAAATGTAGTGCAAAATTCTTTAATTTTCTACTAATCAAAGCTATCAATCACTGGAATATTATCCCTTAAATATTCGATTTTGTATTATCACTACTGCTTGGCAATTGTTTACTCTTACATAGACATTTTATAAGGTCATGGCTGGTTGTAGAGACCGAGAAACAAAATTTGGGCCACATTGAGTATGCGCAGTATGTTATAACAGGTGGCCCAAATTTTGTTTATGAGTCTGTACAGATATAAAATTAAAATTTGGAGCGAGTCTTGATGGAAGTCCAACTCTATGTAGGCAACAATTTCATACGACTGTCCACAAGTAGCATAAGTATATACAGGGACTCTTGTTTACTGCACATGCGCAATATGTTGTAAGCAAAGACGTTGTAGTTATATATCTAGACACACAATTGGCGCTGGTGTCGTGTACAAATTTGAAATCTCTCGCGCAGGTTCGCGCGACGCCATGTTTGGGGAGCACGAATGATTGTTTCTATAAAGCATTCAGAGTTTAGAAAATACAATTGGGTATATAAGCGTTTTCTTAGCGAACATCCTCCTTCACTGTAATATAAGTAGCTTATTTACATATTTTCTAACGTATAATATAAAATAACAGAAGTAACTCTAAATATTGTAACTAAGCATTGCTTTAAATATAAACGCCTTTTTATCGTTCATAAATAGACTTATTCATTTATTTATATTTCCTATGAACCGAATACATGGGATATTTTCACTTATGTTACTTTATATACGTCAGAAAATACGTAAATAATTTATTTAAATTATATTACAAAGAGAGGAATGTCGGCTAAAAATGCCTATATACCCAATGGCATTTTCCAAACGCCTAACGCAATGTAATAATAACCCTCAGTGTTTTGAGAATCTGAGGCGATATGATTCTTTAGAACTTTCAACTGCAGACATTGATTGCAATTCCCTGATTCTTACATCATTCTCAATGATATAATATTGTGAAAATGTGATTGTATTCATTGCTGGCTGAGTTGTTAAATCATTAAAAAAATATGCCGTAATAAATCTAAAGACTCAATTTATGGTACGTGCCAGCAGTAAACAAAATCTCTTATTTTTTAACGAAATAATAATGGGAGTCTTGTCATACCATCATCTGAGATTATAGAAATATGCCGCTTAAGTGAAAGAGCGATTATACAGGTGTTGTCAGTTCAATGGCATATTCTTACATCGTGTGAAAACAATGTGATCTAACAATAGAACACTTGTACAATCTTTCCACACTTATAGGAATATATTTTAGAAAATGGATCTCAGATTCCTTCCGAGAATCATATTTTAAACTTGTTAAACTGACCATAGAAGTACATAAAGAGCTACTGACGTAGCTCAATGGGCTAAGGTCTGCCGATCCGGAGTCGCGCTCGGACGCGGGTTCGATTCGATTGAACGGAGTCAATAATAATAATAATAATAATAATAATAATAATAATAATAATAATAATAATAATAATAATAATGAGTCAATAGGCAAGATGTTCTGTACACTAGACCTGAGTTCCATTAAATGACTAATTCATGTATGTGACGTTTATTTCATACTATCATACAGTTGTGATAATAAGCTGATGCATGGTAGCCCTACTTATATTTCAAACTAAAACATTAGGTATGTATTTTTATTTTACAGGAATATATTATGCAATAAGGAAGCGGATAAATCATAATAATTGTTCGTTTCTCGTCTACATCAAAGCAAACATTCGTTTACAATATAGGCCTAATATAAGATCTTACACGGGCAGTGTTTTGTGAATAATAGCTAATACTAATAATTTTCTTTTCATCTGAACTATTATTACAATATGCATTTGTATTTCTGTTCTCTCTATATGTTATCAAATAACTATACAACATTTTTGGTTGCGGTATAAAATTGCTACAGTCTTCTTTCGTTTCATGTCAAACTATCGATAACTAAGGTTGATTATGTCCATAACGTGGTCGCTTTAAATGTTAATAGGATTATTTTTTCATTTATCCATTCAGATTGATTTATAAGAGACACCAAACATATATATTAAACATTCAGCATTGTATAGTGCAGCCGTCTGCTAGCCGGTGCTTCTCCCAAAGCATGGCGGCGGACACAATTTGTCCTAAACTTCTGCGCAGCCTTGGCTGTAGGGGCTCGGTTGTAAGGGGAACTTACACAATAAAGAAGCTCAAAATTTTATTTTCGTATCTGCACATACAATAGTTTCACAACGACGGAAAGTTAAAAACATTTCAAATTATTAAAGAAGTATTATACACTAATTATTGTGTAGGCCTATAACTAAGAAATAATCAATCAACTAATGTCTCAATGTTGAATTTATAAAATAACTTTACTTTTACGAAATGTGAGTTCAGTGATGTTATCTTAAATTTGTTATTCAGTAATATTTATACGCTACTACAATAGCATTGTGTTTCTGCATAAATTTCGTTGTATCTCATGGAAATCATATTTTCATTGTCCATTCTTTAGTTTCTATCAGTCAGTTGTGATTAGTTATGATAGTCAACATTACAGTAGATAAGTAATATTTGTAAATAAATACTTTTATTCTTTCTTTGAGAATATAGTAGGTCATGCCAGCTAACGAAATATAACACCAGATTACTAAATGGAACATCTTATTTCATAATTATATGCGTTATTATAACATCTTTATGAATTAGTTAATATTCTATTTGTGAAATAGTCCCAATAAAGACGACTTGAGGTTTTGATTCTCCACATATTAATTTACTCTCATAGAAAAGGCTGAGTCACTGGCAGAGAAGAAACTGCCTACTAAAGGCTGCACTAGAAGGAATGGTGAAGGGGAGAAAATTTCGTGGTAGAAGGAGATATCAGATGATAGACAACTTTAAGATACATGTGAGAAGACTACGAGGAAGGGAGAAAATAGAAAAGATTAGAGAAATTTGGATTTGCAGTGAAAGACCTGCCCTTGGACATAAAATTATGAATGAATGAATGAATGAATGAACGAACGAATTTACTCTCAACTAAATTTGCACTTAAGATTATCGGCAAAATCGAAATCTCTCGTCGCATTATCTATGACAATAATATTTGAAACACAAAATGACACTGAAGTATAAACTAAAAGAGTCTAGAACTCGTGATTTTTTTTCATTTTCGCGTATAAGCATTAAGATATTGCTGACACCTGTCAAAAGTGGCAAGAAGGTATTTAAATTAACTAAAGATTGCAGATCATAACTAAATTACCTTTGATCGTTGTATGATTTGGCTTCCCTACACTTAAGTTTCCATTATTAATTTTCACTCGAAATATAATCAATAATTAATCATCACACTCGTTGATTCTAAAAGCGTTTCCTCGCCTTGTGAGCTGTTGGAGCTGTATCGGTAAGCAGTGTTTTGTAAATTGAATTGAATTTAGCATCCTTGTCTCTCATTAGCCTGTACATTGCAGAGTGAACAAATTTAATGTTGTCGTGTTCTGACGATGTTCTATGGATGCCCAGTTTGTATATTGCAGTAGTCTTCCGTGTCGTTTACATCGATTTCCACAGCACCGTAACCTAACTCAGCCCATATGTGCTGTTCAAACCTGTATGTATTTTAGGGAGAATGATACTATTCGGAGCATGTTACATGGTACATCATGGTTCCAGTTCCAAGTACAGAAGAGAACAAATGAAATGAAACATGTGGCGTATCGATCTACTCAAAACGTTTTAGTTACCGGTAGTGAAAGAGTTTATCATATAATATTCAAAATTATTAATAACTTTTAAAAAGGTTTTACATATTACTAACATTAGCCTTACCAACACATAAGACATCACCTTATTCATCATTATACACAATCTCGCTCTCGCGTTTGTGGAATACCCTACCCAGTGACATCAGAGATTGTCGGAATTTAACAGTGTTCAAAAACAAACTCATTAAGCATTTTCTTATTGCCTAGTGTAGGTTTAATTTTTCCTTAAGTAAAAAAAAGAAATATTTCTTTGTTCTTAACTTCTACAATAAACTGTCTAGCCTTTATTAATCAGTTAATCTTTTAGTACTTTGATTTTTAGTGTATTTGTAAATTTAATATGAATTGTAGTTATAATTGTAATTGTAATTGTATTCTTAATATTGTAGTTGTAATCCCCTGGTAGAGGGAAGAGAAGGCCTGATAGCCTTATCTCTACCAGGTTAAATAAGTAAATAAAGAAATAAATAAATAAATATTATTTGTATTAAAGAACACATTTAACCGTAGAAATTATCCAACATCGATGGGATAAATGATATAAATCCTGAAACATGACTTTAAAGATAATAGTTTGTAATTATTTAAATATATGGCCCTTACATCTGTATGAAGAGACTAATAATATCAAATCAAAATGGTAGAATTGGATGAATTAATATCGTGCTACCGTATATTAAGATAGTATCTTACTCAGTGATTATTTCAGAACACAATAGTAATACTTTTCTCCAGCTATAAAATAATTATCTATAACAATACAATACAATTGTAGTTACAAATGTGACGGAAATGGATTCGATTCCCGATAGGGGAATGGAGATTTATCTTTTTTTTTTTGGATTATTTTACGGCGCTGTATCAACATCTAGGTTATTTAGCGTCTCAATAAAATGAAGGTGATAATGCCGGTGAAACGAGTCCGGGGTCCAGCACCGAAAGTGTCCCAGCATTTGCTCGTATTGGGTTGAGGGAAAACCCCGGAAAAAACCTCAACCAGGTAACTTGTCCCGACCGGGATTCGAACCCGGGCCACCTGGTTTCGCAGCCAGACGCGCTGACCGTTACTCCACAGGTGTGGACAGATTTATCTTTGTTTCATAAAAATTATATATATTTACCTAGTATTTATCTTGTGTTTTTTTTTTTTCGAAAAAATGACTGACCAGCTGAATACAGAAGATTGGGGACTCCTGTTTCCTATTGTTTGTCTATAAATATTAAGAATCCAGCTAATACAGTGCGTGGTAATACAACTTACCAGCATTATAACCGATCGTAACGCGTGTGTTTAATGGGAAGATTCGACTGCTCTCTCGCACGGGAGAAAAACGAATCGTCGGTGAACGGTTACGATTTAGATCTATAGTACAAATGATGCGCCAGTAAAAGGCAATAAGAAAAAAGTTGTGTTGATCTTACCTTTTTTCAAGGTATTTATTGAAAATTATGTCCATCTTCCTGGATGCAAGAATGACATCGGTGTAGGAAATTCTGAAACACTTTCTGCAGCTCTCTATTTGTAATTTCACTCCGCACTCGCCGGATTCCTTCCTCTAGCTCATCAAGAGTGTGTGGATTGTTCACATACTGTTTCTATTTTAAATTAACCCACAGATAAAAATGCCAAACATTAAAATCTGGGGCACGAGCTGGAAAACGTCCACGACTAAATACGCGATTACCAAACACCTTTTCTAATACTTCTAAATATATGTCGGCTGTATATGCAGTGGCGATCTCCTGCTGGAAGTAAGCATACTGTTTTTCATCTTCAGTCAATATTGAAAAAAAAAAAAAAAAGGCCGCGGTATGTCTTGCACATAACGTTGTGAATTGACTGTATCGTAAACGAAAATGGACCCAATTATCCTGTCTCCAGTAATGGCATACCACACACCCTTTTTCTGATCATGAAGAGAAACTTCAAGCACTAATGGGGGATTTTCAATGTCCCAGTGCAATGTATTCAGAGAGCGGACATAATCTCTTCGTCCGTCATTATTAATAGAGATGGATCAACAGTACCATCATAAACAGACTGAAACAAAGATTCGGGCAAATGGTTGGAACCCCTTTCTATAATCGATGAGCCACTGTCACTCTATAAGGATAAACGTGCAGCATTTTCAGTGCTCTTAATGCTGATCTTTTGTGATATGCAACATTTTTATGCTAATCGGCGTGAAGTTTTCCAACAAACATCAATGTAAAATTCCTTTGCAGAACGAAAAATTACAGTTGTTCGATTCAAATTTTTGCATATTTGAAGAACAAAATTAATTTGTTTTCAATCATTTACTATCATAATATATTGTTCTCTTAAACTGACTGCGCATATTGGGAAATAAATCAATGGCTTCCCCAAAACAAGCTATGAAATGTTTCATATAAAACAATTTTCACCTCGTAAAGGAAGAAAAAACCAGAAAAATTATATTACACTTTTTCGTTTGAAATAGCTCAAAGAATAACCCTAAGAAATTAATGACATTACTTAGATTCATCCTGTATACTACATATCAAGGTTGCAATATTACAAGATAATAATAATAATACTTACTTACTTACAAATGGCTTTTAAGGAACCCGAAGGTAAATAATAATAATAATAATAATAATAATAATAATAATAATAATAATAATAATAGTAATAATAATAATAATAATAATATCTTCAACAATGTAATTAAAATAATTACATTCGCAAAAAAATATAATTAATTTATGTAAATAAATGTACGATTGAAATAAAATTCAATTGCGATTTGTATTTCAAAATGCTTCCAAAAATAAGACAGGTTAAAAAGCCAAAACCTCAAACTATTTGGAATTTGAACTGTTCCACAGCTGTAACGAGTTCTCCATTACATTCACATAACATGAATATGACAAAATTTACGTCTGTAGAGACAATCCCTACTTATAGAATTAATTTACAAAGCAGAAATTCAATGACCCAGACAAAAATAGCCTGAATAACTTTGATTTATTCTACTTATACATAAGCGTTGCCAAAACAGGCAAAACGGAACAAGTGAATAGTATCTTGAATTTAAACCACTTTTTGTGATTGAAGTGTTAAAGGTCTGAACGTAATTTCTGACACATTCTCAACGATTTAAAAAGTACCCTGACTTTTCAATAACACATAACTTTATTGCATTTCTAAAAATACTAAAACTGGGAGCTTTTTTATCTGAGACAATATGCATCAGAGTCTTTGGAAGAGAAAATACAGAGACGAAGCAATCTTACATTCAGTGCTTATTATTTTAAAGCATTGAACAAACAGCGGAAAAATAGTGTTTTCCGAACATTTTTTTAAAGTACTGGCTTGGCAATTTGCTACTGTTCTCTAAACGAACCCATGGTACATACTGTAAAATGTGTTAGTATTTTTTATCGTGGTGTATGCAGCGCAAAGACTCAATTTCAACGCTGCGCTGTTTGGAAGCGAGGATTGTGGGTTACAATCACGCCTGAAGCTACTGTACAGTCAGGCGGGCATCTTTTCCCGTACGTGTTCGAACGATGATTTTGCAGGAACACTGTAGTGATCACATTATACACTCTTCTATGAGGAACTATACATACCCACATTTCTTCACTGGGAGGAAGAATAAAAATCCGCCGGCACGACATATACGTGGATATACTGTATCAAATAGTAATTTATGTGACAAGAGACTTAAGTAAGATTTTATTCACGAGTGGAAAGTTTATCTTCTGAAGCTGAGATAATTTCCACGAGTGAACAAAATCTATTAAGTCTCGTTTACATACAATATTTTTTCCATTACTAATATGTAAAGTAATATTTCTCACTGTTATTGTTTGATTCAAAGCCAACTGCTGTCCACGGTTAGTTCAACTAGATATTATGTACAATTGACTATGTTTTAAAAAATAGTAATAAAGATAACAGTGTCAGTCGCGTTGGAAACAGAATAAATAAATTTAAAATTTTTGATCTTCGGAAACAAAATGTCGTTTAAAGAAGAATTTTTCTTATCGGATGATTCTTTAATGTCGCCAAATAGGCTACACAGCGAATAGGGATTATATAGAACGGGCACTGAGCGAATTTTCCTGTGTTTTGATTCTCTGTGCCCCGGCGTTTAGTTCCACTTTCAACCGCTAGAGTTTAGTGTAATCGAGCACACTCTAAGATAATAATTGAGAATAGAATTGAGACACAGGATCCAAACATCGCCTACCTTATTGCATAATACAGTAACGCTTTGCTTCAAATAAATTCAAGTTAACAGTTTTCCTTATTTCTCAGTGACAGACTAGTTGTAATAATATGTTTTTATATTTTACATATTATAAATTATATTATAAAATAGTATAATACAGTATAAAATTATATATCATATTCGTTTAATATTTGTATACAATATAATATAGGTATATGGTTTTACATCTCATAGGAGTTTTGTTTTTCCCATTTTCAGCGCTATCAAATCATTACATATTTTAATTGTTGTTGGGGTCAACGTCTCAACTCTCATTATAAAGGAAGTCTAGAGTCTAAACATTACAGTTAATGACGGATTTATTATTTCATCGGTCCAATTCATTTTGAGTACATAATGTACCTAGATGTATTAATTGTATGTGTTATATTTTTCCGCTGTGTCGACTGATAGCTGGTGTGATGTCAGTGCCAACTCCTGGGAGAAAGCAGAATCTCACGCTCAAACCTGGTTTGAAGGTCATTGAAATCAATCCTGCTACATCAAAGGTATCGACGGTAAGTGTCCATACTGTATAATTATCTATACGCTGGGCTACGTGTCCACGTTAGTTCCGCAGAAATCTGCATCTATTTATCAGAAAGAATATAAGTTATTTTGTGAATGGCGAGAAAGTAGGAACGTGAAAGGCGTTTTAACGAAGAGTGAATAAAATATCAGAATTGAATAAAACAAATTGTTTACAGCATTAAAGTCATTTTTAGGTTGCTATGAGCGACTACACAAAGCCCTCTGTACATATAAATAGTGGAAAAATTAAATTGTTCAAAGTATTATTTTTAATGGGCTATTTAACTACTCTCTATTAATTGTACGGTTATATAACATAGACGACATAGCAATAAGACATTTCGGTGGAAAGAGTTTG
This sequence comes from Periplaneta americana, assembly GCF_040183065.1. Classification (NCBI taxonomy): domain Eukaryota; kingdom Metazoa; phylum Arthropoda; class Insecta; order Blattodea; family Blattidae; genus Periplaneta; species Periplaneta americana. The sequence goes on from NC_091133.1 coordinate 36,892,293, forward strand.
TGGATTCACCATGGAATTACCTGCTATTCGCCTTAATACTGAAATTAATATACTTAAAGCAATAACAAGAACAAATTAATCCAATACACCCATAAAGAAGTAATTCATTTTAAAACGCATAAAAAAGCAGGAATAAAACTTATTAGATAAAAATAAAAGTAGCAACAAGTCAAAAAATGAAAAAAATTAATTAAAAAGAAAAAGGATTTTAATTATGCCACGTTTAAACTCAGGTCTTCTATGTAGAAAATCGATGTTTTCTCCGTTCCGCTTTTAATGTACCTCTTCATTGAGTAATCTTAATAACAAATTTCCGAATGAGAATTGTATTTTTGATAAAATTTCTATTCTAGTTTCCACACTGAACAGCAATCAATAGTATTTAACATAACACATGCGAGTCCAGTCGTCAAAAAACGAGACTTGTATTCCAACGAGCGCTGTGAATTCTACTCTGGTTGATAGGATCCATTTTAAGAAACGACAGTGCTTCATTCCTTAACTGAGTAATGAAATGAAACACCTACCATCCCTTCACTTCAGCATTAGCTTCGTGTTCTCGGCATAAATATTTCAGGCCCGTAAAACAATTACTGTACAATGCGTCTCTGAAGAGCCTTCCATTAGCGCTCAGGCCATTATCACGAAGGCAAGAAATTATTTTTAAAGAGACGCAATCTCTACTAAAACACGATGAAATTCAAATGCTGGCAATATTTCGCATATTTTTATGACCTAATCTTTATACAACACCTGATCACAGAGTTGTTTCATATATATTATATATATAATTTATTTATTTATTTCTATCCCTTTAACCACATCTGTAATACAAACTCATAGACCACTACTGGTGTAGGGAATGAAGTGTATTGCCACTGAATCCAACTAGATATTTCCAAATTGCGGGCCTCCCTGGATGTCGGATTGGCAAGTAGCGCAATTAGGGCCACCGCAGAGATATCACAGGACAATCACAAGACAACAGATAACCATCCAGTCCCGTAGAATCGAACCACGAAAAGCTTATATAGGCAGCATGTAAGCTACTTCAGAGCCACGACGGCAGATGCAAAATGTGCAGTAATTTAAATTCATTAATATATAAGGTACTTACATAACATGACATTCATTCAATCACAGTGTTCTGCCCAAGGGCAGGTCTTTCACTGCAAACCCAGCTTTCACCAATATTTCCTATTTTCAGTCTTCCTCTTTGTCGCCGCATATGATCCATATATCTTAATGTCGTCTATCATCTGATATCTTCCTCTGCCCCGAACTCTTCTACCGTTCACCAATCCTTCCAGTTTATCCTTTAGTACACAGTTTCTTTTCAGCCAATGACCCAACTAATTCCTTTTCCTCTTCCTGATCAGTTTCAGCATCATTCTTCCTTCAACCACTATTTCAAACACAGATTAATTTCTTATTCTGTCTTCCTGGCAGCAGCTCATGTTACTGCTTAAAGTAAATAAATATATATATATATATATATATATATATATATATATATATATACACACACACAAATAAGTCCACTACATCCCATTAGGACAAGGGGCTCCTGCAAGAAGCAAGGTGAGCTCTCCTTATACTTGCCTGGGGAGCTAATCCTGAGGAGTCCATTTACTTGTTAAAAAAAGTTATTACCCCCATGCTTAACGATTGTTCATTTACTGTATCTAGTGTTCCATTTTCAGCCACTAGAGCTTATGTGTGCTTATAGTACACCCCTAATATTTGAAGCTGTCCACTTGCTCTATAGGTTCATTTATAATTTGCAAGTTTACCTTCCTTATTTTTCTTTCTATGACCATGGTCTTCGTCTTATTTGCATTTATCATCATCTCATACTATTCATGGCTGTCATTTAGTTCCAGCAGCATATCCCTTAGTATTATCTCCTCTTCTGCTAACAACGCCTTATCATCAGCAAATCTAATACACTGCATTCTTATTCCTCCTACTATCACTTCTTCCATGTTATGAAAACAGTTCTTCACTAAATCTTCCAAGTAGATGTTGAACAAGGTAGGTGATGAAGGACATCCTTGACGTACTCCTCTCCCTATTTCACTTCCTTCTGACATTTCTTCTCCTATCCTGACTTTCACTCGTTTCATATAAAGGTTACTAAACAGCTTCCTCTCTTTCCAATCCACATCAATTTTCTTTAGGATCCACATCAGTTCATTCCAATCCACTCTGTCAAAAAGCTTTTTCTACATCCACAAATATTACATACACTTCTTTATTCTTCTCTAGGTATCTTTCGCTGATTATTCGTAGTAGTCCAATTGCATCTCTCGTACCTTTTCCCTTCCTGAAGCCGAGTGCGATATCAGACTGATAGTTCTGAACTCGTTACATTTTTTGAGATTATGTTTCTTCGGTATTGGCAGCAACACTGTCTCGTAAAATCACCAGGCCATTCGCCTTTCTCATAGGATGTAATATGGCTTTAGAAATTCAATGCGGCTATGCTGTTTTTGTGATACATGCATGAAAAAGTCCCTTCTATATTATAAACATTTATTATTAATGCTGTCCGCGTTTTATAAATTGTTACTATTATTATTACTATTATTATTATTATTATTATTATTATTATTATTATTATTATTATTATTATTATACAAGATTCTACAATAAAGAAGAAGAAAAAAGGAAAAAACTGCAAATCTTTGTACTTAGAACAATCAGATTGATGCCAACGTGAAAAAAAAAATGAAAGACATTGACTGGATGGAACGTAAATTTTATTGTGAACGTAAAAATTTATACGCTGCTAACAGACTGGAAAAATACGTGTATACCTAGAACAAATCATAAACATACAGGTTCTACGGATGAATGCTACTCAAAATAATAAATATATATCGGAAAATATTTAGCCTATTATACACACTTCTGGTCTGCGTCATCGCAAAGGGAATCTCTGAGAGTTTTATACGTACTTTGCTCAAGTGAAGCGTGAGCTGGTGGCATATGCTGAGTTCTACCCCTGATCATGTATATAACAGATTGGCCATCGCAATGTTAAAAACGGAAGCATGTGGAAGAGAACAATCACCAGGATCGCCGCCATTGATTTATAACAACCGCTAGATGGAAGTACAGTTGCAGCATGCAATTCAAATGGGAATTATGACGTGACTCCTTCTACTGTCGCTAGATGGCAGTATAGTAAACTTGAAAAAAGTTATATAATAAAATTTATACATACTTATTTTATTATATTACTAGGCATATCTGAAAATAAAAATGAATTGTAAAAAAAAAAAAAAATGATAAAAGTTGTTGCCGTCAAAGCTATAAGACTGAGCAATCTGTTACAGTATATAGTGATCAGGGGTTCTATAAACAATTTTAACGCCGCATGAGAAGTTTGCATGCGTGTTATGTTTTGCCGAGTTAAAGTCTGATACGACTGTTCAGCGTTGTTTTAGAACTCGATATGGACATGAACTTTCAACACACAAAATAATCCGGTTCTGGGCCAACAAATTGAGGACTACAGGAAGTCAGTATTTTGTATTGAATACCTTTCGACATCTTTCACCTGGACATGTGCTACTGCTCCTACTGCTACTGCTAGTACGGCAGTTATTACTGTGTTACGTCGAAAAAAAAACATGTTTACAAAACAATTTCCGGATGTCTATTACGAATAAAGGAAAACTGGCCTACTTTACAAATTTGTTCGGCCTTTCATTCTTCCATTCTTCGAGAAGATGGAGAGTGTTAGTGAAATTACAGAGTAGGGCCTAAACGGGAGAACCGCGAGAATAAGTCTCTATAACGTCTGCTTTGTTTATCATAAGTTCCATCATGAGTTGGCCGGGGATTGAGCGGGGAGTCTGACTTTCGTATGGATTGTGCAATACTATATAAACTGATTTATGATATCATTATGATGAAAACAGTTAAAGTAAGTAAATGTCATTTTTTTAAATTGACCAAGTTGCACACTTCTGAAAGCTGAACATGAAAGTGAAGGTATGAACATTTAAATATTTATGAAAATGGTACTGGATTTATAATTAATGTATTGAAGTATATCCACATTATTACTCACCAGAAAAAAATTTTTATTAAAACTGGTTTTCAAATTTCCCATCTTCAATGTATGTATTCGCGCGAGAGTGAACTGCGCAAGTCAACACAGTAGGCCTGCATATTCTAGTAGTAAATAAAAACAATTGGCAACAATGGATCAAATTCATACTTCGTTTTGAAGTTTTATGGAATACTCTGCCCCTTGTTCCAAGCAGCGTAAGTTATTTACTCTACTGTATAATTCTAAATTGTCGAGCGAAGTTCACAAGAATCTGTGCTATGGAAGCAAGAACTGTGATTATATCCAAAGAATTCGAAATCAGACACAATACATGTATATATGAACTCTCTTCTTCACAATGATAATAGGAATGAGTTTTTAAAATTATTATGCACATCTTCATGAATCATCCTGTACCGGTGTACCCCCCCTTTTTTTTTTGTCTATCCTGTCTTCTTTTACCGTGTTGGAGCATATGCTTGTGATGATACACTGTGTCCCGCTTAGAGGGATCGAGAAATAAATGCTCACCACTTAAAATCAGGTAAAGGTATAGTTGTGATTTATCTGATAAAATAGAGAAACTGTCAAAGTTTATGCACAAAGTTTGAAAACAGCTGCATGCGTAACTTTCGTTTGTTTGTTGCTAAGGCACTAAAACAAGCCTGACACTATTTTGTTGGAGAACATGCTATGGTGAACATATGGACACTACAACAGAAAGTTCAGTGCGTGCTATGGCTAGCAGAAAAAAATCTTTTACGCGAGTACAACATCGTGTTCGTGGTACATGGAATTACATAGATCCACCTGGGCATAAAGCAATTCACAGTGGGACACAACACTCCGAGAAACAAGATCTTTGCTACGGCAGAGTGGTAAAAATGCGAAACAGTGTGTAACTGAAGAGACAGGACTTTTTTCTGGGGTTTTGTGAAGAATGCATTGTACCAAAGAGGCAGAGCCAACACTTAGGAGGAACTGAGACAACGCATCACAAACGGAGCTGCTCCACAAATGCTACAGAAACACTTGGCAGGAGGTTGAATACCGTTTAGATGTGTGCAGAGCAACTCAAGGCGCACACATCGAGTGGCATTGAGCATTCTCCGAAACATTCAGAGTTTTTACATCAAGTTATGCATAAAGGTGGGTTAATAAACCATTATTTACACTTGAAATTATCACTTATTTCTCGATCCCTCTAAACGGGACACGGTGTATTATAAAGTCCTCAAAACTAATAACGCACCATAGAACTCAAAGTTCATAAGAATGACGACAATTATGATTTTGTTGCTAAATTAAGATATCAATATTGGGGGGGGGGGTAGTTTTCGTTTGGATTATAGTTTTGTACATTAGTTGGATGTAAATTAAAGCTTTATTAGTGAAATAACATTTGTCTGGAGTTTATTTTACATATAACACTCGGGTATCTAATATTAAGTGTAATTTAAGATCAGAAGTATCTCAAAGACGCGAAAATGAACATAAGACGTATTGGAGGAAAATTAAAATCAGATTGCAAAGAATGAGCTAGTATTACTAAAGGATAAAGGAGAAAACAGATATATAGGAGTGGTGGAAAATAATTCAATGAAGTTGAAACACGGATTAAATGTATTTACGAGAAACATCTTAACGCTAATTCAGTCTCGCAAATTGTTTTTTTAACAAATTCTATTGAAAGAGAACTACAAAGACTATTAGATATTTCTGTAGCAAAAACAAAACGCATCGAAAAATTTAATCACTTGTTTAAGATGTTACTTGATCCGAAAGCAATTTGATAGAAATGCCTGTAAAAGCAGACGATTTACAAGCAATTTAAAATGTATAAAATTACACAGAATGTTCTTGAAAGACACATTTTTAACTTAATCAACTTCACGATATAAAGTATAATTGCGAAAACGAGTGATCGTATTCTTCATATAGGGCTTGCAAGTGTTCAAGTTAAGTTCATTCATGCTTCTTTTTTCTAGAATGTTATTTGCAGCATAATGGAAACTTATATTAGAACTAAATAATATACTAATTATTGTGAACGCAAATGAGATGAGTTCGATTTACAATGAATCTTTGTATGAATTCAGGTAGAGTATGGTGCTCCATAAATAATTTAACGATGGAATTGGCAAAAATATACTTCGGGTGTACATGAAGTCATTTGAACTCAAAATTAATAACTTAATATGCAGAAAATCTATGTTCTTCAAATTCCTTCTTAAACATTACGAACTCGCGAGAGTTTCTCGGTAAAAAGGTTTGCAATAGGGATTACAAATAAAATCTTCGTATACATTCTTTTAAGGATTGTCTTTCATTCTATCACATATATGTGTGCATGTTATCATCAGACAGCGAATTTTTGGTCCAGAAACTGAACGTTAGATATACGTCAGTTGCAGGGAAGTCGTTGAACTCATTGCTACGCTTCCCCCATACGCCAAGGGAGTGACGCCTTGTCGGTATGTAGAGACCGAAAATCCGCTGTCTGGTTATCACTCAAGATAACATACTGCATTATAGTAACACTTTCTGGTATTTTTATATGTTTACATTGGAAGACTTCCTTATGTAGCCTATAGTTCGGATCAGCTTACTTAATACTCTAACGGTGAAACCTAACCATTATTCCCACATTACTATTATATGCTAATGGATTATGGTAATTTTCTCCTTTGAAGGTTGAATTTTCTTTTGCCAACTTAGTTTCTAATTTCGGTACTCAGAAATACAACTGGTGGTGATTTTCTAACTGTTATGTTGGCAGCAGTGACAGCAGTTGTCGGTAGTGCAAAATCTGAAAATTCAAATTGATCTAGATTTCTGAGCCGATTACTGAAGGCTAGTGAAATTAATATTAATACATAATACTTATTTTATGCGTGCGTTGTGTTGTGGTTACAGTTCAAGATTATACTCAGATAAGTGTAAATAAATATAACATATGATGTGATACATGCACATGGATGATCGGTAGAAATGTCATTTCGTATTTTAATTAATTTCTTTTGTGTTTAGATTTTTATTCCAATAATGTCAAATAGAGGAAATAACATGGCAGTGACTACTCCAAGAAAGAAAGCGCATGTCATTCAGAGTACGCTTCAGGAATCTATAGTTCATAAGTGTAATAAACTGTAGAAAATATATATTTTATTTATTAACGATCCATGGTATTCATACATTGCTTCACAGCTAGAATATGGAACAAGTCAAAAAAATTAATGCTACTATAAAGTGTTAATTTATAGTCACAGTCTAGTTGAAATATATACCAAAGAGGTTTACAATATAGTCTACTAGTACTACACAAAGTTTTAGTATCAATTTCATGAAGCGTTGTTGAATGTCATAAATTCACCTATAGAATAGAAGGCGTGAGAAATTAGGTACTTCCTTAATTTGGCCCTAAATAATCTTATGTTTTGAGTTTCATTTTTTATATCCACAGGGAGGCTATTAAAATTTTTTCTGCCATATAACGCACTCCTTTTTGATAGCACGATATACTTGCCGATGGAGTATGAAAGTCATTTTTGACGCCTATTTATGCTATGAATTGTTGAATTAGTTACTACGTTTTCACGATTACATACGAGGAAGATTATTAAAATATACTGACAGGCCATGGGCAATATTTTTAGTTTCTTGAAAATAGTTCTACACGATTTCCTAGATTTGGCACCTATTAATATTCTAATTACTCTATTTTGTTGTAGAAATAGCCTATACTGTTACTATCTGTAGGATTTCTCCAGAATATTATTCCAACACTCATTACCGAATAGAAGTATGCGAAGTATACTGTTTTTAAGGTATTGATATTTACTATCTCTTGCCTAAATCTAACAGCAAAAAATGCTGAATTAGTTTGGGGGTGATTTCTTTAATATGATTTTTCCAATTTAACACATTATCGATTTTTAAGCTAAAAAAAGTTGTTGTTGTGTCTATTAGGGATCTATTATTAATTATTGCGCTTGTAATTTGCGACGTTGAATTTGGACAGGATTTAAAAATAATTATGTTAGTTTTGTTACAATTTAATATTAATTTATTAACTGAGAACCGGTCATATATTTTGAGAAGAATTTCCTCTGTTGAAGATTGGATGTGTTGGAGCTATTGGCTGTAATTACTATACTTGTGTCATCTGTAAATAATATGCGATGACCTACATATTTTATTAGGGGGCAAGATCATTTACGACCACTGGAAAAAGTAGAGGACCTAATATTGATCCTTGAGGAATTCCATTATTAATAGTTCCCCATGTCACAGTAGATTTCATAGTTGTATTGATTTCGACTTTCTGTTTCCTATCTATGAGATATGAGTGAAACCATTGATGTGCAATGTATAATTCCATAATAATATAATTTGTCTAGCAGCATTTTATGATTATACAGTCAAATGTTTTGGATAAATTACAGAAAATCCTTCCAACTTGTAATTTTTTATTAACTGCCTCCATAATTTTGTTAGTTAAATTAAATGTTGCATTTTTCGTGCCTTTATTTTTCCTAAATCCAAACTGTTCTGGGACTAAAATGCTTTATCTTTCTATTTTTTATTATTTCAGCAGGTTATTTTACGACGCTTTATCAACATCTCAGGTTATTTAGCGTCTGAATGAGATAAAGGTGAAATGAGTCCGGGGTCCAGCACCGAAAGCTACCCACCTTTTGCTCATATTGGGTTGAGGGAAACCCCCGGAAAAACCTCAACCAGGTAACTTGTCCCGACCGGGAATCGAACCCGGGCCACCTGGTTTCGCGGCTAGACGCGCTAACCGTTACTCCACAGGTGTGGACTTTTTACCTTTCTAGATGATGATATTTTCTTTTATACATTACTTTTTCGAAGATTTTGGAGAAGACTGGTAGAAGTGATATGGGTCTTTAATTTTCTGAAGACGTTTTCTCCCTTTTTGAAGATAGGAATCACCACTGAATATTTTAATGTCTCGGGGAATATACCATTGAACATTGAATAGTTACATAAATAACTTAGTGGCCCAGCTATAATATGTGAACTCACTTTAATATTTTGCTTGTTATTTCCTCGTTCCCTGAGGAGTTATTTGACTTAGATTTCTAATAATTGCAATTATTTATTTCTGTTTGTTGGAAATGTTCGAATATTTGGAAATTTTGTTGGAAAATATTGTGCTAAAGAGTCTAATCTGTTAGTAACATTATCTTGGGGGATGTTGAGGTTATCAGTTATTGTAAGCAAATATGTGTTAAATATATTTGCAATTTCATTTGGGTGTGACGTTTTTGTATTGTTAGATATAGGGCTATAGTTTGTTACTTTACTTTCTGATCGTCCACTTTGCTTTTTAATTATGTTCCAAGTTGTTTTGATTTTATTATCAGAGTTTTGTATTGTTGTATTATAGTGCAATTCTTTAGCTTTTTGATCACTTTGTGTAATATTTTTGAATAATTTTTATAGTGTTATTTTAAGTTTGTATCACTATTATTTCTGCTCTGTTAAGCTAAATGTGAATCAAACAAATAGATGCAAGTCTTCAGGTGTTCTGTGCAATAGCAAATGCCACTCAAGTTTGAGCTGTATGAGCTGTAAAAATAAATAAATAAAAATATTTCACATTTACGGTGGCATTTCTTGAAACCCTGGCCTTCAGACAAGGACTGCAGACCGGCTATCTCACGTAGTGACTTCTCTTCTGCTACAACATCATCTAGTGAAAGAAGCTTTTCAGGAGAAACTGTAAACTGGTTTCTCGTATACAACTGAGGCAGAGTTCCATATCGATTACAAAGTTTGAAAAATTTATCATTCTCTATTGACAGAACAATAAATAAAGCATTTCGAGCATCAACGCGCCCACGATCGACGTCTGGAACCGCGACTCGCACACTTTCACCAAATTTACAGCAGGAAAATAATTGTTTGAGTTCAACTTCATCTTCTTAGCTTGAGTACTTAGATTTTCTTTGGCTGAAGTTCTATTTTATGTATGGTTATTTTATTTATGCACAATGTGCGCATGGCGTTTGTATCTTCTTTGTTATTGCATTCCATTTTGATGAACGTCGTTTTACATGATGAACAAGTCGCCTGAATGATTTATTCTTTTGTGAGTTGGATTCATTCATCGATTTCTTTTTAGAACCCTGAGGAGATAATTGAGCTTCAAAATTATCTTGCGATGTGAACTCAGTATAGTCATTCATACTACGTTCGACCGTATTCACACTTTCCAAAACATCCTCAAGTTCTTCCATTTCCAAGTTTTTTGTGACCTCATTAGAAGGAGCGAAAGATGAAAGTCCCACTTTTATCTCACAACCAAACATGGCTCCATAAGGCGATCTTCGAATTCCCTCGTGATACGCCTTGTTCTTTATCATCTGGACGAATCTTTAACCCTCTGACAAAGATTTACAATTTTCAGTTTGCATCCATGTAAATAATATGTTCGGAATATCCTCCTTTGCCCTCTCTATACAATACTTGCTGTGTCGAGGTTTTCCATGCACATTTGCCAAATTGCTCCAAATGGATTTCAAGTCGAAAATCACTCTGCCATTGTCTGATCGTAGCACGGCAGAAGTCCCAAAAATAAAAATATGTCCATTAATTGTTTGGCTACTTCTTCTGCTCTCTTTGATGCTAGTGGCAGGCTGTAATTGCATGTCGATCAAATCAACCTGACACCTACTGTTCATTGAGAAAAACACCATCGGCCTAATAACCAAACCTTTCTTCTGAGACGCTTGCTTCTTTTTTAGCGGGGTACACAAAATTTCAGGTACAGCAAAATAGATTCTTGTGTAATATTTCCGTATTTCTTTTTTACTTCAGATACCAGCCTATTCTTTCCACCGTGGCCAATGCTTAAATGAACTTCATGTAAAACATCGAACAGATTTTCATTTTTCACATAGGAGTAGTACTTAAATGATATGATGGTATTATCTCCTGCTACTACTGATGCAATCAACTATTCTTCTTCTCTAATCATAAGCACATCGTATTTCTTTAAACGTCAATAAGGCAGAGTCGACTTCTTGTTATCTTCCTTCGCAAATCTTTACTTAGTAATTATTTGGCGATATTTATCAGCAGTCAAAAAGTCCGAATTACCATCTCGCATTTTCGATAACAGACTACCAAAAGCTTCAAAAAACTTATCCTTCATCTCACTGTAATCACACATTTTGTTGCCACTTCTGAAGGAAGACTGATTGACTACTGAACGTTATAACATTGAACGGATTTAATTCGAAATATTATTCTAATTTTCTGACATTATCCAAACAGAAATGGATAATCTCTCATTGGCCGGATGAAGCCCAAATTAACAATTTCAAATTAAAATATTCAACGTTATCCACATGTGTTGGATAATGTCAACATTTTACGTGGATTTAATTTATTATGTCTCGCACCTTAAAATATTCCTAAATGATCCATTATAACGCTGTAAAATTACAACAAGTTATGGCTGCAACTTGTCGTGGATCTCCATTTGAAATATTAGCAGATACAATATAATGATTTTTTCCATGAGTTAAATTTGAAGATAGTGTGACACAACGAAACTAGATATTGATACGACTGAATGCTGAAGCTAAAATTTCCGATTTATTCTATACAGAATTGGTTTCCGTATTTTCAAGATTTGATATAAATTCAGTTTTTAAATCATCATCAGAGGAATACACAATCAAAATTTACAAAATTCTTAAGCGACCAGTTTTATCTTACGGATACAAGGATTGGACAGTAAAAATACCTGACTCCTAAAGAATAACCGCTGCCAATGTGAAGTTCAAGAGACGCACTGCAGGAGTCTCAAAATAGGACCACAAAATGATGATATCCTGAAAGAACTCACAACCGAACCAATATTACAATTTGTAAACAATTAAAGGAAAAACTAGGACAATCATATCAGAAGGACACATAGAACACGCATCCCGAAACAAATCCTGTAATATGCTCCTCGTGGAAGAAGATCCGTTGGTCACCCAGCTAAGAGATGGACTGATGTGAGACCGTAACAGACCACCTGGTCTAATACATGTTTTGGATGATGATGATGATGATGATGATGATGATGATGATGATGATGATAAGTTAGTGAAGATGTAACCAATTTAAATTACGTACAAATTAGACTAGCTTGTAAAAACTCTGTAGTTAATTGGAATTGCAGTATAAATAGTCATGTTTTATTCAAAAAGATATGTTTATGCAAAAAAGAAGAATATTTCAAACAAAGTTCGTCATTTGCATTCCTGTTTTTCTAATTTTATATCTCGTCAGTGAAACTTGACTTTCTCTCCACCTTGATGTAATAAATCTTGTAATAAAAAGCATATTCAAAGTTTATCCTTTGATACACTTTGCTAAACTATGGAATCTAAATTACTTTATTAAAATGTAACTACCCGATTCATATGCACATTTTTCGGGCTTCTACTGTATTTGCCTTACTACTCCGTACTTGGTTATATAGAGATTTCATATATCACAGAGTACCAAGCCTTCAGATCTCTGTGCAGAGATGAAAACCTCAATATGACAAGGCCTTCATTTCTAGACGTCGCCATCCCACAGCTCAAGCTCTACGGACTTACGCGGTCTCGTTACTGCACATCAGAGCACGCCCACCATATCCACTTCCCCATCGATAACGCAGGATTTTGTGGTATTATGCTGTATCTCAACCCCTCTATGATATATTACACATACTTTCGTACCCACAAAATCCATTTTTATATCTGTAACATACTTATATTAATAATAGAATATTGAACATGTTGCAATATACTTACCTCCAATACCTGCTGTTATGCAACCATAACAGCAGGTATTAGAGGTAAGTATATTGCAATATGTTCAATATTCTATTTATATTTATTAGTTGGATTATTTCGTGCAGTTTCAATAAGGAATTGAATTGTATATATATATATATATATATATATATATATATATATATATATATATATATATATATATATCTTACATTTATTTAATTTTTATTATTTTTGTGAAATTTGGTTTGAAGTTAGATTAGTTGTAATTGTGATAATTAATGATAACGCTAGTAATAATAATAATAATAATAATAATAATAATAATAATAATAACTATTGTTCTACTATTTTATTATTAGTAGGTATTATTTTCGTTTCGAAGATTCAAACTGAGCATAGTTATAGCACGAATGGCCGTACGGGCTCGTGCGCCTGTCTGTCTGTCTGTTTGCCTATCTATCTATCTATCTATCTATCTATCTATCTATCTATCTATCTATCTATCTATCTATCTATCTATCTATCTATCTATCTATCTATCTGTCTATCTGTCTATCTGTCCGTCTATCTGTCTACCTCTATCTATCTATCTATCTATCTATCTATCTATCTATCTATCTATCTATCTATCTATCTATCTATCTATCTATCTATCTATCTATATATCTATCTATCTATCTATCTATCTATCTATCTATCTATCTATCTATCTATCTATCTATCTATCTATCTATCTATCTATCTATCTATCTATCTATCTATCCGTCTGTCTATCTGTCTACCTCTATCTATCTGTCTATCTATCTATCTATCTATCTATCTATCTATCTATCTATCTATCTATCTATCTATCTATCTATCTATCTATCTATCTATCTATCTATCTATCTATCTATCTATCTATCTATCTATCTATCTATCTATCTATCTATCTATCTATCTATCTATCTATCTATCTATCTATCTATCTATCTATCTATCTATCTATCTATCTATCTATCTATCTATCTATCTATCTATCTATCTATCTATCTATCTATCTATCTATCTATCTATCTATCTATCTATCTGTCTATCTATCTGTCTATCTATCTGTCTATCTGTCTGTCTATCTGTCTACCTCTATCTATCTATCTATCTATCTATCTATCTATCTATCTATCTATCTATCTATCTATCTATCTATCTATCTATCTATCTATCTATCTATCTATCTATCTATCTATCTATCTATCTATCTATCTATCTATCTATCTATCTATCTATCTATCTATCTATCTATCTATCTACCTACCTACCTACCTACCTACCTACCTACCTACCTATCTGTTATGCAACCATAAATTCTGTTCATTTTAACGCTTTTATTACAATAAAAGAATATATATAAACGAGAGATGTTAAATGTTATATTTTATTTAACGACGCTCGCAACTGCAGAGGTTATATCAGCGTCGCCGGATGTGCCGGAATTTTGTCCCGCAGGAGTTCTTTTACATGCCAGTAAATCTACTGACATGAGCCTGTCGCATTTAAGCACACTTAAATGCCATCGACCTGGCCCGGGATCGAACCCGCAACCTTGGGCATAGAAGGCCAGCGCTATGCCAACTTTCCAACCAGGGCGACTAAACGAGAGATGTTCCCGCAAAGTAAGAGCTGTGTAATCTTAAAAGAAGATTAAAATATATAATTTGCATTACAAAAATGCATAACGACATTATTTTTCTATATCGTTCAAAAGGAGATTAAGGCATTTATGTTAGCAAGACACAAGCTTAATATGAAAGCCTTCGTCACATAAATTTTCTAGCTATGCATATAAACAATCTTAAACTGCAGCTTTACCTACAATGTCAGTTTCCATGCATGCAAGAGGTTCAGGTTCGAATATGAATTAGGAATGGGATTTTATAAATTTTATATTTTGTGACCCTTATGACAGACAAGGTAGCATTTGTGGTTTTCCTCGGTGCTCTCCCATTTCCCCACGTTAAGCATTAACATTATTTCGCGCGAGTTCCATTCAATTAACATTCCATATCATTCTTCGATCGCCGGCTGGTGACGCGAGAAGGGGTTGGTCTAGGGAAGAGCAACAGCGTTGTCAGCATGATACATAGTATGCCTACTCAGCGAACCTTTGAATCAGCTAGTGTGGTTTGGTGTCATGGGTTGTAATGAGCTTTCTCCAATAGTATTAGCATGGATAAATATATAATAGGATGCGAAACTGCGGTCAGCACCATCTGGATTTGGGGGGGGGTTTGAAATAAGGTGATCAGCGCCCAACGTCGTAGGTGGTGAACATTAGAACTACGTGTTGGGTACATTTCCGAGAGTTCTCTATTTATCCGTTCGAGATATTGCTGTACGGGAGAGTCGAGGAGACGAGATGGCGGATTGAAACTTACTAATAAGTGAACATAAAGTGATACGTGTATGTATAAGCAGTGTATGTTAAACAGTGATGTTTATGGACGTTGTAAAAATAGTGTTGAATGTATTGTAAAGTAATATAATAAATTGAACTATCTACATAGTTCTTGCAGACTTTTCCATTGTGCTGTGCAATAAATATCCAAAGAATACAATCCCAATTATCTAACCTTTTGCTTTATTTTTTGTCTCTGTCTGGTTATATTTTAATCGGGTAGTGTGAAACACATCATCTCATTTATCTTCCTGTTGGCTCCGGTAAGAATTTTCAGTAGAATATGCTGTGAGGAATAAAACTGTAAATGTTTTATTTTAAATTGGATTAGTTTTGAATATCGATGAGGGTGGGAGGGAATACTTTCTGCACAGTTTAACATTTTCGTCACCAGGTGCGCTGCTAAATGCATGGAGTAATTACTCTTTTCGCTACTTGGTGCGTTGCTAGATGTAATAACGCCTCTCCCACAAATAGATGGCAGCAGGATCAATTTCTACAACAGCGCCTCTAGTATGTGTTACGGGAAACTCATTAAGTTTCGCATCCTATTATATATTTATCCATGGTATACCTGCCTATTATTTATCTGTATACCTGCCTATTATTTCTCTGTCTATTTTTCCCTTCTAGGGGAGGGCACAGACTAGCTGTCCTCGTCCGCAGGCCGCTCGGGTGGCCCATTGTACTACCAGGGATGAATGTGTGCATGCTTAAAGGCCCCCCCCCCGCGCTGCTGATCCCGCCGCCGAATTCCCCTACAGACTTAATGATCCCTTTACCTTTCCGCGTAGGCCTCACTGCAACTCCGGTTACCACCACCAACGAATGACCACATACCTACGGGGTTCAAGTTCGGCGGCGACCCGCCTGCTCTACAATGGAGCAAATCCGAAACCTAGGGAAGAAACGGAGGGGAGTGTAATTATGAATGCGAAATGAGTCCGAGATCCATCGCCGAAAGTTACCCAGCAGTTCTGCTTCAATTGGTTAAGGGAAAAAATCTGAGCCAGGTGACCCGGATTCTTGCCTAAGACGGCAATGAATATAATGACAACTTGAATGGCAGCCATATCTTAGGCGGTCAAACTCACGTCTATGCTACGTTAGAGCTGCGAGTCTTAGTTGTTGCTAGCAGCATTCGAACATTATTACGCAAAATAATGTTAACTACTTTCTTCTGATATCAGCTTCTATTAGTAAAATCGGTTGATCTGATCTTTGAACTCAAGTTTTTATTTGAATTTAAAGAGATGAGACTTCAAAATATGTGAAAAATATATTTAAATTAAATGACATTAATTCAATGTACGTACTTTAAAGAGCTTGGATTCTTCAGCATATATATTTTTAATGTTGCATTATTTTTCCCTCAATGCTAAACATCACGTGATATTTGTTTCTATATATTAATATAAGAGTTTTTAAAATTATATTTCAGATAAACTTCATACAAAGTTTTATTTAAAGAGCTACATTGTAGTTTCCAGTATCACGCCTTCATTCTACATGTTGAAAGTAAAGGCTCAGTAATTCTTCTTTAAACAATGGGATGAAAGCGTCTTGCTTCTTTTTGCGCCTTTTCCGGGAACCGTTAGAGTAGTGTGTCTGCAGGCCTGGCGATTTTTATATAATTGTCTGGCAGCAGTATCGAAAGAGCAAATATGTGCACACCTATTCTTACATCGTCACGAGCGTTCTCATCACAATGGAGGCGTTGGTAAGATTCAGAACACGTACAAATAACAGTGATGCAAGCCTGAGAATAAACGCATTTGTTCCCGGATTTCAAATGCATTCATCTCCATATAGCTCGCTTACATTTCATGCAAACTAAATCCTACAGACGTCATATATTTATTTCTTGAGTTTTAAGAATTGCGAAGACGTGATGGTACTTTTGTACCGTAGACTATCTGTTCTAAATAGTTTCTCTTGTCAGCGTATAATACGTACCATTACAAGGAGCAGTACTGCAATAGGTTCAAAGTACTCAGGCGGTCCGGGTTCGAATTCTAGTCAGGCCTGAAGATCACACTGGAGAATCCATAGTGACACTTATTGCGGACATCACATCTGAGGAGTTTGTGTTCTATAGTTTTCCCAGTAAAGGGGTCAACATCATTTCGTTAACATTATGTTTCCATTCTATTATGTATTTATCAGCATTTAGGCCTATCATATCGCCAGTCAGCGGCGTGCGGCATGTGAGTTGTCTGAATGCACCCTAACTAAAAAGTGTGTCTTAACATAGTCGACCGGTATGCGTGAGACTGCGCCTAGCTAGAGGTCGTAACAATGAGCCAGTGAATGTTCATTGTGAACTTCATATAAACAAACAAAGAAATAAGTAAATACAGTAGTCTCGTTAATCCGAACTAATTGGGACCAACACCTATTCGGATTACAAGATTTTCGGACTAACCGAAATATTTCCTATAATGCAACGCATGCTATTCGCGAGCGCTGAGAGACGGTGGTGGGACGGTGGAAATACCCTGTTGCTATTTTTAGAATCACAACCAACAGGTTCAATTCATTACACAACAGAAAATTACTGATTTTATGAGCATGATAGATGTGTAAATTATGTACAGAATTGTTGTAAGTACTCTTGTATGTACTATTTTCGTAATTTTTAAAGTAAAAGAAATTGAGTCAATTTATACATTTTTTTGTCTTTTCGCTATTTATACTATTACAATAAATTTGGTTGTTTCTTAAAATAATTTTATTCGGATTAACCAGATTTTCGGATTAGCGTAGTTCGGACAAACTAGACTTTACTGTAAATAAATAATTATGTAAATTAATAAATAAGTTAATAAATAAAGAAGTAAATAATAAATAAGTAAATAAACACATAAATAAGTAAACTAGTAAATAAAAATAGGCTATATAAGTAAATAAATATATAAATAAATAAACAATCTCATAAATAATTAAATAAACAAATAAATCTGAACCATACCACTTCTCTTCCTACCAACTGACATCTCGCTTTAGTGTATATCCCAGTAGTATTTATTCATGTCAAATTTTCGTTGGAATTGACGGACTTGAGCAGAGGTAGGCAAAAGACTTCTAGGAACAATATGCGTATGATACCACGAGAAATACAGGAAAAGGAAATTATAAGGTATGGGTGTTAGAATGCAGGGTAATGCGCTGTTGTGGATTGTAAACACAGAAACTACAAAAGAGAGTAGTGTCTATTTGACAGTCACGAATACTTCATACATTCAGCAATTTGTGTTTATTTTCATTTCGCATTTAAGTTTTCCTTATTATTTAAATATGTTCTTCATACTACAATAATATTACATTATGCAACGAGCCTATAATGATAGTAATTAAGACGCAAGTATGTTTGTTTATGAAACGAGCGAAAGCGGTTTCATAATTTTCATACGAGCGTCTTAATTACCATTATAGGCAAGTTTCATACGACTTTTTATGCTCGACCATATTTCTAACTTTAAATTATTCAGAAGTATACATTTTATTTGTATCTGACAGAAGATCGGAAGTGACCTTGTTCATAGCTCATGAATTGTGAGATGTGCGCAGACGCGAAAGTATTGATTTTTTCTGAGGAACAATAATGTCATTGACCTTGATGTAACGCAGAGAATGTATAACCTGGAAATTGATTTAGAATTGAAAAACGAGATGACAAATTGAATTTATTTGAATATTATTTACAATTAACGTTAATTATTATAGTAACAGAACATAACCTTCTGCGACAGTATTGGATTTCCAGCCTCCGTGACGTTTCCCTCGTCTTTCGATTGCATATCCGAGAATAATCGAAAACCTGAACTTTAATGAATAGGTGTACTTTAATGACATGCATTAAAGGACTGCTACCAGGTATATAATTACTACATTTCGGCATGGTCGAGCATAAAAAATATGTAATTCTAGTATATTTGGCCATTTTCAATTGAAAACGCTCACTTCTAAATTAAGTACGATTTTATCTTTGATTTTATTCTCTAAATTTCGTACATAGATTTTTAGATCTATCTATTCCAGACAAATTGATTCATTTACGTGTCAGATATATCTGGCGTGTATTGAGTTTAGGCGTTTTCGTAACGATCAAATTCGTCACCGGTATGTTTCGTCGTGGTAGTATTTGTAACAATGTCATGTTTTGTCACACGATCTTTTTTTTGTAACAACGCGTTCCGTCACAGCCTTGATTTTCGAGTCTTCAAACAATTAGTAGTGAAACAAAACATACTCGTAGAAACCAGTACAATCCAACTTTACCATGACTTGGTGTATATTAGAAGTTTCGCTTTGGAGTGCCTGAAGAAGATGATACAATGAAGGATGATGTTTTCCAATTATTAATGTCTTAAGACGTCTGTGCCACGTCTCGCATGAGTATGTTGTTCTTGGAAGATTCTTCAATGTCCGGTCGTAAGGGTTCCAGATGGATAGAGGGAAGATGGGTACCTGCCTTCCTCTACCACACCTCCATCCCTTAACGTAGTATCTTAGATATACGGAGTTAAAAGCAGTGCTGAGATCATCTGTGATTGTGCCCTGAAGCAGGTCAAAAGTGTCGAGCACTTCTTCGGGAACGAAAGAAGATAATGCTATTAGCGAGTGGAACTGGGCTCATAAGTTAACATTGTTTCCCTAGAGGTACTCATCAGACAACCCCACGGATTGGAGTCGTCTCCAAAAGACTATCCGAGATGAAACAAAGAACCAACGAGCTTCGTCTGTGGGAATATATTTGAAACAACCGTCGTGACTCATGACGATTGTTTCAGTCAGTCGACACAAAAGTAAGGTTGCAATAATTGTAGATGAAAACGATCATTTACTACCTGTTATGTATATTAAAAATGATTTCATAGGCATGCCTTGTTGTCCTCTTCATAAATGCAACGACAACTGGAAGCCAATGTCCATCTGTGCCTTGCCATTAAAAACAGCTCACTATTCTTCCTCTTTCACAGTATCAGCAGTTCGTTTCTGGAACTCCCTACCCAGCTCCCTCAGGAACTGTCGAGCGATATTGCAATTTAAAAGTGAATTGTTTAAACACATGACCAGTATTCAGGTTTAATTCTTCTTTGTTTGTATATGTGTGTATATATATAATTTTCCTCAGTGTTGTATAGTTATAATCTAAATTTGATTTGTTATTCTTGTAATTTGTAATATTGGTTCACTTACCGCTTGCATATTCATTGAGTGTAACTTCTAGCCTTATATTATTTTGTAATAATTATTTAGTATGTTTGCATTATTTTACTCGACTTGTGCTTGTATAACTATATAAATTTTTATTAGTGTTCTTTAAATATTGGTCTGTAAAATTGTATCAGTTTCTTTTGTTTCTGGCTAAGTGGAAGAGAAGGCCTGATGGCCTTAACTTTGCCAGAATAAATAAATAGATATTATTATTATTATTATTATTATTATTATTATTATTGTTATTATTATCGACGTTAACATGAATAGCGAATAATTCTTGGAATATTGTGGTGTACATTTGAATATTACGTCCATAAGCCAGTAAAAATTTTCTGTAATTGTTTCAATTGCCGATCAGTTGAGAACATAAAAACTTAATCTGTAAGTGCAGTATAAAAGTGTAAAAGCCATCGGTCACCATCAATTATTGTTTTTTCATATCTCTTTGCAATATCGGTGATGGCATCTCTCGAAATAAGCCAACAATAAATGGACAACCTTTGTCTATGACATGTGACAATATGGCCATTACGAATATTTGTATACTGTGTGCAAAACGTAGTGTGACGGAAATGTAAAGTGTAACGAAACATAACATGACCCTAGATCATTTTATATATATATATATATATATATATATATATATATAACAGATAAGTCATCCCTATGTTAAAATTGGTAGTACTTTGAAGAGAACAACCGCCATGATCGCCACTCGTTTGCCGTAAACGAACACGAGATGGCAGTACAGTCGCTAATGCAATTCAAATGAGAGTTATGACGTGACTCCTTATGTAACAACTAGATGGCAGCATAGTAAACCTGACAAAAGTTGTTACCGTCAAAGCCTGTAAGACCGAGCAATCTGGCTATGAGGAAAAAAATGTGACGAAAAATCCGGATCCCATGCAGATTTGTATCTTCCGCATGTGACGGTTTTAACTTTCGTTAAGTCAATAGTGAATGAATTCGTTACTAGCTATCTTTCCAAAAATGTCAGCAATATAAAAGGGTGTGACAATATATATCTACGACGAAAAAAGTGCTACGAAAATCCGGATCCAGTGCAGATCTGTATCTTCCGCATGTGTCGGTTTTAACTTTCGTTAAGTCAGTAGTGAAAGAATTCGTTACTAGATATCTTTCAAAACATGTCATCAATATAAAAGAGTGTGATGAAACGTACCTACGACGAAAAAAGTGCGATGAAAAATCCGGATCCTGTGCAGATCTGTATCTTCCGCATTTGACGGTTTTAACATTCGTTAAGTCCATACTGAATGAATTCGTTACTAGCCATTTTTTCCAAACATATCGTGTTGTACATATTCACTATGTGATGATTGTGTCCTTAAAGACGGCGACTCGCATGATCTAAAATTCTCTGATACATCAGTAATCAATGCCAATAAAAATGATTTCTCCTAGTTTCCTGCGTGAAGTCTTCAATAGTTTTGAACTGGACAATTGAAATGTTTCGCTCTCGACCTGCCAGTGTTGTTTACTACATTTCGATGTTGACTGACAGGTCTATATTATTGGCGCGTGTTACATCATACTTTGCACGAGACTTCCACAAGGTGCATGTAGTGTCGACTACACATTTTAACAATGATCTTGAGCATAATTTTATTCTAGTCGTCTCCAATGGTCGAGAATTTAGCATTCTTACAATTAGATAAGATATTTGTAGGTTAAAACCGAAGACATTAGCTTTTTAAGGGAGATGAAATTCATGAGATTGATTTCTTTCAGAAGAAAAGTAAAGTTGGTACTTGCGGCACGTAAAGTAACTATCAATGAAAGCGCCCCAAGAACAATCTTTCTTCAAAATTCAACTCAGTCAGTCATCCATTAAAGGCGATAAAATACATTAGAATAATTTCATTTGAAAAAGGAAGTAAAATTGAAAATCCCATCACGTAAAGTAAATTGGTTGTTTTTTTCTTACTTTTCTCAAAATGTATTCCAATCAGTCATCACTTTAGCCAACCATTACAACATCGGGGTTATTTACTATGCGTAAGAAGTTTCGGGTAAAAGATTTATAAAATTATTTTAATACATAGAGTTTATCAATGTTACTTCATCTGATATTTACAAAATCTATCCGGCTGTACAGTACATTCAACTGAAAGCGTAATTCCTTAGAGCCCACTTTGATTGAGTCAACGGATATTTTAAATTCTCTTTCAAGAAAAAATAATGCAGGTACAGCGCCCCAAAGTCACCTGCTAGATTAGACTAGAGTACGAGAATAGATTTCAAGGTTATAGCGACCGAGGAATGGGTACTCAAAAGCGGTAGTGGAGGTGGAGGTAGAGGTGCCTTGCTTTCACTTACAATGCAATGTCACTTTTCATTTTCCTCAGACCGCTATAGGGCTATACACTCTAATTTACTATTGTTAATCCCTAAACTTCAAGGTCCATCTACATTATCACACTTCTCAAAAACATCTTGTTTTTTGTAGTCTTATTAATAAGTGGATACTTAAGAGTATAAAGGTGCCAAGTGCCAAGGAGCATTACATACCAACAGGGCTAGGTCCACAGATGATGGTAGAGCGTTATTAAGATCATTAAAAGATGACAGTGGTGCTAAGTTACCGAGCTATCTCATAAGAACGGTGTAATATACCATTCGTTTTGATTTCCTTCTGTTGCTTATTTGTAGTGTTAATAGTGAAGTCCAGGTAAAAGGCAATGTTAATTGTATTTTCTACAAACAGAAAGGTCAGCGGAGGTAAGATTATATACAAAATAATACTGTATAGGTACTTAGGTAATATAGGACTATGGATCACATGAAATATGATGTATTACCTACCTCTCGATTACACAGCCAGTTTGTTAAAAAAATTAGTACATTTTCCTTTATTTAAGTGGCATGAAAATACAGATTAAAATGCAGTAAAGTGACTACTTAGTTGAAAATAGCTTTATTTTCTGAGATCTATGACCAAGATTATTCAACAACAATTCTGATGGGTTTTTATTGTCATACCAGTACAATGAGAGTGAGAGTGGCCTAAGACAAAAGGTTTGAAAAAAAGGAAACACCTGAAAGATCAGCAATGTTTGAAGTTAGTTCCTCACTG
The DNA here is from genome assembly GCF_040183065.1 of Periplaneta americana. Lineage (NCBI taxonomy): Eukaryota > Metazoa > Arthropoda > Insecta > Blattodea > Blattidae > Periplaneta > Periplaneta americana. Next base: position 36,915,926 of record NC_091133.1, read on the forward strand.
AGTTCTATGTCAGTTGAAAAAAGACAGATTTGAAGGTCATGATCCATATTAGATCAAGGAAGAAAATAAAGTATACTATTTGCAAATCTGTGGGTAATAAATGAAACCCAGCAGCTATGAAATGTTTATCGGACTTAGCACCTTTCATAAATTGTGAAGTTTGTTTTTATCTCATTGTGTTAATTTTAGCAGTATCACCAAATCATTGATATAAATTGATGAAAAGTTGTCATATGTGCCTCTAATTTATTTCTGAGAAATAAAATCTCAAATTTGTTTAAGAGACAGAGTTTTTTTATTTATAAAATACCGTTTATAAATTTGGCACTTTGCACCTTTCTACTGTTAAGTATCTAATTATTCAAGTCGTACTTACCACAAATCACTATTACACAGAGCATCAGAATCATGATAATAAAAATGATATTTTTTAAATTCTTTCAGAAGAGCTTCGCCTCAGAGACTTTGTTTATGAGCCGCGGTTATCCATTCGTCATAAAAGTTTGTAACATGAACACCCATACTGAATGTATTGTATGTTCTTTTAAATCCGTCGTGGAACAGCCTATGGAAGGCCAAGATATGCAGATCGACTGCTGTCGTCGCTTTCATATGTTAGAGCGGAGATGAACGATCACTCAATCAGTACGGGTGTACCCTGTGGTTAACACGATGATCCCCTAGCAGTCATAGCTGGCTTTCGAAATCAGATTTCACTCATCACTGTATCCCCACAAATTCATGCTAGGTGACAATAATACCATACACTGACAAAAATTTCACGAGACAATTTTTTCCTCCATGAGGACTCGAAGCAGCGCTCATTCCATATCGGTAACGTAGGATATTATGTTTTAGACTACTCGACTACGGACAAATGTGACTAGGAGAATAAAAAGTTACAAAAATAACATCCACACTACGTTAAAACTGCATATGTTATTGACAACTAATCGGTCAATACTAATTAAGATTCAGAATCGTAATGTACGTTTCCATATTAAGTTCGCCCTGGTTGGCACAGGCGGTATAGCGCTGGCCTTCTGTACCCAAGGTTGAGGGTTCGATCCCGGCCCAGGTCGATGGCATTTAAGTGTGCTTAAATACGACAGGCTCATGTCAACTCTAGATTTAGTGGCAAGTAAAAGAACTCCTGCGGGACAAAATTCCAGGACATCGACGACGCTGATATAGCCTCGGCAGTTGCGAGCGTCGTTAAATAAAATCTAATTTAATTTTCCATGTTAAGAGGGACGGATGAAAAATAACATTATGTTACTGAATTGTCTATAACTTTTACAATTTTTGGACTTAGGACCTTGAAATTTGAAATATTAGTTTAAAACAGGATTTAATTTACCTTCAATTTTTTTTTCACAATTTCATGAATAATAGTTTCTATTTTTCAAATTTTTTCATTAAAAAATTAAAAAATGATGTACTTTTTCTAAAAATTTGCTAAGCCAATAAACCTAAAACTTTGCACATCTGTTACGAATAGCTGAAGTAACATTTTCCTGCAACCAAATATTTTATTTAGGCTTTATTTATTTTTAAAAAACATTAGATATGAACAACTTTTTTAAATATTTTTTCTCAGTTTTGTAATGTATAAAATTCACAAACATTAACAAATCAAAATTTTGTTGCAGGGAATTATAGATAAGTTTTATACAGTTTTAAGCTTTGTGCAAAATTACATATTTTAACACCTAATGGTTGCAGAGAAAAAGGTACATAAGCATTGAAAAATGTGAGTTACGGAAAACGACGTTTAAAGTTATAGTACTATTTATCTACTATCTCACCTCATAGAGTGCACTCAATGTTCTCCATATCTACAGTGACTGTATCCATATCAGTAAGGAAGTAGTAAGTCACAGCCTTCCTAGCACTGGTCAGATAGTTTTCCTGTCTAAATTCCAAGAAAATTTCTATAACACAGAAACTCCAAAATGGCTACTGAAAGAGGGAGTGGCACATTGCGTAGCACTGTGGTATTTAAATTTTAAAGACCACTTAGGTTAGGGTAACCAGACGTCCTCTTTTGTCCGAACATGTCCTCCTTTTAGGCCTTTGTCCGGGATCCGGGTGGATTTAAAAAAAAAAATCAAGAAATGTCCTCCTTTTCGTAACTTGTATGCCTGATGTTTTGAAATTATCTGATTTGACGCCTTTCTCAAGTAATTTGCCTGTAGGTGGCAGCACCATTGACGGAATATACTTTTTTCCAACGATCATAACTCTCTTTGCTCCTACTTGTTATGGTCGTTGCTTTCATATTATGTAGCAAACTGTAAAATAATTTTGTGCGAGATCGTGCGTATTTGCTTGGTTTCCGCACAAAACCAAAGTCTAAAATTCCACATTCAGTATTCCCAACCTAACACACATAACAATTTCCCTCTTCTTACCGCTTAAGTGACATATTGATTTTACTGCTTAAGGCTTTTAACATATTATTTTTAGAGACGTTCAATATAGTAATAATTATAAATTGGAAACTTACCACTGCAATTTCACCTAAATTGCACTGTTAATTATTGTTTTTAAATATTTGCAAAAATTAAGTATACATCTCCACTAAAGTTACTGCATTCGTGATGCAAGTAACATTAAGGAAGCCGTGAAAAAATCAACAAGATTCCAGACTCACCATGGCGGCATTTATAGACTGGGGGGGAAAGACAGACGTATATCACGGCCTGCTGGAGTATAGTAAACACAGAAAACATTTTAAAGCAACAATTTTGAAGATAGATATTTTTGTTTTGCAATTTTGCTGTCATTGAACAGAAACCAAGATGGAGATTTCATTGCAACTAATTAGAAATTCCTTTTTCAGGTATGTAATAAACGATCTTCGCACAAAATAATGTACGATACACGAGCGGTATGTTTTCTTTCAATTCTCGGAAATTAAAAAAGCTCAACTACGTTTCGCTTTTTCAAACTTTTCCTCAAACATGAAAACTTCAACATACCGCTCTTGTAACGCATATTACTATTACATTATTAAGTTTTATCATAAGTATGCTGTAATAAAATAGATATTGACATAATTTTAAGTATCATGTTAGCCTAAGCCTAAATCTAAATAGATATTATCGGTCCTCTTTAATAATTATAGTCCCCTTGACTTTCATAAGTAGCCAACTATAAAATCATTATTATTACGATAAGTGTTTTCGTAATTATTTTGTAATAAAATAGATATTAATATACTTCTAAGTATTATATAAGGCTAAATCTGTACCGTAAATATTTTGTAATAAAATAGATGACGTAATTTAAAGTATAATAAGCTTAAATCTAATAATTATAGTCCCCTTGACTTTCATATGTAGCTAACTATAAAATCATTATTATTACGATAAGTGTATTCGTAATTATTTTGTAATAAAATAGATATTAATACACTTCTAAGTATTATATAAGCCTAAATCTGTACTGTAAATATTTTGTAATAAAATATATGTTGATGTAATTTAAAGTATAATAAGCTTAAACCTAAATACATATTTTCTGTCCTATTTTTTCGAACAGTGTTTTCCTTTTTTAAGCTTTGTGTCCTCTTTTTTATCGATGAGAATCTGGTCACCCTAAGGTCCTTGAGACAAGCAAAATATTTCAGTATTCAATACAAAAAAGTCTGTACTATTTATTAAAGCAATAAAAAAATTTCCATTTTTGTCACAAATTCGCGTCTGTTTAACCTTAAGTAATATCTCAGAGATGATAAAATCAAACAATAACTGCGACAGGGCGAGAACTAAAAATTCGCTACCTTATCAGTAAGAGAAACTGTAGCATTCTCTACTACTAATAAAGTGCAATGTACTATTCAGTTGAAAATTCACCTTTTGCTTCCAATATAGAGCATCAGATTGTGTATTCGATATTTTCTAAAGAAGAAGGAAGATGGGAAACTCCTCCAGTACAAAGGGAATATGTCTTTGCTTGTGTTGACATTTTTCTTCATCTCGAGTCGCTAAGTATGCGGAAGGAGTTCCAATAACTCAGCTCCATGTTATTGGCAGACCGCATTCTCGAGCACAGACATAATGAACAAGTGCTGCAGAATTCCGTGTAGTCGATGATGTGTTTTACTAGTCGGTAACGTTTTCTCTTCCGGAGTAATTTTTCCTTATGACGTGTAAAATGAGACAAATATACTTCGAAAACTTTGTATTATACAGCTCACATTTGAAATATTTTGAAACTACTTCGTCCAGACCATAGCCGAAACTTTATTTCCGTTGCATATTTCTACCGAGAGGTCTCTCAGACGTCCAATAAATCGATACCCTCTTGGTTTATATTGGAATATCTGTTTTGGCAATCTTCCTTCCGCCATTCTTCCTCTAGAGACTAGGGTATTTCCAGCTGTTTATGTACTCAGTAATACATTTTATTAACGAGTTTGATTCTTACTAATATAGATGACGAAGGAAAAACATTTAGCATAATGAACACGTAGTCTATTCTGATAACTCCCTGAGAGATAAGAATAAGATTGGAGGACTGAGATGATAGATTTTCAGTCATAAAATTATCTCAGTGATAGGCTCAAAAAGGAACGTTCCAAAATCGTCGGATCAAAACATTCCTTGAAAAGTCATACACGAATGGACTCTAATAATAATTTATTTATTTAATCTGGCAGAGCTAAGGCCAATAGGCCTTCTCTTCCGCCCAGCCAGACTCTAATTCTAATTGAATACAGTTGGTTACATAGTTATTACATTAATATCTAGACCATAAAACAACATGAAAGTAAATAAGTAATGACTCTAGGAAAGCTTGAATTAAAAAAATGGCTGCCAATACGTACTACGAATATACAGCAGGTCAGGTTTGGGACTTTTCATTGAAAAATCCATGACACTTCTGGCGGACAAGATCGCAATTGGGATTTTTCTCGGGGTTCTCCCGTTTCCCATATTAGGCATTTATATCATCCCGACAATATTTCTCCAATTCGTCATCATCCCTAAGTGTTAGCGGAATAGATCTTGAAAGTTCGCAATGCTGCGTCGTAATAGCCTCTTTCGAAATTCAATTAAATTTAGTACAAATAATACTAATCTGCCTTTTCTGTAAAGTAAGACGTGACGTGTCTGAATTCTCTTCGTTAACACTTACAGTTTCAGTTGATAGATCGTTTTTGTGGACCAGTTTTCCTTTACGTATTGTATTTTTTCCATGTAGAAACCATAAAGTAAAAAATTTTTGAATTGCCGCGCAAAAATCCTCTTGTCAGACAGTTGACTAGTAGTCATTATCTGTACCTACATCTTACAGAGTCTACTGATGAAGCAATAAGTGTCCTCGGCTTATTCACCCGTCCGTTGTAATTAACGTTGTCCGAAGAAAAAGTAGAGTTCAACATATGTCTGACATTTCCAGCTGGTATAAACAAAGGTCTTTTATACCATCTCCTGCTGTTTTTATTAAATACAATGTAATGAAATTAAGTCCGCCGAGTTAGCTTTGTATTAGCATGTCGATTCCCGGTGGGGTCAGAAATTGTCTTGTAAAATTTCTACCTCGCGACTAGGAGAGATTGCTCTATATGAAGCAGAGACTTCGACGATAAACAAGCAAGATTTAAAACTATTGGAGGCATTAGAAATGTGGTCCTGGCGGAGAATGGCAAGAAACAACAACTGGATACAGAGGAAATCAAATGAGGAGATTATGCAGATTGTAAATGAAGAATGACGTAATATTATTCAAACGATTAGAAACAGGAAAGTAAGATGGCTTAGCCACACACTCAGACACGGATGTTTGTTAAGCGATGTTATGAAAGGCTGAATAGAAGAGACACGACCAAGAGGACACCCTCGAAGCAGTTGGATAGAAAAACTGATAGAAAACGCAGGTTGTATCAACTATCAACACTTGAAACCAGAGGCCAACGACAGGGATGTATGGAGGACACACTATATGGGGGCGGACCAGTCTCACAGGACTTTAGCACTATCCAACCAACTAATAGCGATTAAACTACACACGCCGTGTTATATAGGCAACTTCTCCCACAGCTGGGAGTTGCAGTGCAGTATAACAAAAAAGGCTACTTAGCACACGTTCGTTCAAAGTTACGCCACAGTCTAGTATATACAGTCGCGAAGCTCAATACGTAGTAAATATGCAAACATTAGATAGTTGTTCACCACTAGGAACGCTAATATCGCCTCATTACAAGCAATGCAAAATAGAACCGTCACAGTCTATTGTTTCTAGCACCCTCAAAACTCAAGCTTCGTGATTGTATATAGTAGACTGTGGTTACGCAGTGTTCAAGTAAACACGATAGGATCAACCTGTGGATCGGTTTGTTCTTTTCATAGGCGGTCTGATAGCTGATTTTAATAAAATATTATGTATAATTATCACAGATGACAGAATTTATTTGGAAAATTTATATGTTATTTGTGCAACTTAAGTTTCAGGGTGAAAAACATTTCTGAATTAGTGGATAAAAATTGGGTAATCGAATGGTGTTTCTTGCCGATATGTCAGAACACCTTGACAACTTAAATCACCGTTTGCATGGGAAGAACGTAACCGTTAATACATATAAACCCTTTCGTACGTCTCATCAGAAAATGTTTATATTATTTTCCTTGTGTATAGTCATTCTTGCGACCTCTTGAATGGACTGAAAATAGATTTTAATTACATAAGATTTAATGATTTTAAAAACATGGAGATTCATTTTAAATTCTATGCAAATCTGTTTAGTGTGGATAAAATGAAGTTGAGGTCATATCTACAAGCAGAAGTCGCAGATCTATTAACTATACTTATGTGACAGTCAATGTAAAGACTTCGCAGGAGTAAATATTTTCGAAGTGCTTAAAGAGTCAAAATGCCCTTTCGTTAGGTCATTTGTCGTCAATATCAGGGATATTTTTTTGCCATAGTTAATATATATGGGAACAATTTTTTTTTCAAAAATGAAATTTGTAAAATCAAAGAGAATTTCGCGTATCACACAAAAAAATCTCGTTGCTCAGTTAAAATTGGCTACATGCTACATGCAGTTTGACTACTAATTTTCATGCGTTAATTACACATCCAATTTAATGTTTAAATTGTTTAAAAGAAAAAAAAGTAAAATCAAATAAAAAAATAAACAAACATGCACTGAACTGCTCCATAGTTTGGGTATGTCTTTACGCACTGGAAACTTGCAATAATGAAGGTGTTCTCCGCTCCCTTCTCCTACCTTGCCCTTTGGTGTGTTTTGCGGGCTGTATTTTATATGATGTCAACTTTGCTAACCAATTATAACTTAGAAGTTCCGTATTCAAGTTATATGAATTTTAGGTAAAAGATTACTTGAAAATTTAGACTAGTTTCAATATTTATTTCAGTATAGGCCTACTTAATTTTATTTAAGATATATGGGTCATATGCGGAGACAAAGAGGAAGTATGAAAGTAGGAAAAATTGAAGAATGCTGGATTTGCAGTGAAATACCTGTCCTTGGGCAGAACACCATGACTAAATAAAACCTTATCCGGGTTACCGACTTAGATTTTACGACTCTTAGCACGGAAATCATTATTAATATATCACTATAAATTAGGCTCAAGTAAATTTGATTTCTATGCGTTCAAAAAGCCTCCACGTTCATCTCATGTTGTGCATTCAGTCTTTAAATGTTTTCCAACCAAAACAGAGGTCTTACTTTAGCATTTACTGTTTAGCAGTTTCTTCTTGTCGAGAAGTATTATGAACATAGTCTTAATGAAATGAAATTTTACTGTGTTTGCTTATAATTATCATCAACATCATAATAACTTACAGTCGGTTTGTTAGATGAGTTCCATCACAAAATAAATTTTCTGAAATCCTTTTTTTCTTGTGACATCTCGTTGGTCTTCAGGTTATATTTCTCTACATACTGTCAATATTTAGAATTTTACTTGAAATTTATATGGCTAGCTTAGTTATTTTCATTTGTATTAATTATCGTATTTTGATAGAGTTACAAGAAGGTTTGAATTGCTAAATTTTAACCATTTTTTCTTCTCTTCCATTTTAGTCATATTAATCTAAATAGGGCTAACTGAAACTTTTAAATCTAGAAACATGGATGAACATTGCATATGTTGGCATAAATAAGCGAAAGGGCATATTATATTTACTAATTCAAAGTAAGAAGTGAGCTTTTCGAAATTAATGGCTGTAATTTCAGTCTTTTCTGAAATGCTTTAAACACGTGCGTAAAATTAGCCAATAAAGCTATGTTATGTTTTGCTTCAAAATTATTCTACGCCTAAGTACTTCAATATTGTTTCCAAAAATATCATGTATTCATTTTCTTCCCAACTTCATTCGGAATTTGAAATACTCTCTAGATCATAAGCATCCAAATATATAGTTGATGGTCAAATTTCTCACAGAACTATATTGTGACTTAAAAACAACAATTCTCTCACACAAACATAATACAACTAATTGTAAGAGGTATTTCATAATAATTGCTTAATTGAAATTAAATCCATATAGGCCTACCATGTGTTCAATTTGCAGCGTCTTCCGTTTCACTATGATATTCGTTTCCCAAATGCATTTTCTCACTCAGGCACGTGTAGTTAGGCAATTATGGAGTCATCATGCAGATATTGGTAATGAGATCGGAAGTTAATTGGTTGAACTGAGCACAGCTAATCCCTCAGCGCGCTACAACAAACCGATATGGAGAGAGATATCTCTGTTTTCATAATTAAACACATGGTCATTAGTCTGTGAATTGTATTATCTTTAATTATATCGAAGAGATATGAAAGTACATTGTGAAGTGATGATATTGCCATACTGAATATAACAGAATATTTAATTTCGTTATTAAAAGTATGGAAACATACAACTGTGAATCTTGGCTGCTAACCAATAGTGAAAGTAAAAGATCTAGGCGACAGAAATTATACGAGTAACCCATAGAAGGGGAAAGCAGAGTATGCATGCTATTGACCGTCCGCAATGAAGTAATTCGTCAGCGTATGCAGATGCAACAGCAACAATACGGAGAAATGAAAATAAGACACTAATATGGCATGATTGTGTGGATCTCAGCGGTGGCCGAGTTTCAGACCTTTGGCCTGTCACGCAGAGGATCGGGTTTGAGTCATTAAAAATCTATAGTGGCAATTGTGAAGGACAAGGTCGCAGTTGGGATATTGCTCGAAATTAGGCATCAGCATCATTACTTCCGATCTCAATTACCGAACGCCTGCTTGCAAAGCTCGAAGGGAGCTAGAATAGGACGAGTGGGATTGCCTGTTCGAAACCTGGATAGTCAGTGAATCTTACAAGCAAACATTCTCGTGGAGGTAGATAAGAAAGTTATTTTTTTCTTCCACCATGTTAATAATGTCAAAACAAGTGTTTATACAAATTTTGGTCACTCTAGCGCAATTACGAGGGCTCCCCCAGACAGTAAGTTTCCCTGGCGCCGTTTACAGAAATAAAACACAATTTCATGGAAAGATTTATTAGAACAGTTAAGGATATTGTGGAATTATTTTTCAATATATTCCTTCCGGTATTGAGACATTTGTAATACCATGGAATCAACTTAGTATCTCTGTGTCGTAGAAATCTGCCGCCTGGGATCGGGACCCCAGTGTGCGACAGCCGCCTGCACCTATCTGTTGATCCCACGGTATGAGAAATGTCTCAATTGGGGTGGGGAATATCTTGAAAAATATCTCAACAATTGCCGTATCTGTTCCAATATATCCTTCTATGAAATTGTGTTTTATTTCTGTAAACGGCCCCAGTGAAACGTAATTGCGCTTGAGTGGCCAAAATTTGTGTAAGTACTTGTTTTGACATTAGTAACATGGTGGAAGGAAAAAAAAAAAAAAACTTTTTATCTGCTCTCATGAGAATGTTTGCTTGTTAGTGTAGTCAGCTAGTGTGGGTTGCAAATGTGTCCAGTTGGATGGATGCATCCTGTAATCTCCTTTGCAAATACAATATAGTACAATACAATGACCATGCATTATGGATAGAGATTGAATTTTATGTAACTAAGTTACATATTCTATTCCCATACAAAGTGAACCGTGAGTAATGTCAATTTCAGGGGGTTGTTCTTTGAAATATTTCAAACAAAAAGAGTTTAATACACTTTTGCTCGGTTTTTCTTCCTTTTCGAGATAAAAACTGTTTTATACGAAACATTTCATAGCTTGTTTTGGGAAATTCATAGATTTAATTCCCAATATGCTCAGTTTATTTAAGAGAGCATTATTATAATGAATGATTGAAAGAATTTTAGGTTTGTCCATTGAAAGTGCAGAAGTTTTATCTGAACAAATGTAACTTTTCATTCTGAAAAAGAAATTTAAAATATTACATTCGTTCTGATAACATTTCTGCACATTTAAAGGAAAAAACTAAAATTCTTTCAACCATTCATTATCACAATGCACTGCTCTCTTAAATTAACTGAGCATATTGGGAATTAAATAGATGGATTTCCAAAAACAAGCTATTAAATGTTTCATATAAAACAATTTTTATCTCGAAAAGGAAGCAAAAACGAGCAAAATTGTATTGAACTTTTTGTTTGAAATATCTCAAAGAATAACGTCCTGAAATTAATTGCATTACCTACAATTCACCCTGTATAATTATGTAGCAAAGAGAAAAACAAAACTTTCGGCGAATCTCATTAGTAGACTAATAATAAATTAAGTTACATGTTTTTATTTTAGTTATTTTAAATAGGCTTATATATTTTGAATATTCTGATGTATATCTATTAAATATCTTATATATTTTGAAGCATATTACCTATTTTGAAAAACTAACACAAATAAATGCATAAGTTTATTTTTTACCATTTCTATCTCGATCTTCTGAATTAATTTGTGTTGGTTATTATTTAAACGGCCTGTCCCTTTGTCTCTCTTGTATGCAGCAATCAAATACGATATATTATTTTTCCGCCAGAGTAGATTCAGATTCTCACAATTGAATAACGAATACCTTTCTACTACAGTGGTAATTTATCTATCCCTTTGAGAGTAATGATAAAATAATAATGTTTTTATAACGAACAACTCCCAATACGAACAGTGGGTTCCATTGTATAGTTGTTGTACTGCTAATTACATGAATTTAATTGTTAATTGTGCTTGCAGTGCATCAATCCACAATATTAACTACTGTAATACAATGTGCATGAACTTGAATTATTCATTCTTATCATGTTCAATTTATTCTGTTTTTGTTTCATTTTGTAGATATAAAGTTTTTCTTTCCTTTTTCTTGCATACCTATAAATTTGTCACTAATGTAAGAACAGACAAAAACAATAAATAAATGTTACAATGAAATAAATGTGACAAGTCGGCCTGGTTAGCGCAGTTGGTATAGCGCTAGCCTTCTGTGCTCGAAGTTGCGGGTTCGATCCCGGCCAAGGTCGATGGCATTTAAGTATGCTTAAATGCGACAGGTTCATGTCAGTAGATTTACTGGCATGTAAAAGAACTCTTGCGGGACAAAATTCCGGCACACCGGCGACGCTGATATAACCTCGTCAGTTGCGAGCGTCGTTAAATAAACCACAATTTAATTTTTTAATGTGACAATCAATATGTGTCAGATAACCAAGTATTTTTCATATATAAGAAAATAAATCTGTCACCTGTGGAAGAGAAGAAGAGATGGAAGCCAAAATCTTGAAAGAACACCATCAACAGGGATGCGGTCACCGGAGTAGTTATGGCTGTAGAGTGTTTGCCTGGTGATCTGAGGCTGTGCTTGGGCATGGATTCGAGTCCCGCTTGGACTGATTACCTGTTTATTTTTTTTTTCCGAATTTTCATTCGACTGTATAGCGAATGCCAGGTAATCTTATGGCGAATCCTCAAACTCATCTCGACAAATAAAATCTCACTCTCACGAATTTTATCGATCCTAGATAACCTCGCAGTCGATATAGCGTCGTTAAATAACCAAATTAAAAACAGATATAGAATGTAAACAAGATCAACTGCCATGCAGAAAACGGATGTAGGTAAATTCTCATTTTTAAATCGAACTATAAATGATTGAAATGACCTATATAGCAGAAGAACAATGTTTTACACATATTAATTTTCATTATTGTACAAGATACAGTAGTGGACGAGAAAAAATGTTGAATATTTCCAACATTTTACTGCTCTAAGCTATACCTAACCCCTTAATTCGGCTGGAATGAATACCTTCATATTGTATTTTAATAAAATATTAGGAGAGGCATGGCTTGCCTTGCCTTCCCAGAAAATCACCGCTGCAGTGCGGCGATTTGAAACTCGTCAGAGGAAGGTCACTCAGTAATCAAAAGAAAATTATTAAATTATTAAATCATTATTAAACAGATGATAGACCCATATCAGTAAGTGAGATTGAGTAATTTTCAATAAACTAGGCAATAAACATGGGTGGAGTTGATGGTATTCAACTAGCTTTGCGACTTTCACTTTACTTATGGAGAAGTGCGATTCGCTTTACAAAGAACGCCTTTCGCAACTTCGTAATCCTGCAATTCCAACATTCGTTGTTATCCAATGAATAGAATGGATAATCTGGTCAGTGGATACTATCATTCTGTAAACATGGTACTTTAATACGATAAGTTGAAAGTACGAGATAAAAAATATTATTAAACACTCTTTTCCCTCTTTAGCTCTACTAGCTGTGTAAGTTTGGTAGTTTGTATGGCTACATAAAGAACAGTGAATATAAAAGAATTCAGCTACGTAAATGCAGAAGATCATACATTGCAGAAACTGGACACTAGCAACCGCTGAATTATAACAAAGGCTTGTAAGAAGGATAACTAGTAAAGGACCTATTGAACTAAAAGTCATTAAGAGAAATATTAATATTACAGTACCTATAAACTAAATTAGTACTTAAATTGTTTACATTTCACTGTCACAATAACAGACAAACTTTTTCAACAAAGAAACAATAGTAGGCTAATATTGCTGTATTTCCGTTATTTAGTTCTGTTTTCGTTTTACGTCTATAGTTTCCTTCCTATAAAATCTATTCATATCCCGACATAATCATAAAAATGTAATTCGTTCGCAGAAACTATAAACCACGATGCATAAAAGAGCAGAAGGAAACTCTCGCGATAAGGGAATTTAGCGGCTCGTAAAGATGAGATGCAACAGATTATAGCTCATAATTATCAACACTTCACTCTGATTTGTTGTGTTGAACAATCTACGTATCCATTCAGCTGCCGAATGGACGAGCTATAATCAGGGTTGCACAATCACACTATTGTCAGTCGAAAAATGTTTAGTGTATTTACAAAATAAAAGTCTGCTGCGTGACAGATTACGGAGGACGAAGGTTTACCAGCCTACTGCTATCCCAACGTCCACGTTCCTCAGCAGAAGTAAACGTTCATCCAACCAATAGACCTACGGGGGTGACAAGAGGTTAGCACGGTGATTGTCCCAATCGTTATATCTGTTTTGTAAAACTAGATTTCGCTACTCACTGTAGCTTCTCGAATTCATTACGATGCTAGTTGGGCACAGGTTTCATACACTGGCCGAAATTTCATGAGGAAATTTCTTCCCCCCCATGAAAATAGGATCGGCGCTCATTCTATAGGCCTGATGCCTCAGACCACTCAGCTATGGCGTGTTTTTTGTGCGTATTACATAAAATATCAACAAAATAAATGAGCATTTTTATTATTACTTCTGTTTCAGCTGAAATGTTTTTTTTTTCGATACAAAAACACTGATATGTAAGAAAGGATATCCTATGGTGAAGTGCTCGCCAAAAGAAGCGTACCACAGGGCTTCCAACATAACTTTTTTGTCGAGTTTTTAATTGGAGTATAAAAGTTAAGAAATTAAGCAATAAAAATTCTATTAAGAATAAAACATGTACATAACTACTTAGCTAAATTGTACCTACCTTTAATCTATGCTACTAATAATAAATCTGTAACCGCAATTTTTCTGATAATTTTCGCTTTTCTAAAAATAATTGGTATGTATAATTAACCATCCTGAGATCAAAAATCGCATTTTTTTTAATTTTTGTTATATGTCTGTCTGTCTGCCTGTCTGTCTGTATGTTTATTACCTTTTCACGCGATAATGGCTTAACCGATTTCTACGTAAATTTGAATATAAACTAAGCTAAGTTCTAGCTTAGATTTCAGGCTATAGCCTTGCCATTTAAATACTTTATTTAAAAGGGGGTAATAAGGGGGCCTGAATTAAATAAATCGAAATATCTCGCTTATTATTGATTTTCATGGATAATGTTGCATGAAAAACGTTTCTTTAAAAACGACTTCCGATAAGTTTTATTCTATGCAAAATTTTGATAGCACTGATATTTAACGAGATACACGAGTTTCAAAATAACAATGCTTTTTATGTCATTGCCGCCTCAGACTAATGTACGAGTAATAAAGATAAAACAAATGACTCTGCATTTATTTAAAGCGACCTTGGACAATAAAGGGATTTATATTCACTTAATAACCCTTTTTATTCGGATAATATTCATGTGTGTTTATAAGAGTGTTTGTGTGTTTGTATGAGGCAATCTTTGGAAACTATTTAATCGATTTGGATAGTGCTTTCATCATTGGAAAGTGTAGCTCCTTTCAGATGGATACAGGCTTTATGTCACTACAGAAGCTCCAGAATGAATTGAGGACTGGGCACAAAAGCATAATAAGGCATGACTAAAACACACCCTTACACACAGAAAACTTGATGTACTGTCGAAACTAACGATGAATGAGAGATATGTAGTTAAATTTAATGCTAATAGAAGGTAATACAATTTTATGTCTGATTTACGTTGCATTTATTTATGAATCAATGATAGTCAGGGATGGAACAATTTATCAAATATATTGTACATGTGAGACATACATATTAAGTAGTAATTATTCAATATGATAACGGTATATATTTTTATTGCTTAATTAAATATTTGGGTGAACTACGGTAATGTATAGTTAAACTATATTTGGTCCACCTAAAATATTACTTTTTACTAGATTTTAGTTTTTGGTCCATTGAATATAACCGTATTTTTACGAATGTTGTCGTAAAAGGCAAGTAGGCCTATTTCACCTGGACCAAAAATAAAAAGAAAGTGAGTGAAAATTAGTATTTTACCTTGGATGTCACTGGAGCTGTTCATTTTCTAGATTATCCGAGTCGTTTTGCAAACTGCCATGAAATGGCGTTCTTTTGCTCATTATGTATCCGTATTTGTTTCCTGTGGTTCTTAAAATAATATTTATGTACCATGTTAACTTTAATATGTTTTTATTTATGTAAACAAAGATGCGCAATGATGCCAACACAAAGAATTACCATCGCACACAATCCACGCTATATTCATATTGGCTTGGAGTGGTTTGTTAAAGAATGTATTCAAAACTAATTTAGATACATGTTAAACGAATTATTTTTGCACCAAAAACGGATGCTCCCTGGACCAAATAGTCGTATTTTAATTATGCAATTACTTCATAGTTCCACCTGGTATTGTATGACGTTATGATTGAGATACCTATTGTTAACTGTTTTTACTCATAAAATTAGGCCATAAAAGACAGAGTACAGCCTATAAGATCTCGTGCTCAGAGGGGTGGAGTTCGAGGTTTGGGGTGGCCTACAAACCACAAATCGTGCTAAAGATGTTGCTTTGCTAATTATTCAATATGAAGTGTTGCGCACTATACAATACTGTTACCTATTAACCTTCTCAATGACCACATCGTGTCTGTAGAGTATTGTGTTATAATTCTGAGGTTATTTTCATTGATTTAAGTATATTGTGGTGTGAGAGGATATCGAAGTTTCACCTTATTTTGTTATGTACGTTGGACATTAATAAATAATGTGTCCCATTTTGTAGGTTTTATATACTAGAGAGCATTCGCTTACATAATGTAGATAGACCGGGCGACGCGCGTATTGCTAGAACTAGACAGCGTAGTAGAGGGTTAATAAGCATGTTAATACGTATATTAGCAGTCCATTACGATCTAAATATCTGTTATGCTAATTTTGATGATATTCAAATAGCTAAAACGGATCAAATAAAACGCAAAAATGGGGTAATGGACCAAACGGATTATGTTGTGCTGCTGGAAACGTTGTTATTTCTCAGACTCAAGATCCCCCACAACCATTTAAAAATTTACTTATAGTAATACATCCGTTATTAACACATGTTTTAAATAACATAAGACAGTGCAACACCTTATTACAAGAGTGCCGCTTGGTGACAAAGCCTTATTCCAGTTGAGTGAACAATCCTCAGTTCTTACAAATATATTCTGCTTCAGACGCTGTTAGGTCTAACGTAATACCAAGCTTAAAAGTAGAATTAATTAAACAACTAAATCACATATTTCAATAACTCGATGTTACATCCTTTTTCCGGGCAGGTCTTCAATTCTTCATGAATGTTAAAACTAGAATCAATTCCCTGATAAATAAGACTAATTGTGGAGTGTTATTAATAATGCCTTCATATAATTCAAACAAAAATAACAAATAAATATTTTATTTTAATTTATAATTTACTTTCAATATCAAATCCCACTTCTTCTATTCTATTTTTGATATACTATATCGAGAAAGACTTAAAATTTTAAACAAATTGATTTTCTCAGAGTGTATTTCGTCGCTGCCATAATGGGATACTTTTTAACGAGATAATAGCCCACAGAAGAGCTTCATATTTATTAGAAATTGCTGTGAAATTCGATAATTAATTCTTACAATATGTTCAATATTTATGTCGGGAAGCTTGTCGTCACTTATATGTTTCAGTTACTCCAGTTTTTTTATTCGTGTATTTCCCAAAGAAAATCACGATGCTAATTATTATTATTATAGAATATTCATATGGGCAGTCTTACATTTAAATTTGTTACAGGTTTAGTTATGGATTTGTACATCACATATCTGCCGCTATGGTGTCCAGGCTGGTTCACAATAAACCGGGAACGGAAACGACAACGAGAACCAGAACGAAAACAATATTAAAATAAATGTATATAAATGTGAGCATTCTCAATAGTTAATTTTGAATGGTCACGTTTAAATTAATTTATTTGAACAATATTTCTATTCTCGTTCTCGTTGTCGTTTCTGTTCCCGGTTTATTGTGAACCAGCCTTTATTGACTCAGCCCGAGAAGGTGGAGTGGGGAGTGGAGTAGTCTACAATTACTCAATTGAGATATTAGTTTCCAGGGCTGGTGTATAGTGCGCACAATTGGCCAAAACAAGTCTTAGTGCATTGATCCCAGATTCGGTCCTGAAAAAGTCAATCCAATTTCCAAACGTTTAACTTCAAGTAAACGTAAGAACAAATAACCAATCAAGAAATCTGTGACGTCAAAATGAAAGATAGAGAATTAAATCGAAACACCGGATAAATTTATCATATTTTCCAATGTATTACTTGCCATTGAATTTAAGAGCCGAGCACATTGTAGAAATGTTTGCGATATCAGATTTATCATCCAAACTTTATAACAAACAAAACGTGGTGCCAAGGTATTGTCGACGTCTCCCAATATTTAATTCAATAAATTGACAATATATTCTACCGAGATAGAGTAGATTTTAGCGACTCTTTGTATATACATTACCTATTCTGAATGCTCAAATATTTTTCTTATGTTTACATCAGATGTGGTGTTTACGTTCAAGTTTGAATTGTGAAAACGTAGCCTTACGGCTTTTACGAGAATTATTAATAAGGATTCCTATTCCGATAAATATAGTGGCTTCAAACCTTAAACGAATCGATCGCAATATCAAAATATTATTTAGGTTTCGCAGTACCGCGTAAGGCAGTTGTAATCCTGAAGTAATAACAAAACTTTCCCATTACAGAGGACGGAACGAGTTGAACACTGCATGAATATTTTGCTTCGTAACGTAACAACCGAGGCTCACGGGTCAACCAACCGAATTAATATAAAGTTTTATCAATTTATTTCAGTGCCTAGAGTCGTCTGTTGTAAATATCAACGCGCTGCTCATTCCCTCCCTAGAGCTAATGAGTTTGCGCCGAAGTTCCATCCCTCACTCGTAGAAATGGGTGGGATGCAGAGGAAACAAATATTACCGTTGCCACTCTTCGCGCTTCGTCAAGCCGTCAGCGACCCGAGGCAGAGAATAAGCATTATAATTTTCTGAAGGAATTACAGTATAATGACGGAGTAGTAGAGTGGGATGGGCGTCACACGCGTTATTTGCAAATCAAAGGTAATGGAAGCCATCAATATATGGCGGAAACCTCGCTGTTGTGTGGATTCTCCAACCGTTCGGAAAGAAAATAAATCCGAAGGAAAGAGTTCGGTACACGTCAGAAGCAAGGCTATTCTTTCGTTTAACATATGTATTAGATGCCAAAACCAAACGCTGGTCAAGGATAGAAGCAGCCATCGTAATGGAAAGTCTGGGAATCGATATTCTGATACCCTGCTATTCTTTCCTCCGTATGTCCAAGAGGATGATGAAACATCATTTTCCAATTGAGCGTGATCTTTATCGATAGTGTACACCGCATTCTCTCTTCACGATGGTAGGTCACGAACGAGAAACGTAAAGTTTTAATAAAGCCCATACTAAGTTTTAGCAATCGAGAAGTTGATTCAAACACACTTAGCTTATAGGCATAGATGGACAGGTGTTTAAATGCGACTTCTTGGAAAAGTGATGTCATTAGTTTCCTTTGCTATTCGAATCCACCTGTGTCCACTTTTAATTGCTTGGTTTATTTATTTTTTCTTTTCAGTGGTATACGAGTATTTTTTTACTTGGTTATTTAACGACGCTGTATCAACTACGAGGTTATTTATCGTTGATGGGATTGGTGATAGCGAGATGATATTTGGCGAGATGAGACCGAGGATTCCTTATAGATTATCTGACATCTTCTGTAAGAATTAATTACAATTTATTTATATTGATTCACATAATACATTTACGGTCTTACTAATAAATATTCTTAACTGTCTTAAACTTACACAGTGAATTTCTCGTTTGCAAGTCGTGTGTAAATTCTTGACTAGTAATCACTAAATTCGTCGTGTATAACAATACAACTGTCATAGAACTACGTCATAGCTTCGTCATTATTTAATTACGAAAGGTAACAAAATAACTGAGATTATTTATTGCATCCGATAGTGTGCGCTAGTGTGCCGCGCTAAGTATCGATAGTACAACTGGGCCTGATCGATTACCACGCTTTATTTGGAATATTATTCTAATTATTCTATGCACTCTGATCTATTGTTCTGTGGTTACAAGGCAACCATCATCATAAAATGACAATCGATAGGAACAGCTGTTAAAGAGGCGGCCATTTTTTCTCTATGGTGTAACTACAAAAATGCAATTTATTCCAATCTATAATTACACACACACACACACTGCTTATATATCCATCGCTTATTTATTTTTTTAGTAACGTTTTCTGCCCCAACTCTGCATAAGTCTCGTATAATAATTATACACGGTTATTAGTAAAACCGTTAAACATGTTTTTCACATAACTGTAGGGGTATTAAAATAAACGTAGTCATTGTCAGAGCTCTGTGTGTACTAAATATGTTTAGTATATATTAATTAATTATGTATGTATGTATTTATTTATTTATTCACACTGCAGTGGGTATATACCCGGTGGCAGTGGTAACTAATTACACTCAATAATGACAATAATAAACTTATTAATTAAACATACAATTAATAATAATACTAATAATTAATACTAACAATAATTAATAATAATAATAATAATAATAACAACAGGGAATATACTAAATTAAATGAAACTATCACTTAAAATAACATTTGAAATAAATCTAATTTGTATCTTAAAACTAAGATCGAACTAAACCCCACGAGTATGATATGTTCATATCTGCACAAGGATCTTTCAAATTACACTCATTTCGCTGTCAACTCACTCACTGCACTGGAACTACGAAACATTTCACTGATTCTATCCTGATTTCACTAACACTTCAAAAACATTTCACTGTTCAAATATTATGCACTGCCACTATAAACTATAAAGCTTCACTGACAGGAACACGTTTCACTTACACAGCACACTTCACTGACACGACATACTTCTTCACTGATACAACACACTTCACTGACACAACATAATTCTTCACTGATACATCACTTCAATAACAACATATCATTTATACCCTTTAAATACTGCGTATAATTACCGTCTATTATTAAGGTCCTTAAGCCTATTTTTAAATACATTTTTGGTTGTTGGTAAAGTCTTTAGTAAGTCTGCAGATAAAGCATTCCAGTCCCTGATAGTACGATTGAGAAAAGAAAACTTTCCAGTGTCCGTCCTCTGCCTTGTTTCCCTCAATTTATATGAGTGGTCGTTCCTTGAAGAGTAATTTGGCGGCTGCAACCTATTTTTTATTTCTCTCCAGGCAGGCTCACCTCTGTATGTTTTGTACAATATAATAATATAAAATATTTAAAAATTAATTACAAAGCTTAAAATATGCCAGTAAGGGACACTTTACATTAGATCCGCATGCATACAATTGTGTTACATTAGCCACTAGGCTGGCATAATGATGGATTACAAAGTGTAATTGCATATTCGAGAGGGATAGTTTCGTCATCGTTTTACAAAAACCTTCCTCTTCAGTCCTTATTCCTTAGCTTTTGTCCACATCTGTGGAATAACGGTTAGCTTATCTGATCGTGAAACGAACGGGCCCATGTTCAAAGGTTAGGACACAATTACCTACTGTACTCCAACCAGGAGAAAATCCCAGGGAAATGAGACGCAGAGGGGTAATGTTGTGAATGAATGTTGATATCATAAGGACACATACGTGGGTACACGCATCTCCATTGGCTAACTCTAAAAGCACAAACGATAACACTGATACATATTTTCATTACCCTTGTTACAAAATTAAATCACGGTTAATCTTCTGGTCTTTTAATCCCTCCATACAGGAAATAACATATGCAGGAGAGCGCATGTTTTTTAAACTGACGTTATAACGGTAATATTATCTCTCTACTTCGCTCCAATAGATGACGCAATAGTAAGCACATTCCTTTCACGGTTAATCTCCTGGTTGGAGAACAGTAATTGAGGTTTTTCCCAAATTTTTCCTCAACTAATTGCAGCAAGATTCCTGGCTAACTTTCGGCAGTGGATCTCGGATTAATTTCGCCACCATAATTATGCCTACACTTCCCCTCTTTCATCATCATCATCATCATCATCCTCATCTCCGTTTCTCTCCCATATTTCAGGCTTGCTTCCGATGAAGAGTCGGCTGTGGGCCGCCACCGAACTTGAACCACTTGATAATGTGGTAATCAATTGCTGGTGGTAGTGTACCATGGACTCTCCCCTAGGTTCATGATACCTCGTGCGACAGAATTGAGGGACAATCACAAAAAATGAACACACTCAGCCCCTTCGTATGAGGAAAAATACCCTCAGTTATCAGCTAGGGAAAAGGATCCTGGCCGCATCTACAGAATCACCGATCCACAACAATGGTCACTTACAAATGTATTTTTTGAAGAAAGACCGTCTACAGTCGCCGACAATGTGCGTCTGGGTCAGGCGAGTCCATTAAGTTATGCCAAGAAGTGTTCAGGTTAGTCGTTGTTTCTTTCAGAGCGATCGGATGTCACGCGTGCGGTAGAGCGGTGTGTTTCCAGTACAGTGAAGCTGTACTGCACTTCGTTACTGATCGCTCGCTCCTATCTCTCCTCCGGAACTCTCCCCACTACTGCTATTACTTCCCCTCTTTCGCGTCGCTGAGCTGTCAGAACTAAATAATCGGTTTGTACGTTTGTAGTCTATTTGCTTCCTTTCAAATTAATTTATTTGTAAGTTTTTGCTCGATTTTGTTTATTTTTCGTGAAAATTTATTAATAATTAAAATTGAATAATATTCAATTGCCAAATATTTATCCCAAATATTTATAAGATAATAACCGATGTGCTTAAATCTCATATATTTTTTTAAACCGTTCGCTAACAAAGCTGTATCAACAAGGAGATTATCTACCGTCGGTGGAAATAATAGCGAGATGGTGGTTTGTCGGAATGAGATGTAGGTTTCACTTTATTATTATACGATCACCAGACATTCATCTTAAATTTGAATAAAATCTCGGAATAACCCAACCAGATAATAAGCACAAGGGAGATTCCAATCAACGCCTCAGCGGAACTTCGAATCTCAAGAGCAACCAGTCGAAAATTTACTTCTGAGATCCTACGACCTGATATAAATTGCATTAATATATCGCGTTCCCTGTCGCGACTTCTTCGTGTTAGTATATTATCATAGCTTTAAATCAATTATTTAAGTGAATTACAAATTAAATACTTTATTAATATATAATAGGCTTATTTAAAATATAAGTTTCAAATTCAATAGGAGTAGGCTATAGGGAATCCAAAAAAAAATGTTTAAAAAGATAAAGAATCATTTAAAGCGCCTCATTTTCGCATCAAGGGATAGTACAGATTCAAACCGAAGATTTAAAAGGAGTCATTTATTTCTTACTGTACACCAGTAAACTGTAAACTGAAGCACCATGTTTACTCATTCACTCATCTCCTGCTTTTTCCACAAACCTATAGATAATATCTCTGCTATTTTTCCCCCACTGATACACCATTTTCTTAGATTATATACTCGCTTTTCTTTATAACTACCTACTATTAACCCCTCATTTCATATTACTTGCTCTATTCACATTCTCTATACATCCCCTTCTTTTCATTGCTTCTTCTTTTTCCTCCCACTATCTTCTTTCCTGGACTCATCATTCTTCTTCACCTGCTGACCTACATCTTCAAGATCTCCATTGCAGACATCAAAGAAGTCTCTGTTAACTCCTCCACTTTCCTGATTCCCCTTTCTCCTGACGTGGCCTTGGGGTGACGTCATTACTGATCTCATCCAAGTATTTATTTCGCTCTTCCCGCTTTACCCCTGACTTCACTATCTCTCATTTTTCCTGTCAACGTTGACACATGTGGGGTCGTTGTTCTCAAATCTGAAACCTTAATGAAATCTATTGACTTTGACTTCATACCTTAAGCAACTTCACCCTTTCTTTACATTGAGTTTTATTTGCTATAGTCCTTACTTTCTCCCTTATCTCCGCCCTTTTATTATAATTTATATTCTCACCTTTTTCCGACTCATTCATGCTTTCCAGACAAAATTTGGCACCGAATATCATCACTATTGATGTTTAATTTATCTTGAACTAGCATCGCGTAATGTCTATTACTCCTTGCTGCTTTGAAAAAGGCCACTAAAATCTTTCTTCTGCACTTCACATCGTACTCAAAATCCTCCTCGATACTAATATTACTATTTTAATGATTTCTTGTAGCCCATAATATTCTCCTTGATCATAAAGTCGCCAACCTTCCCAAAATAGGCTATTATTACCCCTTCCCAATCTCTAAAAACTTCTTTCAATTGTCCATTTTTAATATCAATTCCTAACCATTCCAAACACACATTCACAAACACTTCGTACGTGTCCCAAGACTGTTCTTTTTCCTGTTATTCTATAAAAAAATGAAATTGTTGTTCCTTTTCTCTTTTTCTAAGTATTTCAGCTTCCTTTTTTAAAATATTATTCTCCTTTTGTAGATCTTCAAACTTTTTATTAATTTTGTCGATGCTCTCTCTTAGGCTTGTGTTATCCATTCTAATCAGTTGTTTCATCTCACTTATCTATTCACTTCAGAACGACTTTTTTTTATTTTTTTTAATTCGTTATTTAACGACGCTCTATGAACTACGAAGTTATTTCACGTCGATGGATTTTGGTGATAGCGAGATATTTGGCGAGACGAGGCCAAGGATTCGCCACAGATTACCTGACATTTGCCTTACAGTTGGGAAAAACCTCGGAAAAAACCCAACCAAGTAATCAGCCCAAGCGGAAATCGAACCCGCGCCCGAACGCAACTCCGGATCGGTAGGCAAGCGCCTTAACCGACCGAGTAGTGTAGTAGTATACTACTACACTTTGCTCTCGGTCACTCACGTCTTACACATCTCGTTGCTCGTTGAGGACTGATATCCTCGGTATGTTTATTTTGAAAACAATTAGAATTAGGAAACTTACAGTCGACGAGTGAGCTCAGAATGAGAGAGAGAGAGAGAGAGAGAGAGAGAGAGAAAGCAATCCTTTGGATCTTAATATCAACTGCATGAAAATGGGACTTTACCGAATACGAATGCTCTCTTTAAATGTTCTTATTTCCGCAACTCTTGTAGCTCGCTTCAACTGACATCAACAGGTTATTTGTTATTACTACTACAATAGTGGTAAGGCAAACTCGGCTAATTTCGCAGTAGTAAGGTTTTCTGTCTATAGTTATATCCAAAAACGCTTAAAAAACTTCCTTCACGCTGCAGTTAATCACTAGACATCATTCTATTGGTTGGTTTAAAATTTTTATTTTTAAGTGTATCTCAACAGGGAAATATTTCCATCTAAAACATGAGATGGTATGTGTGTGTGTTTCAGGAACTCGTGTAACTTCGCAGTACTGCTCGGGCAATTTCGCAGTAACACTTGTGCAATTTTCAAGAATACTCTTTTTAATTCAAAACATGTTTTAATGTAATCTAAACATCAGTACATGTTTACACAAATGACTGAACACACATTAACAAACTAGTCAATAAATGTAGAACAAATGGGCTTCAATTATTAACACTAATAACAGGAAAAGGCTTACATATTAATTGTAAATTAATAAATTTTTCTAACACATATCTGCATTAAATATTATGCCAGAGATAGAAAAATCATTATGAGAACTATTTACGCCTAATCCGAATCAGTTTCCGCTAGCAAGACAATTGTTGTTCCTCCTTTCTCTGCCATTGTTTGAAGGTGGACAGACTTTGCTTCTTTTTGGAACACATTTTGTTAGGTTTGGTAACCAATGAAAACTCTGTTTCATTTAAATTCCAAATGAGATTAGGCTTGGTACTCGATTCTGCTTTCTCATACACACTTCCTAGCGCATCATAAAAAAATCGTTCAAATTCGAGCGAGTTGAGGTTGCTGCTCTAGGGTAGAACAGATTTTCTGGCTGGCGCATACTTAGCCCTTAGTTCTTCTTAAAGGAAGTTAGGATCTGCGTGCCACTCGAACTGCTCTGTCGGCAATTAGTGGAAACTAGTTAAGAAATTGAGTACCGGCAAAAGCATATTACGAACAAACTATATGAGATAAAGCAACAAGCAAAGGTTCAAATTAATCATAAGAATGTGGAAAATTCATTAATCATAGTGTGATATTTACAGTTCTGAATATTTCGACGATATAATGTCCAGAAATACAGCACTGCAAATTCACTCACGATATCTCAGCAAACACACACCTAATAAAGCAGATAGTTGTGTAACTTTCGCCAGATTGCGTTGCAATGGGATCTTCTTGCATGAAACATCCCCGACAGGTTCTGACATTTATCTGTAATTTTTCTAAGCTTAAACGAACACAGACAACTCCGCAACTAATTAAAATATGAGATACTGCGAAATTATCCACGTTTGTCTTATATTAAACTATTTCAGCTTCTCATAAAAATTCAGAATCCTAGTCTTTTTCTCTGCACTGTACCGGTATTAGGCCGAAAAAAACTCTTTTTCACGTTACTGTAATTTTCTAATTTGGAACCCACTTTATTTATTTTATCCTCATATCCTCTTAACTTTATCCTATTGAAATTATATACATAATCATATTGAACATTTGGATGTTTAATTAATAATGAGGATCATTCTGTAAAACGCTGCACTGGTTCTTTATATTGGAATTTCAATTACAGCGAATGCATCAATTTGTGGAATTTTATACTTGCCCCTGAATAGTCTGTTTAATTCCCATGTATTTGCAGCGAAATTGATCAAACTAATTGGCTTTATTGATTTAATAAAATACTAGATCACCATAATACAAAACAGAAATAATATGCGCATGAAATCTGCATTCGTTGTTGAGTTCAATATATTAATATCTATTTAAGAACTAGATAGAAAGTGTGGTTCAAAATAAAAGTGAAATTTTCATTAGAATAGATATTTGATAGCCGTCTCAACTAGGGTTTAATAATTGGCCTCGTAATCAATTATAAAAAAATATTTATATTTAATTCAATTTTTGCTTTAATAGAAACCCTAGTTAGGTAGGCTATCATTGAAAAATTTATTGGAAATGCAACAAACAATTTAGGCTACAACACAAATTACATTTTATAAAGAATATAAATGATGATTAATTATGAAAATCGATGACTTCAGTGCAGTGGAGGATATCATCTTAAGGGTGCTGTCAGGAACTTTTAATTTTCGGAAGACCTCTGAGGACTCCCGTGGGATTTTGCCTCTAGCCCCAAACATAATTCCTATAATGTCCCATGTCTTGATGTTATATTTGGTCCCCAAATCACTGCAGCATGACAGATAAATTGCATGTTTTTCTTTGCAGATTTCTCTAGGTTGTTCCTCGCTGTTCTCAAAACGGACTGTGGGATCTGGAATGAGTCCACAATGATGAAAAACAAATACTGCAAATAAGAAGTGAATTGTGGACAAAGCATCAGGTTTTCGTAGAAAGACATTAACCTTTAAATATGTCCTTATGATATGCAGCATATCTATGATTCCAGCAAATTCCAAAGTATAATTAAGATATCGATGACAGCGAAATCAATTATTTACGGCGTATTAGACCAGTGAATGAATTAGATTCAAATTCTACTATAAACATTGGCATTGTCAATTTAAAATGCTCTGTAGTGCTAGAGCTTTTTCACGACACTGTAAGAATATGAATCTGAGAACGACTGCATTTGTAAGTAGACTGTAGCATCACAGCATGTGTATTATGTTCTTGTGAAGTCAATCGAAGCAGCTGTTCAAGGTGAGATCTCGCGACAGTGTTGAAAACATTAGAGCTGGTTACCATGGAATCTCTGATTCTAAGAAAGATGTCTGTAAGATTTCTATTTACAGCATACAAAGATCAAAGAACTGCAAGTTTGCGTATATTAAAGGAGACATCTAAAATGATTTTTTTTTTCTTTTCTAAGAACTGAGGCTACGCCAATCATTCTTTCTGTATCTCAGAATATATCCGTGTAGGTCTGATGTACAGTCTAATAGAATATCTCACTGTTATTCTCTGTATGTAAAGTGTGTTATGTGATGTTAACTTGAGTAAAATAAGGACGTTCATTTTGCTTATACAATACACAATCCTGAATAATTTCGAGGGAAAAATTGTTCCGGGACCTTTGGTTAAACGTACCAACGCTCTATCAACTGAGCTACACGGGAACTCTTTATATCGAACCCGGGACCTTTTGGTTAAACGTACCAACGCTCTACCAACTGAGCTACCCGGGAACTCTACCAGATACCGATCTAATTTTTCCCGGGTAGCTCAGTTGGTAGAGCGTTGGTACGTTTAACCAAAGGTCCCGGGTTCGATACCCGGCCCCTGAATAATTTTTCCCTCAACTTTACAGGGAGTTATACCTGAAAGCTTGATTTGTACAATACATAATCCTGTTTTTTTTTTTTACAGAAAATCTACTAATTTTTGCTTAAAATAACTATATTATCATATAAATAATATGAATTTAACGGACGCTTGTATCTTCTAGTAAGTTCCTATTTCTTTCTCCCGCACATTACGACGAAGTATTAGATCTATATTTGTTTATACTCCTATATAATTCATATTTATAACTGGATCACTGTTAAAAAGCGCAAAGAATTGCTAGTATGGATGTCTTAGTAACATCATACTAAAGAACAAGAGTAGTAACCATGCCTAATGGTACATGTCTAGAGACTTATTTATACTTAGTTATGTGTTTATTTGAAACATTACAGTTTACCATTTGGTACAGAGTTACTCAAATGTTAGAACTCTTCGAAAATTGCTGAAGCATTCTTAAAAAGGAGTTTCAGCTACATAAAAATAACAATTTAATTCCCAAAAGTAATATTTAACGGTAGGCTACTTACCTTTTTTCATTCTTTATTTTGGTTATTCTGGAAACGTTTATTTCCAAAATGACAAGTTAATGATATTTCAGGCATTCTTGTTTGAGATACAACGGTTCTTCTGCAAGTCTGTTCTTTAACAGTGCGGTTCTGTTTAAAGAGGCGAGAATTGGCCTTAACCATTGTTGCTGTGTATGCAATAGAGAATTTCTCTGTCTCCCAGAAAAGGCTCGAAACTCTGAAATAGTTTGAAGTGTGTGCCCTGCAATCTGTCTCCATTCTGGAAGCTTGTAGGAAATATTTAAAGAGACAGGTTTTGTAACGTATAATAACATTTTGGAAGATACAATTTGTAGAATACGATGCAAATGCTGTGATGGTTTCGCAAAACCTGCAAGAAATTAGTGCAAAAATTTCAAAATAAGGAACATTGCCTGCTAAAAAAACGCGGTAGGCTGTATCAGATACATAGTCGCAACTTCATGCGTGAATACGTCCCTCGAGATGGCATGTTTAATATAAGGTATCCGTTGCTTATACGCCAACTCTCATTTGCACTGCTTATGCCTAGACACTGTGAATTTTTCGCTTTCCTCAACTTCGCTCCTAAATTTTTCCAATTTATCTTATCGACTGCTGTTTATTGAGATTGTAACCTGGTTCGCTGCTAATCGTTTTATACCACTGCGAACTTTCTATCGCTTCGCATTCTACAGTTACACTGCCTCGGCTGTCGTGCAAATCGAACAATTCGTGCTTCAAATTCCCGCCCTCCCGTGTATCGCTAGATGATATCGCCTTCTACAATTCAAGGTCACATTGGATACATTCATTAGTCTGTTGATCGTCATTTACTTCATTGGAACATATGTCGTGTCGTTTAGAAATTATATGCATACTCGCATGAAAATGTGTCGGTCGAATTTTTTGGGATGGCACCCTAGTACTCGATCAAATTTTGTAGATGTATCCACGTGAACATTTTGAGACGACTGCTGAGTATCCGTTCAACAGTATAGCTTCCATGTTCATTACACATAAACCGTGCCCATTCGCAACTGTTCTCTACTCAGGAATTCAAAGCCAAGAATTAGTCTGAAATACCAGAAAATATTTAAAGAATTTTCCCCCAATGTTGTTGAAACTAGAAAAAGGGGATTATTTGTGACTGGAAAGCAAAATAGCCATCTTATTTTAAATTTATAGTAATTGTTGTTACATAAATAAAGTCAATTCTTTTGTAAAGGAAATACCGATATTATTTTGATGTAAACCTTACTTCTAACAAATACTCTGTAATATCAGAAATGTCCTCAGTTTTAAACAAGCATCACTAAATTACTTTTTAAAAAGGACGCAAACTATAGGTAAAATAAAAGCTCTAAGTTTCATAATAATTTCCTGTCAAACACAGTTATCTGCTTCATTTCCAATTTTAACGTGACGAAAACACACACGACTGCAAGAGATGTTTTCATAATTCTCTTTCATGTTACAGCAACAAAACTTGCTTAAATGCTGTCTAGTTTTTCTGTTCACTCTGCTACTCATTCTGGTGCAGCATAAATGCATCCACTGCTACGCGAATAAGATAAGAATGCCCTGGCTTAAGCATCAGCTTTAACACTACATTACTGCACGAATAAGTGAAGACTCACCATTTAACACGCGAGGTTGAGGCCCGTGAACTCTCTCGCCTTCCTGGTTGCCAGTCGTCACGCAATATCTGTAAGAAAACAAGAGACGTCCCTTCATAAAAAAACACGCTTAGAAATGCAATGTCTGCTCTCAACAACGAAGAACACAATTAATAGTTTTCGTATTGTGCTTAAGATATTTTCATTACATCATATCTAAGAGTAAGATTGGGTCAAAGTTAAGAAAACAACTAAGCAATACTACATCATGCTTAACACGAATAGTGATTACGTGATTACATCCACGAATCCACAAATCAATGCTCCTCCGACTTAACATAAATCAGTATATGCATGCAACAGTTTGTAGGTACACTGATGGAAACAAAAATGCACGGTCCTGATGACTGTCTGAACTTCAAGTACATTTGGTACCTAAAATAATTGTTTTTTTTTTCGTTCATTCAAATATTGTTTCTTTATTGTGTCTATGCACTTTTAAACCTAACTAAATACAATAATGTCATTATGTAATTCCTTTTGAGAACCTTAATTAAAGTGTGAGCAAGAATAAAAAGTTTTCATGTGAAAAAGTACAAAATAATCCCAACTATCGGACTAGAATTGCGGCCTTGTAGAATACTGGTCCGGTAGTTTTGGTGCAATACGAAAATCGGGTATTCTACTGTAGGAATGGTCATAGAATTGGTAGTATAGGTCAGAAAAGAAACTTGAATCCATATAGGCCTATAGAAATAGAAGTATATATTTTTTTAATTAATAATAATAATAATAATAATAATAATAATAATAATAATAATAATAATAATAATAATGATTTATTTAACCTGGCAGAGTTAAAGCCATACGGCCTTCTCTAACACTCAACCAGGAGTAAAGACTGCGTTACAAAAACACTACAAATTTACAAATTACACTACAATTTTACGCACAAAATTGAATAAGATAATAATAATAATAAAAAATAAACAACAAATAAGAAGAAATCGGACATAATATATAACATACAGAAAGAAAGAAAAAAGCATAATAATATGTGAACAGCAGGTCAAAATAAATGAGGCATACAAAAAAAAGACAATTATTCATAATAATAATAATAATAATAATAATAATAATAATAATAATAATAATAATAAAATAAGAATAGTAATAATGATGATAATAATAATAATAATAATAATAATAATAATAATAATAATAGTAATAAAATAGTGCAGTACAAAGTATACAGTGAATACAATATTTCTAAGTACACACAATAAGGAAAATTAAGATTACATATAGCTCAACTTATCACATTAGAGATATAACATTATCGGAAAATATGAAAACAAAAATATAAAATAAGTTGAATATCATTAGAACATAAAAAAAAAATGTGAAAACGTGGAAACATGCAATACAACACTTGTCATAATAGTAAGTTAGTTTGGCAACTCGTCATAAGATAATTTTCTAACTTTGATTTGAAAGAATTCAATGTTCGGCAGCCCTTGACTTCAGGCGGCAGAGAGTTCCAGTGACGAGAGGTAGCAACAGTGAAGGATGAGGAATACAGAGACGATGCGTGAAGTGGAATTTCTAGCGTGTTATCGCGTTGTGATCGAGTATTAATATTATGATAGCGAGAGAGAGTATGAAATCGAGCGAATAAATAATAGGGGGATGAAGAGTGCATAATTCGATATAAGAGAGAAAGTGAGTGCAGATTTCTCCTCTCATGTAACCTAAGCCATGATAACTTCTTGAAAGAAGGTGTTAAGGGTTATATAGTCATATAACAACCAGTGAAATGTCTTTATAGGATATTCAAATAGGGCTCTAAACTACTATTGGTCTGAATAGTAATTTGGGTGTAAGTGTTAAGTTATAAAATAGGTATTTAGCTAGAAGTTCCGAACGTATGAAAATAATTTGAGTTACTTATTTACTGATGGCTTTTAGAGTGTCCGGAGGTTCATTGCTGCCCTCATGTGATCCCTATCCTGAGCAAGATTAATATAGTCCCTAGCATCATACCCCACCTCCCTCAAATTCATTTTAATATTATTCTTCCATCTACGTCTCGGGTTCCCTAAAGGTCTTTTTCCCTCAGGTTTTCCAACTAATATTGTATAAGCATTTCTTAATTCACCCATCGTGCTACATGCTTTGCCCATCTCAAACATCTGGATACAATGTTCCTAATTATGTTAGGTGAAGAATATAATGCATGGAGTTCTGGGTTGTGTAACTTTCCCCATTCTCCTGTAACTTCATCCCTCTTAACCCCAAATATTTTCAAAAGCACCTTACTCTAAAAACATCCTTAATCTCTGTTCCTCTATGAAAGTGAGAGTTCAAAGTGAGAGTCCATACAGAAAAACCGGTAACATATAGCTGTTTTATAAATTCTAACTTTCCGTTTCTGAGAGCAGTATTTTGTAAAATGTGTATACTTGTTAATATATTATTTGTTAACATTTATTTCGCAAATTCAAAAGTATACAAAAAAATGTTTCTAGCCACTACCGTAAGAGCCAGGCTCGTGTACTGTGTCATCTTAGCCAATAATATAACATAACATTTACAAGTTGCAGTGTCCAGTCGATCAGTCCTAGTGAAATGGAGGAGTTACACGACAGCGGAATAAGCAGACCTGATTTTCGAATAAGGATGAGCCAATGGGAACAATAGACAAGCTCACACATTGTTTCGGGCCATCCGGCCCATACCATTTTTCCACGACTGTTCCAAACCTTAAGGGAAGGAGGGCACTTGTGTCAAATTACAATTCCATTTCCACACAACTATTTTTGCTTATAACTTTCAACTCAGTCACTTCCGGACCATGGTTCCTCATTTCAAATTGATACATGTGCCCTTGGCCACCATCCCTGAAAGTTTGTAACACCACTTCGGAAACACCCTGTACATTACAGCTCATATCAGTTTGTGATATTATTTCATAATGACAGAATTCAAAAGCGATAAAATCCAGATCATACAGTAATTTCTACTTTTATATAATTCACGACTAATATAAATATTATCCAATATACATTACTGATAGGAGTTTGTGGAATAAATTCAATAAATATTTCAAATTCTATATCTAGTGCTCACAAACTTGAAGCATTTTGAGAACAGTGTAAATCCGATGCATAGTATACGAGTATATCATAGTATGTGTATAGTACTGAGACAATTTTAATATTTTCAGAATAGCGAAATTTTGACAGTGTTGTAAAGGAAAAAAACCACTTAACATCCTCGCATGTGGCTTCAAGATAATTTTGAGAAATATATAGTCTTTTTTTTAAATTCAAATAATTACAATAACTGGAACAATATTTGATGTAATATAGTCAGATGACATAATACTTTATACTCGAACCTACATCATTTACAAAGTATTTGCTCTTTTCTTTCCGTGCTTATTCTCAATGTCGTAGATTGTTCTGTTATGCTCACAGAGTGCATGCTTTTTCGGGAGTAATATTTTCACGGAGAGGTGACAGGGCTATTGCAGTAGATATGGAGATATACATCACATCATACGGTAGTAACGGGTTAATTAAGATTGCTGAGAGGCCGTTCGTGATTGAATTGATGTTATCAACCATTTCCTGGAA
Organism: Periplaneta americana; assembly: GCF_040183065.1. Lineage (NCBI taxonomy): Eukaryota > Metazoa > Arthropoda > Insecta > Blattodea > Blattidae > Periplaneta > Periplaneta americana. The sequence goes on from NC_091133.1 coordinate 36,949,332, forward strand.
GGACGAGGGAAACCACGGAAAAACAAAGTCAGAATTGCCGGTCCCTGGAATCGAACACCAGACCTCCTGACTACAAGGCAGAAATGATAGCCATTACTCACTCTATTCTGACTGTTCATAAAATAATTCTAGCAAGTGATCTCTAGTTTGTATCTAGCACAGGAGGAATTTCAACATTTCCACAGCTGTGTAATTCTGGCGAGCAGACTAGTGAGTACGTCGCGCAGAAGGAATTCCGTTATTAAACTCTTGTCGTCACTCACGCCCTCTGTTTATGGTACCGCGCAGAGAATATCGCTTCAATCTCAGGAAGTAAATCGATTTGACAACAATTCCCTGCCCAGCACAGCAATGCACACAGGAATGATGGACTGCAAAGCCGATATGACGTGCCTGTTATAAAAAATCTGAGTGATATGTGCAGTCCCTACCAATGAAACTGACTGCGATTTTATGTTTGTCTACTCTAACATAGCTCTAAATGAAAACTTTAGAACAGGGGTGCTTAAAATAGTAGTTATATTTCAAACGTTTAGTGTTTACTTATAAATTAAGCCAAAAACAATTCGATGTTTTGTGATTATGACGATGATAATAATGATGATGTTGATGATGATGATAATAATAATAATAATAATAATAATAATAATAATAATAATAGACTAATAATAAGAGCAAAATGTAGATGTGTTTAGTTACATATAATTCTAAGAGTTAAAAAATACAATTTAGTGTTAAATAAGACAATTTGGATCGAAGGAATAGTTAACATAATAAAGAAAAGTCGATATATTAAAAATAAATACACTATAAAAGTAATATTTGAAGAAAGATCATATTCTACAAACGAAAAGCAGTCTTTCTGACAATCGGCTTTTGAAAGTAGTAAATATCCGACAGCGCTTTACACAATGTAGGCCTACTGTATAATGAGGGACATAATAGTTGAGCGACTCCAGTTCTTTCCAAGTCAAAGAATGCCACACTGCGCATGCTCCGAGCCGAAAGTTTTCGATCACATGAATTCTATAGATGCAAAATTCCCTATATTCACTTTCACAAATTGAAGTTTAACAGTAACTGGTCGTAAATAGACGGAATTTTTAACTTAACAACGACTTTCAACTAACCTTTTGCTTCAAATTTAGTGCCCTTTGAATTCAAACTGTATAAATCATTCGAATTCATTCTTAGCAAGCAATATGTGGACGTAACTGAATTATGAACAAAATGGAATTTAGAGGATTTTGAATCTAGAGGATTCATATGTTCATGAGGTTCGCTTCGCTTTTCTGTTTAAATATTACATACAGTACCTATGCTAAGAATAAATTAAAACTATAGCCTTTTATGAACCGCACTACAAATCGAAACATTTTCGCTCGCTCAACAATATTATGTTCGAGTGCAAATATCTGTAGTAATGTCACGAGAGGTCTGAGATCTGCCGATAAATCCACGAGCGAAGCGAGTGGATTTATCTGGGAAATCTCAGACCTCGAGTGACATTTATTAGGACTATTTCGTGAATAAAATAAAAATGTAAATAATATATCCCTAAAATTCGATCACAAAATGTTAATAATTGTATATTTACGAATACTTAACCTATTCAGACATTGTGAAGTTGAAATAGATGAATATCGATTACTGCAATAAAGAAATTCGATGTTATTATTCAGTAATGCCAATTGCGAAAAGCGAAATACAGGTTTAACAATGTTAATTACACGTACTGCACTTTTCTCTTATTATTATAACATAAATACATTTTCATTATCTGCTGAAATCATGATTTAATTTAAAATTTTATAATATAATTATAGTAACCTAATTAATACATTAATTAAATGAAGAATTGTTGAAAACGCATTTATCTTATCTGAATGAAGGAATGTAATTTTTTTCAAATAGCCTACAATGGACATGGAATTAGAAGATGAAGATGTATTTTATAGGCTACAATAGGTAAGGTTAGCTGTGTGAGCAGGACCAGTGTCAGCTGCTCCTTATTTCGACCGTTACTACGTGCTACAGGAAAGCATTTTTTATAGCTCGACAAATGCATTCTCGCTGTAGTGTGTAACGGAACTAAAGCTGCATCTACACAGTTCAATATTCCAATCGCGTACGCATGCAATCTGTGTATAAACGTACGTTAAATTAAAATGCATGAAGATTTTGTGTCTATATTGTGCGTTGTTTTGAACGTCGTCTTCACTGCGTAAATATATTAATTAATATTAAATATTAATCTTGCATTCATTGCTTTAAAGTTGAAAGAAAAGTTTAACCGTGTAGTTGTATTTTAATGTATTCATGATCATCAATTCACGGGGAAACAGTTGGCGACAACGACTAAACAAAAGAACGACCATGCGATAAATTGATAGCGATAAATCTAGCTGCAAAAATTATCGCAAAGTCTGACTGTGATTGGTTGGAATTCAAAATTTCATTACACTTCATTGGTCGAAAATGGAATGACGTAATATAAACGAAATAGTCACTTTAATATTTCCGAATGAAGCTCCTACTTGCAAAACTGTCTACATCCATTTTTTTAATTGAGATAATGGTGGATATACAATTTTTATGAACTTCCTTATCAATATGTCAATAAGTTTTTCTTAAAAACTTTCACAGTCGCTTCCACCAATTAGGAAAGGAGCTAACATTTTTCATTCAAAATAATCTATACTGGATATAGACAGTTTTGCAAGTGGACACTTCAATAAATTATCACTTACGAACTCGCGATTACAAAAATAAATTAAGGTCGCACAGAGCTGTACTAGTTTCTCTCGATGGCGGGATGTTATTGAGAAGGACCGCACGGCACGGCTAATTTTATACCTAACTTCTGCGCGATCATACCAGTAACAATGAAGGTGGAGGCATTGGAAGTGGTCACAAAAGTTACATTAGTTCATGGCCTATCTACTAAAAACATAATTCGGTTCTAGCTCATAGTGTTGTTACAGCAAGCACTTGGAATTCTGTACACTGATCCCGGAAAACGTGTCCAAACTCGGTACGGGAAATACGTATTTTACGTCAAAAATTGAGTAACTTCGTCCCCATGACAACTAATTGCAAGTGACTGGCCCTTACTCAGTGACACACCTATTTAATGATGCCGATACTGTTGACTATTGTTACATGCTGTGTGACCTTGATAAGTAAGTTTCACAACCCTGCACTTTTTAGAAAAGCATAGGGTTGAAGTTTTTTGGAAAATCTGTTACAATTATATGAAACAACATTTTTTTTGTCAAGTAGGCTGTATTGTAGATTCTGCATGACTTCGACAGCTTATAATGTTTAATTCTGCATATAAAGTAGAAATTAAAGAAACTGCAATTCAGGAAATTACGAAGAAGGAAAGATTGGCCAATTGGTTTTCATCCAATGGCGAGTACTTACATCAAATTTTCGTCCCACTTTTGTCGGCACTTGTGTCAGTAAAAAAAACTTTTGTTATTTCTCAATGGAACTGGCACAAAGTCATTAACTTCTAACTGTATTTATGCAAACGGGTGTAGCGAATAAGATGGTAAAAGTACGAGATCATAAGCCTGTTGTTGGATGAAAACAAAAAAAAATTATAAATATATTAGTATTGATTTTGATATACTTCTAATAAATTATTTAACTTTACAATTTAGCGAAAATATGTTGTGTACAGTGAAGAACTCCGTATATTTAAATCAGAAATAAATAAAACAGAACTTTGTTATTTTAAGTGCTGAGAAAGAAAATATACAGCGAGTTCAAAATTAAAACAAAATAAATGAATATCAGAGTTGAAACATTGTTTTTACACTGAAAACATCTCTCGGAATGTAAAACAACATGCAAGCCAGTACGTATGTGGAAGTAGGAGTACAATGGCATGCTGTGGATGACTGTACAAAACTCCGTTTGTCGAGAAATCTTTAAAAAGAATGCAACGGCAAACTAACGCAGATTCACGCTTGTGTTAATCTGTGTTCAACATAATTCTCCCGTTACATTCGCTACAATGGAGAAACCATTTTTGAAGCGTAGGAGATGACAGTGAATACAGACAGAGTTGATGCTATTACTAGTGTAGACATATTTCAACTTGAAATGTTGGGTGTTGAAATTCTGAACTATTATTCCAGTGCGAAGTATTCACGTGGGCGTTTATGAACTGGTAATCCATCAGTCACACAGCTTCTCGTGTGTTCTCGCTGTATTGTTCTCCCCATTATTTTAACTCTGAACACTCATATTAATTGTTTAACATGCTTGGTTCGCAGTGAGAGAATGTTCATTATTTGTAGTACAATACTGCTTTTAGTAGATATGTTTTCTTTTACTTAAAAAATAAGAATTCAAATCTAGTGTAGGTATCCCAAACGTATTCAAGTTCAGAATTTACTCAGTTTACTGAATGAAATTATATTAATTTTATTATAAATATCAATAAATATTAACCTTACATACTGGGCATTCAATAAGTAATGACTAGACCTCGGATTTTAGGTAAAAAACTATTTTGTTCCTCATGATATATACAAAAGAAAAGTTGTATATATACGAATTATGGAAATATATGTTCGAAAATGCCGGTCCTATACAACCTAAAAATACCTAATTTCACGTTAGAAACTATTTTTACCTAATTTTACATTTTCCAATTTCTACAGTTGGTAATATGGAAACGTTGTGTAATTCTGTATGTTCTGATTGACAACAATCGCAGCTAGTACTCTACACTGATGCAGCCCCGTACATGATTGCTGCCGTTAAATTACTTAAAGTATTTTACCCTGCCTTGCTCCATATTACTTGTCTTGTCCATGCCATGAATGACGTAGCTGATACGATACGGCTTGAATATCCACAAGTGAATAAGCTGGTTTCCACAATTAAAAAGGTTTTTATTAAAGCACCTAAGAGGATTCAATTATTTCGAGAGCAACTTCCCAATGTGCCACCTCCACCAGAACCTATTCTTACCCGATGGGGAACATGGTTACAGGCCGTGGAATATTACAGCAAACATTTGGAGGACATTAACAACTTTGTTTTGAAAGTGGGGGAGGATGCAGTGAGCATTACTTCAGCTAAAAAACTTCTGCAGGACCCAACAATTGCCCGGGATATTGCATTCATCAAATCACATTATGTATTTCTGGTCCCCACTATTAATGCTCTAGAGTCTTCAGGCAAACCGGTCTACACGCAACTGGGATTGATAGAAGAGGTGACAGAAAAAATCAACTTGGTTCCTGGTTATGTTGGTGAAAAAGTTTCTGAAAAACTCAAATCAGTGCTTCAAAAAAAAAAAAAAAACCAGGACTGACAGTTCTCCACACAATTGCTGACATCTTGGCTGGCAAAACACCTGAACATGAATGTGCTGTTCCCTTGCATCTAATACCAACATTTAAATATGCTCTGGTGTCATCAGTTGATGTGGAACGCCCATTCTCGGCATATAAGATGGTGTTATCTGAGAAGCGATGCAGTTTCTCAATGGAAAACTTAGAAAAGGTGTTAGTTGTTTACTCTGGCTCTAATTATGGACATGTACAATGAAAAAATGTCAAATGTTTCGGCTAATTTGTAATGGGAAATGAAATAATGTCATTTTTTGTTCACCTATTTTTGTAATTTTAGAACCTATTTTGATTTGTGATAGAACCTATTTTAGGTACCTAATTTAAGATTTTTAGGACCTAAAAGTCCGAGGTTTAGTAATGACAATAATTTTGTAAATCAGTGCTCCTAGCAATGACCATTGAAATTTTTTCTACGTAATAGAGCAGCGATTGTCTCATAAATTTGTAATATTGAAAATCTCGAAGTAGACATAGTTCGTAAATATACAGGGGCTGCTTCTAAATTCTAGTAAACAATACAGCCCTAAAGGTATTACTCGGGACAAATAGGAAGACCGCTGGTCTCCGAGAGCGCCACTATGATGTTTATACACGTGTTAGGCGGGAACGGCGAATGGAGGGAAAAAAAAGAGAGCATGTACACAATCTGCAAAGATGCAGTATCTACCCGAGACATATATTAATATCTCGGAGCGTGAACTTACATCGAAGATATAATCGTAGCAGGCAAGAGGTTCCGGAGGAAGGTAGTAGACTACATACCACTACATGTCAAAATGTTAGCCATAGCTGGGAAAAAGGGCTATGTTATAGGCACAAATTACACGCCCGAAATGTTAGCTTTCTCTAATTCTTTTGCTATATTTCCCACCGATTTTTCACTCTTTCCCAATGCTTTCACTGTTTTTTCCACAGCTCTTTTCAGAGGAATAACTAGACCACGCTCTTTTTTCTTCTTTACAGAACTTAAATACATTATGTATATATATATATATATATATATATACAGTATATATATATATATATGAGGGGCTCACAACCAGAGTGGACCAAGTCCAGCAGTGATCAGTTTGTGGATTAATACAATCTCGGATGAAGAAAACTTAGATCTATTCATTGCCATAATAAATAAAGCCCATAACTCATGTCTTACTCCACAGAGAGCAGCATTTCCTATGGAAGGTGAAGGTTGCTAAGTGTGAGCCAGGAACTTTAAGACTCAATATCTCAGAACTATTCCAGATGGATTAGGTCCACTCTGGTTGTGAATCCCTCATATATCTTTCCACTTCGCGAACGTATTTTGCCTGCGGTGACTTTCTAGGCGGAGTTTCCATGTTTCAAAATTACACACAATGCTATCACTACGTATAGAATACTTCCGAAGCAGTGTTGCCAACCATACGATAATTTGATATCATGTACGATCGTACGCTATAACCCGCAGATGGTGTGTGAAATGTATGATCTTATCGGCAAGGAGGGTAAAACATGTCAAAAAGAGAGGACTTTAAACATTTATTACAATTTACATTTGAAATTTTATATATACATTTCTGCAGTATTACGGGTATATTTCATTTGTACATTTATAGCAGTGTCTGCATGTAATACTTCTGCCGTACAAGCATTGTATAAGTCGTACAAGTGGACTATCGCAAAACATATTTCTATAAACATTGCTATCCTATGTCTCCAAGTCCAGGTGACATGACAGCTTGATTTTGGTAAACATTATTATAGTGACAAGAAATCACGCAGTGTCCATTACTTGTGGCATACCGGCGACGCTGATATAACCTCGGCAGTTGTGAGTGTCGTTAAATAAAACATAATTTAATGTTTCATCCTTCAAAACGACCCTAATTTTTATTTATTTTTAAGGAGGAACGTCCGAAGGCTTGCTCCGCTCCTGTTCTGTGAATGATATTTGTTGCCGAACGGTCGCGCTCTTGTACGAATACACTTCGCTACACCCTGAACTCTCTGATCCGTGGTCTCTCTGCTACAGAACCAGTCTCATGGAAGCGTGGGAAGATTCGACCCACAGATTATTGTTCAGGTTTCGGTTTGTTTGGATGACGGTGAAATTCATCACATGTTTGCCTTTGGGAGAGATCTGAGGCATGCAGAATCACAATTTCTGCTTTCTCTTGCATAGTCTACGTTCCATCCCTTGCATCCATTTCATCTGAATTTGTTTGCCTGCAACAATGTTTTCAATTGCAAATCTGGCTTTCAGGTAGGTCTATGTGAAGCTGGCTTGAATAATTTCAAGGGAAAAATTGTTACGGGGCCGGGTATCGATCCGGGGACCCTTCGCTTAGCGAACGAATGCTCTACCGACTGAGCTACCCCAGGAACTATACACGACACCGTCACAATTCTTCCCTTTATATCCAGACAACTCAAATGGGCTGACAAGACGCCAGAAACCCAACTTTGAGTGCACGCATTTGTGTGACTTAAATTGTGGCTTTCTGTTAATGTACCTACAATAACGAATATTATGCAAATCTGGCTTTCAGGTAGAAGCTCCCTGTGTTGCAGGCTTGAATATTTTCGAGGGAAAAATTGTTCCGGGGCCGGGTATCGATCCCGGGGCCCTTCGCTTAGCGCACGAATGCTCTACCGACTGAGCTACCCCAGAAACTATACACGACACCGTCACAATTCCTCCCTTTATATCCACACAACTCAAATGGGCTAACAAGGCGCATAAACCCAACTTTGAGTGCACACAATTCTGTGTGACTTAAATTATTGTGGCTTTCTGTTAATGTACCTACAGTAACGAATATTATGCAAATCTGGCTTTCAGGTAGAAGTTCCCTGTGTAGAAGGCTTGAATAATTTCAAGGGAAAAACTTCCGGGGCCGGGTATCGATCCCGGGACCCTTCACTTAGCGCACGAATGCTCTACCTACAGAGCTACCCCAGGAACTATACACGACACCGTCACAATTCTTCCCTTTATATCCAGACAACTCAAATGGGCTGACAAGACGCCAGAAACCCAACTTTGAGTGCACACAATTCTGTGTGACTTAAATTGTGGCTTTCTGTTAACATACCTACAGTAACGAATATTATGCAAATCTAGCTTTCAGGTAGAAGATATCCGGCCGCGGAACAATTTTTCCCTCGAAATTATTCAATGTTTTCAATTGTTCTGACTTTCCCTATGAGACCTTTATATATACTAAGCTATGTATTTAGGAATTAACCAGAAGAAAACAAAGAGAATGCAGGCCAAAATCAAAATTGGAATGGTTCGTCAATTCAGAAAAAATTGAGTAACAGTCGTTACAGGAGGCCCTTGTCCTAATGGAATTTCATGGCCTGTTCTTATTCTGATATATATATATATATATGGGTAATGTATGTAATATTAAGTTTTGTGTGGAATACTCTAACCTTGCTTCGATTAATTCGATCAGACTTTTATGTCTACCAATACTTTTATTTTCGGATAAACCAACATAATAATTTGTTCTTTGTAGAATTATTTTATTTTCTCCTCATTTGTGTACTTTTGATGTAGTAATTGTACTTCGAATATTTGCTGCCTTGCCGCATTTATACGTTAAATTTAACAAATTGTTTCTTCTCATAACACTAAGATGTGTTAACTTCAAAAGAGGCTCGCGAAAAGGTATTTTAATTAAATAACCTTAGAATTACTTTAAAATGTTATTACGTTTTAACAGATGTTGGTGAATCTAGGCATATATAGACTTTAAAGAATTATAAAGATGTACTATGATTTATTGTTAGCCTAATAATGTAACGATAAGTAAAATTGAACTATAAAAAATACAGAAGACTGAAATCCTTGAAAATATTGCATGTTGTAACAATGGAAATGTTTTAAATCTGCAATGTTATATTCAAAGGTATATTCCACATGGAAGTGATCAAAACAACGCATTTTCAATATTACATCCATACATTCATGAAATAATATCTGTACACGCATTCGAAAAAAAAAAACACTATTACGAGTTAATGTATGCGTATGAATACACAGAAATCCCATTTCACACACTTCCTTGACAGCAGAATTTATTTTGCTTACGTTTTGCTGAATAATTTATGAATATTCTGTCCAGAAAAATTCCTTCGAATACATATAATAAAATAGCATACATTGTAGTGCTTATATTATACTAAAATTACAGTATGGTATTACTTCAGGAGGCTATATGCTTGAATATTGATGTGGTGGTGGTGGTGGTTTACTCACGTTTCCTGAATAATTTATGAACATTTTATCCAGAAAAATTCCTTCGAATGTATATAATAAAATAACATACATTATAATGCTTATTATACCAAAATTCCAGAGTAATATTACTTCAAGAGGCTATATGTTTGAATTTCGATGTGATAGTGATGGTAGTGGTGGTAATAATAATAATAATAATAATAATAATAATAATACTAGCAGTAGTAGTAGTAGTAGTAGTAGTAGTAGTAGTAGTAGTAGTAGTAGTAGTAGTAGTAGTAGTAGTAGTGTCCACACCTGTGGAGTAACGGTTAGCGCGTCTGGCCGCGAAACCAGGTGGTCCGGGTTTGATTCCCGGTCGGGGCAAGTTACCTGGTTGAGGTTTTTTCTAAGGTTTTTCCCTCAATCCAATACGAGTAAATGCTGGGTAACTTTCGGTGCTGGACCCCGGACTCATTTCATCGGCATTATCACCTTCATCTTATTCAGACACAAAATAATCTAAGATGTTGATAAAACGTCGTAAAATAACCTACTAAAAAGTAGTAGTAATAGTAGTAGTAGTAGTAGTAGTAGTAGTAGTAATAAATAATAGTAGTTGCATTTTATTTTACGAAGTTTTCAATTTTGAAGGCGAAAAATAGTTGACAAATTTTACATGGAGCACTCTATCAGAAATATAATTATATTACGTGCTTTAAATTTTTGGCACAATAAGCATGTCGTTACTTTACTCCAGGAGAAATCCAAACTAGATATTTTATGGCAATATAAAACGCAACGCTCTTGGCGGATTTGAACTCGCGAACTCGGACCATGGATGATGATGATGATGATGATGATGATGAAGATGATGAAGATGAAGATGAAGATGTTTGAAAAAGAAACGAGGGAAACTTTTCAAGGCATGATATAACGTATTTTATGCAAGTGTGGGAACCATTGGTGGCTGGCGGTTAAAACATATGGTGATTTACTTTCATAAAATCAATAATATTATATTAATGATACCGTTTGGACAAAATTAAACCGTTATTGCATGAATGTGTCAGCTGTAAAACACAACACAGAATGTTCGGAAGTAAAATTATATTTTTATTAAAAGAATATCCATACTAAGTGAAACTATTCTTAAAACTATAAAATATTTATGAGTGTAACAGAACAAAATTTCAATCTACTTTAAAAGAAGAACAATAACTCACCTATTTGTATGTAAAATCTGTACGACTCTTCTTAGATGGGGAACAAAATACGCGCACAACCACTGAAACTTGTCTGGATTAAAATTTCTATTAAACTTCCTGTCTGCGTTTTAACACATTGTGAAATATCAAGGAAAGAAGTTGATCTATCAAATCGCTTAATCTCAGAATTTTTTCCTAAATTCGCGCTGAAAATTGCTGTTCTAATGAACAATGTACGAAAAATATTAATATTTTATTAACTAAAATAGGAAAATAAATAGTAAATCCGTTGCGCTACAGCCCATGAAGGGCCAAGACCGACCAGCCGGCTGCTGGCCTCACGTCTACATGCCGAAACAAAATAGGAAATCTACCTTCAAACATTTATCTGGCATAACACAATAATCAGTACTAATTGAATATTGACACGTGCTCGATGTAAGTGAATACTCAAGCAAACGAACCTCACACCACTGCAATTACAATAACAAAGAATCGGAATCAGTAAGAAAATACTTTAAGTAAAACGGAAAATGTTCACACCATTAAGATAAAGTGAAGGAAAACCTGTTTCTCTCACCAAATAAGAGTGAGGGAGATCGTTGTATTCTGTCTCTTTCACTGTCACTATCCAAAGCCAATAATCAGGCTGATAGAATTTCGTTTACCAAGAATACTTAAGGTGTGCTAGAAAACCTCTTCCTCATCTCTTCGTGCCTTCGTCCCAGGCAGTATTCCAAGATCTACTCTACCTGCAAAAAATTTGCGCGATTCTCTGAAACAAACTAATCATGTTCCTATAATCTAGCAGACGAACTACATTACTTCAACTCTTACTTTAAACAGTTTATGGCTTTAAAAATGTTTCGTTGCAGCACAACTTTGGTACAACCTTAAGAAGCCGTCCTGGTGGGAATTAGATATTCAATAATTCTCCATAAGCGTATCATAAAATGGCTTCAGAAGGAGCTTACAGATGATAACAAAGAAACAAAGTTTAGCATATATAGTGGTTTGAAAAATTATTTGCCTAAAGGAAACATGTTTTTGGGTTGTAACATGTGATGAAATGTGGATACATTATTTTGGGTCATAATCCAAGAGGTAGAACAGAAGTGAAGGCGTCTATCCTCGCCCGTTAAGAAAATGTTCAGATCTCAACCATCTGTAGGCGAAGGAATGATGATTCTATGTTGGGATATTATAGGGTAACTTAATAAGACTTTTGAAAGAACTTTGTACTATAAATAGTGAATATGTTAACGGTTTGATTGAAAGAGAAGCCAGTGTTACTGAAAAGAAAGAAACTTCTTCCGTTTTCTTTTCTTCTTCTTCTTCTTCTTCTTCTTCTTCAATATACGCTTGTTTTCATTGCCCATACCGAAATCGAAATCATTGTACAATAATTAGACTTGAGAGATTATGTCACCAGAATTTATTACATGTTGTTCGCATAAAGACTGTCTCAAATGAATCAAGTATGCGTACAATATTGTAATGGATGTAATGACTGGAGACTGGCACAACATGGAAAGCATTTTACCAAAATATGAAATTTATTTCCTGTGCGGTGTTACTGCAGAGAAAGGAAATTCTTCTGTTCTTCTTCTTCTTCTTTTTCTCCTCCTCCTTCAGCCTACGCTTATTTCATTGCTCATACCGAAGTCGAAAGCAATGGACAATAATTAATTAGACTTGAGAGATTCTGTAACTTCAGATTTATTACGTGTTGTTTCCAGAAAAGACTGCCTCAAATGAATCAAGTACAATATTGTAGTGGGTGTAATGACTAGAGACCTGCACAATATGGAGAAAATTTTATAAAAATATGAACACTTATTTTGGAAAAATATGAAGATATGTAGTTGTAGAAATATTAACAGAGGGAAAAAATTGTACAAAAAGAAAATAAAAAAAAGTGAAGACTTTTATAAAATATGAATATTTCACCAAAACATTATGAAATGCGAAAAATTTTTGATGACTATTTCGTTTATATGACGTCATTCTATTTTCGACCAATGAAGGGTAATGAAATTTTGAATTCCAACCAATCACAGTCAAACATCGCTATAATTTCTCCAGCTAGATTTATCGCTATCAATTTATCGCATGGTCGTTCTTTTGCATAGTCGGTGTCGCCAACTGTTTCCCCGTAATTAATATATTTACGCAGTGAAGACGACGTTCAAAACGGCACACCATGTAGACATAAAATCTTCATGCATCTTAATTGAACGTACGTTTTAAACTCGATTATTTCAATACTCTTCCCAGATTGCATGCATACACGAATGGAAAATTGAATTGTGTAGATGCAGCTTTAGTCCCGTTACAAACTACAGTGAGAATACTTTTGTCGAGCTATGGAAAATGCTTTCCTGTAGTACGGAGTACCGACAACGGTCAAAATAAGGCACAGCTGACATTGTCCCACTCCCACAGGTAAGTAAACTAATTGTAGCCTATAAAATTTGTGAATGAAATTAAACAATTAATAGAAAGTCAGATGTTCAAATTTATGTAACATCAGCATATATCAAAACGAAAGATCTTGTATAGTATTATATACAAGGTCTTTGATCGAACTTCGTTCCTTATGGCGTAATAAAATACGTGTTTTAATTATCTATACCGAGATGACTTCACTGTGTCACAACATATGTCTCGTTGTAGTGTGAATACATAAGCATTGCTATATACCTGTCTCCACACATATTACATAGTTCTTAGTTCACGGTGTAGTGTGTAATGTAACGATGAAGTACTAAATAAAGTACGAAATTCTATTTCCACATCTACATTTTCATATTCTAATTTCATGTCCATTGTAGGCTATCTGAAGGAAATTACACTCTTTCATTCAGATTTGATAACTGCTACTTCAACAATTCTTCATTTAATGACTATATTAAACAAGTTACTGTAATTATATTATAAAATTTTAAATTAAATGATGATTTCACCAGATAATGAAAATGTATTTCTGTTATAATAATAAGAGAAAAGTACAGTACATGTAATTAACATTGTTAAACCTGTATTTCGCTTTTCGCAATAGGCATTACTGAATAGCATCCAATTTCTTTATTGCAGTAATCGATATTCATCTATTTCAACTTCACATTGTCTTGATAGGTTAAGTATTCGTAAATATACAATTATTAACATTTTGTGATCGAATTTTAGGGATATATTATTTACATTTTTATTTTATTCACGAAATAGTCCTAATAAATGTCACTAGAGGTCTGAGATTACTACAGATAAATTGCATTCTACACATCGTGAATCGTTAAATTCTTGGTCCCATACCGCTAGCAGGAATGGTTTAGAATCATGAATTTCATATTTTGCCTGTCACTAGTCCACAAATATCCACAAGCTATATTAGACTTATATGTTTAATTCACTGCCCTGATTCACCTTTCAGTCGGCCTGAGTGGCGCAGTCGGTATAGTGTTGGCCTTCTATGTCCGAGGTTTCGATATCGATCCCGGCCTAGGTCGATGGCACTTAAGTGTGCTTAAATGCTGTAGGCTCATGTCAGTAGATTTACTGGCATGTAAAAGAACTCCTGTGGGACAAAATTCCGACAAACCGGCGACCCTGATATAATCTCGGCAGTTGTGAGTGTTGTTAAATAAAACGTAATTTAATGTTTCAACCTTCAAAAGGACCCTACTTTTTATTTCTTTTTACGGAGGAGCGTCCGAAGTCTAGCACCACTCCTGAACTGTGAATGATATTTGTTGCCGAACAGTCGCGCTCTTGTACGAATACACTGAACTTAACCCGGGCTATGATAATAATGACAATGATATGTGAATAAATTATGGTGTAATGATTCCGATTTTCAACACGGAAAGTTACCCAGCAATTCTACTTCAATTGGTTAAGGGAAAATCTCGGAAAAATCCCCCACCATGTAACTTGTTGGAACCAGAATTTGAACCTTGACCCGTTCGTTTCACAGTTAGATATGCTAACCGTTACTCCACAGCATTGGACTAAGGATCCTATTACTTCCCTTCCATTCTATTAACAATAGTTACAGGTTTCCAATTTGTCTAATTTGTCTCCTTATTTGTTAAATAACCTACATAGCATTATCAAAATTAACTTTGTCGAGATAGAATGTACAACGAAATCGTTAACTCTCTTGTGCTTTTATATTTTGGCTAACTGCACAAAAATTAATTTACCTGCATAAAATATATTTTTGAAGCAACCTTAATTACTTTCTATAAATCAGACACGGTTTCTTGCATCGTACGTGCACTTCCCTGACCCTGAGCAGTGAGCTGCTATTTGATTACACAAGTATAATTTATTATACGACTTGGCAAACGAAATGTAACTGCACACTCCGCACTCTGTTGTTAACGATGAATGAATGCTACTTTTTAACTAACCACAGGAGAACGCTTTCTCAACGACATTCATTTACTTTATCTTCCACTAATGTTTTACTTTCTCTGAGTAAAGCCTATCATTTTATAAACAAAAGAACAAATCATCTTCATTACGAGTACTGCTTCCTTTAAGTAACGCAATATATAGGCGTACTTCGTATACATATGTAAAGATGTACAGGGACATCACTTTATTTTTACTTCAATTTAAGGGTTAAATGACATTTGGAATTTCTAATTTACTCCGTTTATTGTAATAGCCTCATCTCGATTATTGACAATTAATTTTGTCTTATTTAGGTTCCTGTGAGCCAGCATCTATAATAAATAATTTACTTCTTCTAGAAATTGCTCCCTTCAATTCCACTCCCGGAGTTCCAATTATGTTATCAGCGAAGTGTAGGTTATAACATCGACCATTTCTATCTGTTTAAATCCCGCATTTACCTTAAATCTTACGGAATACTTCCTCTACTGGGTGTTCATTTCAAAGTGTGTCATGACGTCACTGTTGATGAGTCAGCGATTTGAAGCGAGTTTCAGCCTTTGTGTCAGAGAAGTTGCCTATCAATCAAGGCGTTCAATCTGAACTTGAGAACGTGTACGGTAAAACTTGAACGTCGTAGCAACAGATGGCGGTCTGTACGGTCTGTGTGCTACCATAACCTCTTTCGAACTGTGTTTTTCGCGGGCAAGTCGTACATCGGTTGCGTACGGCAACATTCCACAATACAAATCAGATGCTCCGTGTCCATGTTGACAGTCGAAGTTAATGTCAACAAATACGTAAGTAATCGTCTTAACCCTCTCCACATATCCCGACAGTAAGAAAAAACTCACCTCAATATATGTTTCGAAACAGTTCACATTCCTGCCACTACCGGCGTTACCGTACGTATCGGCAAGTACTCTTCTGAATAAACGCCGTACTTACTAGGCAACTTCTCTTGCAGATAAGTAATACACCTCTGCGGAAGTGTAGGAATGTTGAATTCTCTAGGCTCATCGGCTAGCCACATGACGGCATTAAGCGAGCCATGACACACTTTGAACTGAACACCCAGTAGAAGCTAAATGAACTGTTTCGGGAACACAGGATCACTTTGTTTGACTCCTCTTCTAAAGTAAACTTTTTCCCTTCTTTGTCTACTCGGGCTTGCCCCTTGTGTTACAGTATAGTTTGGCAAGAATTCTTATTTATTTTTCTTCTACTCCTTGCCTCTTCAATGCTGTCATCAAGATAACAAAGTCTTTAGTGAAGTCTATAAATGCTATATACAATTCTTGGTTGAATTCTTGCACTTTTTATATGAGTTATGACATTGTTTGTAAGTGGTCTATTTTTTTTTTTTAATATCCACCTCGAAATCTGGCTTGTTCTTCAGGTCGGTTCTTTGTAGGCTTCCGTTAACCCGTTTAATTAGATTTTAGAAAACAATTACTTGTACACGATTGACATTAGACTTATTGGTCGGTAGTAGTCCACGTCTTTGGATTGTTTCTTGTAGTTTTGAATAATAATAATAATAATAATAATAATAATAATAATAATAATAATAATAATCTTTATTTAACCTGGCAGATTTAAGGCCGCAAGGCCTTCTCTTACATTCAACCAGGATTAAAACTTGCTTACATAGTTCAACATAAAACTGGATCGGAATTAAGTAATTACATACTGATACAATTTAGGTACATAATGAGATCAAAAGAGGTAGTTACATAAAAATTTACCTCATAAAATAAAAATAAACGTAATGGAATACATATTAATCCTGTTGGAATCAAATACGAATCACATAAAAACAGAAGCCGATAATTCAATAAAAAAATGTACACAGTAAAAATAAAAATAAACATATTATTATACATATTAGTATTAGATTACAATTAAGTAGAATTTACATAATTAAACCAGAAACCGACAGTTGAATAAAATATACACAAAAATAGATTAATGATAAAAAACAACACAGTGGGATACATATAGCCTTGACTGTCATTATTTTGGTATGATTTCCGTCCTTATTAGTTCTCTGAACAGCGTGAAATAACGCTAATAAGATCTTCCTATCCTTTCTTCAACGTATGTGTAACAATCTTTATCACATATGATCACGTCATACATCATATTATATCACAACACAAAACAATACATACCGGTATTTGTACATTATTAACACTCATCAAAACATACTATATCAAATGATATCATAACAAATTCATGTCACAAAATCTCTCAGAATAAAATAAAATAAAATAACAGCTAACATAAAATGTCATGCCAGATATAGTGTTATTCATAACTAAATACAAAAACTGCGAGGTTATTGGGGGGAGGCCAAGGCAAACATTTTTTGTCAGATATATATGGTAAGCAACTCGTCGTTATCCCTCTACGCGATGAACAAATGCTATTAGTAAAAAAAACTGATGACGAAAACACTATACAATGACTGTTTCTTAAATTTAAACAATTGTTTAGTGTCTTCCATTCCCCTGCTTACAGCGGCACAACGTGGATTTCTTTAATTTTTACAACATTCCTGGAGTATCACGGATTGTTTGTGCTGCTATCATGATTCTGTGATTCTGTGACCGAGATCCTCCTTATGCTGTCTGCTGTAACGAACACCGAGTTGCCCATACGGCCCCACAAAAAGAAGTCCAAACAGATAACACCAAGTAATCTTGATGGCGAAACAACCGATCGAGCACGACCAATCCATCACTTAGGGAAAGCGGCATTCAGGAAATGATGAAGGCAAAGGCGCTAATGCGCTTGAAAATCATCTGATGGTATCACATATCTCACCACATCGTCGAAGGCACATCCTCAAGCAAGGGAGGAAGCATTTCCTGGAGAATGTGGAGGTAAATATCACTATTTAGGCGCAGTGCTAGGAATATGGGGCCAACAGCTGATACAGATACAAGTTTAAGGGGTTAGATACAGCTTATAGCAGTAAGATTTGGAAATGTATTATTTATTAAGGAATGTAGTTGAAAGAGCATGATATTGTAAACATGAATTTCAGCAATAAAATAAAAGAGAGAGAACATGACAAATTTAAAAAGTTTTAGAGTTATGAGGAAAACTCTTCATAATCGCAGAGTCAACTGCAAACATTTTGAGTTTTGAAAAAATATATATAATTTTTTTTTCTTTTTGAAATCGTAAAAATATTTTGTTCGTATAGCAGAAGGACAGTGTTTTATACATATCAATTTCCATTATTGTACAAGACACAGCAAAGGAAAAAAAAAATGTTGAATATTTCCAAAAATTTTACTGCTGTAAGCTGTACCTAACCCCTTAACAACTGAATAATATTTGCAACAGTGACTAACGCAAGTATTGATTGCTCACTTTCAGACATTACGCTTATAAATGGTTGAATTAACGAATAGTAACCGAACCCATTTTGCTTGTCAAAACCTGTTTGTCTTACTTTCCCAATTACCGCTCCCAGTTTGTGTATTGCATTCTAAAACACCCTGTATACACGTAACATATATTTATTACGTGACAAATAACAACATTCAAACCATACCGTGTAAGATGTAATATATATTATTCTTTCGCTCTTA
Organism: Periplaneta americana; assembly: GCF_040183065.1. NCBI lineage: Eukaryota > Metazoa > Arthropoda > Insecta > Blattodea > Blattidae > Periplaneta > Periplaneta americana. The sequence goes on from NC_091133.1 coordinate 36,968,128, forward strand.
AATTACCGCTATTACAATAACCGTCGTTCCATCAAATCCCATCTCACTCTCCCCAACGTCCTAACATCTCTGTCGAGAATGTAGGAAAACTTTCTCAAATCGATTCCACGAAACTTCACGGCCTGTCTCCGAGCCTGTGTTTTTTATTACTTCAACGCCTTCATCCCTTGACGGTTTCATACTTTTTTCAATACTGTCTCATACAAACTATAAATCTGCCGCTCAGCTTCCTGTCTCCAATCTGTCGCAGTCTGTTTATGTTCGAGGAAGCACTTACTGTCTACGTTTCTACTGTTTAATCTCAATAATGACATTAACTTTTCCGTCCTTCACGTTAAAGAGGAAGTCTGAAACAATCACTTCACTTGAACTATAATTTCTCAATGCAAAGTGAAGTTTGTCTTGATGGATGTGTGCATTTCTTTCAGTTGTGTAGGCTGAGAAATAGAATTATTGTTATTACTAGCCGTACCCGTGCGCTCCGCTGCACCCGTTAGAAATAAATATAAAGTAATTACATAATTAAAATAGGACATTTGATTCAGGGAATATTCGTGTTTGATAGAAGGATAAATCGTTTAATATGTTACTTAATTTAAATTATATTCAAATAATTAAAATGGAATCATTTTGGTCCAGAGAGCACTCATTTGGTGCAATGACAATTCCTTTAACATGTTTCTTAATTTTTTATTACATGCATCCATAGTTCAATGAACATTGACATCATTTTCATTTAATGTGTATACTTTATTTTACTTGTTATATGTTTCCATTGCATGGTAATAACTTAATTTTAACTCTTGTTTTCTACATATTCAGTAAATGGCGCTTGGCCCACTATGGTTCTGAACCCTTCAAATAACTTAAATTATATTATATTATATTATATTATATTATATTATATTATATTATATTATATTATATTATATTATATTATATTATATTATATAAAAGTGTGTTGATAACGGATGTACCCCGATAAGTAAGTTTTCAATTTGTTATGGGGGCTCTTGAATCTCAGGAGGAACAAATTTTATTTTACAACAGGACAACATAATCTGCTTGGCTCATTACCCAAATTTTTTGCATTGCATTTAATGCATATGTATTTTAACTCGATTCAATCGAGCATAGTTAAAATTTGGATTATAAAATAATGAAATGCTAAGCTAACATATTATTACTGCATACTAAATCAATACACTCTCGTTGTTCGTTAATTCTCTGAGATAAAAATGAATATGTTCATAAACATTATTATAAGAAATACAGGAAATGAATATACAGAATAACCTATCAAGTTTTCTGTGCATAAGAAGCTATTTTAATCTTACCTGTCCTCGATTCACTCAGAAGTTACTATAATAACATTATAGCATTATGTCCATCTAGAGAAACTACACTTTCCAATGGTGAATTAATAATTAATTATACAAATCGGTTAATTTAGCTTCTGATATTACTTCATACAAACACAGAAACATTGTCTGTAGGCTATCTTTCATAGCTTTCGATTGTTGCTGTCCAAGGCCCCTTATAGACGAAGTCATTTGCTTTTTAATTCATTACACGGCCTTAGATGGCAGTCATTTTAATTTTAAAACTCATTTATCTCATTAAATATCAGTCCTATCAAAATTTTTCAAGGAATAAAACTTATCGGAAAATATTTTAAAGAAACTTTTGTCATGTAACATTTTTCACAAAAATCAATAATAAGCGAGATATTTCCATTTATTTAATTCAGGCCCCCTTATAACCCCCCTTTAAATAATGTATTTTGAATGCCATATAGCCTAAAATCTAAGTTACAACGAACTTAATTTATATTCCAATTTTCATCGAAATCCGTTCAGCCATTATCGCGTGAAAAGGTAACAAACATACACAGACAGACAGACAGACATACAGACATACAAACAAAAATAAAAAAAAGCGATTTTCGGTTTCAGGGTGGTTAATTATATATGTTAGGACCAATTATTTTTGGAAAATCGAAAATTACCAGAAAAATTTCGGCTACAGATTTATTATTAGTATAGATTTGCGCAAACCTACTGTAAAAAAGGTTAGCCACAAACAATTCATTGTTATTATCTGCGCAAACCTACTGTAAAAAAAGGTTAGCCACAAACAATTCAAGAAACTGAAATGCAGCTATTATGTTATAATTATTATTATACAGATATTCATGTTACAAAAAAGTCCATAAGTATAAAATTAATTCTGAAACTGTCCAATAACTAAAAATTTACACAGACTATTTCTTTTTATACCAGTAAGTACGAGAAACTAGTCATACTAGTCGAGCAAAATATAATGAGGTGGGCGAGACCTCATTCATATTTGATACAGACTATTTCGTTTATATTATGTCATTCCACTTTCGGCCAATAAAGTGTAATGAAATTTTGAATTCCAACCAATCACAGTCATACATCGCGATAATTTCTGGAGCTCGATTTATCAGTATCAATTTATTGCATGCTCGTTCTTTTGTTTACTCAGTGTCGTTAATTGTTTCCATGTAAATCGATGAGTATGAATCCATTGTACTAGATAAGGTGCGAAATTCTACTTCCACATCTATATCTTCATCTTCTAATTCCATGTCCATTGCATCTAAAGAAAATGACACTCCTTCATAACAATTGTTCATCAATTAATTATTAACCAGGTTATTTGTAATTATAATATAAAATGTTGAAATTAAATTATGATTTCAGCAGATAATGAAAACGTGATTCTGTTATAATAACAAGAAAAAAACTCAGTACATGTAATTAACATTTTAAACCTGTATTTCGTTTTTCTCAATTGGCATTACTGAATAACATTCGATTTCTTTATTGCAGTAATCGTTATTCATTTATTTCGACTTCACAATGCCTAAATAGGTTAAATACTCATAAATATACAATTATAAACATTTTGTGAGCGAATTTTAGGGATATATTATTTACATTTTTAATTTATTCACGAAATAGTCCTAATAAATGTCACTCGAGGTCTGAGATTTCCCAAATAAATCCACTTGCTTCGCTCATGGATTTACCGGCAAGTCTCAGACCTCTTGCGACATTACTATAGATAAATTTCTAAAACCTTCAACGAAATTGCACTAGCAATGTATGGAGTACTTTTGCTAAATAAATAACAACAACCAAAATTTATTACACTATAATCACTTCACTGACCAAAATAATATTGCAAACGACTTCGCTGAATACTTGAAAAGCAGAAACAATTTAAAAGAAAACATATCACTAAAAGTATAGACTAATATAATTGAGACAGTACTGTCTATTACTATCCGCGTTATGTTTATAAATCAATAAAGAAATTAATAATATCAAAGAGCGTTGGAGCTGAAGGTGGGGTAAAGTTGCCTAATTCCGTGATATCCCTAATCCCGTGATACTTTTCTTCAATTTAATGTCAGTCAAAGTTTTGCAGTTCGACCATAGCGTCAGAAATATTTCTCGAAACAGTGGATCTTTCGCCTACTTTTGAGACATCGGTGAACTTCCTAGCAATATAAGTTACCCAATCCCGTAAAATTCAGTGAAAAGAATGTATCACGGAAAAAGGAGTATCACGGAATTACGCAACTTTGCCCTATACCAAGTTATATGATTTAATGATTATCCTGTCGTTTTGATCTTCTGCTAGAGCAAATACGGAGTATTTTAACATAACTCTCAAATAGTGAAAGGAAGTTACGATCATTGCCATATGAAAATGTGGCAATAACAATTCAACAATTTCTCTCAGATTTTTAAAACCACTGAGTGTTCGTCAGAAAACAAGCTTTACTCATTGTCAATTAAATGCCGTCGGCCTTTTTCTGTTATAGATCGAACTCGTTGCCGAAAAAATAACGTGTAGGCTACATTTACATGGATCGAGCGTGGGACGGTTTTGTGTTGGATATTATAGACAAATAACACATACTGAAGGGACGTCAAGGTTAGAGCGTTAGTATACAACCGACTTCTATTCAGTGTAGTACAGTTGAGTTTGTGACAATGCAGTACATGTATTATGCGTAAATTATAAAATGATTGTACAAAAAGTGCCAAAAACTGGCGTGCTACTTGGCCATATTACTTTTAAAATTGAGCCGTACTAAGCGAAACCTGTTTCGGGCATACATCCTATGTTTCAACAAGCAGGTTTTCATTCATTGTAGAGAAACTTGGCCTAATTCACCTCCACTAAATCTAAACTAAGTCTACTGTGCTCAATAATTCAGTTTCGTACTTAAAATAGCATCCATTATCGAAATGCGTTCACAAACTCAATACCTATAGGTATTTCGACTTTATAGAAGTTATTTATGTATACATGCATATTTGTTTGCTTCATAAGCTGGAAAATACTGATCTTCAGGCTCCCTAAACTGGTTTCGGAACTATCTCTAAGGCAGGAAATATATAAGAATTTGTAATAAAATTTCAAATTCCTTTACTTTAAGTTGTGAAATGCTACAGCATAGATGTCCAATTGTAACTCGTACGAGGTAACTCCTGGCGTAAGCAACCCGCAGCGCATATTCTTTAAGGTCGTTTTTCCTATTTTATATGGAAAGTTATTGATCTTAGCAGCGTATGCTTGATGTACAACATCTGCTGGCTCTATAGGCGTCTGGACACCCATGTGCCACAGCGATCAAACATAGGATCTCTCCTACCATTTTCACTAACGACAACTCTACAATGGCAGGTTCGTAGTACTGTTTATTATTAGCTGATGCCTTATAAATTGTATCCATTGCACGGAGTACTGAATCAAGTTAAGCAATCTTTTTGTTGTACTTAACACTATTACTGTTATGGGAGTAGATAATTACTAGATTAAGAAAAGTGTTTCTAATATTAAATATTATTATTACTAATTAATATACGACAGTTGCACTTTACATTTGCGCAGTACACACCCAATAAAAATAAACAAGTTTAAGCTGAAATTTATTGGCGAATTAACAAATTAAAACATGAGCACTTTCAGTCCATGCACAGCGTCAAGAGAAGATGTGGGGTTAATTGCTAAGGGAAAGTTGTGGACTACATATAACAACAATTAAAGTAATAAGTACGTAAATTGAGTTGGATGAGTTATGAAACAAGTTTCAGTTGAGCTTTCAACATTTATGTGAAGTGGAAAGACAGAAAGCTAGTCGAAGCCACTTCGTTGGCGCCGTTCCTGTTTTGCAGACTGCAATTCTTTTTCAGAGTGACACAGACTCCATCATTAGGTGGCGTTCTGTGAAGAGTGTAAAATTAATTCCACTAAAATATGTATTATAACTATTGTCTGTTCACTATATTTTAACTTCTGATCCCAACAAAATAATGTACGTGTACCTACTCCCTTGTCGTTTGTGGATTGTTTTCTGTGAACAACAAGCTAATATGGCGCAAACATATAGTTCCATAATATTATACTGTTTTCGTTCAAGTACAAATCTATTTACATATATTCAAAATACAAACATATATTACATTATATTATTACAGAAAGGGGCATATCAGGAAATTGAAATAGTATTTTAAAACACGTTATTAGTAGACGTTATTTCAAAGTAGGCTATAGGCAATTACACCAGCGTATAATGAATTATAAGTATGGACACTTCGCGTCGGTATCATTGATGTAGCATGACTGATTTCAATGACCAGCTTGAGCATGAGATTCTGCTTTTTCCCTAGAGTTGGCGCTGACATCACGCCAGCTAGTAGTTGACACAGCGGAAATATAACACAGTATATACAATTAATACATCTAGGTGCATTATGTACTCAAATAAAATAAATTGGAGAAATGAAATAATAAATCTGTCATTATCTGTAATGTCTAGACTCTAGAGTTCCCTTATAATCAAAGTTGAGACGTTGACCACATCAACAATTAAAAAACGCAATGATTTGATAGTGCTGAAAATGGAAAAACATAACTCCTATGAGAAGTAAAATCATTTGCCTATATATTGTATACAAATATTAAACGAATTTGATACATAATTTTCAATGTATTACATTATTTTATAATATAATTTATTATATATAAAACATACAAAATTATTATTACAACTAGTTTATAACTGAGAAATAAGGAAAAGCCGTTAACTTGAATTTATTGGAAGCAAAGCTGTTACTGGATTATGCAACAAGGTAGGCGATGTTTGGATTATGTGTCTCAACTCTTACATTCAATTTTATTATCGAGTAACTATTGCGTGTCCTCAATTGAGGGGCTTAGAACAAAAAGCAGGTAAGTGACGGAAACCTAGTTTTGAGAAAATTACAGTTAAAGTTCTACATACAATGGAATATTATACACTATTTTGGTGAAATGATAGCACCACTGCACAGTGTGATCACTTACCTGATTTTATCCCAAAGAAACATCCTTTTGGGCTATCACAACACGCACTTACCTCATTTTTTTAACAATGTCACTTACCTGCTTTTTGTTCTAAGCCCCTCAATTATACCAACCTCTAGCGCTTGAAAGTGGAACTAAACACCGACGGAGAGCATGAACACAGAAAAACAGAATAGGAAAATTCGCTCAATGTCTATTTTATATAGGCCTAGTCCCTATTCGCTGGTTAGACAATACAATACGATCCTGCTTAAATATATGTCGAGTCCGGTATAAGCTGTGACCACTGATATCTTTGTATGCTACTGCAGCTTAATGGGGCACGCGGTAGCACAGCAGTAAAGGCGTAACGCTGGGAAGTCGAAAGATCGCGGGTTTGATTCCTGATGGGGTCATGGATTTTCTTCATTGAACTAATCCTTCCGGTTGCACTATAGCTCTGGCGATTACTCAGTCTCTAACGAAAATGAATACCAAGATCATTTCCTTGGGGGTAAAGGCGGCGGGCATGTAGGACTGACATCTGTGAGCCACTCTGTGAGCCGATTTGGCCTGTAATGTGGTTCGCCTTACTTGTTATTTATTTATTTATTTATTTATTTATTTATTTATTTATTTATTTATTTATTTATTTATTTATTTATTTATTTATTTATTTACTCACTCATTTATTTATTTGTTAATTAATTAATTTCTTCTTCAATTCCAGGAGTAGGCAGATGCATATTCCGGCTTCATAGTGTATCCGTCCACCGCTTCCTAGGTTTTCCGTATGTCTTTAGGTCTATAGTACATCAATCTTCTAGGGATCCTTTCTGGTGTCATTCTATTAACATGGTCTGCCCATTGATTCCTATAATTTGTGATTTTTTTTCTGCTAGGGAAAATATGTTCACTTCTTCTCTTATTTCATCATTTCTAATTTTATCCAATATAGTGCATCCCTTGATTGACCTTAGGAACCTCATTTCACCAGCTGTAATTTTTTACTGTCAGCTACGATCAACGTCAATGTATCTGATCCAAACAGTAAATATGGCAAGGCCATTACTTTATAAAATATAATTTGTGTTCCTTTTCTTGCTATATTTTTCAGATTTATACTTATTGTGCCACTCATGTGCTGAAACATGGCGAGTTTATATTTGCAGTCGCTTTCATGTTTATATGAGAGCTAAGTACCTAAATATTTAAAACTGGTTACTTTTTCTAGAGGAGTGCCATTTAAAACAATATTTGTTTGTTTGTTTGTTTGTTTGTTTGTTTGTTTGTTTATTCGTGGAGTTAATGCCTTCAGGCCTTCTCTACCACACCATCAGAAATACAAACACAAAAAAGGCGAATGCAGAGAGAAGAACTTAACAAGGAAAAGAAAAAAAGCACAAATACAAATGTATAAATACAAAAAACCATGAGAAAAAATACAAGTTTAAAGATAAAATCACTATAGATAGGTATCAAAATGCAGTTTAATGAGTTGTTAAGTTTAACTCTAACTCAAAACTATGATCCACGATCAGGAATAAATGACGCCATTCTTTCTTATCGTGTTCTGACATTTCAAAACAAGTACTATGCTATCCCTAATGCCTACAGTATGTTCTTGAGTTTTAGAAATGAATATGTGAAGGGCGTTATCGTATATAGATTTTTTTAGTAACAATGAATAACATGACAGAAGCAGTTGCTAGTCCTTCTGTAAAACAAAAATAGAAACAAGACAAACCTTTGAGTAGTGAAGACACAGATTTAGAAGGCATCATTGCAATATCTGACAGCAGCTATTAATGTAAGTAATGTTAACTTCATTAATTTAGAATTATTAGTTACTATGTAATGACCTTAGCCTTACAGCACAACCTTGTGGGCCATTTTATAGATGCAGTGCTCATACTTTGCCACATGACACTTCAAAGCAATACCAGTGTCCCACATTATGGCTTCAATCACAACCATCACTTGCGGATGAGTATAATTTGTTGTGTTGACATCAGGATGTGAAGTACAATGAACAGACTTTAATTTATCCTAAATGTGCTGTAATGTATAATAGTCATTTATGTTTTCATTTATTTCAAATAAGAGTACTTTTTTTATAAAAATTCTCTATTTCATGTGCCTCATTTTCGGTTGAATTCACTCAAAATACTGGATATGAGTTAAATTTGTTCAAGTTTACAAATCCCTACCCCCCCCTCAAAAAAAAAGGCATACCGAAAACCAGGCATGCTGTAAATATGTATATCTGAATAAAATCTAAGGGTGCTATTCATAGACATTTCGCTAGCCCGCGCTACGAGCGTGCTAAACAGGATTCATATCATATCATATCATATCATATCATATCATATCATATCATATCATATCATATCATATCATATCATATCATATCATATCATATCATATCATATCATATCATATCATATCATATCATATCATATCGCTAACACTGGTTTATGAATACGAAAAACAATGGTTCGCTGATCATCCACCGAAAGCCCGCGCTAAGAATGTCTATGAATACGGCCCTAAATAATTATGCAATATTGCAGTATTTTCTACTTATAATTCGTATCATGAGAAAGTCCGGTATAAATAATATTATGGAAAATATCCCCAATAAATAGCTAAATTGATTTAAAATGTTATGTGTTATTGTTTCACATTTGAGATATTATGACCGAAAAAGCAAAATAGACAAACTTAATTCTTTAAATGACACCATCAGAATAGATTTAAACAATGAAGTATGGAATAAATAGTTTTAAAATGTTATGAATTTATGTCAAATGAAACATGGATTATAAAGGAGAGGGAAAGAACGAGGTTACAAACGGCCGAAATGAATTCCTTCGCTATAAAAGAACAAATAAGGAACGAAGCACAAATATTATGGAAGAGCTTGAAATATATACTAAATTTAAGAGAAAATTAAAAACTACAGAGGCAAATACACTGAGCATATGAACAAGATGAGAAGTTCTATATTACCATGTAAGTTTAAAAAAATGCCTGAAGCGTAAATATTAATGATAATGATGATAGTAATGATGACGATGATTATGATGATAATGACGATGAGAAAAAAGTAACAGGGGATTTACAGAATACCGACTATTGCATGAATAGGCCTAGTTCTTTCATTTATTATTCTTTATTTTATGTTTAGCGTCTTGTGAAAGCCATATACAATCATATAACAATTATAACGAAATTTATTTTCAATAAAGTGTTTATTGAAATAACTAAACATCTCCTTGTAATAAGATCTGTCTTAACGCATCTCTACGCTTTATAAAGTATTAAACCTGGAGAGACAAAAGGTTATATTCTGGATCCGATCATCAGAATCGAAATGCATCAGAATCAACCCGAGGAGTTAATCTAGAGAAAAGGGCAATTTATGAACCAACTATCCCTTATTACAAAACAGCATATAAACTCAGGGATATAGAATTCATCGGATTAATGGTGGGCGCTAAAGAGACCATAACAAAACAATTCGCCTCATTCTGTCATAAATTTGGAGTCCCAACAACAACAATTAAGGAAATTTCTAGATAGCTTTGAAGGGTTCTCTGCAGACTTTACGGCGACACTTGTACTTCAATTCAAAGTACAGTTGAATTTTCTCATTCTATTTTATTTTTGATCTGTTTTTTATTTTACTGCAAATTTTCATTATTGTAAAATATTATCTACTGTAAATTTCAGCCTATTGTAAACAAACTTCTTGTAAGACATTTTTAATGTCACACCTTAAAATACTGTTTAACATTCTTTGTCTTTGGCAACCTCACCAAGTTGAGGAAGATAAAAAACAAAATAGACACACTTTTATTATGTAATTCTTGTAAATATATTATACTAGCTGAAAGCACCCAGCGTTTCCCGAGTTGTTCTTTTTTTGTTTCTTTTTTTTAATTAAACTGGTTGTTAGACTTTTCGGTCGTACCAAAGAATCAATATATACATATATCATTTAATTTATATTGGAAGATTTTTTACCCCTTGACTGCTGCATGCCTATTTTTTTTTAATATGACTTGAGAAACTATATCTCACAAATTCAGAACATATTAGGTCTACATTAATTCTTAATTCATACACAGAATACAGATACAATATAAACTCGCAATAAGTCATTTTTAACATAGAGACTAATATTCTGAAAGACGTATACCGGTTTTTTAGAAATTAAGAGACTGTTATTTACACAACGCATAACATACTACATTGGAAACGTGATTATACAGTTAGAATTTCGCAGTAACACATTTTCGGACATGAACAACAATATTTTGAGAGACATAATATTATTTTTATTTTTACTATCTGACCTGACAGTATTATTTTCAGTCGGCTTACGTACATTCACATACTATATTATCAATATGACAAAAGGATCATTGGATTTATTTTTGATGTGTGTAAAATCTTTTTTTTTCTACTTCTCTGTATAAAATATAGTTGAGAATGTGTAAAACACGGAGTTTTTAAGTTAATGGCTGCAACTTTGAGCGACTGTCCTTGAGCTTAATTTTAATATGACCATTACAAATGCTAGTCGCACTGAATTTGCTGTTACTTAAAATCGAAACGCATGTTAGTGGTTGTCATAAGAATGCGTGGATAAAAACGTATTTCGTTTTGCCAGATAATATTGTCACTTTTATTACTACGTTCTGATTGAGTTTTTTTCACACCAATAAAATTCTTGTTTCACTGCATAATTTTGGTAGATCAGTATTTCACGACAGTACTATTGGTGATTCAATATTAAGTATTAAATTATATGGTAGCAATCCTTGTGAATTCAAGAATTCAGTTGGATAAAACACAGTCTGCTCACTATGTACAACTGCATTGAGAAATTCATAATACGTTCCTGGGCTGAGTAAAGATATTTATTGCATGAATTATCTAGTTTTGGCCTTCATGATGTGTATCAACAATGTTATAATGTTATTTAATTTCGTGTTATAATTTCCATGGCCTTGTGAAAGTCGATGTTTAATATAACAGACAATAATAAAGAACAACTGACTGCAGAAAATTGCATTTTAATATTATACATGAATGTTTGATCGTATATAATTTTATTTCTTATTAATTTAACGTCCATTTGCAGAATTTTAATGTAGCCTATGTTCTTCTTCTGGTTATGAAGGTTAAATGTGCAAACTTTGGCAAATATCGGTCAAAGCGTGTAGATTTGTATCGAATACATAGTACATACATACATACATACATACATACATACATACATACATACATACATACATACATACATACATACATACATACATACATACATACATACATACATACATACATACATACATACATACATACATAGCCACATTGACTTTTATATATAAGATGTTGGCGTTCCGTAAATCCCCTATTTCTTTCCTTAATACTTTTTTTTTACCGATATCTGTTTATGTTAAGAATTAGAGGTTGCATTTCCACTGTATTTAAGTTAGTTCTTCTGTCTGCGATTCTCACACATGTACTTTGTTCAATGGTAAAGTAATACCAATTAAATAACAGTAATATAATTTTAGTCTATACTCCCTTGCACAAACATAATAACAACTTAACTCTTATATTTTGCATGGATTCGTCCAGTGGTGTCATGTCATAACTTCCTAACAGTATTCGGTTAAATACAGACAGCGCTAATTGTTTATTTAGATTATGTTAGTCGCTTATTGATTTTCAAGCAACATTGAACAGAGGGCAGAACGCATGTCATGTAGAGCATATAGTGGAAAATTCTTGGACTTCGTGTTACGCTGAAAATGTTAATTTTCTCATCAATTATACCTCACATCAAAAGCAGCACTGTAGGAATACTTCCTACAATTTGCAAGTACCTGTCGATAATATAATTCAGATCCACAGGATTTGTATCAAGAAACATTACCACATATACGATACGGGGATAACATTTTTAAGGCAGTAACATAAAAACATGGGTTAGACCATAGGCCCGTTCCATCTAAATATTTACTACGTTTTCATGAGTATTCAAATCTATCTGAATACATTTTCCGTACTGAATACGATCCCTGTTTTCACGCAATTTTCGATACGTATTGAAAACGATCCGAGTACGGAAGCTGAAGTTTCGAAAGTAGTTATGTTGGTTAACACGTCATCGACATATTAGCGTGTTGGTCACTCTATAGGCATTAGGTACAATGTGTCCGCAAACTCACTCCGCAGCGAGGAGAGACGCTCGATATCCTAGCGGAAAGTTTTAAGTTGGCAGCAAAATCATTCACACGTGTTCAGTATTGACCTTCGAGTGGAGTGAATACCACCTCCCAACATAACTGCAGCCGCTAGCGTGAATCCCACCTACCAACATAACTGCAGCTCCTAGCGTACACATCGCCGTCTCCTCGCTGCGGAGTGAGTTTGCGGACGCACTGTATAAACAATATTGCGTTTTCCAAATGAGGCACATGAAAACTTAATATTCTGGCTGTTAATGAATAATGGTAATATTGAATAATTTCGCAGTAAAAATTGTTCCGGGGCCGGGTATCGAACCCGGGACCTTTGGTTAAACGTACCAACGCTCTACCAACTGAGCTACCCGGGAACTCTACCAGACACCGATCCAATTTTTCCCTCTGTATCCACAGACCTCAAAGTGGGATGACAACCGTCATGCAACCAACATTGGTAATATTGACTTTTAGGAAAACACGAAATATTATTAATATTTTGAGGAGAAAAATTCGCTCCGGCGCCGGGGTTCGAACCCGGGTCCTTGGTTCTACGTACAAAGTTCTAAGTACCACTGAGCCACGCCGAATTCAATCCACAACATCGGATCGAATTCTCCTCCTTCAATGTTTCCCTTTATGGCCTGACTCAATGTTAGGTATGTATGTTGACGTATATGTCCAATGTCAACTGCCATTATACTAGGAGCGCACTCAGCTGAGTGGCTTATTTGGCCGGGATTCCGCAGTTAAGTGCACAGTAATCTGTTCAGACATATTATACACTGCTAGCTATGAGAATTTTTCTCATCAAAATATTAATTGTCGATATTACAGATATTATTCTGTATGACAAATTACTAAATCTATAATACAAAATATTATGCTTCACAGCACTCTTTTTTCAACATACATATTGCCCTCGCTGTTATTAAAACAGCTGACACATCAAACAAATGACGATCGATCACGCGCTTAGCGTATTGAGATCGTATTGAATACGATACCGGTTTTCATAGAACTCAATTCGAACTGAATACGATCCGATCCCACTTTTTAGGTGTATCGACCTTGAGACTCAGATCGAATTGAATCTCCGTTTTCATGAAGATTTCAATATGGTAAGTGTATTCAGATCGATCTGAATAGGCCTACTCCTTAAAAACGTGGTAATTATAACTTAACCCTTCATCTCTTTATAAGACAGTCTATGTCTCTACGATTTGCAATACACAATGTTATCAATTATATACACTACAACAATTCCGAAAATATTTTATCAAATACAGATTGCACAAAAAATTTAAAGTAAACGTCGAATTAACCACAACAAACCGGTATTCTGGTATTCCCTTTTACTATGCCTCACCGCAATTACTATGTATGGAAGCGATTGGTTTTAGTATTGACGTCCCGAAACGAACAGCACTGCCGATGTGTCGAATAGAACTACAGATGAACACAAGAACGACGTCTGTTGCATTGCAAATGTGTAGCCGCAGGTATTCGCAGTTTTCAATTTATCGCTGTTGGCCATAAAATATTTCTACAGTTTCACGAAATAAACAGTCTACGTCCTATTCATTAGTTAAAGCGTTACATGCTGTAAAAACTCATTACAGAGCGAGCACATTGCAATAATTGTGTTAGAGAACGATAGAGCAGCCAGTGTGTAAGGACGGAACTGCGAAGCTTTCGCATACTAAATTACCCTAATTCGCTTGTGTGTCCTTTATTCCCTTTCATCGCTAACTCGCCATTCGCTTTACAATGCTAGAAACAAGTTTTCATACTGAGATTTTCTAAAGTATAACTTATCAAACCATGTATGTACATGTGGCCACTCATTCCTTACAAAGAAATACAATACTGATAAATCTTTGTCATGAACGTGAAGCTTTTCTTTTTATGTAAATTGCTACATTCGAAATGGGGGTAGATAGTATTATGGGAACGATACTAGCAAGGAAAATAAAATTCTTAGGTCGTAGGCCTATTATGGAGATGGAGGATAGTGCCATTGAAAAGAAGTGTTCGTAGTTTCTTCGGGACACGAATTTGAAATCCAATTGGCTTACTAACTTACTTACTTACTTACTTATGACTTTTAAGGAACCCGGAAGTTCATTGACGCCCTCACATAAGCCCGCCATCGGTCCCTATCCTGAGCAAGATTAATCCAGTCTCTATCATCATATCCCACCTCCCTCAAATCCATTTTAATATTATCCTCCCATCTACGTCTCGGCCTCCCCAAAGGTCTTATTCCCTCCGGCCTCCCAACTAATACTCTATATACATTTCTGGATTCGCCCATACGTGCTACATGTCCTGCCCATATCCAATTGGCTAGAAGATTTAAAGAACAAGGTGAATAGATTAAGTCCAAGATGGCTATGGGAGGAAATTAGAGTAATAAATTTAAAAGTAATTTGTAAAATCGCAAAAGAGAGGTGTAATGAAATTACGACACAGGAATTACATCAAAATCTCAACGAACTAAGAACATTAAGTAACTATAAGGACATTAAAACATCATGGAAACGAGAAAAATATGTGAGAATAAATAATAGAAAAGTGAGGATGGGCTTAGCTTGGTGGAGACTAGGAATATGTAAATTGAAAAACAAGAGGGGTACCTTTGCGGCATGGGAGAAGACGCATTCCATAT
Source organism: Periplaneta americana (assembly GCF_040183065.1). Lineage (NCBI taxonomy): Eukaryota > Metazoa > Arthropoda > Insecta > Blattodea > Blattidae > Periplaneta > Periplaneta americana. The sequence continues at coordinate 36,983,431 of NC_091133.1, forward strand.
ATTATTAGAATGTCAAGAAACAGACAATACAAGGAAAAAGTGGATAAATAATAAATTTCTGAATATGAATAGATATGTAGCACATAAGAAAATATGTAATATAACTAATATAAGAGACTTAAATAAATTGAGCAAATTTTTAATGATAGTGAAGATAAAATGGGAAGAGAAACTTCAAAGTAATGGTGTATTAAATTGATCTTTTAGTGTGTATGTATGTGTGTGTGTTTTTTTTGTTTTGTTTTTTTTATTTTTTTTTTAGTTGTGAGACTTGGCATAGGTGATTAAAATTCTAAAGTAAGGCAGATGTGGGATAATATAGAATTGTAACACGTCTGTCTTACAGATATATGATAAATTATGAATAAATATATCATATCATATGAAAATTGCAATATATATATATATATATATATATATATATATATATATTATTAGTAATGATCAAACTGCGGCCAAGAGTCACCGATTCGGGAGACTGAAGTTTGGAATGCACAGAGTATATATGACGTCATGGCCCATGGGGTGGGATAGCACTGTGAGAGTACAGTTGGTTTCGTAAGAAATTACATTACCGCCTTTCTCTTTCTGCTTGGCATGTGTCCTTGAAATCACCACACGTACTTAAGATCCTGTGATTTTATTTCTTTTCATTTATTTATTTGATTATTTATACATGCATATTTGTGTTATTGTTAACTTCGCTGCTTTATAATTCACACTACTGAGGAACATGTCGAAAATTAAGAGCACCAAACGTTCCCTTCAGAACGAAGTTATAGAGAAGTTAGGAAATGAATATTTTATTATTAAAGGAAAAAACACTGAATTTTGCAAACTGTTTAAAAGTATAAGAACAGATAGAACTCGATTCTTTCAAAAACAGTGCAATAGCGAAAGGCACATGGAAAATATTTAATTATACAGTCAAAACTGGTCTTCAACATCAAAATCAAACATAAAACATGAAAAAGAATCTCATCGAGATTTGTGTATAATGTTGGTACATGCCAACATCCCTATCAACAATATTTCAAACCGTTTCTTGAAAAAAAAGTTTTCTTTTGATACGTTGCCAATGTACCTTGCAATTCGGTGCATTGAATTGTCCACTCTCAATCTCTCATTCCCCTCGATCTACACAACACAGAGGTCAGTGCGTTCGTAATTTAATGCGTTTCGGTACCAAAATTGAGTTGTTTATCATAATAAATATAATTTTTTGTCTGCCCTATTGTACTCCGAGACATTTCTATATTTCCAAAAAGTAACATATTCAAATTCAATTTTTACTTTTTAAGTGCATGCATGTAATTAATCATTAAGAGGTGCACGTAATAGTACATTATGCAACGAGCCTGTAATGATAGTAATTAAGAAGCGAGTATGGATGTTCATGAAACAAGAGCAAGCGAGTTTCATAATTTTCATACGAGCTTCTTAATTACCATTATAGGCGAGTTTCATACGACTTTTTATGATCGACCATATTTCTAACTTGAAATTATTCATTTTATTTCTATCTAACTGACCTTGAGCAGACGCGAAAATATTGATTTTTTTTAGGAACAGATGTCCACATTGACCTTGACAGCCTATAAGAACCTACAGAGTAAACTAAATATTAACTTTGATATAACATTGAAATTAAATTAGACATTGAAAAACGAGATGACAAATTGAATTTATTTGAATACTATTTACAATTAACGCTAGTTATTATAGTAACAGAACATAACCTTCTGCGACAGTATTGGATTTCCAGCCTCCGTGACTTTTCGCTAATTCTCTTTCGATTGCATATCCGAGAATAATCGATACTTGCGGTTTTATAACGGTACAAAGCTGACTTGTCATTGGCTGAGGTTTTATAACGGTACAAAGCTGACTCGTCATTGGCTGAACACCTGTACTTTAATGGCATGCATTAAAGGACTGCTACCAGGTGTATAATTACTACATTTCGGCATGGTCGAGCATAAAGTATATATTCGCAGACTACATTAAATTCACTTCTAACAAATAATATGGTTTTGTTGTTTACGAATAAACTTTAATAATAATAATAATAATAACTATCCTGAGCGCGATAGCCAATAAAGAACCAGGCCAATCAGTCTACATATTATCATCATTTCTTCTTTATACACACTATAAAATACACTGCACAGGAAAACGGATACAACACCAACATAATAGACAATATCATAAGAAAGACTAAACGCAAACAAGAAAACGCAACACAAACACAAGTACAAAACAAATACATGACACTAACATACGAAAACAAGAACACATACAAGACTGCATCATCATTCAAGAAACTAAAATACAACATTGCATACAGAGCACAGAACACACTACAAAAATATCTTAACACAAAGACAAGACACAGAAACAAAAACAACTTAACAGGCGTATACAAACTATCATACAACAGTTGCAACGACTTCTACAATATCAGAGTGGGAGATCATTTCAAACACGATACAAGGAACATATCACAGTCATAACCAGGGAACGGATTTATATGGACTAAAAATATATGAAATATGTAAATATATATGTAGTTATTTTTACCAAAATATGGAATTAAATATGGATTTTTACCAAAATATGGAATTAAATATGGACTTAAAATTATAAAAAAATGACTATGTACGTTAAATATTGGTACATTTTAATCAAACTAAACAAAAAATATAATGGACGTACCTTATCTTCCAATGTAGTTTCAACAAAACACAATTTTTATTGTCTGTTACCATAACAATAGGTTACAAACATTTCTTTCAAGTGCTGAAAAGTGAATCTTCTTCTATTGTCTCTGAGGATAGATTTATACTGACTAAAAGAGCGTTCGACGTCACAAGAAGTAACTGGTACATAATTCAATTTCACAATGTCTGCTGGGGATAAGTCCAAGTTAATCTTCACTGTTGATTCACCACTCATCACAGCAACAACCTTTTGTAGTTCTTCATATCCAGGGTTTTTTGAAAGTACAGTGTCCACCTTAGCTCTTACTGCATCTGCAACTTTACCTCTACCACGATTCAGTTGTTCCACAGTACTATTTATAATTTCAAAACTTTCAGATAGTGAAAGGTGCCTATTTTGGAGACTTTTGAGCGTTTTTATGATGCATGAAAATGTATGCTGAATGTGAGCTAAGTCATTCTTCACACTTATGTCACAGGTAACTGTTTTCGCAGTATCAATTGAGACTGCATCTTCAGAGTCCAATGCAAGGAGAACATTGTTAATAGAGTCTATATGTTCGGCATAATATTCAACTGCTTCTAGCCATGTACCCCATCTAGTTAAAATTGGCTTTGGTGGCAATGGAATTTCAGGGTACATTTCTTTCAACACGTTAACTCTACTGGGAGCTTTGAGAAATACTTTTTTCACTGATGAAATCAACAAATCTACTTTAGGGAAATTGTCTCTGACCACTTCTGCCACACGATGAAATGCATGCGCCACACAAGTAAAATGAGTCAATTTAGGATATACAACAGATAATGCTTGTCCAGCTTTGACCATATAAGGGGCAGCATCGCTAATAAAGAATAACACATTATCGTACATAATACCCTTTGGCCACAGGATACCCATAGCTTCGTTGAACAGTTTAACTATAGTTTTGTTATTGCACTTTTCTAGAACATCACAATGTAAAAGAATTCGTTCAGAATATTGTTCACTTAACAAACCGATAACTACATTACCAACAAGTCTACCTTCTTTGTCGGGAGTCTCATCAATGGAAACCCAAATTGAACTATCTTTAATTTCATCTCTTATCTTCTGTATTGTCTCATCGTAGATGGATGGAGCATACGTCTTCCTAAGTGTTGACTCATCCGGGATTGTATGTTGAGTATATTTTTCAAGGAATTCCCTGAAGACCTTATTCTTTAGTTTGTAGAGAGGAATATCAGCAGAGATGAGAGAACGGCACAGGTCGATGTTAAACTCAGATCTTACATTCGATGTTGTTGGTTGTGTTAAAAACAATTGTCTCTGCTTGGAATTTAGTTGTTTGTTGGCCTGATGTTTACTAGTTGTAATGTGTTGTTGCACCAGGAACTTTTGTGTAGATGATACTGCACACTGACACAAATTACAAAATAATATTTTATTGTCAGTTGATAAACCATCTTCTTTAAATTCTGAAATGTAACTTGTTAGTTTTGATTTTAAATTGACTGAATGACGTACTTTTGGCATATTTACCGTCTTTATAGTATGATTTACAAAACTGAACCTATGTGTACTCTGACTGGCATTTAACTGTTGAGCTGCACAACTGAAGTCTGTTAAAAATTTTAAATTAAATTAATACAGTTTTGTAACTTACTTTCCCATTGTTGATAGGACTGCTAATTTTCAAATAACTCTGATGTTAAAGGGATTACTGAACATGTGTTTAAATCTCTATTGTTGAAATGTATTTTTAAAAGTTAATGGAATTTTGTTTTGTTTTATTGTTAAACCTAATATAATATGGACTGTTTTATATGAAATATGGAAAATATATGGAAATTAACGAAAATATGTACTAAACTCTAAAATATGGAAAAATATGGAAAATAAAAGTAGGATTTTTCAACCCTACACATTGTGAAACATAAAGATAATGCAAAATATAAATTATATTAGCTTTATAAGTAAATATGTATTTACATATAAATCCTTTCCCTGGACTCATAATCAAACCACACAACAATTCAACCTAAGCAGAAAACATGACAAACTCCAATCACAGCTACCGCAACATAGACACTGACATGAAAATACTGCACATCCAACCAAAAAATTAGAAACTTAACACTCTAGAACAATATTAAATAAACATACAAAAACACATCCACATCATATCCTGAACACTCAACTGAATTTAAAAAAACACACACCCTTCTCGACACAATCATGAACACATTTCACCACAACAGGAAACCGAAAGACAGCGCGGGATCTTCACTAGGCTTCGGACAATGAAGGATACCACTTCGAAACTAGTCAGCCATGTAAATTGCAAAAATTAACAGTTAGAAGTCCATGAATAAGTGCATTGTATCTCGAAAGATGATTCAACAAGACGAGCAGATATTGTTGTCATTGATAGAAAAAAGAAGACAGGAACAATACTAGACCCGACTATCAGGTTTGAAAGAGATGCACAAAAACCAAAACTTGCTGATGATGGAAAGAGAATCATCTATGAACCTTGCATACCTTATTTTAGCAAGCAGTATAACGTCATGGATAATCGTGGTGAGTACACGGACTTCTTTTTGGAGTTCGTGGTACCATCTCCAAATACACCTATACTTACTTACTTACTGGCGTTTAAGGAACCAGGAGGTTCATTGCCGCCCTCACATAAGCCCGCCATTGGTCCCTATCCTGAGCAAGATTAATCCAGTCTCTACCATCACATCCTACCTCCCTCAAATCCATTTTAATATTATCTTCCCATTTACGTCTCGGCCTCCCCAAAGGTCTTTTGCCCTCCTGCCTTCCAACTAACACTATATGCATTTCTGGATTGGCCTATATGTGCTACATTCCCTGCCCATCTCAAACGTCTGGATTTTATGGTCCTAATTATGTCAGGTGAAGAATACAATGCGTGCAGCTCTGTGTTGTGTAACTTTCTCCATTCTCCTGTAACTTCATCCCTCTTAGCCCCAAATATTTTCCTAAGAACCTTATTCTCAAAAACCCTTAATGTCTGTTCATCTCTCAAAGTGAGAGTCCAAGTTTCACTACCATACAGAAAAACCGGTAATATAACTGTTTTATAAATTCTAACTTTCAGATTTTTTGACAGAAGACTAGATGACAAAAGCTTCTCAACCGAATAATAACGGGCATTTCCCATATTTATTCTGTGTTTAATTTCCTCCCGAGTGTCATTTACATTTGTTGCTGTTGCTCCAAGATATTTGAATTTTTCCACCTCTTCGAAGGATAAATCTCCAATTTTTATAGTTCCATTTCGTATTATATTCTGGTCACGAGACATAATCATATACTTAGTCTTTTCGGGATTTACTTCCAACCCTATCGCTTTACTTGCCTCAACTAGAATTTCCGCGTTTCCCCTAATCGTTTGTGGATTTTCTCCCAACATATTCACGTCATCCGCATAGACAAGAAGCTGATGTAACCCGTTAAATTCCAAACCCTGCCTGTTATCCTGAACTTTCCTAATGGCATATTATAGAGCGAAGTTAAAAAGTAAAGGTGATAGTGCATCTCCCTGCTTTAGCCCGCAGTGAATTAGAAAGCATCAGATAGAAACTGGCCTATATGGACTCTGCTGTAAGTTTCACTAAGACACATTTTAATTAATCGAACCAAATACACCTATAACCTTTTAAAATCAAAGGGATTCACATTTTACAATATTGAGAAAATCCTTAGAGAAATTCTAAAAGACTCAATTCAAATTTTGCAATTTCGTCTCTATTTCAAGTAATATGATTCACTGTTTTTTTTTTTTTTTTTTTTTTTTTTTTTTCAAATTTATTGAATGTATTTTCATTGTAAACTTTTATATATGTATTTGTTTTCTGGATCCTTGTGGTCACCCTTATTGAAGGGCAGAGGATTTTATTTTGTAAATCCGATGTGTATCATGTTATTCAGTATAAAACTTTTTTCTGGTGCGGCTTTGCGCTGATAGAGTTTCCGTGTGTTTCCGGCTACAAGCGGAAAAAAAGTAGACCTACTGTTACATACATTCATAAGTATACGTACATACAGACATTCACACATAAATACATAAGCTAAACTTCATCCGTAGAATGTTCGCCGTAAGATCCCACAACGTTGATTTCACGTAACTTGGAAGGTGTAATAGTTTTCCATAATTTTCTGTACAGGCGATAAAAATTATAATAGATTTCGTAGTAATTTTACAATAAATGTCTGGTTAAACGAGAGATCTGAATCTCTGACTTGGAAATCCGTCGCTCTAATCATTTGGTGTTATCTCCATTCCACCAAAATTTAAAAAGTGAATTATAGCTTCTAAACTGGACGGATTTTCATTCGTCAGTAAGGAAGATATAATGTAGGTTTATTGTGAGAGAAGGATTATTTATGCTTGGGTTTGATCGGTAATTATGGGTAGAGGCGGGGATGAAAACACGTGCCGGGGGTAATATGTAAGACGCTTATTTCTCGCAAGGACTGCTTCGAGACACTCGGTCCGTGTAGCAATACAGAGCAGTTAGTAGCGCTATTGCACGAAAATTGTTAGAAGGAAATCCTCGTTGCTAAATTACTCGGAAAATTCAATTACCAGAAGCAAGTCAGTCACTTGCAGCAAATTCGCTGCCTCCTCTGCAGTCAGCTGCGGTTTCTGTCTCATTGCGAAGGTCGAGCAGGACATCATTTAAATCATCCTGTGAACTGATTCCTATCTGCCGGAGAATAATTGCGTCGAGAGTTGAGTGCACAAGTAAGGTGACTTGACAATAGCAAAGGCCTTCTATATACCGCACACTCGTTTGCATATCCCTTAGATATTGCAAGTGATTACGTAACTTTACGAGATGTTACCTAATCACGTACTCGATTGGTTATATGAGCGGCACGTGTTAGGGTTAATGTAATAACACCAGGGGAGGAAAATCGTGACTTTGCATCAACTGTCCCCTTCCCGTTACGTTCCATCCCGGCTCGCAAGCCGAGCGCAATCCTACGATTTACCCGTAGCAACACATCACTAAGCAAACAAGCTCATCGCTGTTTTACTGTTCTTTCGTGTTATATAAAGGTAATGTATTCTGTATAAGTAAACTGATAAAGGAATGAACACGGGAAGTAATTACTAATGTGTGGGCAGGAGAATGAGAGCGAAACTTAGCACAGGATTGAAAAGAAATATAGAGCACAAATTTAAAGTCACTTTCGTTAATAAAACAAGTAAAAAGAAAAGAAGTAAATATAAATACTGAAAGAATATATACAAGCTGAAATAAGTTAACTTATCGAATACTAACTACTGTCTATTTGCAATTATTAACTAAATTTACGTCTTGCAACTGAAAAGGATGAAAATTTTCATGCCACATATAATAACCTAATAAGTAAGGATGAAAATGTTATGTATAAACATATTTCTGTTCGAGAGTAAGTACGTTGCTGATTTTTTATTACGACAGTAATTCCAGCACAAATGCTTTCGGAATATAAAATTCCATAGAGAATATAGATGCATATTTCAGAATTTGAGGAATATTTGATGTGTTAGAGATTACGAGTGCATATTTCAGTGCTTTGTATATGTTTTTATTGATTTATTAATTATTTATTTACTAATTGTCATTCAGTTGCCAACTGGTTATTATAGCGTTGGAATTAATGCTCATATTACACACGTATAATGTTAAATTCAAACATATCGATGGCTGAGAACCAGACTGTTCTAAGTCCAACTTTTTATGAGAAAGAAATCTGTGTTTCACTGCGTTCCAGTTCTTGTCTGCATATATGAACCGAACAAAATTGTAAATATTCCTCTCCTTAAGGTTGTTATGAAGCTATTTCAAATTGTTTCAAGAAGCTTTGAATGTCAGGAGCTTAAAACAGCTCTCCTGAAAAAAAAAAAATAATAAAATGGACTTGGAATAGTCTGGTTCTGGGCCATCGATATTATGCGATCTTATGCAGGGACATCATTTTATTTTTACTAACATTTTTAATATTAACCTGTCTATACCTTTAGAGAACCGGAAACACCGCTTGCTCCCCCCTCCAAGATTGGAGTTCGATGATACTGGCGTAAAACACAAATCACTCTACTAGGTATAGGATGGAAGAAAAGTAGTTCATCCATTTACGTAAACTAGGAAATATCGCGATTTTGAGTTTGATAATTTTCATTAGGTTTTTCTTTAATCAAAGTACAGTACTGTATTAAGAATAAGTGTTTTTACTCACGAAGTGAGTTATCCATGCGAACGTATTCATTATGCAGTGTATACTGTCTACAGCACATTAGCGTACAATATAGAAGTTAAATTGAAAAATAATCATAATATGAATATTTAAACACAATTTTGAAAATGGTGGCCGTTCATTTCGATACAGGCTTCAGTTCTTTTGTGCATATTATCGCACTATAGACTATTGCATCTAATTCCAATTACCAGTTTCGTCCTTCGTGCTAGTAACTCATGTTGAAATAATTCTGTACCTACTCTACGTACTGTGAATTCAATCTTCACTTCTGCCCGACCCGAAAATATAAAATTACTCAGACATGCTATCTACTGTCCGTCCAAGTGGTTATGCCGCAGGATTGTAGAAAGGGAGGAAATCACGTGGCAGTTAATTACTTAACGAGGCCCTTTTATTTAAGTTAAATTAAACAGCTGTATAATATTACGTAAACGCCCAATTCCTAAGAGAAATTAATGTTTTCAGAAAAGAGCTAAGACAGCCCAGCTTTTACAGAGGGGCGAGCAGAAGCAGGTGGGGGAAATCGGGATGCGACGTAGGCAAACGGACAGTACCTGTGCGAAAATATGATTCAATATTGAAAGCTCTTTCGTCACTGGAAAACGCGAACATATTTCTGGAACGTACTATACCCAGTAACTCAGTACTGCTTACTATCTGCGGTCTTGGTTCTGTGTGGATTTGGAACTTCCTTAGTAGAAGGGGTAGGAGTGAAGTACATAAAAAACTCAGGTCAATAAAAATTGAAGTAAAAATAAAATGGTGTCCCTGTACTTCCTGTTAAGAATTATGGCTCTTTAGCTTAGTTAGAGAGAAGTGAAAGTAGTGGAGAAAACCCCGCCCATGTCCTTTTTACTTACTCCGCCTTATAAACAACACGGAGTAAGGTTCTGTGCATCAGTGGTAGATTTTAGGCGATCAGCGAGAGCTGAAAGTTCGTAAAAGCTATCATGCGCGCCTGATACAACCTGTTACTGACTGTCCCGCCTGCTTGTACCGCACCAAAACATTACTGTCTCAGCTGGGAAGGTGGAGTGAGAAGTTAAGGGTTGGTTTGTATGACTCAATCGAGTTAATAACGCCAGACCTGTGTTAACGGAAGCATCAGCACGCAGTGCGCCATCTTGCACTTACGTTTGGCGACTGCAAAAATAAAAGGTGTTACATGAAGAACAGGTTGAAACTGGATCAGCAATAAAGTACATCCAATTTTACTGTGTCCAATGACATCATGTGGTGTGGGGATGAAAAGAACTCTCTCAGCCTTTAATTCATGTCACATGACAGAAAATTAAGACTCACAGAAAGGAATAAGGAGAAGATAATTGTATCATAATGTTATTTGAAGTGAATATTATACCAAAAAAAATTGAAAGGAAATGAATTGTGAACACTAATAGGCTAAGTATGTTTTTCAAGGAGCTATTGTTGAAGAAATATTTAGAGAGTCTGCACTGTTAATTCCAGAGCTCAGGATCAAGAAACGTTTTACTCTGTACTGTATTATTTCTGACATTTATTTTCAGTACTTTAGACTAGTAAAATTACAGTTGAAGTGAATATATTGACTTAGAAAGGTCACAGGCTGTTTTGAAACTGGAAAAATTAAGGACATTAATTCATCTGTAAACCAAGTATAAGCAAATACAAGTGCCAGTGACATATTTGTGGACACTTTGCATACCTCATGCCTACCGTAGGATCCTAGGTTCGTGGTGTCAGACCCAGTTCAGAGATATGGATTTTTAAAACCATAAACGAAAGGAAGTACAGGATGCAGTTCCGTATTGAAGATTTACGATATGGAAAGAATTCTATTCCTGATTTGTCTCTCATTTCCTTTTATACATCAAAATTTAGAAGTATCACACAATAGGCCCATTTTAGCAGCGTCTATATACGTGGTCATGTTATAGCTACATTTCCTACTTAATCCATAGCGTGTTATTCTCCGTTCCTTTAATTGTTATCAGTTTCTTTCCTGTATTTCTCTTAATTCTTTCTAACTAAAGCTCGCCCATTTTACTGGGTCATTCAAGATAGCTGAATTCATGTATTTTTATGAATATACAGAAACTTACTCAGTTGTTTGTATTTCCGGCATTTACTTAAATTGTAGATAGGCGCATTTTGTTTACTTCCAATGCTATTTTCATGCTGAGTTGTTCCTTATTAATGGTGATACTAGTCATTATCATTACCAATCCAGTTCAGCTTTGTACAACGTAAGTTATTTCCAAAAATACCCTTTTACAAACAACTTGCTTTGATGTTTACATTCAAGAGAAAAATACATACACTTCCGTTTCACAGTAGATAATAGCCATCACTATTTATTGTTTATATTCTTACCAATGTATGTTAAACATTGTAGCTCTTTACTATTCGTTTTTTCTCTCCCTTCCGCTTTTCAATTTTATTTTAATTTGTTGTCTGCGGCCTTAAACTTCCATTCATTAGTTAGACAAAGCTTAAAATTGCGGAAGTTGAACACAATTTTCAGAAAACATGCTTCTGAAAGTTGTAGGCAAACTCCCACACAGACATTTTGTGCATCCGTTCATGTTTCTCAAATAAAGAATATCGAGCAAAAAATTAATGGAAACAATCACACACCTAAATTTTATAAGGAACTCGTAAAGGAAGTAAAACGTATCATGAAAATAAAATAATCGATGTCATAAAGCTGACATGTTTCTATTGTACCTCTTACTTGTTTCGCATCAATTAAATTCTTCGCTATTTTACCAACGAGTTTCCTGTGTGTGGTTCATTTTCTTGAAATTCTATTTAAAACAAATATATTAATTAATTAATTAATTAATTAATTCAACCCTTACTCTTCACTCATATAAGAATATATATATTTCAGTTCTGCATATTGCACATAAAGGGTAGGCCTACTTAAACAGCTGTAGTCCTAAAAATAATATGTCTGAATTCATTTATAATATGTACGGTTGAAGTAGACGTGTTTATTTAATTTTGCACAATTTGAAATAAAGTGTCTATTATAATATTGTAATAGTTTCTAGTAATACAGGAATTTTCTACTTACAAAAATACTTTATTTTATTTTAGTAGGTTATTTTAAGACGCTTTATCAACAGCTTAGGTTATTTAGCGTCTGATTGAGATGAAGGTAATAATGCCGGTGAAATGAGTCCGGGGTCCAGCACCGAAAGTTACCCAGTATTTGCTCTTATTGGGTTGAGGGAAAACCCCGGGAAAAAATCTCAACCAGGTAACTTGCCCCGACAGGGAATCGAACCCGGGCCACCTGGTATCGCGGCCAGACGCGCTGACCGTTACTCCACAGGTGTGGACCCACAAAAAAATACTTATTTAACATCTAGAAATAATGGTAATTTTGGCGCTTAACACAAAAATATATTTAGCAATAAGAACCCAAATAATGGAACAGGTTAGCTGTTTCAATTATGATAGCTGCAAAATAAAATGTCTGAAGAATACAGATATGACAGAAGGATAATTAAACAGATCCCAAACAATGTGCGGTACTATTAGAAGGTACTTAAAGCAGAAAACAATAATAAGTACAAATTAAAATTTTATACAGCGATGGTACTGAGGATTTAATGTGTGGCTCGGAAACTTGGGCACGGACTAAAAGTGAAGAAAGACGAACAGATGCGGCTGAGATGAGGTTATCGATCCTTTCAGGATCACCAACGCGTCCTAGTGACGATATTTGAATTAGATTGAAAGTAACAGATAATATATGAGTAAATATAAGAATTATCAACTTTGTGAACTAATGAGTGAACCATTTAATAAGAATGAAAAAAAATATATAGGCCTATATAGAATTCCATGGACGCTGTAATGTTGGAAGATCAAGACTCATGTCATACTGCTGGTGCTGGTGCTGTTGATGATGATGATGATGATGATGATGATGATGATGATGATGATCATTAAAAGTTATTAGTAGTTACATTGAGATTCAAAGTGTATTGCTAATAAAATTTGTCATCATGTAAACAACAGGACTGTGGAATCAAAACATTAAGATGTACATAGATGCAGAACTATATACCATCATAGACATTCCACTCTCTCTGCTTTAAAGGGAATATTATAATTAGTTGCCTACTTCTTCGGTTGATTACCTGTTTGCGTTTTTCCCGAGATTTCACCCAACCGTAAGCCGGATGTCAGATAATGTACGGCGAATCCTCGACCTCATCTCGTGAAATACAATATCGCTAACTCCAATTCATTGACGCCAAATAACCTGGTACTTGATACAGCGTCGTTAAATCATTTACCAGAAGTCAGTTATCATTGGTCTTAACGGCCTTTATGCTGAGTGCCGGCTGTGAAGAGGATCTAATCGTTGCTCAAAAACCGACACCGGATAGTAGTACGTGGTTTGTAATTTATTTCTGATGAGAAAAAAAAAGAGTGATTACGAAATCACATTTGCGACTTCGTATACGGAAAGTACATTTACTACAAAAATAAATTACTTTATTTTATTCTATTATCAGTAAATGTTCTAGCTACGTCCAGTTTACAAATGAAGACCTGAATTGCAGAACATCCCAAGTCCACTTTTTTTCGATTTTCACTTTTTTTGTTAAAATGAATGTACATATCTAGGGCTACCTCCTTGCACTATATTACCGCCGAAGTCCAACTCTTACCATATATAATGACACAATATAATTCTTAATGAATGGAATAACTTCCCAAGTCCATGGACTTGGTCAGTTTTTCCATGCAGTGAAATGTTTGTTTATTTATTTCAGTCAGTTTCCTTACGACCTTTGCAGTGAGAACATTAAAATTTGTGAGAGTTGATATTTTACTATTTTAAGTAGATTATTTTACGACGCTGTATCAACATCTTAGGTTATTTAGTCAGAATGAGATGAAGGTGATAATGCCGGTGAAATGAGTCCGGGGTCCAGCACCGAAAGTTACCCAGCATTTGTTCAAAGTGGGTTGAGGGAAACCCCCAGAAAAAATCTCAACTAGGTAACTTGCCCTGATCGAGATTCGAACCCGGGCCACCTGGTTTCCCGGCCAGACGCGCTAACCGTTACTCCACAGGTGTGGACTATTTTACCATTTAAAATAGAGGAAGTTTCAAGTCATAGTGATTGAAAAATACGTGGGGGAAAAAAACGTAAGGTGTGTGAGAAGTGGAAAAGAAATTTAGCAAAACGGAAACGCAATGCAGGAGAAGAATATACAACAAGCATAGGGAAAATACATCCAGTTAGAATGTCAGGCCCTAGCTGCATATGCAGAAGAAAATGTCGTGATATGTTTAGTGAAACAGAAAAGGCATCTATTCTAAGTAATTTTAATGTTCTGGCTGACAAAAAATAAGTAAAACGTTCATCTTTGTGGACTGATGTCACCAAGTGTTGTTTCCTGCCGAAGACCGCGAACAAAAGAATGTTCCCACAATAACTTCACTATTAAGTAAAAAGTAAGTTGAAATATTCAAATACTTTTTTCATATTATATATACCACATTAAATAAATAACCAATCGTAGCTACAATGAAATATTGCCATCGATTTTATGAACTCTTTCATCAAATATTCAAAGTGTTCAATTCGTCCCTGCTAGACTACAGTTTTTTTCGATGAAACTGTACTTATATTATTATGTATTTTTAGGTATCCGTAGGAACAACTAATAATCTTATATGCCGGATATGGCAGCTTGCAGTCTTCATGGCATCGGGGAAGGAAGAGTAAAATGCCTCGCAATGATAACTGCAATGGGGGAATCTCCTACTAGTAAAAGAGATCTCTATAATAACAGACCCAATAGTAAATCTGCTTAGACCTCAAGTAAGGTACTGTGTGTTTAATAGGTTTTCTTTCTATTTTTTAATTTTAAAAATTTCACTAAATATATATTTAGTGTAGTCGTAAATATGGAAAGTTTTATTTTCTTATTTGTAACACATACAATCCTTTCCTTTATAAAGTGAGCCATTATGGAACGAATAAAAGTAAGAGGCGATATCTGTCATCAGAACTAAGTATTATGAAAACCTACACCCTCTATCTGGAGAAGCATTACCCAGGAAGTTACTTAAAATCAAAAGTGGTACAACTCCTGAAAAAGTAAATGCAGAGTTGAAATATCGTTGGTTCCACAAAATACTATATTTACAACTTCAACTATGCTTTCGAATGTCCTGCTACGGACGTGTATAATACATGTGCTGAGTTAGGAAACAAGTGAAATTCTGCACAAATGATGGCTTGAAGAGGTAGATGACACAAAAGCTAGCAATATTCTACGACAACAAGAAAAAGTTCTCAAATCTTGCCAAAGAAAGGAATAACATTGATGTCCTATATTTTCACTTCCAACAGAACTTGCCATGCCCTTACTGCCTGTGAACGAGGTATTCTACCTGTGTCAGCTGTGGCAATTCAACTTTTGTATTCACAGTGTAAAATCAACAAAAAGCACAATGTTCATGTGGAATGAATCTCAGGGACACAAGGGTGTTAACGAAGTTGTTTCGTGTTAAAACAAATATATTACAACTGTACTGTCTGCAGAAGTTGACTCTCTCTACTTGTTCCCCGATGAGTGCATTAATCAGAACAAAAATATGATAGTGGTTCAATATTTACTACTTTGGTTGCTTCTGAACGATTCAAATGCATCACTCACTACTTCCCTATAAAAGGTCACAGTTTTCTTCCATGTGACACAAACTTTGCAAGAATAGCAAAAATCAAAAGGAAGAAAGAAAAAGTAGAAACTCCGAGAGAATGGGAAGACACTGTGAAGAATGAGGCAAATTTCAATGTGGAGACTTTCAAGAACACAAACACTTGAGACAGTATTATAAAATGTCAGCGAAGTGCAGAGGTCTGTTTCAAAGTACAAGATATTTAAGTACTCAAACAGTTTCCAGGGAAGGTCGCAGTTACAGAAAATATGAGAGGAACAGATTTTGTGATATATTCCTTGATGAAAAATAATTTCCAGCATGTTACTTTTAACAACCTCACCTTGTATGCCAATACAATATAAAGTCAGAAAAGCTGGAAAATCTAAAACGTTTAGTGAAGTATTCATCACCAGCACGTGCAGCATTATATTTATCTCACAGGATTTTCTCAACCTGAAATATTATCGATGCACTTCGGAGGAGGAGAAGCAGCTGACTGAAATTTTTCCAATAAAGGAACAGCTGATAATTTAATTTCCCTACTTGCAAATAATGTGATTTGTTATTTTCTCATGCTATTACCATCATTTGTGTTCCAATGTCTAAATAATATCTTAAATAAAGTGATTTTTTTCTTCCATAACCTATGTTTTTACCATGAATTGAAAAACATCCCAAGTCCATGGCTATATATTAATAATTTGCTCCTAAATTAGGCACTGCAGGTTGTTAAAATTTTAGGGAGTGTAAAAGGGAGCATGACATACACGCTGACCAAAAATGACTTCAGTGAAACAAAAACTTCTATAGTTATAAAGTTTTTTGTCTCTACTGAAAAAAATAGTTCTGTGGACTTGGGATGTTCTGCAATTCAGGTCTTCAAATAAATCTGTGTAGATACCTTTAATGCTTAAAATTATTGTATGACCAAGCTTTCAGTTGTAGACAATCACGGAGCATATCTTTCACAAAAATGAATTTCCTTTTGTGCTCTATTTCCAAGACGACTAAGATTAGGTTAATTCTAGAGAATAATTACATATATATTGTATATATAGGCCTATATAGCATATACATACATACACATCTTTTTTCAAGCTTTCAAATTTTGTGTGAGATAGGGATGGCTTTGGTGTCTCTTATAAAAAAAACTATAAGTCATCTAGAATGTACCACTACTGCAATCTGCCAATCTCTTGACAAACCGTGAGGAACACTTACTGTGGCAGATTGTTGATTTGACATCACGTAACACGGGAGATGGCCTATTTTTCGAGACGGAGAAGATAAAAATGCAACTGCGGAATAGAGATGAGCGATAGTCACAATAGTATCGATAATACTATCGACTGTTGTTTCTACTATCGGTAGTCCTATCGATAATTATAATCAAAACTATCATTACACATTTTCTGTTAATTGGTTATAAACTAAATATATTTCTGGATTTATATAATATAAACACATATTAAACAATTAATTTAATAATATATAAACGGAACTGAATCTGAATTATGTACCAATAACACAGAATATTATAATCTGTCGTTAAAGTTTCAACTTTAGCCATCATTATATATTTTTTAAACATGTGGCTAAAACAAAACCATTCCATGGTTGCATTTCCTTCATCATTAATAAAATTGGGTAGATTTAGTAAGATAGTGCATCAGTTTCCTATAAAAGAGCATAGTTTTCAACCATGTGACAGACATTTTGGGGTGATAGAAAGAATGACAAGAAAAACGGAAGAAGTGCAACATTACATGGAATGGGTAAACATGATTCGTGAAAAATTTTATGTTTCAATGAAAGGGATTGACATGAGAGATTTTAAAGGTCATTTGTCTAAGTTCTTTAAAAAATCCAGTTGTTAAAAATGGTGGAAAATGTATAAATTCCGGATATTCTGTATTTATACATACAGCTCTGTCCATGAAAATGAAATAGAGGTTTCACGAACCATTTCAAACTTGATAACTTCGCGTTTTAGACTTAGTAAACCAAATGTTGTACGAGATATTCCACAAGCACCTCTGTACACTTCTATAGCACCTATAAATTCAGCAAAATTGGAAGATGTCAGTAAAGTAAGAATGGATTTAAAACCAGAAGTAGTTGAATACATAGAATCACTTCAGTCTGCTGAAAATGTATAATCTGAGAGTAAAACGGAATAAATATTGTAAAAAGTGTAAAAATTACATATAAGAAGACAATTGGATTTATTTTTTAAGGTTTCTTCATTCATTTATCACCAAACTACATTGGAAGAAGGCAGAAATGTCATTATATTAAGCAAAGTGTATGTACTGAAGTATCGGATTATAAAAAGGGTCCAAAATATTCATTTTTATTAATTTATTTTGATATTTTAAAAATAATTTGTAATTGTTTTTGAGATAATAAATGGATCATAAATATGAAAATGTTTATGAAGAGTAATATATTAATGTTAAAAACACGATTCCTATAATGCACAGGACATAGTTTTCTTTGATTTTCCAAAAAAGTAGCCTTGTGGAGTTGGGTTCCTCTTGGATTACATGATTCAACCGTTATTACCAGACATTGAGATTTTTGACCCGATAGAACAAATTTACTAAGTCCATACTATAGGCAGCTTTGTCACTGTGTTTGAGGTGGATGGGAGTCGGCAGAGGGAGAGACATGTGTACATGAAACCAAGTCCAGTCCAGTCTGCTGGTGCTGTATAGTCACGTTCCAAAGAAAGACAACTAATTTTTCAAACACTAAAATAAAAACATATAATGCGAAATTTTCAAAATAAGTTAATATGCATTTCCTTTCGGCTTCTTTCATAAACAAACAATACTTACATAACATACATAATAATCATACACAATATACACAACTTATGATGTACAATACAACATGATATCCCAACGCTATATGCTATATAAATTATCCAATATATTCACAATATATGCAACATATTTATAATATAATATAATGAGAATTTATGTTCTGGTCAACATGTTTATTTTCCAGTTTTCTCTTCTAGAATACTATTTCAACTGTTGGAATGTACTACAACACACATTCTCATGGTCTCAAAACTAAATGTTCTTCGGTTGTCGGCAAGACAAAGTTTATATTGGGAGAAATCCGCTCTACATCACATGATGTAAGGGATGCAAAACGAAAAAACACAAAGTCATTGAAATCTACCTTCGTTACCTCAGTAGTGTCCGCAGATTTCTTCCCTGCTAGCATGTTTTTTTTTTGTCACAGAATATCGCATATACACTTTTTTTTTACCCAAAACTAAGTTCAATTGCTATTCAACACGATTACTAGCTGGTGTAGCAGGTGGTTGATGAATTACTTTCGTCACCTCAATTAATTTAGAGCTTCAGATGTTTCTAGGTTTGGCGCTTCAAGAAGTTTAATTGTTTTAGGCACAGTAGCTAAACTATTTTCTATGAAATCCAAATTACTCTTCAAGGTCGTCAAGTCCAAGGATTTTACAATCTTCACTGCAGAACAGTCTTCTTTAAGGGAGTTGATAACCTGAAGTATTAAGGTACCTGACTGAGGGTATTAAGGCCCAGCATGTTATAAGACCTCACTACCTAGTTTTGACATTAGTTATGCACTTTTGCAAAAGAGAGCAAAAGCTCTTAAGACCTATTTCTTCTTGCATTCGAGTGAGGTATAAAGAAATTAGATTCTCGTTCTTGTTTGTAGCTGACTGTTGGCAATAAGTTCTGTGTAATTATTTCTGCTTTCTTCATAAAATTCTGAAAAATTTAAGTTGATATTTAATCGTTTTACTGTGTGTTATTAATATAATATCAAATCACGTTATTGTGTAAATATTAAGAAGTTTGGGGCTACCGTGAAACTCTCACTAATTAGCATATGAGCACTCCATAAATTAAAATAGGCGCAAAGTAACAGAGCAGGAAATAAGGTCCATGAAATAAATACGTGGAAACGCCCATAAGTTCATAGAAGTCCCTGAACTATAAAGTTCAAACTCTGAAGCACAATCTTTTTTGCAAAAAATGAAACAAACGAAATACTGACAATTCCTAATGCAGAAAGAGCATTGGATGAACCATCAATTTCAGGATTTATAAACATCCAGGGAACTCGTCTGTGAAGAAAATTGTTGTAGATATTCAAGTGTGTGTGCCTCTTGTGAATGTTGGGTGCACGATGAATGTGTAGGTCTCACTGAGGAAAAAATTGAAGACTTTGTATGCACAAATTATGTTCAACACTTATATTCTTTACTGTGGGCCTTATTAACTGTCACAGCAGGATATAAGACCCAGTGACATGATGTTAATTTTCATTGCTCACAGCATTTATGTGTCAAAGAAAGAACGTTTTATTCCTTAAGTGGGACTTATTACCCCCGGTTACCTTATATAGATATAATTGGGATCTCACTCCTTTGATCTGATTACCTGGTTGGGTTCTTTCCGAGGCTTTCCCCAATCAAAAGGGCAAATGACGGGTAATCTTTTGGCGAATCCTCGGAACTCACCTCATTTCACTACATCTCGCCAAAATAATGCAAAAAATTTCAGAAAATTGTAAAAAATTGTAGAAAATTACAAAACTGTAAAACTGTTAAAATTGTAAAATATTGTAAAAAATTTGTAAAAATTGAAATTGTAATATTGTAAAATTTTGACTTGTTCGACATCTTAAAGCTTCATTGCTCATGTAAGACCTATGGAATATAATGAATGAATGAATGAATGAATGAATGAATGAATGAATGAATGAATGAATGAATGAATGAATGAAGCGCTGCGTTAAGCCGTATTGCCCACCGCGTAACAACAGGCTGTGGAGGCAGAGGAACAGTGGGTGCGATTTCCTTGAATGTTAGCACTCGTGAAGGAGATTTAAAAATAAATAAAAAAAAACAAAAAAAACAAATTTTGCAGTTAGCGATGAAATAATCTACATCATTAAAGGACGCCCGTATCTTTTCAGCAACCCGGTGGCATGCATGGACTAGACATGTTAAGTGATGAGTTTGGAGTAACTGTGTTTAATTTCTATCGCTGCTTTTACATACGGTACGTCAGTTACAAAGAGAAGAATATTTTCTTTATTTACTCCGGCAGGATATAAAGGTCCATCGCCTTAATAAAAATCGTGACAATAGACGAATAACTGACATTTCGTATAACCTCACTGGTTGGTAGAATTTTTTTTTCCTGGAGTCACGAGGGTTCAGACTATGACATTTACTATATACCTATCAGCTGAATCAATAGCTTCGTCTATCGGCACCCAGATTTTATTATTTTCTGTTTGTTATCTAATATCACTTAATGTTCTATCGTAGTACTTTTTCAAGTATATCCTCCCACACCACACACAGGAGGAAAAACTTACTTAAATAATTGAAACTAAACTTAGAATTATAACACATCACTCTATTAGATACGATGTGACCTTTGAGAAGATTACATACATAATAGGCAACAGTTGTGTGTAGTGCACAGTAGCTACTCTATATTGAATAACTAACAAAGCAACATCTTTAGCACGACTTGTGGTTTGTAGGCCACCCCAAACTCCGAACTCTGAGCGCGAGACCTTATATAGTGGGTCAGTTGCGGCCTAATGTCATAAATAAAAACAATTAACAATAGGTATCTCAGTCATAACGTCATACAATAAGCTACCAGATGAAATTATGATGTAATTACATAATTAAAATACGACTATTTGGTCCAGGGTGCGTCCGTTTTTGGTACAAGAATAATTTCGTTTAATATGTTTCTGAATTAGTCTTGAGTGCATTCCTTAACAAATCACTCCAAACCAATGTGAATATAACGTGGACTGAGTACGAAGATAATTTTTTGTGTTGTCCCCATTGCGCATATTTGTTTACGTAAATAAAAAATATTAAAGCAAATCAAGATTTCAGGTATAACTCCCTGTAAAGTTGATTTGAATAATTTCGAGGGAAAAATTGTTCCGGAGCCAGGTATCGAACCCGGGACCTTTGGTTTAACGTACCAACGCTCTACCACTGAGCTACCCGGGAACTCTAACCGACACCGATCTAATTTTTCCCTCTATATCCACAGACCTCAAAGTGGGCTGACAACCGTCAAGCAACCAACTTCGAAATTATTCAAAAAATATTAAAGTTAACATGTACATAAATAATATTTTAAGAACCACAGAAAACAAGTGTGGATAAATGATGAGCACAAGAACGCCATTTCATGACAGTTTGTAAAATGGCTCGGATAATCTAGAAAATGAACAGCTCCAGTGAGATCCAAGGTAAAATGCTAATTTTTATTCCATTTGTATTTTATATTGGTACAGGAGAAATACTCGTCTTTTACGACAACATTCGTATAAATAGTATTTAAGTTTAAGTATACATTACCATAGCTCACCAAAGTATATAATTAAGCACAAAATATATGTGTATCGGTATCTTACTGGATAATTATTAATACTTAATATGTGTCGCGTGTATATTTGTGAAATTATTTCATCTCTGACTTTCAATCGTTCTTAAATAAACGCATCGCAAATCACACATCAAATTGTATTACCTTCTAATAGCATTCAATTTAATTAAATATCGCCCATTTATCTTTAGTTTCGACAAGTTTTCCTTGTGTTAGAATCTGTTTTAGTTCTACTTTATGGTGTATTTGTGCCCAGTTCTCGATTCCCTCAAGAACTTCTGTAATGACATAAAGTCTATGTTCATATAAAGCAGCGGTCATCACATAGTGCACCCTCGGGCTAGCGTCTCTTACCCACGGATTAAGAGAGCATATTCAGACACACTCCTTACCCGTTACCCATTTCACGAGTGCTGACGACCACTCATCTATAAAGGAACTACACTTTCCAATGATGAAATAACTATCCAAGTCGGTTTCTGAGATTGTCTCATACAAACACTCTCTTTATAATAATATTTACACAGATAAACACATATGAATATCATAGAATACAATGTTATCCGTTGCTAAATGAATATTTACTGATTGCTGTGCAAGACCGCCTTAAAATAAATGCAGAGTCATTTGTTTTATCTGTATTACTCGTATATTAGTCTGACAGGTGGCACTGGCATAAAACGCATTGTTATTTTAAAACGCATTATCTCGTTAAATATCAGTCCTTTCAAAATTTTGGACACAACAAAACTTGTCGGACACATTTTTTCAAAGAAACTTTTCTTATATATGAATAACATTCTACTAAAAAAAATCAATAATAAGCTAGATATTTCGATTTATTTACTTCAGCCCCCTTATAACCCCCCTTTCAAAGAAAGTATTTTAAAATCTAAATGGGAACTAACTTATCTCACATACAAATTTTCATATAAATCCGTTCAGCCATTTTCGAATGAAAAGGTAACAAACATACTGACAGATAGAAATAAAAAAAAATAAATAAATAAATGCAATTTTCTGTCTCAAGATAGCTAGTGATACGTGTTTACACCAATTAATTTTGGAAAAGTGAAAATTAATAGAAAAAATTAGTTTACAGTTTTATTATTAATATAGATAATTTAAAATGAAATACTGTATATTCAACTGTTGAATTTACATATGGTGAAGAAATAATGTCTATTACTTTCCACATTCGTTATTATTACTATTTATTATTATTACATTATTATTATTATTATTATTATTATTATTATTATTATTATATATTAGATTATTATTATAATATGATTTTTTCAAAACATTTTCGAACATTAAATAATGCAAGTTAATTCTCAATCTCCTTAATGTAATTTCTCTTTGTCATAAAAATGTTAGAAAGAAAATTAAAATATAGTAATAGTAGTAGTAATAATAATAATAATAATAATAATAATAATAATAATAATAACAAACAATAATAATGGTTTATTATTTTAACCTGGCAGAATTAAACCATACGGTTTTTTTTAACACTCGTATACTCAAAAACGAAAAGAAAACTATATACAGTATGTAGTATATTATATCTTCCTGACTTAACACCAATAAAGAAAATAATAGCTAGCCTACTTTAGTCATATTTATATTGAGAGACTGAATTTTCAATAATGCATGGGTCAAAAATTGGCTTTGTTAGCCACATGTTCGCTACGATTACTGTACCTTCTTTTTTATATTGATTGTATTATTTTATTTATATTTCTGTTTTGTTGTAATTATATTCTGTACTGTGTATATTTAAATAAATAAATAAATCAATCAATCAATCAATCTCACATTAGTCATATAAGCGACTCCATCAGCATTTACCTATTTATAGGCCTCATCATCTAACATAGGCTAGTAAGCATTTCAGCAGCTCTAATCGTTATACTGTATCTTTCGTTAGAGTTCAATCAGGATGATGATTATTATACTATTACATCAAAAGCCATATGATTTTTATTATTCTGATGAACTCTGCTTAGTGAAGTGGGAGTATACGTAAATGGTCAAATGGTCATCCTCATAGACAAAGGAATATGCGACGAGTTATCATGATATAATTAAATCAAGTGAACTGGGTGGTAGCAGTAGTATATCGAAACGTCCTGTGTTAAAATACATAAGACTTCAAAACAGAGAGGAAATGGGACACGGTAAGTGAGGTTCATTGAGTATGCATGTGAGCAGACAGACTCGTGTGCAATTCATTAATCAGAGTTTGTGCATGCGGGCAGAGAGATGTCCAGCTGCGTTGTATTACAATGAACCTGTCTGTAAGGTGAGAACACTACTTCATGATGCTGGTTCACTCATCAGGGGTACCTACAACTGTACGGGAAACTACGTCACGTTTCAAATAAACTTGTGAGCAGATCCACAGACTCGTTCAAATTAACTACGCGGACTAACAGACAATTACATTTTTATATACTGACATACAAAGCATTACAATATATCATTATACACCACTGTTGTCAGATTTAGTATACAACAAATTCTGGAAATTGAAGCGGTGAGATCAATAACCATTCAAGTACACTTCTGGCCATTCATTTTTTGCAAATTTGAAATTAAATTTTTGGACATTTCCACAAGTGTTACGACTTTAAAAGTTGGTATAGGCCTCCTAGTTTGTCTTCATCTCTAAAACAATCAGAAATATTACGTGCAAAAAATAATAATTAGGTAAGAAATAAAAACAAGTTTTTTGCATTTTTCTCGTAACTTGTGTAAATGGACTTGAATGGTTATTGATCTCACCGCTTCAATTACGATGTAGTTTTTCAATATTTCCGGGAATTTCATTTCTAGTTCTATGGCTTGTTCAAGATACACAATTCATACTTCATATTTTTACAAAAGTCATTCTTAAAGGTACTTCTCCTAGTTTTACTTTCTCTTTCTTTGGCCAAGCCCTTGGAGCACGTAACACAAGGGTTTTTTTTTTCTGGGAGCTCCGGTTCCCCTGTGACATTCCAACAAATCTCTATCATCATCATCATCATCATCATCATCATCATCTCACTGTGGGTGTAGCGTATACCAGCCTCTTATGGTGCACCCGGGTAACGACTTTGCTGATAAATTGATCTACACATAACTGGCTTCACATGGGCGAATGATGAACAATTAAGTATCCGCCATTAGTAAAGAAAATACTTTGATATATTTTATGTTGCTATGACTAATATACAGGGTGTTAAAAAGTATCCAATATTTTAGGAGGTGCTAGTATGCATCAAAACAAGAAAATTATATCTAATAAACCTGAGTCCTACAACACATACTTCCTGAGATCTGAACACTTGTTCATAGGAGGTGCTCAATGTGACGTCCATTCATGGCAATCCATTCCTCTGCCCTTCGGCGTAAAGAATCACGCACTCTTTAGAATTTGTTTTAAAACGTTAATAAGAAAGTCCTGATAACGATCCCCACTTAATTTCTGTGAGAGAACGTATGACCCTATTAATCTATCACCAAGAACTCCTGCCCATAAGTTGATTGAGAATCGGTGCTTATGTCTTGTTTCTTCAACTGCATGGGGATTTTCATCAGCCTAAACATGCTGATTACGAAAATTCACAACACCATCTCTGCTGAACCCCGCTCATATCCGCAACCAAACTTTTGTTTTCAGTATTCTTTGCGACGAAATCATTATTCCATGCCAGGGGTGCCAACTACAGTATGATTATCTGGTAGTCTGCTGTATTGGAGGACAGAGAAATGCATTGCCATGAATGGATGTCACATTGAGTACCTCCTATGAACAGGTGTTCAGATCTCAGAAAGTATATGTTGTAGGATCCAAGTTTATTAGATATTATCTTCTTGTTTTGATGCATACTATCACCTTCTAAGATATTGGATACATTTTTAACACTCTGTAAAATGATAAATAAAACTGTCATAGGAATAATTTCTTCACCCATTTGAAGCCAGCTGTGTAGGCCAATTAACCGACAGCCCTATATAGCGCCGGGAAACTTTGGAGTTTTGTCTATCCCTGGATATAGTGCATAGGCCTAATATTTAATGGTTTAATACATAACATCCAATTGTTCATTGCACTCATATTTATTTTAATTTCAGATCATTATAATTTTATTATAAAGACGAAATTGCAATTAAAACAAAGCAGAATAAAAGGAAAAATGTCAATAGGCTTCAAACACATCACTGCCTTTCAGATCAAAAAGAAATAACAGAGTTCTACCAACTACTCTTAAATTGATAACAGCACATCAGTAAAAAGTTTGAGTTGTTGCCGTTTTGAATTGGTGAAATAAGAATCTCACAGATCTAGAAGGAAACATTTCGAGTTATTGTCGTCTTGAACTGGTTATTTAAATACAAATGATCAGTTCCATATGTATTTAGTCCTTTTATGCTGTGTATACGTAACGTTAAGAGTTGTTGCAGTATTGGATAAGGGAGAGCAATTTTCTGTTATTTTCATGGTATGTCTATTTTTTAGTTGTTTCTCTTTTAAATTAGGCCGTCGATATAGAAAACGTACTCTCCTTCGAAAGCTTTATTTTTCTGCAATTTAAAAAGCCAGAAATACGGTAGAATCGTTTAGACCTGCTCTTTCACACAGGATCGACAATCACTAGTTGTGAAGAATCCACAGAGAACTATTTGTTATAACTTTCCCTTTAGCGTACTACTTTCACAGTACAGCTGGTTACTTGTAAAATAATATGTGGAGTTACTCAAGGATCTACTTTGGGGCCTCTCTTATTTTTTATTATTAATTTATAAATGACATATATATATAAAAGAATAAGTTCTAGTTGCCTTTTATTTGTGGATGACCTTAAAATTTCTCGCAAAATTAATAGTCTGGCTGATTATCAAATTCTTCAAAATGATATTAATTCAATTGCACTTTGGTCTGTCGAAAATGGAATGATATTTAATCAATTCAAAACTTTTGTGATTTTCCTCTCACGGAAAGCTACTTCTCTAAAATTTAATTATTTTCTTAATAATGTCATAATTACTAGGAAAGATTGTATTAGAGATCTTGGTATTTTACTTGATCCTAAATTCTATTTCCATCATCATGTGTAATATAATTATACCCATTCATTAGTAATGCTTGGTATAATTAGATCTATAACTTAGGCTATTCTTTTTCTACTCCTATGTGTCTATTAATTTTATACTATTCGTTGGTTAGATTCAAGCTTGAATATCCATTTGTTATATGGAATTCCATTACTTCCACTGACTCGGCTAAATTGGAGATTATTCAAAGAAAATTTATTTCCTTGTGTTCTTACAGACTTTTACATAATTCCAAAGATTATAATTATGAAATTAACTGCAAATATTTTAATTGCTGTACTTTATTTGCCACACGTCAAGATCTTTATTACTTATTTTTTTGTAAAGTCATTAAGGGTGATATTGTAACACTTGCAGAACTGCACTATTTTTGTTTAAAGAAACGGTGTTTCCGGTCAACAGAAACTCAACTAATTAATTAACCAAACATCATAGGTAGAAAACCGATATATTTTTGAAAAGCAGAAATTTCAAGCTTTCAGATGACATAACAAAAAAAGGATTTGAAGGAAAATAAAAAATTAAGGATAGATGAGTACCTTAATATGGACTGCGTAAATATTTATTATATAGACCTATATTTTAAAATTAGCGATATAGTTCGCTGTATTTCATTAGAATAAATCTTACAAAATTTCGTTAAAAGAATGTGTAGAACTACAGCAAGACGTTAAAAATAAATGTGTAACCCGAATAAAAGTAAAACTAACAGATATAAAAAAATGACAATCTCGATTCTGACATATGATAGCGACAGCTCGATGATGAATTCGAGAGGTAAACAAAGAATATGAACGATAGATATAAGACTCCTTTAAGAATAAAATACTGAACAGGTATACCAAACTGCAAGTGGTATAAGAAGAAATGAGAACTCATGATAAGGTGTTCAATATTTGACATAAATATAACGTATGGAAAATGAAACTTATATAGGATATAAAAACGAAAAATAAAACGTTATTAGATACAAACCAAGAAACAGAAGAAGTACTGACAAAAAAGAAATTCAGGCCATTTTATGTCGACAGAATAGAAAATATTCATAATATTGTAAAGAAAAGGAACATCATTATTAGTATGTCGATTTCAATTATCTGTTTACTGACTCGAATTAAAGCATGTTGTAAGTTATTTATATTTAACTAATTCACTCTAGAATAAGAGACGAAAAAAAGATTTGTTGTGGAGGTCTATATTTTAAAATGAGGCAACCCATTTGAATTTATTACAAGAAATCTTACAAAATCTTTGAGAAAAGAAAATGAAATTCTCATTAGCTAATGGACGCCATCATTATCCTTGCACAGCACTCCCTCGCTGGAAACAAAACAACAGCAACGACATCTTCAGGAACTATTTTGCAGGCCAATTTATATTAACGCAGTTTCTTTGTCGTTATTAATTTCGCATAAAACTTACTATTTTATTCCTTTCATTGCTTTTCTTTTCGCTTATTTGCAAATGTTTCCACATCCCTAAATGTAGTCTTCAGACCTAATACCAATACAAACCGAAGAAGAAAACAATGGGTCTATTATTCTGTGCGCATAGCTGGAAGCCGAAAATGAACTTCTTAAAAGTAAAAGGCAATTTTAGCTTATTTTGTGATATTAGGAGAGATTAAAGTAACTATATTCAACCATTTTTTACAACGATCATAACTGAGAATAGCGGAGAACAGCTTTATCAAGCTTGCTTGTAGCAAACAGTTTATAGGTTTCTACAAAACATACTTTTTTAATAATGCAGTTTTTATATTTCCTAGTCTTCCCTTACGCTTGATTTTATGTGATTATTTTACGTATGAAACTGCTATTCGAAACTCCAGTCCACACATGCCATTCTTTATGTTATGCCGCTTCATGGGACACTATAAAATTATCTTCATTGTTTCTTCTTCACGTTAACACTTGTTTAAAACTTAATTGAAACTTTAAAATTGTTATAATTTTAAAGAGGTTATGTACCTTATAACAGAAACACTTTTACAATTTCAACTAAGTTTTAAAAATTGTTTTACTTCTAGTACTAATTTTATTAGTATGTCATACTATGACTTACGCTGGATGATTTATGCGAAGCGGCGGCTTGTTACTGCGTTCGACTCCCAGCAATAACCGATTACTAAAAATAGAAATTATACAGGGACACATATTATTTTTACTAACATTTCTAATATTAACCTGGCTATACCTTTAGATTAACGGTTGAGAACCGGAAACACCGTTTGCTACCCCCTTCCACGACTGGAGTTCGATGATACTGGCGTAAAATACAAAAACAAATAATTTTACTAGGTACAGGAGGGAAGAAAAGTCTTTCATCCATTTACGTAAACTAGGAAATATCGCGATTTTGAGTTTCATAATTTTCATTAGGTTTTTGTTTAATCAAAATACAGTACAGTATTAACAATAAGTGTTTTTACTCACGAACTGAGCTATCCATTCGGACATATTCATTATGCAGTCTATATATATTACACTGTCTACAGCACATTAGCTTACAATATACAGAATGAAGTTAAATTGATAAATAATCATAATATAGGTATTTAAACATATTTTTGAAAATGGTGGCCGTTCATTTCAATACAGGCTTCAGTTCTTTTCTGCATATTATCGCACTATAGACTATTGTACCTAATTCCAATTACCAGTTTCGTCCTTCATACTAGTAACTCATGTTGAAATAATTCTGTACCTATTCTATAAAAGAGTACCTTATGTAATGTAAATTCAATATTCACTTCTGCCCGATCTGAAAAGATAAAAGTACTCAGACATGCTATCTACTGTCCGTCCAAGTAATTTTGTCGCAGGATCTTAGAAAGGGGGGAAATCACGTGACAGTTAATTACTTAACGAGGCCCTTTTATTTAAGTTATTTTAAACAGTTGTATAATATTACGTAGATGTCCAATTCCTAACAGAAATTAATGTTTTCAGAAAATAGCAAAGACAGTCCAGCCACTAGCTTTTACAGAGGGGAGAGCAGAAGCGGGTGGGGGAAATCGGGATGCGACATAGGCAAACGGAAGACAGTACCTGTGCGAAAATATGATTCAATATTGAAAGCTCTTTCATCACTAGAAAACGCGAACATATTTTTGGAACGTACTATACTCACTTGGTCTGGGTTCTGTATGGAGGACGTGTGGAAGTTTACTAGTAGAAGGAGTGGGAGTGAAGTACATTAAAAAACTCAAGCACAATAAAAATTGAAGTAAAAATAAAATGATGTCCCTGTATATTGCTATTGAACGCCTGGCGCTGTAGTCAGTATGCAAAGCTTTTCCGTCTCGCGGAGTGTCTCAGTATTCGGTTTAACGAATATTCGAGTTATTTCTCACGCTTTGTGGGTGGGCGGCAAAGGTAGACGACATTGAGCAAGGCAGAAGTTCTAAGTACCCTTGCAAGGACCCGATTATCATCGTGTAGCCTAGAATTTAATTGATAATTCTTCCTCTCATATTCATTCAATCAATCATCAATCGATTCATCGACTCATTGATTCATTCATCCATCGATTCAATGATTCATTAATCCATGGAGTCATTGATTCACTGAGTGGTTCATTCATTCACTAATTGATTCATTCATCCATCCACGTCACGTATTACAGTTGGGTATCGTCAAGAGCAACAACGTGAATCGTGAAAGTACATGCATTTGAGCTTGAGAGTACTTTTATTTTTGTTAATAACATTTTGTCTTCTTAAAAAAAGATTTATTAATGAAATAACAATGCATCTACTTAGAGTAATTAAAAGTTACTACATATTAACAACTACTGTTGTAGAGGTACGCATTTTGAGTTTGAAGTGTGAACGTTGCAATAGAAAGTATGTATTTATTTGCTCTTCTATTTAGTAAATAATTGTATTTTATTCTATTCTTGCATTTCTTTCGACACCAGATTTCATATTATGCATTACACTTATTTCTTTTGTTGTTACCGGTGTCCATTTGTTCATTTAAATATTAGTTATGAAGATAAGTGTATTAAAGTGTTCAATCAACTGTAGCCCTATATCAAACAAAAGCATTTTCAAATTACACATATTAAATTTTCTTCAATTATTATGCCGTTTGTGTAATCAGAAAATGCCAGTGTTTTTGTATGACGAAGTGCGCCTGGTGTTTTGTCTAGCCTGCAAAACATTAGGAGTAACCAGTTGAATGTCGAACATTCGATCGGATGCTCTACTTTGTTGGATGTTCTTTGACAGGTCGAATATAAACCGATTGCCTGCAGCTCTCTAATTCTGATACGATAAATAGGCTATATTTAACATAATGAAATAGACTGACTGACTTCACTTCGTTTCCACTTATTTTAACATTTTATTTGTTTAGTTCATTTCACTCATTACACTAATTTTAGCTAGTATCACTTTTACTTCTATTATTGCTATTATTATTGTTACCATCATTATTATTATTGCAATTTTATTTCCACTCAACAATAGGATTTTATTCTTGCAACAATAATTCCTTTCTACAATTCACCTTAAACGCTCTCGTCAACAATAGGATTTTCACTCAACACAGTATTCGTTATAGCACTCCACTGACGGCAATGACAATTTACTTGAACTATTACGAACAACAATGAACTGTTAATCTTAACTAATATTTACAAAGCACTATTTACAAATCAGAACTATCAGTTCTCAGTTCACAGTTCTTCTAGCTCAGTCACTCGAGTTCACAGTATCTCGCACCACAGACCTTCAGAGACAGTTCACTGTACTCGAACTCAGGTCCCTCCAACTGCGGTCCACTGCACTCGAACTCAAGTCCCTCCAACTGCGGTCCACTGCACTCGAACTCAGGCCTTCGGATGCTGACACTGTTGCGGACGCACACTCGAGCCGAAGTCCGGTACACAAGACTGGCTTGCTTGCTCTGGCTTACTCACTGACTGGCTGACTAATCAACTGAAACTCCTCGCGTTCACTTGCGCGCGTAATTTATACTCACACCACAGTTTCTGGAAAGTACGACTTCTCGAATTATCTGGCTATCTCCACTTCGGACGGACTTCTCTAGAAGATTCGGGAGGATCCGTCCCCCTTTACTCCGTAAGTAGCAGCTGCGCGCGCACTCTCCCCTCGTCGCGTTGACGTAATACACCACCCTCTCTTCTCTCCGCCGCGCGCCGTCCATCGGTGCTCCGTGAAGCCCGCGCGATCTGCTCTCTTGTGGGACGCTGGTCGTGAGTTCGAATCTCACGTCGCTGTCACATTATTATTATTATTATTATTATTATTATTATTATTAATATTATCTTGTTTTACTCCTGGTACATACAACACGTACTTGATTACTTGATTTTAGATAATTCAATGTTGAAGACTATTTACGGCAATTATAAATTTATGCCTCATTAATTTATTTTAGAAATATCTTAGATTACTTACATATAATAAGCCGTTTTGTTCTAGTATTTTCAGGAAACTTATGCCATGGTTTCTTTCTAACTTCCTTGAAATATTTTCTTTTCCCGGAATCTATCCGGTCTTAGATGAATAGTAACAAAGTACTGACGAAAACTAGAAGTTAAAGGCTATTGCAACTTCTAAAACCATATCTCACCATCAACTGGAAAAATGACCTTAAGACGCTTATGTATTAAAAAAAAAATCAAAGTGTCATCGTAATTAGCACAGACTGCGAATATGAACATTCGAACGTATTTTACAACAATGAAAGACAAAGTGATTTCAATAAAATTTCGCACAGGAAAATAGTTCAAGTGGCACCTCTCCCCCATCAATAACCAATAATAATGCATATCTATTACACACGAACGCTTGGAGGTGCGGAATGCAAGCATGCTACACCTTACTGAACCAGCGTCCTACCAAAAGTTTAAGACGTTAATTCAGTGAATTGCACTGCTCCCTTGCTAAGCCCCAAATTTCCTTTTCGACGCATTTATAACGTGTTGTAACACATCTAAAATACACCATAAGATGGACACAGACCATAGACAAATAGAGAAAATTCTATACCCTAGATCAGTGGTCGTCAGCACTCGCTGAAATGGGTTACGGGTAAGCAGTGCACGCTTGTGCATGAGGAAGCATGCTATACCCGCCAGCAGCCACGAATGCACGCTGGTACTGTGAGAGACTTGCAGGTAAGAGACGCTAGCCGGAGAGTGCAGTGTTCTGATGATCGCTGTCCTAGATAAAAAAAATAAATATCTTCATCTATGTTAGATTTTTGCACCTACAGTCTGTTGGTCTGCCTGTTAGGTTATTCTGTGTTTCACTACCATCATTATCACCAATGTCTTCATCTGTATTTAAATTCAAAATTTATATGCTATATAAATGCCTATAAGATTTAAATTTTTAAATTATCACATTCTTATAAGTGGGCAGTTTCTGTAAATGTCGTGTGGTATAAACATATAGAATTTTACGTATTTTTACTACTGCAAAAACGCAATACTGTGGTTAAATGCAAATAAAATGAATAATACATATAATTTTTAAACTAAACATTATCCATGTTTTATTTAATGTAACTGAATAATGCACAAAAAATATAAAGGCTTTGATAAAAGGGGAATCACTTTTCATAAAAAAAATTTCTTGTATTTCCCCTCCCTTCTTCACAAATCACAATTTTACCTCCTCACTATAAATTTGATTATATTGTAACTTTTAATTCTAACAAGAATGTAACTTTTATTGTTACGACAATAATCACTTTCTATAATTGAATGTAAACACTCCCGTCAACAATGGAATTTCCACGCCACAAGTAACACAGTATTCGTTATTGCACTCTACAGACGACAATGACAATTTACTTGGATTATTGAGAACAACAGTGTACTGCTAATTTTAACTAATGTTCACAAAGCACTATTCACAAATCAGAACTGTCAGTTCTCGGTTCACAGTTCGTTTGCCTTGGCTAGTTCTTCTAGCTCAGTCACTCGAGTTCAGAGTATCTCGAACCACAGACCTTCAGAGACATTCCACTGAACTTCGAACCAGGTCCCCCAACTGCGGTCCACTGCACTCAAACTCAGGACTTCCGGCTCCCACAGTTACGGACACAACTCAAGTCGAACTCCGGTCTCGAAGCTGGTTTCACTGCTAAACAAGACTGCCTTGCTGTCCAAAACTAGCAACGACTGCAACTAACTAACTAACTAACTAACTAACTAACTAACTAACTAACTAACTAACTAACTAACTAACTAACTAACTAACTCAAGTTCACTCGCGTGTCGTATTTAAAACTAAACCATAGTTTCGGGAAAGTACAATGCTGGAAATTTCTACGGATGTCCAGAAGATGGCACCTCTCGAATTCTCTGGATTTCTTCCCTTAGTCGCAGGCGCATTACTTCCCCCTCTCTGCCGAGGTCGCAGTCTCTCCTCTCCTCTCTACGCCACAACACATGCCCCAGGAAGCAGATGCGCGCGCAACTTCATTTGCCACGCGCGCCCCTGCTCTCTGTGGGACGCATGATCGAGTCTCGACGGGGCTGTCACAATATGATGACTGTATTTAATATTGTAAATTTTTATACTGAACAACAATGTAATTTTATTATCTCAACAATAACTCTTCACTCTCTACAATTTAATTTCACTCCCGTCAACAATGGGATTTACTCTCCGCACAGCAACACAGCGTTCGTTATTGCACTCCACAAACGACAATGACAATTTACTTGGACTATTACGAACAACAATGAGCTGTTAATCTTAACTAATATTCACAAAGCACTATTTACGACAAAGAACTGTCAGTTCTCAGTTCACAGCTCGTTTGTCTTGGCTAGTTCTTCTAACTCAGTCACTCGCGTTCACAGAATCTCGAACCCCAGACCTTCAGAGACGATCCGCTGCACTTCGAATTCAGGTCCCCCAACTGCGGTCCACTGCACTTGAACTCCGGGCTTCAGGCTCCACAGTTACGGACACAACTCAAGTCGCGCTCTGGTCTCGAAGCTGGCTTCACTGCTACACAAGACTAACTCGCTTACTGTCCAAATCTGCCTGTAACAACACTGCAACTCACTAAACTGCTCAAACTGCTCTAACTACTCAAGTTCACTCGCGTCCTCTTCTTTTATAACCCAAACCATAGTTTCTGGAGAGTTCGCGATCTCGCGAACAATCGACAGACGCCCAGACTTCACTGGATTTCTCCTCTCAGTCACCAGCTGCTACTTCCCCTCTCTACCGCGGCCCAGAATGCCGCCGTTTCTCCTCTCCTCTCCATGCCGCGCGCCGCCCCCCCCCTCCCAGTGCACCGTGGAGCCCGTGTCGACTCCCGCGCGACTCTTGCGGGACGCGTGTTCGAGTCTCGAGGTGGCTGTCACAATATGATACTATGTTCAGAAACCTTTCAATTATACATAAAACAATCCACTCATAATTCGTACTTAATATAATACATTCACTCCTATTAACATAACATACACAAATGTTGCGAAAACACAATGCTAGAATAAATTGGTTTAAATGATATTTATTAGATGTGAAAAGACTTCTGCTCGATTTAGTGAAGATGAGTTTCTAAGGCAACTGATACATTAAATATTAAAAGTGATATTATTTTGCATTATATTTCATAAGACCTACAATTGCTTGAGGTTTTAAAATGTGGAACTATAGATCAGTTTGTTGGTATTAACACTTATCTCAAATTCCATGACCGATATTCAGATACCATAAAATGATTTTATGAGGTCAGGAGGTTAAATGATGAGTTCATGTTCTATTTAGGAGATAAGTTATAAATTTTATTTTCATTGATCCACTCACTCGTAATAAAACTGTATTGAATATAGAAGAGCACGCAAACATGTATCGTAAAGTGTCAATATAAAATACTTAATATCCCACCAACGAAATTTCCTGTTGACATATTTTTCGAACAAAGACACAACGATATTTGGGCCCCCAGAAACAGTCAGAATACGAGACACGCGGGCAATTATTGGATTATACGCGTAAACGGACTCTCCTCCAACATAGGTGACGGACTGATTCAAAGAAATAATTAGACATTGTTATGCATAGATCATTCATTTCAACTGAAGATGTCCCATCTCTTTCTACAAAACTTATATCACACTAAATTGCGCAAGAATTGTGTCATTTGTACTAAATGTAGTGTGGTTATATAATTTAAGTCCATCGGGTTGTAAGCGACTCCTAGTTATCCCTCAGCAGGATAGCGCCTGTGGGTCAAATGCACGTTAGTCTTCCATCTACGTATATCCCATTATCATCTGCGATAGTTAAAAATAACCAGTGATAAAGTCTCGGGAGTAGTATGGACTTCCGATGGTGATATAGTAAGGGCTTGGGACTCCTGGCCCTGGGGCTTATCAGGCTACTCGCCTGAGTATGGGACCTGACTTTGTCAGGCCTGAGGCAGGATAACTCTCTTGTCAGCATCGGATTCATGAGGACAATTTTCGGACTTGAAAATCATTGCATATACGAGGTGTACAATGGGCCAAAACATGCCTAAGTGCAAGGACCAGTCTCGGGATTAGCCCCCGATAAGCCAGGCCAAAGCTTCTCAGCGGATTCTGCTAGGATGCGCCAGTCCTTCCTAACAATTATATCTAACTAAACCCAACTTAAACGTAATGAGAACAACGCAAACACCCAGGCTACACATACCAAGGAACAATTACTAACTAAGGAAATATCACTTGACAGATTCAAGAATCGAATCTGAGGACTCTTATTTATTTATTTATTTATTTATTTATTTATTTATTTATTTATTTATTTATTTATTTATTTATTTATTTACTTAACTAGATAGCTAGCGACTACAAATTAAAATTATAAAAGAAAAATGTTTCTAGCAACTACCGTAAGAACCAGGCTCGTGTACGGTGTGGTCTTAGCCGATAATATAGCATAAAATTTACAAGAACAGTATATTAAATACAGTAAGTAACTTACTTAATTCAAACCAATAAATAACACACAAGAGCAAAAAAAAAAAAAGAAGAAAGAGAAAAAGAGAGAGAAAACACATTTAATATAAATTGACAATCAGACACAAGACAGTGATATTCAATAAAAACATGAATATAGTCGACAGAAATAAAAGGTAAAAAAATACACACATTTGTTAATATTATATATCCTGAATAATTTTATAAATTTCTTTTTTAAAAGCTTCAATTTTAAAATATTTCAAATTTAGAAAATGGTTTGTAATTTAATTATAGAGTCTTGGGCCGAAACTAGCGCCATGTTCAAGAGCTACACTTGTATGACATTTAGGCTCAATTAATGGGAAAGTAGACTTTTGTCTTCAAGTGCGATATTCATGTCGATTAGATTTATGTTTTATTTGATTTCTGTGGTAGTAAGTTAGTAAACTATTATAAATTTCTTCAATAGTTACTACTTTAAAATCTGTATAAATTAAATTTGTTGGGTAATCCATATTTTTGGTTAGACAAATTTTTATTACATTCCATGTAATAAAATTAATAGATTAAGTACAGATGATGCTACTCCACCCCAATTTATTATACCATATTGTAATAATAATTGTACTAAAGCTAAAAATATTATTCTCAATGCCTCCTTAGTGATAAAATTTCGAAGTATTGTGAATTTATAAATTGTCTTTCTTATACTTGTACACATAATAGTAATATACGTTACAAGAGCGGTATGTTGACGAATTCATGGTCGAGGAAAAGGTTGAAAAAGCGAAACGTAGTTGAGCTTTTTAAATTTCCGAGAACATGAAAACAAACATACCGCTCGTGTATCGTACATTATTTTGTGTGAAGATCGTTTATTACATACCCGAAAGACGAATCTATAATTAGTTGCAATGAAATCTCCATGTTGGTTTCTGTTTAATGACGGCAACTTCGGAAAACCAAATATCTTTCTTCAACATTGTTGCTATAAAATGTTTTCTGTGTTTACTATACTCCAGCAGGCCGTGATATACGTCTGTCTTTTTTTCCCCCAGTCTATAAATGCGAACTTAAAACAAACGGTAAGTTTATGTAATGATTTATTTTTTACTTTAATATTTTAACAATATTACTTATATAACATATTGCAGTAATAATATCGGCATCTGGAATCTTGATTTTTTCACGGCTTCCTAAATTTTATTTGTATCAGGAATTCAATAAGTTTCGTGGAGTAGTATACTTTACTTAATGTTTGCAAATATTTAAAAACAATAATTAACATTGCAATTTAGGTGAAATTGCAGTGGTAAGTTTCCAATTTATAATTATTACTATGTTAAACGTCTCTAAAAATAATATGTTAGAAGCCTAAAGCAGTAAAATGAATGTCGCGCTTAAGCGGTAAGAGGGAAATTGTTATGTGTGTTACGTTGGGAATACTGAATGTGGTATTTCACACTTACCGCGTATTGGTTCTGTGCGGAAAACAAGCAAATACGCACGATTTGGCACAAAATCAATTTGTTTATCCCAACGTAAATGCTGATCTATAATAATTCCTAAATATTTGACTTGTATGGAAGGTGTTAGATGTGGGCAATTACAATAATTATTTGTTAATTCATTACATGAAATATTATGTATTACTAAGAGATAATAATTATTCATAGGTGGAGATAAATCTTTCGTTGTTAAAGAAAATAGAATATAGGTAGTTTTATTAGTATTTAAGGACAGAAGATTTAAGTGTTATCCCACTTTTTCCCATTAAATGTTAGTACAGTATCATCTGCAAAATAAATATATTACCACTATATTTCTTTAGATCAATTTTCAACAAATTATTAATATATATTATAAATAAAAGATTGGACCTAATACTGTACCTTGTGGAATTCCAATATCGATCAATTTATAATTGCTATTATAATTGTCAATAATTGTTGCCTTGGTTACAAACAATTAGACGAACAAGAATTGCGATATGTTCATCCTATGAAGGTACAGATGAGAATAAGTTATCAATTTTCTCAAGTAGACCCTTACAACTTCGTCCCCTCACTTCTGCGACAGTACCAAAAAAGTAAAGAAACGTCATAGAGTTTCAATCTGCCTAAGAAGGCTATAGCTATAGCAGAAAAATTAAGTCATTTTCCTTCCGGTTGTACATAAAGTAGATATACAAATGGAATGACGTTATCGAAACTATTAAATTTTTTAATTCATGTGATTGTAAACGAAATTAAGCCGAAATATACTGCAAAGAAATAGTTCTCAGTTTTCAACGTCACTGTTTACATGTGCATTTCACATCTAGCACAATGGTCCAAAACGCGAATCTAGTGGGACAAAAGTAATTTTTGTCACTCTTGAAAGGGTATGCAAACATAGGTCAGTGTTATTGTAAACATAGGCCTACTGTCCTATCATGATTCAACCTGTAAGCAAGAGTAATCTAAAACATGATCGAGCATCGAGTCTCAATGTTGAATGTTGAGATCGCTGACTTGCATCTTGGCGTCAGAAGGTTCATGTCTCTGCAAGATTAGTTAGTGGCTGCAAGCAAGTGTGCACAAGTGGAAGCTTTAGTTCCTACTAGTTATGTTACCTAAAGGTATGTGTCATCTTTTAGTGCAATCATTACACATATACTGAGAACTGTGTGTGGAAGCTTTTGTTCCTACTAGTTATGTTACCTAAAGGTATGCGTCATCTTTTAGTACAATAATAAATTATACATAGACTATACTGAGAACTGTGTGTCCATGGCACTACAGTAATTTAACTTTTTATGGCGAAAATATTTAATTAAATTTTTTTTTCGAAAACTTCAAATGATCTTTCGGATGATTCGTCTCTCTAGAAAAGGCAGTTATGGTACGGTATACATGTTTAACGGAGCATCGGTTCACTGAAAGTTCGAGCGTTCTTACGCACAAGCATTCACAACAGGTCTATCGGCCATGGCTTACCAACACCATGGCCTCCCATGTCCCCAGCCTTCAATCCTCTGGATTTTATTGGAGATGTTTTAATTGATTTTTGTATTCCATCCCTGTTGATGATGTTAACTAATTCTTGCAACTCATTGTCAATTAATGTCAACGCATTAGACACGCCAAGAGTATTCTAACGTGTATGACTGTCAATGAAGAAACGTTCTGATGCCTGTTGAATGGTGGTCATATTAAATACATGTATAAATCTCTCTTCCTCCAGTGCATGTCGTATGTTATGTTACTCCAGAGCACCTGTACTGACGAGACATAAAATAAACTCCATAGATTTCGGAAACGATTAGTTTTCGGACTTATGTTTATTAAGACTTTTTGCCTTGTTTCACTGTTCTCTATTTACTCTAGCAGTTTGTACTTATAATTAAGAAACATCCTGTATATTCTAAATTACATCTCTGGATCTATTCTGAAAAGGAATCAGTAATAACTAACAACAAT
The DNA here is from genome assembly GCF_040183065.1 of Periplaneta americana. Lineage (NCBI taxonomy): Eukaryota > Metazoa > Arthropoda > Insecta > Blattodea > Blattidae > Periplaneta > Periplaneta americana. The sequence continues at coordinate 37,024,035 of NC_091133.1, forward strand.
AAAATCACAATAATCATGTAATTCATAAGCAAATGGAACTACGTATTAGGCTATTGTGGAATATAATTACTAATTAAATTTATGCACCTTTGTACGGTTGTAGATTAATGGAAGATAATGTGATTATAACTGAAGTGTATTTATGTTGCTTTATGTAAAATAGGTCTTCACAAGGCTGATCTAATTAATGCGAAGTAGATTTAAGTTTTATGAGATAATACCTATTTAACAGGCTGCCGGTTAGGTTCGATTGCTAGAGCTAGGTACGGACTGGAAGATTCCGAGTTTAATCCCGGATGATGAAGGAATTTTTCTAGTTATAAAAATTTCACGGGGACCACTCAGCTTTCTGTCATTTTGTGTCGGGTATTTTTCGGAGTTATAAGATGGTCGGAGTGTGATGCAGACCACACCATCTTCATGCTTTCCATGTCCCGTCAGAGCGTGTAAAGAGGATATCGAAAAACGTTAACGTGATAACAAACAAATTTATATTATTCTATGCTAACAAAGGAACCTGCCAAAACATTATATCAAAATCTAATTTGAAAAACTGTACTCTTGTAAATGTTGTAAAGAATTGATCAACAATATTCTAGCTGACAACACAAACTATACCAAGTAGAAATGGGTTTAAATATAGTGTAAGATGTGCCGTTTTACCAGTAAAACATAATTGTTATTTTTGTCATTAATAAAGCACGGCCAGATACGCTATACCATAAGTGTCCAAACGCCTATAGAACCAGGAGATATTGCACTTCAAGCATGCTCTGCTAAGGTCGAAAACTTTTCATATAAAATAGGAAAAACGACCTTAAATAATATGCGCTGCGGGTTGCTTACGCCAAGGGTTACCTCTTACGAGTTACAATTGGGCATCTATGCGCTACACCTTACATACAGAAAGGACGGATTGGTTTAAAACTTATAATATCGCAATTTAACTTCTAAATTAGTATCTGCTATGAACTACGACGTAAGTTTTGTACTGAATACCAATATAAATACAGTACGATGAGATAACTACATCGAAGACAAAATATTTGTATGTGGCCCATAGATCTAACGGATAAGTGAAGGGTCATACAGAATCGGTCAAGCACATGTGCTCCAAATGACCGATAAAAAGTTCATTCAAATGCATGTTTTATACTATTTTAGAAGGTTCATTGTGCCTTATAGTTCGTAATGGTAGACAATTGTTTGCATTTCAATTTATCCTTCTATCAACTATTTGTGTACGATATTTCAAGAGGGATTTCAATCTGATGATTCTAAAGGTTCCTTTTTAAATCCTCGAACAGACCTATGTGTTCTACCAAAAATATGACATTCACAGTTGAGTGTTTGTTGTTGAATTGATTTCGAAGCAAGTACCGAAATACACACACACACACACACACACACTCATCCATACACGCATACACCAATGCACTCACACACATAACACAAACATATACAGGGTGAACCGTATGTAATATCATTACATTCCGGGTGTTATTCTTTGAAATATTTCAAACAAATAAGTTTAATACAATTTTGCTCTTTTTTATTTCCTCCCCGAAACATTTTCTTATATACGTATATGAAATATTTCAGAGCGTTTTTCGAGTTAGCAATTATTTAATTTCCAATATGCTGAGTTAGTTTAAGAAAGCAGTGTATTATGATAATAAATGATTGAAATAATTTTATTTTCGTTCTTTAAATGTGCAGAAATTTTATCCGAACAAATGTAACATTGTAAAATTCCTTTGCAGAATGAAAAATCATACATTTGCGTATATCTATGTATGAATTGAATATACCCATTACGGCATCCATAAAGCATAAAATATTAAAAGCTTAATGGAACTTTTTTTACATGGGTGTCTTTTTAACTTTGGTATATAATTTATATGGTGTGAAATGTATTATTTTTATAATTATAATAAAGCGTAATCTAAACAAAATAACGCATAAAACATAACGCTTTAAAGTTTCAGTTGACACTCTTGTATTCCCGTAACAAATTGTAAAAAATTAACAGGAGATTTGAGGAAACCCCCATGATTGCGTGTAAAATCTCTGAAGAAATTATGGTAATGGAATTACGATAAATGAATACAATTTACTATAATAGTTAAGTGCATCTAATGAACTCAATGAAATAAACTATGAATAACAGTGAATTCTCCAATAATAATAATAATAATAATAATAATAATAATAATAATAATAGTCTTAAAATAATGATGATTATAGGCCTACTATTAAAAGAACAAGTGGAGAACTGTTTTTGAGTGGTGGACAATTAATTAAATGTTGTATATAAGCACATTAGAATATACAGTAAATTATGTTATTTACCCATCCTTATGTGAGCAATGCCAAGCTTGTACAGGGACATCATTTTATTTTTACTAACATTTTTAATATTAACCTGTCTATACCTTTAGAGAACCGGAAACACCGCTTGCTCCCCCCTCCAAGACTGGAGTTCGATGATACTGGCGTAAAACACAAATCACTCTACTAGGTATAGGAAGGAAGAAAAGTAGTTCATCCATTTACGTAAACTAGGAAATATCGCGATTTTGAGTTTGATAATTTTCATTAGCATTAAGTACGAGAAAAATTCGTACCGGCACCGGGAATCGAACCCAGGACCTCTCAGCTGTGTGCGCTGAGTGCTCTCTAACCAACTGAGCTATGCCGGGACCCGATTCACGACGCCGGCCGAACGATACTACGAGAGGATACTACTCAGCGCGCACAGCTGAGAGGTCCTGGGTTCGATTCCCGGTGCCGGTACGAATTTTTCTCGTACTTAATGGTATAAAAAAAACAAACTGACTAGTCACACTAGTCGAGAAAAATATAATGAGGAGGGCGAGACCTCATTCATATTTGATACATACAATTTTCATTAGGCTTTTCTTTAATCAAAGTACAGTACTGTATTAAGAATAAGTGTTTTTATTCACGAAGTGAGTTATCCATGCGAACGTATTAATTATGAAGTGTATATTATACTGTCTACAGCACATTAGCGTACAATAAAGAGAAAGAAGTTAAATTGAAAAATAATCATAATATGAATAATTAAACACAATTTTGAAAATGGTAGCCGTTCATTTCGATACAGGCTTCAGTTCTTTTGTGCATATTATCGCACTATAGACTATTGCATCTAATTCCAATTACCAGTTTCGTCCTTCGTACTAGTAATTCATGTTGAAATAATTCTGTACCTACTCTACGTACTGTAAATTCAATCTTCACTTCTGCCCGACCCGAAAATATAAAATTACTCAGACATGTTATCTACTGTCCGTCCAAGTGGTTATGCCGCAGGATTGTAGAAAGGGAGGAAATCACGTGACAGTTAATTACTTAACGAGGCCCTTTTATTTAAGTTAAATTAAACAGCTGTATAATATTACGTAAACTTCCAATTCCTAAGAGAAATTAATGTTTTCAGAAAAGAGCTAAGACAGCCCAGCTATTACAGAGGGGCGAGCAGAAGCAGGTGGGGGAAATCGGGATGCGACGTAGGCAAACGGACAGTACCTGTTCGAAAATATGATTCAATATTGAAAGTTCTTTCGTCACTGGAAAACGCGAACATATTTCTGGAACGTACTATACTCAGTAACTCAGTACTGCTTACTATCTGCGGTCTTGGTTCTGTGTGGAGTTGGAACTTCCTTAGTACAAGGGGTGGGATTGAAGTACATTCAAAAACTCAGGTACAATAAAAATTGAAGTAAAAATAAAATGATGTCCCTGTATTAATTTCCTACAGTTACGTATGTATTGTGCACGCGTCTGTTTCGCGTCAATGTCAACGTACAACTGAATAACATTACTTTTTTAATATATTGCAAGCCCCATGAATTATAATAAACTCTTTCAATTAGGTTTTGAATATTATGCGGACTCCCTTCGCGTATGAAGTTCACATTGTCATTCAGTCATAGCCTGTGCATTTTATCGGATATGACGTAAGTATTTCCATGATAACCGAAATCAAATTTCCGTTCCACAAAATCATTTCATTGCTTCCATTAGTGTAGATCGAAAATAGATGTTACACATAAAGATAATTAAAGAAAGAACTCCGACAACGAGAATGATGTTCTTAAACGAATATTACACTAATGGAAATGAATTACCAGCTACTTTTGAGATTTGATTTTCTTATTTATTTCCATGTTTATATTCTTCTGTAATATTCTCTGCTTCTTCAGTTATGCAATTTGCACTTTAAAAACAGGTGCCGGGATGGTGACACACATTATCTAATCATCACACTTTTATGGATTCCTCTATCATGTTAGGAATGGTATTACTGTTCACAGCTTATTTTCTTGAACTATTACTCAAAAGATACACGTAAATAAAATAATTTACTGCACACCTAAATAAAATGATGAACTTTTATGTTTTGGATTACACACAAAAGACAGTCTGTATGATCCTAAAATATATATTTAACTTAGTTTATAAATTTTAATGTTTACGTCGATGTATGAAATTAATTTTTCCACAAATTCACATAAGACAGCTTTATGTGTAGTGTAATAATCTCTTTTGTTAATTTATATTTGTAAAAATTGATATTTAAAAGTGACACGAATGCTATATATATATATATATATATATATACACACACACCATGTTCAGGCACCGTTAAACTATTGCTACTGTAATGAATCATACTTCACTTAAGATAAGTCGGTCAGTGACTTGTCCGGCAATGCACACCTCATCAAAATTAGTTAATTAAGGTAAAATACCAACATAGTTTAACATCAACACAGTGAAGTAGTTGTTTATTCACATGAAACAGTTCTTTATTAAAATTATTAACCTATATTTCATATGCACACTACAAAATTGACTCACAGATAATAAATATAAGCAAAATCCGACAGACCGTTTAGGAGAAATCGCTGTACACGGACGGATGAATCAACAGACAGCTAGAGGGCATTTCTGAAAATGTGTATTTAAGTGAAAACTTCAAATGGATTTTTCCAGCAACACAACAAAACTGGGATGAAATTTCTTTCCTTTGAAGGCATACATTTCTTTATGTTGAAAATTTAACCCTTTAAAAATGAATACTTTTTTCGCCGTAGAAATGGATTATTTGAGACGAAGTGCTAGAGTCGTCCGCTTGGACCACATTAAAAATTAAGAAATTAGGCATAGAATGGAAGCTGAAGAGACAGTGTTAAATAGAATAGAAAATAAGAGTTTGAAGTGGTTTGGTCATCTGATGAGAATGGGCGAAGATAGATGGCCTAAACAAATTTGCCAGTGGAAACCTCTAGGAAGAAGAGAAAGAGGTAGACCAAAAAGAACTTGGGACAACGAAGTAATGGAGGTCATGCACAAGAGGAGTTTGAGGACTGGAGGACTGAAGACGCACAAGACAGAAGGCTTTGGAGGATTGGAACAGGAAGACGGCAGTAGCTGTAGAATCCTGAATATATATATATATATATATATATATATATATATATATAGTGAATACTTTATATAGTGAATTATAGTTTTAATAATGTTATAAAGAAACTGTACTAACATTGCATCACTTATGAGGCAACTAAGCCAGGAGATAATATACGAGTTAAAAATAATAAGTGTAATAAAGTACAGTTTTTAAAGAGAAAATACATTTTTTTTTATTTCTTTACTTAAGTACTAATGGCGGCTACTTCACTGTTCTTCATTCATTGATATGAAGCCAATTATTGTGTAGACTTTATTCATTAACAGAGTTGCTACACAGAGTGCGCTATAGGAGCCTGGTCTACGCTACACCCGCGATGAGACAAGACGAGACGAGATATGAGATGAGATACCACAGGGAAACAGGAGATCCCGAAAAAAAGTATTTGTGTTATCTAAACCACGGATTTGCCCAATACAAGTCATAAGTCGGAGGTACGCCGAGTATCGAACATGGGTCTATAAGATTAGGAGAGCAGCACTCTAGTCACTGGACCGAAGTGGGGTAGGAAAACATAATTGATAACTAAATAAAACTTAATCTGGTTGACTTAGTTACCATTTAATAAACTCTTTGTTCCATTACTTATTTTTTGTCTATCTTTTAAACTTTTAACCTCTTCTAGTAGTAATTTTTTGCGGCCACCTCTCTCATCCCTCTACCAGACCATTAAGAAAATCAAGTGCCTGCCTTCTCTCTCTCTCCACCCTGTTCGTAATGTTCACACACGCCTACACAGCTGAAATCCAAAGAGTAAATAGGGGCTCGTGTGCGCAGTACATCTACATACATATGTCGAACCCAATGCTGGTATAATACATAGTACTCTCACTAGCGTCTAATCTCTCATCAAGTTTGTGCCTGTAGCTACAACCTACCTCTACTTGCCGTGTGTCTGTATATAGCGCGTCGTTCTGATCCACTAATTATGTACAGCCCTTCGGGACACCGTGCCAAAGAACTTCTATTACCGTTAATTCTACAGAAGTCTCCTAACACCATCACACCGTAATGAAATCGAGGTCGTTTTAAATTTCAAACACCTCCTCCGTCAGAAAGGATACTCAAATTGCATTAAAACTCGATTGCTATTTCATAAAAAGGCTTTTAAACTGTGTCCAACCTTGTCGACGGCATACTGCTATGTAGTTGTGAAAATAAACGTAGATGAAGCTTTATTTCAGAGCTAAATATACGAGAGAAATAAGACGCCTTGGTAGCTGAGTTGGCAGAGCACTGGCTAACGGCGACCTCGGCCCCGAGTTCAAATTCCGGCGAAGTGATGTTGAATTCTAGACAACTATTATTTCTGTATGAGAGACACCGAGGTCCCTACAGTTTCCTGCTTGTCTGAAGGAGATATGGCGATCTCACGCATATATAGAGTAACCCAAAAGTAATGTCATTAATTTAAGGGGGTTATTCTTTGAGATATTTCAAACAAAACGTTTAATACAATTTTGCTCGTTTTTGCTTCCTTTCCGATATCAAACTGTTTTATATCATACATTTCATTGCGTGTTCTGGAGAAGCCATTGTTTGAATTCCCAATATGCTCAGTAAATTTAAGAGAGCAGTATATTATAATAGTAAATGATAGAAAGAATTTTAATTTTGTCTTTTAAATGTGCAGAAATTTGATCCGAACAACTGTAACATTGGAATTCCTTTCCATTACCTCCATCCTGAGATCATTTCCTAACTTCATTTCCATGGATGAGATCTTTCTCATTTAATATAAATTATGAAAAGTGGAATTAGATCACAATTATTAATATCTGATTTCAGTATGCAACACAGATTTACTTTGTCATGGCTAAAGAAGAACACTTCAGACTGAGCAGTTTGTTCTATGTTTGTAAAGGCGTGTGAGTGTATGTGTGTGTAATTTGGAAAATTGCTGCCTCACAAAATGTTACATTGAACCTAGACATCAAATTCGCAGTGAATTCTTTGAAAGAATGTAACTGTCTCTGATTGTTTCCAAAGTGAAGTATCGGTAATATTTAGATATCTATATATACATTACAGTTGTGCTTGTCCTTAGTCTCGGACAAAATGAGCTAGTGTGAATGAAATGTATGGAAGTGTAAATGCGTGTACCCTATGAACTACAGAGTTCAGCATCTTTATTTCGAGAATAATTATTTATAACGTTGAAAATTTAAAAAATATATATACGAGAATGTTAAAGTGTGTATAAATAAACTGAAGGATATGGATCTGTGAAATTAAAATATATACACTGTGTCCGGGACAAAATTTACCAATAAAAAAGTTTAATAACTCGCGTAATAATAGAGATAGGAAAATGAAATTTGCGGCAAATGAAAGAGGGACATTTTAAGTTTTATGTGTGATGTTGGCAACATTTGGTCATTGTTGTTGACATAGCTGTAATTAAAATGGCGTTCACAGTGCAACAAAAAGTTCAATGCTGCTATTGGCTTGCCGAATTCAAGTATCCGAAGATAGTGGAGAGAAGATTTAGACAACAGTGGCCTGAGAAGCAACTACCAGATAGGCACACAATAACAACTTGGCATAGAAAGCTTCTTGAGACCGGTTCTCTTGTAGAGAAAACATCACGCGGGAAGAAAGTGACAGAAGCGCAAGTCGACAGAATTCAGCAAGCTTTCCAACGGAGCCCGTGTAAGTCTGTTCGCCGTGCCAGCAGGGAACTTGCAATTCCAAAGTCAACTATCCACGATGTTCTGCACAAGAGGTTACGTCTGCATGCATACAAGATTCAATTGGTTCAAAAGTTGAAACCAAACGATTTGCCTGCACGATATAATTTCGCTAGTGACATGCTGTTGAAAATTGATATTGAAAATGGATATCTGCAGAAGGTCGTGTTTAGTGATGAGTCCACCTTCCACGTCTGTGGACCTACAGCATGGCCTCCCAGATCCCCAGACCTAACCCCACTGGACTTCTTTTTTTGGGTATACATAAAAGACATTGTGTACAGACTGTAGTGGCAGATTTGGAGGATCTGCATCGGAGAATTGTCGCTGCTTGTGCAACTGTCACTCCAGAGATGTTACGAAACACATGGCAAGAACTTGAATATCGCCTTGACATCTGTCGTGCTACAATAGGTGCACACATAGAAGTTTATTAGTGGTCATTCGAAACTTTGGAAGTCCCTTTGTCAATTCCCGTAAACAGCATTTCATCCATCAAGTATTTGGTGAGTTATTAAACTTTCTTTTTGGTAAATTTTGTCCCGGACACCCTGTATATATATATTTCTTACGTTTCATCCTATATATATAAACACAGAATGTTAGGGGTATAATACACTGCACATATTTCCACATTTATTTAAGAAAAATACAGTAAAACCCCCCTAAAACGAAACGCGATCGTTCCAAAATTTTTTCCGTTTTCACAGGTTTTCGTTTTACAAAGGTTTGAGTTTTGGCAAAACTAAGAATAGATTGCTGCAATATGCTGACTGTAGGAAGAGCACAATGAACAAATAATTTGAAATAAAAGTTACTACAGTACATGCAAAGTGAATTTTATTTTCATAATTATTAACTTAATTGCAGCCTCTCTCTCTCTCTCTCTCTCTCTCTCTCTGTCTGCACCTTAGCTTCTTGGCCCCCATATTTCTTTTAAACAGCATTGCCGCGACTTACTTTGAAGGGAACGTTGTAGGATTTCCTTCGCGTCCTACATCAATTCAGAGTGTAAATTGCGCCCCAATGCTTCGGTTGTGTAACTGAAGTTGTGTTTGATTGAAAATAGATTAACTTCATGTTAGACAAATCAATCCTTGGATCGCAGGTAGCAATGTCTAAAAACAGTATGACCTTACGACCTTAACCCTTTCTAACCCAAATTAAATTTACAAGCAATCCATGTTGAAACAAATAGCTGTATTAGGACTAATTCAGTGACCAAGTTACGGGAGTGGCAACATTTGAAACAAAACTATATTGATGAAAATGTATTGAAATAGAAGTTATCCAGCAAAATTTACCTTCATATGTAACACACAAGTATATAAATGCTATAAAGTTAATTATTGCCATATGGTATCTATAGGTAAGTAAAGGTTTAACGTTTCATTGCTCCATTAAAATTATGAAGCCACTCTTCCATGATAGAACTGGTCATCTAGGCTTTTTTATTAAATCGCACAGTTTTACTTTATTCACACTTTATTTAACACTGTATTGGCATATTAACACAGAACTCAGAATAAATAAACGGAAATGTGAAACTAAATTGACACTACACCACAATTATTCACAGTTTTATTCTACTCGCACTGTCCTTTATCACTGTATTGACTTGTTAGCACAAAACTGAGAATAAATGGAAGAAAATGCAAGAGGTTTGGAAGAAGTAACGCTACAGGAGGTCAGTAACCTGCCCGGGTCGTTGACAATAAGCACAGAATAGTGACATGGTGAGAAAAGCTTCACCACCAACGCCTGACAAAGAACAGCGAAAGTCTTCCAGATCATTGCATATACAGACACACAAAAAATATGTCATGCTTCGTACTGTATTATCGCAAAATTAAAAGCGATTTGAAAGAATGTAGCAACAGTTATGCTTAAATTATCCGTTTTAGTCAGGTTTTTTACCTAAATGGTGCCCAAAAATTATTTCATTTTCGCGTTAGGCAATTTTCCGTTTTTAACTATTATTTTATATAGGAAATCATTCCATTCCCAAGTTTATTTTTCGTTTGCAGGCTTCCTTTTTATAGAGGGTACGTTTTAGCAAGGTTTTACTGTACATGTAAAACAACGTGCCATTTACTTTTTCTTTTGCTGTAATAGTTTTTCCAAATGTGTGTCACGTATTTTATGGTCTGATGTTGTATTAACGATGGTATTATGAAGCGCCTGTCAGTTTGGATTATACGCGCGTCTTTTGATCATATGTATTCCAGCATAAACTCTTTCTCAGACAGTTAAAGGTCATTAACCTTGCAGGACGCTCACTCGCCAGCATTTGACGTAATGAAAGGATTCACTAAGAGAATCTGCAAACGTGCCAAGGGAGGGAATTGGCTACGATTTACAATTAGTGGAATTCTAAACAGACTAATGTTCGTTGCTGTGTACCAAAGACCTCAGGATACATGATCTCTTTGTCCTCGGATAGAGGATCGTGGACCGAAAGGTAACATTGTATCCTTCCGCAATGTGGCACGACTTTCCTAAAAGAATTCTACATTAGTTAAGAAAATATTAACTTTTGTTAACAACTTAGTGATTATTTCTTTTCGTTTGGTTTCTTTTATTACTATAACAAATATAAATATAAATATTTTAAAATTATTTCCTGATAGTTTAGATATGAATTCCACATGGTTTACAAAGCCATTTTTATTTTGATAATTTAGGTAATATTAATTTCAATATTTCAGTTTCACTGCAGTCTATCATCCTTATCGGAATAAAAATGTAGTCTGTATTCGAAATTCTAATTTATTACAGTACAAAATAAAGAATGAAATGAATGCCACGTGTTAATGCAAAAAGGTATAGCAAACTGTGTTTGTGTTTGGATACAAGTTACATTATTTGATTACAGTACAAAGACCTTCATAGTAAATCTGGATGATAGACAACTCCTGCAAACTTGGACCTCCGCCCATCTAGCCAGGCCTTCGGTAGAGAAAACAAATAATTGCCTGGAAATATTAACAAACCTAAAAACATGTTATGTTTAATGTCTAAAAATAACTTCGAAGATTGAGAAATTCTTTAAATAATGTGGTTGAGTATATCATATCCGATTTCCTTAAAACATATTTGCACTTATACTCCTAACATATTACATGTTACTGTAAAAATATGAGAATGGCATATCAGCACCAGAGGCATGGTATACGGATAGAAAGGATAGCGAGTAATGCGAGTTGTGTAGAATGGTGCTAAGCAGCACAGTCGGCACGCAACTCATTTCATCACGAAAAATCGAAAAAAATCGAAGGAGATTTGGGAGGAAAATTTAAAAGGTACGCAAAACGCGTCCTTGCAAGGGGTTGGGGGCTGTACAAAACTAAATATGTGAGCTCCAAGCCTGTTGGCCACTAGTCTCACTCCGGGTTACGCTGCTCCCCTGAAGGAGCTCTAGAAAATTTTGAAGGGGAAGCCGAAATTGGACGTAACCTCTTAGGTACCACATACGCGAGGGGGGCTGAGACTGATCAATTGATCACGGAACGGGGCGAGGAGGAGTTGGCTGGTGTGTGCCGTTAGGATGGCAAGACGCCGTCATCTGTTGTTCGATGACAAAGCAGGTGAAGGCCGTCGGAAGAAGCGCCGTGAAATCTAAACTGCAATTTGAGAGGTCCCTGTCCTTTCAATTTGCGACTTATTGAGTGACCTCGTATGTTTAATATACTATTAATATTATCTGAAATAGGGCATACATAATTTATAAGAAAGGTGGAATATATATGGGGAAGGGCATATAGGTCCCGGATGCACAAAAAGCTTATATACGCTGTAGTGCATAGGAGTGGTCCTTGTCTCGTTTCATAAGCACTTCTATGGCAGAAACAAAGACATAAATGAAGATTGCGAAGAATATCAAGTTAGTTTTAAATAAAGTTTCCGTAGAAAATTTATTCAGAAAACTAGAATTATAATACCGTCCTGACAGGCATTTACGGATCAAGAACAATTTCGATCTGACAATTTGAAAAGTTCCCCTGAAATGTTGGAAGCCAATTAACCATGATCTAGAAAGGGGACTATTTCCACCTTAATTTTTTTCAGACGTACAAAACCACAGAGCTCAACCACTGACAGTATGAACTAGAGGGATGAAATATAATTGAATATTTTAATAACTAAATTTGTAAGATTATGACTCGGCTAATTCTGACTGGTGTCTGCGAACATTATATAGCTAATGAATCAAGCAAGGGGAAGGAGTCTGTGAAAACTTCTGCATCCAGAAGCAGAGTATAATCTCTTGTAAGACAAAATAAGTAATAGATAAACTTAAATTCTCTTTGTTCAATTGCAGAGAAGTGGGTAAAAGTATTTAAAAAGGTGACAGAGGATTTATGAAAACCCTTATATTGTGTGAATCCAAAGGACGAATAGGGAAATGGGTGAAGAAGCATTTAAAAGGTACGCGAAAACTCGATTTTGCAAGGGAAATTGGGGTTGAGAAGTGTCTATGTGAGCTCCAAGCTTGTTGGCCATTCACTTCACTCCGATGTTTGCAGTTCCATTGAAGGAAAATTAGGTACACCACTGCAGAGTAACGGTTAGTATGTCTGACCATGAAACGAATGGACCCTGATTCAAATCCTGATTGGGTTAAGTTATCTGGCTGAAGTTTTTCCCAAGGTTCTCACTTAACACTTAAGTACGCGCGAACTATTTTGTGACACTAGTACTCGCGTGGGCTCAAAGTGACCCCTAAGCAAAAATACGAATTAAAATATAAAATTCATAGTTCCGTAAACTTTCTAGCTCATATAGATCATTACTTGCCAGAATGTTCTTAAGTAATAATTTGCATATATATATACACCACAAAAGTAACACTGTAATACTTGTGGACTGATTTGTAACATTAGTAATCGCGTGGGGTTGAAGTCACCCGCAATTAAATTCACGAATTAAAATATGAAATATCCTGGTTCTATGTAAATCTTCTAGCTCATATGCATCATTACTTGCCATACTCTTCTGGAGTAAGAGATTTCACGTATAGAATCAGAAAAATAACACTGTACTACTTGTGGACTAATTTATGAAAATAGTAGTCGCGTGGGGGTCAACAGAACCCCCAGCCTAGAAAATTTAAATTAACGCAACAAATGACGTGATAAACTGGAAGTTATCATGTAGTCGTATTGCCTACACCCTTTCAGGAAGGTACTGATAAGCTGAACAATGTAGGCAACTGCATAAAAATGATACAAACCCACATATAACACTGGGGGGGTCAATATGACCCCCACGCGACTATTTAAATATTAACCAAAAGAAGCAGAATTGCTGCTTAACTTTAGGCGTTGGACCTCGGACACATTTCGCATCATAATTACACTTAATTTGCCATTGTGTCAAGCGACTAAACGAGCTGAACAGAAACAGTCAAATCGGAATCATTCATTAAAACTGAGAAGAGAAACGAAAGTAGCCGACAGTAACCAAACAAAGTTATCCACACCGGATGAAGACAGAAAAGTGAGCAAAAAATCATATTGGATTACATTGATAGGGGCATTATAAGGAGAAAAATACAAGAGTACAATACACTAAAAGAAGTGGTAAGACGCTCGAAAAACACTGAAAAAATGAAACTGAATCAGAATAAAAAAACACATGAATTAAAAAAAGGATCCCCCCACACTTGATCCAGAGTTTTTACACGAGTTGCCTCTTAGCGTAATCACTCGGCCACTTAGTCACGTGTTGTAACGTTCACTGTTTAGGTCCTTACCATCCGACCTTTCGTCATGTTCGAACAAAGATTTTCGAAATTGTAATAATCCAGTTTAATTGGAAAGAAGCCTTTGCACATACTGCATCCTGATTCTTATCATTTTAATCATTAATCGAACACTAATGCCGTAATTGTTGTGAACAGGCGCTTTTGACGTTGGGCATGAGTGATATTTAATTCTTCAGAAATATTTTATCCGGACAACCTTTTCCTTCATCGTTGTACAGACGATTCAGACGAACGGCCAGAAAGACAGATAGATAAACGAACTGACAAATTGAAAGACAGAAGAAGAGACATACATCTGGATTAGAGATGAACAACGAGCGAGAAAGCAAGACTAACAGCGCCCGCAAAGCTGAAAACCCGCACGACAGTATTGCTTGTCGTTGACTGCTTGTAAGCAAACGTTCAAGACATCGGGACTTAGGGAGTGATCAACTCTCGAATGTCAAGCAGCCTTGAATTGTCACAGTTGTTTATACTAAACTGAACTTTTATCTGTTTTGGCAACTGTTAGGGCCTATATATGTATAAACAATCAAGTAGCCTATTTGAAACATCATCTCTACCTTTCTGTGTAGTAATCCGTTCGCCAATTTTTATTTAATTACTAGGCCCTTGTTAAAATACTAGACATTTTTTTTCGTATGTTTGAAATCAAGTACACAATCTCACGTAAAACAAAACGTTTTATTTAACGCTATGTTCTATGTTTCCTACAAATCCAAATTTATTTTAGATTTTTTTATTTATATAACGATAGGTAATATCTGATAGTAGAACCAGAACATTTTGATAACTGTGATATTGTTTCTTTTTGTCTTTTTGTGTCAATTAAACATCTCTTACTTACAAATGGCTTTTAAGGAACTCGAAGGTTCATTGCCGCCCTCACATAAGCCCGCCAGCGGTCCCTATCCTGTGCAAGATTAATCCAGTCTCTATCATCATACCCCACCTCCCTCAAATCCATTTAATATTATCCTCCCATCTACGTCTCGGCCTCCCTAAAGGTCTTTTTCCCTCCGGTCTCCCAACTAACACTCTATATGCATTTCTGGATTCGCCCATACGTGCTACATGCCCTGCCCATCTCAAACGTCTGGATTTAATGTTCCTAATTATGTCAGGTGAAGAATACAATGCGTGCAGTTCTGTGTTGTGTAACTTTCTTCATTCTCCTGTAACTTCATCCCGCTTAGCCCCAAATATTTTCCTAAGCACTTTATTCTCAAACACTCTTAACCTATGTTACTCTCTCAGAGTGAGAGTCCAAGTTTCACAACCTACAGAACAACCGGTAATATAACTGTTTTTTAAATTCTAACTTTCAGATTTTTGGACAGCAGACTGTATGATAAGAGCTTCTCAACCGAATAATAACACGCATTTCCCATATTTATTCTGCGTTTAATTTCCTCCCGAGTGTCATTTATATTGTTACTGTTGCTCCAAGATATTTGAATTTTTCCACCTCTTCGAAGAATAAATCTCCGATTTTTATATTTCCATTTCGTACAATATTCTGGTCACGAGACATAATCATATACTTTGTCTTTTCGGGATTTACTTCCAAACCGATCGCTTTACTTGCTTCAAGTAAAATTTCCGTGTTTTCCCTAATCGTTTGTGTATTTTCTCCAAACATATTCACGTCATCCGCATAGACAAGAAGCTGATGTAACATCTCTACTGTTATTTATTTCAATTATGTATCTTATTCAAAGTTAAGAAATCTTTCCACGTCGACCAAATGCCATTTCAAGAATGATGCGCGAGACTCGAAGCGCACAACAGTTACGAGACGAGACTCTAAAAACAAGTGCAACGAACACAGCGAGCGAGAGCGGCAGTTAGTTTTGTTCATCTCTAATCTGGACAGACGGCCAGAGAACAGAAATTAATAAAAGAAAGACACAATGAACAGTCAAAAGATAGATAGATGGATGGATAGATAGATTAGACAGATAGATAGATAGATTAGATAGAGAGAGATAGAGATAGAGAGATAGAGATAGAGATACAGACACAGAGACAGAGACAGAGACATAACATAGATATAGATATATATATATATATACATACATAGATAGATAGATAGATAGATAGATAGATAGATAGATAGATAGATAGATAGATAGATAGATAGATAGATAGACAGACAGACAGACAGACAGACAGACAGACAGACAGACAGACAGACAGACAGACAGACAGACAGACAGACAGACAGACAGACAGACAGACAGACAGATAGATAGATAGATAGATAGATAGATAGATAGATAGATAGATAGACGGATGGACGGATGGACGGATGGATGAACACAACGAAAAAAGAAGTAAACAAGGACTAAGGGAATAAAAAAATTGTATTACACTTGTGTAGGCCTATAGAGAATGGCTCTTCTGAACACATAGACTTCTTCTAACTACCGCTGCAGGTTTTCCGGCTCTTGGTTTTATTTTGTTGAAATTCTTGAGAAGGAAGTCAGTTGTAAGTTTAAAGGATTTCTCTGGTTGATAACATTCTTACTTGCCGCACTCAACTGTGTCGTCAAATATCGAGCGTCAGCTTTGTACTAAGATTAAAGTCGTATCGGGTGTTTGTCAAGCTCCTCAGTTCAAAGAGAACAATCTACATTTATAAACAAAAAACCACAAACTTCTCTTAGCGTATAGAATCGTCAAAGGTCGTAAAGGATCGCTGGCTACGTCAATGAAAGTCTTCTATGTTTCTTACTATGAATGATATTAGTTAATACTGTATTCTTATAATACATTTCTTCAATTGCAGAGGAATGTTTCCAGCCATAAATTCAGACAACCCTGGTTTAATTCACTGTAAGGAAAGTGGAGTTTTCCATATGGTTTGACTATGTTCCTTTTCCTATGTTTATCCTATGTCAACCGTGGGCACAACGGGGAAGTGGAACGAAACTCTGAAACCCCCTCCCATGTCCTTTCCGCTTACACTGTCTTACAAACAAACGCACAATGGACACTGTGCATCAGTGATGGAGGGTTATTTTACGACGCTGTATCAACATCTGAGGTTATTTAGCGTCTGAATGATATGAAGTTGATAATGCCGGTGAAATGAGTCCGAGGTCCAAAGTTACCCAGCATTTGCTCGTATTGGGTTGAGGGAAAACCCCGGTAAAACCTCAACCAGGTAACTTGCCCCGAACGGGAATCGAACCCGGGCCACCTGGTTTCGCGGCCAGACGCGCTGACCGTTACTCCACAGGTGTGGACGCATCAGTAATGGATTTCAGGCGATCAGCGAGAGCGAAAGTTTGTAAAAGCTATGATGAAATCCGTCACTGAACAGTGCTTAATTGCCGGTCTACTCGTCTCAGCCAGGGAAGGTGGAGGGGGGAAGTTAAGGGGAAATATGTAGTGACTCATATTGACCTAATAATGTTCAGGCCTGTCCTATGTTGCCCTACACGGTAGTCCTGAATTATGTTGACAGTAAAGAGTGAGGGAAATTTCTTCATTATGTCTCATATTGGTTCACGATCTTCACATGAGTAAAGGCAGCTTCACAATTGCCCGGGAATGGCAACTAGAACGAGAAGGGAAAGCCGAGAAACGAGAACGGGAATACTAATATTCACAACTGAACGGAAAGCTGAAGCATCTGCGTTATTCTAATGTTTCAAGATGGACGACGACGAGTTAGTCACATATTTTGTACTTATTTTAATATGTGTTTTAGTCGCTCAGAGCACTAAAAGAAGGTAAATATTACTCCCTGTAATAAAATAAAAAGACATTTAATGTCTTACACAAATTTAATAAGTATGAAAGTGGAAAATGAGAACTTAATTGCACTGCGTTTCTTAATAAGGTTATGTGCTACTATCTAGTCGACATCATGATGTTCGTTACATTGTATTCCCTTTCAGATGGTGGATTTGACCAATGAACCAACAAAGAAATGAGCTTGGAGCATTTGTGAATATATTCAAATATATAAAGGTACATGATCATGAGGCGTTTTACAAATATACAAGAATGGAACCCCAGCATTTCGAAAAAATATTATCATTAGTGAAACACAAGCTACTCAAGAGGAGTAGGCGAGAATGCTTGAGCCCAGATTTCGATTGGCGATGACTCTAAAGTATCTGGCTCATGGTGGTTCATTTTTAAATCTGAGTTGGGAATTCAGGGTTGGGCAGTCTACCGTTTCGAAAGTGATCGCTGAAACCTGTGATGTCTTATGGGGAGTACTTTATCCTTTATATTTTCCGTTTCCCACCAAAGAAGAATGGTGTAATATAAGTGAACGTTTCCTAGAGAGGTGGGACTTTCCCAATACTCTAGGTGCCATTGATGGAAAACATGTCCAAATCCAGTGCCCTTTAAGATCCGGTAGTATATATTACAATTATAAACACACTTTCAGTTTAATATTAATGACATGCTGCGATGCAGACTATAAGTTTATCTGGGCTGACATTGGAGCATATGGCGCTGAAAGCGATGGTAGTGTATTTAGAAGAAGTAAAATAGGAAAAAAAAATGGAGAATGGATCTGCAGAACTACCCGAACCTCGCACTCTACCAGGCAGTAATATTTTAATGTCATATTTCTTTGTAGCAGATGAGGCTTTTCCTCTAAAGCAGTATATTATGCGACCTTATCCTGGTAAATATTTAGGAGAGAAAAAAAAATTAATTTTAGACTGTCTAGGGCTAGGAGAAATATCGAAAACAGTTTCGGTATACTCGCAAGTAGATGGAGAGTTTACAGACAACCATTGTTATGTTCAGTGAAGACTGCAGAATCAATAATTAAAGCCACATTATGTTTACATAACTATTTGAGAACAGAAGCTTGCAGCCAGCACCCATCTCAAAATTTGGGAAACTGGAGAGAAATCACAAGAAATGACACAAATTTCAGATCAGTTGGTCAAATGGGATCTAATATTGCTGCTCAGGCAATTTATAAATTACGGGATAATTTAGCGGATTATTTGGTTTCAGATGCTGGAGCAATATCCTACCAACGTAGATATGTAAACAATGGGAGATAGAAGTATGTCAATGTTACTATATTTCAATTGCATTATGGAAAGTATTTATTGAACACAAAAATAGGAACACAGAGTATTTGATTATTTATAAGTATCCAATAAAATATTACAGAAAATTGTTATTTTTTTTATGTATGAATACTCTTATACCAACATCTAAAATAACTTGTCTCAGTTTATGGAATATATTTTTCTAACAGGTCCAACACCTCCTTCTTAAATTCAAATTCATCTTTGTGTGGGATCATTTTCATGTCTTCAAGTACAGATTTCATGAAATTGAGGTCACTTAAAGTATGTCAGTGTTACTATATTTCAATTGCATTATGGAAAGTATTTATTGAACACAAAAATAGGAACACAGAGTATTTGATTATTTATAAGTATCCAATAAAATATTACAGAAAATTGTTATTTTTTTAAATTTATGAATACTCTTATACCAAAATCTAAAATAACTTGTCTCAGTTTATGGAATATATTTTTCTAACAGGTCCAACACCTCCTTCTTAAATTTAAATTTATCTTTGTGTGGGATCATTTTCATGTCTTCAAGTACAGATTTCATGAAATTGAGGTCACTTGGTCCTGAATATTCCCTCGTTGCCACAAAAGACGTAAAAGAATCAACAACTTTAGAGAGGGTATCGTGCAGGTTGGCTCTCTTAGGGCGAAATTCCTCTTGGAAACTTCCACCTAAGGAACTTTCCTGCATGGGAGCTGGTGATTCTGTACTCGTACTGGCATCATCGGAAAGGTGTATTGCTTCTGATGTAGCCTCAACACTTGTGCTCGGGGTGACATCTAGTGAGCTTACAGTTGAAGTCATTCTAAGCAAACAACAACGTCATAAGTTACAGACATATTATCAGTAAAATATACATAAGATTATAAAAATTTCAGTGAATTTCTTGAGTACAATAATAATGTAATCCAACATGTGTTGGGAAAAGTTTAATAGAATTATCAGTTAACAATGAAGATTAATTAATTGTAATTTGAGTGGCATTTAATAATTTATATTTTCAATTGTAATAAATTGTAAATTGTTTAACAGACACTTAAAACAGATTGTTAATTTCTCATTGTAATTTCTAATGAATTCAGCAATTAATAATGAATAGAAACCAGATTTATATTAGGAAAACATTTTTAAAAGGAAAATCAGAATGAACACATATTTAAGCCAACTTATCTTTTCAGTTAGTAATAAAATATTATCTGCTTCAAATTGGAATTGAGCTATAGATTGTAAAGATACTGTCATTAATATTTCCAACATTGTTTAAATCATATAGGCCTAAATGCAGCTCAGAAGTCAGAACTCTAAAAATGTAGAGAAATAGCATTCTTTTTTATTTCTTTTGTGCATTGAACATTTTTTCTCCTTTATTGTGATTCTCTTTTAAGTATCTTGATATTTATAAATTACAGTTCTTCCTTGTTGTTGGGCAATTGGTTACACCCTCTCTGATCTATCAAATCTATCTGGAAATGAACAAATGCCAGAATCTGAAATACCTCCCAAAGTGCAAGATGTACATTATAGATGTTACTACAGGGTATGTCTGTACACTCAAAATCAAATCAAATCAATAACTAACACTTGAGATTAATGATATTACTTACTGACGGCTCACTCTGTATGTATGAGTGTATATATATAATATACTATAGTTATATACAGAATGAACCGTAAGCAATGTCATTAATTTCAAGGGGTTATTCTTTGAGATATTTCAAACAAAAACGTTTAATACATTTTGCTCCTTTTTTAGCTTCCTTTTCGAGAAAAAAATTATTTTATATGAATCATTTCATAGCATATTTTGTGAAAGCTACTGAATTAATTCCCTATATGCTCAGTCAATTTAAGAGAGCAGTGTATTATGGTCATAAATGACTGAAATAATTTTAGTTTGTCCTCTGAATGTGCAGAAATTTGATCCGAACAAATGTATGTTTTCGTTCTGAGAAGTAATTTTAATACGTAGTGCAGTGTGAGAACGTTGTGAAGGTTATTATACTGCCTGCAGAGAGGCAAATATATGTTGTCGTAGGCCAGGTACCTGAACAAGTGGCGTGTTCGAGACGACGGTTGAGAAATGAAAAATGTATACATATCACATACGATTGATTTTAAAGACGTCTCGGGAAATTTGATTTGTTGTATAAGTTCACCAGTTATTACTTTAAAATGAAAGTGCGAGGGAACTATAATTTCTAATTGCCAGAAGAAAATGTTTGCGTATAACAAATTGAGTTTTTTTTTTAGTAAGTTGATTTGTGTAACGTAAAAATAAGCTTTTCGTATTGCCTGTGTTCACCGATAGTATAATTAAAATTAAATTGAGAGTTTACAAATGAATATTATTTTTAATTTATTTTCGTTTAATGTAAAATAGCATAATATCGTATTTTTATCTTTGCCTGTGGAGTTTTAAATGTTTCAAAATCTTGTTTTTATAATGTGAACTAAGCATCATTATTGTTTTAGTTCTTTAGCTTATTTAATTGAAATGGGAGTGTAGAAATATTTCTTAATGTTTTAAATTTATTTTGAAATAAGCGTAGCCTATCTTATTGACTATATTCTCTGAATATTTCGTTAAAATTAGGTTTTAGAATTTATTTCCAATTTTTCAAGATTTTGTTTAACATGAAGTGAGCAGTGTTCATTCTCATACAGTAGGTATAACATCAGCTGTATTTTTTATGAGTTAAAAACAAGGTACGTGGCAGTGACCTTCAACTTCAGAACAAGCCAGGTGAAGGGGTTGTTCAGAACAACAGAGGCTTATGCGCACTCCCCACTGATTACACAGCGTTGCACAATCTCGTAAAATCGTAAACCATTTATTTTGAAATGCACATTTTTCTGGAAAACTATTCTAAACACAGCAAAAAGGTATTTGACTTTTTTGTTGCTCTTTACTAAAGAAATAATCTACTAGAATTAATGACATTACTTACGGTTCACAAACTATAGTACATAAGAAATTAACAATGCCATAAGAAATGCATGTATAAAAAATTTAAAGTGGAATTTAATGTAATGTGTAATAATTTAGTAGGCCTTGTAGAAAAGAAGACTATCTACATGATCCTTTGATAATGTAAGTTTTAGGTTAGGTTTTATTGGTCATGGTATCAATATTAAAATATTAATGCCATCAAACAGAATTTTAGTTGGAACTATAGTTTGAAATACATAGGGTACTGATATATATACACACGAGAATCTTAAATTTAATTCGCTTTCAGCTAGAATAGTGGGTGCCAAAATATTTATACTTACTTCCTCTTCCTAATGTAAGGTGCCAACCACAACATAGAATTATAAAGGGAGAAATTATTTTTCTTCTGTGGAGCCCCAGAACCAGAAGGGGGGATAGCTGTAGAATCCCTCAAGGCTCTCACAGATCTGTCCCTGAGGTTGTCCCACTTCTTCTTAACAGTTTCGGCTAAAACTAATGCAATATATTAATATTTTCTCGCCTTTCCGAAAGTAAAATATATAACTAGAATTAATTTATCATCAAATTAACATTCAACGTTGAGTGTATGCATTTTATGTGAACATAGATAAATAATATCAACATATAAAATGAAATGAAAGGAAATGTACAGTTTCACAAAATCAGAAGAAAAATGTTGTAATATTGCCAACTTACCATCACTATTCAGGATGTCTGCGATTGTACACCAAGCATTTTCTTTTATTCCTACATTTTTGTATTGAACATTTGTCTTGTCATATAAGAATTCTTTCTCTTGCACATACGAAATTAATAATTCTTCAAATTCCGTAGCTGCCATGATAATCTCGACGAACAATCGACAATCGGAATTGAATAAATGACTAATTTGACATGCGCAGAAGAATCCCGGGAATGGAAATGTTAAAACTTCGTGAAGTTTTGTTTCTCATTCCAGGGTCTACCGTTCCCAGAAAGCAATGGTGTATCCAACATTAAAAAATAAAGCTTCCAAGATTTTTCTCGATTCCGTTCTCGTTCTAGTTGCCATTCCCGGGCAATTGTGAAGCCGCCTTAAGAAGGAATAGATCAGGGAATCCAGTTCTAGAAGGTAGATAATAATATTGATGATCATGATCATGATTTTGCGATATACATATCTGCAGGCTTTAAAATATAAATAAAACAATCAATAAAAATTTACAAATACTAACTAATTATACTATTCCAAGTCAGGAATGGTAATAAATCTAAGCCAAACTTTCAGAACGGCCCCGAGGTTCACTCAGCCTCCTTTAAAATTGAGTACCGGGTCTTTCCCGGGGGTAAAAGGCGGTCAGAGCGTGGTTCCGACCACACCACCTCATTCTAGTGCCGAGGTCATGGAAAGCATGGGGCTCTACCTCCATGCCCCCCAAGTGCCTTCATGGCATGTTACGGGGATACCTTTACCTTTTACCTTTTTTTACGTAAATATTAAAATAAACAGCTGAAATAAGTGTCCTGGAGATGATACAAACTTTCTCTTTCTCTATTCCACGCTTTCCTTATCAATTCAATTCTTTTAACTGGTAACTGATGCTATCCCTATTATGCTGTAGTTCATCTTCTTCTTATTTTTCTTCAGTTCATGGAGTAGGCATATGCCTGTTCCGGCTTCACAGTGTATCTGTCCTATGCTTCCTAGGTCTTTCTGGATATCTTCTTCCTTAAGATCTATAGTATATCATTCTTCTAGGGATCCTTTTTGTTGTCATTCTATTAACATGTTTTGCTCACTAATTCCTATAATGTGTGATATTTTTCTTCTAGGGAAAATATCTTCGGTTCTTTTATTTTATCATTTCTAATTTTATCTGGTATATTGCATCCCTTGAATGATTTTAGGAACATTATTTCAACGTCCTGTAATTTTCCTGTCACCTGTGGTCATCGGCCATGTGTCTGATCCGAACAGTAAAGATGGTGCACTCTTTACTTTATAAAATTTAATTTATGTTTCTTTTCTAACTATATTTTTCAGATTTATACTTACTGTGCCATACAGCTGCTGCAACATGGGAATTTATATTTGTAGTCGCTTTCATGTTCAGATACGAGCTCAGTATCTAAATATTTAAAACTTGTTACTTGTTCTAGAGAAGTGTTATTAAAAAAACTGTCCTTACGCTGTACTTTCCTTGAAAAGCCATTGTCTTGGCTTTATTAATTTATGGAAATTTTTAAGTTATATTTCTCACAAACTTTCTCTGTAATTCATGCACTACTCTCTGCAATTCACTGTCAGTCTTGCTTATAACGATTTGATCATCAGCGAACAGCATCGTCTTCAACAAAAAGTTAGGTGATATATAAATTCCTCCATTAATTTTAAGATTCCACTCTCTCATATCATCTAGGCCTATATAAATTAAAGACAAATTGTGGAACAAATTATAACCTTGTCTTACACCTAGGTTAACTGGAATTTCTTCATTATATTTTCCATTTTCAATGTTTATACTAATTGTTGTATCTTTATTTAATTAATTTAATGGTTAGGATAGCCTCTTCGAATCATAATTTCCCAAAATTTTCACTATTTACACGGTCAAACACTTTCTCGTAATAATCAATGAAGGCCATATGAGTTTCTATATTATATTCTCTTCTCTTTTCTATCAACTGTTTGACAGAAAAGTAGCATCCGTATAGGAGCATTCCTTTCTAAATCCATTTTGTTGTTCTAATAATAGATGTCTGAAATGTTTATTATTATTTTATTTAAAATTCTTGCATATAATTTGTAGCCTGTATTTAGGAGACTAACTACCCCTCTCCCCCTATAATTTTCACATTTGTTCCTAGCACTTTTTTAAAATAGAGATATTACTCGAGTATGTGACCACAACCTTAGTACTTAACATACATTCCAACACATATTAAAGAGATTCAAATTATTTTTATTTAAGACTGGTCCACCATATTTTAAAAAATTCAGTATTTATGCCATCATCACCTGTGGCCTTCCGACTTTTCATTTCTTGTCCTTCTAAGGTGATAGGATTAACATTTTCAAACATTAGTTCCATTTTCTTTACTAATAAATCTATCTTGAACTAAAATATAATAATAATAATAATAATAATAATAATAATAATAATAATCATCATCATCATCATCATCATCATAAGGTTTTATTGAACCAGGCACAGTTAAGACCCTATAATTAAGGCCATACGGCCTTCTCTAATACTCGACCAGGAATAAAATTTCGATATAAAGAACATTACATACATAATATACAGTAGTTTAGTATCTATAGATACTTTGGTTTACTGGATTGCACATAAAACGAATTTTAAATCAAATGAAGTAATATATTTGCATTCATTGATACATTGTTATAGTTCACACTTATTTCACAAAACTACACAGAACTGTTATTTTATACTGTAATCATTCCTATTTCCAAACCTCTGAATTTTAGTGATAGAAATACAGTGCGTTCGTAGCTCGGCCGGACCGTTATAACATAACCTAAATAATATAAACAACTGTTAGAAAAGTTTTAATTAGGGATGATGAAATAAACAAGAAAACGTTTAATTAAGGATGATGAAATAAAAAATAAACATGAAAAATTTTAAAAGGAATAATTATTGAAAGTACAATTTTCAAATTGAATGGTTTAGTGGTCCGGCCGAGCTACGAACGCACTGTATTATGTGGAAGGTAGTAAGTAGTTTATAAGTTTTTTTTTATTATATTACTTACGTTTCAAGTAGCCAGCAGTTCTATGAAAGCCCACTGACCTAATCCGTATAGTACAGAAAAGAAGGAATGCTAAATTTTGTACAATATTATGAATAAATGTTGATGTTTTTCTCATTCTAATCCTAATGATATTAACGATATCATTGATGAATAATATATAAATGTTGTCATACTCTTTTTAGTAAGGAGTAAAATGTAAAGGAGTCTAACAGTAAGCCAACACCTTATATTCTTGCACCGACTATCTCTGAGACAGAAACATAATGAAATATGCCTAAAATTGCTGGAGGAAAACATTAGTTTAAATTAGTAATTAATGTTCTAATCGATAAATGAAACACTTCGCAACGCATTAGCAGAATGTTGGAGCTGGCAATGAGCCAGACAACTACAGTTTCTATTCTACACCTTAATCTGGCAGTCGAGCTCTTTGAAGCGTCTTTTTCCAAATAGACTCTTAGTTTAATGTCGTTGTGAGACGTGAAGCCAGACAGATAATATAAAATAATGACTTAGGAAGAGACGACACTGTATCCATCCAAATGGATCTGACATAAAACTGTACAATTAACTGCAAATGTTGCCGTCTGTATTGCGAAGCTATGTCGTTACAGGTTGACTTCTTCAATCGTCCAAGGTCGTGGAACAGTAATCTAAAATACATCCAAATCTTAATAGGTAATATCAAATTTATGATTTTATTCACGTCAATAAAATAATAATAGCGAATGTGTATTTCTATAAATTCAACGCCCCAAATTCGATCGTTCTTCTAGGAGAAGGACTTCAACTCAATTCTCTATGCCGTCACAGGTTTCCTGCAGACAGTATAAAAGCTCTAGACATCTAGATTGATTGTTTACGATCCCTGTACGTATATAACATTTTATGGTGAAAATATGAAACTAAATTATAAAGTTACGAATAGTATTCCACACTTTTACACTCTCTAGTTCTGCACAAAAGGGGCACAAGAAGTAGTCTTATATCTGAAGTATTCTCTCAATATACAAAAATACTTCACTGCCGTAACGTATGCTCTTTACAATGTTTTCTATATTCATGATTGGATTGAACATATACTATAACAACACCCACACAATTTCTTTAGCCTGAAATGTTCACAAGATTGAGGGAACCACATTTCATGATATCAAACTACACGGACATCATTTTATTTTTACTAACATTTCTAATATTATCTATATTTCTGGATATACCTTCAGATTACGGTTGAGAACCGGAAACACCGTTTGCTACCCAAATAAAATACAATCAAATCACTTTACTAGGTATAGGAGAGAAGAAAACTACTTCATCCATTTACGAAAACTAGGAAATATCACGATTTTGAGTTTGATAATTTTCATTGTGTTTATCTTTAATCAAAATACACTACGGTATTAACAGTAATTAACAATAACTCACGAACTGAGGTATCCATGCGGACGTATTCATTATGCAGCGTATATTATACCGTCTACAGCACATTAGCGTACAATATAGAGAGTGAATTTAAATTGAAAAATAATCATAATAAGATATTTAAACACACGTTTGAAAATGGTGGCCGTCCATTTCGATACAGGCTTCACTTCTTTCGTGCATACTATCTCACTGTAGACTATTGTACTTAATTCCAATTTCGTACCAGTAATTCATGTTGAAATAATTCCGTACCTACTCTATAAAAGAGTGTCTTAAGCACTGTAAATTCAATCTTCACTTCTGCCCGATCCGAAAAGATAAAATTACTCAGACATGCTATCTACTGTCCGTCCAAGTGGTTATGTCGCAGGATCGTAGAAAGAATGGAAATCACGTGACAGTTAATTAGGCCTACTTAAGGAGGCCCTTTTATTTCAGTTATTTTAAACAGTTGCATAATATTACGTAGACGTCTAATTCCTAACAGAAATTAATGTTTTCAGAAAAGAGCTCAGACAGCTCACCCACTAGCCTTTACAGAGGGGCGAACAGAAGCGGGTGGGAAAAACCGGGATGCGATGTAAGCAAACGGACGCACAGTATCTTGTTCAATATTGAAAGCTTTTTCTTCACTGGAGAACGCGACCATATTTCTGGAACGTACTACACTAACTCAGTACTCACTACTGTGACCATAAGGCGATTTTGACTGCATATGCGGCCTTGGTTGTGAGGAGGACGGTTGAACTTCATTAGTAGAAGAGGTGGGAGTGAAGTACATTAAAAAACTCAGGTACAATAAAAATTTAACTAAAAATTA
Source organism: Periplaneta americana (assembly GCF_040183065.1). Lineage (NCBI taxonomy): Eukaryota > Metazoa > Arthropoda > Insecta > Blattodea > Blattidae > Periplaneta > Periplaneta americana. The sequence goes on from NC_091133.1 coordinate 37,052,025, forward strand.
AATGACGTCCCTGTATAAAGACAATATTGTGTTGTTGTTTAGTTGGTTATTTTAAGTCATTGTATATCCTACGATTTTATTTAGTGCTGATGGATTTGGGGATAGCGAGATGGTATTTGGCGAGATGAGTTCAAGGGTTCGCCATGAGATTACCTGATACTAGCTTTGCAGTTGAGAAAACTTCGGAAAATACTCCACCATCTAACAAGTCCAACCAGGATTCGAATTCAGGTCCGAACGCAGTCTCGGATTACTAGTACTCCGAGCTTTATGAGTGGATTATAACGCTTGTACATCTATAACATAACGTCATTAATGTACAGTTTCCCTGAAAAGGAATGAGACAATTGAATATTCCTAAGTCTCAGATGTAAAACACTGCGCATGATCAGAGACCAGAGCACTGATACACAAGATAACGAATATTGAGTTACTTAGATTCAAGCTATTTGGTTTGTTATTAGCATCGTTCCGGAATTCACTTCAAAAACTGCAAAAAATATGATAATATTACGTAAATAAAAGATAAATATATACGTAAATCATGTAGTTAAATCGACAATGGACCTTCATGACTAGATCGACACTCTGCACAGAAAATAAATCTTTCGTGTCGTTGCAATAGCTCAGACGCTAAGCTCTCTGCGTGTTGTGTAGAAGAGACCGAGTTCGATTCTTAGTCTATATCAACGATTTTTTTTTCTAAATAACGTTGAAATAGAGTTTTACAAAGTCCTTAGATTAAGTGTTAATGATCACAGAAATTACAAAATTACAAGTTATAATATTATAAACGTTAATCTAATGAATGCATTCATACAAACACACACACACACACACATACAATGTAAATTCATATATATAAATATATATATATTAAAAAGTAACAATTAAAATGAAATTAAAAACTATTCCTAAGCCACACAGATAAACGTTTACAAAGGTTTAGAGTCCTTAGGCTATGTCATTTGTTGAGAAATTATTACAATATTTTATTAGTAGCTTTCCCATATGTGTAATAAATGCACTCGCACAAAACAATTTTTGTTAAAAGTGTGGCTTTGGATTATTTCATTCTCACCCCTTCAGTTGATTTTAACTATTTTATTTACGTGTTTTCAATAGTGTTTAATTTAATGTGCATTCAATTTCATTCATGTTATGATTGAATGAATAAGCACTGTTGCAGTTATTGATTAATTACACATATTAATACTAACTATTAAATGCATGTGTTAAGTAACTTATTGCAGTATCTTTTGCAAAATCTTGAATGTTTAAGTTGTCAATAATATTTCTGTACTATATACTATAAGACGTTAAAAGAATTTGCAATAGATTTGGGATCCTCTACTTTATAATCACTAATTTTAATGAAAAAATATTTTCTTTCTTGGGATATCTACAAGTTTAACTTCAATAATATTCCGAATAGCTTTAATTGCATTATCTGGATTTTGTGCTTTTCTATTCAAATGTGCTCTATTTCCCTCTTTCTTAAATTTTGATAAATTACACTGTACTTCTTGTAGTATTTAAGAATATGAGGATAGTTACATTGCAGCTCATTACATATAGATACATCTTTTTTATACATGAGATTTTTAAGTCCCTGCATTATCTACATGTTTTTACTTTTGAATTTTTTCACAACATTGAGTGGAGAACATCCACTGAAGTGATTCTGAAATGAAGCGAAAAATACAATACATTTACTCTTAATATCAGAAGTACCAGTAACATATACGTTTTTCCAAGATTCATTTTGTAGACATAAATGTAAATAATCACTAGATACAGCATTTACGACCCTTTATTAGGATTTAAATTAATGTTTTGAAATTGTTCAGTAACATTGGAAACACGTAGGATTTGTTTATCATATTCATAAAAGCCATTGATTATAGGTGCTGTCGAATAGGAATTTAGTCGAATTCAGTGCACAAAACTTTTATCAATGGCTGTGCTACTTCAGCTTGTATGCTGGTGGGAAAATGAGTCTACGACTAAGGTTTCCAGTTTCAAGGAGTGAATTTAATTTACTTTTACGGAAAAGTTCCGAGGGATAATCTATGTTTATGTCACTACAGATCACAAATTTCATATGAGATTTCTAAAGTCTATAAATATTAATAAATATTAAGAAATATGGATGATTGTAGTTAAAAGTCTGATTTACATTATAAAAAGCAACAAGTTACATTCCTCGGCAAGATTCGAACTTTTCGATGTTTGGTTTTGTCGTCCAACGCATAAGCACGGACCTGTTCAATGCTTATGTCAATAACCTACAATTTAGCTGTAGCAATGTGGTGTCATAACTTTGGGTTTGTTTACTTAATGTAATTAGATTTAATTTGATTAGTTTCGCAACAATTAGACTTCCTGTTATATCCTGTTATATAAATATTTAAGTTAGAGTTGATTTATTAACTCTTACTGTGCAAGATGACCCTTATTTCAATAATTCTATATCACGTTAAATAGTCATTGTCTACACTAAAGTATTATCATCATCCCTCATTTCTCATCTTAATGGCGAACCGACGTGACATGAGACAGCGAGTTATAGCTCTAGTTGAGGCTGGATATGGGGCTAGATCTTCTGGCCGTTTGGTCGGTGTTCCTGGAAGTACAGCCGTGAGGTGGGTCCATCGTTACCAAAATTCAAGGGAGATCGAAAATCACCCCATTCCTGAGCATCCGCGGATTTTTTCATTGAAAGAGGATGCGCTCCTATTCGAGACAGTTCGACAGGACCCCTTTCGGACTGCTAACGAAATAAGAGCAGCATCTAACTTTCCCGGTTCTTCACAGACTGTGATCAGCAGGTTGAGGAACCGCGGTATTAGGAGCCGGAGGGCTGCGCAAATGGAAATATTGGGGGAAGCACAAGCTGTCGACCATCTTGCCTTCGCTACCAATCGAGTGGATTTCGATTGGAGAAATGTAATTTTCTCCGGCGAAACAACCATCTCGAGTGATTACGAAAGTCCTGTCCGTGTCTATCGTGAGAATGGTCTCCGACATGATCAGCGCTATGTGCACGGACGTGAAAGATCGGGGCGCTTTAGCATATCGTCACAGTCTAGTACATACAGTCGCGAAGCTCAATACGTAGTAAATATGCAAACATTAGATAGTTTCTCACCATTAGGATCGCTAATATCGCCTCATTACAGGCAATGAAAAATAGTACCGTCACAGTCTATTGTTCCTAGCACCCTCAAAACTCAAGCTTCGTGACTGTATATAGTAGACTGTGATATCGTGTTGGGGTGGATGTCTTACGATGGACCTGGCGTTATAGAACGCATCGATGGCCGGTTTAATGCGGGAACTTACGAGCACATTCTGGAAAATATATTCCTTCCTTCCGCCCCTAGAACGTTTTCCCGAAGGAACATTGCTGTTCCAACAGGATGACCATACCGTGCACTATGCCTCAAGCATTCAAAGATGGTTTCAAAGGAGACCCGAGATCGAAATCATTAATTGGCCTCCGAAGTCACCTGATTTGAATGTCATCGAAAATTTATGGGCGGAATTGAAAAAGAGAAGAATGGCCACCTATGCCCACCGACGCCCTCGAAATCGAGACGAATTGTGGGATCAAGTTGTTGAAACCTGGGAAGATCTCGCCGGGGATTAAAATTTATTCCACAATCTCGTCACATTCATGCCGGACCGACTTAGAGCTGTAATAGAAGCTGATGGCATGTGGACAAGATTTTAAGTTGACAGGTCTCTTTTTGTTTCTTATGATTTTTGTTTGAGGAAGAATACTCTTAACTTCCAAGTAAGATTTATTTTTTTTGACGAGGTTCAGCCCACTTGTAAGACCCAGAAATTGGGTATAAATTATTCATATTTTTCGACAAATTAGACAGTTTAGGAACTCTGAAGAAATTAATTACACCTCGATTAAAAAAAGTTTTACCTGGGATCGAACATGAGACGTTTCGGTTAAGCAGTGGAACAGTGGAACCGACACGCTACTATATGAGCTACCGAGATAAGACAGTGACAACAGCAGTCTAGAATGTAGATCCCTTAGCAGGCATTTGCCATTCGGTACAGAGAAACAATGATATTTTGTGACTCGAGCTATGTTGTGAAATCGTGGCCTTAAATGGCTGTCTTCTTCGTGATTCTTATTTGGTCTTTGTCCTTGTTGTGGTCCTCGTAACAATTCTTGCTTGTTTGCCATGTTACGCATCGTTACGTCGATATCAAGTGAACCGCGCTGTAGAACTTTAACTTGCGACGATCAAGAGTCGTCTCATTCCTTTTAAGGGTAACTGTACGTTAAGATAGGATCTCAATGAACTAGCGATGCATATGAAAAACATTACTGCGACAGTTATTGTGACACCTGTGATATGGCGCTCGGCAACTGAGAGACGACGACAAAATTCTTGAGAAGTATTTCATGGACGAGAGTACAAATAGAGATCAGCTATTTCCCGCCCAGTTTGTTGTTGAGAATGTGCAGGCACAACGGATTCATCACTATTGACAGATACTAATTATAATGTGCATTTGCATCTTCTTCATTTTGAAGACGGAACCGGGAAGTTATTTCGAGAGTTGAAGGCATTTCATTCTTTGACACGAAGCGGATGCTGAAAAAGATTTACCGACTTCAAGAATTTGAAATATTTGTTGGTGTAGAAATTTGTTCAAAAAACGCGTCTCAACTTGTAGTTTGCTTCCCTATTTTTTTTTTTTTCAGACTCTCGAAAATTGTTGAATAATGTAGGCCTAACCAACTAGCAAGCCACAATCGCTTCCAATTACTGTACGCCTCTCCCTTTCTAAAGATCATAATTATATATTAATCTCTCAATTACTGTGTAATAATACAGTGTCATTAAGTGGATTCGAAGGAACAGTAACTAGGGAACAACTGCGACAACCCACGCATGATGGGATTATGATATGTGTAAGTTTGAACTAAATTTTCTACGTCGAACTGATGTGTAAACCAGATGTGGGAAATGTAAATTCGATAAAATGCCATTATACTACAATGGTTCATCATTTTAATAGTGATTTTTAGAAGTATATCATTGCTTTATTAAATACATTTATTATATAGTACGTGTAACATAAACAATTAAAATTTTTGGAATATAAAACTAAACTTTAATCCTTATAATTGATACCTTTCATTTTTCTCCTTTGTACCTATAGTACTTAAATGAACTTCACAATGTCACAAAGTCTGTAGGATTTTTAATTGGTTATTTAATGACGCCATGTTATTTAGTGTCGTTGGAATTGGTGATAGCGAGATGGTATTTTGGCGAGATGAGGCCGAGGATTTTCCATATATTACCTGACATTCGTCTTACGGTTAGGGAAAATCTCGGAAAACACTCAACCAGGTAATCAGTACAAGTGGGAATTGAACTCCCGCCCGCAATTCTAGATCAGAAGACAAGCGCTTCTGTCGACTGAGCTACGCCGTTGGCTGTGTAGACATTTTAAATTACATAAAACCCTAAAATTATGTTTTTTTTTTGTGCAAATGGTGTTTTGTTCCCCAGAATGAATACAGAAGTTAAACTCTACAAGTGGGTGTGCAAAAGATACTCGTAAAATAATGCTAGCATTTGGTATGTAGAAAATTATTTGCAATAAGGGTCCGAAGTTTATTTTCCATTTATCTCACAACTCAGTTTACCCAAACAACATCAATATTTTTATAACCCAGTACCTGGTGATCATTAGGGAGTTGCCTCACTCATCTCTTACCTTCGGGGTCGAAAACTCATGCCTACAAAGATTTCACTCACCTCATCCCGCTTTATTATGGATCACATGCACAGTAAATCAACTTTAATAGTTTAGTGCAGGATTTCCATTAACCCTTCAAACACACACATCACATATCTTAGAAATAAGATAAATGTAATTGTAAATGTAGTATACGGAGAACTTCCCACATAAAGCCCCTCTTGTCGGAACTGAATGTTTGCTTATACATTTTATAAAAATAATAAACTAGACAAGGATTAAGATCAACAACGCGTTCCCTTGTAAACATCTTGTGTTCCACTGACGTACTGTGGGAACTTCACTTAAGCTCGTCCTTGTACATAATAAGTGTTTCATCCTTGGAGGAGGAATTTGGATATACGTATGTAAACACAGTTTGTGCTCTTACACGCGCTTCGGCTGGATCGATGCTTATTTGTATGTGCATCTACCGAAACACGGAAGTGGTTTCCTTACGCTTATTTGTTCGATTGGAATTACACAGTGTTCGAGTAGCTTCCAATGGAATCAATTATTCTGCAAGAAATTGCTTACAAAGGAAAAATATAACTTAACAAGCGGCTTAAAGCGAACTTGCTTACTAAACAAAACTGTAACAGACAACAGAATTTCATGATTGGGTTCTTCAGATATTTACATTCAAGTTTTAATACCCAGGTATCTAGTTCTAGGGACTTACAGTATAAAGAGTGCGGTTCATGCTGTGTGGCGTATTTCGGAGCATAGTAAATTCATATTTATGCACTTCATAATATATATCATATGCTAACTTACAACTTTAGAAAATCGCCATCATGTTGCATGATATTTCCCTCCGATTAAATAAGTTTCATAATCAAATATTTACGTAGTTGTATGTATGTATGTATATATGTACAGTATATATGTATGTATGTATGTATGTACGTACGTACGTATCGTATTTGTGTAGGTACAAGAGTCATTTTGGTAACTCATTTGGGAAAACGGCGGTTTATGACAACTGCGGTCCCAGTTCAGATCCCGGCGATGGTAGAGTTGTATTTGTGATGGGTAAAGTCAAGGTTATGAGGATTTTTTTCTCTGGGTTCTTCCGTTTTTCCTTGTTTATTCCAGAAATTCTTCAAAATTCCCTCTCATCATCTTCATTTCGAAATACAGGTCATTTACTTGTATTTGTCCGGCGTCGAATCAACCGTCTGCCGTAGCCGAGGTTCTTCATGATTGGTAGATGGCAGTGGTGATGGTTTCTGTACAACTCAGAAATCTACAGAGAGGCATCGGCGACTCGATTTCACTCTGGAACTTCAGGTGGATCTCTGAGTTACAGCACTACCACCAGAAGTGTAGCGGAAAGGTTTGCATGGTGAGGCGGATAGTGTATCCGGCTAGTCGAGCAACACAATCAGCACCCAACTCATTCTACTATGTGCATACTAACCCTGTGCTTCTGCATGTGAATTTTTTTCGATGAGTTGTAAAGTTTATTTTTTTACATAAAGAATTATTAATGAAAACTATATTGAAATTATTGAACAGCACTACATTGCTAATCGGGAGGAAATTAAACATAGAATAAAAATGGGAAATGCCTGTTATTACTCAGTTGAGAAGGTTTTATCATCCAGTCTGCTGTCAACAAATCTGAAAGTAAGAATTTATAAAAACAGTTATATTACCGGTTGTTCTTTATGGTTGTGAAACTTGGACTCTCACTTTGAGAGAGGAAGATAGGTTAAGGGTATTTGAGAATAAAGTGCTTAGGAAAATATTTGGGGTTAAGAGGGATGAAGTTACAGGAGAATGGAGAAAGTTACATAACACAGAACTGCACGCATTGTATTCTTCACCTCACATAATTAGGAACATTAAATCCAGACTTTGATATGTGCAGGGCATGTAGCACGTATGGGCGAATCCAGAAATGCATATAGAGTGTTAGTTGGGAGGTCGGAGGGAAAAAGACCTTTGGGGAGGATAATATTAAAATGGATTTGAGGGAGGTGGGATATGATGATAGAGACTGGATTGATCTTGCTCAGGATAGGGACCTATGGCGGCAATGAACCTCCGGGTTCCTTAAAAGACAGTAAGTAATACATTGTTAAAGACAGCGTTTGTTCTTCAGTATGAAATACACTTTCATGTAAAATTTATCTGAAAGGAATGTGGAAATTATAAGGGAAACATATTTGGGAAATGTAAGTTATAAGAAATGAGCGACCAACTTACAGAGGATGAAAAGTTATGACTATTTTTGAAAGGCCAAATCAATTGACGCAGGCTCACGTTTTAGGTTATAACTCGAAATATATTACAGATATTTACCTTTATTTTTCACCATACCATTGAGGAAAGTCCATTCAACAAACAAGGAAACATTTTTTTTTCGTCTTTCGAAGGTGTATACGCTCCCTTAATGGCCTACGTTGGTATTTATATTGATGTTTGTTTGTGATGTTGATATTTGATGGTGATTCTGTGCCGACAACACGACCAGGAAGAACCGAGTGTGTGTCTGTAAAACAGCGTTTTCCAGACTTTTTCAACACATGGCACACTAAATTTTTAATTTAAAATCCCGCGGCACACTCGGTAATATAAAGAAGTGGTTCCTAACCGGGTCGGGGGGGGGGACTTTTTTCATAAAAATAAAAAAAAAACACGGCGTTTTAAAGGTTGGTACGATATTCTAACTTTACTGACCTGGCAACCCTAGCTGCTCATCAGTCATTCTCTTCGCTGCTGCTCTCACATACACTGTATTTGCTCTCACATATATTCGCTGAAAGTTGACTCTTGTGCACTCACTATTTTTACTACTACTATTTCTAATTTTATTTTTCCAATTTTTGATACGACTATCTATACTACTTTCATTTTCTCGCGGCACACCAGCGGATCATTCGCGGCACACTGGTTGAAAACGGTTGCTGTAAAGTGTTTATGAAAAGTTATAGGCCTACCACGGTCTAGTATATACAGTCACGAAGCTTGAGTTTATGAGGGTACTAGGAACAATATACTGTGCAGGTACTATTTCGCATTGTCTGTAATAGGCGATAGTAGCGATCCTAGTGGTTAGCAACTACCTGTGGATGCATATTTATTATGTATTGAGCTTCATGACTGTATACACTAGACCAGCCGTGGCGAAAAGGCCATGGTGCGCCGAGCCACTGTGTAAGCTGCAACGTGCATAGCACCTATGGAGGGAGGCGGACAACCGAAGGGGAAGTTAATGTTTAGGACGTGTAACGAAGAAAGAAATGAACAAGAAAACATAGGACACATTGTCACAACCTAAAATTAACTGTCTTCAGAATGTCTCTGCGACAAAGTTTCAAAATCAGGAATTATGTCACTTACTGCCAATCGTAGTTGATCACGAAGGTATTTGTCTGTCAGTCGTGATCTAAATTTGATTTTTACTATTTTCATTGTTGAAAATAATTTTTCACAAACGTAAGTTACAGCGAACATGGCTTCAACAGAGCAAGCGAAAGAACGGAGCTTCAAATATTTATATTTTTCCAAAGATTTGAAAAGTTCAATATCTGTCAAGTCCTAACATCTAGCTTTCATTTAACGTCACATTGTAAATCTGCGAGTTTAAATTGAAAATCTAACCGCATTATTCGTACATCTGCTGTAAAAGAATCGACGTACAGAGATGATAATGATGATGATAATAATAATAATAATAATAATAATAATAATAATAATAACACAACCTTTTAATGTTTCATCAGTAACATGTAGTAACTTATAATGCCGTTTTATGTTGTACAACCGTTTTCCTAGTAATATTTGTAAACAAATCATACATTTAATATTTTCATCATATTGTAAGTATGATCCTACTTGAAACTTTCGTTTTTATAGAGGTACATGGTTTCGAAAGAGATATTGCGACGATACGCCACTCGCAGGTCCGAGACCAATACAAATGGAACGGAGTTTGACTCCAGTGAGTGAGAGGGTGGGGGTTGTAGGTAGGAAGCGAGAGAAAAGCACTGCGAGCCACAATGTGCCCGTGAGTCGCATTTTCGCCGCGGCTGTACTAGACTATGGTTATACTCTCTACACCACATTGCATTGTAATTCGATACGAAAGGAGGAGGCAAAACGTGACGAAGTAAGAAAGATCAATATTGAATTGAAAGCACTGGTTTCTATTTGTAATTTATACAATTCTACCAATTCAAACACAGAGACACAAAGAATATCTTAGAATCCAAGGATCGGGCTACAAGATCCTAATTCTTCAAAGTTGACGGTGATAATACGAGTATAATATTATTAATTACTAGCCGTACCCGTGCGCTCCGCTGCACCCGTTAGAAATAAATATAAAGTAATTACATAATTAAAATAGGACGTTTGATCCAGGGAACATTCGTGTTTTATAGAAGGATAAATCGTTTAATATGTTACTTAATTTAAATTGCATCCAAATAATTAAAATGCGATCATTTTGGTCCAGAGACACTCATTTGGTGCAATGACAATTCCTTTAACCTGTTTCATAATTTTTATTACATGCAACCATAGTTTAATGAAGATTGACATCATTTAGATTTAATGTGTATATTTTATTTTACTTGTTATAGGTTTCCATTGAATTATGGTAATAACTTATTTTTAACCCTTGTTTTCTACGTATTCAGTAAATGGCGCTTGGCCCACTATGGTTCTGAACCCTTCAAATAACTTAAATTATATTATATAATATTACATATTATATTATATTATATTATATTATATTATATTATATCATATCACAAGTTACTGTAATAACATTATAGCATTATGTTCATCTAGAGAAACTACACTTTCCAATGGTGAAATAATAATTAATTATACAAATCGGTTAATTTAGCTTCCGATATTACTTCATACAAACACAGAACATTCTCTGTAGGCTATCTTTCATAGCTTTCGATTGTTGCTGTCCAAAGCCCCTTATAGACGAAGTCATTTGTTTTTTAATTCATTACACGGCCTTAGATGGCAGTTATTTTAATTTTAAAACTCATTTATCTCATTAAATATCAGTCCTATCAAAATTTTTTAAGGAATAAAACTTATTGCAAATTATTTTTAAAGAAACTTGTGTTATGTAACATTTTTCACAAAAATCAATAATAAGCGAGATATTTCGATTTATTTAATTCTGACTCCCTTATAACTCCATTTTAAATAATGTATTTTGAATGCCATATAGCCTAAAATCTAAGTTACAACGAACATAATTTATATTCCAATTTTCATCGAAATCCGTTCAGCCATTATCGCGTGAAAAGGTAACAAACATACAGACAGACAGACATAGAAACAAAAATTTCAAAAAAGCGATTTTCGGTTTCAGGGTGGTTAATTATATATGTTAGGACCAATTATTTTTGAAAAATCGAAAATTTCCAGAAAAATTTTGGCTACAGATTTATTATTAGTATAGATAATCAGAGATTAAAGATAATTTCAGTTATCTTTCAAAATATTATTTATGTTTGGACTTTATACACACGATTATTCAGAGCAATTGAATAAAATGTATAGTATACTTAGAGAATACTGGTAGACTTGATTCCTGACCCAGAAATGATATGCCTTGCTGTGTGGAGTACTCTAGCGATAAGCTTTAAGTAGGCCTACTGTTGGTGGCTTAATGCGACATAGTAGACATACCCACAGGGTCGCCGGTGCTGCAACGTATTGATGGCTGTTGGCTGGTCAAAGCCATTGTGGGCGTGATAGCTAATGTAGCTGCAACGTGACTGCGAATTCGCGGTTAATAAATTCACTACCAGAGCGTCCTCAACAACTGAATTTTTCATGCGAGGAAACAACATGTCACGCAAGAAATAATGAGAAGAAAATGTCCAGTAATTCATACATTAACGTTAAATCACCAAATATTTTCGTCTAGAAAGTGTGTCACAGCTGGATACAAAATAGGCCTACTCTTATCTCATTCTCTTTCGTTAGGACATTGAACACACTAGAATGTAAATAATATACCAGCTTTTTAGTATTATAATTAAAGAAACTTAAGTAAGAGATGTATTCCATACTTTTATTGTAGATTGCTTTCTACATTAATGCATCTAAAGAGATGTTTTTGTGATTTATTAGAAACTGTCTGGAGGTGAATTGTCATGAAATGTCATCAAGCACTTATCAATATGTGTCCCAGTTCCAGTATTCTAATAAAATATGCTTATGCTATTAATCTCGAATACAGTGGATGTCTACTAATCTGGTTGATTCGATGTTGTTTCGAATATTTTCCTTTAAAGTCTTTATATTACGTGGAGTGTATGTGTATCGGTACACATTTGTCTTAGAGTAGCACACAGATAAAAATCACAGAAATTTAGGACCACGGATCTAGAATAATAAATGAAATTTTTTGGAGGGAGACATTATGACCCAGTGACCTTTCGCGATCTATTGCGCTAACCTAAAGCTATGCACATTTCCAAACTCACACCGGCTGGCTACACTAAGGTTCTCTGCGTACTCAGGTTTCGAGCAAGCCACCCCACTCGTCCTCAGGCTAGGAATTCTATGGAATTATTACGAAATGGAGAAAAAGTGACGGAATTATGCAGATGCCTAAAATGGGGAAAAGGGAGAATCTCGAGAAAAACCAACTGCGATCTTGCTCGCCACAAGTGTCACTATGGATTTTTCAATTAAAAATCCCAGACCTGATCGGGACGTGAACTCGGACAGGCTGAAGGTCTGAAAACTCAGCAACCACAGGGGTATAATCTAGAAGAATACTTTCAGTGCTCTTGTATCTCAGCTACCGCTTCAGGACTCAGACGTTAAGCATATCACGTTTCTCAACAAAACTTTCAAGATGAGAAAATATTCACATTTGTTTCTTGGGGATAATAAAAAAAAAAACATAGAAGCAGAACAAGAAGTAAAAGAAACTTACAACTGTCTCTCCAACACTAGAGCTGAGAAATTGACATTTGGGCAAATTTCATGCTAACTAGCCAGTACTTATGGCACAATTCCATATGAAGTGATTGCTTATTTTCACACATTGAAAGGAGTATGAAGTAATTAATTGTTTTTACAAATTTCAAAGAGTATGAAGTGTGCTTATTTTCACATATTGAAAGGAGTATGAAGTAATAAATTACTTTAACAAGTTTAAAGGGGTATGAAGTGATTGGCTTATTTTTACACATTGAAAGGACTATGAAGTAATTAGTTGTCTTTACAAATTTAAAGGGGTATGAAGTGATTGCTTATTTTCACACATTGAAAGGACTATGAAGTAATTAGTTGTCTTTACTAATTTAAAAGGGTATGAAGTGATTGGCTTATTTTCACACATTGAAAGGAGTATGAAGTAATTAGTTGTCTTTACAAATTTAAAGGGGTATGAAGTGATTGCTTATGCTCACACATTGAAAGGACTATGAAGTAATTAGTTGTTTTTACAAATTTAAAAGGGTATGAAGTGATTGGCTTATTTTTACACATTGAAAGGAGTATGAAGTAATTAGTTGTCTTTACAAATTTAAAGGGGTATGAAGTGATTGCTTATTTTCACACATTGAAAGGACTATGAAGTAATTAGTTGTCTTTACAAATTTAAAAGGGTATGAAGTGATTGGCTTATTTTTACACATTGAAAGGAGTATGAAGTAATTAGTTGTTTTTACAAATTTAAAAGGGTATGAAGTGATTGGCTTATTTTTACACATTGAAAGGAGTATGAAGTAATTAGTTGTCTTTACAAATTTAAAGGGGTATGAAGTGATTGCTTATTTTCACACATTGAAAGGACTATGAAGTAATTAGTTGTCTTTACAAATTTAAAAGGGTATGAAGTGATTGGCTTATTTTTACACATTGAAAGGAGTATGAAGTAATTAGTTGCCTTTACAAATTTAAAAGGGTATGAAGTGATTGCTTATTTTCACACATTGAAAAGAGTATGAAGTAATTAGTTCATCATCATAAAATTCAAGGTTTGGGCCTAATGACTCGTTCCGTCTCCATGACTTAAAGGGGTATGAAGTGACTGTTTATTTTAACAAATTGAAAGGAGGTTGAAGTAATTAGTTGTCTTTACAAATTTGAAAGGGTGTGAAGTGATTGCTTATTTTCACACATTGAAAGGAGTACGAAGTAATTAGTTGTTTTTACTAATTTGAAAGGGTATGAAGTTATTGTTTATTTTCACACATTAAAAGGGGTATGAAGTAATTAGTTGTCTTTAGAAATTTAAAGGGGTATGAAGTGATTGCTGGTTTTACACATTTAAAGGAGTACGTATTAAGTGATTGGTTGTTTTTTTTTTAATTTGAAGGAGTTATGATATGATTGATTGGTTTCACATATTTAAAGAGGTATGAAGTGATCGGCTGCTTTTACGAATTTAAAGGGTGTGAAGTGACTAGTTATTTTTATAAATTTAAATGTAAATGAAGTGATAATTTATTTTCCCTAATTTCGTACTACAGTTTGAGAACCCTTGCTATAGCAATAATGTGTTTGTTCTTCATTAAAGATAGTGACTACGAAGGTTGTCTTGGGCAACATAATATTTAATTACTTCGAAACATAAGGTTATGAAGATATACTATATAGATACTGATTCTTCATTTCATTTACAATTTTATCTTATGCACGAAACAGAGTTTCACATAATTTGAACCGATTTCGGTCGAGTTCACGCCATTTTGTGTTTTCAGTTCAAATCAGACCTATTAATTTGTTTACTAAAATCGTCATATTTGAGTAAATTTTCAGGATTAATGGACTCATAATAATAATAATAATAATAATAATAATAATAATAATAATAATAATGAGCCCGAGTGTCCCTATGAAGAGCAAAGGCCTCATGCAAGAGCGTAGCTATTGTTCTCTAATGCGATGAGCTAATTGAAATTGACTTTTCAGTGCAGAATATAAATAAGATATGTCAAACAGTTTTAGGCAAAAGTGCAGCACAGAGACAGACAGATAAACGGACAGAATGTCGAAAAAACTTTTACGTATATTTCCGCGAAAATCCGCAATAGCCTTTTTGCAGCATCAGCTATTTCTATAGTCGGAAAGTAAATCAACTGTTCCAACACCAGTTTTGTCCGTGACAAATTCCTCTTCGGCTTACAGGATTTGAACTGGAGTCTCCGGACTCTATATCCTTCAGCTAATAGTACGTCGTATATGAGAAACTGTCAGCTGATATAGCCGCACTTGGGGCTGCAATCAGGAACTCCTATGGTTCTGACGCCAGCAGTATCTCTCGTAATGAAATTAGCAGTCATCCAACTTAAATACCTCCACGAGCCGTGTGATGCACCAAGGCTGTGCTTTGCTCGCAGCCACCAGAGCAAACTGTTTGAATATTTAATAGAATCGCATCCACTAGGTGATTAGCCTAATGTGCTGGCAAGTGTGGGAGCACACCCGGACCGCGTCAACACAGTTAATGAACTCCCTGCTGACGACACAAGAGGGTTACTGACTGACTGAGTACTAGCTTAACCTACATACAACGCGCTTGCTTGTTATTTTTAACACATTTCATTTTGACAGTAAATTACTCCCTCTAATTTCTCATGCTGAGTATGTCGCGTGCGCTCTTTCAGCTTCTCTGCGAATATTCAGGCGTCGGAGCCAACTCTGTGGGTCCACGGAGTTTCTGTTTATCACGAAGCTCGTCATACTCGTTGGTCTAATGGCTATCGTGCTTGCCACTGGGTCCGAGGTTCATGGGTACAAACCCGAGGGCGAGCGAAGTAGTGGTGGGATGTGAGAGCGTTTTGCCGTCACAACTCCGAACTGTAATAGTTTCGGAAAAATCGCTGTGACAAAGAAAGCCGATTTTGTTATAGAGTACTTTTGTCTTCGGTTGATTCTTAGCTATTGCGAATGTTGCCGAGTTATCCCGAATATAATCGAATTAGATGAAGAACATGGTTTTGCCACCACGAGACGACATGTTTAGGGGAGAGTCGGGTAGTATCGGACATCGGGTAGTATCGGACAGTGCGTTTCTTTCATCTACCACCATATGGTAGTACCTGAATGAAATGGTTACGTTTCTCTATGCGACATCACAGAAACGTAACCATGTCAATCAGGTACTATCATCGTGTGGTAGATGAAAGAAACTCACTGTCCGATATTACCCGATGTCCGATACTACCCGTTTCTTCCCTATGTTCATCGTTCTTCTGTGAATTGGCCTACAACAATATTATAACAACAGCAACAAAACGTCTTATCAAGAAACACACCTGTGATTGGTTCATTTTAAGACGGTTCTGAAACAATATTGGTCTATACCGTAAATTCATCCTATAAGTTGAATAGTCGTAGTAATACGACAGCCCACGTGGCTCCATTAACACCAAAACATAAAAATTATTTTATAAGCTTCGTAATATAACAAATTCTGCATGGCCAAAGAGCAATGAATCAGTGCAGTGTTTGTATTGCTGTCGTTTTCAGCACGTTTCGGAGGGCCTTTGAATTTTTGCGACATTTTTGTTCACTGCCGTGATAGCAAATACTATTGAAAGACTATGATCTTTGATGATAGCCATGTTGCCGTGGTGAGTCGCGGTTAATTCCGTTCTTTCCCGGAGCAGTAATCCTTTTAAAATAAAAAATATTTGTTTCTCAAAATGTAGGACATTGAAGGTTTTCAGAAATTCCACCCGGTCGCCGGACAGAAGGTTAAAATGTAGGGCATATCCTGGATTTCTCGGATGTTTGGTAACCCTAATTTAAGGTTTTCAAAGATTATAAAATCATTAGGCACAGTCCCCTTCGGAAGGGAAGTAAATCCGGGAGATCCGTGTCGCAGACTAATTTTCTTTCCTACGTAAGAGAGGCACTGCACATTCTATTCAGCTTTAGGTGTATCACCATTTTTATTCTGAAAGTATTTTGAAGTCCGAACTGTCGCGACTACGTAAATAGCGTGACTCAGCAGTTTTAATGTTCCAATAGAGTCACACAGAGCGACTACACTCCCGAAAGTGCACTGCGCCTCCACAGACTGATGTCATCTGTATGCAAGTTTCAATACTACAGTGAGTTCCGAAAGTCTTGTCAGCCCCCTCCCCTCCTTATTTGTATGTTGATGTGCATCCATTTTGAACGTGTCATAGCAGATGTATGACGATGGTTGATACTTTACGTTTCAGCCTGTTTAGTGATCCAGAACATTAGTATGGGACCATCATTGTCGCGGCACAAAATGATGCGGCGCCATGTCCTGTGTGAAATTTTCCGCAGTAAAGGCATTGTGATTTCCCTTTGGGGAATAATTAAGCAGCATGTCTCGAAACATCGATACCAGACAATTGAAGATTTGAAGCCAGCTATTAGGGAGGCATTCGCCTTTGCTGCGGAAAATTTCACACAGGACATGGCGCCGCATCATTTTGTGCCGCGACAATGATGGTGCCCCTACTGATGTTCTGGAACGTAAAGTATCAACCATTGTCATACATCTGCTATGACATGTTCAAAATGAATGCACATCAACATACAAAAAAAGGAGGGGTGGCAAGACTTTCGGATGTTACTATATATCACGCCTCACGAATGCTATTGAAATGATTATAATGCATATTCAAATGAAGGGAGAAGATGGAATGATGGAGGGAAGCGGGAGAATCCCGAGAAAAATCCTGAGTAATTTTGGCTTGTCCACCACAAGTACGACTCCGTCATCACCTGGGATGCGAATCTGGATCCGCACTCATCGTAAGCCAGCGCTCTGCCAACTGAGCTAATAAGGCAGATTCTGTCGTAGTGTTAAGTATGTAAAATAATTCTGTCCCTAAAAGAGAATGCTTCAGGCAAATTAACTGGAAATTTATCGCCTGAAGGCAGCACTACGGGCCCGTATAGGTGGTCCAAGTGGGGGTGAATTCCGTGTGTAGTCTATCCATCCATGACGGCGCCCGTCGCAGCGCAAGCGTGGTGTTTCAATGCTCGACTTACCTCACCGGAAAATTCGGACTGGCGAGTCTAACAATGACAGGGTAAAACTTTAGTACTCTTGTTACAAATTTTTATGAGCCTATGTCGAGTAGAAATTAATAATGTAAAACGTAGCAAAGTCAAATTTTATAACGTTAAAAGGTTACCGAGTTGCTGTAACGAAATTAGGGGTCGATCGCCTTTGTGTTGCTATTTTTATCTACCTTCAGTTTTCCACAGGTTGTCACCAAAGCTCAATGGCTAATCGTTAGGTCCAAAAACAAAATGGTTTGGAGTTCAAGTCTGAGGTAGCCTGTCCTTTTTCTCTTGCCTTATTATTCTGCATTTATTTGTTACCGTACATTTTTTATGAACGTGATTCTCTTATTTTAAGTATGTCCTAATAGCGGAAGAGAGGTTACTTAATGTAAGAGAGGTCATTTAATTGTACTTAATGTTATAGCTGCCAAAAAAAATAGAAGCCATGTATCGGTTCCAGTATCAAGAAAGGATCACTTACCAAAAGCAATTCATGATGGGTTGGCAATAAATCAGAAAATTTTCAGCGACATCTATGAGCCCGCGAATAACGGCAAGGGTCCTGCCATTGGACTACAAAAAATCTCAATAGAAAATAACTCTTGATAAGAGACTGAAAAGATAGAATCCCCTTTCCTTGTATTCCTTGGTGGAATTGATACACAGTTCCGAAAAGTTGGATGTTCCTGCATCTATGACGCGGCGAAAAATTCCAAAAGTCTCGCACCGAGTTGTAAAATCGTGATAGTCTTAATTGAAACAGAGAAGAGTTTTGCCCCTTATTGAATTGCTTACTATAAGCTATATTGTCAGCCTAGGTAGCGTCGTCTGTGCTCGAGGTTGCGGATTCAATCCCGGGCTAGGTCAATGGCATTTAAGTGTGTTTAAATGCGACAGGCTTATGTTAGTAGATTTAATTGTTTATATTTTTATCGTATAGGTTTATCTCAAATTAAATAAAAATGTACTAGTCGTTAAAACTTAACTGAAGAATATTGCTGGAGAAGCTTTAGTGTATTGTAAATATTCGTCGCTGTTCCTGCAATAACTCCTATGCGACATATTTGTCGATTTTCAGATGTTTTCTCTATTAAATAACTTAAATAGTGACACAGAAAATAATAAAATCTCCTATATGTAATTATATTTGTTTCGAAAATGTAAGAATTCACAGTCTCCTATGTACGGCTGCCATAGGATGAATAAATGTGTGTATCCTTCCTACTGAAAAATTTCATATTTTGCTTGTAGGAGTTATTGCAGGAACAACAATGATATGCATAATTTATTGATTAAGCCTGGTTGAGTGGAAGAGAAGGCCTTATGACCTTAACTCTGCCAGCGAAAATAAAACATTCTACATTCTATCCTTCCCCCTATCTTCATCATCATGATCATGATCATCATCAATACATTCTTTGTGTAACATAAATCCATCTTCAATAATGTACCATGGAATACGTCTGTTGTGATAAAACTATATGCAGTTTCAATGTGTTACTGTAAGAAAGACACTCTTAGATGTTAAATATTCAAGAGTGAAAATACCAGCCGTTAAAAGACGTTTTCTAAAATTTCTAAAATATAATATTACATAGAATTTAGTTATAGTCACTTTAACTGCGAGTCCATAATCACGACTGTCTGGCAAGCTACATTGTTGATATAGGCCTGTTCGATTTCCATTCCGATTTATCGTGAAAATATGGATTCAGGTCTTCACAATCAATACAGGTATTTGGACCTGTTTCGTAGTGGAAGTGGGACTAATCCAGAATTTTAATTAACTAAAACAAAAACCGTGGCGCAACAAACCATTGAGGGGCGAAGGAGACTGCTGGCCTCACGTCCAAATGCCTCAGCAGAGGTAAACGATCATGCAATCACTATGACGGTAACGTGCAGTAAGTACGACGCCGCAATATTTATATGTAGCTGGCTTATGAAACCGGATTTTGCTGCTCGCTGTAACTCCCAAAATTTATAACGGTGCTAGGTGGCACAGATTCCATACAGTGGCCAAAGTTCCATAAGATAATTTCTTCCCTCATATGGACTCGAACCAGTGGTCAGTCCTTATCGATAGTCTAAGGCACCACGCTTTACACTACACAGTTACAGTATGGGACTTTTACAAAACTATATTCCAAATTATTTGTGACCGAGAAAATTATTAAAGCTTCCTATCAGATTGACCAACCCCGAATTGAACTCAGATTCTCCTAAATGCAAGTCTAGTCTTTTACCACTGAGCCAGCTCACTGGGCAATTTATTGTTGTTTCAATTATGGATATTTATTCCTTTCAACAGAGCTAACGATTGAAAGCAAAAAGAAAAAAAGAGAAATATTTATCAGTAACATTCATGCTATAACCACTAATCATCTTATTTACTAAATTGCGTCTGGGGATTGTGCTTTGGTTTGCTGTTACATAATTGCAGTGTCGTGGGGAAATAAATGGAGATCAATACATGCATTACTAGGCTATTCTTCTACGTTACTGGAGGACAGACTGTAACATTCTGGAAAATACTTACTGTGATTCACAGTCTGAACATATTTTAAGGCCACTGCCAATACTATTTTTATATCAGTTTCGTAACGCATTCCATCCACGTATTACCTTTTCATCTGTTTCCGCCTGCACATATGTAACGTCTCTACATGTTACCAATAAATTTATAGTATTGGAACAAGAGAGAGAATATCAATTTTCTTCCTGTTTACATAAATATCCTAACATATTATGCATAGAGGTTTCAAACTAAGTTTAGTCTGAATAAACCACGAAACCTATTCATCAACTTTTATTTCATTTCATATATACTGGGATTAGAATATAATTATACTGATGATGAAAGTTGAAAATAGTTGCAAAAGTTTTGGACACGCTTTTTGGCACTAAAATACAGGGTGATTCAAAAGTTCGGTGACATAGACAAACTCCGTTATTAGAGCAGATAGCGAAAATTGGATAGGGGGGAAAGTTGTTGGAAATATGTAGTTTTCAATCTAATGTGCTTGAATCTTCAGCGCAGAATACACCGTTGAGGCTGTATACTAGTACGAATACCTGCCAGTTCCAATGCTGTAAAATTAGTGGCTTTCCGTTAGTTCTACTGGATTTTAGATACATATTATTTAAGAGAGAAAAATAGCTTACATGCAGAATTTAGCGGTTATTTAACTTCTCACAGTATAAAGAAACATTTCTTTACATTGATAGCATAAGAATTCAGAGGAATTTCATTCTTAATTTACAATTCATTTTAATATATCAATATGCCTGGTAAATTATTAATAAGTATTTAATGAATTTCAATCTTAAGGCATATAAACTTGCAAATGTTTATTTGCTATTTAATAACAATGTATGAACGTTTTCGCCGTTTAGGGCATCTTCAGATATAACAAAACATATTATCTGGACTTATGATAACATATTATGCAAATTACAAGGAAAATAGAGAACAATATATGTGGTACATGAAATTCATGAGCTTTATGTAGATATAACATGAAACAGGATGAATATTGAGATAATCTTTGAATTTGAAATTAGACTGGACGAATATTTTATTTTATACATATAGCTCATGTTACAATTAATATACAATGTTTAAAATTTGTCAATGATATTAATTTTAAATTTTAAAATGATGATAAAAAAATATTTAAAGTAATCATGGCTGAAAGTTGTCGTAAGTTACAAGATAGTATGCGTAGTTAATGTTCTTGTGTTTTGTAATTATTTCGCTTAGAGAGGCCGTTGGCATTTGAATGAATGTTGCTTGACGCTGATGACTACTTTACAATTGATATACAGTGATTAAATTAGTCAATGTTAAAATTTAATTTTATAATGGAGATAATAAAATATTTAGAGTAATCATGGCTGGGAATTGTCGTAAGTTCAAGATAGTTTTCGTAGTTGATGTTGTGTGTTTTGTAATTGTTTCACCTGAAAATAGAGATTAAGAGATAATAATAAATGCAAAATATAGACAAGTTATTATATAGAGACGCAGATAATTATTATTATAAGATTACTTGTTAAAAATGTTGTTTGTGTTAAAGAATTACTGTTGGGTGTAATTAGTTGAGATATTGAATAAATGCTCGTTGATTGTGAATGTAGTGGAATGTACGATAAATTTCGTAATAGATAAATCATGAGTTAGGTATGACTTTTAATCATTCATTGAAAATTAATAGAAAGATCAATATTATAATTCGTAATAATTAGATGAGCTATAATACCAAATATATGTAAATGACTTTACGGCAGCAGTAATAATTATTATAACATTACTTACTTAGAGGTCATTGACTTTGAAATGGCTACTCTGATGTGATGACATCCTATTACGTGTTCTCATCAGAGTAGCCATTTCAAAGTCAATGACCTCTAAGTAAGTAATCTTATAATAATTATTACTGCTGCCGTAAAATCATTTACATATATTTGGTATTATAGCTCATCTAATTATTACTAATTATTACGAATTATAATATTGATATTTCTATTAATTTTCAATGAATGATTAAAAGTCATACCTAACTCATGATTTATCTATTACGAAATTTATCGTACATTCCACTACAATCACAATCAACGAGCATTTATTCAATATCTCAACTAATTACACCCAACAGTAATTCAAAGATTATCTCAATATTCATCCTGTATCATGTTATATCTACACAAAGCTCATGAATTTCATGTACCACATATATTGTTCTCTATTTTCCTTGTTATTTGCATAATATACTATTATAGGTCCAGATAACATGTTTTGTTATATCTGAAGATGCCCTAAACGGCGAAAACGTTCATATATTGTTATTAAATAGCAAATAAACATTTGCAAGTTTATATGCCTTAAGATTGAAATTCATTAAATACTTATTAAGAATTTCATTCTTGCCTGACGGTTTTCCCTGAACTTATATTGACAACAATGCTAATCATCGTTATCATTTCGTAATTTACCCTGCGTATCCAAAATCCGATAGAACTAGCAGAAAAGTATTAATATGGTAGCACTGGGAGGGCTGGTGTATCGTACTAGTGTACAGTCTCGAAGGTGTATTTTACCTTGAAAATTCAAGCACATCAGATTGAAAACTACATATTTCCAACAACTCTCCCCCTCTTTCCACTTTTCGCTATCTGCACTAATAATAAGTTTTTATATGTCGCCGAACTTTTGAATCACTCTGTTGTATATTACTTGTGTAATGAACGTTGATTCTAACCTGAAGACTTTCTTTTAAGGTTAGCATAAGCTGTCTAAACTAAAATTTTCACATTACGTATTGAATTCAGAAATGTTTATTGTAGGTTTATAACGATCAATTGCATTTCAAGCCTTTATCAGATTAATGAAGATCTTATAGGAATAATAATTATTCCTAATGTAGTATCAATTGAGTTTAATGATAAACTTGTCGTAGACCTACTTGTTGATGAATCGATGCTGAGAATAAATAATTCTTATCATTTCCAATTTAAAATTTCAATTATTTTTCTATTTAAGTTTTAATTTGAATAGGTCTACATGGAAAGTAAGACAACACGTTCACTTCATCATTATTTCATAATTCAATCACTCACTCACTTACTCAATAACTCATCCGATTAATTTATCTACTCAATCACTCACTCAGTTATATATCTCTCACTTACTCACTGACTCACTCACTGATTCACTGACTCACTCATTTAGTCAATAATAAACACAGGCGTCCAATCAGTCATGCTGCAACTACTCACTTTTTAAGGGGTTAGGTACAGCTTACAGCAATAAAATTTTGAAAATACTATATTCACCATTTTTTCCTCCATTACATATCTTGTACAATAATGAAAATTAGTATGTGTAAAACACTGTTCTTCTGCTATATGAAAAAAATATATATATTTTTACTGTTTGACAAAAAATTTTTTTTTTTTTTTTTTCAAAATTGAAAATGGTGGCAGTTCACTGTGCAGTGATGAAGCGTTTTCCTCATAACTCAAAAACTATACAATATTCTGTCATTAAATTTTTTGTGTGTATTTATGCATGTCATATCTACAATATGACGCAAAATCACTGCTCTACCTTTGATAGATTGTCTGATAAAAAATAAATTCATTTTAAAAAATGGTCAAATATCAGTATCTTGCTCTAATACAAAATAAAAAATATGTATTATTTATTAAGGAATGTAGTTGAAAAAGCTTGATTAAACATGAGTTTCAGCAATAAAATAAAAGAGAGAGAACATGAAAAGTTAAAATTTTAGGAGTTATGAGGAAAATGCTTCATCACTGTACAGTGAACTGCCACCAATTTGAATTTTGAAAAAATAGGCTATATAAACAATTTTTTTAATCGTAAAAATATTTTTATATAGCAGAAGGACAGTGTTTCACACAATTCAATTATTATCATTATTATACAAGATACAGTAATGGAGGGAAAAAATGTTGAATATTTCAAAAAATTGTACTCCTGTAAGCTGTACCTAACCTCTTAACATACAAACTCAACCACTCAAACTCACCTGACCAACCATTAACTCATTCGTCCACACCTGTGGAGTAACGGTCAGCGCGTCTGGTCGCGAAACCAGGTGGCCCACGTTCGAATCCCGGTCGGGGCAAGTTACTTGGTTGAGGTTTTTTCCGGGGTTTTCCCTCAACCAAATACGAGCAAATGCTGGGTAACTTTCGATGCTGGACCCCGGACTCATTTCACCGGCATCATCACCTTCATTTCATTCAGACGCTAAATAATCAATCAATCTTAACTCACTCACTCACTCACTCACTCACTCAACCAGTCTTATCTCATTCATTCACTCGTTGACTAATCTATGGAACCGTTCACATGTATTTTTCATCCATATAGTATCCATTAGCTCACCACCACAATTACCCATTCGTTAATTCACCTACCGAGCTGCTCACTGACTCCCTGGCTTGTAATGAACCACACAGGTTCTTCCCTTAACAATAGCGAGAGAACTTTCCGGATGGTAAGAAGCTCATGTTTCTACAAGGCTTCGCCGTAATCACATAATGCCGCCATTGATCTCAGGCATCTTCAATTCTAAATCAAGCTCGAGCTTGTACTGATCTCTTCTTGTCATTTTCCTGGATGAGATATATCCTCAGGAAATGCAGCATGCACAGAAATTGAATAGAGAAGCTAAACTTAACTTCTCGCTTGTTGAAACTTTAAAACTTAATATTTTACTTTAATAAACTACAACCATTCCTATACTTTCCAAGCAGCCTGCATTTTAACTGTTACGTACGCTATAGAGAATTAGGTATTTTTATTTCTTGTTTTCCCTCTTTTCTAATTTTTTCCCTTCCTTTCTTCCTACCTCTTTCCGTTCTTTATTTCTGTCTTCGTCCTTGATATTTTCTTACTTTCTTCCTTCAACCTATCCTTATTTCCACCTTTTTTTTTTCCTCTTTCTTTTTCTTTCCTTCCTTTCATTTTTCTTCTTTCCGTGCTTTTCATTCTTTTCTTTTTCTCCCTTTCACCCTACTTTTATTCGTTTACTTTTCTCTCTTTCATTATTTTTTTCTATTTTGTTTATATTGTTCTTTTTCTGGCACCAAAAGCCTCGGCCATATCTGAACGTCGAGATGTGGGACATACGTGCACATAGCGAAAGTTCTGTAATCTTAGGTCAGCATGATGCAATGTAAACGTCGTTAATGTTCTATACAGAACATAGAAGGTTACATTGAAAGCAGACATTCATGCCAAGGCATGATTCGAACCTACTGTCCGATCACTGGCGTAGTTCAATGTGACGAGCCGTACTCCTAATTTGAGGAAACGCTCTAGCGTGGGTTCGAATCCCGCTTGTGCTAATTCTCTGGTTGGTTTCCTTCTGAGGTAAGGCGAATATCTTCTTATCTCATGGCGAATCCTCGGCTTCATCTCTCCAAAATCCCGTTACCATTAATTCCACCGAGGCTAGGTTTAAAAAAATTTATTGCCATAGCTTCTGTTGTATGCATCACGATCAGAAATAAATTGTTATCTCTACCTTCATCATAAAGCTATGCATTCAAAGTTTGAATCTTATGACCCATCATGAGACTAAAATTGAAAATTGGTCTCATGGCCATTGCTCCAGTCTTTCACTGCTTCTTTCGTTGCACTTAAAATAATTGGCTTTCTTGATAATTTTGTACCATTCATTCTTAATATATCTGCAGTGCCTGGGAAAAGTGACATAAGTCAGTTTCCACAAACCTTTTTTCATAATTTATTGACAACTTACGGAACATCTGCTCGCTTAGAAAAAGAGACATAAGTATTTCTCCCATTAGAATAATTCATACAGAAAAAAATCAAATCGACATAAATCAGTGTAAGTTGTCAATAAATTATCAAAAAAGGTTTGTGGAAACTGACTTATGTCACTTTTCCCAGGCACTGCAGATATGTTGCTTCCATTTTAATAGACACAATTCCATATATACAATAACACTGATTTCTTTTAAATTGTTCGAATAATTCCGTTTCTAATTATTATAACCATTCATGAGAAGTCACTAATGGTGTAACTGAATTTCTTGGGCTTACAATCTTTTCAATTTTGCATGAAAACAAGCCAAGTAACAAAAATTGACGATACCACTTGAATGTACTATAATGCATATTATGGTGTACATTCTGAAAAAAATACATTTATTGATATATTGGTAGCTTTCTGAATATACTGTAATAATGCAATGTAATATTTATTCTAGGTACTTGGTTTTTTATTATTATTTAATGACATTGTTTCCGTCTTTAACTTGCGTATGAAAATCTTTTCTTTTACATTATTTATAGACAAACGTTTTCACTCTTATAGAGCATCATGAGGTCCTGAACTTAATATTTAAACAATACAAGCCATTGACATGATATTTAAATATAGACTAAAACATGGAAAAATATTACATATCTATCATAAGTACGAAAGCTGTCTAACAAGGTAATTATAAGTTATGAAAACATGTCATTTGAAAGTGATTATATATTATTAAAATTTTAAATTTAAAAAACACAAGGTGGATAAAATTATTTTACTGACTACGTTGAAAATAGTACGCATATGATTATATTAACACTTAAGTAGTCGCGTGGGGGTCATGTTGACCCCCAGTGTTATATGTTGGTTTGTATTATTTTACGCTGTTGCCTACATTGTTTAGCTTATCAGTACCTTCCTGAAAGGGTGTCGGCAATACGACTACATGATAACTTCCAGTTTATCACTGTCATTTGTTGCGTTAATTTAAATTTTCTAGACTGGAGTTCTGTTGAACCCCACGCGACTACTAATGTCATAAATAAGTCCACAAGTAGTATAGTATTATTTTTGTGATTCTGTACGTGAAATCTCTTATTCTAGAAGATTATGGCAAGTAATGATGCATATGAGCTAGAAGATTTACATAGAACCAGGATATTTCATATTTTAATTCGTGTTTTTAATTGGGGGTCACTCTAATCCCCACGCGACTACTAATGTTACAAATCAGTCACAAGTAGCCTATTACAGTGTTACTTTTGTGGTGTATATAGATGCAAATTATTTCCTTAAGAACATTCTGGCAAGTAATGATCCTTATGAACTAGAAAGTTTATTGGAAATATGAATTTTATATTTCAATTATTCGCATTTTTGCTTGGGGATCACTTTTGACCCCACGCGAGTACTAATGTTACAAAATAGTTCACGAGTACTTAAGTGTTAATTAGTATTTGTTCAAATGAATGCTGAACAACGTTGAGCCTGCAATACTAAAGTAGGTGGGTTTTTCAGTTGTTGAAGATTGTCTAATAAGTAATAACGTATTCTGTCTTGTTATTTTTTCGGAGACATTGGCTATAATATATAAGGTAGCTAGGATAATAGTCATCATCACGATATTAATTCAAAATGAGCAATAAATGACTGCAATGATGTATGCATTAAGAGTGTGGTTACAGTATTATCGGTAAGGGATTGTACAGCAGTTTCTGCGTCTTGGAACATTTCTGAAGTAGAAGATGACATTGAGAACACAGGCAGAATTTTGGTGGGAAACCTATTAACGGTTATTCATTGATTGTCAGACAAATTTGGTCTTTCAAGGAATACAATACTTCGTTACTTAACACCCACGAAAAAATTACATTTGTCACAATAATATATTCTATGATTTGAAGAGACAAACGAAATCAGGAGTGGGTGGTAATCTGCAGTCAATTAATCCTCAATTCTATAGTTGACAGGTTTATTAAGCGATAAAACGAAAAATGCATAAAATTTCATAAATCTAATATCAGAAGACCAATTGATTAATAGCGGTCAACAGTCTGTTGGAACCATTGTCAAAAATCTGTTGGAGCGCAGTGTTGTATGTCTATTGGAATTACTACGGCTAACACACTATGAGCTGTTTCAAATTGAAGGACTTTTAAATTTAACTTCAGTCCAGAACAGCTCGAACGAGTTTGCGCAAGATGTTAAGAAAACACTCGGCATTATTAATCGAAAGTGGTGCTGTTTCATCAAGATCACGTTGAGACCACATGCCGATAAAATCAATGTGGACAACATCCAAGAATTACATGTAATCGAACTCTTATGACATCCGGCGTATAATATTGAACTTGCGGTTTCAGATTAGTATCTATTTCGATCCATGGCACACTTTCTTTGGAATTAAATAAGAAAAAGTAATGAGGAACTCGAAACGGGGACTGATGCCAAGGCGGGACATAAGAGGAAACCATCTTGCCAGGAACTGCGGGATCGACTCACACTTCTGTATATCAGAGAGTCCTCCTTTATAGCGGAGGGGTTAAAACAAAGTTCTCACATTGAGCATACGTGTTCGAATCTTGTTATAATTTAATTATAAATCTACCCCAAGTTTCATCTATTACTGTGTCTGTCTCCCAGTAAAAGGCTGTTAACATTTTTGTGTCTATTCGCAAGCTTTTCTCAACTTTTTCTCCGTAATTTTTTCTGCACCACCGGAGAATGCAAGCCGGCCTGGGTAGCGTAATCGGCATAGCGCTGTCCTTCTGTGCTCGAGGTTGCGGGTTCGATCCTGGTCTAAGTCGGTGGCATACAAGTGTGTTTAAATGCGACAGGCTCACGTCAGCAGATTTACTGGCATGTAAAAGAACTCCTGCGGGACAAAATTCCGGCACACCGGCGACGCTGATATAACCTCTGCAGTTGCGAACGACGTTAAATGAACCATAATTTAATTTATTTTTTATCGAAGGACGGTATTGTATCAATATTCTTAAGTTGTTTCATACAGTCGTTTTATTTTAGCTAGGGATGGAGGTTATTCGAAAATAACCGGTTATTTTAATATTAATTTAACCTGAAGGAAATTAACCGATCAAAAATAACCGGTTATTTTTTCGTTATTATTTTTTTTACCATTTTGAAGTCCGCAAATTAGTCTGGAAAGCAAAATGAGATGTTATTTACAATATAAATTAAATAACAATTAGCAATCAATTGTATACCAACCAAAATATAGTTGAAAGAACGTCATTAAGTGCTGAAGATCATACATGACTTCTTAAACAAAATACAATAATAATAATAATAATAATAATAATAAAAATAAAAATAATAATAATAATAATAATAATAATAATAATAAGAGGCAATTGAATTGCATTTAATTAATTATTTCACTGACATTAGTGCCTTAGGTAAGATAAATAAAAAATAACACAAATTTCATAATTGTTACAATAATAATCTTGATTAAGACACATTCCGACAAGCAATCTATTCTCCGACAAGTATAACCAATAAATACTGGAGTCAAAATTTCTCGCCGTTTCATATGCTCCAGTACCCGCAGATATTATATTATAAGCCAATAAGAGAAACTCGGCGATTAAGATAGGCATAGGTTATTGACATTAAATCAAAGTCGAATTTCACTTTGCCATCTATGGACAGATGAAGTAAGTAAGGCAGTAATCCCCATCATATCTAGGAATGGCCTACTGGACATATAGTACAGAATAATACGGGACGTAGAGTACAGAATAATAAAAGAAACTATGTTCGACTGATGATAAATTTAAAATATATTTTATTCAGTGTTTATTTTTTTTAAATAAACGGTCGTTCGATTATTGAGGAAAATAACCGGTTATCAGGTTAAACCGGCAAGGAAAATTAACCGGTTAACCCTATGAAAATAACCGGTTATCGAAATAATCGATTATTTTTGTCCATCCCTAATTTGAGCCCATACTAGTTCTATTCCATTTAAGTCGTAGTGATGCGGCTACAGTCACAGTTTCCTAGACCATGTACTTCCGCTATGAGATATATTTCATAAATAATAAGGTTGTGTTTTCCAACTTTATAATTTCTTAAAGCTGTGAGATTAACCTCCCACATTCACCACTGACACATCCACAAGCAATATGGTTTTCAGTATCGACAGCAGGATCAAGAGAGTGTTGTAAAAGAGATTGGAATTTCCAAGAATTTTGACAAAGAGAGACAGTTAGTCCACGTTTTCCCTGATGTCTTATAGACAAAGACAAGAACAAGAACAAGTAGGAGATTTGACGTCTTAGCTCTCTCATTCATTATCTATTAATTTCTAATCCATGATTCGTATTTCTATTTCCACGATTATTTTACTGAAATGTTTTAGAATATCAGTCTGCTGTATTAAGTACTTCTTGATTTTCACTTTGGAGTTCACTAGATTCTTAATAAGTAGAGAGAATTAATTATTCGTTTTAATCGAAGAACTAAGTTGCCGCGGTTGAACTTCTTGTATGAAGTTTCGTCTATATGCATATACAAAACCGACCCAAAGATGGTATAACTAGGCAAAGCACTTACGGAGTAGGAGGCTAACTTCTGACCATGAACATAGTCTATGCTCGAAGTAAAATGCTTAGTTAATTTCATTATTCCGTAATCCAAGAGACGGATGACCTAATATCTTTGTGCTCCTAGACTCCGCAGGCACTGGCATGTATTTTAAAAGTTATGAATACGGCGGTGCATTAAGGCAGAAACTTTTAGTTGTGAGAAAGTACTTGTCGACAAGATAAAGGAAAGTGAGAATGGTCTGCGAGGACTTAACCAGACTATCGTACCGTAATGAAACTCCAGCAAGCAGAAAGGTTTAAGAGGAAGCTGCAATAACGGTGCAAGAAGAGATCTGACAAGCTCGCGTTCTATGTCTACGTCTCCCTCACACCTCCTCTAACTCAAGCCGTAGTCATTTGTTACCTCATCCGGTAAGAATTACAAGTAGTGAAGGACGCATTACAATGTCATTCAAGTTCAAAATGGAAAAGAGTTGGATCAACATGTATACATGTCCTTTTTTCTACGTTAGAAATTGTCATTTCATGAATGCATTTAATAAAATGAAGGAAACTGTGCACTATATTATTATGAATCATTGCCGTGCGAATCTACGACAAATCATAATCACTCGAATATTTTGAATTTTTAAGTCGCATGTTGAGATTCACTACAAGATAAATCGAACACATTTTGGAATAAACTTATTACTTTATTACCATATAATATCCCAACCAATTATATTTTTGAGACAGGATTATTCTTTGAAAAAGTTACTGCAATCAACAGAACGGTCAGTACGATTATTTAGTCCTGACGGTCGCCGGTGATGTGCGCCTTGGTCAGGCGAGTCCATTTAGTTACGCCAAGGGGTGTTTGGGTTGGTCACTCGCTTACCTTCGGAGCGATCGACTGTCATGCGTCCGGTAGAGCGGTATGTTTCTAGTACAATTAAGCTGTACTGCATTCCTTTACCGACCGCACGCCCTTATCTCTATTTCGGAGCTCTTCCCACTACCCCTATTACTTCCCCTCTTTCCGTCGCCGAGCTGTCAGGACTAAATAATCGGTCTGTACCTGTAGTCTGAAATTCCTCTTGGACGAGAGTTCGAAACTCGCTTACTCTGAATGCCCGGTTGAATTTTTCCAGGAGTCTTTCCCAACTGCAAAGCCCATGTCAGGCAATCTCATCGCAATCCCTCGGATTCATCTCGTCAAATACTATT
Source organism: Periplaneta americana (assembly GCF_040183065.1). NCBI lineage: Eukaryota > Metazoa > Arthropoda > Insecta > Blattodea > Blattidae > Periplaneta > Periplaneta americana. The sequence continues at coordinate 37,083,904 of NC_091133.1, forward strand.
TCGCTGTCACTAGTATTGTTAAATAACCGATGAAAACCAACACAACTTTGAAGTATCAATTTTTAATTACGAAATCCGGATTCCATGGAAAAATCTGCTCAACCAAGGGAAGCCACGCAGCAAACGATGACTGCAGATGCCTACTCTGTGAAGACAAATGCTCCCGCTACGATCTGACAAACTGTGCAAAAATAACAAAATTAATCAGTTGTTTTGCAAAAGACTGGTGAATCACTATTTGCATCTCCATATAATATACATACTTTTTTCTTATTTTCCTTTCTCTGTACACATTATGTTTAGTACTTAATAATAATCATTTTTAATTATGTGAGCTGTGACATGGATGGTTATGAAAACTATAAATTCATACAAATCTTAGAAATATTTAATAACACTACGGTATATGAATAAATTTTGTTGCAAAAAACTTGTAGAATAAAATATTATATAATATATTAGCTCTTGCCAATCTGATGTATGGTGACCTAGTGTGGACTATCAAATTAAAGCATAGACTGAAGGCAGTTGAAATGAAATTATAGACTGGAAGATAAAAGATCATTCTTGGACCAGAAGAGAATTGAGAGACTTTATACCAATATAAAGTAGAACCAGTCATTGACAAATAAAAAGTTCCCGTAACGATAAAGTTTTTCACTACTAATATTAAAAATGATATTCCTGTCTGCAGTTTATATCTCTGAAGTATCACTTACAAGACACTTGGAAATAAAATTATTTATTTTGCATGAAGAAGATACGACTTCAATATCATACACTGACAAACGATATTTTTCGTAATACCAAAATTTAAGCTATTTGCCTTTAGTTACGAGGGAGAGTCAAGAAGTAATCTTATAATTTCTTTATTAATTGAATAGGTATGTAAAATAAGATTACAAACACTTCATCACTTTTCAACATAGTATAACAGGAACAGTGGGGACTATGTTGAAAAGTAATGAAGTGTTTGTAGTCTTATTGTACATACCTATTCAATTAATATTATTAAGGTTACTTTTTGACTCTCCCTCGTACAAATTGAATGTTTAAAGTACATGAATGGCATTAATTTTGCACAAATTCGTACTCTTCGCACACTTCAACAGTTTGTAGCATTTCTTTGCCATTTAATAAAATCGAAATTTAAATTTTACGAAAACCTTGATAAGTAGGCCTATTAGTAATATGTTACATTCTTCCAATCTTTTCCTACCTTTTTCATACTGTAGAAATACCGTAGGTTATATCATTTGAAACAACATTAGACAGCTATACAGTTTAGATATGGAATATTATCGAGAAAGCACAGAATTACAAAACAAAAGAACGTTATCCAGTCTCACATTGAATGACCACGGTGGACTTCATGATACTCAGAAAATACAATTAATTTTGGATGCCTGCGGTAGCGTCGCGATCAGTGAGCTCTATATTAAACTGAAGGCACTACTCATCGGGTACAGACTTGCAGAGTGCGCTACTCTTTCAGACAGGTGACAAGCCTGTCGCGGGGAGATGATAGGATTATCTGAGAAGTGATGATGGAATATTGAGAATGGGGAAGGAGTGTGGTCGTGGCCCTTAAAATTACTGTCTCAGCATTCACCTGAAGAGAGTTGGGAAAACCACGAGAAACCCAAGTCAGGTTAGCCGATATCTGGGATGTAACTCGGGACCTTCCAAATGAAAGGTAGGAATGGTAACCATTACACCACAGTGCTCAATGGGATAAGAATAATGCAAATAATAAATAATTTCTATGACAAAAGAGAATTTGAAAAAATTGCATAATCTGTTTCACTTATTACTCTAACTTACGTAAGAAGTATTAAAAAATAATGAAGTCGACTTCAAGTAAGTAACTATTTTTCATAACTATTGGAGAAAAATTCGTTCCGGCACGGAGAATCGAACCAAGGACCTCTCAGCTTTGTGCGCTGAGCGCTCTTTCCATCTGAGCTATGCCGGGACCAGATTCACGGCGTCGGCCGAACTCTCCTCCTTTGTACCCTTTCTCCAATGATAGGTATCTATGTGTGACTACATACGTATAGTCATTGATTATTCAATGGAGACGGCGAGGTCTTCATACCTATCTGAATATAAAGTATATAACTATTTATGCTCGACCATGCCGAAATGTAGTAGACCCTAATTATACACCTGGTAGTAGCCCTTTAATGCACCTCATTAAAGTACCTATTCATTATAGTTCAGTTGTTCAGCCAATGATAAATCACAATTGTACCATTATAAAACCGCAAGTATCGATTATTCTCGGATATGCAATCGAAAGACAACTAGCAAAACGTCACGGAGGCTGGAAATCCAATACTGTCGCAGAAGGTTATGTTCTGTTACTATAATAATTAGCGTTAATTGTAAATAATATTCAAATAAATTCAATTTGTCATCTCGTTTTTCAATTCTAAATCAATTTCCAGGTTATATCAAGATTAATGTTCATGTTATTCTCTAGTTTATATGAAGGTCAATGACATTCGTTCGACGGAAAAAATCAATACTTTCGCGTCTGCGCACATCTCACAATTTAGAAGGTCAGTTCCGCTCTTCACTTAGATAACCATAACATGAATACTTATGAACAATTTCAAGTTAGAAATATGGTCGAGCATAAAAAGTCATATGAAACTTGCCTATAATGGTAATTAGGACGCTCGTATGAAAATTATGAAACTCGCTTGCGTTCGTTTCATAAACAAACATACTCGCGATAAAAGAGTAATGGAACGGAGAAAAATTCTCTCCAGCGCCGGGATTTGAACCCGGGTTTTCAGCTCTACGTGCTGATGCTTTATCCACTAAGCCACACCGGATACCCAACCCGGCATCGGATAGAATCGTCTCAGATTAATTCCAACTCTTGGGTTCCCTCTAGTGGCCGCCCTCTGCACTACGTCATAGATGTCTATGAACGTAGGACTGAAGTCCACACATGCTGAGGTGCACTCGTTATGAGTGACTAGTTGGCCGGGATCCGACGGAATAAGCGCCGTCTTAAATCACGAAGTGATTTACGAACAACATATATATTACTTTAATGTACCGAAGTACATATGATATTTCCATGCAGATATTCTGCGTCATCATACGATGAAAGAGTAATGGAACAGAGAAAAATTCTCTCCGGCGCCGGACTTCAGTCCTACTTTCATAGACATCTATGACGTAATGCAGAGGGCGGCCACTAGAGGGAACCCAAGAGTTGGAACTTAATCTGAGACGATTCTGTCCGACGCCGGGGTGGGTATCAGGTGTGGCATAGTGGATAAAGCATCAGCACGTAGAGCTGAAAAACCGGGTTCAAATCCCGGCGCCGGAGAGAATTTTTCTCCGTTGCATTACTCTTTCATCGTATGATGACGCAGAATATTTGCATGGAAATATCATATGTACTTCGGTACATTAAAGTAATAAACATACTCGCGTCTTAATTACTACCATTATAGGCTCGTTGCATAATGTACTATTTCCGTTGTTCTTTGAGACAGAGATGCATAATACTAATTAGCCCAAACAACTGGACCAAGCGCAACTCTGGTCTTTTAAATGGTGATAGCAGGCAGGTCGAAACTACAAATACCCCCCATGTGACTATCCAAAGTGTAAAATACGAAAACCTTGACACTGCAGGTTATGAGGACAGACTGCAAACTCTGGTACATAAATACATGTAGGCTTACTGTATGTGGAACTGCTATTCTATCGTGTCCTAAAATGTCCTCCAAATATAGAGCAGTATCTAGGTGAAATGGACGCGCAGATTGTGTCGTTAACGTCCTACAAAGATACGTCACAGCTCCTTGTTATATGTCGGGGTGGTCCCCGTTCCCCCACAGCTGTTCTCTACAGCTTGCTAATGGTCCAATAGATTATAATATCAGAAGTGGGCCGACATGACATGGCCACTGTCACTTGATGGGAAACACATGCTACGAAATCAATGCGTGAAATTCGATGCGACCACAGAATCGGACCGCGAGTCCGCAAACACGAGCGTTTTATTCAACTTCCTGGCTGCGGATCTTCAAGTTGGATCCTACATCAGATTTCAATTTACTCTCGTGAAAGCAAATGCTGACGTTAGACAAGGGATTCAGAAGTGGAATAGTGTGGGCTGGATTACAATATACTACACCAAAATTAATTAACGTTTGTATCCATGTTATATGGGTGAAGAGAATTTACATAAATTTGAATGGTGATTTGTTAAAAGGGCGTCAGTCACAGTGAGCAAAGTTTTGGGAAATTGGAAAAAAAAACTGTTTAAACTTGGTTGTGAGAGCAAAGTAATGGTTTTGATAATATTAGGCAGTTTTCAAACTTCCGTTTGATGTTTGTCAATGGAAATTAAACAAATATTTCGATTCTGAACTTAATTAACAACTTTTAAACCTCTAGACCTATTCCCTTTAAACAAAATGCACTTTTAAGGTACAAATGAAACCATTTTAATTGTTTAAATTAATAATTATTCTATGGATGCAACAATAATTGGAGTTTTATCCTTCGATGAGGTGGAAAAATTCAAATACCTTGGAGCAACAGTAACAAATATAAATGACACTCGGGAGGAAATTAAACGCAGAATAAATATGGGAAAAGCCTGTTAGTATTCTGTTGAGAGGCTTTTGTCATATAATCTGCCGTCAAAAAATTTGAAAGTTGAGATTTAGAAAACAGTTATATTACCGGTTGTTCTGTATGGTTGTGAAGCTTGGACTCTCACTTTGAGAGAGGAATAGAGATTAAGGGTGTTTGAGAATAAGGTTCTTAAGAAAATATTTGGGGCTAAGAGGGATGAAGTTACAGGAGAATGGAGAAAGTTACACAGCACAGAACTGTACGCATTGTATTCTTCACTTCACACATTAAATCCAGACGCTTGAGATGGGCAGGGAATGTAGCACACATGGGCGAATCCAGAAATGCATATAGAGTGTTAGTTGGGTGACCGGAGGGGAAAAAGAACTTTGGGGAGGCCGAGACGTAGATGGGAGGATAATATTGAAATGGATTTGAGGGAGGTGGGATATAATGATAGAGACTGGATTAATCTTGCACAGGATAGGAACCGATTGCGGGCTTGTGTGAGGGCGGCAATGAACCTGAGGGTTCCTTAAAAGTCATTTGTAAGTAAGTAAGTATGTATGCAACAAAAATATAACTAATTATTAGCACATGGTTATTCTTATTGCAATACAGGCAAATACCATTGTTATGTAACATCAAAACTTCAAAACAGCACAAAATTAACCTGTCCATACAGACTTTCAGTTATCTTCTACCAGTGTAGTATTGTTCATTGGCCATTGTATTACGGTTTCATAAAATTGTATATGATCATTGAGTACACATGGCATAAGTTTTGTAAGATTCGTAATTCTTTAACTTTTTTTTATACGGTTGTTCTTTTATAGTGGTTTTTCCACCATTCTTTAAAATCCTTGCCAAACTTCTAGAACGGCCCCGAGGTTCATTTAGCTTCTATCAAATTGAGTACCGGGTCTTTCCCGGGGGTAAAAGACGGTCGGAGCGCGGTACCGATCACATTATCTCATTCTAGTGCTGAGGTCGAGAAAGCATGGGCTCTACATCCATGGCCCTCCCTAAGTGCCTTCATGGCATGTGAAGGGCTACCCTTACCTTTTATATTTTCTTTTACGTGAACTATTTTTCTATCTACAATGATAAAAACAAGTATTTTTTTCTGTCGAAAATATCGTATCAAATGTATTGATTTTATTTTCTCTCTTTATAATGGAAAATAATAGTAGTCTCAAAATATATGTTAAAATTTAAGAAACTGTTATGTTTCCTGATTAAAATGCAACTGATATGTGATAAAAAATAAAAACAATGCCATATGACTTAAAAGTGTCATTTCAGTGCTCGGTCTATGAGATACAGCATTGGTTGCTACTTCTTCACCCGATTCAGACAGTACGAATATTTTCTGCGCTTCAAATTTACACTCCCGATAGCTGCTCGTTCGCCACTGACTGTATAAGTGCTTTACAACATCTATTCCTGATGAGAAGAGGAACATTAAGGAATCTTACTTCTGTTATATTGTGCATAGCTCTAGTCACCTGCACCAAGGGCATACTTTGCAAAACTGCACTTCACAATACATTTGCCATTTTCACGACTAACAGAACTAACCGCATAATTTTTCTCGTCCAGCTCTCTTGGCAGAAACAGAGGAAAGATACTGCTATAAACGCCTCTCATTATAACACAATTAATTGTTCAAGAAAAGTCCAAACCAATGTGATTACCTTGTGGCGTTGGTGCCACAAATTTCAGCTTGGCAAGGCAATCTTTATCTTTCATTATGGAAGTTTAGGGCTTACATAAACTTAACCGGCTCGTCGCTGGATTAACGGATTAATATTCACTGATTTTGTTTTGATTTTGAACAAAAAATTGGGAATAATATAATGTAGAGTGGCCTGACGTCCCGTATTTGGTACTTTGTCCCACTGTCCCGAAAAGTTTCCTCGGGACGCGAAAATGTCTCGGTTTTCTTGTACTGCTGAAAATGTATTGAAAGAGGTTTTATTTTCCCCTCAAAATTCAAAGCGATTCATTGAAATTATGTTAGCAGCTCCGTTCATATTCCAGAATTCATAGCAACCGTTACAGCGTGGTCGACATCTCTGCTGTGAAAGATAAAATATTAGAAGATCAGTTCATTACTTTCTCAATTTGGAACTTCTACTATGCTTTTTTATTAATTGTGTGGAGTACCGGTACATCGAGAAATGGTACAATATGATGAGTTCAAATTGTTTAAATGGATGTATCTAAACAATAAATTAGTGTGGGATAAAGTAGAAAAGAATATAAACATTTTATCGGCAAAATACAAGATGAGCCAATGCGATTTTCAGATTGGTGTCTTTTCGACTATTGTCGGGTATTTTAATTGTTACATGGAACAATCTATTCTTCATTCGATAGCATTTGTTTATAATGGATCGTTGGACGGGTGAACAACGTGCTTTTGCTATTAAGGCATATTGCAAAAATAATGATAGTTTCATTGCTGTACAAAGGCTATTTCGACCTCATTACAATATCCATCGTAATGATCCCATACCATCAGCCCATGCAATAAAAATCAGGATTCATAACTTTGAAGTAACTGGTTCTGCTTTAAACGAGAAGTCTCCAGGTAAAGGTACGTTTTCCTCGGTGCCACTATTGCGATGATCGTTCAACGATGATCGTGCAACAAATGTTTTCTCTACCTGTAAACATTTCGTTCCTCTCGTGATTTACAGCTGCATATTTAAAATAGACTATCATGTGGCTCCATTCCGAACAGATGATCAATCTATCCGAGTCTCTTTTTTATGATTTTTTTAATTCATCTCATATTTCATTTCATTCAGGCTCAAACAAAGTGTAATCAACCAATATTGGAAGTAATTTAATTTTTACTGCAATAATTTGTTGTAAACATTCGTCACAGAGCATATTTCAGCACGTCAAAACCAAATGTTTATACAAATTTAATACTATATTTGATCGTACTGTATAGTAATTACCGCTGTTGTGCCTATTATTGTCGGTATATACTATTTTAACAGTCGATGTGATACATTATGAATTAAATAATAGTACAAACAACGCAAATGAAACTGAAAACCTGTTTTATTATGCCTTCTTCCGCACAAATTTCTGACACATGTTGATTAACTATTCCACAACACGAGAGAAATAAATGATATGAAAATAGTGAAACTGACAAAAATATTTCGAAATAACTTCATTTTACTATCATTGATTTTCCAAAACACCGTCAATAATAATTATATACATCTTTGTTTAGGTTTAATCAAGGATATTTTACATTTGAGTCCTCACCCGGCACTTTCTCTTACGAGTGTTTCGAAGCTTTAGTAAATAAATTAGGAAGAAAATGAATGCACAACACATAATAAAATTGTAGATGACATCAAAGCTCAACAGTAGGCTGGCACGTAGATGATCACTGAATTTCTGTACAGTCATCTGTCTAATTATGCGTTGTAATTTCCTTTCCTTGTACAGTGACAATGCTTGAATGACTGTAAGGGATTCCACAAAGCGTTTGCAAACCTCTAAACGGATGTTCACCCCCGCTATAGGCTATCTATGACAGCCCAGTTTGCGTTCCACAACATCCAACAGAGATCAGGATCGAGATCTGGGGAATTTGCGGGCCGATCTAAGTGATGGAAAGTTCTTGAACATATTTTCGCCTCGCTCCTTCGAAAATGGACGCATCTAAGTGTTAAGTCTCTACAATTTGTTCTTTAAAAACTTCACTTCGGAAAACGTAGTCTATTATGTGTCTTTCACATGTTAAATTTTATTACGTTCTTAACATGTTTCGGCCTGCTATATTTCGTTGGAGACATCAACATAGACATGGAAATTCTACACATCCAACAAAAAGCCAGAAACTAAGCACACTAGAACAATACGAAATATACAGACACACAAAAACACATCCAAATGATATATATATATATATTATTTTAATGTACCGAAGTACATATGTTGTTTCCATGCAGATATTCTGCGTCATCATACGATGAAAGAGTAATGGAACGGAGAAAAATTCTCTACGGCGCCGGGATTTAAACCCGGGTTTTCAGCTCTACGTGCTGACGCTTTATCCACTAAGCCACGCCGGATTCTACCCAGGCGTCGGAAGAATTGTCTCTGATTAAGTTCCAACTCTTGGGTTCCCTCTGGGAACGTAGTGCAGAGGGCGGCCACCAGAGGGAACCCAAGAGTTGGAACTTAATCAGAGACAATTCTTCCGACGCCGGGGTAGATTCCGGTGTGGCTTAGTGGATAAAGCGTCAGCACGTAGAGCTGAAAACCCGGGTTCAAATCCCGGCGCCGGAGAGAATTTTTCTCCGTTCCATTACTCTTTCATCACATCTAAATGAAATTCTCAACACACAAATAAATTTCAGAACACACACACTCTTTGACAACACATTACACTACACAAACACATCCCCACAGGAAACAAAACAAAAGGCGCCAAGACCAGCAACAGCCAGTTCTGAAGATGGCCAATAGCAGACAGACACATGTTAACAAGGTAATAAAATTTAACACGTGAAAGACACATAATAAGTTTTCCGAAGTGATATAGTGTTAAAAGTTGTGTAATCAAGATGTATAAAAACTTCAGTTAAACATATAGCCTTACCTATCACTGTCGTACATCCATCGGAATCTAACAAACACACCTCTTTCATATTTTTAAAAACGATTGCAGTGCTTTTGTTTACGTTCCAGCTCTTAAACTATGGCACGGAGCTGAAACTAGGACAATACTACTTGCATCAAGTACGCCCATCTTCAAAACAGTGATAGTTCAGCGTATAAGGAAAACAGAAGAGCCATTAAAAGGTGTTTTCCAATATGTACCATGTAGCCGAAAATAGAGAGAAAAAAATTGTCATGTGGAAGGAGAGAATACTCACAACTGCGAGAGAGGGGAATTTGGAAGAGAGAAAACGAAATGACAAAGGTGATTGAGCATCCTACGTGAACGGAGATATCGTGTGGTCAGCACTGTGATCCCTATAGCTGGTTTTCAAAATCGAATTTCGCTACCTAGAGTACTCCCCAAATTCATCACGATGTTAGGTGGTCTCCAGTTACATACATTGGCAAAAATTTTATGAAAAAATTTCATCCCATAAGGACTCGAACCAGCGCAAATTCCGTAACGGGAATCCTGGGCATAAAGCCTTAGATAAGGATTCTACGGCGCGGAATATTAATATGGGATGTCACTTAAAAATATTCTCTATATATAATATGTTTTTCCAAAACTCTGGCATAATTTTTTTTTTATTATTTATTTATTTGTGTATTTGTTCTTTACTTATTGATTTGTTTATTTGTTTTATTTATTTATTTATTTATTTAAATTCCGTTCATAAATGAGGCGTAATTACTGTACACAGACAGACAAACTGCATGCTCAAAATAATTTTTGTTTGGCACTAGTGATGTTGAAAGTTTCGCAATCAAATTTTTGCATAGTCACATTATTTTTTCTAATGAGAAATCTATATATATACATATATATACAGGGTTGTTCATGTAAAGTGTTATAAGCTAATATCTCTTAAATGGATCAATATAACTAAATTCTGACTTTGCCTACAGCTTTCATGGACAACATTTCAGCGTGACCCAAAATGGAGTTGGGGGGAGTAACTTCAGAATTTTAAATGGAACGATGATATAACTTTTAGATATTTAGACTGTCCCAAACAAATTAAGCGCTTTTGTTTGACATTTTTTTTTTCTATACTGAAATTATGAAATGGTATAAGGTGTTTGAAACCACATATCCGATAGAGATAAATAATAATAAACCATGCTATAAGTTTACATAATATTATTAATTGCTCAAAATAACCTTAATTAACAACAAAACACATATTAAATCTTTTCTACAAAACTTTCAGTTCCATTTATTTCAGTATTATGATTTCAAAGCCAACTCTCTCAACTCTCAAAATATGTGGCTGGCCATGTTGATTGTTTAGTGTGACTCTTCTACATTAAAATATACGGCAGTTTATGATGTGGAAGTAAACATAATGTTAGTGCTAGGTGAATGCAGGAGGAACTACAGAATTGCAGTGGCAGTATTCATTGAAACATGGAATGCAAACGTCCCAAATGAAATTCAAACGAATGGAAACGCGGCTCTGTAACAATGGAAGTATAAAGAACAAGAATCGTTTGAAGGTGAAATCAAAAGTGAATGATGAAAATGCTATCAATATTCTTGCCGCTGTAGTAGTAAATCCACAGGCAAGTCGACGAGTATTGGCCAAAGAGAGTGGGATTAGCCGCACTTCAGTGCAGCGGAGACTGAAGCATCACCATTGTCATCCTTATCATGTAGCATATGCATCAACGCCTCACACAAAGAAATTTTCAGCTTCGAGTTGTTTTTTGTGAGTGGCTACGTAATTATATTGCAGAGAAAGGTTCGTTCTTGGTAAATATATTATTTTCAGATGAAGCGACATTCTCAAACACTGGGCATATTAATAGCATAATATGCATTATTGGGCACCTAAAACTCCCCAATGGATAAGAATAGTGCCTTTTCAGCATCGTTGGTCACTGAATGTTTGGTGTGGAATCCTTGGTAATTTTGTCATCGGTCCTTACTTCTTTGAAAGCAGAGTTACTGCTAACTCATGTTACCATTTTCTCAACCATGAATTACCTCCCCCCTTGGAAAACATGCCCTTGAATTCGAGAAGAGAAATGTGGTATCAGGAGGATGGCGCACCACCACATTTTTCAATACGTACACGTGAACTATTAAATGAGAAATTTGAGAAAGGGTGATTGGACGTGTTGGATCTGTTGCATGACACCTCGCTCACCCGATATAACACCATTGGACTATTTTTTGGGGCACATGAAACAAAAAGTCACGTTTACACCACCTACAACAAAAGAGGATATGAAACGTCGAATAAGTGAAGCTTATCAAACTATTAGCCCCTGTGTGTTGTTAAAAGTTAGAGAATATATTTCCACAAGAATTACCAAGTGCTTAGATGTTAATGGAGGCTACTTTGAGCACTTAATGACATAATGTAATAATTTTGTAATCTTTTCTACTAGTGTATACTTCAATGAATACACCCTGTAACTCCTCAACAATTTATTAAAAGGAAAATGTTTCAATAAAAGTTGCTTAATTTATAGAGGGGAACAAAAATATTTTTAAAAAAATTCCATGGTTTCATTTTAAAATCTGAAGATGCATCCCGGCGCCATCTAAAGGGGCCCCAGGAAAATATTGCCCACATCACAGTTTGAAAGATCCCGTCCCCCCCAAAAAATTTTTACGACAAATCATTCGGTTTTATCTATTCATTTAAGTTATATTAAATTGTAACAATTTATGTGGGCCACCCTGTATGTATATATCAATTTTTTATCTCTTAAAATATTAAACATTTATAATTCTTAATTTTATATTCGGCACTCTATATACTGACACGGCATATGAACAATTTTCTAAACCCTCCCTTTCTGAATAAAGATATAATGAGGGTGTTTTAAAGGAAGTCATTAATTTAAAATCATGACGTGACCGACACACTAAAGTTATATCCGGAAAGAAAAGAAGAAACATTAATGATTCTACCAACCCGAAGCTACTACCACTATGTAATATTCTTCTCAAAGATTTCTAGAATTTCTATTTCACTAAAATTCCACAACTTTTCTTATAACTCTTTCATAACTATACGACGCTTCCTATTTCACTTCCGACGCGCATCTTTATGGATACTCCTCGAAACTTTCCAAATAGGAAGGTTCACTATACCTATATTTCATTCATTCAGAGAAATTTTTGCAAGTTGGTGAGTTTGGCGTCTCTTCTTGTTATAAAGTGTAAAAGAAATATGATTTATGTTAAAGTTATCTTAATACAAAAATCGAGTATCTGAACGAAATTAAACCTCTAACCAGACAATTAGACGCCAGTAAGACTTGAGAACCGATTACCATGTATCTTCCATTGATCTCAGACTGTCGCTTCCATCCAACCGGACGGATATTCGCATTAGTGCATGCAACCCTTTTCAGCAATCTCGGGAAAATAGACTTAAGCTAAAACTTTCAACACAATTTAACAGTGAAAATTAATATTGCTATAAAGCCAGTTTTCTCAGGTTGTATTTTTTACTAGAGAAGTTGAGAACTTTTCTGGCAAATATTCACTTTTAAACATAGTCTTTATGCTAAGATTTGATAATACTGAATTAATCCATATATGAAACAGTTAAAAGGTAGATCTTACGTTTTCTGTATCGATACTGATTGCATGTAACTCGTAGTATACTGGCTGAAATAATATAACTTTGCGGATTTTAACAGCTTATTTCTTGTACAACGAAAAATTCTAACACCATAATTAGTCCCAAATTAATACTTTTGTCAACAGTAATCAAAAGTCGAGTGGGATTTAATTGACTATTACATGATTAGAAGAAAGTATATAAAGATTAAGATTAGAAGTAACGAAATACTCCAATGCAATAAAATATTAATTGACTTATGAAAATACAACTGTCTTCAAATGTATTACTGTACCATCTCAACATTACAAATATTACGCTAGATGGCAGTAGTGTGTCATGATTAGCTGACTTCTTGTTATCAGTTGTGCCAACTATGGAATCTTCATTGAACTCGGTGGACAGTTACATATCAAGAAGTCTTTGTTGATTCAGTTTCATTTTTATTAAAACAGTTGCAATCCACTTCAATTATCCGGATCCCAGTAATCAACGTCGCTTCACACGTTTTTCAATAAATCTTAGTATTAAATAATCTCTGATACGCGACTATCCATAATATCATATAGCAGAAGCTATAACATAACCTAACTTATATACACAAGTGTTAGAAAAGTTTTAATTAGGGATCATAAAATAAACAAGAAAACTTTTAATTAAGGATGATGAAATAAAAAATAAACACGAATAATTTTGAAAGGAACAATTATTGAAACTACAAATTTCAAATTTGAATGTTTTAGAGGTTGGTAGTTCTGTTAATGTTATATTGGACGTGTGCGTAAAAGTTGAACTCATTGATGTACATGGTGTATTCCTCAACTTATTCAGGATTTCCGAATGGTGATCTTCATTTATTTGTAAATAGGGTTTCAGGGAAGATGCATAGCTATGACCAGGTGATTTTATTAATTCTTGTTCTTGCATACCAATGCGAGTCATATTTGAAAGTGCTGTGCATCGATTGGAGTGGTTTGTAATTTTCTGTTTTTTGACGTTCAGACCAGTGCAGTTTGAAATGTTGGCAAACAAAGAAACAAATGCTAGGGTAGAGATAAAAACAAACAAATGCTAGGGACGCGATAAAATTGTGTGATAAGCAGCCATGACTGGTTGAAAGACGTCCTTTCGTACCGTTTTATTGGTCAAAAGTAATATGATGTTGTAAAAGTGTAATACTCAGAAAAGATAATTTCCCCCGAAATGTTAACAATGTTTTACTCGATAAGTACCAACCGTACGATTCTGATTTTTACTCTTATCATTAGAGCAGGGCCGGGCATGAGAGCGGCTCCATTTAGCTGGCCAGAGCTGCTCTCGTTCCGCAAGGCACTTCAATTCCAAGCCAGAGCAGAACGCTCACGCAGTGGCGGACTCGCATTACAGCTACCTTCCCTGCATTAATATAACAAGAGCCACGGTTGTTCTAGTCATTCAGTCTGTCAGTACATAATAGTTTATAAGGATATTACATCAATCCATTATACATTACAGAATTTATAACACTCTTATTAGTTTAATGAAATAAACTTCGCTCTATGCACACACACAAATCATTAGGCTTATTTACATAACCCATACGCACATACTGTAATCTCCTCACCACGGTTTTACGAGACAGGCGTATGGCTTCCACTTCCCCTACTTGCTGTGGACATAGTTCATCTGCCAATATAATTAAACATCGCTTGATGAATTCACCTTCGTTGAATGTTTTCAATTCCTTTGCAATTTCGTGGCAAATTTTGTAGCTAATTCTCATAGCCGATTCACTAAGTGCATTATTGTCATTCTGTTAATATACTGTATAATATGATATGATATGATATGATATATGATATGATATATGATATGATATATGATATGATATATGATATGATATATATGATATATGATATGATATGACATGATATGATATGATATGACATGACATGATATGACATGACATGACATGATATGACATGACATGACATGATATGATATATGATATGATATATGACATGATATGATATGATATATGACATGATATGATATGATATATGACATGACATGACATGACATGATATATGACCATAAATTAATACAACTTAAAATGTTTCTCAGGTACATTATATCAGAGTATTTATTCGATATTTATATTGCATCATAAGTTATTATAGAACATTTAGTAAATATAATTTTAAATTATACAAATAATATGATATATCATAATACTTGTATAATTTAAAATTATATATTACTAAATGTATAATAGCCTATAATGTAATGTAAATATCAAATAAATACTCTAATATAATGTACCTGAGAAACATTTTCTTTAAGTTGTACTAATTTATGGCGTTCATTGCCAACATATTTGTCATATTCAGTAGCATGTTGTAAAGAATAATGTCGTTGGATATTGACCTTCTTTATCAGTTGGAGTGTTTTATGACAAATTAAACACTGCTAATCCACTGCTCTCTACCAAAAAGAACTCCTCCTCCCATGATACATTAAACGCATTGGGAATAGCGAGACGGTTTAGTGTATGAATGTTTAGTGTCTTCAAAGTTAGCCATCATACTGCAGAGTCACCACTGCACCGACACTGAATGACGTACAGTATGCATACGTCAGAGCGCTCGCAAGACCAGCTCTTTAAAGCACAAAGCGCTCATTTCTCAGAATCACGTAATGTGCCCAGCCCTGCATTAGAGGAAGTTATTAACCTGTCAATGAGAAATTCCTCACTCCTATATTTTTATCAATCAATTCGAACACTATGTGTACATAATAAAAATAAAGGGTTCAGTACTCCTAATTTTCCACTCTGAAGAATAAGATAATCATATGCAAAAGTTATTAAAATATAACTGAATAACAATTTTGTGAATCTTAAAGAAAGAAAACGAATTGAAGTACTGATGATAAATCGGTCAACCTCTTTTTTGAGCCTTCTTCCAGTCATAATAGCTGTAGGAAAGCTACAAACAGTGTAGCAGCAGCCAACAGCGGTGCATACAACGGCTGAAACGTGCAGCTTTAATATTGAGAGGAAAACAGAGTGTGAATGTTTATTCGTTGTCAATTTGATATCCTGTGTTGTCTTACGTCACGGAAGTCCGGCGATGTGTACATTTAATTTAAAGTCGATAAAGCTCTAAGAAATGAATGAAGACTACCCTGTCTCCGGAGAACGAAAACCCTCGATACATAGGCCTACATTTACAACAGCACAAACAGCTGCTCAAAAACAAACAGTCAGCATTGTTGTGGTGTGCAGAGGTCTATAACGCCGCAGGGTGAAAACAGGTTTTTATTCAGAAATTGTTATATGTTTTAAACTCTGCGCAAGCTCCATAAATTTTGATCAAAATCTTGGCATTACAACATGGTTAAATGCTGAAACAGCAGTAATAATTGATTTTCATTACAAAAATGTAATAATTAACACTATTATGGCTCGGTTGCTACAGAGTGGAAGCGAAATAACCCAGCAGATTTTCAGAACGAATAGCTCAAGTTGTATGTAACAAAAAAGTGTAATACCATATTGGTGGAAATTTCATAACTTTCTCAGAAAAAAAAAAATATTTTAACACGCTCTTATTCCGTATCTATTGCGAGTAGGATCGAGATTTTTGTCCATATCGATAGAAAATGTAATAAAAAATATTTTTTCCCTCTGGCGTATTTCAATAGCATGGGTGGTTTTCGTGCAAATTTAATTTAAAACCACTAATTTCAAGCTACTGAACGATGCGAACAGATGCAACGTTGTAGCCAGAAAGGGAGGCAGTTCACGTACGCTGAGTTCGTTGACCTCTTACATCTGTATTACGAGAAGAAAGGGAACTGTGTTAGCCAGTCTGCTGGAACTTCCAACGTAATTTTCTAATTAACCGTGCATTTAATCACAAACCGTAATACAGGTATTCTATTAATTTAAGTGTATCCTATCGTCCCTTTAAATCTGCAGGACTATTTCACTTAAATTAAATGGGCTCAACTTTCTTGAGATTTCCCTAGTATATTATAATACTCGTATATCGAAAGAGTGCATATAGCCTAAGTATTAATATTTTCTATGTAAATACTTATTTGTGTTAGTTGGGAGGCCGGAGGGAAAAAGACATTTGGGGAGGCCGAGACGTAGGTGGGAAGATAATATAAAAATGTATTTGAGTGAGGTGGGATATGATAATAGAGACTGGATTAATCTTGCACATGATAGGGACCGATGGCTGGCTTATGTGAGGACGGAACCTCCGTGTTCCTTAAACGCCATTTATAAGTAAGTATACATTTTTACTACAGTTCTGAGTATTAATACCTCAAACGAGTCACTGCTGGCTGATCCTTAACTCCCCACTCCACTAAGACAGTAATGTTTTCATTCGACAGCAGCAAAGTAGAGTTGGGCAACTGTTGCTAAGTGAAGGATTGTGTAAGGCAGGCTCATATGACAAGTCCATCGCGCTACAACTTTCACAAGGCATGGAACTAGAAAATTTTTTCGTTCAAGGTCACCTTAACGCCAGATGTGTGGTATGTTATTCTCTAATAAAGTTGATAACAAATTCCATTGTAGAAGTCATTTTAGGCTGCATCAGTATGATTAGTGAGATCACAATTTTTCAGGTTGATATGTTCGTTACCCACATACATATGTTGCTACTACTGCTACGATTACTACTATTTGTTAATAATAATATATAGGGTCATTCTGGGAGATCTCAACATTTGAGAGATTTCGATACTTTTAAGAAAAGTAGCTATTGCGAGCACTATTCCTAGTAAAAAAAAAGTTCGAGCTATATGAAATCTGTGCTGACTGTGTTTGTAATTTCTGTGTAAGTGTATCTCGTTGCTCCAACCGTTCACGGTCGTATTTCCGAAATCTTTATTTCCGAATCGGGAAGAAACACCCGAGCTTCTACTCAACAATACAAGAATTATAAAAGAAGCAGGGGACAGCGACACAATGCTGTTAGAGTTTAGAATGGGTCAGACCGTACGATGTAAATCTAAAATAATGAATTCACCTTCAGAACAGAATTCGTAGTATCGTCCGGGAAAATGACACATATAATTATGATAACCGCCGGCTGGAGTGCTTGAGACATTGGGGCATCAATTTTTGCTTTAAAAGTTTGCTCTGTAAACTATATATACATAGACTAATAAATAAAATGTAATAGTTTGGAAATATAAACTTTCGGAAATGTGATCAGTAAACGTTCGAAAAAAAAAAAAAGATTCGGAAATTTGGCGCAACCGTAAATAAGGTTTTCGGAAATATGATTAGTAAATTTTCGAAAAAAAAAAAGATTCGGAAATTTGGCGCAACCGTAAATAAGGTTTTCGGAAATATGATTAGTAAATTTTCGAAAAAAAAAAAAAGATTCGGAAATTTGGCACAACCGTAAATAAGGTTTTCGGAAATAAGACCAGTCGGAAATGACACCATTCGAAAATGAAGGTCTTCGGAATAAAGGTTTCAGAAATACCACCGGAAATCGGATCCAACTTGATATTTAACGTTCACAGAAGGTATTAAACACAATACATGTAAGTTACATTTCTCTTTTCGGTCATGAAATATAAGATACCTTCTTTAGTTTATTGTATTTTGACTGGACAGCTCACTTTTACTATTAGACTAGGTGGTTATGAAGATGAAAAGGTTTTGCACTATGCAGTTCCTAAGAAAAAAAAATACTCTGAAGATTACACTGCCAAAGAACTAATATGGTCAGCCTCTGGATGTGTACTTTTTCCGTCAGTATAAAGTTTATTTCAGAAGATTAGTACACTTCGTGAGACTTTGCTAGATCAAAACCAGCGAAAGTTTTTGACAGACGCTTTTTGACAGCTGCATTCCGTTATTTATAATCAATTTTGTGCACCAGTAACACCAATCTATGACTCTACATGCATGGCAAGCAGCTGGTTATAAAACTGGAGAGAAGGTCTCATTCAGAAATACAACAGATGTTGCGTTTCAATGTGGAATGCTCGGATCCCAATGGAAAGACACTGATGATAGTGAATGTGCTAATCTCCAATTGTAACTTGTTCCCATTGCTCACTTCGCTACCGTTTTGATCATTTTATTCACATTTCACAATTGTACAATAATTAGGAATATATGGTATGTCACAATTGCGTTTCCTTACAAAAGAAACGAAAAGTGTCATTGAATTTTTTAACTTTATATGGCACTGCAGGCTGAACGGTTGACTTCACAAGTGAAAAACTATCACAACGAGACTCAGCGCCTCAAATTAGTAAGGTGAACCAGGTTTCATCTGTGTTCGAGTGTTCAAACCCGGAAGCATCCCTGATAAGAGCAAATGCTGGGTAACTTCGGTGCTGGAGCCTTGACTCATTTCGCCGGCATTATCACCTTCATTTCAGTCAGACGCCAGATAACCATCTCAGTTGATAAATTATCGTAAAATAAACCAATTAAAAAGAGGTAGGTTCTACTGACTACCGTTTTTGCACTGTACCTAAGCCATCTGCATAGCTAAAGAACTGGGTATCGCTCTCGTACGAAATGCAACCTAATGTCAACTGCAAATTTTTTACGCTTCGGAGCACAATTTTTTAAGTTTATTCTCCACGAGACGCTTGGTAGGCCTATTATAATATAAAAAATATTAATATTCCACATTGACTAGAAAGTTCTCTATTACAAACTATTTCTGTAAGTAATAAATAAATAATTGAGATCGAAAGACAGTTAACATCAGTGGGTTAGCAGATTAGAGCTACTCCCTGCATGTGATTCAGTTTATCACCATATTTTAAAATATAGCTTTGATGTACAATAATTTTATTTTTCTCTAGCCGCCACTATGACGAAACATCTCGTTTGAGTGTGGTAAGGTGCTATCTTAAGAGAGTCACAGTCTCGCCTGGTAGTGGTAATTGGCTAATGGATCTTTCTATCTAAATAGAGCCCGATCGCAAACTCGTGGCTCCAAAATGCGCGAGCTTCTTTCTGAGAATTCGGAGTGGGGGATTCTGACTGCTTACTCATAGAGAGTACTGTTCAAACACCGCCCCCCCCCAGTAAGACTTTTGGGCGAGTCCATGTAAGTGGATGCCAATTCGTCTTTCGCGCAGGTGCCACGAGTTTGCTACTAATAGTACGCTTGTCCACCGCTGTAGAGTAATGGTCAGCACGTCTGGCTATGAAACGAGCACTCCCGGGTTCAAATCCTAGTTGGGAAAAATTACCTGGCCGGGTTTTTTCCTGGGTTTTCCCTCAACCACTTGAAGCAGAATTGCTGGGTAATTTTCGGCGTTGAACTCGGACTCATTTGGCCATCATTAATCATCATCATCATCCATACAATAGCCCGAGTTAAGTTCACAGTGCGGCGTGCTGTACTTGTACAAGAGCGCGGCCGTTCGGCTACCCCATCATTTACAAGAATAGAAGTGATAAGCACAATAAGCCTCAGGCTGCAGTGTAAGTCTTGGGGTCCCTCCTCCGTACACGAGAAAAAAAATAGTACGCTTGAGAGAAAAGAAATAGAGGCGTAACCCTGAAGAAATGAGATTGGACACTCGTTATCGGTAGATGACCGTTAAGTTATCATCGATAGATCGAATATCGAAACATCCATAACTCTCCATTTATGCGAATTTAAAGTTCCTAGCTCTCTCTCTCTCTGCGTCTATCTTTATTTTCTCCTCTCCCACGCACAATACTCGCACAGGTACACAGCAAATTATATTTAGTCCATGTCACGATGCTGTTCTTTTTCACACTCAAACTGTGTTCTGTTATCAGTGTCAATTTACTTGTTAGTGCGAACTCCATACGTGAGTTGAATCCAAAAATACTTGTTGTTTCTCTCAGTTGACTCATTAGCATGGACTGAAGTCGAGCTGTATAGAAGCATCGTTATTATTAGTATAACTTAATTTGTTAATGTATAGGACCATTCTCGTTAAATATATCTCAGCTTGTTTATTAGCGTGAGCTGAATACGTGAATTGTTTGCAAGCGATTATTTTCTAATTATAACAGGTTATTTATTAGTCTGAAATCAACAGAGCAGTGAATAACATCGCCATCTTAATTTAATAATACTTCTCTTTGCGGATGTTAACGAGATATTGTTAATTCAAAGACATGAAGACAAATTAAAAATCATAAATTTAACGAAACTTATATGTACACACATAGGCCTACATGTACAAAAAAAATTTACAACAAGCTTTATATTTAAAAAATGGTAATGAACATGGATGACAAATTCCTGTGACGAAAACGTAGCGTAGGTACTGTTTTGTGTACTAGGTATCATATATTCATTCTTCGTGTTACCATTGATTAACATTGTTTATTGGTATTTTGTATAAATATACAAAGAACGTACAGTACATCGTGCGTTTCGTAGGCACTTTAATCGTGATCCCCCCAAATGCCAACAACATCCGTCGATAGCATAACCAGTTGGCAAAGACCGGTTGTCTGTGTAAAGGTAAAAGAGTGGGACGACCAAGAGCGTCTGAGGAGAATTTCAGCGCGTTCGGGACTCTTTCTTACGAAGTCCTAAGAAGTCAGTTAAGAAGACTAATCATGAACTTGCAATGCCAGTGATGACAGTATGGAAGGTCTTAAGAAGACGCTTGCATATGCGTCCCTACCGTTTACAGTTGTTATAGGCTTTAAAGCTTACTGACTACGCTGTGCGTTCCAACTTCGCGCTTGAAATGTTGCAGCAGGAAAATGATGACTTACTTGATTGTGTCGTGTTCAGTGATGAATCAACATTTCAACTTAGTGGAAAGGTTAACTCGCACAATGTCAGAATCTGGGGATCTGAAAATCCTCATGAATTCGTACAATCCGAACAAGAGTCTCCAAAACGTAATGTGTTTTGTGTCGTGTAACAAACGGGGCTCACATGAACATATTTTATGAATTTATAATATAAACTGTAGATGTTACTCTTTCATTTAACATGAGTTTTGTTATTGTCGCAGTTAAAGTATCATTAAACACCTTTAAAATTGCTATATTCTTTTATGTACACTCTGTATTTGAAATTGAATACTGTCACAAATCGTTTCGTGTATTAAGACGAAATTTCACAGCACACTTCGCAAGTTTCGCGACATACAAAATCTCCCCGGTATATCGGTTGGAAATTCCTGCTCTCTGTTATGAAATAGTGCGCATAAAACGTGAGCTACAAAAGGGAAACTTTAAAATGGAACGGAACAGTAAGAACAAAACTGAAAGTTTCTTTTTGGAGTATAAATGTAAAACATATAATGGATGTTGTACTGCTACCCTACACAGAAGTTTGCTCACTCGTCTGGAGCACCAGGTGTATCTATGTGTAATCATCGTCTCAATGCTAAACTCCGTTCCCTGCACTATTTTCCAGCTGTCCAACACGTCATTTGTCCGTTGTATTATTCTTCTTTACGCCAAGACAAACTTACTTCTTTTTGGCAACAGTTTCAAACTAAACAGAAATAACTTTCCGACAGTATTGAAGTAGATGAGTTTTGTGAAAGTTGCGTATTGTTTCCTTTCAGATGTGCCGGATGACCAGCTCAACATGTTCGAACTTCTAGCTCCAGCAGCTGTCAGAAACACAGAGACATCAAACACCCGCATTCGCTGTTTACAATTACAGCGAGGGAAGTCAAGTGGATGACCCCGGAAATTATTTTTGTAAAAAGGAAACGTTCATATGAGCTGTGCTATTAAACGGAAATTGTAAAGTGAAAAATATAACATGGTATAAGCTCTGTTTTTGTTTTAATAAACGCGCTAGGTGACATGGAGTGTGCAGAAACTGCTTCTAAATCGTTGTGGTCTTCAAGTACTCAAACCAACAGTTAATCTGTTATATAACATTCTGCATATATGAAACAGCCACGTCATCAGTAATGACCAGAGTATGACGTTCATATCGATATGGACTCCGAATCTCTGGGGATGTTCGTGTTTCTGTGCCGTACTCCGAGCTATAAAGACAAGAGATGAAAATGTGGCGTTTGTACCGAGATCTCGGATGAGTGCTACAGTATGAATCATGCAGCAGATCAAGTGGATCTCGAATTTGTGAGCGTGCTCTCATCAAGAGCTGTGTACTTGTTATGGAGAAAGTGGCAATACGTGAAAATAGAGACGCATTCCGAAATGTGAACAATGGAGTCTAATTGAATATATGCGAGTGTAATCTGTGACAACCATGGCTACGTTAATTCCTCTTGAGGCTTCATGGAGGGGCAACCAAAGTGACTCAGACTTGGCAGTGGCGGCCAGTCAAACTCAGACAATGCATCGTCACGTCGACAACATGACGACGCGGGTGTCTCCACGCCTCGATTCGGCTCCTTTGGCCGTCGCGGCGGCAGTTCTGTTAGTATTCGTCCTTTCACCAATGATTCTGTGCGGGAACTCTCTGATTCTGACGGCCGTATACAGGTTCAAGAGGCTTCGAACTCCTAGCAACTACCTCCTAGCGTCCCTCGCTTCGTCGGACTTGGGGGTAGGCCTCTTCCTCCCCGTCGGAATGTACCTGGAGCTCACAGCGTCCAGTAGTGACAATGTCGCAGAGACTATAAATGTGGGTTTGTGTTTGGTGCCGTATTGCCTGGCCATATCGCTGTGCAGCGTGTCTGTGCTCGTGATGGCGGCCATCGCGGTGGACAGGTTCACGTCCCTAGCACAGCCTCTGAGGTACAACAACCTCATCACTCACACGTCCGTGGAGCGGTACATCGCCGCCTTCTGGCTGTACGCGCTGTTCGTGGGCTTCTCGCCGCTGGTGTACAGCCAGTGCTTCGCGGCCAGCTCGTCCCTGTACGCCCGTAACTGCTCCTTCGGCTCCGTGGTGGCCAGCCCCGTGCAACTCTTCCTCTTCTGCTCCGTATACGGCCCCAGCGCCCTCATCCTCCTCATCTGCTACTGCTACATATACGTGGTGGCCAGGTACCACGCCAGGGCCATCTACTCCGTGGAGCTGTCCCTTCGCCAGCACCAGGATGGCACGCACTGTCGCTACGGCCAGACCCTCGCCATCACAGTGGGCCTCTTCCTCTGTCTGTGGATGCCTTTCCAGGTACGTACTAGACTTCTTAATTTATTTACTCGTGATTTCCTGGTTCCTTTCTAAGGACTTGTACATAGAGTGTAAAGGTCCATTCACAATGAAAATTAAACATAACCATAACATAAACCCAGAATTTGCGGCCAGGCTACCAAATGGGATCATTCACAATGATTCACATAAACACTGACATAAATATTACCGTAAGAGGTTAATATCAAAGTTTGAAAACTCCAAACTTCCATGCTTATGCTTACGTGATTTGCAAACAGAACACAATCGTGGTGGGCTGAAGTATACGACAGAATATGAGAAAATGGCGTCGTTGTTATGTTTCCATGGTTACCAAGTATGTTTGCTGTTATGTTTATGTCCCCATTGTGAATGATGGTATGACTTCTTGATTTTACCGTAACATTTACATTCTTAAGTTAACGCTTACGTTAAGTTTAATTTTCATTGTGAATGAGCCTTAAGAATTGAATCTTAGAGGATAAGGAAACGCAGGATAGAGGGTGAAAAACCAGTTATAGAAGATAGAATTAGGGATACACAGAAATTAAATTTGATTTTCCTTAACAGCTTGAGCTAGACCTTTGAAAATTTGTACGCATATCATGCTGCATATAAATAATCGCTTTGCAAAGTTTCATATTATTTGGCCCAATATTATATGAATTATTAAATTTCTTGTAAATTTAAATTGTATTTTGAAAAATCACTAGATACTCCCACAAATTTCGAAATTTTTACGTGAATTTTGCTCCATGTACCTTTCAAAGTCCCAGAAACATAGCTTGCTGTTATTTTTCCAGACTATTATTCAAGAGCTAAGGAAAAGTTATTTTATGTAATCAAATATAAAAATACATTACAAATTGTGATGTCTACCAGAAAAAAAAAATCCCCCAAAAATCTCGACGTTTCAGGTAAATTCTGCTAGCAAGTTTTGGATGAATATAATTTTTTGTAAATCGATATGTAAGAAAAATGCAAATAGAGAAAAATTAGTTTAAAAGTTTAAAAGACCGCCCAGAGCGTAAAACCCTTTATTAAGTGTGAACCGAAACAACTGATTGGAGGGGTCTATCTGCATGAAAATTTGTGGAGAGATTCTCTGTACCATATACACAACTTTTAATTTTGAAAACGAAAAATCGATTAACAAAATTGAAAAAAATGTTATCTCGGTGTAATCTTAAATGAACAGAAAGCAATATCATATTAGATTTCTGATGAAAGTAGCATAAGGGAGCATAATAAGGCTAGTCAAGGAAGAAGAACCGTAAAAGAAGAAAATGTATCCTTAAGATTACACATGTTTCCTCACTAGATTTTCTACGTGATTCACAACAATTCCAATAATACTCCCTTTTGAAGTTGATTTTCCCGAATTAATTATAATTTAAAACACAAGCCTACATATAAATTAAAGCGAAATGGACCGATAATACAATTTCTTGACCCTGATACAGATACCTGTCTTAGAACTTAGGCATTCGATGCTACAATTTTAAAACTGAATGAAAGTGCGTGAGAATTGCATCATTAGAATTTTTCTCCCTTTTGGTTAATCCCATATTCGGAGTAACAAGTATACCTACTTCAATGATAGCGATTACAATATTGTTTGCGGTGGAGATGGGTGGTCTGCGCTTAATAATCTTTCGTAAATATTCAGCGCTTCAGATGTCGCATGTTATTTAAGAAGCAGGTAAGGAATTCCCCAGTTTAAATAAATTATTTTCTGGGAAATACCGGAACTTGTCATTTACAGTTATACATCTGGAATCTATTCACATGTTTTATATCTGACAGAACAATTCTGGGCGGAAGGTGGCAATACTAAATCTTCTACTATAGCCTATGTATGTTTCCTTATGTATTTATTATTTTCACTCCTACTGAGAAATTTCCCAACCCCATGACTGACGCTATTGAAATTTTTGGATAACCAAGGAAGACAATATTATTTTAAAACCTATTTTTATGAAGTATTACTTTTTTTAAATGATGAACTGAAGAAGAACACACATTTCCGTAAAACGCAAAGAGACTGATGTGCCATATAATCGCATAAGATTTGATGTACAGTAGTGGCAAACAAAAAAAAACCGGACTGACCATTGTAGCTGATTTCTGAGTCTTGTTCACTCCAGAGCACGATACACTGGTAACTAAGACTTTCGTGGTTCGAATCCTGGCTGGGAAGGAAACTTTTTTTGTTCCTTATTCAAATTTATTCCTAATACTTTTCGATTTCTGGTAAAATTCATGTCCTGGTAAGAATAATTTAATTAAGTAGTTAAATATTGCTGCAATCGAAAAGTATTGGGAATAAATTTGAATAACTAACAAAAAAAAAAGTTTCCTTCCCAGCCAGGATTCGAACCACGAAAGTCTTAGTTACCAGTCTATCGTGCTCTCAAATCAGCTACAAGGGTCGGTCCGGTTTTTTTTGCCACTACTATATATAGTGAAAGTCCAATACAGTGTTGAAATGGAAGGAAAGAAATAAGAAAGGAAGAACCCCTAAAAAAAAAAAAAAAAAAAAAAAAAAAAAAAAAAAAAAAAAAAAAAAAAAAAAACCGTAAAATTATCCTTTCTCAAAAATATCGAGTGATCTCGAAAGTATCGAGTACCTAAGTCTAAAATTAAATAATTTACTTTGTATCCAAATAACAAAGTTAATTTCTATTTTTCTTTATTGCATATTTTATAATTCCAAAAATGTGAATATTTTATTTAATTCGCACACTGTGTAGATTGAGTATAAATTACGCATTAACTCATATTTCTCAAATTGATATAAAATACCTAGCGGAACGCTGGAATTGCTTCAAGTATTATTTGCTACATATAAAACTCAATATTTTAATTTGATGCAATATTATTATAATTATATGCTAAGCACTTAACTTACTTCTTAAGTCTCCAACACATCAGTGAAAGTGAACGTATTTGACGGAAAGATGTAAAACATTGTTCTACTTTAAGTACTAGTATGTACGTTCAAAATCATCTTAAGATTCGTACATCTAAGTGGTGGTGTGTTAAAACAATCTACTCTCAATGGCCATATCAGGATTTTAAACTATTTGTGACGAGAACGAAACACATGAGAATATATTAGCGATTATATCAACAGAAATGTACACATTTTACATGAAAATGAAGTATATTTGTTTTTATTTACCTTCATGATGTGATAGCGACATGATATTCGGCGAGAAGAGGCTCAAGATTCGCCATAGATTATCTGACATTCGTCTTACGATTGGGGAAAACTTCGGAAAAACTCCAATCAGGTAATCAGCCCGAGAGGGAAACGAACCCAGGTCCGAGAGCAACCCCGGCTCAGCAGCCAAAGGCGCTACCGCCTGAGCTACGTTGATTTCATAATGGTTAGACTGCTTTAGTTTTACAAATGAATTCATGTAGATATCCTTAAACTACATATTTTGTCTGAAAAACTTCTCGATTGGATACAATTCTGTAGATAATAACTCCTATAAAAATGTAGTAAAGGTGTATTTTATTCTATTTATGTTAAGGTCAGATTTAGGTTAATAAGCCATAAATTGCTTGTACAATATTATATGTGTAGCATACATATCTAGCGATTTATCTTGAATGATGGGTGACGTCATTAGGCGTTAGAATTAAAGTAGAACGGCCGCTGGTATACTGCAAAATACAAATATTGATCTAAAACAATTGTGTTGCAGATGGTGTTTATAAACCAATTTAACACATGAGCAGTAGGTAGTCACCGACTTCCATTCCAACAGTCGCTATCGCTCAGTATTGTATGCTGTGAGATGTGTACAGTATAGTGAAGATCACGTAAGAGTAGTTTCTAAAAGGCTAATTTAGCCGTCTCTTCAGTGTTGCCAACGGATACTAGGTATCACCAAAATATGGTAAAATCACAATGCCATGTACAATAATAATAATAATAATATTATTATTATTATAATAATAATAATATAGTATTAACAATAACGATGACTTGCTAATTTATCACATCTCATCTTTATGTTGGGGAGGTGTTCTCTAAATGGTTCAATAATTCGTAAAAGAGTAGCTATATTTTCCTTCTGCATCTCTCGCACATTATGTTAGTAGTTTGTAGATTACTATATGATCTAATATTAAATGTATTTTATCTTACATCATGAAATTCATTGCTTTGATTAAACAGTTTACGATTCACGAGACCTAACCTAAAAATGTATTTTGCTTGATCACGTGAAATGATAAGTACGAATTCCGAAATCGAATGCCACGTTGAAATGTATGCTTAAGAATATTTACTCCATTATTGTAATAAAAGTCTAATCACGAAAGAAATTAATTAAAATATGAAATGGTATTTCTGTCGATTACCCAAGGCCTGTATCACAAGAAATATATTTATTTACATTTAGTCTACCTGGCTATAATCTTGAATTGTAACCACAATACAAAGCAACATACAATAATTATTATGTATTAATTAATTATTAGCATGTTCAAATTAACTAGCTTCCAATAATCGACCCAGAAATCTAGAACAATTTGAATTTTCAGAATTTAAACTACCGACAACTTGTGTCACTGCTCCCAACATAACAGTTATAAAATAACTACCAGTTGTAGTATTTCTCAGTACCGAAATTCGAAACGAAGTTGGCAAAACAAAATTCAACCTGCAAACTAGAAAATCACCATAATCCACTAGCTTATGTAGTAATGGGGGAAAAATGGTTGGGTTTCACCCTTGGGGTATTAAGTAAATTGATCCGGACTATATATTTGATTCCTTCCTGTTACTAAATTTCACTTTGAATAAAAATATACTTCGGAATATGTATGATAAGAACTTTCTTGTGTTAAATTTTAACGTACCTTGTTAACATGTTTCGACCTACTTTCGGTCATCTTCAGAACTGGTCGTTGTTGGTCTTGGCGCCTCTTGTTTCCTGTGTGGGTGCGTTCGTAGTGTAGAGTCAAAGAGTGTATGTGTTTTGAAATTGAGTTGTGTGTTGAGAATATCGTTGGGGTGTATTTTCGTGTATCTGTATATTTCATATTGTTCTTTCTAGTGTGTTAAGTTTCTGGCTTTTTGTTTGGATGTGCAGTATTTCCATGTCTGTGTTATGTCTCTGTAGGTGCTAACCACATCTGCAGGGTTATTTCACTTCCACCCTGTATATATATAGATATACACACAAAATTAACTTTAACAAATTTAGGAGAACTATTAGCATAGAATTGCTCGAAAGTGTTCTTGTTACTATAAAATAATGTTCTATTTCATTTCTAATTGAAGACTTGCTCAGCCGACTTCTACGTCAAATTATGGAGTTATTTAAAATATTTTATAAATATATATTCTTTCTTCCGTTAAGAGGTTGCTTAAAGCACATATATATGTATATGTATATAGGTTATATTTATATAAGTATATAAATTTCATACGTTGCACATGATAATACATGGTATTGCCTGAAAATATAGTAGACTTATAATGAATAGCCTATATCTTCTTTAAAAAACCTCTCTAAGCAAATGGAAAACAATATTCATTTTGTCACCAAACTCATGCTACATGCCAAAAAAGATAAATTACTTACATCGCTTACCTCGTACGTGGAACTGTTAATTAATTGTCACGTACACAAAAGGCTTTAGACGGACTGTCTGAAGCAATGCCAGTTCCTTGCTTGTAGTACACATTCATTATAACAACAAAAGCGACGGACAGTATGAATGGAATGGACTCTATACGCAACATTGAAACCATATTGTCCATAAATAGATATTTTTGTCATCGTTATGGATATAGCGATATTACATTGAAATTTATTTTAAATACAACACAGCTCCTTTAGTATAATTACTTTTGGCTATCTAAAAACAAAATTCTTTAGCAAATTTTTTTACAAAATAAAGGCTATACTGAGCATAATAAGTACAGTGGATTCTGTAATTGTTGATCTTGCACAGAATGCATTTTTAAGTATTGAGAGATTATTGTAATGCCTGAAAATTTCATGTTTGTTAACAGAAAAGATGTACTATATGCTGTACATTTTTCTGTTCACGGTTGTGAATACAGGAACTCACGACGTTTCCAAGGTTGGCTCTAACTTCGTCTTCTAGTGAACAAAAATGGTTATTATATTGTACAAAATGACATTTTTTATGCCTAGGGAAATCAGATGTGTAAATATTAAATAGTGTAGGTGACAGTACTCCTCCTTTAGTAACTCAAGCCTTGATTATGCACTCTTTAGAAAAACTTTTATTTATTTTTACTTTAAAAGTTCTGTCTGTTAAGAGACTTCTTAACATATGTACATAATTTGTAAGAATATTTCTGTTTTTACTAATTTGATAATGAACCTTGAGTGTAGACGGTGTCCAATATACTTCCAACATGTAAAAATATACATACAATGCCTTTACAATATTTCATGTTATAGTCTAAGTCACTCTATGCGCTTAGTATTTGTCCAGCGATCTTGCGACTTTTGAAAGTATCATTACTGTTGAACTGGTGAATTTTCTCTTCGTTGTGAATTCAGTTAA
Source organism: Periplaneta americana (assembly GCF_040183065.1). NCBI lineage: Eukaryota > Metazoa > Arthropoda > Insecta > Blattodea > Blattidae > Periplaneta > Periplaneta americana. The sequence goes on from NC_091133.1 coordinate 37,114,448, forward strand.
ATTAAGCTAAAATTCGCCTTCATTCTTGTAAGAATTTAGAACATTAGAGACCACCAGTGTAGCCCGCCTTCCTACTGTTTCGAGACTGCGATAGGGAGTGGGTTCCAATCTCACTTAGGCTGATTACCTGTTTGGATTTATTTCGAGGTTGTCCTAAGCCGTAAGGAAAAATGTCAGGTAATTTCATGGCGAATCTTGAGATTCAACCTCGCCAGATATAATCTTGCTATTATCAATTCCATTGGCGATAGGCAACATCGCAGTAAATACACCGTCGTTTAATAACCTATTAAAATAACATTAGACATTATTTCACGATTTTTCGACAAAACTTCATAAAAAATACTTGCAGTTTCAGGGGTAAAACTCTTTTCATTTTAGGTAAAATCGTTTGAAAACTGAAAAAAAATTGTTACAATCAATAATTATTGTCTTCAATTAACAACTATCAAAGTAACAAATGGATAAATAATTAGGCTAAATACAGAATGGAAGTAATATAACTGTATAGATTTTAACAGAGTATTCCTCAGATAGAGTATAACAAAAAATTATAGTCCTAAATGAATACTTTTCTCAGAAAAAAATCATTTTCCCCTAAATGCTAACAATGTTTTACTCGATAAGTACTGCCGTACGATTCTTATTCTTACTCTTATCATTATATGAGCTGATAAGGAATGATAACGTATTAGCCTACATCCTTTTGTAGTTTGTCATTCAAACGGACAGTTCTCTTGCAAATTATGTAAAAAGATTAACACATTTCGTAATAACAACAATATTATCAAAAAAACAAATTGAAGACCGAGAAAAAAGATCACCTTTTGAACGTGGTTTTGATCCTACCGCCATTAGGAAGTCTGGCAACCCTGCTGCAGTGATTAAGGGACGAAATGCTGCTATTCAGACCTTAGTTCGTGTGTGTATTCGTAGGTAAGCCAGCGATGTGGTGTTGCCAAACTACACAGACTAATTTTCTAATCAACTATGCACTTAATTACTAAGTGCATAATTTGATCACCAACTCACTCCTTTCTTTATTTCTTTACTTATTTCTTCATTTCTTTATTTATTTCTTCATTTCTTTATTTATTTCTTCTTTGATTTATTTATTTCTTCATTTGTTTCTCTATTTCTTCCTCTATTTCTCCATTTCTTTCTTTATTTCTCCATTTATTTCCCCATTTCTTTCTTTACTTCTTGATTTCTTCATTTATTTCTCCATTTCTTCCTTTGTTTCCCCATTTGTTCATTTATTTCTTCGTTGCTTTATTTATTACTCCATTTTTTCATTTACTTCTCCATTTATTCCTTTATTTCTCCATTTATTCCTTTATTTCTCCATTTCTTCATTTATTTCTCCATTTATTCATTTATTTCTCCATTTCTTCCTTTATTTCTCCATTTCTTCATTTATTTCTCCATTTATTCTTTTATTCCTCCATTTATTCATTTATTCCTCCATTTTTCATTTATTTCTCCATTTATTCCTTTTTTTCTCCATTTATTCATTTATTTCTCCATTTATTCATTTATTTCTCCATTTTTCATTTATTTCTCCATTTTTCATTTATTTCTCTATTTTTCATTTATTTCTCAATTTATTCATTTATTTCTGCATTTATTCATTTATTTCTCCATTTCTTCCTTTATTTCTCCACTTCTTCATTCATTTCTCCATTTCTTCATTTATTTCTCCATTTATTCATTTATTCCTCCATTTATACATTTATTTCTCCATTTGCTCGTTTATTTCTTCGTTGCTTTATTTATCTATCCATTTCTTCATTTATTTATCCATTTCTTCATTTATTTACCCGTTTCTGCGTTTATTTTCCCATTTCTTTTCCCATTTCTTCCTTTATTTCTCCATTTCTTCATTTATTTCTCCGCTTCATCCTTTATTTCTCCAGTTATTTATTTATTTTGTTTATTATTTATTTATTTATTTATTTATTTATTTATTTTAATGTATTCTACTGCCCCCTTCAATCTGCACAGTTATATCACACTCTGTATAAGAAATGAAAACACTGAATGAAACAGACATTTTAGATCCTAGTGGATTAGAATTGGCCTAGGTACTAATCACCAAATTACGGACCTTAAGTTTCTACAAAACTCTTAAAATTGTTTAAAAAAACTTCAAACCTAATATAAAGTTGAAATTCGATGCTAGTATACAGGGATATATAATACAATAGAATCTAAGAATATAGAGCTTACTCATGAATAGAACGTGAAAATTTAGACCCTATAATATGGTGAAATGATAAAGTTGAAATGTTTAACATAACATGTCATGCTTTCTTTCACAGACGTGCATGCTGCTGGACATATTCCGCGGAACCCGCATCCTCAGCGACTGGACTTCCATCTACCTGGCCCTCCCCATATTCGCCAGCAGCGCTGTAAATCCATGGGTGTACGGCTACCGGAACTCGGAGGTTCGAACTTCGGTTCAGAGAGTAATGGAGGAACTTCTGGGCAGATTAGGTTTTGTTCCATCGCATTACGGCTGCCCTGAACTGCTGGCAGCCACAAATGCAGACCAAGCAGAACTGAATAGTTTCGCGTCGCACGTCCGTCTGTGTGCGGTCTCGCCGAATCGAACCACACTGCTGCTCATCCCCTCGACCCGACAAGACACGGCGGAGGGCAGCACAGGCGTTACCACTGTGAAAGAGACTGTCGTGCACCTCGAACTGCCGACTGAGATACATGCCAACGGCGAAAAAGTGGGCATGTAGCGTACTGACTGTGTCCAAGTGTACAATGTGTATATTATCTTCCTTCGTGTATGAAAGACCCGACTAGTATCCAATTAAATGCAATGTTTCATTTTCTTTGGATTACAAATGCATAGCGCTGACCTCAACTTTGTCTCCGTCTACTGATTTTTCCCATTAATATTCTATATGAAGTTCCTCGACTAAGAAAATTAACTTGGCTACCAACGAAGTTTTTGTTTTTTTCCTGGCTTAAGGAGACATTATCCTCGAGGTCAAATCTATCATTCGGCTTCAAAAATATAAGCTCTAATATCTTAAGGAATTCACCTAACCCAACCTTTCTCTATACGAGCAGATAATGATAGAGCCATGTTGATTTTCTTGACCGAAGAATTTCCGTACAAGATGTATTATATTCGGACCTAAACTAATACTAGTAGACATTCCATTTCCATTTCCGTGGCTGTCTGTCCGTCCATTACATAAAATGTATGATCTCCTTAAAGACAAGTAAACATTTAGGCTAAATTAAACGACTCAAATGAACCTATCATTTAAATAAGTAAAATTATTCTAAGAACCTTTCGATCCTTCTTTCTAAAATATTTACAAATCCCAGTGAAATCAATATTAATAATGTAATACTGTACATTAAATCATTCATTTTAAATTAAGTCATTGTGCGATTTGTAATTTTCCAAAAGAGGATAGGTACGGTTCATTCCCAATCTCTCCCCCATCTCCCCCTCTCTCTCTCTCTCGGTGGTATAATGCGATAGCGATCTCTTGGGTTTTTGAACTATGTGTTAATATTTCAGATCCAAGTATGTCTTGCTTCAACAAAGAGAGCATGAGACGCATAGACCAGAGTATTTACAGCTCATGCATTATGTCCAGACACTCCCCTACTCTTCCTACAGAGCTGCGCACGAGATCGGATGAGTCTACTTACGAATTATAGGGGAATGGGTTAGTTTTTGTCTTGAATTCGGTAGACACACGCCCGACCTTCCCTTCTACTCCTACCCCTCCACAGAAACATTGTTCCCCTACTGCGCATCGCGAGTGTCTTGACAAAATGCATGAGCTGTATATGTCGTAATGGGTAGAGTGTATAGTTTGTATATAGGCCTATTGTAAAACTAAGCTCTCTTGAACTGATTCCCCGAGTGAAATAGACTTTCAGCTCACCCTACACAACTACAGGAAGCCGTGGCACTTATGGAATTTCAAGCTATTCATTCATTCATTCATTCATTCATTCATTCATTCATTCATTCCACTGCCAAGCATTATTTTCCAGACCCAGTCTAGTAACGGATCAAAGAGGTAGATTTCTTTTGCTCGACTTCATAATACTGGGATCGATATTTAGTCTCGAAACATTGTGTATTTCTACATCTATCACGCGGTGGAAAAACCAAGATCTCATATTCATATTAATTTTAATTTAAATGACACTCATGACTTCCATATACTGTGGAAGCGATTCACAATTGCATGTAAACTGAAAAATAATAGTACTACAAAAATCAACTATTAAATGACATTTAATAACAATAATATAATTTTATTATTATATCTAAGAGTAGTCACAAATTAGTTACAAAAAATCTGCGCTGTATCAGCAATATAGCGGCAAGTAGAATATGTCACCCAGTTTCGAGAATGGAACTATAGTTGTGAAATGTTTATTTTTGTTTCGAATTACGAATGGAGAGTATGGGTCTGTGATAAGAGAAGTAGCCTAATGAATTAAGGTCGTGTAATATATTATTTCTCTTCATATGAAACGACATTCCGAAATTAGTCCCAGCTCATAACAATTCACTCTGATTCATTCAAAGTGTATCGTACATGTCTATTGTAGAGAGTCTATGACTTTTATATTGTAGAATTCGTGATTACAAATCAAATGAATGGTTCCACAAGTTTGGAGCTGCTCTCGATGCCAAGATATTACTGAGAGAAACCGCGCGACACAGCTAATTTTATACGCAAATTCGGTACCCTGATGCCCGTAGCGAGAGAAGGTAGCGTCATTAGCAGACCCCGGAGAAAGTATTGCTTACAGGGAAACGCGCGATGTAGTATAGCTAATGTTTATGAACCGAGGACTCTTGTACGCATCACTGTGCATGTAGGAGTAGAGCCGGCGCAGCGTAGTACAACGCAGTCAAAAGCAATCGACACGGGTCTTCAGAATGCCGAGACCAAAAGTACGCAAGATAGAAGCACTAAGGAAATATGTTCGTCAATAAAAAGTGTTTTCCATCCATGGTAATGAACTGTTTTGTGAATTTTGTCACGTGAAATTGGCAGCCGACATGGCATGCAACGTAAGGAAGCACATAAATAGCAATAAGCAAAAACGTGCATGTAAAAGACAAAAGAATTTAAGCAAGGTACAGCAGGAATCTCCTTCACAACTACACTTGAACGAACATTTTACGAAGATATGCGTGACGCATTTATTGCTTCAAATATTCCGTTAAAAAATTAGTAAACGTGAAACTCCGTGGCTTTTCAGAAAAGTACACTGAAAGACAAATTCCTAAAGCAGCAATACTGCGGAAGAAATATGTGCAACAAGCATATGAGAAATGTCTGCGTGAAGTGAAGTGTAAATTACAAAATGAGAAGATATGGGTTTCTATAGGTATAGATGAAAGTATGAACTCCGTTGGACGTCACATTGCAAATGTGGTTGTAGGTGCCCTTAGTGCGGAATATTGCTGTAGACCCTATCTCTTAATGAGTGAAGGGTTAGAGAAGGTTAATTATTCCACCATATGTGAACTTTTTGATAGTGCAATGGAGTTGCTATGGCCATCATGTGTGCAATTCGAAAATGTGTTACTATATGTTACAGAAGCTGCAAACTATATGAAGAAGCTAAGTTTCTTGAAACACGTTATCCGAATATTATACACGTTGCATGTCTTGCACATGCATGTCATAGTTCATTTCAACGCATCAATACGTAAACAATATTACCAGTACAATGAAATATTTAGGTCTCTTAATGAGAATAAGTTAGAATTGCACTTCGTAAGTTTCATAGCTAATCACTGGAAACTAGTCAAAAGGACGCAGAAATAATGAGACTTTCATGTATTACTTCATTTCTCACGAACCAAACTGTACTAGTGCCAACGTCACGCTGTCTATCGTTATTTACCCCATCCCTCTCGAAGCAGGTATGCTATGTTGCATACTAAGCTGATAGCAATACTTTTCCCGGGGCCTAGTCATTAGACATGGTTACACATTTGCATTGGTCCATGGCCTAACTACTAAAAACATTAGCATTCGACTGTGTCTCATAATCTTGTTACAGTCAGTAACTCATTTTGTTATTTTTTGTTCCACCACGGATTTTAGAAAGGGTACCATCCATACCCGGTGATAGAAAAGACTTTTCTGCGTCTAAAACGCAGTACTGTGGATTATCATCATTGAATGGGATAGGGAATAGGTATGAGCAGAGAGGGGATATTTCTGGAAATGGGGAAATTTCATTTTGGTCCTCCTACAAATCGCACCCTGTATTATATATTCACAAAAAATAGCAGATATGACGTTGCAGTGATTTATTGTAGTAAGTAAGTTTAGAAAAGCAATCTGTTATACGGTATTATCCGGCTTATTTATAGAGAAATGTGTTTATTGCTGGTAATTAATGAAAATTTCTAATTTTAGACTAATTTTAACTAGAGTTCAGTCAATATTTTTGCTTCTTTCAAAATATTAGATCGTTGTTCATGATTCAGCTTTTCAAATTATTGGGCTATTCTCACCAGGAAATTAATTAATTTTATATTTGTTGATAAAATTCCCATTCACAGGTCGGAGTTATTACCGATATTAACAAGACTGTCCCACCAATTATATTATAATCAATGTATAGCGCGCTATAATTCGGTTCCTACAATATGTAAATAAATATTATTTTATTGAGCAATTAAAACCCGAAACCTAAGTGTCGATTTTTTAATTGTAGAGATTTTCCAACGTATTTATGATATCAAAAATATGTAACATTCACAGTTTCCGGAATTACAGATCATTAAAAGAGACCTATTCCGCAACTGAGTGACAGGTTACAGAAAGCTGAGTGTGTTAAAGTTGTAGATTTGTGTAAGAAATTTGCTCTCTAATGTTAAGGCGGCATGGTTAGTTGACGTGAAAATTGAAAGAGATATTTTTGTGAAATGTGCTTGACAGAATACTATTTATTTTGCTAAATCCAATTACTGTGTGCTTCCTGTGCTCAACTTAAGTAGACTGGCGAATGAAAGACTGTTTGAGAATTTCATGTACAACAGTGATACAAGACAAATCAGAATTGTGGAACGTAAGTTCTCATTTACATTTTGTACAAATTATTACAGAGGTGAGGAAGAGAAGGTAAGGAAAAAGTTGTGAAAACAATAGTTCAATAAGCATTACGAATTACTTATATTTAGAAGTGATACAACCCTATTGAAAATACTAGATATAAATCAAGTTGCAATAAAAGGGCAAAAGAAAACTTTCAAAATAAAAGTAAACAAAAGTGATGTGTAATCAGGCTGCTTTAAAATAAAACAAAATATACGTTTTTCTGTTTACTTATAAGATGGGAGCTCAATTAATTAGCTATCTTATAATTCACATCTTTCCATTTTACATCTATATCAGCAAGACATATTTATGAAGATCGTTAAGGATAAAAAATGTTATGCTTCATAACAATGCACAATTACCGACTCTTAAGACATGAAAATATGGGAATTAATCTTATAATTACGACCTTTCCAAATTATCACGATTGTGAGAAATGATCATTGTAATTTCAAAATAAAGATATTCACTCATTCTGTATGCTTGCGTACTTATTCTCTGGTAGCATACGATTTTACTTGTAATGGATATTACATTGCAGTCACAAGAAATCTTAACTTTCATTCGTTAAACAGTTTAAAACAGAGATAATCTTCATACAGCGTAATTATCTTTGCCGACTGGAATAATTTCTTCATATTTGTATTACTGAAAAAATTCTCGACAGTCTTCGTATATAGTGTAATGAGGGAGGTAAATGTTCTGTGTGCTTCATCTATTTCCAGATATAAAGGCCATCTAACATCTTTAAATGACACTCAACATTTAACGTTGCAGAATAGGTTGAGGAAAATGGAAATACACAATACAGGCTCAATTCCTCAATCAACTGGGTAATTTAGGGCAAGGGTTAGTAATATTGTGATAGTTCTTTTTGAGAATGTATTACAATTTTGAGTGAGAGAAGGACCGGTTTTCTGCAGAAACTTGTCCACGAACATTCCCTTAATACGTTGACACGAAAAACCGATATTCCTCTCGCTCAGTAAGATTGTAATAAATTTTCAAAAAGAACTATCACAATACTGGGTGTTCAGTTCAAAATGTGTCTTGGCTCGCTGTATGCCGTCATGTGGCTAGCTGATGACCCTAGAGAATTCAATCTTCCTACACTTCCGCAGCTCAGGTGTCTAATCTAAGAGGCAGAGATGTTGGCTAGCAAGTACGGCGTTCATTCTGAAGAGTACGTGCCGATACGTACGGTAACGCCGGTAGTGGCAGGAATGTGAACTGTTTGGAAATACGTACTGTCGGGATATGGGGAGAGGGTTAAGACGATTACTTACGTATTTGTTGACATTAACTTCGACGGTCAACATGGACACGGAGCATTTGATTTGTGTTGTGGAATGTTACCGTACGCAACCGATGATAACAAATACCCTACGTACGACTTCGAACACAGTTCGAAAGAGGTTATGGTAGCACACAGACCGTACAGACCGCCATCTGTTGCTACGACGTTCAAGTTATACCGTACACGTTCTCAAGTTCAGATTGAAGAACGCCTTAAATAATAGGCAACTTCTCTAACATATAAACTGAAACTCGCTTCAAATCGGTGACCCAACAACAGTAACGTCATGACACACTTTGAAATGAACACCCAGTATTACTCATATCTAGACAGTGGATGCGGGATGACTTATCGTTGAATGTAGGTGCACATTTACTATATGTTACATTTTTTTCATTCAGACCATTGGCTGAACAGATTTTAAACGTAAACAGACGACGTCAACATTCTACTGTATCTCCGTACAGTCAGAAGGAAAAGAAAAATGACGTACTGTAGCACATACCTTGCAAGATTCAGTCCTCGTCATCATTGATGGAATTATCAGCGTTGCAGTAAACAACGATATATTCTCGTAAGTTGTCGAAGCTGAATCGTCTTCGCCTATCGCTTAAACAGTTTTTGTATCCAGCGAATTTCTAAAGAAAACCTCCAAAATGAGGATCACTCAGTTTCTTTAGAGGAATATTTGCACTGAGCATCATGTTGCACATATCTTTGTAAAAAGTTTCATTTAGACCCGCACAACTAAATGATGATGATGATGTAGATGGTTCCTCAAATTTCATTTCAACGCATTTCCTGTGTGATATACTGTTGCAATGTTTCTCTATAGCCTGAGTTGTTCAATTTTACATAAATTACACATGATATTGTCTTCGTTAATACATAAAATGGCCTTCCCATACTTCTTAATTTCACTTCACATCTCTGACCGAATTGAACGTTTTGCCTTCGACATTATGAATGGATCAGCACAACACTATTCAACGCGTACTAAATACTTGAGCAGGATAACACAACTGCACACATTGCGTTGAAATATGACTATGAACGGATCGGGGTTCCTTCGTTCTGTACGTTGCTGTACTCGCCAGGTACACAAAAGAGGAACAACGCGGCACGTGCCATATACTCTGATACGAAACAACTTCATTTTTCCTTAAGTCATCCCGCATACACTGTCTGCTCATATCACAATATTATCAGCCTTTACCTTATATCTTGTTCCTTTTAAATCCACTAATGCCCGGAACATATTTTGTCGATGTTAGAATTGATATCCATAACCTATCATCAGAAGGATGTGAAATGAGCATCTCAATACTTTCCTCGAAATTCCGAACATTATTGGACTTATTTAAGGGCTGGTGTGATTACCTGCCACTGGGAAATAAAGACATCAAAATTTACTTACGAAGTTATTCTGTTCAAAACTTCGTAATATGTTTGTAAATCATACAAGTTTTGTAATTTCTACTTCTTTATGAGATATTGATTTCCACACAATCTATATACTGTGGTTTGGAAATAATATTGTGTATATAATACAATTATAATAAAAATACAGAACATTTTACAAACAAGGCTCTTTACCATTTCTTGGATCTGATTCTTATTCTGTAGTTTGCTGCATATTGTCCAAGAGGATCCACATATCTGTTATACAGTGCAACTCATTTGGTTAGCTTATTTGAACTGCTCCCCCCCACCTTGGAATTCGCGTTTAGTTTTTCCAATCGGAGTCGTTTTAGCAATATTGCCAACTCTGTGATTGAACCGTGGTAATTCATCGCACAAAACTAATTATTTGCCTTATACACCTCGTTGTCTAATTATTTCCGTTGATCCAATTCCTTTAGCAGCTAAGTTACACAGAAGATCAGTGGACGTGAAAATATATAACTGCATTTTGGATATCAACCTTCTTTACATATCCGAAAAGAGCATCAAACTCCTGTTTCTTCCGGAAGTTGGTAGGTTCGAACTGCTTGCTTGGTTCCATATCTGTCTTAATACAAGACAATTGTATCATCAACCCGCAGATGTTCTGGAATGTCATCGATTTTGAATGACTTATTTAGGATGCCGAAAATGGACTCTACTTTCTACAGACTTACACAAAAACATGACCGGCTGCCATACGCTAAGTCCCCTTCGGAAGGCTTCGGTCAATTCCGTAAGAGTTGAGGTTTACATCTGAAGGACTTTCTTATGCACGACTCCGCTCTGTCTTTTGTTTCTTTTGTTTATTTGTTGTTTTTCTGTCTGTTTATATGAATAATCTGTAATGAGATGTATTCAAAGAGTGAATTAGGTGTAAAATAAACATTCTTTCTCTAGTCGTGTGAAGCAGGCGCTGCCTTAAGTGGACTTATTTTAAGCTACAGCAGAATGGTCATTTTTGTGCCTAATGCTGTACATACATTAGATATTTCTAAATTGTCAGTAGAATTATTCGTCTTATGACGTAAGTATGCTACGATGATGATGTTGATGTTGCCAGTGGTGGTGGTGGTGGTGGTGGTGGTGGTGGTGGTGGTGGTGGTGGTGGTGGTGGTGTCTGTCGTGGAGATGCTGGTACTGCATCACTTTCGTTTTTAGAATCAAATTGGGCGTGATTCTGCAGAATACACTGAGGTAAATGAACGGGATTATTTTCCACACAATCATCACTCTTATCTGAGTCTTCATCTGTTTTGGGTTCAGGTTGCTCTCGTGGAGAAAGAATGACAATATTCAGTCGTCTGCGATTCTCATTACCCCGTATTTCTATCATATCACAACTCTAATTCACATTGTAGAGTTGTGAGCCGAAAAATATTCAAATTGCAATATGCACTAGATTTACTATAAATGACTGTACCTAGTCTAGTGACAGAAAAACCTACCAACAAAATGTAGACTATAATAAAAGTACATTATAAATTATTAAATGTTGTATATCATAAATTATTCAAGTGGTATGGTTCATTGGCTATGTACTGTCATAATCAGTCGTCATTTATCACTTTAAGAATGTATACTACAGAGCGATCCAAAAGTCGAGCACAGCTTAATAATACGTTCACATATATTTATAAAGATCAATTTATTACGTTTACTTACATCAGTTTCCACATGAGTTACATCATTTTTCACAACATTGAAAATGGCAGCCCCGTTCAGTATTCAGTAATGCATGTGCGAACTCTTTTTACCATGTTTGCGGCAACTTTTTTGAGCACGCATACACTGATGTTGTTAATCTCCGGTGTTATGTTCCTCTTTAGTTTCTCCAGAGTGTGCGGCCTGTTTTTGTATACCCTTCCTTTAAGATCAATACACAGGAAGAAATTTGGGGACGTCAAATCGGGGGAACATGGGGACCATAATCCTTGAGAAATGATACGCTCACCAAAAAACTCCCGCAAAAGCTGCATGGTTTCATTAGACGTGTGACATTTGGCACTGACCTGTTGGAATCAACAATCACGTTCATCATTGTCAAGAAGCGCTGATCTACATTCCCTAAAACGGGCGAATCTCGTTATGGTCGAATTGTTAGGCACTGTTACATCCGGATAATTCCTACGAAATTCGTCTACAACACGTGCATAAGAACGACTGGAAAAATAATGTTCAACAATGAAAACTCATTGCTCTTGGGAAAATGACATGTTTGCCGAGCAATAAACAAAGGACTACTGCAAGCGTCAGTGTAAACATACACATTACAATGACGTCTAGGTTTGTTGCTGTTAATACCCATGATTCTATCTAGCAGTAACCGATAGCACTTTCCAACTGCACTACTCAATATAGACACTATAATTTTCATGTGCGCGACTTTTGGATCGCTCTGTATTTATCCACTTTCTCCCTTGTTGCAAGCCAAATTGAAAAGTGAATTTGAAGTGATGTAGCGATGCAGTAAGTTAACTTCTGCCATTAAATTCGAAAATGCTATGTGGAATTGGCAAACCTTTAAGCCATCATTGCCCACTGGCAGGTTTTCCTGCCAATCGTGTTTCAATTTTTCCAACAATGTATAAATGATTTTTTTCATATGAACACTGCAACAATGGCAAAGTCCTGCATCAGCAACAAGGTTTATTTACTGCAGATGGAATTGGTAATAGCAAGATTGTAATTGGCGAAATGAGGCCGAAAATTCGTCATAGGAATTTCTGAAACGACCTTACAGATGGAGAAAACTTAGAAGGAACCAAACTAGGTAATAGGCCAAAGCAGGAATTGCACCCACACTCGAATAAAGCCTTCCGCTTAAGCTACGTTGACAGCTTCTTCCTTATTAAAATAGTTATTACACCAACTATTTGGTTCCATACAAATGCTGTCGAAAAGCAACTTAATAACTAAAGAATAAAGAAGACATTTCTGTTAGCAAAGTTTATTAACCATCTTATATTTAAGTTACTTAATTTGTAGTTTCAGAACGCCCAAATTGTTGAAGGCACTATTTATGCATTCAATTGAATGCAAATAGTCTCTTAATTTAAGATTAAAAATTAGAAAGAAATTTCTGTCAATTTTTAATACCTTCATTTCATAGAATAACGCTTATTAGGTCTATTAGCCCATAAAGTATAAAGCTTAAATTTAATTCATATTTCTGAAATAACTATTATTAATGATGTTCACTCTCTCTCCCACTTTATCACTCTGCAATGCAATTTTAAATTTAACATGAATTTGATTTCTGCACGAAGAAAATGTATACCTATATTCTTGATTTCTTTTTACTATGCAAATATTTCTTATTCTGTCTACCGTAAAAGAGAAAAGATATGAAGAACTAGAAGTTTCGACTTTCGACGTACTTAAACAGAAAAAAAAAACATTGAATGGCGCCTCAACATTGTAGAACATTTCGGAAAGTTCAATAAATAGTTCAAGCGTCATTCACAATGAAAATATTTCACATGAAGTCAGAATCGTAACTGAACCTACTGCCATAATATTACTTTCTAGAGTTATCTCCTTTTGTTGGGACTGCATTTAATTTCATAACTGGCTGAGCGAAATGAAATACCAGCGTACATTTATGTCCCTAAAGTATTAAGTAATTCAAATACACGCCTCGGTTCTCTATAATGAAATATGCATAAATCAATTTCAGACTAGTACGAATCATATTTCATTAATTCCATTTCTATCAAAAGGATGAAACTGACGTAGCTATACCTGTATCATACCGGCGATGTCACGTTACCTGATTGAAGTCATAATAAAAATAATCTCAAGTAATACAGTATTTACGGAGATCGTAGCAACGAGTCTCACTATATATATAGGATGTTCAAGCTTAGTGGATTCACAATTGATACAGATTGCAGAGAAGTGTGAGATGAGTTCTGAGATAGGAACTTGTGGTAGGACATGCCTCTCGTATTAAATTCACGTGATTCCAAAACGTCCAGATGAAGCGTAACATAAATGTGTGAAGAAAGTTTCTGTAACACGGCGCATAGATATAACAGCTTTCAAGGAATCTACAAGATCTGGATTCATAATTGATCCCACTGTGCGTTTCGAAACGAATGAGAAACAACCAGCAGAGATGGATAAGGAAAAAAAAAAAAGGATATCTACAATCCTACCATTCCATACTACCTCCAAAAGTACCAACTAGAAGAGCTTGAAGTAATCGGACTTCTGGTTGGAGCAAGAGGTACCGCTACTCTCTTCATGAAAGATGTGTTTAAGAGGCTTGGAATACCTACATCTATTATTCCGATTGTAACTTTAGCTGCGTTGAAAGGATCAATTGCTCTCCTGAAGAGTCACCTATATTCGAAATGAAACCAAGTTCATTAGCATTCTTTACTTTATTGTAACACTTGCCTCTCTAAAACTAGATATATTTTCACCAATCACAAAATGTATTTGCAGCTATGTACTTGTAGGAGTTTCATTGTCAAAACAAAATTAATGGTTCACTGAACTTGTAAACATTTATATGGTTAAGTACTCTTTGTCCCTTGTGGCAGCTCAAGAATAGTGAGAAGATTTCTAAAATTCAGAATATTAGGGTCTAAATAACATGCGATTTTTTAGACATGTCACATATACAATGTTATTATATTTTGTTGCCGTAATACAAACATATCTTTCAATTGGAAAACCGTTGTCTGTAAAGACGTTGGAGTTCGCATATGACAAAGTTTACATACAATTTCCACCAAAAGTTTAAGGATAATCCTTCAAAAGTGATGTTTCACTCCTGTTCTTATACTTACGTGAAATCATCTCATGTTTATAGAAAAATGAGGTTTTATACTGCAAACCCAATCTCTCTGTCTTCCAAGCTGTGGATTACATAACAATTTTTTGTTATGAAAAGTTGTTAAAAAATTACATTTTTTGTAGGAAAGAAATTAATTACTCCAGAATGGGTTTACTTAGATCAGTGACTTTTCGGGTAGAGTTAGACATATCTGAAAAATGTCTTGTCTATTTATTACTTTTTGTTTAAAAAAATTTGTGACAGCTCATTCACACATTATAATCCACATCTTTATCCTTTTTCCTTCAGAAAAACATGTCATTTTCTAAAAATGTTGTGTTTGAAATTCGCGATAAATTGTCCCGGGACCGCCACTACCACTTACATCATAACACTGGGACTTGGTAACACTGGCCAATCAGCTTATTCCCTCCATTTTTAGTAATCAGCTGTGGAGTTTGCTACAAGTGTGGAAAGGTTAGTTCTTCCTTGAAAAACTGAAAATGGGTTGAAATTCAGTGAGTGTTGACGTGAAGTGTCAGATTATTGGGATATGGAAGAATGACTAGAGATAATATTATCTAACTCTGTTCCCAAATTTATTAATCTGAGTACACCCATTCTGTAGTAATTAATTTTTTCCTATACGAAATGTGTTTTTATTAAGTTTTTATAACAAAATATTGTTATATAACCTGCAGTTTGAAAGCTAGAGAGGTTGGCTTTGCAGTAAAGAAAAACTTTTTTTTACAGGCATTTGGTCCCTGTATAAACATTAGAGAGTTTCACGTAAGTAGACTATGACAGGAGTGAAACATCACTTTTGAAGGATGTCCTTAAACTTATGATAGATGCTGTACTGGTTACATTTTACTGCGCTTTATATACTAACAGAAACAAGCGAACTAATTGTAAGAGTAGTTTATACGAAATTTTGACGAATCTTTGCGGATTGATGCATTTAATAGTGTAGTGTTAATATACTACATGAAAATTCGTAATTTTATTCTTCAAAGGGTTACCATGAGAAGAAATTCTATAGGAGGACATGGAATCTAAAATAAGAGGACATTGCTGAAAAAGGAGAACTTTCCAAAAATTGGTATGAACAAGATTAAAGATAGAAACAATGGCTCAACTTAGTTTTCTCACTAGTTGTATTACATCTGTACCCTATTTATCGGTGAAGCCCACATTGTGCACAAGAGCCTAAAGGGACAAACTTATATCTTGTAACAAATAACTATGGAACTGTTCACTGGACATGTCCTTGAAATTATATTTCTCCATGATGATACCTCTGACCGTCTCCGTTAGCATGCGATTTCGTTCTTTTGTCCATTGAGCAAATATTAGGGAAAATACTCTCTCCGCACTTTCATTGTGACTTTTTTATCCAATGTAATAAACCCTACTTCACCCTGAGGTATATTAGGGTTACAGTTGGCATCAAAATACATATTTTATAACCAATAAACAATAGTAAAGTGATAATACAAAATAGTGGTCACAGTTACAAATCACATTAATCATGTAGAAGCATGGAGATTAGTGAAAGAATGGCTGCTATTAAAGATAAATAGATGTTCCATTGTGACTTGGGATAAATAAATAGAATTGACATATTTTTAAGAATTCTGAGAAAGTTTCAGTGCTCGCAGAACTATTGTAATTGAAGAATTTGCACCATTGTTTATCTAAACTTAAATCTTTCTCAAAATTAGCTTGATTGGCATACCTTTGTACATTGCAGAATAAAATTGATAAAATAGCTTAGAATCACGAATAGTAGTGACTTTTTAGAATGTAAGAATTCAATGCATCTGAATAGGTCATCATATTTTATGTTTTATGTGCTCCAGCTTCAACCATTGAAAGCAGTTAAATTCTTTCATAGGTTTTCACCATTTGTTTAGATATTCTATGCATAATATCGCACATTATTCAATATTCATATTAATTCTAGCTGAAATGCGAAATGCCGGACATTTCAATTTTTTTAATGCTTGCCGGACAGGATAAAATGATTAAAAAAGTGGACATGTTCACCTTTTGCCTGATGGATGGTAACTCTAATTCTTCATATTATACCCTACATAACAAGAAAGATCAAAGATGATTTGGCAGTGGACTGTTAAACCAAATAACGGCTGCAGTCATGTTGCACCCTAGTTAAGCTATCTCAAACGCGATCACGGCCAACCAGTCACCAATGTCCTGCAGCACCCAGCCATACGAGCATATCAGCCACCAACAGTAGTGGAGCATCCCAAAGCACACGGTGGATTCTGCTCTATTGAGGTGTTCCGAGGCCTAACATTGAATAAACATCAGCAACTTCCCTGCTTCACAGACGTAATTACAAACTGCATGACCTTCAGCTAGTGCCAGCAAATGTCTAATGCAGCAAGGATCATCAGAAGCTTGCCTACCGCGTCTATGGTTCAGTACCAGCGCGCTCGTCTTTAATATGAGCGTCCAGGGTTCGATTACCGGCCAGGTCATGGCGAAATTTGTTGTGACAAAGCAGGCGTTGTACAGAATGGGTACAAATTCCCGTTACCCCCTATAAATGCCCAAATATACACACATACATCCAATTTACACTAACTGTGTGTCCAAAGTGTTCAAAGAATCAGTGTGGTCCTCATCATTCTCCTCATAAAAAATAATGCGTCCCCAGGTTCGGTATGACATTCACCTCAGCATTGCTAGTGTAATCTGTTTAAAAGCATATAATACTTATGTCAGTAATTTGCAGTAATCAATCTTAATGGCTTGACAAGAAATATACAAAACAAGTTACATTATAACTGTTTTAAATACGAGTATATTTTATGTAACATTTATATGCCTTTTATTACAAGTGCAAACGTTTTCGCTCTCCAGGGGCATCATCAGGCTGGAATTCATTTTAACATTTTAATATTTATGTATTGACATTTTATTCATAATTGCAGAACATAAGGCTCTCACATATAACACAGTGTTTAAAGTAGATATTCCTATCAGGACGTACTTTCCATCCTTTTACATCACGCATATAAAATGATAATCAACAGCCATCTTAGGCAGTTTGACAATACTTTGACCCACATGTAGCTTAACATTGATCAGTTTTAATATTCTTTTATCAATGTTATTATTCACAACTGTAGACCATAAGTTCTCGCACACAATATAGTGTTTGTGTATTTTATATTATATAGATAAGTTTAATATGAAACACACTTTCTTATGTTTTACATATAGACATAAGAAATGTGTTTTGACATTTACTCTATCACAATTTGCATCATAAAATGAAAGTATTTAAATATAGAGCACTTGTTTTTCTAAGATTTCTTTATGTTCTATTTCCAATATTTAGCTGTATGGGCTAGTCAGATATAAAGGACCTACGCAAGTACGCGACTCTTCAGGACCTGAGCAATGCGATACTGCTGTCGTTCCTTAACTATCTTCGAAACATCGGTCATTGCAAATCTCAGAACATAATTAATAGTTACAAATTATTTTTACATAAATTGTATCTGTAACGATTTGAACAAATATGATCTCTAACAGTTAACTTCGCTTAGTCTACGTGCATGTCCACAAGAATTAAGATTTCAACTATAAATCTATCCTTTTTTAATCTGAACTTAGTAATGTCGTTTGTATAGTTTGGACAAAATGGAAAGGTGTGTAATATTGTGCTCCCATTGTAATGTTAATAA
Organism: Periplaneta americana; assembly: GCF_040183065.1. Classification (NCBI taxonomy): domain Eukaryota; kingdom Metazoa; phylum Arthropoda; class Insecta; order Blattodea; family Blattidae; genus Periplaneta; species Periplaneta americana. Next base: position 37,132,814 of record NC_091133.1, read on the forward strand.
CGTATTATTTCTTTCTAATTTCAGTCGTAACAAATCAGTAGTATTAATTAGTTACTGTTTTCTTGGATATTTGTATATGGAGTATTAACGTTCAAATTGTTAGGAGGAATACATCGTTTTTATTTAAGCTCAGATGTAACTTTCCGAAATCGATGTGCATGATGCACGAAGATTACAAGCTGTCTTAAATTACACTTTCTACGTGTCATAATACAAACCAATAGAATTATTTAAATATTTTAATATCACAATTATACTAAAGTTGACAATGTACTATATTACAAACTTTTCACTAACATTCTAATGCTCCACAGCCTGAAGAATTATCTTGCCAATATTTACTCAACTTTTAACAGTGCTACACTCAAAAACTCTCACATGCCACTTAGACTTCATCGGTCATTTATATAACATGTGAAAGTAACTAATTCTGTAATCGGTATCAAAATTTAGTATCTATAATGCAGAAGTACACAACAAATAGTAAAAGATTTCCTTGTACAATTGTAGTAAATGTATTCTTAACATGACAATGTATTCCTCCAAAGAATGACATACAATACACATTTTCTTTCCCTCGCTGGTTGTAATGTAAAATTTCAGAAGAGTGGTTTCGAAGTTTACATAAATTACTCAAACATTTAAGAAAGTTCATAAAAAAATACAGGGTGATTCACGAGGATTTACCGTCCCTTACGGAGCTTATTTTCGAAGGCATTCTGAACAAAAAATGTCATATAAACATTCGTTCTAATCTCAATATTTTCAGAATTACACTAATTTGAAATTGTTTGTAAAATACCATTATTCTTGAGTTTTAAGGGGAAAATATTACAGATAAAGAATGAACTATTCAGGAGTATCATTTCTTTAATTAGGTGGTATTCTGAAGCTAAAAATGTGCTGTGAATTCCATAGTTGCTTCGTACAGAATTTTTTTTAGATTTTTAAGTACAAAATTACATTTTCTTACGCATTTATTACAACAATAATTGTTACAAATTATGCCAATCTTGTAAATTCTTTAAGACTGTACATTAGGATGCATAATTAAACTATAAAGAATCAAATTCTTAAAGTCGTATGATTTGTAACAATTTTTTTATAAGTGCGTAAGAATGATGTCATTTTAGTTAAAAATTGAAAAATAAAATCTCTGGAAAACAATTAACAACACATTTTTAGCTTCAGAACACTACCAATTAAAGAAATTATACTTCTGAATAGTTCATTCTCTATTTGTAATATTCTTTTGCCCTTAAAACTAAAGAAAAGATATTTTACTAACAACTTCAAATTAATGTAGCTCTGAAAATATTGAGATTAGGGCAAATGTTTATATGACATTTTTTGCTCAGAATGTTTTCAGAAATAAGCTCCGTAAGGGACGGTAAATCCTAGTGAATCACCCTGCATATACTCTTACCTTACTAAATATCACTTTACTTTCAACTCTTGAAGTCATTAAAATAGAATTTTTATTTAAAATCTTAGGAATTTTAATTCAATCCTGAATTTTCACAGCCTCTCATAATAACAGAATTTTCTGTCGTTACAAGTTCAGAAACCACTGTTCAAAGAGCCTAGAATAAACTGTATAATAGATTTTAAGAAAACTTATTTTGTATGCATAGTCACGTCTGATATGTAAGCTCCATGAGTTACCGAGATTTTAATAATATGAAGATGATTAAGACGTCATATCCGCTTAGTAATATTTTTAAATGAATAAAGAATTCTAAGCGATGTACTTCACTGTGAGTTTTGAAAAGACTGCTATTATTCTTTCTTAAAGCGAATTTACAAAGAAAGCCACAAGTCACATAAAAGACTTGCTACAATATATCTATTGGAAAGAAGTGTTTGAATAATATTTTCAATATTTGCTAAGGAAAGAACGAAACCAGATTTCGCTGCCAGAGAATAAGTAACTTCCATTATTAATGTGGTGTTTTGTCTCACTCAGCACTCCTCCGATGAATTTATTAAACGCTTCACTATCTGGCGAAGATCGGTGCTTTAATAAGAAAATTAAGTTACTTATTCAATATTTACACTGCCCTAATTATACATTAATTTAGTACTGATATAAAACTTCAATATTGAAATGAGAATTTCCCAAATAAACTGCTTTACTTTTGAAGAACTTCTATGTAAAAAATATATTATAGATTATGGTTTCACTGAAAACAAACTTTCACTACTACCTGGCAAAGCGAACTTCCGACACGGAAAATATGTGAAACATCAATGCTGCGACGTCTTGGTATCATGACATAAATAGACACCAGATCGACTGCAGCGCCCTGACCTACAAGGTCAAGTCGCAAGTTCGCCTTGCCGGATTATAACAGTAGATTGCTTTATTACTTACATTACATAACAAAAGACAATACAAAGAGAAACCAGGCAGAATTACAATCATTAGCCTATTCCACAAAAAATACAGACTAACGCTTCTGAAATAGACTTGATTGTAACTAATAAAATCGAAAAAAATCGTGGTTCGCAGAAATACTAGTATCAGAAAGTTACTTGTATCTTGCAAATATTTTGTTACCAGTAAATGGAAAGTGATAATATTTTATGCTATTTATATTTTATAGAGAATATTTACATGCCCAGAAACAACAATGCAGGTGTTTGAGTTAATAGATTTGCAGCATATTTACAGAAAAGTTTCTACTTTTCTCATAAGGAGAGTGACATCAAAACCTTTGCATGACATGGGAAGTACGTTAGGTCAATTCTATTAATTAATAAATATAATAATAATAATAATAATAATAATAATAATAATAATAATACGAATATAAGAGACTATTATTGTGTGGAACAGAAAAATGCAAGCCATACTTCACAAGATCTTCTATTTAACCCAGTGGTCTTCAGCACTCAATGAAATGGGTACAGTGCAAGGAGTGCAACAAAATATACTCCGTCGTGCAGAAGGGATAGGGAGACAGCGTACTCGCCAGCAGCCACGACTGCACGCTGGTACTGTAAGAGACCTGCGGGTAAGAGACGCTACCCCGAGAGTGCAGTATGCTGATGACCGCTGATTTAACCTAACAAAATGGCTCAGTGATAATGGACTGAACTCGTGTTCGGAGTATTCGGGAGGTTCCTCGTTCGATGCCCGATGCTAACCAATCTAATCGAAAGTTTTTGTGGTTTTCCTCGACTGCACAAAACTAATTTTCAGTTAAATAAATACGAATGTCGGATTAGATGCCAGTTATCACGGCAACAAGCATTCCCAACAGTAAATCAGAGACAGTCACGATATGATAAATATAGTTAATGACATATGTTCAGAGTTACTGATGTTTTAGTTCGAACAATACCGAAAAATTGTCTCAAAGATAATTATATAATTTGCTAAATAATAATAATAATAATAATAATAATAATAATAATAATAATTTACAGCTAAATAAACACTACATTACGTATTGAATTTATAGTCGAATAAGTTTCAACGAGTGCGTACGTATTTAAATAGTGAACGTGAAAGATAATAAATGGAGTCTTGTGCAATTCTTCTAAAATTAACAGTAGCACAAAATATACGTATATGCAGTATTTATCTCATTTTCTATTAGACATAGACCACTGTGACCTAGGATAAATTTAAACTTGAGATCGCAATATGTTTTGTGTTGTTGTCGCCCAGTGTCAAACCTGCACAGTTTTAGTAGCACCCCACGAACGAAGTGAGATATGTTAGCCAAGTTTGAGTGCTATTCATATGGACCTCCCAACTTGGCCCATCAGATAAATCAAACGCACAACTGCGAGATGATTGAGTGTCTTATGAGAGACTCCAACTGTTACAGCAAGTTATGACAGACCCTGGTCTAAAATGGTTCCCTATAAATTGCGTATGTAAAGCATAACACATACGACCGATTAACATCGTTAGAACAATCTTGCTGATGATCGATTTTGGAAGCTTAATATGAGACTCTTTTAGTGGTGTACATTTATGTTTCCGTATTATGAAAGGAACAACTTGCAAGTGTTATGAAGTTTAAGTACTTCAGGTGATTTCATTGTGAAGAACAATGGGATTAGATACTTTAGGTCAATAGATCAATAGGACTATTCTCAACTGTGTCTTGAGTTTCAGAGTTTCCGATGTTTCGTAATTACTTCCAGGTTCCATCATCATGAAAACCGTATTGTGCAAGATTTCAAGGTTTGTCCACTGTATTTTGGTACTTAAGTCTAGCTACGTCAACCTTTTGGGCTAGCCATACATAACTACCCAATAGAGTAAGAGAGAGATACTACATAATAAGTATCATGTAATACAATATCTATTGATGAATTTGCTAATACGACACCTGTTAAACCTCCAATGGTAAATAGGAATACAAATCACAATGATCATAAACAAGGAGCTCTATAAGATAATTGAGATCCATATACAGTGGCTAATCAACTAAAAATTTTAATTCCTGTTTGTACTGCAATAATTATAGTGTTCTTGAGCAATACGATACTTGCAATATTATGGTACCTGTATGTAATTCCGAAATGCAAGAGATAGTACAGTTTAAGACAGAGCTGATTGTCCAAATTTATTCTTCAAAACTGTTGTCAATATATACATGGTGATTGACGAGGATTTAATGTCCTTTACGGAGCTTATTTCTTAAGACATTTTGAGCAAAAAATGTCATATAAACATAGTTCCTATTCTCAATATTTTCAGTGTTACACTAATTTAAAGTTGTTTGTAAAATACGTTTTCTCTTTAGTTTTAAGGTAAAAGAATAATACAAATAGAGAATGAACCATTTAGAAGTATAATTTATTTAATTAGCACGTATTATGATGCTAAAAATGTGCTGTGAGCTCCTTAGTTGCTTCGTAAAGACATATTTTTCTTTTTTTAACTAGAAAATTACATTGCGCACTTATCACAACAATTATTACAAATACATCACTTCCACCGACTTAATTATTTGCAGTTCAATTTTTAATCCTAATTTACAGTCTTGGAGAGTTTACGACACATTTTTAAAAATGTCGCCGTCCGCTTGAGTAGGCTACACTTGGCCGCACGCTTGTGAACGGCACTCGTGGCTCTACGTAACTGCATACGGCTAGCTTTGATTTCTATAGCACTCGCGTTGGCTGCTGACTGCACGCTGACTCGCGTTCACAGCAATGCGTTCCAATAACGAAACGTAACTCTGTAAATATTGAGAATAGGACCCATGTTTATATGACATTTTTTGCTCAGAATGTCTTCGGAAATAAGCTCCGTAAAGGATGGTAAATCCTGGTGAATCACCTTGTATAATACCTTAATGGTTCCATATTCAAACAGAAATTATACCAACTGTACTCGAGATTTCAACAGTTTCTTTGAATATATGTAAAAGCATAAAAGGATTTACAGAATAAAAATTGTCAATGATGGCTTGAAATATCTGGTACAACAGAGTAATTTACTGTTCCAAAGCTCACAAAATGACGACTGCTATAAATTAACTTACAGTTGATACATTTTCTTATATATTATTCTCTAACCATGGAACCAGTTAGAAATTACAAAAGTTCTGCTACGTGCAATTTCTTTCGTGAAGTAATACCCAGATTGCATCATATTCAAGAGTTCTTTATACTTTTACTTCGAATGGCGATACTTCAACTATGTTTTAAATAAAACAATTGACTAATAAATCATGAAAATTGCTGAAGGAAAATATCTTCAATATTTGCAGAAATATCTTGAAATTTGCAATCAATATGTATCATACCAATGAGTAGGTATATTTTTTAAAGTACTGGTACACAAAAAACTAATAAACTACCACTCATTTTTATCATTTCTTCTTTCAGCAGTTAATATAGAGGCCTATTTAATATTACAACATAACAATTAGGGAAATCCTTATGAGTACAATTAGCCTACTCATTACAATAACTTTACTACAAAGTGGTTTTTAAATGCTTGGAATGAAAATTATTTCATTAAACATACGGAGCGTTCCTATGCAGGCCGGCCCCAGGTAAATATGTTCCATGGGCTTATACGACCGTAGTGTGGAGCGCTCGCCCGAGGAAGCTAAGCAGAGAAGAGTCGAATGGGACGGATCTGCGTAAGGAAGCGTGAATGGACCTGCCCTTACACCGGCGTATGACCACTCGCCGCCCGAAAACAGATTTTGTTAGATGGAGGCTGGAGCGGGATCGGTCTGCATAGCAATTCTCTGTATAATCAATACAGGCTGGAAAGATGAATTTTTTACGGAGGAAGAAAGGTAAGGAAAAATACCCGTATATTCTTACCGTGGTAAAAAAAAAATTAAATGTCACGATTTACACTTTCTCATTGTGCGAGTAACGAAATGTTAAGTGGAAAGAATTTTATATGCTTAAAATTAGTTTTATATGCTTAAAATTAGATTTGGAGATTTTCATGGAAATAAGCATAGGCCTACAAGTCCTCGAAATCACTGATACAGTAGAAGTAGTTCTGGGAAATCTGTCTGCTGTGTACAGTGGATTCTCCTAAACAATGCGTCTGCTTTACTCGTAATCAATATCTACGAGTCAATTTATCACGGTACGAAATACATTAAATTTAACCATTTTTGTGAAACTTTAATGAGTCTTTGTATGTAATCAGCGATCCACTTTAACATACCATTTTCTTCGTGATATTCTGTACTGTCTGGACGAAACCGAAAAATGAAGCTGTAAGCTTACATACATACATACATACATACATACATACATACATACATACATACATACATACATACATACATACATACATTACATACGTAGACTATTATATACAAAATTTATTCTACCTACTTTTCTTTCCTAGGTTCTGTTCGTTCAGGCGACATGACTGCCACGGTAATGAAGAGACCCTGACGAAGAAAATGGTCAATCAATTGTTTCTTAAAAGTTATCTAAATCGTGCTTGTTATGATTTGAAATAAATTGTATATTAATATTAAGGGATAGCCTATACATAAGTAAGGGTCTTAATATACTACTAATATGTTTCAATATTTGTCACATTTAATTGTCTATTTTCGTAAAAAACAAGTAAGTAAATAACGACTTCACTGTGTTAACATTATATATTTTGGTTTTATGTTACCTGATTGACCAGTTTCGATGTTATTTGCATCAAACTCCGAATAAGAGACTAGAATTATTAAGTTGACACAGTGAAGTCGTTATTTATGTAATTTAAATAATTTAACAGTACATCAGTGAATATACGAGGCGCATCCAGAAACTAAGTTTCCCTATTTAAAAAAAAAGAACACACACTTTCAGGAAAACATTTATTGGCAACAGGTACAGCAATATTTCAGCTATTTTTCAATATAGCCACCATCAGAGTTGAGACACTTGTCGTATCGTGGAATCAACTTTTGTATCCCTCTGTCGCAGAACTCTGCCGCCTGTGAATGGAACCAGCGTGTGACAGACGTCTTCAGCTCTTCGTCGTTGCCAAAACGCTCACTGGAGGACAGGAATTTCTTGAGGTGCAAGAAAACGTGAAAATCGCTGGGAGCAATATCAGGACTGTAGGGTGGATGATCAAACAACTTCCAGCCTAATTCCGTCAAAACAGCTGCTGTGCGCCGAGCCGTATGTGGACGAGCATTGTCATGGAGGAGCACAACACCTGCAGTAAGCATTCCACGCCTCTTGTTTTGAATGGCACTTCGCAATTTTCGCAGTGTTTCACAGTAACGGTCAGCGTTCACTGTTTCACTTCTTGGAAGGAAGTCAATGAGCAGAATGCCCTTCCTATCCCAGAACACCGTGCACATCACTTTCCGTACCGACAGCGTCTGTTTGAATTTCGTCCTGACCGGAGATCCACTATGCCGCCAATGCATTGACTGCTGCTTGGTTTCCGGGGTGAAGTGCGAAATCCAAGTCTCATCGCCCGTGACGATCTTCTCGAGGAACTCGTCGCCGTCATCGTGATACCGTTGCAGAAATGTCAGTGTTGCTCCTAAACGTTGCATTTTGTGTTGTGCATTAAAGAACTTTATCACCGACCGAACCTCGTAGGCGGCGGGAGAAGGAATAAGAGCTTCCATTTCGGACCACTGCTGCCACGCTACTGGCACCAGGCGGGACCTGTCTGGCTGGCATATGATTGATACGTCATAGATCTGTTACGCATGCGCAATGGACACGGCTAATTACGTTTACTTTCAAGGGGAAAAATCGGGAAACTTACTTTCTGGATGCGCCTCGTACAAGTCTGAAAAGGGTGTATTCAAGAATGAATAAAAACGAAGTTATAGCTCGCGCAAGGAACCATTACCGAAAAGGAATGGTGATGTTGCTGTCTGTTTCGACGTGTGTATGTAGACACGCCGAGGGGCGAGAGGTACGGGCCGATGGAAGTACTGTCTCTTCCAAGAAGATGAACAAATGAGGACATCGCTGTGGAAATAAAAAACGTAGCAAGAGAAAAATTCGAAGCTAATTAAACGCGCAACATTTTTTCATGAATGAAATAATAATAATACCGTGCGATACAAGACACGTATTCACATGCAATGGAACAAACTACTGTCGTAATGTAACTATCACAACGCAAGACTGAATCGATCGATGTCACTTCTCTTCCGACAATACTCTTGAATATCATTCAAGCTACATCGTGATCTTTCTTGTCGCCCGCTCTTCCTTATCGCATTGTTTCATTCGCATTCCTTCCGTCGGTATTCCCTGCTTGCGAGACCGATACCCTGAAATAGCATTTATGTGAATTTGTGCAAAATTAATGAAATTAATGAGAGACATCTAGGCCTACGTATTTGAACAACAAAATCAATAAACGAAAAAAAAGCCTTATGTGCTTATCTTTCTTGATTTCCGTACATAATAAATTATAAATATTTATTCAATAATAATAATAATAATAATAATAATAATAATAATAATAATAATTACAATAATTACAACACATCAGTTATTCATAGATATCAAAAAGACATATGACTCGGTTAATAGAGAAGTTTTATATGATATTCTTATTGAATTTGGTATTCCCAAGAAACCAGTTCGATTAATTCAAATGTGTCTCAGTGAAACGTACAGCAGAGTCCGTATAGGACAGTTTCTGTCGGATGATTTTCCAATTCACTGCGGGCTAAAGCAAGGAGATGTATTATCACCTTTACTTTTTAACTTTGCTCTAGAATATGTCATTAGGAAAGTCCAGGCTAACAGAGAGGATTTGGAATTAATCGGGTTACAACAGCTGCTTGTCTATGAGGATAACGTGAATATGTTAGGAGAAAATCCACAAACTATTAGGGAAAACACGGAAATTTTACTTGAAGCAAGTAAAGCGATATGTTTGGAAATATATTCCGAAACGACAAACTGTATGTCTCGTGACTAGAACATAGTGCGAAATTGGAAATTTATCCTTTAAAGAGGTAGAAAAATTCAAATATCTTGGAGCAACAGTAACAAATATAAATGACACTCGGGAGGAAATTAAAGACAGAATAAATATGGGAAATGCCTGTTATTCTGTTGATCAGCTTGTGTCATCCAGTTTGCTCTCAAAAAAACTGAACGTTAGAATTTATAAAAAAAAAATATAATACCGGTTGTTAGAATTTATAAAACACTTATATTACCGGTTGTTCTGTATGGTTGTGACACTTGGACTCTCACTTTGAGAGAGGAACAGAGGCTAAGAGTATTTGAGAATGAGGTGCTTAGGAAAATATTTGGAGCTAAGAGGAATGAAGTTACAGAAGAATGAAGAAAGTTACACAACGCAAAACTGCACACAATATGCATTGTATTTTTCACCTGACATAATTAGGAACATTAAATCCACACGTTTGAGATGGGCATAACATGTAGCACGTATGGACTAATCCAAAAATGCATACAGAGTGTTAGATGGGAGGCCGGAAAGAAAAAGAACTTTGGGGAGGCCGAGACGTAGATAGAATGATAATATTATAATGAATTTGAGGGAAGTGAGATATGATTGCAGAGACTGGATTAATCTTGTTCAGAATAGGGACCGATCTTCTACACAAATAAATTTTCTTTCTACGTTCTCAATTTGTTTTCTCGTAAAAATCTGAATTACTGACAACAATTTTCATTACACACTCAAAAGATGTTATGGTAGTCGTGCGCGGCTTCTATTCAAACATTCTAGATCTAATTATCGAGTTCATGGCGGATGAATTTTAATAAAAGTATATTAAATAAAAGTAATATAAAAATAGTTCTGTAATTGGAATACTTCCCCACGAATTCTAATAAAAGCGACGCACTATGAATACGGGCGGTGAGAGCCACAGCAGACATCACAGAAATAACACTGCTTTTGTTAAATGGGATTAAAATCGCTCTTCAGCTCGCACAATTTTTCGATACGATACTGAAAAAAATTAATATTAAACTGAAGAATGCACATTAGTTGTGAATATAAAACTTGCAATAATAAGATCCTGCAGGAAGATGGTGTCACTTTCATGAATATGAAACTGAAAAATGTGCTCATTTTCTCTCCAAGCACTTCAATTGCTTCCCCATGCAAAAGGTGATGACTACAATGAACCACGAGAGAGAAAATGGAAAATAAAGCCGGCGTAAATGATACTGCGACGAGAGGCTTGTTTATATGGGTATGATAATGAGGAATTAAGTTCCGTCCTCCTGGAATATAATTTTGTTATTCAAAAGGCTTCTTTAAAGCAGAAGCATTTTCTGAGAACCGTATTCCCCATAAATGAAATGTAAGCCATCAACATAGGAAAAACTATTGTCCTTCTAATCTTTGAGCGTTTTAAATTCTGAGTTACAGCATAATTGGAGGATTTACAAAATACGCCTATAGAAGTGAACGTAGCTTTTTTTCTCGCGGTCAGTCTTCATTGCCTGTACAACCACTATGAGGTATAGATCTATTCCGAAAGCTCAAAATGTGTATAATAAATAAGTGATTTTGAGAAAAAGAAAAGGGGGAACTATTAGCACTGTTTTCGGTGTTCAAAAGTGAGGGGTATTAGTAACAGAATCAAGGGTGAAAGCTTGATTGAAATAAAAATATATTTGATATTACAGAAATTGCATTGGAAAGTGTCGTCAGGAAGTCTGAACTGCAAACACGGAGCAACATTGTTTATAAATCCACACAAATATTGGCATTTGCGGATGACATTGTCATTATTGGCAGATCCATGAAATATGTAAAGGAAGTGTTCCTTTCCTTGGAACAGGCTGAAAAAGAAATAGGCCTCATCATCAACGAGAGGAAAACAAAATATATGTTGGCAGATAATGGAAAGATAGTTGATAAGACAGCCTGCAGATATCAGATTATAATTTTGAGAAAGTTGACAACTTTACATATTTCGGCTTGAAATATCACTTTAGTTCGCATGCTCTATCCAGGAAAGTAAAAGTTATTCTTTACAAAACATTAGTGAGAACAGTTTTGACATATGCGGCAGAAACGTGGTCAATCTCCAAAAACGATTAAAAAAGATTGGAGATTTTCGAAAGAAAGATTCTGCGAAGGATCTATGGTCCAACATTTGAGGAAGGTCTTTGGAAGAGGAGATGCAACTATGAATTATATAGACTTCTAGGAGAGCCAAATATAATCAATACAGTTAAAACTAGCAGATTGAGGTGGGCAGGGCATGTAATACGCATGGACCCAAGTGTGAACCTTGCAAAAAATTGTAATAACAAATCCGGGAGGTCAAAGAAGACGAGATCGACCGCACTTGCGGTGGATTGATGGAGTGGAAGAGGATGCCAGAAAGTGGGGTGCAAGAATTGGAAGGCTGCTACACAAGATAGAGACGGATGGCGACAATTACTAAGGGAGGCCCAGGCCCACCAAGGGCTGTAGCGCCAATGATGATGATGATGATGATGATATTACAGAATGCATTCGGTGAATAAATATGTACTTGTCGAATTTCAAAACTAATCTGTGTCTTAAGTTGGCTTATGCAATCAGCAATATCTTTTTTTTTAATTTGTTTGTTTTACGGCGCTTTATCAACTATGACACTTATGTAACGTCTATTTGAAATGAAGGTAATAATGCTAATCCAGTGTGCAATACCGAAAGTTACTCAGCCTGATTTACTCTTAATGGGTTTAGGTAATACCCCGGAAAAAGAACCTCAACCAGGTAACTTGACACAACCAGGATTTGAACCCAGAATTTCACGTTCAGACATGCAACCATTACTCCACAGCGGTGGACACCAGCAATACTGGAAATGTATGAATTAAGAGGTTCTTGTCCTGTACTGTAACAAATTGTTCTTGTATCGTTCTTGTTACTTAGCTTATTAAAGGAAAATATATTTAGAGAAAAAGCACTTACTTTTGAATCTTATCTAACTTTATATTCCCAAATCGATTTCTTTTGGCTGGCAGAAAGAGTCAGGATTTTTAACGTCCTCATCGTCCTCACAAAAAAAGTGCTCTATTGCAGTCTCATAACAAATCAAAAGTTCTAAATATGTCGTGAAACACTACTGCAGCGGATACATTTTAGCTTCCTCTGCTCGCGTATGTGCAGAATATGCTCTGTGCACTGCCGCGACCGCACTATATTCGCGAGAGAGTAAGATAAAATATAGGCACTGTACTATGATACTAAAAAGAAGCTATGATATGTCACAATAATGTAGCATATTATTTTGGTTACGTTAATGCTCCGTTGTTGACATTCCCGCCAAAAATCGTGTTTTTGTCTATTACAGTGTCATAAATGTATGCAAAACAAAATATGAACTCTGTGCATAACATAAACACAGATGCCGGATTTTAGAACGAATTACATTAAGTCGATTAAGAGACATTCTAAAAAAAATATGCGTTGAGTTCTGGAAATAATACCATATAAAATGCATCACTTCGGTATTGAGTATCGAATTTTGGATTATATATAATTATTATTCGATGTTCTTCAATATTCCAAGTAAAGGAAAATGGGCTGAACTTATTTTTCCACAAAAATTGCAAATGCTGAGAGTTTAAACTACAGCTATTGTTTACTGATTATTATTAATGATAGTAATAAAATTAATAATGTTAATATTACATTGTCACTTAATTGATATATGTATTTATTATTTATAATAGATATTAAGCATAATTCCATGAAGATTTATTTTTATTCTGTATATACTTTTAATTTACTCATTTATTTATTGATACGTACGCTATATTTATTTATTTGTTTATTTTTTACTTATTTATTAATTCATTTATTCGTTAATCGTTTATTCCTTTATTCTTATATTTGTTTATTTATTTATTTCAAATAATAATAATAATAATAATAATAATATAATAAATTCCAGGCATTGTACTTTTGATCCATCACATCTACATAATGAAATTGTAAGAATTTGGATCGTAAGGCATTCATCTCTATGGTGATGCTTAGTGAGAACGATATTAAAGAATTGCTTCAGTGTTAATACAGGACACTCACTCAACTCATATGAGAAATAATTTCCATTTCATTGTCAGGAATCGAACCCGGAAAAAACTGATTTGTAGATTTTCATTTTCATTTAGTGTTCTGCCCAAGGGCAGGTCTTTCACTGCAAATCGAGCTTTCTCCAATCTTTCCTATTTTCTGCCTTCCTGTTTGTTTCCTCATATGATCCATGTATCTTAATGTTGTCTATCATCTGATATCTTCTTCTACCCGAACTCTTCTCCCGTTCACCATTCCTTCTGGTGCATCCTTCAGTAAGCAGTTTCTTCTCAGCTAGTGACCCAACACAGCTTCTTTCTGTCCACTTCACACTTTCTATTCTTCTACCTATCCACATTTCAAATGCTTCTGTTCGCTTCTCTTCTAGAAACGCTTAATTTTACTTTTCGTCATATTGAAGGGCATGATCTATTATTTGTCGTTTATTCTTTATTTACTTTCTTATTGACTTATTTATCCGCTTATACATTTACTTTTACTTATTTTATTTATCTTACTCATTTAATATACGTTGTAATTAATTTGTAATTTAGATATTACTTCTGTATTAAACGCAAAAGTAATAGGCTATAATAAGTACCTCTACTACTTCCTCGACTTCAATAAGTATAATTATTTAACGCTATAGTACATTATTACCATTATCATTATATTATTATTGTCTTTGATTTTCTGGCTCTGCGGATTTCTTTGAACACTTCTTTATATCACCCTTACAAGTTTTCAGGCAAGATTCATGCACTTTCCTTATAGTATGTCATGTCTATTATGTTATTGCTTCCTGCATTTTTTTATTATCCAATGTAATAAACCCTATTTCACCCTGAGGTATATTAGAGTTATAGTTGGCGTCAAAATACATATTTTACAACCAATAAACAATAGAAAAGTGATAATACAAATTAGTGGTCACAGTTACAATTCACATGAATTATGTAGAAGCATGCACATTAGTGAAAGAATGACTCCTGTTAAAGATTAATGAGATGTTTGAGGAATAATCAAAGCAAAATATATACAAGAATGTCTAACAGTTTCAAAACAAATACACGACTTTAGAAAGATAATCGATAGTAGATTGATAAAACAAAGTCTGAGTTTCAGTTTCAAATTAATACTTAATTCATGAACAGTGAAACAGTTAAGAGTAATACAAGGATAATACAAACAATGATTTACGCTTACAAGATACATACATGATTCAGGAACAATTACAATAATTAAAATAATAACATTCGGTTAGAACATTTGCTGTAAAAATAATTTAACAATTTCCTTTAAATTACTTCGGTGTTACTGCTATAGATATGAGATTATACGATAGATCAAACGTCTCTAAAAGCGTACTCGCGATTAAGCCCCTGAACGGAACCGAAGCCAGTACGTAATAAGCGAGCTTCGCCTCACCCATTCCCACCTGCACTGTACTCAATGTTTATGCGCAAACGAAGAGCAGTGGCGGACTGCCATTATCATTGTGTTGGTCGGAGTGTTCCACGTTTCACAATGTCTTCTAATCGTGGGCGTAGTACATTAAAGGATGAATAGGAAGAGAAATATTTTTGTGTTAGTGGGGAGAATATGAAATGCTTAATTTGTTCGAAAATTTTTAAGGGTGTGTTAAAATTCAATATGCGACGACAATACTAGACTCTTCATAAAGAATATCATACAATTACAGGCATGTTGGTCATGTGAAAATAATTTCTTTTGGGACGTCTGTATAACTGTTGATTATACATAATAATCAGTATATTGCAATACGTTTACACTCAGTTCAGCATGACAAACTTATAGTTTTTCGTTTAATTTTAGGTGAAGTGCGTAGGCCTACAAATATTTTGATAAATATAAAATAAGAAAATACAAACACAAATCACACTCGTATCCTCAGTCTTAAACAATAAAAGCTTCTTGCTAGCTATGTTCTAGCTTGGAATATTGGAAAATCAATTAAGCCCTTTACAGAAGCATCATTGGTAAAATCGTGCATACAGGACGTTACTAGAATACTGTGTCCAGAACAAAGTCAAAGTTTAAGAAAATTAAATTGTTTCCAATTACAGTTCAGAGAAGGAATTTCAAGATTGTAAATGTAATTGAATCTGAAGTCCAAACCACAATTAACCAGTTTGTAGCTTACTCACTTGCATTGGACAAAAGCACAGATAGAAATGACAAAGCTCACCTATCCATTTTCATCCGAGAAGTTAATGAACATTTTACTGTGTCTGAATGTCTTCTAGATGTAATTGCAAAATACAACTGGAGAAGATCTTTTCCAGGCACTGAAAGGCACCATAGAACAGAAGAGGTTGAATTTGCAATGACTTGTGATATTTCTTATTATTTTGATATTATTTGTAAACATAAGCACACCGTTGCCGTGATCCACCACTGATCGCTCCCATCTGTTGAGGTACGAGTCTCTCCCTCTTCTCTAGCCTTACAGCACACTGTGTTCGGCGGCCAGCATCGAGAGCACGAAAGACTATATGCTTTTTGGAGACATCTGCGATAGATGTTAAAGTTACCCTCATTACAGGCCATGGAGTCTCACTGGATAGCGAGAGGACGACTCCAACTTTTCTACAGTAGATATTCGGCATTAATAGCAGTAGAACTGTCAGTCCTACGAGCTCGCCGCCTTTACCCTAAGGAAATACTTCCCCTGTACTCATTTCTGTTAGAAGCTGAGTAAACCCCAGGACCGTAATGCGGCCGAAGGGATTAGATCAATGGAGAAAATTATGACCCCATCGTAAATGAAAGTCGTAGCTTTTGGCTTGCAGACTTACCTGCGAGTCTATCGCAAGTCCTTAATACGATTTAGGCCATTAAAAATTCTTTCTGATTTCAAACTTACAGATTTTAAGTTTTTTATATTTATATTTTATAATTTCGTCTCCTTTAAATTGGTAGAGAAAGGAATAGTAACATTTGCAATATGTAAATTCCTCTCCTTTAATTTATGCACTAAGATGTTTGACTTATCATAATGTACTCTCCTGTGCATCATTATTTGTTTATCCTGACAGAGAACCGCAGGATTGTAGTTACATGGCGCGGATGTATTGAATAAATTAAACGCTTTCCCCAATAGCTGATAGATGATTTTACCAATGTGGTTATGCCTGCTAGTGTAATCAGGGGAAGCATGATCCTGACATCCGTGGACGACATGATGGATCGTTTCGCCTCTGGCATGGCATGCTCGAAACAATCCCTCAACATTTTCATTAAATATTTCTCTCCTATGATGTGTCATTACAAGATGGCCCTGAATGTCCTCAGCTATGGTACACACGAATCCCTTCTCGTTACTCAGCCCCCGGGAAGACACTACTGCTGCTGCTACCGCTAATACCACTACCACCACCATCACTACTTCACATTATAAAATCTTCATTCATTGATTACGCGCGAGACGATGTAAATATTTCTCTACCTACTCTGACATGTTTTTCGTATTAAGGTAGACACTCACTCACCGGAACGGATTTGTTCGACGCGTTCGGATTTTTATTCCTTGCACTATTTTAAGTTGAGCATCGTCAACTTGACCGTATCGCCTCCATAGACATGACCTCCGTCCAGAATTCTGGTTAGAGAAATCTATACGGATTTCCATACGAACCAAAAACGAAATAAAGAAAGTCAAGACAATATAGCGATTGCAAAGCCTTCAATCGCGATACTATTGAAGACGTAAATGAAGTGAATGATGCGAAGCTCATTTTATTATTTCTTCTTTCGAAACTATTGCAATTAAAAATACATCCTCTACAGAACTACAGTCGTACCTCTATTAAGGCTGGTTCACAATACCGGGAACGGAAACGACAACGAGAACGGAAATAATGTTAAAATAAATGTATTTAAATGTAAGCATTCACAATTGTTAATTGTGAATACTCACATTTAAATACATTTATTTTAATAATATTTCCGTTCTCGTTTTTGTCGTCGTTTCCGTTCCCAGTTTATTGTGAACCAGCCTTTATCCGTGGTAATGAAAGGGTTGGCTGAACGGTTAATCGAAGAAATCGGATAATTCATATGACAAAATATTTTCATAAATGAAGTGCATAATACACATTTTCGTAATTTTCTCAGTGGTGATATATTTAACGTGCTGGATAGTGGATAAAAGTTTAAGATTTAAAGTTGGTTGTCAACAATGAATTTCTAAGGGGCAAGGAAATTCCATATAATTGATATCTACGGAAATATAGGAACAGTACAGGTATCGTCTTGTGGATACACATAAGGATACACGGGAAAAACGAACAATGTCACATTTCCATTAAATGTGAGATAGTGATTTATTTCAGTACATTACTACAAAATTTACTGATGTTTCTATTTGAAATGAAGGAAATGATGAATTTATCCGTGGTTTTAATTCTCCTTTACCACTTTTGGTAAAAAATAACAGTAAAGTTAGTAGTAATACAGTGAATTAGATAACGACATCACACTTAACAGCATCGTGACATTGTTCGTTTTTCCCGTATACCCTTCATTTTATTTTATACATTTTTTCCTTTTTGTATTATTAAATCACGCCAATTGTAACGGCAATCTCGTATTCTGATGCGAGACACGTTACGGATTCCCTTTCCCCAAACCACTCAATTTATTATTGGCACGTTTTTCAATACTTATCAAAAAAAAATTTTTTTACATATTGGGAAGACATTTTCCGTAGACGTTACACAGAACGACCACTGGAACAGTAGGACAAGGACTGAATGTTGCACAGGTGTCTATTTTATAAGTTGGGGAAACACCCACAAGTAACTCTTCCTATTGACAGCAGCGGCAGCAATACTGTGTAAGAGTAAAGGCTTGTAATAACATACTCTAGGAAAAATACGTACTAATATAAGATACTGTACAGGACTACAGGTTTTTCCAGAAGAAGAAAGAGCGAAAGAAACACAGTCGGATAATCCACCGATCGGTTAATAATGTTTCTATTCTCTGCAATGTAAAGAAACAACGTTTAGACGCAAAGGCTACACGCCGAGTACCACCAATATTGTAATATGCTACAGGTTAACGGCTCCGTTTGTGAAAAATCTACGCTAGATGCGCACGCATGAGAAAGGAGAAAGAATTCCGATAATCATCTGGAGGGCTTAGCAATTAACATATTTCGCTGCACTGAATGAAAACGAATATTATTTATTATTTATTTATTTAATCTCACAGGATTAAGGCCATAAGGCCTTCTCTTCCATCCTACCAGATAGCACATATAAATACAAAAAAGAAATACAAACACTGATGAAAATAATACAAATTAAATTAAAGCCCTGTAGAGGGTCAACAGGTCAAAAGAATACTATAGAGCTCTCATCGAGCTAATACAAGAAAAAAAAAAGGAAAGAAAAACAGAGACAGCAATGATGATAGTGATAACTAATAATAATAATAATAATAATAATAATAATAATAATAATAATAAATACATTACATATTAACTGTCAATTTTACAACAGCATAGTTACAATATTTACTATATGTCATGGGTTAAGCTGAAGTTGCGCAACCTGACAGGTGTTCAACTAGCAATTCCATGAACTAGAATGTGATTTTTAAATTTATATTTGCATTTTGATATTTTCGACAGTCTCTGACATGGTCAGGGAGAGAATTCCAGAGGCGTGGAATAGATATGCTGAAATTGATGAGTAGAAGGATGTTCTGTGCAAAGGAATAGAGAGAAGGTACATGTTCCGGGTTCGAGGTAGTGAAAGGTAAACAAAACGAGATGCTAGGTAGGAGGGTGTGGAGGTGTGGATGATTTTAAATAGTAATAAGAGGGAGTTGAAGAATCTTCTTTCTTTAAGTGGATTCCAAGATAACAATTCTAGTGACGGTGTTACATGATCGAATTTTCTAGAAACGAACGCAGATATTGTGAACACGCTGTAGTCTGTGGGCAAGATAAGTATTTAGATTCGTAATACTTACTTACTTACTGGCTTTTAAGGAACCCGGAGGTTCATTGCCGCCCTCACATAAGCCCGCCATCGGTCCCTATCCTGAGCAAGATTAATCCAGTCTCTACCATCATATCCAACCTCCCTCAAATCCATTTTAATATTATCTTCCCACCTACGTCTCGGCCTCCCAACTTTGCTGTGGTCGTGCCGGAGAATTAGTCCCATTCCGAGGCTTACTGTTAGGTTTCCTGTTTTTTTACGGTGATGGGTTGTTAGCCCTTCGCCCAACCCCCAAGCTGGAGGACCACCCCTTATTGACTGTCCACGACTGCTTATTCAATATATTCGCAGCTACCCTCCATATCTGGAGGCCGTCTCCTCTATCCGCAACCTGAGGACGCACCATGCCGTGGTGATAGGGACCCACAATACGTGGTTTAGATTCGTAATAATCGCAATAATCCAAGTGGGGCATCACTAAAGTTTGGATCAGGTTCTTTTTAAGGCTAAGAGGTAAAACGTTGGTTAAAAATATAATTAATTAATTTTAACATAAAAAATATAAAAAATAATAAAAAAAATAATTTAATTGGTTACTAAGCCTTAAAGAAATTTAATCTTTATTTATAGCTTTGAATGTCTGAGGGAATGAATTGTGGAAAAAGTTTTCTTACATATGTAGGTCACTCGACTTTGAAAATTTAAATTTGAATCTAAATAACTAAATATACTCCTATCTCGCTGTCAAAAAAATCGCTGCTCAAAAGTAATTAATTGAAATGCTATTGTGAGAAGCAAGAATTGAATCTCGATCCATTTCAAAGAATATAATAGATAGTGGTATAGTGGATAAAGTTGGTGGTTGCGCAAACAAATATCAAAACCAGGAACTGCCATAGATTTCTAATATGAACCGTGTGTAGCACACTCATAGAATTATTGAGTAAGTATTCCCACCACATTTACTTCAGTATGTTTTTAGAGGGTTATTTTACAACGCTGTATCAACATCTTAGGTCATTTAGTATCCGAATGAAATGAAGGTGATAATGTCGGTGAAAAGAGTCCGGGGTCCAGCACCGATAGTTACCCAGCATTTGTTCATATTGGATTGTGGGAAAGCCCCGGAAAAAAAAAACCTCAACTTGCTCCGACCGGGAATCGAACCCGAGCCATCTGCTTTGGCGGTCAGACGCGCTAACCGTTACTCAACAGGTGTGGACTTCAGTATGTTACAGAAGATCGAAGATAAAATGTTTATATTTGATCAACATGCCTGAACGTTAAGGAAATCACCTGTTCCAGAAGCCTTAGGAAAATGATACAGGAATACGGATTTTAAATCATTTTAATAGCTGTTTTTGCACTTTTTGGTTCGCACTGACTGTTTCTCTTTTTTATTTAAACTTAAATTTTATCATTTATTTTCCATTTTAGTGAATTAAATATATTATTTTAGTTATTCTTTTTATAAGTACCGGTAATTATTATTTGGTGGTGAAATGTTAATCTACTTTAATTTTATCGCATGTTTATTCCTTCAGGGTCAGTCTTTGAAAATACATCGCTCACCCTCTTCCTCCAGCTATTTCTTTTTCCTCGCCTGCCATTTATAACCATTCTTATCTCTTTCCTTTGAAGCGACTGATGTAGAAGCGTTTACTGAAGTAGAAATAAAAAATCGATGTGGTTCACGTACGTTTAGTGTTGCTCCACTTAAGAGACTCTTTGATCAAGTCCTTTAATCCGATTTATTTTTTAGCTACGGACGATGTGTTGAACTGCAATTTATCACTCTATTCGCTTAATCAACTTTCGTAATCGCATCCACAACATTGAAACATTCTCAAAAGTAATGAGGATAATCAGAGCATCTCCTGAGGACATCATTTTTCCTCAGACTAAATCAATGATCGAGTCCTTGACCCATTCCCATTCAAAAGATATTATTAAAATTGTTCCTCTCATCCTTTGCAAGATCATCTACCTACACATTCATACCCGAGTTCGATTCCCGACGTTGACGGCAGTGATATTTGTGGTGGACAAGATCGAAGGATGAACGTTTTGGTTGAATGCATATGAGATGAATCCACTATCATTATCACCATCAACATCACCATAATCATCACCATCACCATTAGACTCGTTAATTTTATCACAATCCTATATACTTTTACAGCGGGTTGTGCATTTTATCGGTTATCTACAGAAAGGAATTTCGACCTACGGTGCATTCAGTCTCCTTTCAAAATTGCCGAGACATTTCTTTCTTGAATCTTCTAGAATCATCCTTATTTTGACTCATAATGTGAAGAAGTAATTGTGATTATGTGTTTCTGGTTTCCCTACATATATTCTCCGTTTAGAATAGATTATACTACCTCCGTGGACTCCAAATGACCAGTATGTCTTACGCGGAGCCGTATCATTCCGGGACAGGGCTTCATTACGTATTACAAATGTCTTTTAGAAATTCCAGGGATTCATTGCCGTACTCACGCAAGTCCGCCATCGGTCCCTATCCCAAGCAAGATTAATCCCATCCCTACATCATAACCCACCTCCCTCAAATCTATATTAATATTATCGTCCCAACTACGTCTCGGCCTCACCATAGGTCTTTTCCCTTCAGGTGTTGCAACTAATACTCTTTATGCATTTCTATATTCATCTACACATGGTACATACCCTCCTCATCTCAAGTGTATGAATTTAATGTTCCTGTTTTAGATGAAATATACACTGCGTAGAGTTCTGCGTTGTGTAGACTAACTTTCTCCATTCTCCTGTAAATTCATTCCTCTTAGCCCCAATTATTTTCCTAAGCACCTGGTTCTCGAACACCCTTAACTTCTGTTCCTCTCTCAAAGTGAGAGAGTAAATTTCGTAGACTTATAACGTGAGCCTTCCAGCTTTACCTCCATTCCGAAGTAATAAATGACTTCATTTCTCTTAAAACGTCATCGCTCTCACCTTCGTTTTGAACCTTTAACTCCAAATTCAATGCCAAATAATCTAACGACTAGATCACGGAACTTTACTCTTGCCTCTTCAGCTTCCTGTAACATCACAAATTTCATTCTATCAACAGTTTTCATTCCACCTTAGTCTTCTCATTTCATATCTTCAAAAATGTAGTTGTAAGGTGATATATGAGGTTTGTTGACGTCCAATGGGGTTAGACAGATTACAGTTTTCACTGTGAAATTCTCATGACAGTGTACTGACAGCAGTCGGAGACACCCAGTTGGCAAGATTCGTTACATTCGATTAAGCTTACAGCAATAATAATTTAGGGGGTCATTCGGAGAAGCAGAATAATGAAGGTGGAAAACCTTCTTTTCCTATACCCATACGACCTTGAAATTGGTTCAGGAATAAATTATTAACCACGAAAGCTACTATTTCTAATAGAAAATCAGCACTAGGTCTAATTTTTCTTCGCCTTATTACCTATAGGGGGGACTCGGCTAATTCCGCAATATTATGAATATCAAGGTATGTAGACATGGACGAAACCATTCATTACCAAATGAGGTAAAGAGACCTATTAAAATGCAAATATATTTAGTTGTACATACAGTATAGTTGTAAAAGAACTCGGGTAATTCAGCAACAGTGCGGATAAATCCGCAATAGAACTTTGCTAATTCCGCAGTAGTAAATAATTATGAAATACATTATGAAAATAACATAAAAGGAACAATTTATATGTAACAATGCTCACTTTCTTCACAGCTGTGTAGCAAAACACGAAAAACAGCCAACTTTCGATGTTTCACTGTATTGCCGACAGAGGTGTCGACCAATATCCTTGATTTTTTTTCTGTAGCACTGCAGAAGACATGCCTCCTGTTGACAGCCTCTCGAAACTTACGTTCACGCTATTGTAAAGCCGCAGTAAAATCATATATGCACTACTGCAGAATTACCCGTACTGCGGGATTAGCCGAGTTTTCCCTACCTATTTTTTGATGAGATGAAGTGAGGTGAGGCCGAGGATTCGCTATAGATTACCTGATATTTGCCTTATGGTTGGGGAAAACCTCGGAAAAAACTCAACCAGGTAATTAGATCGTGAGTAACTTCGAAGAAGGTTTCTACAGTAGAATTACTGCTCCTCAACGTCAGCCATTGCAAGTGTTTTGGTTTTAAACGGTAGCTCAAAGTCCTGAGATAGACGAGAACGTCTCCTCGCTCTTTTTATTGTTGGCGGTTAATAGGAATGAACAACGAACGAGAAAGCAAGACTAACAGCGCCCGCAAAGGCGAAAACCCGCATGACAATGTTCTATACGTCGCATCGTTGACGTAAAGACTACTTGTGAGTGTGTCAAGACGTCGAGATTGATCACTCCCGAAGTCCCGAACGTCAAGCAGCTTTGAATCGCCACAGTTTATATCTGGCTGAACTTTTATCTACTTTGGCAAATGTTATATATGTATAAACAATCAAGTAGCCTATTTGAAACATCTCTACCTTTCAGTGTATAATAATCCGTTCCCAAATCTTTAATTACTAGGCCTTTATTGAAAGGCTATGAATTTCTTTTTTCATATGTTTGAGATCAAGTGTGCATTCTCAAGTAAAAAGATATTAACGTTATGTTTCTTAGAAATCCAAATTTATTTGAGAATTGTTTTTTTTTCTATTTATATAGGCCTAACCATACGTAATATCATGCAATAGACCCAGAACATTTTGATAACTAAGATACTGTTCTATTTTGTCTTTTTGTCTCATTTAAACATTTATAATGTTATTTATTTCAATGACGTATGTTATTCAAAGTTACGAAATCTTTCCACGCCGACCAAATGCAATTTTGAGAATGATGAGCGAGACTCGAAACGCATGAGAATGACGAGACGAGACGAGACGAGACGAGACGAGACTCGAAATACAAATGCAACGAACACAGCGAGGGAGAGCGGCAGTTAGTTTTGTTCATCTCTAGTGGTTATATATAATTTCCTTCATAAGAAATAAATATACCCAGTAACTTTTCCTAATAGGCTTCCTTATTCGTAAATGGCCTACCATCAACTCCTGTATTAGAATTTCAATATTTTTTGAGCTTATCTTATGTTATATAAAAATTTCCAAATAGACGCATGATGCGTCAGGACCAGTCTTTGAAATTTACAGTGTCAGCCTTCCACGGAGTCTTTAGTCCTATGGTATCTATCGTTGCTTCCAAAATGTTGCATATTGGTCTGATTAATTATGGCAAAGTAACAGTTATACTTCATTGTTTTGGGCATTATTTTTGTTAGAGTTGTGTGATATTTAGCCTTTTCTCTTTTAGACCTATTCTCTTTAAACCTACTGATCTGAAAGCAGAGAAAGATCTAATATCGAAAGGAAAGAAAAGTGCATGTTTAAAAAAATTGTTCAAAGGATGCTGCCCATACCACAGTTCTTCCAATATTGTGCAATATTAAAAGCGTAAAGTTGATGACACTAGAGGGCAAATATATCGAAATGACTAACACAGCAGTACGCTGCACAAGGACGTCAATATCTGGCGTTTTACCCGGCACGTGCTGGAGCAACGAAATGAAACTGAAAGCCTCATTACCCAAATACTAGGCGGCCACCATGATGCTAAATAACCCTTAAAGTTGGGAAATGCTTATAAAATCAAGAGCAAAACTCAAATCTTTATGCATGTTGACAAGAGTATAAGGACAATAATAACATCCCAAGATATTTAAGAGTAATATACCACCTAATAGAGTTAATTTTTAATGTGTTGTACCATCTTAAAAGTATGTAAATATTCTAAGTCTTTATTTTCCTTAATGTTGTGAACAATGACGCAACGAAAAGCCGTAATCTTTAGCAAAATTATCGAAGTTCACACAACTATATTTCTTAATACATATAATTCTAATTTCGTCTTTGAATAAGAAATGCATTTGTAGCATTCATATTGCTAAAGTGTACGATTAGGATGATTTACATTTAGAAGTGGATTATAAATTATGAATTATCAATTACTTAATAATAAAAAAATATTCGAGTATACATATTGGTATATTAAACGAGCTTTGCATTAATCTACGTAGCTAAAAATCGCTATCTCTAAGCACTACCACCCTCTCTAAGCACAGCACCACTGTTGACAGAATTTCTTTATTGTGTCATTCAGCACGAAATAGCTGGGCACACTGTTGTTCATTAGGGTATGCATAGTAAGTTAAGATGTTAAAATAATAATTCTCAAAAGATTTATGGAATTGGCTTGAGGTGATTTTAAATAATTATCTCATTACTCAAAAAGTATTTGATAAAAGCATTGCTTACATAATAACCTATCAACTCTTTTTTTTTTTTTTTTTTTTTTTTTTTCACATTTATTAATATTTGAATAAATTACACATATGACAACTAACTGCATACAAATGCTATCATGTACAAAAATAGAGGCTAGACAAGAGACATTTTAAAATTATCTAGAACATCATATCATATGAACATGAAGGTAAACCAAATATGACATCAAACCATATGAACAGAAAACATGCAATATAAAAAATAGCATTACTTGATGTAGCACCTTCTTTCATAACACACATATACCTTATGTTATATTATTCGTAACTCACATCATGCTGTTTTATATGCACTGTAGTATTTTACTTCACTTTAACTAAATTCCTCGAATTACATCACACTAAGCTTGGTAAATAATACATCAACAATTCATTATTGTTTCATCAACAGATACACATAACATTATACTCACAATGCATTATCTCAATCTGGCACAATATTTAACATCACAATATTAATCTGATTACTTCTAATGCAATATATCATATTAATTGAAATGCAGCCATATTATTTCATTCACATTATTTTAGCTGCCTCACACTTCATTACAGAATATTAAACTAAAAGACCTCACCTTATGGTACACCGAAATAGAAAGAACTTAATTCATTACAAATTATTATCTTATAACATCACATTAATTTCAATTCTTTACATGACACAAAGTCATCATCATTACCCTACTGTTATCACAATACATTACAACGAGTTATCCTAAGGTTGCTTTCCTTTCTTATCCTATTACATTGCTATAAATACAAAACAGTCACTTTTATCCTATTTCATCTTATTCAACTCTAATTACCGTACATTAAATCACAGCCTACAAATAAGTCAACTTATATACACCATATACACCATAATTTCACATCATTTTTGAAGTAAGTATAGCAAATAATTTTAAATATTAGCACAAAAATTGCCAACCTATATTATCATTAATATATTACAATATCTCAATTCACGGTATCCTAATATATCACATTTATCACTTCATATAATTCCTATCACATCATATTAACAAATATATCACTTAATATCAGATGAAACTAGTTACACCACATTCAATTGTATCATTATTGAAAGCTTTTTTTTTTTTTTTTTTTTTTTTTAATACACATGATTATCCCTCTATTTTCTCAATATTTACATAATGCTAAATTAAAAGGAAAGAGCGATACATACTGAATGATACTGAGTAGTGCACAGTCCATTTAATCAGTCTCATGTCACAATTGTTTTAAGATATTATACTGTATAGAATATTAAGAGTTAGTAAAGCCAAACCAATATAATTGTACAACATAATGTTTGCTACCTGACCCATGAATTTTCTTTTCATCTTATTATCTATTCAATTCTAATAGTCTGAGTTCTTTTAGTATTTGGGATGACTTATCGTTCTTCGTTTCCAGTTTGGCAGCCTCTTCTTCCAACATATGTAAGAATTCTTCGATTTTGTGTAGGGGCTTTGTCAACTGGTAGTGCAGGAAACCTGAAGCAAGCCATACAGTTACAAATTTGTTTTGATTTGTTGATGGGTCTAATACCAATAATGTTTGGAAACAATCATGTATTTGCGAATCTGGCCATATTTTTACTAGTAAGAATTTTGCTGCTTCCCATATGGTTTTCGCAGCACCACAGTTTGTGACACGATGTTTCAGTGTGTCCAAACACCCACATTTTTTGCAGGCAGGAGAATCTGTTAAATTATGACGATGTCTCTTTTCTTCAGTTGGTATAATCTGGTTGAGATAGCAATACACTGTTGTCTTCCATGCAGTCGGGATGTTCGCCATATGCATATTGCGCCATATATTCCCCCATCTTTGGTTTGGCAACTTTTCCACAATACGTGGAATTTGCACATTTTTCTTCATGAGGTAAGTGTAGATAATCTTTGTGTTTTGATTCTTGTCATTCGTGGCTATTGTTGGAGAATATGACTCTATTGCTTCCCAAATCATTTTCAGCGACTGCGGTAAGATGGTTGTTTTACTGCATAGTAGTGGAATGTGTTTTTGCCAGAATTTGTTGTCCATGGGGTCGCTTTCATCTTGTTTCGCACGAAGAATATTCCGTGTCAAAAGAGCCTGACTTTTTTCTTTAATTGCAGTCAGCTGTAAACCTCCTTTCGTTTTTGGTAGATGTAGTTGTGTTTTCGGAAGCTTGTAAAAATATCCTTTCCAAACATAGAATCTTATTGCTCGGTCTAGCACTGTGGAGTATTTTGTCGGAAGAGGCAAAATCTGTGCTACATACCACAATTTGGACAGGCAAAATACGTTTATATGCCATATCCTCTCAAAGAGATTGAGGGTTCTGTGTATATGCTGAAATATGGACGCTCGAGTTTTTGCAGATGTAATGGACCAATTGATGTCAACCATTTCTTTGAAGGATGCACATACTGTTATTCCTAAAATCTTTGCTTCTCTTTTTATAGGGATATGATTTACGGTGTGTGTATCAGGCCAATTACCTAATGGTACTAATGATGACTTTTGTGTATTTATTTGTGCACAGGATGCATTACTATATGTTTGTAGAATCTGTGGTAATTTTGTACACTCTTCTTCATTTTGGAGAAGGATTACAACATCGTCTGCATATACCCTGATCGTGAACATGGAGCATGTGGCTCGTCCAGTTTGTAAAATGTTATGTGACATTCTAATAAGTGGTTCTATACCAATAGCGAACAGGCACATTGACAACGGGCAACCTTGTCGTACTGATGATGCAATAGAAATACGTTTCGTAAAGAAACCGTTCACTTGAATTTTGGAGTTAGCACTATCATATAAGCTTCTTACAACATTAACAATTTTGTCTGGTATACAGAAGTGTTTCATAACACGTTGCAGATAGAGATGGTTCATTCTATCAAAGGCCTTATTAAAGTCTATTGATAACAGTGCTGCTTTTTCATCCGGGAATTCTTCATAATGTAAAATTGTATCACGAATGGTGACAAGGTTATGAATTATTGATTTGTCCGGTACACTGCAAGTTTGGCCTATTTCAAAAATATCTCGAAAGTTTGGTTTTAATCTGTTCGCTAGTATCTTCATAAATAACTTATAGTCTGTGTTCAAGAGCGTGATTGGACGATAGTCCGACACTGTTCGTGGCTGTGTAACTTTCGGGAGAAGTATTACAATCCCATCACTGAAACCCTCAACTACAATCCCACTATCAAAAATGTAATTGAACAATTCAACTAATGTGTCTTTAATTAAAGTCCAGTGTATTTTGTACAGTTGATATGTAAGTCCATCAGGTCCAGGGGCAGTATTCTTGGGTGCAGTTTCTATTGCCATGAGAATTTCTTCTTCTGTAATTGGTAACTGAAGATCGCTTTGCTGCTGCAAATTCAAGTGTCTGTTCACATGCTTGAGTAAAGTGTCTGTTTCGGTTACAGAGGTGGGAGATGCAGAATAAAGGGATTTGAAGAAAGTTTCAACTTCTTTAATACAGTCTGAGTTAGATGTTAATTCTGTTCCTTCCGTTGTTTGGAGGTGGGATATATGTTTAGTCCTAGCGTTGCGTTTTTCCTTTACAAGATGGTATAGGGCACATCTTTCATCTTCGCTTACTGTTGGCGTTCTCGCACGTATCTTTACACCGTCCATGAATTTTTGTTGAAGAGCACAAATAGTCGATTTGATGTTTAAAATTTCTTGCCACTTATTACCACCTGTCTGTTGTGCATCATACAATTCGTTTAAAAGCTGATAGTAAAAGTTCAATGTTTCCCTATTTTCTGCGGCTCGAATGATACCTGCTTGTTGAAAATAGGCTTTTATTCCAGGTTTTATAATATTTAACCACTTTTGCAGGTTGTTGAGTTTGGAGTTGTTGGCTCTGATTGTTAATTTTTCAAAATGTTGAGAAAATTGTTCACTGATTTCAGGAATATATAGTAAGGTATTGTTCAGTTTCCAAAAGCTCTTACCATACAGGGGAAGAGGAATATCAGTCGTGAGTGAAAGGAGGACACAGTCATGGTCAGAAAATGGCGTGGGAAATACTTGTATACGGTAGACATATTTACTGTGTTTTCTGGTGATATAGAATCGATCTAATCTAGATGCTCCATTTTGTCGGCGAAACGTATATTCTACTCTATTACCATGGAGAAGCTCCCAAGTATCTACTAATTGTAGGTCTTGTGTCATATTAGTCAAAACTGGAGATGGGTTATACTGCCCCGTTTGATCTTTCGCGTGAAGCACACAGTTCCAGTCCCCACCTATCAGTAGACAGTCATATCTGTGGCGAAGGAAGAAAGGGAGTTCCTTACTTAGAAAATTTTCTCGTTCTTGGCGATGATTGGTTCCAGAAGGAAGATATACATTGAGCACCTGAATGTTGTTAACCTTCATGGATATCACTCGTCCGCTTGGATGTTTTTCAATGGCATCTACTGCAAGTCCACAACGATAAATAACTGCCGTACCACGATTATCATCACCAGTATTAACAACGTAATCGTATTGCGGTCCTATGAAATCAAAGTTTTCTGTATTCACTTCCTGCAATAGTAGCATATCTATACTGTTTTGTTTTATGAATGCATTTAGTAACGACTGTTTATTTTTGCTTTGTAAACAATTTATATTTAGTGTCGCATAATTTCGTAGTAGCACCATATATTGAAGTATATAAAGTAGTGCAAGTATTGACTTGCAGTACGATATGGATATTCCTGTCTGCATATTCTACGTCCAAAAATATTTGTGATTCACAGTCGGTAAGGAAGTCTCCAGTTCTATTGGTTTTATCTTCCTTAGGAAGAGATTTTCCATCAGCACCGTCCTTTTTACTGCCCTCTTTGGTACGACCGTAGATTGCGTAGGGGTGAGGTCTTGGACTATTCTTGATCTTATTGCTAGGATACGTGTTTGTTGTGTTCTTTTCGCTGGCGCTGCTACCAGGAACCGCCCCATCATCGCGACTTCTTAGACGTGGGTCCCGTGCACACTCATGTTGCACCATAGGTTTAAGTTTCTTAGGTGGTGTTTCAGTAGGTTGCCCTAATTTTTGGTTTTCTTCGCGATCAATTGTGGATTCTCCAAGATCCAAAGGTGTTTTTATTCCAGATGAAGTATTTGTTATTTCCATGTCATCATCGATAACTGTAAGTTGTTCCTTATCCTGTGCGACCTCAGCTGCATCATTTGCTGTGGTGTCCATAATATTTTGTTCATCTTCGGTAGTCACTGTTTTTATGGCCTCAGTCTCTGATGCGGTGTCAGTTTCTTCTTCTACAGGTGCTTCACGTTCCGTGGGACGTTCCATCGTTTGCATATCACGTGGCGCCTCACGTTGCTGTATGACTGTTCCCGAAACAATGTCACTTAATAACAGTTGTCGTTGTTTGACATTAACATTCATAGTGGTTTTCCTCTGAGGGCAGTCTTCTTTCTTATGATTGGGCTCATGGCACACATAGCATAAAATCGGTTGTCCCACATACGTGATGTGTGCGTTATATCCCGCAATAGATATCGATCCTGGAATATGCTTCTTAATTTCCATTTTTACCGCACGAACGCCATTGTTAACTGGGAAAGGATAAGCTGTGCTCCACTGTTCTTGTCTCACTGAATGAACTACACCATACGTATTTAACGCTGTTTGAATTAATGAACTCGGCACCTCCGGGGGTAAATTAAACACTCGGACAGTTACGGAAGGAACATCTGCCTTGCTTACTTTCACTTGTGTTTGTTCACCATTATTATATTTGAAATCTGTTGTACCTTCATGTTTGTGTATTAGTTTTTCGTATATCGTGGGCGATATCACTTTTATATATAATGATTTTTCTTGTGTATTTAATTGCAACATATCTACCTGTTCCGTGGTTAAGTTGAGAGTTTGTTGTATCCAAAGATGTACATCCATTGCCATAGGACGAGTAGCACTACCGTCAAATTGTACTTTAATTGTATTAAGTCGTCGAATTGTAGCCATGTTTGGTTTTCCTGTTGTCACTTTTCTCAAATATGAAGAAAAGACACACGCGAAAGTATTCGTAAGAATGTAAACACCGCACGAAAATACTTCGGTTTAATACAACACTTATAGTATGCACACACTCCGCGTACACGAACTCACTAGATAACCGCTCCCGTAACCTCGACCGTACTCTGTCGTGGTTGAAGCGAGACTATCTAACTCTTCAATACCTAATAAGATTATTTTGCATTTAAAAATATTGCTTTTGCTGTGATGTCGAGATGGATTTGTCTGCAAAGGGGAATTTTTCATCTCTTAATAATTTATATAAATGATCTGGAACGGTTCAGTCTCTTATGCATTTAACACTTCAAATTGCTCATTTAACGACGTTGTATAACCACAAGGTCTACTAAATTCACTACCGAGGGTAAAAGCCGGTCTGAGCAGACATTAATTCCTTCCGTAGATAGATCTTAACCCTACATTACATTGAACTTACGAGTTAAAAGTGCCCCTACTGGGATATCTACTGTAGTTTAAGTATAAAGTAATTAAAAATAAGTGTCCGCTTTTAACAAGACCGCTTTTTTGCTAATATTTATTACAACTTATGATAGAAGTATCAACAGTTCTGTAATTCAGGTCAATTTTTCTTTGTGGAAGAGACGCGAATTGAAATAAATCACAGTATAATCTTGTTTTCAGACAGATTCCGGATATCTATATTGTAATAATAGGTATGTATAGTCACTCACCATGTCGCGCACTTTGCGGTTCCATTTACCTTAGCAGGAGTATACTGAATGTTTTTAAACGAGTCGTTCTGGCATTGATATTTTGAGTTCGCGTTCTGATGTACTACTTGGTGTGAACATATTTGGATTTCTCGTGGATTTTCTCAGCTTCTTAAGCCAAACTTTCGGTCATTATCATCAATGCTAATTCCAAAGTTAATGTCAAAATTAACGACGTTGTAGACTATAAGGATAGCCTTCCGAATATCTGAAATAAAACAAATTAATTAAAATGTTACAGGCGTGCTTCCATGGTAGCCGTTATTTACGTTGATGGGGCTATTCAAACTTTATTGCGCATATTCAGTCAAGTAATAACTCGAATTAATAACTTTTGTTCAGTTAATAGACTCTGAAATTATATGCAGATGATGGCATTCTATGTATAATAGAATTTTGTACATGATTTATATGGCGTGTCTACAAAACAATGCCACATTTTTTTACGTTCACTTCAATTAAAATAATTATTAATAATCAGATGTAGTGTTTAATTAATTACTGGCCGCGGTATACACAACAGTATCTTTTTCATTTTTCGATTGTCGGTTGGAATCTCACTGAGGACATGGATGTTCTCTCGATGCCAGTACAATGTCCTGTGTTTAAAGAGCTGCAGAACAGGGCTTAGAACCGGTTTATATTCGACCGGCCAGAGAACATTCGTCAAGCCCGAGCATCCGATCGAATGTTCGACCTTCAAGTAGTTCCTCCTAATGTTTTGCATGCTAGACAGAACACCAAAAGCACTTCATCATACACGAACATCAACATATTCCGAGTACCTAAATGGAATAACAATTCAAGGAAATTTTTTTTTTGACTAATTAAAAACTGTGATTGCTTGAAATAGGCCTACAACTGATTGGACACTTTAATGCATTCATGTTTTTTTTATTATTTTGAACATGTAGTAATTTCATAACTACTCGTATTACATAAACAAACAAATTGACATCGGTAATAGCAAAGAAAATAAGCATAGGGTAATGTGATATGTAAACAAATGAAAAAATAAATTACAATTAATTGAAAAAACAAAAAACAAATACGGGCATATAATCCAAAGTAAAATTTATACTTTAAACTTAAAATGTATAGTATATCTAAATAAAATAGTTGTTCATACATAATGCTTTTAAATTACTCTAAGCAGATGCATTATTGTTTCATTAAGAAATGATATTTAAAAAAAAAAGGTAGGCCTACTACTTTCAGGCGCCCAATTGTTTTACGCTATATGTTGTTGCTCTTGACGACATCAAACTGTAAAATATGAATGGCTCAATATGATTTCTTTTTTATACTCTAGAACCGTCCACCCACAAAAAGGGTGAAACAAATCGAACATTTGATAAACCGAACACTGAGGCAGTCCTCAAGTCGGATGAGCTTTACATATTGCCTACAGTTCAGGCGTTCAGTAGCAATGTTTCATTTCCCTTTGACGCGGAGACATCTTTAAAATCGTATCCTGTAGGAAAAGTTGGGCGAGCAGAAAAAAAAGTACCGTTATTTCCCATAACTGTGGTCCTGGAACACAACTATGGTCCACGATACAACTATTCAAAGAACACTCTGCTACCGCCTTCATTAACCTTATTACTAGCCAGTAGTATAGTAGAAAGAGGTGCGGGGACAGGATGAACAAGAATTAATTAACTCTTTTTGTTTAATATACATTTATTTATGAATACTTATATGATGATCTTTATTAAGATCTTGTAATATAGCTGCTCCACCTTCATTAAGTAGAAGTGACATAGACCGTTCGTAGATAGCTGCAGTGACTTGATTCAAACTACAGTACAGCAAAACTAAAGATAGAAATATTACGTTATGGAGTACAAAATTTTAATGAACCATAATTGTGTTCCAGGGCCATAGTTATGGGAAAAGACGGTACAGAACTTTAGCTAATATCTCAATGTGAAAACTGACTTCGATAACTGACGGATAGAATAACCTAACAATAGCTACTTCAAAGTCACGCGAATACGCGTGAAGCGAGGGGAGCGTCCGCCATTTCTGATTTCTTCTCGCTGAATCACGCGGTTTTAAGTCACCATATATCCAGACTGCAACATGGTAGGATGGTGATATGGGTCTCGAACGATTCGCCTGAACACGATCTAATGAGAAAACACTAAATCATAAGCATCTAAACGAATAGTGAAAAGTAATTATAAGTGAGAATAAAAAAATAATAAGTAACTAAAATCGAAGTACAGTAAAACCTATTCAAGACGGAAGTGACATGGCCCCGATTTTTTTTTTCCGTTATGGACAAGTTTCCGTATTATTCAGGTGTGAAGTTAAAATGCAATATTTTATCATTTGTGTAAGTGAAAAACATAATGGAATGCCGCAAACTGCAAGAAGTACAAAACATTTCGTTTAACACTACTGACATTAAATCAGCTTTCTGTCGCTTATTCCAGTGGTGAATCATATTGAAGAAAAATCTTATTTTCTGTTTAATGTTATCGTAACTCACTCATTAAACACTATTAAATCATACTAAATTTAATATCTAACGCTATACTGTAATAGTGTATTGTATATCACTGCACATTATTTAATTTATTGGTATAGGAGCCATCCATTAGAAGCCTTGAATTCTGACTTATTTATTTATTTTTATTTATTTTGTTTTGGCAGTTCAAGGATTGTTTTGCAGAATAGGTCCAGAAATTGGCATGAAAAACTCACTCTCACAACAGTTCATTTATTTCCACATAACCAGCGGTTTTCTGTTTCCATTTTATGGCAGCATTAATGTCCGCAAGCTACTCACTCATGAGATGGTCTTTATTTTTCAAAGTGTTACACCTGAATTTTCCACAACTGAAATTCCACCCTCGCACTCTCTAAATTTTGCAAAGAAAACTTGTTTTTATCTTAGTGACCTACATATTTCGTACATTTCTTGAAATTACACACTGCTTCAAAATATAGTTTACATTATAATAGTGTATCCAAAATATTATTTTCGTTTTGAACAGTATCAGATAGTTTGTTTCCGCGTTCGACAGTTTCCGTTTTATTCAGGACAAATTATACATAATACATACAAACTTCGTCAGGATCAATAAATTGTTCCGAAATAGACGGGATTCCGGATTATTCAGGTTCCGATTTGAACAGATTTCACTGTATTTGCAGCTAAAGTCCAAGTCAAAATACAAGAAACGCATATCGGATGAAACAGACGCTCAAAATTAATTTATGAAGCCCAGAATGACCCAAATCGAATGATGCAGGGCTTATAGAGCCGAAGGATGCATGACTTCTGCCTTACAGAGAGAAAGCCGAAGAGGCGCAACTCGGAGAGCCTCAAACAAGCACACCTACCGCGAGTACGTGCGAACGAATGGATGTGGACACTGATTACGATTGAATAAAAGCAAATATATACCGAACCAGTAACTGTGGTTAGATCTAAAGAAAATGCGAGAAAATTATAACACGAATGAACTGAATGAAATTACAAGGCAATAAACCATTAAGTTTGTTACTTCTCATACCACCATCCTTTAATGGATAAAATTATACTATAGTTAACCTGTTTTTCATAGAATATCCAACTTTTACATCAAACTCCTACTATACAACATGGACCCACGGGCACAGCCTACCACAATTGTTTTCCTAAACAGTTGTGCAGGACGTTGTCTTAGGTGGAGGCCCTGCAATGTGCTGATCCCACGTCACGACATTACAGCCGTTTGTATGTCTGAAGTTACGTTGAAATCCTTCCAAATTGGGGAGGTCAGAGCTCTTCAAGGAATACAGGGCCGTGGAGTCAGTTTTGTTTAAATAATGAATATGAGTACAACCGACGCGGCTGTTTCAGTACATGAAAATAAATTAGTAAGAGCGGAGTAGTTCACAAGAGGACATGATTATGTGTGCCCAAAACTCACTAAATCGGATAGATACATGACCGTTACTTTAGTTACGAAGATATTTAAAAAAAATTAAATTTGACTTGTTAAATGTAAATGTGTGGTACCTAGAGAATCTCTTTAAATGTTCGTGCAATCAAAGACGATAAATTAGGGTAAAATCACTCGCTCTTAAATGAGGATGCCCACAAGGATTCAGAACAATGCTAACAAATCTTTACAAATTTATAGACAATTAATATAGTGAATAAAAAGACAAATTAATTTGGCAATAATAAATATTTAAATATTGTCTTATTCAAAATTATTTAAAAATAGAAGAAATTATATTAGCTAAAATGAAATGTTTAAAATAGATAATTTGCCAACGTCTTGAGATGCTTTGACATTTTGTTGAGTATTCACCTCAATGCTATGCAGAGCCTCGAAAAGAGGTTATTAATGATTGAAGAACGAAATAAAGTTTATATTTGGAATTTTTATTATTTTCATTTTGTATAAGTAAACCTCATTTTTCAATTAAGTGACTATTATTTTAACAGTTTAGCTATCCCAGAAATGTTCCGATTTTTAACGACCCCAAATATGTATATACAGTATTAATAACTAATTTTCCAGTCTTGCTTTCCTTTTTTATGTAGCATGAAGCTAATCGCTTTCGGCAGGTATCAGATGGCAAATTAAAACAAACTGCTGCATTCCAGGAGTTCGCATGGTAAATTAAAGTCACAGATCTTATTTTTTGCAAAGATATACATTATATATGTTCAGTTATCTCGCTGTAATGCAAATCGATAACAGAAGCACTAGATATTTTCTCAGAGGTACTGTCGACTAAATCGTCCACTTGTTTCAAATAGTTCCCTTCATAAAAAAAGTTACAAATTTTGAAATTGTATATGTTGTACTTTGTATGCTTCTACTCATAAAACAATTACACTATGAGTGTTAAAGTTCATTCGTTGTTGTTCCTGCAATAACTCCTATGTGCAAAATATACAATTTTGCAGTAGGAAGAAAAAACACATTTATTGTTCTATGGCAGTGGTATATACGAGATTGTGAATTCTTGTATTTTCGAAAGAAAGAAATTTAATTACATATAGGAGATTTTATTGTTTGCTGTATCACTATTTAAGTTATTTAATAAAGCATAACTCTGAAAATCAATAAATTTGTCACATAGGAGTTATTGCAGGAACAACGACGATATAGCGGTTTGTGGGTATTTATCAAAACCAATAAATCAGGAACTGATATTTCTTCTTATGCACTACACGAGGGAGGACAAAGCGTTATCGATTGATCTCATGTTATTTGTCTAAATTCGCAATAAAATAACCTTTACAAATATTTGTAAAATTTAAGTAATTATTGTTTCTTCATAACTTGCTTTATAATATAATGTGTCTTAACATTTCTCTTTCAAATAAATGCACGAATTTTTCGTACATAGAAACTAACACCGTCTTTCATACATAACTCCGAATTAATATAGTGACAAACATTAAATATGTTTTAGTAATATTTAAAAGACATTTTAAAACAAGATAAAAAATAATTTACCTGACTAATTTTAATTAATCTGAAAAGGGATTTTTTGACGTTTTATGGAGTACTCAGGGAGCTTTAGTGTGGAGACAAAATTACTCCAAATTCGAAACGGACGAATGGGATTAGTGAGATTGATTGCTCGATCACTATTCCTGTGGGAAAAGAGCAGCCAGCATTTGACAGGAAAAAGGAACACAACAGAAGTTGGTGCTGAAGAAAAGAATGATCAGCATTTGTCTTTGAGGTAGTCTAGTTTTAAGCCAGAATATTAAGTGTTAAATGTTTCACGCAGTGACTAAAACTTTGTTTCTGAACGCAAAATTATAAAATTCTTATCCTAACAACTTCTTAAGACCTAAATTTAGTCTCAATCAACAATATTACGAAATATCTATCTAGCCACCAACGTAGCTCACACTGTGACGCGTTTTTCTGCTGATCCAGAGCCGCGCTTGGCAACTTCAGCTGATTATTCCATTGGAATTTTGCGAGGTTTTCCACAGTTGTAAGGCGAATGTCAGGTAAACATATGGCAATTGCTCCGTATTATCTGTTCAAATACCATTTCGCTATAATCAATTTCACTGACATTAAATAACCTGATGCTTTATACAGAGTCATTAAATAACCAAGTAAGAAATGAACGTACTCATCGTATACTAAAACTAATAGAGGTACAGTAATAATACTCTTTTCCTTAATGCTGATAAACCGGAAGAGTAATTTGAACGCACACACGAGTGCACTTCCGAACACAAATACTGAACTCAAGACCACGTCAATGGTAAAGCCTTTTTTGTCACACGTGCTTGACACGGCTCTCCGTGACTATTCACTTCTCATCAGCTAGAACTGTAGAGCAATCAATAATAATCTATCTTCTCCTTTTTTCATTATACTGAGAAATTATTGTATACACACAAGTAACAGCAGATAATGATATACGAGTGTTTTCGAATTCTACCGAAAAACGCCTAGAGGATGTTTGGAGGAGATGGCTAAACATTTGAAGATAAAGAATCAATGGCCACCGGAGTTTTGATTTGGCATTACAGAGGTTTATTTGTTGGTAAATAAAATCTTGTCTCACAACTACGTTATCACTAACTCATGTTGTCCGTACTCATTTTTCGTGCTCTGGGTTTGAACGAACATGTTCATAGCCAGCCAGATCACCTAACCTTATAACAATGAAAATTTTTTGTGGGGACACAAGAAGTGTAGTGTCTCTTGAAGACGAATTAGACCTTGTTGCTCGTATTATTGCCGCCTGTGATGAGGTGCGCTGGAGTCTTGGAAATGCTGAAAACGGGTACGTCAGTCCACGGTGCAGCGTTTGACTGACACTTTGCAGTGATGTTCATGGACGACATTTTTAAAACATCCTGTAATTCATAGCTACACCTTATGATAATTAAATGGATCCTAAAAATTATGTTGTCTTATTGATATTTCATATGTCCAAGCATGTGTGTTTTTCTGATAACTTAAAAAGGAGACTTCATTGCCCATGGGTTTCCTATCTCAAAACATCCAGATATTTCTTAAAGCTTGTAGGCAGACTTCGAAAACATGTGTAGTTAACTAGTGACTTGTAAAATACAGATCTTTCTATATTGCTGTGTACGGTGTGAGGCGCTTAGTTTGTCTCCTTTAACAACTAGTAGAAAAATTAGATACTGTAAGTTATCAGAGAGACTCGACTGTAGAGTAATGTATGAAACATCTGGTTCGTCTTCGTTAACGAATAGTATAAAGATTACTGAAGCAGTAATAGAGCGGAATACTTTAAGTTACATTTGAAATCTACTTTTTTGTGTTAAGAGTTTGTAATGCTGGCTAATATTTTGTTTTCATTTGTATGTCACAATACTGGGTGTTCAGTTCAAATTGTGTCATGGCTCGCTGTATGCCGTCATGTGGCTAGCCGATGAGCCTAGAGAATTCAATCTTCCTACACTTCCGCAGCTCAGGTGTATAATCTAAGAGGCAGAGAAGTTGGCTAGCAAGTACGGCGTTCATTCTGAAGAGTACGTGCCGATACGTACGGTAACGCCGGTAGTGGCAGGAATGTGAACTGTTTGGAAATACGTACTGTCGGGATATGGGGAGAGGGTTAAGATGATTACTTACGTATTTGTTGACATTAACTTCGACGGTCAACGTGGACACGGAGCATTTGATTTGTGTTGTGGAATGTTACCGTATGCAACCGATGATAACAAATACCCTGCGTACGACTTGCCGGCGCAAAACACAGTTCGAAAGAGGTTATGGTAGCACACAGACCGTACAGACCGCCATCTGTTGCTACGACGTTCAAGTTATACCGTACACGTTCTCAAGTTCAGATTGAAGAACGCCTTAAATAATAGGCAACTTCTCTAACATATAAGCTGAAACTCACTTCAAATCGGTGACCCAACAACAGTGACGCCATGACACACTTTGAAATGAACACCCAGTACAGTATTTACCAATGTAGCCTACATATTATACGTAAAAGCTGAGGATATAAAATATTCTCTTATGAGACCAACGCGGCATATTTCAGCAGATATTAACAATTTACCATGGACTATAATGATGGACAACAGATCCGTTCCCATTTCTTAGGAATCATGCCGAAAATTGTTTTATCCTGTTAGGAGAACCTACAGGAGTATGAGTATATTAACTTATGAGAGTAGCAAACTGGTTGTTTCCTTTGACTCTAAATGTCGTACGCCTTATCAATCGTGAGAATATTTCTGCGAGAAAAGCAGAGTGGATAAACAATACAAGTTTGTGAGGGATAGAATGTGCTTGAATTCGATTGCAAACATAAGGTACACTGCCACGATATTTGTAGTTTTCTCGGTTTATTGAGAGAAACTGCGAGGTCATATCTGCAAATTGACTATAGCCTTTCCTTTCCAAACCTCCGTCTATTCATTCACTGATTATTATTGTCCCATTAACCTGAATAACTTTGTTTCTTCAGTCGAATGTGCAGTAAAATAAACAACATACAACAAACCAGTGTTGCAATCTATGCTTTTCAAATCCATGATAGAGAAGGGATTTTAACCGTCGTTACACAAGACAAAGTTTAACTCAGGGTAACTGAGGAGACAGCGAATGGTGTGGGTTGCCACCACCAAACTAATTTGAGGCTCACATTACACCCGCCGCTTCCAGAAATAAGCCCAGGGCAAAAACAACAGAGGTTACGACTCAGATACGTTAAACTCATCCTTTCGATTCAGCGAACATTCTCAGGTTAAGTTAAACCACGCCCAATTTCCAATTTACATCGCCATCTTAGTTAGCATAATAGCCAATTTTCTATAAATTTCTTGTACGAACCAGTAAATAATTTTTTATCTACTTTAAAATTTAAGCAGAGCAAAATAGAGCAAAGAGAAATATAATTTAAAGCTGCACTTCCTGACAAAGCCTTGATTTTAAAGACAACTGTTCTCTTGTATAGAATGCAAACTTAAGACGCATACATTTCTTAAATTAATATTTTAGAAGTTACAGACAATTTGTATTCATTCATTCATTTATAGATTTCTGTCCAAGGGAAGATATTTTACTGCAAACTCCGCATTCTCCAGTCTTTCCTATTTTCCGTCTTTCCCTTAGTCTCCATATACGATCCGTATCTCTTAATGTTGTTCGTCTGATATTTTCTCCTTCCCCGAACTTTTCTCCCGTTCACCATTCTTTCCAGTGTTTCCTTCAGTTAGCAGTTTCTTCTTAGCCAGTGACCCAGCTAATTTCTTTTTCTATTCCTGCTGTAACATTATTATTTCTTCACCCACTCTTTCTAGCACAGATTAATTTCCTATTATATCCATTTTGCACGTTCCATTCTTCTCTATATTCACATTTCACAATGTTTCTAGTCGTTTGTCTTCATTTCGTCGTACTGTTCATGTTTCTGTCCCATACAATGTCACACTCCACACAAAACACTTCACTAGTCTTTTCCTCAGGTTTTTTTTTTCCAAAGGTCCTCAGAAGGTACTCCTTTATCTGTTAAAAACTTCCTTTGCCATAGCTGTTCTCCTTTTGACTTCCTGGCAGCAGCCCATATTACTGCTTATAGTACTTATTTATGGCTTTTATTTTATTTTTTTTATTTTAGTAGGTTATTTTACGACGCTTTAACATCATCGCTGGCTATTTAGCGTCTGAATGAGATGAAGGTAATAATGCCGGTGAAATTAATCCGGGGTCGAACACCGAAAGTTACCCAGCATTTTCTCATATTGGGTTGAGGGAAAAACCTGGAAAAAACCTCAACCAGGTAACTTGCCCCGACCGGGAATTGAACCCGGGTCACCTGTTTTTTATGGCTTTTAAGGAACTCGGAGATTCATTACCGCCCTCACATAAGCCCTTCAGCCGTCCCTATCCTGAGTACACCCCAAGTATTTGAAGCTGTCCATTTGTCTTGTTTCACACCCTTACTTCGAATTCGCACGTTAACCTTCTTTATTTTTCTTCCGATAACCATGGTCTTCGTCTTGTTTGCATTTATTTTCATCCCATATGCTAACAGTTGTCATTAGCACCAGTAGCATATTCCTTAGTATCACGTTTGTATCACAGTACTTAAAAACTTCTACTTGGTATTTTTACGATAGGTCTGAAGATCTGTTTTTTTTATTACTAAATTATCAAGAGATGACGACTGTCATCTATCCCCCACCCCATCCATCTTTATAATGGTCGTTCTGGTGGTCTGCTCGCAATCTTAATTACTTGTTCCAATCTGTCGTTTTCCATTCTTGATGTCTCTATGTACCATTCGTTTTCACTCATTTTTCACCAGCTTACTATATTCTATATTCCACATTTTTCCTTGAGGTCATTCCATTGTGTATTACAATCTACGAAATAAAATAGTTTTTAATAATAGAAAGAACTACATGTTTATATTTGTTCAAAATTCATTTCTACAGTGTTTACATAAGTACTTATAAATCTGTAAATTAACAATATAATAAATGCTGTAGAGTTTACAAAAAGCCGCCGGCGTGGCTCAGTTGGTTAAGGCGCTTGCTTGCCGATCTGAAGTTGCGTTCGGGCGCGGGTTCGATCCCCGCTTGGGCTGATTACCTGGTTGGGTTTTTTCCGAGGTTTTCCCTAACCGTAAGGTGAATGCCAGGTAATCTATGGCGAATCCTCGGCCTCATCTCGCCAAATACCATCTCGCTATCACCAATCTCATCGACGCTAAATAACCTCGTAGTTGATACAGCGTCGTTAAATAACCAACTAAAAAAAAGTTTACAAAACATAATTATTTAATATTACTTTATGTGACTGTTTTGGCCATTTCATATGAAGTTACCACAAGAATTCTTTAAGACAAAAGATTTCTGTGAAATTTTACTATACGTGATATCAATTTTCTTTCTTCCTCATACATTAGACAGCAATGCATAAAGATCCATATACAGATATAATGTTCTAGCTCTGTGTATTAAATATAATTTTTATATATGTGACGGCTGTGACACTGAGTGAACTTTTTAGTCATATGCCGTGATAT
The DNA here is from genome assembly GCF_040183065.1 of Periplaneta americana. Taxonomy (NCBI): domain Eukaryota; kingdom Metazoa; phylum Arthropoda; class Insecta; order Blattodea; family Blattidae; genus Periplaneta; species Periplaneta americana. The sequence goes on from NC_091133.1 coordinate 37,176,404, forward strand.
GTGCATATATATAACTATATAAAGCGATATACGAGGTAGTACTAATTATTTTAAAAGTATGGAAATCGCATGTTTTTGGGACGATTGTTACATTAACGCCTACTAACTATGCTAAAGCAAATGTGATTAATATACGAGCATAAAACTGGAGAACCTATGACGAACATGTAATTTTTTCCAATATTAAACAAGAAAAAAATGACTGCCTTCAAAATAAATTAATGTCGAGTTGCATAACACAGTTTAGTAAAACACAGAAATTATAAATTCGAGATATTTAATTTTATCCGTTTTTTTTTTTCACATTTATAAATCTGGAATATTACAGAACACAAAGGATGAGTATTTGGTTGTTATATGCCAGTAGCCATAAAATTAATTATTACTTGTCAAAATCCACAAAAAATTAACTTTAAGATTTTAGTCATTATATCAAAGTTTACATGGAATGCGTCGCCCTCGGTAGCGTAGTTGGTATAACGCTGGCCTTCTATGCTCGAGATTGCGAGTTCGATCCCGGCCAAGATCGATGGAATTTGAGTGTGATTAAAGGCGACAGGCTCATGTCAGTAGATTTACTGACATGTAAAAGCACTCCTGCGGGACAAAATTCCTTCACACCGGCGACGCTGATATAACCTCTCCAGTTGCGAGCGTCGGTAAATAAACCATAATTTAAATACATGGAATGCTCCTTGATATCATTTCTTTCTTTATATTTTAACCATTTACCTGTATAATTCTGATTATTTTCATTAATGCTATTCGTAATGTTGTATCTTTGAAATGACTTGTTTATTTTCTACTGTTATCTACTTCATGATTAGTCTTACTAAAAATTATAGAACTTTGCTATTCAAGTACACACAGGCCTATAAATTTTTTATATTACATCCTTTAAACATTTAGCCACCACTATGGCTTTATTTGTTTGTAGTATTGATTTATCTATTCGTTATTTTCATTTCTAAGTATACACAAAGACTAGCACGTGCTTTGTGCGGAGTGTAGCATTGTATGGGGGCAGAAGCATGGACATTACGACGAAATAAAGAGAAACGAATAGAAGCATTTGAAATGTGGATATGAAGAAGAATGGAGCGTGTGAAGTTAACAGACAGAATAAGAAATGAAGTTGTGTTGGAAAGAATGGGTGAAGAAAGATGCTGAATCTGATCAAAAAGAGAAAAAAAATGGTTGGGTCACTGGCTGAGAGGAAACTGCCTACTGAAGGATGCACTAGAAGGAATGGTGAACGGGAGAAGAGTTCGGGGCAGAAATATCAGATTATAGACGACATTAAGATACATGGATCATATGCGGAGACTAAGATTGGAGAATGCTGGGTTTTCAGTGAAAGACCTGTCCATGGACAGAACATGCTTGTATGTATGTATGTATGTATGTATGTATGTATGTATGTATGTATGTATGTATGCACCTTTTTTTGAGCAGCATGTTCCATTACAAATGGGAAGTAATACTAGATGCCTAGGTTTACCTTCAAGTACATTATCGATCTACATTATATATTATTATGTTGCTATTTTAGGTTAAGTATGGAATAGTGTAGTTCATCTACGATGTGTAACTGTCAAGATAATATTGCTACCTAAAAGTCTAACTTATTTTCCTATTCCTAACCTATGAAGTACTAGAATCTATTTACACATTCTAGCATTTAAATATTTACAGTATTTACATATTTACTATCTTTTGATGAGCCTATTTTCAAATAAATTATATCCTCTAATATTCTAGCTTATTTACAGAATATAAGTAACCTATTTTCGTCCCTTATCAGTTAATTCTGACTTTTAACCTCTTTATCTTCCCAAATAACATATCCTTATATACTAGCCAGCCTATTGTAGTTGTTCAAAGTCTATACTATTTGCAAACTTTATAAAATATTTTACATAACTTTTCACTAATTTTGTCTTGTCCACAGGCCACTTCCCACCACATTTATGTATAGACTGGATTAGTGTTCCTCTTTCCTTTCCTCATTCGTATGTATGTATGTACACACAAGGCTTGGCTTTTCGAGAGCCGGACACGAAACGGGCCATTGTACGCTCTGTATATGCGATATGGGATAAATGTCAAAGTTCGACAGGTGGCCTGGATAGTATTCGTGAATCCGATACTCACAGGTGGGCCATCACTACCTCAGCCCTGAGAGAGCCACGTCCCATCCCCTCACTTGATAAACCCAGGGCTCCGAGTCTCAAGGTCTTCCTATATCAGTATCGAAAACCCGTAACACTACTACCCCCTAAGACTTCACCCCAGCCTATTTTTAAATGTTGCAGATGATATATAAAATCCACCTGGCGAGGTATCAAAACCGGGCCACCAGGATGGAAGACCAGTACTGTAACACTTGAGTGACAGGCATGACCCATAGGTACTACCACGACTTACTTGTTATGTATTTTGTCATCTACTATTAACTTACAACGTATTGGATCTTTTGCCGTAACCAGAAATTTTGTTTTAGCTGATATTTCCATATTGTATTTTGTAGGTACAGTTTCAAATGTCTGAAGTTATCTTTAAAGTTTATCTTCAGAATGTAATATTAATGTGCCCATGATCTGTGATATAAATAGCGCAATGTCTATATAGCAGACTATTGTATAATCCAGCTCTGAAATGGTGGCATCCAGTCAAAAACCTATTTTCGTCTTCCTTGGAAATGTTCCTAATTTTGGGGGTAAAATAGTGGTATATGGATTGGTATGAAGGTGGTTGTCATGCTGTGATGATCATAGGTAATAAAACAGTAGATTTCAGTTGAGTACAGCGAGGGGTATAGATGTCACCGGCACCTCGCCCTTCTTCCTCTCGCTACACACGATGCACAGTATTTTCACATACACAACGCATAGTGGCATTCTGTAGAGCTGTGTAGAATTGTCAATAGTTTAAAGAATATTGTTAATTTATGTTAATATTTTAGGTTCTGAACAAAGTGAGCTATTCTGATATTATTGTATTATTTACGTAATGTTAATATTATGCACTATTCCAAAATAATAAGCTCATCTGTTATTAAATAATTATGCAAACAGGAGTGTGTAACACGTTTATTTTTTCCCGGACTATTCTTCGTTAAATGTTAACGTCTAATACTGTTATGCATTCGGTTGCGTTACAGTCCAAGTTCAACATCGGAATTACGATACAAACTTCTTAACTACCATTACAATAGAAATCAAAAATTTTCTTGAAAACAATTATGGGTTTAATATTATGTGTCACATACGAAATACACTATTACATTCACAAAGTAGTTGTTCACCTGATAGTAAGATATACTGTATCATATTTCAGATTTGCTCCAATAACGTCTTGTGACGTAGAACGAATATTTTCAGAGTACAAATATTTTGTTTTTTTTTTTTTTTCTGAACATAAAATATATTTCTTTTCATAAAATGAAAATCTTTACTGTTATTTGTTATAATGAGGCTAGAATTATATTGTATACTTTGCATGTTTCTTTATATATATATAAACTATTTTAGATTGAGAGTTACGAAGTTTATAATTACAAATTATTGTTTTTTTGTATTATTCGTTTACTAATATCTTGTTCTAAGACTATGGACGATTGGAGCACATGTTTGGTTACCACTTGGCTGTAAATGTTTGTCGTTCTGGTTCACTGACAATGAGAGAAGCACTACTACTTTTCATTCGGTAGAGATATATTCCAAGCTCACAAAACTTAACAGTTTTAATACAAACATCCTAGCTTTGGTGATAATGCCTCTCGCGCTGTGTTATTACGCGATCGCAATATATATATATATATATATATATATATATATATATATATATATATATAAGTTACTTAGCTGTCTAGTTTCTAGTATTATATTTTATATTACATAATATGATTTTGTAGATATCAATTATTATTCTTTTATTATTTATTTCATTTCATTAATGCTACACGCGTGAACAAAATAAATCTTACAATTTGAAACTATAAGAGAGGTTTAGTGAACTATGTTTTCTGTTATAACTTTATAAAACTCCCATTCCATCCCACTTTCTTCTGACCGTGTTCTGCTAGGAAAAGAGGACTACCCCACCCCTAACCGTCCCTTCCTGCCGGTATACTTATTTCGCGCAAGCGAGTGCCATTAGTTTGGAACTGTTCTATAACCCATTTGTTTAATATTTCAAATCCTCTATTTTCTTATTTCTTCTTTTTATTACACTTAAGAACTATGTTTCATGTTCACTTCTAAACCAGTAACAATGGCTGGTTTCAAAAGTCCCTGTGAATTCTGATGTGCATTATTAACAGCTATACAGTTACGTGCTTAACACAACCCATGAAACGGCAACCGTTTAGCCAAAGGTCCAATGCGTGCTATGTTATGGCATGCCGAATCTATTGTGATGTGATGCAAATTTCGATATACATATGGAACAGAAGCATCTACAGACAAACAATTACTTGGAAGTTTACTAAGTTTAAAAACATTTTTAAAATTATTGTTTATTTAACGACGCTCGCAACTGCAGAGGTTACATCAGCGTCGCCGGTGTGCCGGAATTTTGTCCCGCAGGAGTTCTTTTATATGCCAGTAAATCTACTGACATGAGCATTTAATCACACTTAAATGCCATCGACCTGGACCGGGATCGAACCCGCAACCTCGAGCACAGAAGGTCAGCGCTAACCCGACTACGCTACCCAGGCCGACAGGTTTAAGAAAACGGAAATCATCAGAAAGATCACAAACATGCAAAGAGACTGTGAAATGAAATAAGTTATGTGTGCAGAGTCCAAAAAATCTACCGTTTCTCGCAATTTGGAACTCAGCGTAGGGCTTACTTTAAAACCTTGTTTTTTTCTGAACCAACGCATGCGAGTTGTGAGGCCCGCCGCGCACAAATCCGGACTGCACGAACGATAGTGAGTGGTTTCTATGACTGCGAGGTACGCAGACCCCGCTCCTCGTAGCTATACAGCGTATTCCGAATCTCACCGGTCCGGTGGCATCAATGACGTCACGTTGCAGCGAAATAAGGAACAAAACTGCTGGAAGGATCGATGGCTGTCATGGCGACTGTACAAGTTGTCTGTACTACGCCAGCAAAATTTTGCGAAATTTTCCTACTGCCATCTCGTTCAAAGAAAAGATAGCCTAAACAATTTATTTCTTGAACTGGCAGTAATAACGGGTCCGTTGACATGTTCGTTCATAAGCCATTAACATATTGTTTTTACGTTGTGCTCATTACAAACGATACAGCAGAACTAAAGCAGAACACACCGCCATGACACAACAGTGCACGATGTTATTCGTCTGCTAATTCCCGCCCTATACAAGAACCAATCAGATTCACTGATGGCGGCTGATGGAGATTGCCACCACCTCTGCAAGTTGATGGCACCGGTGCGACACCGGTGGAGCATCAATGACGTCATCGGTGGAATTCGGAACACCGTGATGCCATCGGTTTGCTCACCGGTGAGATTCGGAATACGCTCATAGAAACCACTCACTATCTCTCGTGTAGTCCGGATTTGTGCGCGGCGGGCCTCGCACCTCGGAACTCGCATGCGTCCGTTCAGAAAAACCACGGCATTAGACTACTATCTACAATGTGTTGATAGTCGCCTGAAATAAGACGCGTTTTAGCATTTTAGCATTGTGCTTACATGGAAACTGAACACGGCTTCAATTCTGTAGAGCTATGAACAGATATTATTATTATTATTATTATTATTATTATTATTATTATCATCATCATCATCATTATTATTGTTATTATTATTATTATCATCATCATTATCATCATCGTTATTATTATTGTTATTATTATTATTATTATTATTATTATTATTATTATTATTATTATTATTATTAAAGTTATCTAAGTTTAGTTTCGTATTACAATTTAAATTACATTTTGAAATACTTATAGTTTTCCAATGACCTTTAGTTTGTTATCTATGCCGTAAAAATTTCTTGAAGTGATTAAGTGCTAAAAATCTCAATCTAGCTTACAGAATAATGTCAGAAACTGAATTAATTAGCCACGCGATATCATGCTAGCATAGTTTTTGAGAGTTCTTAGATTTGATTAATACGGCCGAAAACTCCTATTTATGTTTTTCAGCCGCTCTTATGGAGCGCCGAAGTTGTGTTCTTTTTTAATAAACTGGGATAATCTTCTTCGACTTTTAATCACTGACCCACTAAAATTCCTGTTTTCTTACATGCCTTCAATGTTGTAATCAGATATTATATACTTAAATAACAAACAAACAAACAATAAACAATGTATATTGTTCCTGTATTGTATATCGTTCTGTATTTCTTGCATATTGTTCCTGTATTTCTGTCAATTTCATATTTGATATATTTATAATACTGATTGAGTGGAAGAAAAGGCTTTATGGCCTTAACTCTGCCAGTAGAAATAAATCTACTAAATAATAAATAAACATTCATAGTAAATCATAACTTTCAATCATAAATGGCACTTTAATTCATATGATATTAGGCTACATTCAAGCACATATAACATTTTGCTCTTCAATAAATTTTAAACTTTACCTTAACATAAAATTTAATCAGATATTGTGACACTACTATTACAAACTCTCTCCGTTTTGAATATTTAATAGATAAGTGCATTTATTGATGCATGATAAATTATACAAACTCGTGTACACAAGATCCTTCGCACGAGCCCGTACGGCCATTCGTGCTGTAACTATGCACAGTTTTAATCTTCAAAGAAAACAAAAATAATACTACTAATAATAAAATAGTAAAACAACAGTTATTATTACTACCGTTATCATTAATTATCACAATTACAACTAATCTAACTTCAAACCAAATTTCACAAAAATAATAAAAATAAAATAAATGTAAGATATGAAAAGAGAGAGAAAAAACCACAGTGAAACATATATATATATATATATATATATATATATATATATATATATATATATATATATAAACAATTCAATTCCTCATTGAGACTGCACGAAATAATCCAACTAATAAATATAAAGGTAATACATAAAAAAACATAGGCTAGACACGCGATAAAATACAAATAGAAAAAAAAGACAATAAATACAAAAATAACATTATCCACTAATTACTTCATCATTCCAACACTAATTAATAACTCTTTCCCTTATTTTCTCGGCTCCCTCCCCCTCGGCCAGTTCCACCCTCAACTGTCGAACTTTTGCCATAAATTTTCCCACACTGTCACAAAATTTACGGTTATTTAACATATTGTATGTTGCCAAGTGCCCCCTGCTAGATGTAATGAAGGACTCTGGCATGAATCTTTTCCTCAGAGCTTCTGTGGCTTCACACTCCGACAAAATGTGGTGTGATGTCTCGCCTTTACCGCAAAGAGAACATATTCTCGCCCCCTCTTCGTTGACGGTTTTAAGTGCCCTCCAGGCTCCTAGACGAAACCAGATTAAACCCAGTCTACCTTCTTTGCTACCTCCATAGAGATAAAGTTCGGCCCCCCAATTTGTTTTGATCATCGATTGGATCTCCAGAGCAACCTTATCCCTACATTCCCCTTCTGTTATTTGCCTGTCTATATCCTTCAGGCGTTTCTTGACTTTCCGCCAGACATTTCGCTTGTTCCTGCAATCTTCCCCGATTATAAATCCCATGCCTATGTCCTCCAACCCTCTGAGTAATCTACCTGCCCGGGTTACTTGGTCTCTCCTCTCGAGTTGCTCCCTATAACAGACCGCTCTAATAAGAGACTGATCTCCATGCACAATCCTCAAGTAGTACTTTAAAACTTTTATCTTGCATTCTATTGAGTCTCTATGGCGTCCGAATTCTCTTAGGATTCCGCTGTGAGCCGTTCCCCTCCAAAACGCCCGCTATCCGTTTGAATATTTAATACTAATAGGATCAACTCAACTACATTTTAAAAGAATGCCATTCATTCTCAATTTACTAGTTTTAAAATAGTAGTGAAGTGTAATTACTTGAGTGCCGAAAAATTTGTTTTCCATAGTTTTTCTCTAGCACGTCCGAATTTTTCATTTCATTAACGAAGGGGATAAAAGTCCTTCTGAGCCACCGGCGTAGCTCAGGCGTTAGCGCGTGTCTGCGGATCCGGAGTTGCGCTTGGGCGTGGGTTCAACTTTCTCTTGCGCTGATTAATTAGTTAGGTTTTTTCCAAGGTTTTCCAAACCGTAATGCGAATATCAGGTAGTCTATGGCACATCCTCGGCCTCATCTCGTCAAATACCATCTCGCTATCACCAATTCCATCGACGCTAAATAGCCTAGTAGTTGATACAGCATAGTTAAATAACGAAGTATAAAGAAGTCCTTCTGCACTGCAACCAGTAGATATATTGTACATACAGTCCCCTGGAGAGGAAGGGATTAAATGAGTGAAACCCGATGGGTGGTAGCACGTATAATAGTCGCATATTAAATCAAGCAATAATCCTTTAACTCATAAAAAATTCAAATTAATTATTTCCGCCGTAAAACAAGTGTCAAACTCATAAAATCGAAATATTTAGATAACTGTGTCCTTTAATCAGTTCATATTTGTATGTTCGGTTCCATACACTTCCGAATAGTGAAAGGAGAGGTGTACCATTGTCATGATGAGTAAATTCAAAGCCTGTAACATTTTCACATATGATGCGAGCAAAAAGCAACATTCAGCTGTCAGATACAAATGTAGAGGAAATGTTTTATGCCAGGATTACTGCACAGTGATATTGACATCCCATAAATAAAAACCAGAAACGCTTCATAATACTTCAAAAGCTTTTTGAATGCAAACATGAGTATTGTTACATATAATACTCAGTGAATGGGTGTTATATCAACAAATCTATCGTATTCCATTCCTACTTGTAAGCCATTAACTCTGGAATTCAGTACAGAAGGCTGAAACTGGCAGTGTATTAGCAACCGTACCTTGAGATTTATTTTCTTACACTTCTGTGAACTACTTACTCCATCATGGTTGTATTTTCCAAGACCTAAAACATGTCTCATTCTGTTGAGTGAGTTATGTCTGATCAAGTTGTTTAGACTAGCTAAACACATTATTTTACATTTCAATTAGTAATCACAAAATGCAACTTCATAACGTGAATAGGTAAATGTTTCCAAATTGTACAGAGTGGATGTGAAATAACCCTGCTGACTTTCAGAGCAAACAGCTCATGTTGTATGTAACAAAAGAAGTGTAATACCATATTGATAGAAAGTTTATAGTTTTCTCAGAGGAAAATATTTTTCCCATTTGTTTAGGCTAACACTTTCTTATTGGGTAACTATTGCGAGCAGAATCGTGATATTTGTCCATATCGATATAAAATCTAATAATCATTTATTTCTCTGGCGTATTTCCATAGCGTGGACAATTTTCGTGTAAATTTAATTTAAAAACCACTAATTTCAAGCCACTGAACGATGCGAACAGATTGCAACGTTGTAGTCAGAGAGGAAGAGGTTCACCTAAGGAGAGAGCTCGGAGTTCGTTGACATACATCTGTATTACGAGAAGAAAGATCAGTGTGTTAGCGGCGATGTTACAAGACTGCTGAAACTTTCCATTTAATTTTCTAATTAACCATGCATGTAATCACAAAACGTACCTAATATAGGTTTTCTAAAATTAAGTGTACACTATCGTCCCTTTCAATCTGCAGGGTTATTTCACTTTCATCCTGTTTATAAGAAATGTAATATCATAATAAAGAGAATAAAATAACTTCTAAGCTACTTATGACAATATTATAATTGTGATAAATGTATGATAAACTATAATTATTTAAGAAACGCACATTCTAAACGATTTCCTGGAAGAAGCATGGCATTTGTTCTGCGAAATTTTTAGAGAAATTTAATTTATCACCAAATTTATAGCGAGTCTGGAACAAATAATGCCTGTCGTTCTCGAAATTCATTAGACAAGCTTATAATTGAAGAGTGTAAAAACAATTGTTGTAAGTACAGTACACAGAAAATTTTTTTTCAGGAGAAACATTTTTCTCCATCCAAATCATATTGTATCGGCCTATTACTGGCAATAATAAATTATTGTGATTGCATACAATAACTAGGGTGTATTCCCACTTTGAATGTCAACATACCTATGACCTTTGTATGTTATTTGGCTTCACACATACACCAGAACATATTTTGACAACATCTTTAAAAATTATAAAAATGGCTGTTACAAACTTTCTTGTTTACACTCTTCAATTATATTTATATTTATTCTTCATACCTGTAATTCCATCAATCTATAATTTTCTATTAGAATATACTGTATAAATAGAGCACACTCGTGGAAATAATTCCGGTCGCGGATTTTTAAATTCAATCTAAAATTATAATTGTATACCCAATATCATATTCTGCACTCTGATCTTGGATTCACTAAAAGGAGGCAGGTCTAAATTTTCGTTTTACTGTATTTATATTAAGGGGTTAGGTACAGCTTACAGCAGTAAAATTTGGAAATATTCAACATTTTTTACTCCGTTCCTGTATCTTGAACAATAATGAAAATTAGTAATTATGTGTAAAATACTATCCTTCTGCTATATGAAAAAATATTTTTACGATTTAAAAAAGTTATTTATACTTTTTTTTTTCAAAATTCAGTTCACTGTGCGGTAATGAAGCGTTTCCCACATAACTAAAAAACTATCCAACATTCTGTGATGAAATCTTTCTATGTATTTATCCATGTTATATCTACAATATGATGCAAAATTACTTCTCTACCTTTGATAGATCGTCTGATAAAAAATAAATTCATTTAAAAGAATTGTCTAATATCAGTATTTTCTTCTAACACAAATAAAAATAAAATATTATTTACCAAGGAATGTAATTGAAAGAGCATGATATTGTAAACATGAGTGTCAACAATAAAATAAAAGAGAGAGAACGTGAAAAGTTAACAAGTTTATCAGTTGTGAGGGAAACGCTTCATCACTGTACAGTGAACTGCCACCATTTTGAATTTTGAAAAAAATATAAGTAATTCTTTTTAAACAAAAAAAAAAAAATTTTTTTCATATAGAGGGACAGTGTTTTACACATACCAATTTTCATTATTGTACAAGATACAGTAATGGAGGAAAAAAATGTTGAATATTTCCAAAAATTTTATTGCTGTAAGCTGTACCTAACCCCTTAAGCAATGAGTTCCAATAGATATAGGTACAGTAGGTTGCTTATTTTGCGGCATGTTGAAGTTTTATTTGCTTATAAAATAAACTGAAGAGCGTTCACTCATGAAAGGTTCTTTTCTAAAACCTATATTTGTCAAACTTAAGGTATGCGTTTCTCAGAAAATATTTGTCATTGCTTGAAAAATTCCCACAGTGATAAATTAGTCTATTAGAAGCAAAATATAATAGTTCTGATCGATTAATCTTATGATAGATAATCGAGGTTCTACCGCACTGTTACTCATTTTCATATTATCCATTCTGTGTTCTTCATTAGGAATAAACAGTGTAAATCCCTGAAACTTGTTTGAAAAGAATCCAAAATTCCCTTCTATTTTTATGTATTGAACTTCCGTTCAGATACGTCAAGTTCACAGAGAACATGCTGATTTGAGACTTATCACCTGGTAACACTCTGATTGCGAGGACTCTTCAATTCTTATTATAGAACTACTCGCAAGTAGTAAGCCTGCATTTTAGATTCGTGGTAGACCAAACCAGTTGGCTTTGTTTTGTTTGTTTACCATCGTGCTCCAGTTCATTCTTGAGATATTCGGTGTTGCTATAAATTAAAGTGGCTATTGCACTTCCTCCTATACATGGGTGTTAAATCGATCTGTCTATGTGTATTATGGCCTAACTTTATAGCTTTATGAATCTGTGCATATTCCCGAACATTTCATTGTCTTTGTGGCCTAATGTTTTTCCTTAAACTATTGTAAATATTGTATTTTATACTTAACAAATACCTTTCAGTTGAGAGTTTATGAATGCTCAGCAATAAAGGATATTTAGACATATGTACATGTGTTTTCACTTTCAAATCAGAAATATATATATATATAGACCTATTATAACCCTCTTCCCAAAGTATCCTGACTTAACATATCTTTACTACTTCAAGGATTCGAATTATATTAAAACAAACAGTCAATAACCTTGAATGATTTCGAGGGAAAAATTCACCTGAAAGCTCGATTTGCATAATACACGTTCGTTAACAGAAAAAAAAAAAAACAAAAAACAAAATTTAAGTCGCACAGAGTTTGTGTGCACTCAATGTTGGTTCTTTGACGGGTTGTCAGCCCACCTTGAGGTCTGTGGATATAGAAGGAAAAATTGGATCGCTGTCTAGTAGAGTTCCCGGGTAGCTCAGTTGATAAAGCGTTGGTACGTTTAACCAGAGATTCCGGGTTCGATACTCGGCCCCGGGAACAATTTTTTTCTCGAAATTATTCAAATCAACTTGACAGGGAGTTATACCTGCAAACTCGATTTGCAGTCAATAACCTTATTTGTCATCATTGAAGTCCAATATTTAATACCATAAGAAGATAATCAATAATCCTGTAATTTTGATCTTAAACGTTAAAACATATTAATATGTATCTAGTAAGTAAAAGAAATACTTTTTTCTTCAAATACCAATAATATTAATTGCGTATAAATTTACATTTATTTCTCATAATTTCAATAAAAAATAGTTTAATTGCCTCAATTCTACGATCGACAGCAGCAGTCCAAGACAAACATTTAAAGGCTGGTCCACAATAAACCGGAAACGGAAACGAAAACGGCAACGAGAACGAGAACGGAAAAATTGTTAAAATACATATATTAAAATGTGAGCATTCACAATTAACGAGAAGGTTACTGGAGCACGGGAATGAGAACGTGAAGGTTTGCGAACTTTTAACTTTACCGTTCTCGTTTCCAGTCACAGCCTACTAAACTCATTCTGTTGTCATCAAAAAGCTATTTTTATAGCAAAGAGGCTGTAATATAATGTGTTCTTCATCCATTACTTGTAACTAACACAAAAATTTACTAGAATCACTTTGATTATAATATGTGTATGTGGCAGACTGCAAAGTGAACTGAATTCTTAAAATATTCCGCGTCATAAATTTTGAAGTTGGTTAATCTGGGTTCATGGTTGTCTGGCTTGTACTCGTGAGAGAAAGCAATTGGTCAATTTTACACAAATAACATCAGAATATCGACTTTACATATCGTCATTGACATGCATATCGATATGCATAGCCGTTTCCGTTCTCGCTTTATTATCTTCGAGTTCACATGTCCGCTTCCCGTTCTCGTTCCCGGTTTATTGTGAACCAGTCTTAACCGATGCCCCTCAAGTAGGCTCTATCTCATAAAAATGTATTTCCACGTCACACTAAGTTATGGATGTGACTAAATTATGTATCGTTCCATATCTGGAAATAAGTTTTGTAGTGTCGTATGACAAATGATATTCCTTTCAGAATGTAGGGAGCTTCTCTTACCAACCGGTATGCAGAATTTTTACAATTATACCAAACATTTTGAAGAACATTAATCAATGTACTAATCACAAACAGTCTCAAGTCCCATAGCCAACCCTGCATTTAGTGTTCGAGGGTTTGTCTCGTAATCAATATAGGGTTTCAGAGATTTTGTCTTCCGTTATAAGTAAACTGAACGAGATATACTTCTTTCTACGCCGTATAGACATCAACATATTCAAAATAATATGATGCATCTATTAAAAAAATATGTGAAAATACGTAGTTATATGTTATTCATTCATAATGTTCTGCCCAAGAGCAGGTCTTTCACTGAAAACGCAGCTTCCCCCAGTCTTTCCTATTTTCTGCCTTCCTCTCTGTCTCCTCAAGTTAGTACTACAACTAAAAATGTATTTAAATTCAGGTAATTTACCAACATATAGTTAGCCATCGGCATAGCTCAGGCAGTAGCGCGCGTTTGCGTACTCATCTGGGCTGCGCTTAGTATTAGGCTTGTGATGACTACCTTGTTTGTTTGATCGTTCCTTTTTCGAAAACGGGGGAGACCAAAGATCTTCAAGAACTGTAGTGGCCAGAGTTTTGCAGACTCCACGTTCCAGGAGTGCAGTCTTGTGTGTTGAAATGTCAGTAAAACGTTATAATGAATGATGCGGCTTCTAGCAGAGCAGATAAGAACTAAGGTTAGAACAGTGGAGTTTGATTTCCTGGTAAGTAGCTTAGAAGTGACATCTCAGCAAGGAGTTATGAATGAGGACATTTGGTCCTCATTATTAAAAAATTAGAAATAAAGCTATTAAATAACCAAGTCATAAGAAAGTATGGACGAAAGCAGATGTCTAAACAAATATTAAGTGCGGAAAAGAAAACGTGGTAGGCCATCTTTTAAATGGAAGTCATAGACCTAGCCTACTTTTAATATAATGGAAGACGGGGACTTTGAAACGTACTACAACGACAGATACAATTGGTGGCTGAAGGCTACTAATCTGTGAAAGGAAAAAAGTCGTAGATGAAGAAGATGATGAAGATTTGAAAACTTAATTGAAGGCTAAAGAAAATTAATAATATAAAAATACAGTTCTGATCAAGGGCGGAAAAAGTGTCTTCACCTGCCTTGTCATCGAACAACAGACGACAGAGTCTTCTCGACTCCTCCTGCACTGCGAAATGAATGACACAGTTCATTTCAATGTGGAGATTTACACCAGCCATCTCATCCTCGTCCCGTCCCATGATCATTTTGATCACATTTTCGTCCTCCTCGCATATGTGGTACCTAAGAGGTTATGTCCATTTTCGGTTTTCCCCTTCAAAATTTTCTAGAGATCCTTCAGTGGAGCAGCGTAACCCGGAGTGAGACTAGTGGCCAACAGGCTTGGAGCTCACATATTTAGTTTCTTGCAGCCCCGAACCCCTTGCAAGGACGCGTTTTGCGTACCTTTTAAATTTGTCCTCCCAATTCACCCCTTTCAATTCAATTCAATTCAGTGAGTGAGTGAAGTGCTTTTATTTATACATAATGAACACAAACACTTGTACACATAATCGAGTGAGTGAGTGAGTGAGTGAGTGAGTGAGTGAGGGAAGTGCATTTTTTATACATAAACACATGTGCACATAATCGTTTGTACGAGCCTGTACAGCAACACATCCTGTAACTATACACACTTTAAAATCTTCAAAAAATGAAAATTATTATTATTATTATTATTATTATTATTATTATTATTATTATTATCATCATCATCATCATAATCATAATCACAATTACAATTAAATCTAATTTCATAAGACATTTCAATAAATAATCTAAATAAAAAATATAAATGCAAGATATGAAAAAACGCATTGAAACAAATAAAAAAGCATAGCGGAAGTAATATACAACACATTTTCATTTAATCCATCTACTTGCATGATTCTCGTACATGTACTTACGGATTATCGTAACGCTGAATCGTATAAAATAGGTATAGCGCAAATACAATTTCTAGACATTATGCATGAAATCAAATTTTCTTTTGTTAATACTAGGACAGATCCCTACAGATCGATATACAGCAAATGTTCAATCGTTCTCAAAGCCCCTCGGCACTAGTGCTCCGACCACAGTGGAGAATAATCCTTTGATCTGAACCACTATCTGCATACTAATTGTTTTAAAATTACCAGTACCACACTCCATATTCCAACGACAGACATTCCCTCCAGGATTATATTAACCGATACGGAGCAAAAAACCTGATTGCAGAACAGCAGAATATATAAAACCAAAGATAAATATATTAGACATAATTGCCTCGTTACCCATATCAAGTCATCCATGGCTGACGGATGTTTAATTTATTGCTTCCTGCACAAATTTACGCGTGAGGGAATCATTTCGACAATATTGCAAGACTGCTGAACGGTATTAAACGGTTCAAAAGCTAAAAGTGCAAATTAAACTGATTGCTACATAATCGCATTTAAACTCAAGTGGCTAGCATAGGCCTAGACTGTGCAAAGAGGTATGAACGTCATTGATATTGCATGTAGATAACGGGATAATCAGGTTGCAGTTTGATACAAGTTTCAAGTTGAACCACCTAGTGTCCGGTAATTACACATCCCACCATTCAACCAACTGACGATAAACGGATTAGGCTCATGTAATTGCTACCTGGCTTGTAGTTTCATCACTGCAAAACTCGTGCCGATAAAATTCATAAAAACTTCTTCTGGTTTAAACCTTCATCGCGTTATAATTATTTTAAAGCTAATGTTCATAACCCTGAAGTACATGAATAAACCCATAACCATGACCAGTTCCAAATTCTACACGTACCAATCAGCATGAAAAATGATTTTGAGAGAACACCAAAAATATTTAGCAGGACTAGGCTACTGACTATTAAACGTCAAAAACTTAAAATACTTCATTAACAGTCGAGTCGGGTATTAAACACACAACCATTCAAGAAAAGTGTGTATTATTTTTTTAAGTTGAATGGTTGTAACTTTTGGGCCAAAAACAGGAATGGGCTAAATTTTTAAATAAAAACGGAAAAGATACAACTACCACAGATCAATTCGACTAAACCCCCTGAAATAGAGGCGATGAATCGGTGAAAATAGTGGAAAAATCTTAAAAAGAAGTCCACACCTGTGCAGTAACGGTTAGCGCGTCTGGCCGCAAAACCAGGTGGCCTGGGTTCGATTCCCGGTTGGGGCACGTTACCTAGATGAGGTTTTTTCCGAGGTTTTTCCTCAATCCAATACGAGTAAATGCTGGGTAACTTTCGGTGCTGGATCCCGGACTTATTTCACCGGCATTATCACATTCACCTCATTCAGACGCTAAATAATCTAAGATGTTGATAAAGCGTCGTAAAATAACCTACTAAAATAAAAAAAAATCTTAAAAAGAGAGAGAATTTTGTTGATTGTTCTAAAAAATAGTTTAATAATTCACCTTTCATAATCTGTAGGCCTAGTTTGTTCACCCCTTTGTCACTTAAGCCCCAACATAGCCGGCCCGGATGGCTCAAGCGGTAGGGGCACGGCATGTCCCTATCGCTTGGTCCGAAGGGCTGTGGGTTCGAGTCCCGCCTCGGGCATGGGTGTTGTGATTGTATTAGTATAAGTAAAAAACAAAAAAACAAAACAAAGGAACCAAAGGTAAAACAAACAGAAAAAAAAAAAAACATATGGAGCTGGGCAATTTTAAGGTAAATGTGTGCGTGTTTATATTTAATTTATCGGTTGTTTCTGAACTTTCTGATTTTCGGCACATTTTAGACTTTAAATACTCTAGTGCAGTGGTTCTCAAACTGGGGTCGCTTGAAGAGCTAAGAAGAGTCGCGAGATGATTTACAAAATAGGTCAAAACAAAAAAAAAACTTCATTAAAAATCACTTATTGTGTTCAGGAACATCAATAGTATTTAACATAAGAATAAAAAACAGTTTCAGTGGTTATACACTAAAGTAAAACATGCTTATTTTGCAAGTTCGAGGTATCCATGCATTGTTTTGATCCACAACTGGTCTATATTTTGCGGAAAAGTTTAGTTTCGACTTTCCATCAATAGGTACGTACATATTCAAGTGAAGTTTTTCTTCATTTATGTCATCTGTGACTCGTATTGTTTTGAGTGTCTTTCAGAAAATACTCAAAAAGCCAAAAATCAAGTTCCTTTATAAATTCTTTGATTTTACTCCTGGCTGTTATTATTTAAACATCTTGGCCTTGCAAACTACTATTCAAAGTTTTTAAGTGTTTGAAAATATCAGCAAAATAGGCTAACTAGAATGATGCTCATGTAATATTTCGTGTCATTTTTGCACTACATTCTTCTATTTTGGTCGTTCTTTGGATAAAATTATCAATGTTTACAATGATTTGTATATTTCAAATGAGGTTAAGCACCCTACCATTTCGGCAGTCTGGATCGCATACAGAAGTATCGCCCAAAAGTAGGTCGCACCTTCGAAAAGTTTTTCTTCAAATGGTTTGAAATGTTGCACAAAAGTTCATAAAAATGTTATAAATAAACTGCCATATCTTTTTTTTATTCTACTAATTAAAATTTTGTAGCCATAAATTGTTGAAAATGTAATGGTTAAAAAAAATTAAAAACTAGATTGTTAAATATTTTTTCCCAAAAACTTGCTTCCTGATCATTAATCTTCTTCTTCATACAGGGGTTAGGCAAGTGTGCCTGTTCGACTCCAAAGGATTGTTGCCACCATGATTTTTGGGCGGTTCAGGAGCCTTCGTCCCTTCATTATTTGTATATTCTAACGCCTTCCTGTCGATACTACTTCCGGGTTATTTATTTAAATGTTCCTTCCATTTACATACTTATTCTGTTACTTTTTCTCACTTAATAAGAAAATGTTCAATTCCTTTCTGATATATCATCATTTCTCTTTCTGTCAGTTACTTCATACCCTGTCACTGATTACAAAAGCTAAAATTTCCGCTACATGAATTCGTTTACAATAAATGAACATCCAAATATCAATATACCAATGCACAGAATTGCCTTTCCAAAGACGCTATAAACAAATGAAAACACCACTAGAACCAACTACCACCAAGTAAGCTCCACATTGTAAGAAAAGGATCCACCTCACTGTATCCCATGACGTCCCTTTCCCGTCAAGAACAGTTGATACTTATCCGATCAGAACTGATCACTCCTACCTCACCCACTCTTACCAGCGAATAGAGATTATAAAGAATGGACACTTCGCGTCGGTACCTTTGATGTAGCCGGACTGATTTCAATGACCTTCAAGCCAGCTAAAGCGTCAGATACTGCTTTCTCCCTAGAGTTGGCGCTGACATCACACCAGCTAGCAGTCGACACAGCGGAAATATAACACATACAATTGATACATCTAGGTATATTATGTACTCAAATAAAATAAATTGGATCCATAAAGTAATAAATCCTTCATTAACTGCAATGTCTAGACTCTAGAGTTCCTTTATAATGAGAGTTGAGACGTTGACTCCAACAACAATTAAAATATGTAATGATTTGATAGCGCTGAAAATGGAAAAACGAAACTCTTACGAGAAGTAAAACCATATACCTATATTATATTATTATACAAATATTAAACGAATTCGATACTTAATTTTATAATGTATTATATTATTTTATAATATAATGCATTATATCTGAAATATAAAATATTATTATTACAACTAGTTTGTCACTGAGAAATAAGGAAAAGCTGTTAACTTGAATTTATTTGAAGCAAAGCATTACTGGATTATGCAATAAGGTAGGTGATGTTTGGATCCTGTGCATTCAGTCTATTCTCAATTATTATCTTAGCGTATGCTCGATTACACTACCTCTAGCGATTGAAAGTGGAACTAGCCGCTGGCGCACAGAGAAACAAAACACAGGAAAATTCGCTCAGTGTCCATTCTTTATAATCCCTATTCGCTGCTCTTACCTCCTTCTGAAGCGACCACAACCAACTTACAGTACATGTCAGACAGCACTCAGAATCAATCACTTCTTCAACGAATGCAATAAATATAACACAGAAAGACAAAAATATGGAATACTAATCAATCCAACATTTAATTTACATTTAACAACCCCAAATCCGTCTGAAGATACTTGCGTTCCTCAAAGATACTGGACACTGGACTTTAATATAATTTCTCCTTATTACTTTGTAACTGCATAAATAACAAATTAATAACAAATGCAATTTCATGTTAACTGGTCGCGATAAGATCCAGATGTTAAAGTGAGTACAAATTAAATAGATTTAAAAAAAATTATTTCTTGTTAGTGAAAGTCCAGGTTCCACAACTATACAGAGTGGAAGTGAAATAGCCTTGCAGATTTCCAGAGCGAATACCTCATGTTCTATATAACAATAATAGTTATTTATGCAACAAGTGGATAATCTTGATGGTTATGGCATGAGTGAATGATTGTCGCACTACATTTCGTGAGACAATTTTCACGAGTGTCATAATAAGATTATCCACGAATTGGATACAACATTTTATGACATCTTAGCATTATAAATTGTAGGAAATAAATTATGAAAAAATTCGGCATCCATAGCTAACATGAGTGTTGATATGTTCGTATTGATCATATCGATTGGTTGCGCCTGGCATTGGCATTGAATAAAGAGAAATGGATGACTTTGCAGGTATTACAAATTCTAGTTATATCTTAGGTATCAAATTTTGTGTTACAAATGTTCCTTTATTTAGTGAATATAGTTTCTTTGAACCACACAACTTTTTTATGTGATATTAAAAAAAGTGATACTAAATTGTTGAAGGTTGGAAATAAATGATACATTACCTTCTGTCCTGCATTTCATTTCGTGGCGCGTAGAAGCGGTAAGCAAGATAGGCAGACGAGTTGCATTCATCTTCACCCAGGCGTTCCAGTAGGCCTATTACGTCATAGAGAGTACGTCATTGCTATTATTAGCACGCGTGTCATAATAAGTCGATTACGCACGATATTGGATGTAGTAACAACCTGTTCATAATGCTAGGATGGCATAAACCAGTGGTCGTCAGCGCTCGCTGAAATGGTACGCGGTGCCGTCCCGTGTGCACTGTCGTGCAACAGGGAGAGATAGAGAGCATAACCGCTAGCAGCTACGAGAGCACTATAGTGCACTGAGTTTTCCGCGGGTAAGAGAGGCTAACCCCAAATATTAAACAAATCTCTTATTCGGCTATTGCTATTAGGTACGTGATTTTGTCCATGTCGGTAGGAAATCTAATAAAGAATAATTTATTCCTCTGGCGTACTTCAATAGCATGCACAATTTTCGTGTAAATTTGATTTTTAAAAAACCCTAAATTCAAGCCATAGCACGAAGTGTGCGACTGGCAATATCTTGGCCGAGAGAGCTTACGTACGGAGACTCACCGAGTTCGTTGACCTCTTACATCTGCATCACGAGTAGAGTGACGGTATTGTAGGATTGCTGAAACTTCAAACTTCATTTTCTAATTAACCGTGCATTTAATCACAATACGTAATATAGGTTTTCTATTCATTTACGTGTACCCTATCGTCCCTTTCAATCTGCAAGGTTATTTCACTTCCACTCCCTATAGCAATATACGAGTAGGAACAGTCAACAGTTTAAAAACAATCTTTAATAAGGTATCCTTTCCTGCTTTGGCTTTAGCGTTCTAATAATTGTGCCACACATATTTTGGAAGCTGGAAATTTGGTAACGTTGAAAAGCGAATGAAGTAACTACTAATGATCTGTTCACTCATATTTGTACGTTAAGTGTTGGAACATTTTTTTTAAGTTCCATTTATCGATGTGTTTCATAGAAACACGTTAAGTTTAATTATATTATAAATTAATTTGAAATGTAAACTGGTCGCACTGTCACTAACTAAAAGAGTTACTGGTGGCAAAACATATATTTACCAGATGTTGGAAGTAATGAAATGTATCACATTTTGAAACACATAATACTAACATTTTCGGATTAAAAACTAGTTGAATTACAGTACAATAATGAATTACTCTTGTGTCATACAAACAACATTTATTATATTTTTAAACACACACAAAAGAAACATATTTCTCTAACCACAGTAATTTTTTTTGTCAAATCTTCTCTCTCTTGTATCTGGAAAATGTAATCGGGATTTGACCATCACCCATGTCAACAAGGCAGCTTGTTGCACTCTTAATTCAAGAGTTTCAAATACAGCGTAAAAAAAAAACACGAGACTCAAATGAACCATCTGCACACCATCACAGTCAAATAATCTCTGTCATGCCGTTATAATGTTGCATATTTTGAATGCGTTAATGTTCTATTGTTGATTTTCGCATTACAAACCGAGCATCAAAGTACTACAAATCCATAAAATCGATAGTATGACAAACTAAAGCAATCACACGTTAATCTTTCCTGGTAAAATGTTTGTATCCGGAACGTTACAAATGTTCTCAGTAAATAATAAGAATTTATAAAACATTTCAGATTTTGAAAAGAAATACATTAGGCACTAAATGGAATTCTGGAATTACTTATCAGAAAATAAGTGAAGTCTCGGAAATATCTCCAAATTACTTCTGTGCAATTTTTCTTTCTATTTTTATAGGATATACAGGATGTAAGGGGTATAAGTGCCATTATTTTAACTGATGTCATAAGGAAGGAAAAATGTCCTTGCAATATTTAACTAATTATTAAAGTTTACAATACTAGATGTTCTGCAACGTAACTGGATGAAAAGAAGGGGGTTTAAAACTATACAGTACAGGTCAAGCGGGGAGGAGGGGGTTTAGAAGTACACAGTACAGCTCAAGCGGGTACAGACATACCGGTACAAACAGATGCTCTGTTCTAATACAGGAGCGGACGATGACAATACTGTTGTTCACATAAAACGAACAGCAAATACTTTACAAACTTTCAATCTCATTAATAAAACATTATGGTAGATTTACATTTTATGAAACAATATTGCTCCATTTTTTAATTGTAGGACTAAAAAATAGACAATAATTGTTTTCTGCACAAAATCACACGAACTTTTTTTCTAATGCAACGTTTTAATCTCTCCCACGTCCGTAAAGCAGTATCATTTTAAAACAAATTTCTGATTGTGTAATTTTCGAAACGGGGTAAGAGGCTTCTAGTTTCTAATAATCGTTGAGAACTGCTACAAAAGTTCGCCGATTAAGTAACCTTCTTTGAGGAAAACGTTGACGGTACATCCTTCTTGCCGCACTTGAATTACGAAGACTTTCTACATAAATAAATAACATATGATATTCCTAAACTGTGAATTACATTGTAAGTTGTTTATGGAATACCCTGTACTGAACTACTATCCTCTCGGCAGTAGACCTATGGACAGTGGGCTTGAACTCGGCTGACTCATACTTACGTCTGTGCGGAGTACTGCCTGGTGAACGTTACCATGCTTTTTATTTAATTTCACGAAAACGTAACAGAACACACAAATATTTATTTAAACTAATATTAATTCTTTGCTAGATATACCTACTGATGTAATTGTTTTCGTAATTTTATTAACAGCAGTATAACGCAAATAAAATAAGAAAATAATTTTTTTCTGAGAAAGCTATCAAGTTTTGACTCCATGTTGTATGGACATTTTTTGATTCTGTAGCCAGTCCCCGACGACTGTGAAAGGGATGGTACTTATACCCCTTACACCCTGTATATCTGCTCATCAAATTCTGTCAAGGATTAGGCCTTCTGACATGTTCCGCCTCAGCTGAGCTGGTCTTTCCATCACTTTTATCTCCTGAGGATTACGAGAATGTATAATGTCCTCAGAATAGAGTACCAATCCATCGCTGAGTAAGTTCAGTGGTGGTGCTGCCACCTCAAGGCCTCTGAACCTGCCTGCTTTTCTGTCTGGGGTTGTTCCCATAGACAGGTGGGTCCGGTTTTAGGGCATCGGACTCTCGCTCTCATCCTTTCCCAGTAGCTTTAACCAGAGGTGACAACGTGGACGTGGGAATAGGATTTGCTGGTAGTGCTGTCTGCTATTATGACAGTAGGCTTTACACGGCATTTACGAAGTAGGCCTACATCGATAAGTTATATATATATGTATATATATATATATATATATATATATATATATATATATATATATATATATATATATATATATTCCATACAGGCCCTACTGTATTTCAACTGAAATGGCCGCCAATCATTTCCATAGCAATTAAAAATGATGTTGATTTTTTACAATATATCTCTCAAATAATAATAAATATTTACAAACGACTAAGGTTATAATTAACACATTTTCACAATGCATTTTGGAAAACAAACAGAAGTGTTAAAAATTGAAGAGTGTGATCCCAAAACTCGCTCAGTTCCTTTGGCTATTTTTATGATTTATACATACTCTCTGAATGATTTCTTTAGACGTAAATCATTACTGACTGTTATTTATAGCCTTTTCATTCCGTTCATTAGACACACTTAAATCTTACATAAAAATGTATTAATTTATCCTAATTGAAGGGTTCAGAACCATAGTGGGCTAAACGCCATTTACTAAAACCGTAGAAAATAAGGGTTAAAATGAAGTTATTACCATAATTCAATGGAAACATATAGCAAGTAATATAAAGTATACACATTAAAGCTACATGGTATGTCAATTTTCATTCAATTATGGTATTCACTTAACTTTAACCCTTGCTTTCTCCGTTTTTAATAAATGGCGCTTGGCCCACTATGGCTCTGAACCCTTCAATTGCTTACGGTAGATTGGTCCCGCGCCGCAAAGTCGTGGTGTAAGGCATCATCCATGGACTCAAATTACCAGAATGAACGCTGGTTCGCATATTCATGGAATTTTCTCTCAATAGGCCTATATGGGACCAGTGCTCATCCAGCATCGTGATGAATTTGGAGAGCTACATAGGTAGCGAAATCCGGTTCCGCTAACCAGGAATAACGGCAGGGGGATTATAGTGTTAACCACACTATACATCCGTACCGGTTGGATGATCGTTCATTTCTGCTGAGGCATGAAGACATAGATGTCGACTGGCAGGTCTTGGTCCTCTAATGGGCTGTTCATGCCCTGGATTCTTTTCCAATTTCTGTATAAACATTACACATAATCGTAGGGATTCCTAAAATCCCCGTCACTTTTTGTTATGAAAGTTTGAAAAGCATTAGGATGTCGTTAACTTTCCATTATGCTATTGTAATTGAATTACATAGTTACAGTTTCATGACTCCTAGCGAAATCACTCTCGTACCACGACAGTGCATACGTATACACGATCTTAAAAACTGTCATTTTCTCTGTCAGACTCTGTACAAAACAAAAGACACATCAATCCCTTCGGAAGAGATAAAAATCTTAACTTCAGTCCTAGTAATCGCTCAGCTAAAGTATCCTACAAACAAAACTCAGCTCGGACTCCTCGCGGCGCGCATGCAATACCCCTCTTACTCCCCTGCAGTAGACGTGAGAGCATGCTGGGAACAGGAGCATACATAATCTGCGCAAGACAGTCACGCCCGCTGGTTTCTGCGCACTAAGTTTTCCTTGTTGGATGCCTATAGAAACATGGCATAAACAACTAAACAAGGAATTTCATTTAAAACATGCCTATCAAATATGAAACCACATCTCTGGAGAAAGTTAAAATACTTAAAATAATTATTTACTGATATTTCACTACCAAATCATTTTAAATACAAGAAATATACAATTTTATGAGTGAGAGCTGTATAAAAGGTTAGGGGGTTGATAAAAAAGAATGACAAAAAATGTTTAAGAACAAATGACATTTTAGTGAACAATATTCGGCATCGGTTGATATATTTATTAAAAAACTGAGTAAAAATTATACATACTGTATATATACTCTATATACATATAAACAGAAATAGTATAATTAGGTCAATCATTGACGTTTAAGTAATATAAATATTATTAACACGATATTTTAAAAATCCATAAAGCTTTCCATCGGTATATTTACTGCATTTAATTGAATATGACATAAAAATTTTACGACAATATCAACACTGATTTTATTTAAATGTTGTAATTAAAATTTGAACCCCAGGCAATATTGGATCCATGTATTGACGTTAAATTATCGAATGCAGCTGTAAAAGTACTACATATGCCACTGTGCACGCGTCTGCTTTCAGCAAAACAATCACCACAACAACGACGCATGATTATGCTTATCACTCCACTTATACAAGATAAAAATATAGATCACCGGTGATTGGATAATTGCAATAAAACTGCAGATAACGCTTCTTTTATAACACAATAAAGCAATTCTCTGCAATTACTGTAGCAGCTATTGTTATTCTGCACGAATGTGACAATTTAACATCACAAACAAAAGCACTGGATGTTAGTAAATGTTGGTCTACAAAAAATAAAAACAAAGGTTTAAACAACTACATTTCACTAACTAAATGTAGCTATATGAATTCAGAAATGTATGGTATTATATTTTATATTATTGCGACATCATTTTCAGTAGATTGGAGATCACTATGTTCGCATAAGGACCCAAGAAAATATGATTCGATTAATCTTTATTTGGACTAAATTCTACCTGCAACTTCTATCGGATGAAATAACGTCTTTGTCTCCTTGTAGTGCATTTACACTATGTAAAAATTTAATTGTTCATGAATAAAGATTAATGAAGGATGAAGTTTATTTGCAGACCCGCTTCTATTGATAAAAAGTGGAAATAATGCATGTAAATTCATATCTCCCTCGTCCAGAGCCTTTTGTATATTGATCTTTCCGCTATATTAAGTCCACAAATTCATAACAGGTATAGTAGAAGAGACAAGACCTGTCCTGTGACCTTTCCTTGTACCGTGTACACCAATATGTATGGAGGGGGAAGACAGGTTTTAATCTAATATTAAATTCCTTGCCGGCAGATTCGCATAATATTGACTATTCTGAAACAATCTCTCCTGATAGCTCAATCTTGCGCCTCTCGTACGGCTCACATGCCAGGTCTCGCCTCCTCATCTGTATCAATAAACAGAGATCAGTTGAAAAGTGTCAGGATCTTAGTTGATTAGTGCTGGACATTAGAAATCTTCCGATCATATTATTTTATATAATATGAATGGAAAAAAATATTAACTTTGCTGTGTGTGTGTATATTATCCTTTTTGTAATTAAGTGCATTGTTAATAGACAATCAGGTTGAAAGTGTGCGTAGTTTTGCAACAACTCATCGCAACCCCCTTCGAATACACACACGAACTATGTTTGAGTAGCAGAATTCCGTCCCTTAATTAATGTGATAGGGTTATCAGACTTCCTAATGGCGGAACTAACGATACGTGTTAATTTTTTTATTTAATTTGGAAGGAAACTGTTCATTTTATTTAAAACTGCAAGGGGTAAAACATTCCTTACAAGTTTCTTTAATGATAAGAGTTGAAATTAGTACCGTATGGATTGTACTTATCTAGTAAAACAGTGTCAACATTTAGGAGAAAATTTTTCTGACAAAAATATTCATTTGGGACTAATACGATATTATAATATTTTGTTTCACTCTATCCAAGAAATATATTATTGAAATTTGCACAATTATATTATTTCCATCTTGTATATGATAAAAAAATAACTTCTTTTGCAAAGCACGTAGGACCTAGGTTGGAACTTTAATAGTGGTGACACTGCTATGGAAGCGAAATAAGACGGAATTATTTATTTATTATTCTCACTTCTACCTAGTCTAAGTCTAACCTACCTCACAGTAAATTGACTTTCCCTTCCGACTCAAAGCGTATGCGCTGTTGCGAGAAGAAAGTCTTGTGTGAGTTATAGGTCTCGCAAGCAGGAAATACCGACGGCGGGAATCCGAACGAAACAATGAGATAAGGAAGAGCGGGCGGTATGAAGGGTCACGAGATAGCTTGAATGATACTCAAGAGTACGTTGGAAAGAGAAACGACATCAATAAAATCACTCTTGCGTTGTGATAGTTACATTACTGTTTTATTCAGTTCCACTGCGTGTGAATACGTATGTGTTTTATTATAATATGTAGTGATGGAGCGTTCCTCTCGCAGGTTATCATTATTTTATTCGTAAACATATGTTGCGCGTTTAATTCGCTTCGGATTGTTCTCTTGCTGCGCTCTTTATTTCCACAGGCGATGTCCCAATCTGTTCGTCTTCTAGGAAGAGGCAGTACTTCTATCGCCCCGTACCTCTCGCTCCCTCGGCGTGCCAACATACACACATCAAAACAAACAGTAACGCCACCATTGCTTTACGGTAATTGTTCCTTGCGCGAGCTATACCAATGTAAACATGAGGCACCGTGCAAGGGTCTGGAAATCGTATTGGTGGCGCCGCGCAGTGTCTCAATTCCTAATTAACTACAGGCTAGCATTCAGTCACTAGTTATGTGTGATATAGAAATTACATGCGGCTTTCTGCCGATAAAAAGTTGTAATATTAATAAGAATAGGTTCGTTCATTCATAGTATTCTGACCAAGGACAGGTCTTTCACTACAAACCCAGCATTCTCCAGTTTTTACGTATTTAATAGACGCAATGGAAAGTTCAGTACTTTTAGAGGAGTGTAAAAATGTAACTACAGAGTTCCTGAAATATCAGTGTAGTTGTTTGGCATTTAAATCAGATTTCAGACCATTGAATGAGGCGGAATAGTCATATTACGAAAACATTGATACACTTACATTTGATGTCATGACGTGTGTAATATTTATATGTGTATAGTGTCTCTATAAATTACGTATTTTAATGTGATTTGATTCTAGAAGTAGTCTTTTTTATGTTATGTTTTATTTAACGAGTAGTTTCTACTTCTTCAGCTGTTAATATGTTATCATGCAGATATGGTAAAGTAACAACAATGATCCCTTTATCGGAGAGGTTTGTTTTTATTCCGGGAAAACCTGACTTCATCACCACTTTCTAATAGAGTAAATAATCCGCAATCAGCTGTTATGAATGTGTCACTCGATCTGCCACCGTAGCATTTAGATTTGAAGGCCACCATTTGATCCACGTTACGTGGCGTTTCACTTTAACTTCAATACAATCAGTTGTCACTCTGCATTTTGAGTACTATACTTTCTTTGCAATATTGCGGGCATTGTTTCCTGAATACTTTTTGTGCTAGGCCAAAACACAAAACTACTGTAACCAACAGCAATAAGGTGGTGGTAAAAATACATCATAATTATAGTTGTCCGATGAACTCCGAACATCACCCTCATAGCAGAATACGATAATTCAGTTTTCAATTTAATTTGAAAATATGAGTAGACGATTTTCTTCACTAATCTTACTGTATGATTGTGTTTAAATTGGCAGCAATTTTAACAATACAGTCAAAACCACAAAATGTCACTCCCATTAAGTCTGGTAGTTCTGTCTCATCTCTTTTTGAAGAATAATCTTGGAAACCTTGCATTTCATTAAACATATCATCTGTTCCTTAACTCTTACCATAACATTTCTTATGTGACTTCAGTTCGGGACGTAATGGAATAGACACTTGAGTAGACAATTCAATTGTGAAAGAAAAACCAAAATCACTAAGAATGGTTTCATTTACTTCTGCCTGTATGGCTGGGTATTTCATTTTTCGAAATAACACTTGTTGAGCATTCACCTTCCATAATACTCAAATTTTCATCTTTTCTTCTCCTTTTTGCGTCTCTTTCATACCTTTTCTAAGCTAGTTGAGATGAGGCAACCTTTTTCTTTAATCTTTTGGAAAAATACTGGGAACAGTATGTTAGATTTGGGAATGTCCTGCTCTCTGTCCCAATAAAATGAATACTGCAAATTCTTATTGAAATGAATACTGCAAATTCTTATTGCGAGTGTTGGTTCCCAAGGTGAACCATTAGCACTTGAAGTCAAGAATTAAATATCGATATGAATACGTTTAAAAATAAATATATATTATTGTTTCTAATATTATACATTATATATATGTAAAGAACTCGGCAATTATGTACTATGTTTTTTTTTTTACTTTTAAATATAATAGCATATACAGCATTGGAATTGAAATTACAAATTCCCGTCGTTGTTAACATAATGATTATTTATAAACATAATATAACATATACATTCTATTTTTACATTAATATATAATAATACTATGATTATTTACAAGCAGTGTAGGCCTACTTACTTTCGTCTGCGCTTGGATCCACAATTAACGTCGTTCCGCTTCAGTTTTCTGTTTTGGAAATGAATATTCCTATAAGAATTACTGCACCCAAGAACACAGTAATTTGTGTTACCTTTCAGCTTTTTAGGTTTATCCATATTTCTAATCATGTAACCTGAGACGTTAAAGTACATTCATACGATTCAAGCATAACTCTATCGCTGCTGTCCTGCAGTTAGTAACAACAGTCGCCACCAGAGGAGCATGCACGGTGCCTATACCCCTACTAATGTGAAAGTTATGTGATTCTTGTGTACGACTGTCATGCCGTCATCCTCACTTATACCGTACTGCAAAAACAGACTGTTGATTGATGCACAGTATTTCCGTCACTTTTTTACCATAACCTGGGACCAGCGTTGCGAAGGAAGTGGCAACACTTTTTGTAGAACACTCCCATCATTTTCCAGGATAATTCTCGGACGTACGTACACAGCACATCTGTAGCTGATCTGTACCGTCACTGGGGTTGAGAAGTGCTTTTCCATCCACCATATTCACGGACTTAAGCCCCTGTGATTATGACTTGATCCCAGAGATGAAGGGACCACTTCATGGAATTCGATTTCGGACTGTTCCCGAGATTCTGCAGGCGGTAGATTGCTCGATCAGAAACATCAACAGAACAGGCGCTGCTATAGGGATACTAAGACTTCCACATCGCTGGCAACGAGTTGTTGACAATGTTGGTGATTACATTGAAGGACTGTAGAAGTTTCATACAAGTATCAATTTTGTATTACTTACTGGCTTTTAAGGAACCCAGAGGTTCATTGCCGCCCTCACAAAAGCCCGCCATCGGTCTCTATCCTGAGCAAGATTAATCCAGTCTCTATCATCATATCCCACCTCCCTCAAATCCATTTTAATACTATCCTCTCATTTACGTCTCGGCCTTCCCCTCCGGAATCCCAACTAACACTCTATATGCATTTCTGGATTCGCCCATATGTGCTACATGCCCTCCCCATCTCAAACGTCTAGATTTAATGTTCTTAATTTTTTCTGGTGAAGAACACAGGTCCACACCTGTGGAGTAACGGCTAGAGCGTCTGGCCGCGAAACCAGGTGGCCTGGGTTCGATTCCCGGTTGGGGCAAGTTATCTGGTTGAGGTTTTTTCCGGGGTTTTCCCTCAACCCAATATGAGCAAGTGCTGTGTAACTTTAGGTGCTGGACCCCGGACTCATTTCACCGGCATTATCACCTTCATCTCATTCAGACGCTAAATAACCCAAGATGTTGATAAAGCGTCGTAAAATAACCTACTAAAATAAAAAATAAATAAAAAAAGAATACAATGCGTGCAGTTCTGCGTTGTGTAACTTTCTCCATTCTACTGTAACTTCATCTCTCTTAGCCCCAAATATTTTGCTAAACATCTTATTCTCAAATACCGTTAATCTCTGTTCCTCTGTCAAAGTTTCACAACCATACAGAACAACCGGTAATATAACTGGTTAATATGTCTAGAGTGCATAGAAAATAGCATCATTGCCTTTAAAACTTTCATTATCATATTATAGCCATAGCCATAATCTTGGTCATTTCCTAATCAGCACCATCACCATAATCAGCACCATTACCCTGGTGGTCAACCAACAGCACACGGCAGACAGTCGGGACCAGCAACTCGCTCCTGATTGGCTACTGCTTCCACCAATCAGAATGCGCCTGGCGGTCGGGACTAGGAACTAGCTTCTGATTGGCCCGCAGCGGGAAGCCCTACTATAGCATATATACCGACTAGACATGGTCTCACATCACTTCATTCCCTGAAGAAGATGGCAGAGCTAGCCATCGAAAGCTTGAAAGTAAATCTCCAACTCACCTGGCTGAGAACCCGAGAAGATTTAGTCTGGAAATATAAAAATTGGAAATCTATCCTTTGAAGTGGTGGAAAAATTCACATACTTGGGAGCAACAGTAACAAATATAAATGAGTAGGGCAAGACAATGATTTTGCATCTTTTTCTTATGAAGGTTTAAACATTGCTAGCTTATATGGAAATGTATGACATTAAAAACCGGGTTAAATAAAAGCAATTCGTTAGGGCATTTTTTTTTTTTGCATTTTCTTAACTTTTTTACGGATATGTCATTCTTTTAGCAATTTTTAGGTCATTTTGAGCATTTTTTACACTTTTCAGGAAGGCTGTGACATTATTTGTATTTGATTTGTGATTTTTATTATAATTCAATATTCTCCTTGTCAATACAATTTCTTGGAATTAAGTAGATGTTTGCTAGCTTCTACCCCTATTTTTCAAGGTATGTGCATAATGAACTTGCCCACTTCTATGAATTTTATTCAAATTCTTAGAGCGTATGCTAACATGTATCCCTATTTTTCAAGGCATAATGAACTTGCCCACTTCTAGGAATTTACCCACACTCCCACAGAGATTCCTTTTTCCAGATAAACTGGCATTGTTATGCTGTTAATTGAGGTGGTCAGTTGTTTCTAGTCGTCTGTGTGAACAGGTCAAGAGCGAAATGCCTAAAGTAAAGGAAAGTGCTAGTGCTAAATTAAAGGCATTTGTTTCAAAATATGGAGAAAATATTTTTTCAACGGACGGTCGTATTTTATTCTGCAAGATCTGCTATGTGAGAGTGGCTGCTGAGAAAAAGTTTACGATAGAACAACACATGTCACGGGAGAAACATAAACGTGGCCTGCAGAGACTTGAAAATAAATCCAGTGTAAACTTACAGCAAATGCTTCTGGGGGATACGTGTTCAACGTTTTCGCCATTTTGTGAGAAACTATGTGAAGCTTTTCTATCGGCTGATATTTCACTTCACAAACTGAATCATCCTAAGCTGCGAACTTTCTTAGAAGAGGAGACCGGAAAATTAATTCCAGATCCCAGAACATTGAGAAGAACATACATAGCTCGGCGCTATGGCAAAACTTTGAAAAAAATAAGAGAAATGATTGGAGAAAGAAATGTATTCGTATCCATTGACGAGACAACAGACTCTATGGGCCGTTATGTAGCTAATGTTATTGTTGGAGTTTTAGAAGCACACAGCCCTGGAGAACAATTTCTACTACATTGTGAGCAGCTGGACAAAGTCAACTACTCAACGATCAGCTTAGTATTTGACCATGCATTGAGAATACTTTGGCCTGATGGGATTCGAAATTCAATGTATTGCTTTTTTTAACAGATGCAGCACCCTACATGATGAAAGCAGCTGCTTCTTAAGTTCACTGTACCCAAAAATGGTACATGTTACGTGTTTAGCGCATGCATTACACCGGGTCGCGGAAGAAGTACGTGCAAATTTTCCTGAAGTGGATAAATTAATTGGATGCGTGAAGAAAGTATTCTTGAAAGCCCCCTCTCGAATTTCAGCATTCAAAACAGAAGCTCCAGAAATCCAATTGCCATTTTCACCTGTTTTGACTAGATGGGGAACATGGCTCCAAGCTTGGAACAGCTACAAATAGTGGATAAAGAGGTGAATGATTTGAGCCGTGCATGTGGTAAAGTGGGTGATGCAGTGTCAATGAAAATGAAAAACTGTCTAAGCAAGAACAGGGGGTACACAACATTGTGTTCAATTGGCAGAGCTTTGTCTGGTGAAAATTTTTCTCTTCCTGACTGTGAGTTAAATCCAGGAGATATTGCTTGCTTTCAGTTTGCTCCAATTGTTTCCGTTGAAGTAGAGAGAAGCTTTTCCATTTATAAGTCGGTACTAGCAGACAATAGACAATCATTTTCGTTTGAAAATCTCCGCCAAGTTTTGATTGTTAACTGCAATTCAAAATTGTTGTAAAAGTGCACTTGAAATGAATTTTCTGCAATACAAGGTACTGTAACATGTATTTTTTTTAATTTCATGTAGTTCAGTAATCAAGTGAGTACTTAATGTAATTAAAAGTATTTTCATTGGCAATTCTTTAATTTTTATTGGTCATTTTTTTGTTTTTTTAGGTCATTTTTTGTATTTTTTAGGTCATAAATGCATTTTTTATTTTGCATTTTTTACCAATTTATAGGTCATTAAATGCCTTGCCCTATAAATGGCACTCGGGAGGAAACTAAACACAGAATAAATACGGGAAATTCCTGTTATTATACGGTTGAGAAGCTTGTATCATCCAGTCTTCTGTCAAAAAATCTGAAAGTTAGAATTTATAAAACAGTTATATTACCGGTTGTTCTTTATGGTTGTGAAACTTGGACTCTCACTTAGAGAAAGGAACATAGGGTAAGGATGTTTGAGAATAAGGTGCTTAGGAAAATATTTGGTGCTAAGAGAGATGAAGTTAGAGGAGAATGAAGAAAGTTACACAACAGAGAACTACACGCATTGTATTCTTCACCTGACATAATTAGGAACATTAAATCCAGACATTTGAGATGGGCAGGGCATGTAGCATGTATGAACGAATCCAGAAATGCATATAGAGTGTTAGTTGGGAGGCCGGAGGGAAAAAGACCTTTGGGGAGGCCGAGACGTAGAAGATAATATTAAAATGGATTTGAGGGTGGTGGGATATGATGATAGAGACTTGATTAATCTTGCTCAGGATAGGGAACAATGGCGGGCTTATGTGAGGGCGGTAATGAACCTACGGATTCTTTAAAAGCCAGTAAGTAAACTATTCCTAAAAAAAGACACTTATCTGTTTTCTTTCCATTCTCCAATTGTTAACTAATTGCAAAGAAACTTCAAACACGAATTTATCTTCAGGACATTCAAAAAAATTATTTGATATGATAAGGATATTTTGGTGACTGGTCAAATTCTAACAAACTTGAATCCAGAGTTCCGTAAGTCGGAGGTACTGTAATAAATTCATATTGTTGAACATTCTACCGACAGTTAATAATTCGATTCTGCATTAACGAACTAGGTCATTTGATAATACAAAGTTTTACTTAGATATTGCATTATGTGAAACAATGTTCGCCCTACATTGATCAAGTTTTAAGGCTTCCTCTGTACAAAGATGAGTTAGCGATTCATTATAATGAACCAGATTGTCCAGAACTTTGTGGGGACTTAAATTATATAGCTTGCGGCAGTTTAAACAAGGACACAGGGGATGTAGAGAAATTTTCTCTCTCCTGTCATTCGTGTAACTTAATTAACGCACAAGATATTCACGAGGTGTATTCGTTTACAAGTAAAGGAAACCGACTACATCCATATCTTCGACTTAATTAGCGAGCTGAGAGTTTAATATTTAACTGAATTTTACACGTAACATTCACACATATTTTAAAAACAATTTCGTTTTCAGTATTCATAGTACCATTCCCCTCTCTCACTATTCAAGTTTTATGTAAATGTAGAAGTCTATGAAAAGTGTGTAAGAAAACCATAGGGTTTTCCTTTCGGTAAAAAAAGATCATTACACTTTTAATTTGGTACATACATAATTTCATTTATAAAAGCTTAGAAATAAAATATTAAAAACTGACTGAATACTACTCAAACGAAAACATACGCATACAAATGTAAATTTAAATGTTAACACTGATCGATATTTGTCACTGTGGTGTACAAAGTTGAAAATTATAGTTACCAACGTACACAATAATAATCAATTGCCATAAAAATGGACATATCTAAAGGTAAAACAAAGAGCATGACATTTCATTTATTATATTCCACAGAATAGATTTACATAGGCATTGAAGCTTTTAGATGTGGAATAAGTTAACAGTTACATCTCTCTCTCTCTCTCTCTCTCTCTCTCTCTCTTTGTGGTGAGATGAGATAAAACAAGGAAATAGAATTCGCCATAGATAACCTGACATTTGCTTACGGTTAGGGAAACTCAGGGAAAAAAACCCAACTTGGTAAAGAGCCCAAGCGGTAATCGTACCCAAACCCGAGCTTAGCTCCGGATTAGCATGCAAGAGCTTCTGCCGAGTGAACTACGCCGGTGGTTCTACAAAAATATACAATAAATTCCAAGCAGAGTAATTTAATTTACAAGCGTATCAGTAGAGTAGAAGATATGAGTATAAATTTAGTTAGATAGTAATACACGAACAGTGAACTTTTTTTTTATGATAGCTTAGATTGACAGAGAGTAGATAGGGATCTGATTTTCATTAAAATCAGTAATGTTTTGATTAGTACTAAATGTATCTCGGTTTTTTTTTTATTATGAAACATCATCAGGGAAAAATGTACTCACAAGACAAGGTCAATATTTATAATTTTTTACAATTTTTTTTAAATGATTATGTATGGACAGAACATAGAAATATTTGGAAAATATTTTACATAATATCCTTTTATGCACAGGCCTAACTGTCATTATCCTTACACCTATCTTTTGTAAAACGAAACTATGTTTAGCTTCAGAGGAATTGCTTCATAATATTAATCCATTTTTCAGTATTATAATGAAAGTATGCAGAGTATGACATTTTAAATGTGTTTATATCGTCAATAGAAGATAAGGATCATAATGTATAACAGACAGTGCTTAATTTAGGAGTAATTTACTTTATGAGGGTTTTCCCGTTCAAGTGATTATCGAACTCTAAACCAAGAAACATTGTGCTTATAGTTTCTTTGAGACCAGTTCCATTTACTCTATAGTAACATTGTGGGAACCGGTACTAAATTTGATTACTCTGATTTTATCAACATTAAATGCTAGATTATTTTCACTAAACCATCCATTCATTAGATTTAACACTGTATTAGTAGTGTTTATAAAGCGACCGTTAAGGGGAAGATGCGCTTAAAAGCAAAATACTCGTTACAATCGATAAAGACATTTTGGAGCAAGTACATACTTTTAAATATTTGGAATGTGATTCATCATATGAAAGTAAGGAAGGTGTAGCAAAAAAAACATAATAATTTATAAGGATAACAGGTTTAATTAACCGCATTTTTAAACAATGATCTGTCCAACATCATACAAGAATTATATTTATAAAATATTTTGGCTAAACAACATTATACAGAGTGTTTCGAAAATAGAGGGCATAATTTCAGGTATGTATTCCCCATATGTAGACAATACAAAAAGTTCCTTACAACATGTGTCCGGAAATGCTTGGTTTCCGAGTTATGGCCTTCAAAACAGTGATATTCACCGGAACGTTTTTCTATCCGCAGATAGTTGCCTTTACAGCAGATATTACCAGAGGGCACTCTGACAGTTAATTCCGAGGAGAAGGGTACATTGAAGTTGTGTTTGGCGTTGTACTGTGCGACATGCACTCAAATCAGAAGCTGACAGAAGTGCACTTCATGTACGATAAGGCGGACGGCAATGCTGCGCTGGCTCGTCGTTTGTACCAGCAGATACCCTGATCGAAGGATTGGTAGAAGTGGCCCAATCGCTTGGCCGCCAATCTCACCTGATTTGAACCCTATCGATTTCTACTTATGGGGCCATTTTGGTGTATTCGTCTCCGGTGCCTGACATGAAATCCCTTCGGAATCGAATTGTGGCAGGTTGTGAGGAAATACTCAATACTCCTGTAATTTGGAATCGTGTTCGCAGGGCCATGAGGCATCGATGTGAGGCTTGTATTCAAGGAACATCTGCTGTGGAGGCAACTGCCTGCGAGAAGAAAAACGTTCCGGTGAATATCACTGTTTTGAAAGCCATAACTCAGAAACCAAGCATTTCCGGACACATGTTGTAATAAACTTTTTGTATTGTCTACATATGGGGAATACATACCCGAAATTATGCCCTCTATTTTTGAAACACCCTGTATGGCAGCGAAACGTGGAATCTGAACAAAGGAAGTTAAAATTAATATAGAGCGTAAAAATGTGATTTATGAAGAAAACTGCAGTTCTAAACTAATGGCTACGATATAAAGCAAAATAATTTCGAAAAAGTAAAAAATAACTCCAATTTTACAACATAGAGAAAATTCAAGTCAGTGTGAATTAGTCACACTGAAAGGATGTCCAATTTTAGGCTACCAAAACTCATTAAAATTTTTCAGCCTATAAGAAAGAGACGGTTGGGCAGACCAAAGAAGAGATGACATGAGAGCGGTACAGACCAGTGACCCTAATTTCATGAAGGAAAGACAACGACGATAATTACACATAAATTCAACTCTACTCAAAAATCTCACGATTTGTGCACAGACATTATAAAAATATAAAAGATTCCTTGTACAAGCCACTGGCAATGAGACGTGCTGCGTCTGAGAGGATCCAGTTCCCCATGCTTTATCTAAAAGAAAAAGATGTGATCAGCATAGGGCTCTGGCTGCCAAACCCCAATAGTCTTAGTAGACCCTACTCAATTTTACCGGAGATTGACAGTGAGTTGAACCTGGAATCTGAAAATCATGACGAGATAGAGAATTCCACATTCATATAAATTTGATCCCGACTCTTCCAGTCCACAGTCTGTCGATCTAACGACAGAACCAATACTGTTCATACATTCTTGTAAAGTAGTAGGTCTACACGGATATAGGTAGGCCTATACTGGAAAGGAAAGCTTAAAAACTGGTTGCAGATTTGAACAATAAGATATAAAAACAACTTAAAATATTAGCGCAAAGCGTGCATTTTAGTAATATTTTGTCTTGTGCTTGAGCAAGTATGCTCCCAAATTTACAGAAAATCAGCATTTAATGACAATAAGGATGTCAGTCCTACGTATCCGCCGCCTTTGTCCCCAAGGAAATGCACCTGGTACTCATTTCTCTTAGAGACTGGACAGGCCCGAGGGCCATAGTATTGCCGAAAGAATTAGATCAATGGAAAAATCCATGACCCCTCGGAAATGGAACTCGCAACCTTCCGGCTGCAACGCTACGTCTTAACCGAAACCCTACCGCCTACAACTTTACTTCACAGTAACTGAAGGAAATCCTAGTTCCTAGGCTACATCTCTTCAAATTTTATTTTCATTCGCTGTTATTTGAACTCGGGCCTCCTAATTGGAAAATTGACTCTCCGGCCTTTCGACAAACTGTGCGCTAATCTGAAGCATAGTCTATACAAATTACTACAAAATCAAAAAAATTATTTAATCCATCGTCAAGATTTAAATTTTTAGAGGTAACCTGTCCTAAAACTCTTAAGATTTTCATCAGCAACTAATAGATGCAGGCGAACTTTTCCTCGAACAAGTTCAATCCCATGTATTCGATTCCCTCAGATGTAATTTTATTTTAAAATTTCCTGTCATGCATATTTCAGTTCGTGTTAGCCTCTGCCACAGTTTTCAGTATGAACATTTTTGTTTCTCCCTTGGGTATGAATATTCTGCTCCGCTCAATTTACATAATTAAAGGGTCCGAGGACGCAAAAGAGTTTCAGTACAGAATGTTTTTGGATGTCATATGTTCCAGAACAGAATATATCGCTTGTATGAATGAAGTAGATATATCTAGTACCTCGCAACATTGTATCATTAACAGCGCTTTGTACGAGTAAACATAATTCTGAACTCGGAATCGAAATGTGTGTAAAATAGATCCGAAAGCTCCAAATCTGGTAAGTGAATCTCTATGAACTGTCAGGCGAGGATCTTATTCTTTCGGAGTAAAATGAGGTAAGGCTAAGCAATCACCTCTTTCGAGTATTAATAGTAAGTAGTGGAGTAATATTAACAATAAAGGTAACAAGAATATTAGCTGCAATAGTGGCAGTACCGGTAGTAGTAAAAGAAGTAGAAATATTGGTAATTGTAGCGGTACTAGTAATAACTAATAACTAGACATCGGATTTTTAGGCACAAAAAATTGCAGTTTTAGGCGCCTAAAATAAGCTCAAAATTTGTAAAATTAGGCTCTATTTGAATGAAAATAGGCATTTTAGGCACATCAAGATATCATACTTATTTCTTTCACTGAAATTTTTAGTTATACACTAAAATACGCACAAAAAAGTATGTTTAAACATTAAAAAAGAATACTATATTATATTTATAAACAGAGCTGCACAAATTTAATATATTGAAACTAATGAAATAATGATTATTGATATCAAGATTACTCATTTTAAAGTTATTGAAATTCAGTTCCATGCTCAGACTTTATTATAATTATCTGCACAGTACACCACCAGAATTTTTTTCTAAATTCTCCACAGTTAACCTTTGCCTTTTGTCACTGAGAATCATTTTGAAACCAGAAAAACTTCTTTCAACCGAAACTGATGTGAGAGGCGCAAATTTTAAATTAGGTACAATAGAAACATCAATACTTACTGGAACATTTACACTTTCCCCCGATATCACTCTTGACACTTTTTCCAACAATGAAAATCCTACATTCTTATTTAATGCATTGTCCCACTTATTTTTAACTTTTTTACCAGTTTCGCCCAAAGCAGAATGTATGTTCACTTGAGCTTCCTTTACTATTGCTATTTGGCTACAAAGAGATTGTTTTTCACGTTCTAATTGTTCAATGCTTGCAGGTATGAAAGAAAAGTTTGATGTTATGTAGGCAATATCGTTTTTCACTCGTGAGTCATTCAGACAATCTTTCACTGCTTTCACACACGCTGCACTATCAGTTTCAGGTAATTTATCAATAACTGTGACCACTTCTTTAAAATACTTATAATAATACACCACTGACTGAATCCAGGTTCCCCATCGTGTAACAACCGGCTGAGGTGGGAGTGGGATATCTGGAAAGTTCTCTCTGAATATTGAAATCCTGGATGGGGCTTTACAAAAACATTTTTTTGTGTTAGAAATAAACGAATTGACAAGAGGAAATTCATTCCGGATTGTTTCAGAAACCCTGTGAAGGCCATGTGCTAGACAGGTTACATGCGTGAGGTTAGGATAAAATGTTTTAAGAAGTGGAGCTGCAGCAACCATGTATGAGGCAGCATCAGTACAAAACAACATAACTTTAGAATCGTCTATATTGCCTGAGTATAAAGACTGTAGGCCTTTATTTACAAAATAAGCAATGGCTTGGCTATTCACTTTCGAAAGTTACTTAACACATACGAGGTGTGGAATCGAAGGTCCATCAGGACTAAGTTTTCCTACTACCATATTTGCTATATACCTATTCATAGGATCTGAGGTTTCATCCACAGAGACCCGTATGTAAGAATCACCTATATCCTCCCGAATGGAAGCTAAAGTTTCATTGTATATTCTGTCTAAGTAATTTTTTCTTAGGGTCGACTCAGATGGGATATTTTGTTTGCAGTATTTTTGTAAAAACTGTCTTAAAACCGGATTTTCAATTGCATTCCACGGAATGTTAGCAGCAACAAACGCTCTGGTTAAATCAGCATAGAAATTGCTGCTGAGATTGGATGAAGTAGGCTGTGTTAGTAAAGTTTGTTGCAGTTGATTTTTCTGCTGAGCTTTAGCCTTATGAGCCGCTCCTTGCACATGCTGCTTTAGGTGGCACTTCTTTTCTTGCGAAATCTAAAAATGTAAAGTAAACTGAATTAAAATAAAATCCTCATTGTTGTATTGCCGTATTTCTATCACAAAGTTAGTGGGTTCGAACAATCAAAATTTTAATGACCTGCAAATACTTAAACTATCGGAATTTAAAAGGTTAAAGTGTAGTGGTCTTAAAAAGAATTATACCTCAGGATAGCTCAGTCAATGTATAAATATTATAGGCCTACTCATTAAAATTAATAGAATTTATATATTTCAACTATTGTTACATACCTGTTTGCTACAAATCTTGCAGAATATTATTTTTCCATCATAAGTGAATTCTGAATATTCTGTTAGCCATTGCCGGATCAATGTAGATTTTGCACTTATATTTTTCGGCATTATCGCGTTAAACTTCACAGGAAAACGTCCTACCGCTCAAAACTTCTCAACACAAATAAGGTGAGGGAAAGAGCAACTGTTAACGAGCATTCAAATGAACCGTTGTTATTGAGATTCAATTGGACAAAAATACAAAGTTCCACTTATTGTTGCATTTCCTGGTAGTGTTAACACTAGGAGGGCCATTCTTTTAAATATTTTGTAACGGTTTACCCTACTAATTCGCAGTTTTACGACTTTTCATAAATATTTCAAAAACACTCTTTCTCCAAAAATTGTGATTTTATGACACTCTGAAGGGCAGTACAGCTAATCGGTTTCAGACCGAAAACAGTCATTTTTATAGTATAGCATATCTCTGAATCGGTAGCAGCACATGTTGTGATTGTTGCCTGCTTCAAAACTAAGGTTGGTTCTTTGTCGGCATTTATGCCTCCAAACATGTTAAATTCGGTGAAATCTATTGTGAGTGTCGTGAGATTCAAAACATTTTGTTTCCTTTATCAATGGTTTCATGGCCGGTGTGAAGCAAACTTTCCACTTTTTAAATGCCTTAAATTTCGCAGTGAATGCATGTATAAATTATAAAAAGTAAGAGTAAAATGCGAAACTTTACAGTGAGTTAGGCATTTTTAGGCGAATATTAACAAATTAGGCTCTAATAACTGTTTTAGGGCATTTTAGGGCACTATAAAACTCTTTGAATACCTTTCAATTTCCATGAAACACAAATATTAATAATTATTTTTACTTTTCTCCTAAAGAAACAAAATAGGCATTTGCCCTAGAATCCGATGTCTGCTAATAACGTAACAACAATAACAGCAATAGTGTTGATATTACTCGACCAAGGCCAGTGCAGTCCTGCAGTCCGGAGCCGTAGCGCTACTGCTCCTGCGTTCGTAATACAGCATCGCGATAGTTCACATTCAGCGTATTCCGAATCTCACCGGTCCGGTGGCATCAATGACGTCACGTTGCAGCGAAATAGGGAACAAAACTGCTGGAAGGATCGATGGCTGTCATGGCGACTGTATAAGTTGTTGTCTGTGCTACGCTAGCAAAATTTTGCGAAATTCCCTTACTGCCATCTCGTTGAAAGAAAAGAGATCATAAACAACTTATTTCTTGAACCGGTAGTAATAACTGGTCCGTTGACATGTCCGCTCATAAGCCATTAACATATTGTTTTTACGTTGTGCTCATTACAAACAATACAGCAGAACTAAAGCAGAACACACCGCCATGACACAACAGTGTACGATGTCATTCGTCTGCTAATTCCCGCCCTATACAAGAACCAATCAGATTCACTGATGGCGGCTGATGGAGACTGCCACCACCTCTGGAAGCTGATGGCACCGGTGTGACATCG
This sequence comes from Periplaneta americana, assembly GCF_040183065.1. Classification (NCBI taxonomy): domain Eukaryota; kingdom Metazoa; phylum Arthropoda; class Insecta; order Blattodea; family Blattidae; genus Periplaneta; species Periplaneta americana. The sequence continues at coordinate 37,219,306 of NC_091133.1, forward strand.
GTGGAGCATCAATGACGTCACCGGTGGAATTCGGAACACCATGATGCCATCGGATTGCTCACCGGTGAGATTCGGAATACGCTCATTACGCCCGCGGCTCCACTCGCCTTGGTCGAGTAATAGTAAATGGGTCTTACGGAAGCAGAAGTAGTTTTGCTGGTAATAGTAGCAGTATTGTGGTGATGCTATTAATATCAGCAGTAGCAGTAGCAGTAGTAGTAGTAGTAGTATATCCATAATCTTAATTTTATCATCCTTTCACATATCTTAAATATATCATCTCATCCACATCTGTGGAGTAACGGTTAGCGCGTCTGGCCGCGAAACTAGGAGGCCTGGGTTCGATTCCGGGTCGGGGCAAATAACCTGGTCGAGGTTTTTCTGGGGTTTTCCCTCAACCCAATATGAGCAAATGCTGGGTAACTTTCGGTGCTGGATCCCGGACTCATTTCACCAGCATTATAACCTTCATGTCATTCAGACGCTAAATAACCTAAGATGTTGATAAAGCGTCGTAAAATAATCTACTAAATATATATATATATCATCTCTGCAGTTTGTATCCTACTTCCTTCTTCCGTTCCCATTATCCCATAAAGCAAGATGGGTACTGCTAAAGTTTTGTACAATTTTAATTTCGTTTCTTGTCTAGTATTAATAGTAGAAATGTTTAATAGCAGTGGTAAGGGTGGCTGCAGGAGCAGCAGCAGCAGAAGCAATAGTAGTAGTAGTAGTAGTAGTAGTAGTAGTAGTAGTAGTAGTAGTAAAAAATTATGGTTTGTTTAATGACGCTGGCAACTGCAGAGGTTATATCAGCGTTGCCGGTGTGCCGGAAGTTTGTCACGGAGGAGTTCTTTTACATGCCAGTAAATCTATTGGCATGAGCCTGTCGCATTTAAGCACACTTTAATGCCATCGACCTGGGCCGGGACCGAACCCGCAACCCCCGAGCACAGAAGATCAGCGCTATACCGATTACGCTACGGAGGCCGACGGTAGTAGTAGCAGTGGTGGTGGTGGTGGTGGTGGTGGTGGTGGTGGTGGTGGTGGTGGTATTAATCTTAAGAGTATGTAGTTAACCAATTAACATTATTCTGATTCACACTTTAGTCAAAGGTGGTTGTATCTAACCAAAATTAGGCAAATCCGATAACCAGTACATTCTATGATATTTCTGATGAAAAAGCTGTTGCAGACGCTCATCTCCGTTAATTAACGTTTTATAATGAACCGAGAGAAAATACAAGATTTGTTTTTCTCCCAGAAAGAATACATATCTTTTCCCTCTACTGCCAATTTCATGAAATTAAAGAAAAATGTGGATATGTTGACAAACAGCTGCGTTCTGGATGACCATTCTTATTGGACTAAGCGGAAATCTCAGTCCTGGCGACGATAACAAATCCGAAGAAATAAATTAGACGTAAATGGTTCTCATGATGGAGAGATTTTATCCTGTAAACTCTCTCCAAGGATGATCCTGACGGTTACATTACCATGGACAATAAACTAGACTCGAGAATGCTGTACACTGGGGAACGGCAAATTATTGTGCATAAGGGATAAAATGTGCAGTAATGATTGCAGCATAATTATTATGAATGGATGTTCCGTACCGAAAAACAAAAAGTACTTAATTTCGTGGTATATTGTGACATGTAGAGGACACGAATCTTCGGTTTTTTTTTTTTTTTTTTTTTTTTTAAAGAAACATAATCAGGAAGACATATCTGACCACTAAGTGTCAAGTTAATATTGCTCTTGATCTGCAGGTCACCGACCTGACCCTCATGAATACTTATGCGGAGTATGCGGAAGGCGCTAGTTTGAGTGAAAATCGGAAGCGAGTATGATATGAAGCAAAGCATTACAAACGTATGTGCAATGATTAATGAGATATTGTGTTTATCGCAGCTTCGCACAGCGCATTGCAATGTGCACTATCATTCAGGACATCATGTTGAACATGTTATGTAATATAATTAAATGTCAATAAACCATGTATATTGTGTATTCGCTACACATACAGACCTTACACACACCCCACAGATCGCAACACAATTACTCTGTTTTGTTTTCCAATACAGACTTACAAGGGAAATAATCAAGTTTTCAGAAAGAAATATTGGAGATTTCTACATCATTAGTAAGAGTTATTGAAATAGTTGTCGAATCTAAAACGAATCATCTGATTTTTTACTGACTTTATACTGAAATCATACACTTCTGCACGTTTCGTATAAAATTATGCTATGTGATTGTTACAATAGTGAGACGTTAGGCCAATCGAAGTATCATCGTCCAGAAAATGCTCCAAATAATCAGGAACATCGAATTCGCGCCGGTGACTTGCAATGAACACATTCTCGCAAACCGAATCGAAAGCCGAACTTGTTTGGCGATTCAAACGTAATACACTTCTCTGATCTCGTTCCTGGTTTAAAGAACGATTACTGTCGATTGGAAATATATTCAACGAAAACAACGAGAAAGCAACAGTTACAAGACCATCTTCACAATCAGCCAAGTCTGTTGCAGAAGAAGGGGAATCTTCACAATCAGCCAAGTCTGTTGAAGACAAGTGCGAATCGTCCTAATCTGAATATGTGCCCTCGCCGAAAAAGAAAGCTCGATCAATTGAAAGGAAAGGTTGTTGATTTTTCAGGAAAAAAGATGGGAGTTCTAAAAAAAAAACAATAATTCAAGCTCGATTCAAATGAGTAAGTAGCTTGCGACAAATCCATCTTTGGCAATAGAGGAAATTTGTTGAACAGCTTGCTCTATTTGGTATTCTCGGACTTCGAAAATAAAGTAAACCTGGGTCATCCGATTCACGAGTCAGACATCCAAATTTGGGCCAGAGAGCGGGTGTAGCGTAGAACCAGTCTCCTATGACACACCCTGGGCAACGACTCTGTCGGTAAATTGGAGTATTCAACTGGCTTCATACTGATGAATGACGAACAATTAAGTACTGCCTTTAGTATAAAAAGTTTTTTATGTAAGTGTACTTTATGACAACTGTTACAAATGATGATTTTTGCGAGGTTCAGAGTACTATGTCGAACTCATGAACGTAAACAAATGGGAATTATTTATATATTGAGATTTATTTCGTATGTAACGTGCCAAGTGTGAAGGTCGGCTCTGTTTAAAAGCACAGGAGAATCATATGGGCCCTGTTTCTTTTTAGATTCGATAACTACGTCATTAGTCCTTGCTAATGATATAGAAATATCCAATATGTCTTTCTGACAACTCGAGTACTTCCATCCAGGCGGCCCGAGTTCGATACCCGGACAGGTCGTGATTGGAATTTGTTACGGACAAAGCAGACGTTACAGAGGGTTTTTCGGTATTCTCGTTTGTCTCTTTCATTTCACCAACATTCTCCACCTCTCCCTCATTTCATTTATCATTTGCAATAGTAAAAATAGGCTGGGGCGAAGTTTGGGGGTAATAGGGGGGTTTCCGATGCTGATATAGAAAGTGCTTGGGGCTCCGTGCTACTGGGGTTCATTAGACTACTCGCATGCGGCAGGATGGTCCCTGGAACTTATCAGACTAGTCGTCCGCGAAACGGTACCTGAATCTATTAGGAGCTGTGGCAGAATGGCCCGCCTGTCAGCGTCGGGTTCATGAATGATACTCTAGCCACTTGTCGAACTTGGGCAATAGGGTGGAGTGAAAATATATAATTGTTTACTTCATTTAGAAATCGAAAACGCTTGAGTGTGCAAAAGTTGTTACATTTTATACCTAACATAACCTGAAAATTTTATGAAAATTGTATGCTATCTTGAGGTGCCACAACGGTCTTAAAATTTAAAAACATTACAAAAAAATTACGTACTTTATTATTTTTTTATTTTTTTGTATTTCAATAAACTTAGGTGTTTAAAGTGTCTATAATGATACTGTCTTCCCTAAAAAAATTACATTTCAATTAATATTTTGAGGTGCCACAAGACCATAGAGTTTTAATTATTTTTCATTAAAATTCGTTTGTACGTTAGTATCAATGATCCATCGGAAAATCTGGTCATGTTGGCCACCTATGTAGTGAAAGTATATACACCAGTGTGGTTTGAAATCAGAATGTTGGAATGAACCACGTCATGTCTGGAAAATGATTCTGTTCAGACCTGAAAATCTTAAGATTGTTGTTGATCCTATGATCGAAAGAAATCCATATTTCGCACACTCCGAAAATATGTTATTAGCTATGTTGATACAAGGGAAGCTAACAGGAAACTAGCTTTTTCTCATATATTTAGGACCAAAGACAAACACCCAGCAAGAACGTAAGAAAATTTAAGGCACCCAAGCTGAACTTCAATGCTTCGGATTACTATGAAATGATAAGTCACGAGAGCTATGTACATCGGTACTGAACCACCCTTAACTAAGTCGATTTGCCGCAAAGATACAACGAGCCATATCAATGGTAATGAGCGACTGACATTTCCAAAATTCTTATGTCATACACAAGAACGGTGTGTTCGTTTAGTGGCTGAGGCCGCTTCAGCAGTTCGTGAACCACAAAGGGACGGATACATCAGGGCCAGACTGAAAACTAGGACTGCCATGCCTCCATTAAAAAAAAAACTGAATATCACATTTAATATAATCAGAGTTAATGCAGTAGTTCTTTACAGTTTATCTGTTATTCACTTAAGCTCACAAATTACATTTGTGCGAGATCGTGCGTATTTGCTTGGTTTCCGCACAAAACCAATCCGCGGTAAGTCTAAAAATCCACATTCAGTATTCCCAACCTAACACACATAACAATTTCCCTCTTCTTACCGCTTAAGTGACATACTGATTTTACTGCTTTAGGCTTTTAACACATTATTTTTAGAGACGTTCAATATAGTAATAATTATAAATTGGAAACTTACCACTGCAATTTCACCTAAATTGCACTGTTTATTATTGTTTTTAAATATTTTCAAAAATTAAGTAAACTCTACAACTCCACTAAAGTTACTGCATTCGTGATGCAAGTATCATTAAGGAAGCCGTGAAAAAATCAACAAGATTCCAGATGCCGATGTTATTACTGCAATATGTTATATAAATAATATTGTTAAAATATTAAAATGAAAAATAAATCATTACATAACCTTACCGTTTGTTTTAAGTTCGCATTTATAGACTGGGGGAAAAAAAGACAGATGTATATCACGGCCTGCTGGAGTATAGTAAACACAGAAAACATTTTAAAGCAACAATGTTGAAGATAGATATTTTTGTTTTGCAAATTTGCCGTCTTGAACAGAAACCAAGATGGAGATTTCATTGCAACTAATTAGAAATTCCTCTTTCAGGTATGTAATAAACAATCTTCGTACAAAATAATGTACGATACACGAGCGGTATGTTTTCTTTCAGTTCTCGGAAATTAAAAAAGCTCAACTAGTTTCGCTTTTTCAAACTTTTCCTCGATCATGAAAACTTCAACATACCGCTCTTGTAACGCATATTACTATTGCAGTAGGCCTAAGAGCTGTAATGTACTTAATCTCTGACGTGAGCATACTTGTTTTTCATGTTCATAAATTAGTTTTAATTTAAATAAATAGTTTTTCTTTTCAAAAACGAGCTCATGTTGTTGCAATTAACCAATAGAAATTTGTAGCCATATCTGTGATTTTTTAACATTTCTATAAAAATTCAGATTTTCACTCTTCTTCTAGCACTTGGAATTTGAGTTTCAGAAAAGATAATTTTTTCTCACTATTTACACTCTTCCACTAGCATTATTAAAACCAAAGGTACATGAATTTTGAAATGATAATGCATGTAAAAAATTATAATATGAATAATGGAAGATATAATATTTGGGACTCTTGCGGCACCTGAAGATGTGATTCCATTAAGAAATAAATTTAGCAGGTAAATACTCCCATAATGCATCAACTTTTGCACGCCCAAGCTTTTTGATATAAGTAAAAAAATTTTTTCACTCCATCCTATTGGACAATATAGGGCGCACAATGGTTTATAGAACCGTCTCAGGTCCAGCACTTGGAAAGGCAGCCAGCCATTGAGGGAGACTACAGTATTCCTGAAGAAAATATATTTAGAAATTTTCTTGGAAAATACACAATACAAAATAAATAGTTTTAGGCACGTACGGTATTTCATTAAATGCGATCATATTCAATTCATACGGGAATGATTCACATTAAAAGCAATAGTTTTTCATGAAAAATTAATAGCTAGACTACAAATTCAGTGAACCAGAGTTTCATTCCCGATAGGGAAGTGCAAGTTCACTCTTCCATAGCTAATGCGTCTACGCCCCTTGTTTAATGTTCTCTTCAGCAGTAACCTTGCACCATGATGACGACATAACCAACGAATACTTATTGATATTTAATTTTATTCAGAATTATTGTAATATCTGTGATTGAGGTTCTGGCTGATATCATCTGTTATCAGGTAGTAGGCGTAAATCTCACTTGACGATATGTGTCAGAAGAAGAACATTGTAGGCCTATAACCTACATATTAAGTCTGATTTGTGTAATATGTAACTAGTCAATAATGTCGCAATGATGGGGGAAAGGAATTGACCAACCTAATCCATTATCTCCTGGCTTAGTTGCCTCATAAGTGATGCCTTATTGATGACAGGAGTATGCACCAGAATATTTTTCACACCAATTATCAAAATAACCAAGCAGAAATCTTCATAAACATACATGAATAATTACGTTGTACGTATGACTTCATATTCCCATAGTATTTAACGTGTCTTTGCACCGCGACATTATGTAGAAACATACAAGGTTTCGTAGGAGATTATCGATTTCGTCATCAGGAAAGTTAAGCAAAGGGGATCCCATTTGCTGGATTCGTCCAGTCCTGGAGAACAGTTCTTGGTAACGATCCAACACATAGGTTCTTCTATCCTTCACTTCCCTGCTGATGGTGTCAGTATATAGCTTTAATCGCCACTTTCACCAAGCTTCTTTAAATCTCCACAAACGATGTCAACAAACGGGTCGTTTAATTTTAACAAGATCTTTAAAAGTCAACTGTTTCGCCGAGCCTCGTTTCTTTAAAATTAACATGCGTTTACTAACATGAGAATTTCTCATACGACCACGGCTTCCGAATCACGAATTTCATTGGTTACATATGATCACGCCGAGTTTGTTTTATTTGGCATGAGGAAACAATGATCCTTAGGCAAACGTGTAAGAGGCAGTAATTTTAAGAACATCTAAAAAGTTATTAGTTTTTTATTCTTCCAAAATATATAAGGCTGTCATAACGTAATTAATAACAAAAACACAGGGAATAACGTTAAAAGGACAAGAGATTTGTGTAACATATCAAATAGAATGAAATAGTTTTCTAAATATAAATAGGAAGAATGTAGAGCAGTTAAATAGTAATTTCAAAGAGAAATCTAAGAAGAATTTTGCAGAGGACGGAAAATCGCCTCTTCCATAAATTGCATACTACTTTTCCACTGTATTTAATGCAGGTTTATGTACCCTGTAACAATTTTGCCCTGCTTGCGTGACAGAATTCAGGACAGGTGTCATTAAATTGGATTTTAAGGGGTATCCATTGTCTCCTAAAAGTAAACCTCTCTGCATTCTTCCCATTTCAAAAGTCATCCTCCTCTTACATCTTTGGAACGTCGTGTTATCGTGTACTGAACCTGGCCAGTTATTTACAATTTCTTTATGCGGAGCTTTGCATATGGAATTGCTTGAATATTGAATGAAAAATAGGATCTTCTATTGCAGAATCTTTCGGCCACATTACTGCCAGGAGATACGATTGAAACATGTAAACTATCTATCATTTCAATGACGATAGAAAATTTAGCTATAGGCCTAATATAAAAACAATGAATGTATTATGGTCATGATGTTGATATTGTAGTACGTCTGACACTTTATTCACATATTTAGACAATATAGCTTTTAACATTCCATTCATATCACCAATTACTATTTCAAAACTTCCAGTAACATAAAATCTTAGAGCAAGAAGAATCTGTTGGAAAAGCGTTAAGGGGGTTCGGAATCGTCTATTTCCACAATGTTAAATTTCACCAAGTTCATGACCCATTTTCTCAGAAACCTTGATATGTAGAAAGGTGAAACTTTTACCACATATTACTGGAACCTGTTGATGATTTAGACACAAGTATGTTTAGTTATTATAAAAACTTTACAAATTGAAAATTTTTATTGTGAAATTGAATTTTGGAAAGAAAAAAGGAGATTATTTATTTTTTTTAATTTTTAAACTATCCACCATAGAAACGTTTCCCTGTTTTAAAAGTAGGAAATACTTATGGAGAACATGTAGTAAAAATTTGAACTTTGTATCTAAGGTAGAAGCTGAGATAATGGGTCATATGTTAAAAAAATGTAATTTTTGGGAAACTTCAAAGTTGACAAGAAACATCAATTGACAGCAACATAAATTTAAAAATAAAAAATAAAAAAATGACTTTCCAATTTTCAAAACAATAATTGTCATATATCATTGTAATCCCTGAAATCTGTAGAATAGGCCTACAATGAGACATAAAATAAAATTTCAAAATTTCGTACCGTAATTTTTTAGGTTCCAAACCACCTTAAGTGATTGATTCCTGTCTGTCGTATTCTAACCTATATTCAGTTTCTTCTCGAATCAATCTTACTACTACTTATTTCCTTAATGTGTAGCTTTCGTGAAATTCTTTATCACTTGAATCTTCAAAATCATTATTCCGAGTGTTATTACCACATATAAGTTCGCTATTATGTTGTAAGTTCTGAATAAAGAATTTCAGCATCGAATACGCCTGCCATGTTGTTGATTTCTCAACGCATCATTACAGTTTTAACGCGACGAATTGGTTCTAATAAATTAACAAAAAGTTTAAAGATGTGTTAGCAATAACTATGCTTGGTGAAACACGAAAACTGACTAACTTATCATTAGTCCGCCTCTTTGGTCTTGAGGTAGCGTGGTGGACTCCTGATCAAAGTGGCCCGGGTTCCTTTCCCGGTCGTGAAATCAGGGGAATTTAATTCGGATCTCTTCACCTCTTCAGGGGAACTGGTTGTCTGTTCATCGTCCAAGTGTGCGTGGTGTCTTGCAGTGGTCCCCGGGTATTCTGACCCCGTAAACGGGCAGTCCTGCAGTGTGTGCTTGTGTTCAGCAGAGTTGAAGGGGTCAGAGCCATAGTGGGTCAAGCACCACACATTAAAAACGGAGAAAACAAGGGTTAAAATTAAGTGCTTACCCTAATTCAATGAAACATATACCAAATAAAATGAAGTGTGCACATTAAAACTAAATTATATGTCAATCTTCATTAAATTATGGTATTCACTTAACATTAACCTTTGCTTTCTCCGTTTTTAATAAATCGCGCTTGGCCCACTATAGCTCTGAACCCTTCAGTTGTGGGTCTAGGTACAATAAGCCTCAGGCTGCGGTGCCGAAATCAGTAAAAAAAACCGTATCATTAAATTATTTAACGAGACGTTATAATGATAACGAAGGTTGGTGCATCTACAACACGTAGTGTACTTTGTATTTTTACGGAGTTCACTCAACTAAGATTCCGAATAACAGATGTACAGTATATCCTAATATTTTATCTGCCTAGAGCTAAAGTGTATACGGAACAAAAATGTTTGCTTCCACAGTCACGTTTCAATTACAACATTTTCTATGAAAGCATCAGTTTTGTTTAATGTCCGCATGCCAAGAAAGGGTTTAACGCTATTAACATCTGTGTTGTCTCAAGACTGAAAGTAATTTGGGAAATGGAGGATGTCGCCTCAGTTTTAATTCTCCCCAGGTCCGGGCAGCGCATTAACCCGCCCTCGGGCAACGCAGATTGACGAGGGCCGAGCTTCTTGTGCGTCGCGTCGTTGGCATGAATGAGTCGCCGCGCGCCGTCTGTTTCTTGTGCCTTGATTAAGGGTTTCGAGACCGACGGGGAGGCAATTATGGTAATTATAATTGAAACATTCAGGCTACAACCAGGAACTGAAGTTTACTGTTCACACCAACAAAGCGACAGCGGAAGCCAATCAGTTTCAATTATATTGCTAACAACCTATACCGCGCACCCACGTGCCATCGACCAGCTCAACTGTTTCATTTAGCGAGGCCGGAGGGAATTTTCACTACACACTGTTTCACAAACAACAACTGCTTTTAAAAATATTGGAGGTGTATAAAATTTCGAGAATATTACAGCTCGACCAAGTCAAGTCTGCGAGTGGGGATAACAGGATGGAATGTAGAGGAATGTAGAGGCAAAACACAGTTGCCACATAGGTCACTTGACGCTCAGATTTCAACGTGTGCACATCGTTTAAAATACACTACGGAGCGCACGCATTTGTTGTCCTTGTCTTCAGATAAAGGCAACAGTTACGCTGTCTCCCAGCCTCCCCCCTCATGCAACTTTCTCCACGCGTGCCAATCAGAACGCCAAACCTCACTGTCAAGCAGAATTAGAAGTATAGTTTATTTCGTAGCGTCTTAAATTGTTACCGCTCTATGAACTGAAGCGCAGTAGGAAAACTTTGCTGTCATATGAGACTGTACTGGTCTCCTCTAGTTACCGCCTCCTTTCACTATAGAACTACCTCCAACTTCCCCTTTCGGCTCGCAGACTTAACTTGGTCGAGCTGTACACTCATGCCGGCGAAGTCAAGTACAGCTTTGAAGCTCTCCGCACCAATTGGGTCTCACAACATATCAAATGGTTCCGGCCATTTTTGTCCTTCATACCAACAGAGTAGCAGACTAGAATAGTGCCAACTGAATCTGAAACAGGAACTCCAGAGGTGCCAAATGAATGGTGACAACAAACGCTGATACTACAATTCAAGTTACACAAAGTTAGTGTGCACTCAATGTTGGTTGCTTGACGGTTGTCAGCCCACTTTGAGGTCTGTGGATATAGAGGGGAAAAGTTGGATCGGTGTCTGGTAGAGTTCCCGGATAGCTCAGTTGGTAGAGCGTTGGTACGTTTAACCAAAGGTCCCGGGTTCGATACCTGGCTCCGGAACAATTTTTCCCTCGAAATTATTCAAATCAACTTTACAGGGAGTTATACCTGAATGCCTAATTTGCTGATATTAACAGTTCAATACTTAAGAACATTTAATTCAATATTAATAGTAATAGCACAGTACAACACATCAATTATTGACAATGAAATAGTAAGTATTAAAACTCAACCTTTTTACATTTTACGACACATTTGAGGATTTGAGGTACTGTACAAGTATGAACACTGTTAACTTTGACACAATACAGTTATTTCGATTTCAATTTATTTTAGAGTAGTCCTATCTATTGAAAAATAATATTGGAATGGGAATGTTAATACATCGCATTTAACTATGGATGCAAGACGCCATCAGAAAAGTTGTATCTACCGTGTAGCTCTTTCTTCAGTAAATAAACAACCATGTGTCTAATACTATCATAGTCATCGGATGATAAATCCATTGTAACAATAACAATACTGCTTTGTACAACCTTCAGTTTGTGCCAGTGGACCGGATGGTATGTTTAAGTTTTAGCTCAGAAGGAAACAACCTTTATTCGGGACCTAGTTGGTAGGCAGCCAAAAAACCCATTGAAGTTGTGTAAAAGTCACGGTTATTGATTTGAATACAGTCTAGAAATACATATTACAATTCGTCAATTCGTATTATTGCCTTGGGCAGACACTGGAATCATGTTTACTCCCTTCTTAATGTCAGATCGAAAATACCCAAACATCAACTAAGAACAGATTCCATAATGAATATGACATCCATTGATAAACACATGTGTCTACATTATTATCCTGAGGGGAAAGAGTGAATCGCTATCACCGCGGCCATCACAGCTAAAAAAACTGAGTACAATAAAACCATCCGACACTGTGGTTATGTGGATAGCGCATCTGATTCTCGATCAAGCAGTTCGTGGTTCGATTCTCCATTCCACGGAACTGGATGTTTATCCCTTGTATTATTCCTGTACTATTATATCTATTAATCGTGCTGATCAAGCTGTAAGATGAGACCACAATGTGAGAGAGTCCAGTTTTTGTCCAAAGATATATCCTTCCCTACACCGCATTGTTTGTGAAGTCCTTACAAAAAGAGGAGATAAAACAAGACATGGAAAGAACAAATGAATCCTCTAGATTCAAAACCCCCTAAAGATCATTTTGTTCAGAACTGAGTTATGCCTACATATTAGGCCTACTTGCTAAGAATGACTTATATAACTTGAATTCAAAAAGTCGCTAAATTTGAAGCAAATGGTTTGTTAAAAGTCACTATTAGGTTGAAAATTCCCTCCATTTTCCACCAGTTACCGTCAAAATCCTTTAATTTGTGAAAGTGGATATAGGGGATTTTGAATCTATAGGATTCAAATCAACCCCATTGTACTGAAAAATTTGTCATCATTAAACAGCCAGTTGTTAACAACTTCACGCAGTCTAAATACCACAAAATACAGTAAGTAAGAGACAGCATTTTTACTCTCATTTAATTGTGATTTCATTATTCCAACTGAATTATTAGCAAATCGTGCACAATAATTTACAGTTTGTTCATTGGAGGGAAACATTCACACAGCCTCCAGCAACTAAATGCAACGACGTCACATTTGTATATTTTATAATTTAGTTTCACGTTAACGGTTTAGTCTTTGATAGTCCCGTAACCACAAAGTTCTGTATTAAATAAAAAAATTTAATATCCAAATAATGCCGTGGGTGATAAAATTTGTAAGCCTAGAATGTTTATGTATGGTAGTAAATTCTGAGTTTTCGTTCCACAGGTTTATGGTACGTAAATATAATGTTTCTGAGTGGGCGGAAAAAAAGTGTTCGGCCATGTTGAAATTCACCCTGCTGTCACAATCTCTGATATCACATTGATGTCCCCATATGTGAAATAGAACTGTTGTAACAATAAACATCGTAAATCGTGATTTCAAGTATAACCCCAATCAAAAAATGTTTTTACAGCCTTGTGATTATAGCGTCAAACTAACAATTTTAATGTCAACTTTAAAAAAAGTATAGGACTTGTAGAACTGTTAATATTAACAGAAATAAATTGAGGTAGATATTTAAATTGAAAGGTCTTGAACATATCATATATATAGTCGTCCTGAGTGGCGCAGTTGGTATAGCGCTGACCTTATGTGCCCGAGATTGCGAGTTCGATCCCGATCCAGGTCAATAGCATTTAAGTGTGCTTAAATGCGACAGGCTCATGTTACTATATTTAGTGGCATGTAAAAGAACTCCTGCGGGACAAAATTCCGGCACACCGGCGACGCTGATATAACCTCGGCAGTTGCGAGCGTCGTCAAATAAACCGTAATTTAAATTTAAATTAAATATATCATATAATAATGGCGAACTACCATAAAAAAACTAGCATAACAATTGAAAATTGGAACAAAAAAGTAATTTTGGCTTAAATCAAGAGCGGTCTAGAACAATCTACTTTCTTTGAAGAAATTTGAACACTAAAAATTAATTAAAAGTAATTCTTTATATTTTATGCTGCCCTGCCAAGACTCTGGAATTCGCTACCTGCTAGCATCAGGGACTGTCGAAATAAAATTGAATTCAAATGCAAACTTACTAGGCACTTGGTCAGTAATTGAGACTCGTTCATACATGGTTTCTTGTAAATAGTTGTCTTACTCTAGCACAAAATATTTTAATACCCAGTAATTTAATCACTACACAATTTTGTTATTCTAGATTTAATTTGTAATTCAGTAAATACAAAAAAATTGTTTGTTCTTAACTTCTATGATAAATTGTCTAGCTTTCATTAATCAGGTAATCTTTTCGTACTTTGATTTTTATTGCAATTGCAATTGTAAATTTAATATTAATTGTAATTTCATTCTTCATATTACTTTTATTTTTACTGTAATTGTAATTTTAAGTTTAATATTAGTAACCGTATCCTTCATATTATTATTATTATTATTATTATTATTATTATTATTATTATTATTATTATTATATATATATATATATATATATATATATATATAATATAGTTGTAATCCCCTGGTAGAGGGGCAGAGAAGGTCTGACGGCCTTATCTCCACCACGTTAAATAAATAAATACTAAAATACTAAATAGGTCTATATTAGTAGGCATTCGTTTCTCAAGTAGTTGATACAGTTGTAAGTATTCTGTCATGAAATCCTTTTCATGTTTTAAATAAACGCTTGCTTAAGGTATCGTACTATAATCTGTTTCTTGGAAGGAATATTTCCAAAAAACTGCCTTTTTAAATTTGTTGGTAAATTTTACTGCTGTATTATATTATTATAGTCCGATGGTAATATCAAATACTGTAGCTCTCTACAGTATTTGGTAATATTTCCCACAATAATGGAAGTTCATTAGAAACAAAATTACACTTCATCAAAGAAACTTGATTAGCCCTACGTTATGTCATGAAATGTTAGAACTAAAAAAATGCTAATTTTTTTAATTGTATCCATAAGCATGTATAATGAATTTATTTTACATGTTTACATCTTAGGTTCATTGACGTAGCTTCGGAGTAATGAGTGTGACTCGTGATCCAAAGTTGCGGTCAGCGTGTATTTAGATACTGCGTAACCTGTTTACTTGGTGTGTTGTTTTATTTTTATCAATGTTTTATCCAACTGTAAGGCAAATACTTTTCCACAGCTCTTAAAAATAACACACTGCAATCGCCAATTCCACCGGTCGAAACTAGATAACCTCACAGCTGATACAACACCGTTGAATAGCTGTCGAAAATATTTTAATATTACATCGCTTCATAGGCATGTATTTAATTTTGTCACGATAATCTCGTAAGACTCTTGGTTTAGATTTTCAGTGACATTTTTTAACTTAAACATTTAAATTACAATTTTAATTTTTCTACTTTATTTTTTTTCATTCAGACTCCGAAACTATTAAGCCCTAGTTTTTTTTTTTTTTTTTTTTTTTTTTCAGAACCGACCCATGCGACGTGCGAGGTGCGAGGCCCGCCTCAACCGGATTACATGAGAGATAGTAAGTGGTTTCTATAACTGCGAAATGCGAAGTCTGCGCACCTCGCAGCCATAGAAACTACTCACTATCTCTCGTATAGTCCGAATTTATGCGAGGCGGGTCTCGCACCTCGCATGTCGCATGTCGCATGTCGCATGCGTCGGTTCAGAAAAGCTAAGACATTAGGCTGATTCATAAGTTCGTAGCGCTCTTGTTCGTCATCAAAACACTGCGTTGTTAGGAGACTGTTTATCGTTTGTCATTTCTATCATTTGTTATTTTGGTGTTGTGTTCCTAAAAACGCCTTGAATGCTATGGATTTGAAAAAAAAGTGCTATTTGTGGGCTAAAGAAGATAGAATATCAAGTGGAAAAACAAGGGGAAAAAACTAATCCTTTCGACATATTCTTCTGTTTGAGTTTAATGTAGAAGCAAAGATAGCGGAGGAGACTCGAAACATTGGTATCGTTTACGGGAAGAATTCCTTTGGAGAAAACATTGCAAGGAAATGGTTCTGTTGTTTCAACACTGAATACCCCGTACAAAATTTAGTGTCCATTTAGCGGGAGAAGAAAGACGTCGTTCAATACGAATTGCTTCCCATGAACGTATCCATAACTTTTGACAGTTACTGCCAACAACTCAGACACCTTACGGCCGCAATTGACTAAAAATGACAGGGAAAACTGCATCATATGCTCCTGCAACACGATAATGTACGCCTGCACTTCGCTAACATGACGAAAGCAGCTCTCTAGGAACTTGGTTGAGAGGAGATTCGATATCTCCCATATTCTCCCGATCTTGTGCTCTCAGATTTCCACCTCTCTAACCAAAAATCTTCAAGAGAACTCCTTTGATAAAGAAGATACTGTACAGCTGTGAAAAGAAAAAGTTACCGTTCTCTAGAAGCTAAGTACCCTTCGGATATCTTCGCTACAATTCGGAGACAGGCGATGTTACATGTTGTTGGATCACGTGGCCGGATATCTACAGTTATAATTGAAGTTTTTTTTTCCATGTCACTACTATAGAACAGTGATAATGTAACGGGTTGGTATTCATGAGATCGTGCGTTGTGGTTTTGTTTTGTTTTTAAGAGACAGAGAGAAAATATAATTGCTCCTGTCTCTTTTATGACTATTTTAGTAATTAACATCAGGTCCACGAATGTATTATGCCATAACTTTATTAGTATTATTTGTTATGGCATTATGGCTGCAAATGGAAAGAAAAATTTTATTCTGAACAAAAATATCTTTCGTGGCATAAAGAAAACAAACATATTCGCGTCTGCCTTAGACAATTCAAACAATTAAAGATCCAAAAAGCAAAACAAAAACCCACGATTCAATATTTAGTTTGGCTTCCTTCCATCTCGATCATATCTTGTAGTCGAGTATCCATGGAATCTACTAGTCTTTTGAAATAGAGACTCTTCTTCCACGACAAGCCACACATTCTGGACGAGCTTCCACAAAGGACGTCTTGGACGGGAATTGGATCCATTTTTCCGCTTGTGTTTCTTTACTTGTGCCCACATAACTGAGTTGGAAGAACGTTGGAATTTAGATGTCAACGTCTCATGTTAAAATCCTCGTCACTCCTTTCTCATTTTATTGTGTTGCAGGATAGTATATCCTAATAATAGAAGAAGAAAAAACTAATATTAGTAGCTATTTTGTTCCAAACCTAACCTAACATTAAATTTATATTATTTATATCGCTAAAGAACGATAACAGAATATAAATAACTTGAATATTATTTATATCGCTAACGAACGATAACAAAATAAAATGATAATTTGAACAAGGCTCGAACTCACAACCTTCGAACCACTTTGCCAGCACTCTACCTCTGCTCTACGAGAGGCAAATATCGATTGATTCCTGCCTAACACAATAGTTCTGAAACTGCTTCAAGTGCGATTGTACAAATGAATGCATCGTGTGAATGCAAATGAATGTACAAATGAATGCATCACCGTGAACGGAAGTGAACTTAGAATATATTCGCTGTTCACGAGTGCTGCCACTTTTTTTTTTTTTGCCACGTGTACAAACTTGGCTTAACGACATCTTCAACTCCAAACCAGCAGATTTCTTCAGACGCGAAATCGAAGAATACTCCAGAGTTGCATAGATAATGCCCGCGCAACTTATCTAGGCAGCTGGGTTCCCTAGTGCTCTCGCATTGCCCCGTTGCTATCTGCTAGCTACATGACTATCGCTGCAGTAGTTGTACGTACAGTTACAAAATCATCATTCACTATTTATTTTCAGTGCATTACATTGAATATTGATAGGTTAAAGTATATGGATTCACAAAATAACAAATATGAATAAATTACATTCTTCGTCTGTGTACAATACAGTATAATCACAACTTCTATTATTACAATTCGTATCTGATCGTGAACTACTGATGGTACGCGATACATAAAGTCTTTCAAGTAGAAGGGCTACAGTATAGGTTTGTTATAGGGATGTACGCAAGTGAGATTACCGAGTTTGAACCCCCGTGAAGTTTAAAATAAAATTAAATATAGTTCATTACATTTGATTGTTTTCATGGATTTCCCTGTTATGTTAAGTGTTTTAGCTATCATATACAAATAACTGTTGACTATATATAATTATTGTGTAAGCGTAATAATGACACAAGCATTTTTTATTGTACAAAATTAAACATACGTTAAAATTTGTTAAAAATTGAATGGCTGTGATAAAATTACGTTTCAAAGATTTTATAAGGATATTCATGAATATGTTATAGGCTATTAGAATACAGTATAATCTTAATAAATATACCGTAACATAGTAATAATAATAATAATAATAATAATAATAATAATAATTTATTTTATTTATTAGTAATATTTGTGTGCTGAACAACAGCCAGAGGCCAATAATAATAATACACAACTGTAAGTAAAACGAACTCTTCCATCACACCCTAGATCATACCCAGATTGCTCGGCGTTATAGGCTTTGACGGTAACAACTTTTGTCAGGTTTACTATGCTGCCATCTAGTTGTTACATAAGGAGTCACGTCATGACTCCCATTTGAATTGCATTAGCGACTGCCATCTCGTGTTCGTTTACGGCGAACGGGTAGCGATACTGGGGGTTGTTCTCTTCAAAGTGCAACCGATTTTAACATAGGAATGAGCAATCTATGTGTGATCTTGGATCACACTAAGCAAGCAAATGTATTTTAGCCGTCTCGTAGACTGTCCGCCCTCTCCTTCCTCGCTTCCGCTGGAAGCGACCTCTCTACACACCCCGCGAGTCTCTCTTTTTAACTGCCCAGATAGGTTTCGTGGACAATAATGAAGGAATTATTGATTAATTTCTGTTTTCTATTGATCTCAAATAAAAACGTTTTTGTCATAGCGAAAAAACGCTATGAACTTTTGTATCAACCCACTGTAAAATTATTTTTACACCACCTTCGTAATACATTTTCTTTTCCAATGCTGCCAATACATCATGAAGTGGCATTTCCATTATTGAATTTAATGTCAAAAGAAGGCCTTTCTTTATGGTAGTGAAGTAAAGTATATTATTTGACTGTTTTCAGAGAAATAAAGATTTGTCTGTTGCAACAAGCATTGTGATGGAAAGATTCAAAGCTGTGAAATGATTAACATTTTCACAATACCTTTATATAAAGTAGGCCTTTCCATTATTATCTAAGGGGAGCCTTCCTTTTTAAGTTTCACGGTTTTCAGAGAAATAATGTACTTCAGTTCTCTGTTACAATAAGAAATGTCATGAAGAGATTTAAGGCTGTGAAGTAATAAGCACTGGAAGCAATAGCTACACGCTTCTATTGATAGGTGTGGTTGGCATATCTATCATTGTTGCTTCGAATAAATGAAAAAAAGGAAAGCGAATGATGCAAAATGGAAGCGCGCAAAAGTGAACAGTGTTTTGTAATTCCTTTTATAACTGCAGAAGGGAGTACACCTATTGAAATCCAACGCAGAATGGTTGCACTATATGGAGATATGCCTAGGAAAATCAGCTGTCCCAGGATTGGTGTGCGCGGTTTCGTTCCGGTCGAACATCTTTACAGGACAATCCACGACCAAGGCAAGTGCAAAATTCAATTCAACATGTTGATGTTGTTGTCCTGATAATCACAGAATCGCAATAGCCGAATTCTGTTTATTAATAATGTTAGCCAGGGAAGTGTCCACAACATTCTTTATAAACACCTGCAGTATCGCAAAGTTTGAGCGCAATGAATGCCGTACACTTTTAATAGCTCAGCAGAAAACCGGACGTGGGAGAATCTGCCAATGGAACCTCAGGCGATATCAGGAGGAAGATGGTTAGTTCTTGCCTCTCATTATGACATGTGACTGACGAATCTCGGTGTCATCATTTTGGAAACACACCGGATCTCCTTGCCTTAAAGACCCCCGAGTTCCGAGGAAATTCAGGGAAAATCATTTTTTTATCATCAAGGTCCATTGATAATAGAATTTCTGTACCATGGATAAATGATCAATGCCAGCGCTAGACATTCTCGGGTATCTTCCACAAAATATCAATAATACGTTAATAATAATAATAATAATAATAATAATAATAATAATAATAATAATACCGGTAATAATAATAATAATGGTAAACGCTCGGGCTATTTAACAAGAACACTGATGTTATCTATTACAGTGGTACCCAAAGTGAGGGTCTTGTAAGAAGCTGAAGGGGGTCGCGAAATTATATACAAACTAAGACAAAAACGTCTTATTCACATAGTTTATTTTGTACTTAGTATTATTTAGGAACATAAACATAAACAATGTTGAACATAAAATCAAAACAAGATCACGTAGTTATTGTTTGTTTAGTTAACTGTTCGGAGACAGGTCTGAACCCCACAAGTGATACCAATAAGGCGCCACTCTTGAGACAACTAAGTCAGGAGATAATAGGATGGATACATACATACATACATACATACATACATACATACATACATACATACATACATACATACATACATACATACATACATTACATTGCCAACTAGTTACATAATTGGGATCGATGTTATCCGGGCTAAAGGGCCGTGGTCTGTTGGCGCTGTTGCTACTATACGTTTCGTCTGCTGCTGCGGCGGACTAAACGTATGGTAGCAACAGCGCCAACACACCACGGCCCTTTAGCCCGGATAACATCGATCCCTATGACGCCGGCCGTGAAAGCCTATATTTCAAGATCAGTTACATAATTATTCCATTAATCAGACAATTGTACTTCCTCCGACACATATCGCCAAGTGAGATTTACTGCCTGATGTAGGCCTATGTATCAGCCAGAACCTCAATTAGTCAGTAGTTATAAAATAATAAAAAACACGATAAATGTACCTGTCTTTTAGAAAGTAGCTTCTAAAATATGGATTCTTTATTCCACACACATAATGATGTCATTTTGAAGTTCAAGGAAGTTTCTCGGTTTTGTTTTGATGGTGAGTATAGACAAGAAATTTATTTTGCACAAGTAAGAGGTTGCATAAATTATTAAAAATTTCAGAACTACATACTTTTGCAAGATACAGGTATTCTTGTAGGCCCTACTCTTTTGGTTTAACCCTCAACTGGTATCTATGGGTCAATATAGACCAATATGGATAGATACCGTTAACGTACATTTAAAAAGCAATACCAGTTGAGGGTTAAAACTGACCTACGCTGTGCAAAGTCTCTACGCATATATTTCAATGAGTTTTTCCTTCATATTTTCTGGAATTTCAGCCAGTTGAACGCAATTGTCTAAAAACGGATTCAGTATCCATCTGTGACTATCGTAATTGTTTTGAGTTTATTTCGAAAAATACTCAAAAAGCTGTTATTTAAAATTGTGTAAACTTAGTTGCGTTCCGCAAAAACAAATTCAGTAGGGTATATTTTGTCGTATCATATACACCTAAATTTTTCACGAGTTCTTTCATACACTGGAATGAATCAAGTTCATTTTTGTAAAGTGATGACCAGAAATCAAGTTTCTTTATAGATAGATTGATTTTATCCCTGGCTGTTATGTTAACATGTAGACCTTACAATCTATTATTCAAAGTTTTTACGTATTCGAAAATATCAGCAAGGAAGACCAATCTAAGAAGCAAAAGAGAATTGGAAAATACCGTAAAACTCTTTCCAACAATTTGCCAATGAAAGCATTCTTACTTCCGTGTGATAAATGAGATTTCCATACAAATTTTGCTGAATTTACCATTTTGTATTGAACTATTACCGCAGCGTCATGGCGGCAATAGTTTGAAGTACTAGAAATGATGTTTACTTAATATTTCGTGTCAATATTGCATTATGTACTTCTATTTCTGTCTTTCGTTGTTTCGAGTAAAATTGTTATTTTCGATTTTACAAGGATTTGTATTTTTTGAATAGGGTTAAATACAGGTACGATAGTGGGAATTGCAAAAAATGTCTCGTCCAAAAGTGGGTTGCGCCCTCGGAAAGTGTGGGAACCACTGCTGTATGACAATGTCCGAGCTCATACTGCCTGGTCAACAAGAGATGAGTTGCAACTGTTTCGTTGGGATACACTACCGTAAAACAATTATAGCCCAGACTTATCTCCATTCAATTTTCATAATTTTGGAGATTTAAAAAGAAGTTTGAAGGGGACTACATTTCCCTCGGACAAAGGGGTTCAAAATGCTGTTAAACAGTGGACACAGGGATTCTATGAAGCCGGTATAACTCGATCGAGGCGAGTGGAGCCGCGGGCGTAATGTGAACTACCGCGATGCTGTATTACGAACTCAGGAGCAGTAGTGTCACGGCTCCGGGTTGCAGGACTCCACTGGCCTTGGTCGAGTAATATCAGTAACCTGGCATTACAGTGGGAGAAATAGTGCTGCTTATGATTAGGTTTTCTCCGAGCGGTTGTTTGCGCGCTTTCAATCGGAGACCTCCGGTTACCTCCGATTGATGCCGCGCGGGTTGTATATGTGCTGTGGCGCAGACATACACTTTCCGCTGAGCATTCCTTTAATCGGATCAGGTAGTGATTCGAGTCCGCTGACGTCCGCGTATCTTTTAAAATAAGTTCTAATTTGTTGTTGTTTAATCTCTCTTTTATGTTAATCTCTCTCTCTTTCTTCGGCTCTTTTTTTTTCTTGTTTTGCTTGAAGTGCTACGTTAGCTGACAGATTTTGTTCTAGTTTTGAAATTCATAGTATATGTGGAAAGCCGTATTAGTTTTATGTCATTGATCAAATTAATAACATTCAATCTAACTGCAAAACTAACACAGAAGTAAAGCTTTTCAGTAGCTAATGTAAACTTTTATACTTTAATTCTCCTAGAAACTCTCGTTTAATCGCAAACAGGGTTTATCAATCATTATTCTAATCGGTTTAGTTAACGTAAAATATATTAAGGGAGCTTCAGAATGAAACAAAAGAAACGTGGGCTATAAATAGGATAAAGTTTACTGTCCAACATAATTTATTCAGATTCTTCACCGGACAGGATTATGATTATTGTGTTAAAGGGTGTCAGTATTTGAACTGCCTCTTCTAAGACGCGCCACTCTTGCTCTGTAATAAAAATATAAGTGGATATCAACTTAAGGATAATTGTAATTATATTATTACCAGATATTTGTTTAGTTTCATTCAGAAAACAGTAAAATATAACTCAAGTCGTCTTGTAATTTTTTTATTTCATTTGTTTTTTATTGCCTCGAAAGTTACGTTTTAGAGAAATTTCAAGACTTTTTCATAGACTGTGAGCCTTTGGGAACAATAGCACTAAAACAATTTAAAAAGAAATCGTATCAAATGTTTTGCGTAATTGTTTTCATCAAGTTCGCGATTGTGAGATCGCTTCAAATGGTCTAACAAATTCGAAGTTCCACCACCCTTAGAGTAAATTCGCCCACAAAGTTTACAGTATGCGACTTTATTATTACCTTCAACTAAATTAAATAATTTCCATGCGACGGATATCCGATTTGGTTCCATTTTATTCCCCTCACAACTACCCTCAGTCCGTACGCGCCGGTCGTCCTTGAGCTAACTGTCGCTTCGCTCCGAACCCCCGCATCCCTCCGTATGTCCCCTGTTCCACCTACGGTAGTATCGGAGATCACCAGTGGAGAGCTTTATTCGTAATCTCCGATTCCTCCGCGGTTGTAGTCACTCCGATGAGCAGCACTGGGGAGAAATGTGTTAAGAACCGTGGCGAGTATTAAGCAGGAAGTCCAATTCTTTTTATCAGCGATGGCTGGGTTTCATTTATTTATTTATTTATTATTTTGCTAATAATCGTAACATAAAATATGATATATACAGAAAAACTTTAGCTCGCCCCTGAAAGAGCAGAACTCGTGCTCAGGGGCGAATTCCTGAATACTATAGTCCTATTCAAATATAAGAAATATCAGTTACATGGAAATTCTATTCAGTATTCTTCTTCTACACAACTGGTTACAGTTTACTGCGTGGGCCTATCAAATAACAAATTTCAGAAAGAAGCATATTCAGTCGGATTATAATTTCTGCATTCTTGAGGTTTACTATGTTTGCTTTTACAAGGGAAATCTTCCAGGGATGCACTACTTTTGTAGTGATATTAATGTCTTTGTGAACAGAATTTCTGTGTCTGAGCTTGAATTTCCGGACTAATAATAAAATCACAAACTGAGACGCAGTCAAGATATGAATCACTTTACTCGAAGTAAAAGTATTTGAAAATACAGAAAGAAATGTTATTTCATAATGACAAAACTGCGAACCAAGTCTTCTTGTAAAGGTAAGGTCATTAAACTTTCCAGTTGGTAATACAGGGTGTTTCTTAATTCCTATTACAAACTTCTAGGGATTGTAGAGGGGACTAAGTAGATAAAGTTTTGATTAGGAACCCATGTTCGGAAATTTATCATTTCGATGCAAAATAAGTTTGAAGATCGATTCGATTTAATATCTCTCGCTTCACGATACGCAAACAAAATGGAGTGAGGGTGACTTCTGCAGTTCCCTGATATTGTGTGTCTCCTGTTTACAATCAGTTCTACGGAGTTCTACCCAACTAACATTCTACACGCATTTCTGGATTCACCCATAGACCTATTTGCTACATGTCCTGCCCATCTCAAACATCTGGATTTAATATTCCTAATTATGTTAGGTGACGAATAAAATGGGTAGAGTTCTGCGTTATGTAACTGTCTCCATTCCTCTGCAACTTCACATATCTTAGCCCCAGATATTTTTCTTAAGTAGGCCTACCTTATTCTCGAACACTCTTAACCTCTGTTTCTCTCTCTAAGTGAGAGTCCAAGTTTCGCAAACGTGCATAACAACCAGTAATGCACAACGCATGTATCACGAACGTTTTTCGCATTACCTCACTCCATCACATACCATTTTTGTTAGAATACAACAAACTTACTTTGCATCGAAACGATACATTTCCGGACATGGGTTTCCAATCAAAACTTTATCTACTTAGTCCCCTCTACAACTCCTAGAATGTTGTAATAGGAATTATGAAACAACTTGTATAATTCTGAATTACTTGCAATATGCTAGTCGACCTGGTTGGCGAGTTGGTATAGCGCTGGCCTTCTATGCCCAAGGTTGCGGGTTCGATCTCGGGCCAGGTCGATGTGTGCTTAAATAAGACAGGCTCATGTCAGTAGATTTACTGGCATGTAAAAGAACTCCTGCGGGACAAAATTCCGGCACATCCGGCGACGCTGATATAACCTCTGCAGTTGCGAGCGTCATTAAATAAAACATAACGTTAGCAATATGCTATATTTGAAACGTGTCGGTGGGAAAACGAGGAATGTCTATTTTTATCAATTTATAGTATATAGCGCATTCTACAGGTGGCAACAGTGACTACAGAACTGTCCAATCACAACAAATTTAAAAATGGAAATGTCCGTGTAAGGTAATATTAAATAATCTGTACGCTGGTTAAGATCCAGGAATGTTCAGGTATTAAAACTTGTTTTCTTTTTTTCGATAACGGTGTTTTGTGACATTTCCCGTTTCCACTCCTCCGACACCATTAATTTGTTCTTTTTTACTTTTGCCTTCGTGATGAGCTAACAGTATTGGTCTTTTGTGAGGATTCTGTCTGCCTTACGAAGAATTCTCTTAATAAATTAAATCGAAGACTGTCACAAGGCAGGAAGTAATGGTCTTTCAGAGGAATGTAAGGACTAATGTCTCATCATCTTGAACCGACCGTTTGAATTAAAGCCATCAGAAATCTTACTGTGGTATTATTCTTATTCTATCCAGGGACAAAGTCAATAAACAAGTGAAGTTCTTTTACAGTTGGGTCCGCATCATTGTCAATGTAATCTTTCAGGAAAGAGTATACCTCATGTGGAGAGTTTTGCTAGTTCTTCATGATATACAGAGTGGAAGGGGATCGATGCATAAAAAATTAAGAGGTGATTCTACATGTTAAATGTAACAAAACTTTTATTACACTTTTCTTCCGATGATACACCGTTAAGCAGGAAAGAATAGTTTTTGTCCAATGTTTACAGCGCTCTATTGCCAGACAGAAATGGCTGATTGCTATACAAGCAGATAGGCAAAAATAATCTGAATAGTTAATGTCTTTAATCTTTTTTTGCATATCAAACCATTTGGCCATGAATTTAAATTGAATAATTTCGAAAATCGTTAAAATAAATCTTACGACGCAGCGCTCTGACGCGTGTCACCGTCTCAGTACAGCAGCGGCGGAGGGGAAGATAAGGAGTGCAGGCCGCGCATGCTTAGAGTATTGCAGTAGCCGTGATGCTGCCGAATGCTTCTTAGAAACACAACGATTTTCCCCTAAACCGGTGAATGTTAGAGAAAAAACTCATTTATATTTTTCATATCTCTTCTCATTATCTATTACCAGTTTCGTTTTGGTACAGAGGTTACAATCTACTCTGTATATGTGCGTACAAACGATTTTATATTTCGAGTTTTTAAAACATGTATCCCAAAAGTGCTCTAACTTAACTGTAAATAACAAATATACAGGGTGTAAGGGGTATAAGTGCCATTATTTTAACTGATGATTATTCATGTAATAAGGAAGAAAAAATGTTCTTGAAACTTTTTTTCTAATTGCAATATTTAAATAATTATTATTAAAGTTTACAATATTAGACGTTTTGCAACGTTGCTGGATGGAGAGAAGAGAGATTACAAGTATACAGTACAGCTCAATCGGGGAAGAGGGAGTTTAGAAGTACACAGTACAGCTCAAGCAGGTACAGACATACCGGTACAAAACAGATGCTTTGTTCTAATGCAGGAGCGGATCATGACAATATTGTTATTTATATAAAACGAGCAGCAAATACAAACATTCAATCTCATTAGCGGTCAGCGCGTCTGGCTGTAAAACCAGGTGGCCCGGGTTCGAATCCCGGTCGGGGCAAGTTACCTGGTTGAGGTTTTTTCCGGGGGTTTCCCTCAACCCAATACGAGCAAATGCTGGGTAACTTTCGATGTTGAACCCCGGACTCATTTCACCGGCATCATCACCTTCATATCATTCAGACGCAAAATAACCTAGATGTTAATAAAGCGTCGTAAAATAACCCAATAAAAAAAATCTCATTAATAGAACATTATAGTAAATTTACATGTTATGTAACAATATTGCTCTATTTTTAATAATAGGTCTAAAAAATAAACAATAATAGTTTTCTGCACAAGATCACACGAACTTTTTTTCTAATACAACATTTTAATCTCTCCCGCTTCCGTAAAGCAATATCATTTTTAAACAAATTTCTAGCTGTGTGATTTTCGAAACGGAGTAAGAGACTTCTAGTTTCTAATAATCGTTGAGAAACTGCTACAAAAGTTCACCTTCTTTGAGGAAAAAACGTTGGCTGTTCATTTTTCTTGCCTCACTTGAATTACAACGACTTTCTCCATGAATTAATAACATATGATATCCCTAAACTGTGAATGACATTGTAAGTTGTTTATCGAATACCCTGTACTGAACTGTCATTCGCTCGACAGTAGAGCTATGGACAATGAGCTTGAACTCAGATGATTCATACGTCTGTGCGGAGTACTGCTTGCTGAACGTTGCCATGTCTCTCAGCCAGAATATTAACAAATTTAAGCATGCATTTTTATTTAACTCCACGAAAAGTAATAGCACACAAATATTTATTTAAAGTAATATTAATTCTTTGCTAGATATATCTACTGATATAATTGTTTCCGTAAGTTTACTAACGAAATAAGCAGTATAACGCGAATGAAGTAAGAAAAGAAACATTTTTTCTGGGAAAACTACCCAATTTTGACCCTATGTTGTATGGACATTTTTTGATCTTGTAGACAGTCCACCGACGACTGTGAAAGGGACGGCACTTATACCCCTTGTACCGAGATGTGTCATGTGACCGAAGCATAGACCAGCACATTTCTTTCTTTATGAATTCTTCAGTTACTGTCCTTAAGGCTATATAAAATTTCTTGCTCTGCAATTCAATTATATGGCTACCATTCTCTCTGCCGCTACCACGGTCTTAACATTGTCATTCAGGAAATTATTTTTAGTTTAGATTTAAATTACTCGCATGTACTGCAGGTGTGTGTGTGTGCGTGCGTGTGTGTGTGTGTGTGTCCAATGCCCGCCCTCTTCACTTGCGTGATTCGGGTTCCGCATACTGCGGATAGATGGCAGAACTGTGACCCATTTTCTAGTTGTACACCACTTCGGCGGGTCACAGTGTACATGATGTGAATCTGTGTGAAGAGTTACGTCGTGCACTAGGATGAGTGATGATGGTGATGAAGATGAGGAAGGGAGAAGGGGAAACCCGGTGCCGGCACGTAGCCTACTCCTGTCGAATAGCACCAAAGGTGTCGCCAGGTTTAACGTCCCCATCCGACGGACGAATCACTATCAACAGTGACATATACCTTCTCTTCATATGCACTGCAGAGAGATTTTGGATTTAACCCAGGCATATTGGTGCACAATCCAGTGGTTAGAAGTTGTGCACTGCCATCTCTCCTAGTCCCGAGGTAGAAATTTTATATTAAAATTTCTGAGCCCGCCGGGAATCGAACCCGGGCCGGCTAGTCTGGAGGCTGACACGCTACCACAGAGCTAACTTGGCGGATGGTGTCTTTTTGTGGTCTACGAAATTTTGAAGTTTCGTTTGACATTATGATTAATAAAATTAATTTTCATTTTAAATGTGAGAAGAATAAACTTCTATGCTACCAGACATGTAAAGCAAGTTATTTGTAGAACTGGAACATGTCCAGAATAAATCCCTTTTCTGTACCAAATGCATATTTTTATGCTTGTTTCTTGTATATTAATATAAAAGATGTTACCTTTATGTAGTACCCTATAGAACGATGAAGTTAGCATTTGAGATTGTCTACGAAGTCACATTTTTACAGAAAATGTGGACATGTCAATTTAGTGATTCAATTAAATTCATCAAATTTCTCAAACTATTGTCTTAACAGCCGGAATTCCTTAATTTTTATTTGTATCACGTCATAATGACATGACAACAGTTTTACTTTCTTACGACGAAAACATTATAAGAGTATGAAAAATTCATTCTAAAATGTTGAACCAGATATCCAGGACAAATTTCACGCACAACTTTAATATTTCTTTAACTATAAGGTTTTAGCATACATCAATCGCGTCCAAATTTTTTATATGCCATATTCCATCGTGCACACTTAGGCCTATACAAATATAACTTGAGATAATATTCAATTATAAATCTAATTTTATGCATATTACATCGTATTTGTAAATTTAATAAATCAAGTATAGTTTTATTTGTAATTTAATCTTGAATCTGAATTAAGAAAGGAAGTAGATTTCTTATATATCCTAAATAAAACTAGCATAATAAGTAGACAAATGATATTAGCTAAATTAAGTATAATCAGTGAAATTAACTGAACAAGTAAAATTTGGAGATAAATACAGTCAGTCTTTTTCTATTGTAAGACATTATAATAGTGGTGTTAGAAATCCTCATCAATATGAGTATGGTTGTTGTTGGGAGTCGAACGCAGTAGCAAACCGTTCTACAAGCCATCCGACTTAAGTTGCCGCACAACATAAGAATGGTTTTCAAACGTAGGTAAAGTAAAACTTAACGTAACTTTCGCGCAGTAAGAAACGCGCACAACATAAATTGTGTCAGAAGGGCGACAGCTTAATTTTATTATTTACATTTACAATTTACACACAATTTAAAATTACTAAATCTGAGTTAACAACGCAGGTTTATTGTACTTACTGTGATTAACTTTTCGAATGGTGTGAAAGAGTCTGTCGTTGACTCACCTTGTTTTGAAATGTGACAATGTAAAACAATAGACAGAACCACCTTGAGGACGATAGTTGAACAAACAAAACATGATGGATTGCCTACATGCAAATAATAACTGTAAATATTACATGTAAACAGTAAATGAAAATAATCAATGCAAATATTAATTGTAAATAATCAATGTTAATACTGAGTGCTGGTGACCGTTATTTTGAGCACTGTGAGGTACAAAAGGTACATTGTTAACTCAGATTTGTAAATAATACAATAATATTTTAATGTAAATAAATGCAAGTAATAGGTGTAAAAAATATAAATAATAATTAGTGTGAATAATAAATACTGATAATAAGGAAAACAGTAAGAACAATGGTATGTTTAAGCCCATATCTCCTTAATCTGACTTCGCACCCCTAGTTCCCGAACTCAAAATGTCCTGTAGAGCAGTCCCTATTTCCTGTTTAATTGTTGCACGCTTTTACTGAATCACCCTTTCACAGACGAGTTATGGGGGGACATGGGGGGGGGGACACCCAAACTGAACTTTTTTTCTATTAACGTTAGAAAATATTGAATTCAAAAGATGGTTTTTCCTTTTGTTTATGTTTAAGTTTCTGTGCTTAAATTGATGAATTATTTAAGTCATCAGATCATGTATCTGTACTACAATATTTATTTTTAATTTCTGAATGTATAATTTCTAGTCCACACCTGTGGAGTAACGGTTAGCGCGTCTGGCCGCGAAACCAGGTGGCCCGGGTTCGATTCCCGGTCGGGGCAAGTTACCTGGTTGAGGTTCTTACCGGGGTTTTCCCTCAACCCAATATGATCAAATGCTGGGTAACTTTCCGTACTGGACCCTTGACTCATGTCACTGGCATCACCTTCATCTCATTCAGACGCTAAATAACCTAAAATGTTGATAAAGCGTCGTAAAATAACCTACTAAAATATATATATATATATATATATATATATATATAATTTCTATACCTCATTTGAGGAATGGAAGCAGTGTAGGCCTAATGTTTCTTTTGTACTCATGTGATCGAAGTCTGCAGGTATTCAGGTCGCCACTTGGAGAAAATAATATGAATAACATACTGCACAACAATGCAGAAAAAAGAAAAGTGATCCAGGTGTAATGTGTAAACTTAAAGACGAGATTAAATAAAATAATTAGAGTTCATATTTCATATGATATCTTCAGGAAGGTAAAATTCATATTAAAAAGTTTCTGTTAGCACTGTTACGTAGTTTTATTGACATATGCATGTGTTTATGTACGAGAGAGAGAAAAAGAGGGAGATTGTTTTAAGTTGTGCCCTATTATAATTTGTAGTAGACCTACAGTTCAAGTCCTATACAACTCAATCCGAAACATCGTGGAAATCGATGTAATACAAAGAAACATGTCCTCGAAAATATCTTTAAGTAATCATATTGTAATGATAAGTAACAATTTTACTGGTATTATTGAGGTTGTGTAATTGAACTCATCATTTCGTCAGAATATGTAAGAATTTCGTCAGACTGAAATCTGGACCTCCAAATTTTCTTCCAATGATTTCGTTTTCTGAGTCCGTCTT
This sequence comes from Periplaneta americana, assembly GCF_040183065.1. Taxonomy (NCBI): domain Eukaryota; kingdom Metazoa; phylum Arthropoda; class Insecta; order Blattodea; family Blattidae; genus Periplaneta; species Periplaneta americana. Next base: position 37,250,314 of record NC_091133.1, read on the forward strand.
GGTTCAGTTAAATTGTAACGCTAGATTTAAAATCTTAGCTTCATTTAACCGATTCGGTCCATTTATGAAACTATAAGAAGTAACAACCAAATGTAAGACTTCTATTAAAGCCTGACCATCAAGATCAAGAAAGACGACGGTCAAGAGGTTACATGAGCTTGGCCAGCGTCCTCTCTTATCACTCTTTCGAGATTCTATTTAAACTGTTAACACATTGTAAAACGTGCTCGTCTGTCGTCATCTGGTAATAAAGCTGTTCTGTTACGTACGCATTGAGGACTTAGTTCCTGCAACGAACCTACAACTTCAGTCTGATCGAAACCCGAGGGCTAGGGACACGACAGTATTCCGACATACTGTATCACGGTCAAGCTATAACGAGGAGGAGGTAAATGATGTCCTCTATAACACCATTATATGGGGATTTTATGTTTTGCTTTGCTCCCCGCCCCAAGGAAACGGTTCTCTCTCCTCCTATGCACCCTTTATACTCTGTCACAGACTGGATGTTTATCATTCATATTTTTTGTTTTAGACATTAATTATAATCTATTTTCTAGCTATAATTCACTTAACGATTAATCTAAAAACAATACGTAGGGCCTATAACAACTGAAATGTCACCTGCAAAAATTTTGGTCAGTGTAATATACAATAATTCAACGATGAAGTGAAGTCAGTTCCGAAACTCTCTGTACTACATTCTTACGTCGTCCTCTCTAAGGCGAGCTTCTGTGAGGATGCTGTTCTCCTGGCATATACAGACGACGGGCGGCCAGAGGGCGCAGCTAGCTATTCGACGCAGCTGCCACCACACTGGTTAATAATTCCTTATGTTCAACCCAAGCACACATAGCAGAGGTATTGAAGGTCTCGAGATCTGCCCTCTACTGTCCATCCCATGGAAAATGATTCACGCTACTAGCCTTGTGACTGCTCACAAATTTATTGCTATAGTGACCAGCCATAAATTAAAGAGCATGTTGTCAAAGGACTCTAAAGCCAAGTTTCTCGTCGTTAAAGAAATATGTATGAGATATCCCTTATCAATAAATTCGGCATAACTTCACAGAAGGCGGTTAATGTAAGTTTATATCAGCTAATTGCATAAATTAAAAAAGATTTATAATTATAATAATAATAATAATAATAATAATAATAATAATCCATGGCGCTACAACCCGTGAAGGGCTTAGACCGACCAGCCGGCTGCTGGTCTCATGCCCACATGCAGAAGCAGAGGTGGACGATCATCCAACCAGAATGGAAGTATCGTGTAGTCAGCATGATGATCCCCCCAGCCGTTATAGCTGACTTTCGCAAGCGGATTTCGCTACCTATCGTAGTTCCCCAAGTGCATCACGATGCTGGGTGGGCATCGGTCCCATACACTGGCCGAAATTTCATGAGAAAATTTCTTCCCCCATTAGTACTCGAACCAGCGCGCATTCCGTAACGCGAGTTCTAGGCAGGATGCCTTAGACCATGACGCCACATCGCGGAACAAAAAATGATTTGTTTTGAGTAAATTTAGATTTATGAAATGAGAAGATCTAGTTGTGGAAAATACAGCGCATTGATTTCCATTTTCTGTTATGAACAACTCATATTTTTATCTCAAAATTTCATTTCGGAAGTCTCTTAAATGGAGCAGCAATAGCACTAATGATAATGAAAATAATCTTATCTTAAGCTTCGAAATTTGTGAAAATTTAGTCCACACAACTCATACATCCACAGAAGATGATGTTATGCGTCTGGTAGGATAAAGAATTGCTTCCTAGGAATGTAACTATAACGGCTAACATTTACTGCCAACAACTCAGACGCTTTCCGGCCGCAATTTAAGAAAAACGACCGGGAAGACTATTTGAAGTGCTGCTGCGACATGAAAATGCACGTCCGCACTCCGCTAACATGACGAAAGCAGCTATCCAGGAGTTTGATTGGGAGGTGGTTCCATATGTCCAATATTATCCCGATCTTGCGCCCTCAGATTTCCACCTTTTTCATTCTCTATCCAACAATTTTCAAGGCAACTCCTTCGATAACAAAGATGCTTTACAAACTTGGTTTGACGAATTCTTTATTCTAAACCAGCAGATGTCTTCAGACTCGGAATCGAAAAACTAGCCAGCGTTGGCAGAGTGTCACAGATAATAGAGCAGTATATATTGCTGATTAATTTCTGTCTTCTATTCATCTGAAATAGTCCACACCTGTGGAGTAACGGTCAGCGCGTCTGGCCGCAAAACCAGGTGGCCCGGGTTCGAATCCCGGTTGGAGCAAGTTATCCGGTTGAGGTTTTTTCCGGGGTTTTCCCTCAACCCAATACGAGCAAATGCTGGGTAACTTTCGGTGTTGGATCCCGGACTCATTTCACCGGCATTATCACCTTCATGCCATTCAGACGCTAAAAACCTGGAAGTTGATACAGCGTCGTAAAATAACCCAATAAAATAAATAAATTCATCTGAAATAAATACTTTTTCCATAGCGAAAAAATGCTGCGAACTTTTTCATCAATCCAATACAAGCAATAATATATCTCCGTAAGGAGTGATCGTGCAGTATTGGTTCCTGTTCTTACGAGTCAATTATTCGAAATTGCGTCCTGTATCCTGCAGTGCCCAGTGCTGTTCTTACAAGAGAACCGTCAACACTGGAAGATTACGTAGCGGTAGGACCTTCAAATTTTGCATACTGATACATCTTATTAGTATAAGATGTGCCAAATAAAGTTTCGAAAATAATATGCAAACGATGTTCTGAATATCGCTGTGAATCTTCGTATGTGAACCTAGTAGTTGCGTAGTTTTTAGAGTGTACAGTGTAACATGTGACAGAGATGAGCGAGAAACAAGGCTGCAAATCAACGTTTGTAAACAGCAGAGTTAAATAGGGTCTATCATTACGAACAAGTTACAATGAACAACATATTTTTACTTTTTGTCTTGCTCCGAAATAAAAATAAGTGAATATTACTAATATGTGTGCCCTAAATCTGAATTTAAAATCCAAATTGCCCCATCAAGTACCATTTTCCGGGGAAAATGAATTTAATTTTTTATGATAAAACTTATTTGTTATTAATTTTTCGCTGCTACTGATAAAATTACAACACACTAGGGATTCAAAATTCCTCATAATACTTGAAAAATGTGTACTGGATAGAAAAATGATGTAACATAATTTAAAACACAACAATAAAAATATTTCATGCATATTTCGGAATTTGAACTTGCATTTAAAATAATTTTCTGCATGACTTCTGTTTATAACTAGACCGGGACTGTATTTTAGAAGGAATCAACAATAGTCTGCAAGCATGCTGGATGATTATCTTCCTTTTTTATCGCCTTTCCATTTCAGATATTTCTTGATGAAATCTTTCCCCATGCTCGTCGTTTACCACTCCGAAGTTAGGAGGAAAGAAATCCAAATGACAATGTAAAAAGTGTATTTTGAGAGACATATTAGACTCCATTTTGTCATATGCACTTAACATGATTTCCACAAGTTGTATGTAGTTCTCTGCCCTAGAATTTCCAAGGAAATTTGAGCAAACGTCTTTCAAAGCGCGCCATGCCATTCTTTCTGTAACGGAAAGTTTTTCCTCAAACAAAGAGTCAGCCATTTGTGAATTTGTGGACCGATGAAAATGCCCTCTTTTAATTTTCCTTCACTCAAACTGGTAAACTTTTCCTTTAAATACTGAAAACCACACCCTTGTTTGTTCATTGCATAGACCTCACTTTGAACTCTTATGACATTTACTTAATAGAAGAGACCAATATCTGTTTATTTAATAGAAGTACAAAATAACATGCCAAAAACCATAATAAGCCGTAAATAAGTCATAAACTCATAAAATACATTAGCTTTTGTTTTGGTTTATACCCCCAACCCACGCCAGATGTTTCCTGGGGGAGCGCTTATCGAAAAGTGAAATAGTATATCTTAAAAACCTTACGTGATACGAAGAAAAGAGAACCATTTTCGGATTCAGCGCACATCAAACCATAAGGGTCACATTGTTTTAAGTCGGAGCAAAATTCTTGTTGTTCAGTGTTATGAACTGATTGCATGGAATTAAACTCATAGTACATTAAATTGGTAATATATGCTTCATGGTCTCACAAATTAAACCTATAATCTACAATAAGTACACAAATACAATATAAAGCCCACCGACAATTTAGTCTTTCTTAGGACCTGTCACTATCCCTTCTTTACTTCTCTTATGCTATTCTTCCACTTCTTCTGGTTATCTATAGACATTACAGTGTCATGAATATAAACAGAACAAATTGTCAATTGTTCATGCAGGAATGAAATCATAAATTCTTATTGCACCACGCACAGCAAATGAAACTGTGTTGCTGTATTCTACATAGAGTAGTATATTTTTAATCCGTAATATGTTTAATGGACTCACTTTTTATGTTCAGGACCAATGGGTGAGCAGATCTTGAGATACTAGCCGGCACACAGAGGAGAGTTTGTGTTGTAGGGGAGTGTACTTCACCCTTTCATGTGCAGTAGCGAACTGTAACAGAAACATAACATAAGATATGAGCACACATTATCTCTGCCGTGTGTTAAGCATGCTCTCATAAATGTTTTACAATTAAATTAATTGTACACATTTTATTATATGAAGTTGATATAAAATAAATGATAATTATCGTAAGATCCATGCTGACTGAGCAATGTCTGAACTTTCATCTAAAGGAAGTGAATACGCTATGAATGGGAAAATACTAGATTTTAGTTTCTCAACCACCAGGTATGAAATATCTTCTATTCTTCTCCATGTAGTTAGTACGACGAGACAAACTAATGTTTTCGTGTTGTTCCTTTTGTTCAGGAAATATACACACGCCACAATTATTAAACATGTTTTAACAAATTCCCCGTCACTAAAAGTTTTCAATGATTTTGCGACTTCCCATGCAACTATGTTACTGGCAAGAATTCCCTTTTGTGTTTTAGTCAAGGCATTCGCCTTCTCTCAATTCTGGTTTACTTAATATTTCGGTTTTTAATTTTTAAAGCTGTTCCGTATGTTCCGGCCCTATAAATTGAAATAGAGAGAATAGAAAAGAAAATAGAAACAATGGAGCAAAAATTTGTTTCAAAATTTGTGAAAACAGAAAAACGATTTACGTAGCTAATATTATTACTTTAGCTTACTGTGTAGGTATTAAATTTCAAACTACGATTACCTACTATAATTAAACTGTGACTCTTATAACATTGTTTATAGCATAATGTCTGTGCATATTGCTTCTCTGGTTCCTATAACGATTTTGTTGCATAGTAAGCATATCACGGTTTCTCCACGAGCAAAATAAAATAATTTTCTTCCCAATCTACTTGGAATGGGCGTTTATGATTATTCACCGAGGTTGACATGTTCAACATCGCAAAGACAATCCACAATATAAAGAAGATACTTATACTGTGGACAATCCGTCACATCGTCTAAGGGTCGCTTGCAGAGGGGGTGGAAGTTGGTGGGAGGAACGTGACGTCAGAACCCTCCCCCCTACCGGATGTAATCATGATTACCAGTTTGTCACCGTCTGATTTAAAGTATTGACCATGAGAACATACGCTAGGATGACACGAAATTCAGGAGAAATTATGTTACATGATAAACTAGTAGTACTCAATTATGCTGTGGCTCAACCAAAGAGTTTGTAATACAATAACTAGAGACACCAATGGCGCTAGTGTAGCGTACAAAATTTGAACCGCTGTTCGGCCGCCATTAAAGGGAGTTGATGCTTCGCCGAGATTGCGAGCAGTTCATGCTTATTTGAAGAGTATGAATAAATATTAGTACACTTTAAGGGAAATAATAAGAAAATGGTGAAATACTGCGCCGCAAATAATTGTTCTAACATAGCTTACTCTTATAGGATGCCCCTAATTAAATTTAATGATACATTTATTATACTTGTTGATGGATCAAATACTAAAAATAAATTACGTATCACTTTAAATTTATAATTTTTATACTAATTATTTTTTGTTAATAATAATTTAACTGGAATATATCAAAAATAATTTATAGAGTTGAATATGCATCTCTTAATATTTGGAAGAATGTTCTAAATGCAGTTCCTCCTTTAAATGTCTTCACAGAATGTCGGAACATTTCTTGGATAAAATTTTTCCAGAAACACTTTAATCAGGTTTATACGGTTTATTTCAACAAGGTATGTAAGTGTTAGGTGCTATCATATTTAAATGGATTATAATAGCAAAGTGCACAAGAAAATCCTGACAGCATCTGTATAAAACTGTTTTGTTTCAGAATAAATGAAATCATATATGTTCCCGTTTTGTACAGTATGTAGTTCTAGCACAGTCTAGTATATACAGTCACGAAGCTCAATACGTAGTAAATATGCAAACATTAGATAGTTGCTCACCACTAGGATCGCTAATATCGCCTCATTACAGGCAATGCAAAATAGTATCGTCACAGTCTATTGTTTCTAGCACCCTCAAAACTCAAGCTTCGTGACTGTATATAATAGACTGTGGTTCTAGTTTATTGTTGAAAGTATAGCCGATGGCAACCAATTTATTACCACAACCACTACCACAACTTGCCTTGCACCACTACTACTAGGCATACTAATACCACCAATACTACGGCTACTATTACCAACACTACTAGGCCTACTACCACCACTACCACTATTAATGGCACCAATACTAGGCCTCCTACTACCACTACTACTAGGCCTACTGTTACTACTACTACTACTACTACTATTAGGCCTCTATTATATCACTACTACTAGGCCTACTGTTACTACTACTACTACTACTACTACTACTACTACTACTACTACTACTAGGCCTACTATTATATCACTACTACTACTACTACTACTACTACTACTACTACTACTACTACTACTACTACTACTGCTGCTGCATTAAAAAACCTGTACTGACCTCTAACCTGGTGGTCATCAACTATACAATTTATATATTGTTTTATGATGACTATTACACTTTTACTACGTCACACTATTTTTGATCAATAAAACGGCACGAAAGGACGTCTTTCAACCAATCATGCCTGCTTATCGCACAATTTTATCGCGTCCCTAGCATTTGTTTAATTTTATCGCGTCCCTAGCATTTGTTTATTTTTATCGCCTACCCTAGCATTTGTTTCTTTGTTTGCCAACATTTCAAACTGCACTGGTCTGGACGTCAAAAAACAGAAAATTACAAACCACACCAGTCGATGCACAGTACTTTCAAATATGACTCGCACTGGCATTCAAGAACAAGAATTAATAAAGATCACTGGTCATATATGAAGAGCACCATTCGGAAATCCTGAATAAGTTGAGGGATACACCATGTACATCAACGAGTTCACTTCTTTTACGCACACGTCCAATATAACATCAACTGAACCACCAACCACTAAAACATTCAAATTTGAAAATTGTGCTTTCAATAATTGTTTCTTTTAAAATTATTCATGTTTATTTTTTATTTCATCATCGTTAATTAAAACATTTCTTGTTTATTTCATCATCCCTAATTAAAACTTTTCTAACACTTGTTTATATTATTTAGGTTATGTTTGTTATAACTTCTGCTGTATGATATAATGGAGATTGTTTAATACTAAGATTTATTGAAAATCATCTGTCAAGTGACGTTGATTACTGGGATCCGGATGATTGAAGTGAAATGCAAGCTACCCGGGAACTCTACCCGACACCGATCCAATTTTTCCCTCTATATCCACAGACCTAAAAGTGGGCTGACAACCGTCAAGCAACCAACTTCGAGTGCACACTAACTCAGTGTGACTTAAATTGTGCTTTTCCGTTATAATATTGCCAAAGATGAATATATAATATTTCAATAAATACAGCGCTCTTCTACCATTCATATTTATTTCATCACGATCCATCCTTGGTAAAAGATGTTTAAAACAGTGTATCACCAGGCTGCATCAATGTATTGTGGTACTGTTTTCGAATTTCGCGCCGCAAACACTCCCTTTAATGGCGGATGATAGCCGATTCAATTTATGACATTTTTCTTGCCTGCCACTTACGGGTTTGTGTCTCTAGTAAATATTACAAACTCTTTGGGCTCAACATTTATTGTGTGTTATATTTTTCATATTACTCGTATCTTCCGGTTGTTCTGTATGGTTGTGAAACTTGGACTCTCACTTTGAGAGAGGAACAGAGATTAAGGATGTTTGAGAATAAGGTTCTTAGGAAAATATCTGGGGCTAACAGGGATGAAGTTACAGGAGAATGGAGAAAGTTACACAAATCAGAACTGTACGCATTGTATTCTTCACCTGACATAATTAGGAACATTAAATCGAGACGTTTGAGATGGGTAGGGCATGTAGCACGTATGGGCGAATCCAGATATGCATATCGAGTGTTAGTTGGGAGACCGGAGGGAAAAATACCTTTGGCGAGGCCGAGACGTAGATGAGAGGATAATATTAAAATGGATTTGAGGGAGGTGGAATATGATGATAGAGAGTGAATTAATCTTGCACAGGATAGGGACCGATGGCGGACTTATGTGAGGGCGGCAATGAATCTGCGGGTTCCTTAAAAGCCATTTGTAAGTAAGTATTACTCGTATGTCTCTTGTGCTCAACGTAAAATACATTTAATAATTAGATAAATTAAATAAACAGTTTCTTTAAAGGATCTAATGTAATTTTCAATACATTTAGCTACCGTATGTTAAGTTACCTTCAAACCTCAAAATTATTTTAAGTACTGTACAACGTAAAATAATTTTATATTAATTTCCTACGGTAACTAGGCAAATTGATAACTTGCCTTTATTTTAGGAATTATGCATCAATGTAACCCTCTCTATTTGAAACACAGAAAGAAATAACTAATAAGTAAGAAGTATTTCCTATAGTAACTTGAGATTTTCTTTAATTGAATAACGTAATTTAATCCAAGTTACTAATTGCTCGTATAGACCTATATGAGAATATGGTGAAAGATTCCATCATGTAAACAATTAGACTAGTATGATATTCAATTTCTCTCAAATTAAGTCTATAAGTCTACAGCTACATAGCTACAGTACACTGTTAAGTTCGATGTTGGATTGCGTACTTGCCAGTCATTGCCTCCCGACACAGGTACTACACACAGCTTGTCTTCTTCCGAGCAATAGCATCAGAGCTTCCGAACTACCAAACTACTACTAATATTCCAAGTACTACTTAACTGTCTTGTAGGTCCATTTCAATTTTTTTTTCGTTATAAATTTTGTTACAATGCGACCTTCCAATGTATAAAATTTGAAGGTCCTACCCAACCTTCCAGTGTTGAACTTTCCCTTGTTAGACAGAATTTTGTGAACACTCTGTGTATGGAATTTAAATCCACTGCACTTATCTGTCATATTCGATATTTATTTTTGAAAGACTAGTGATGATTAGTTAAGGCTGGTCCACAATAAACCGGGAACGGAAACAACAACGAGAACGAGAACGGATATATTGTTAAAAATGTATTTAAATGTGAGCATTCGCAGTTAACTATTGTGAATACACACATTTAAATACATTTATTTTAACATTATTTCCGTTCTCGTTCTCGTTGCCGTTTCCGATCCCAATTTATTGTGAACCAGCCTTAAGTCTGAATATGTATGCTCTGCTGAAGTTTAATTTGTAGCCATCAATTGAGTTTCTTGTTTGTGTTTGATAAAGTCTGTATATTAGTTTTATACTTTCTCCAATATCAATCCTAATATCCAAATAAATGGATGAAATTATTGATACAATTCATGATACTATATTTCAAGCTGAATATGCATCAGGATAACCTGAATAAAGCTTCAAGATATTTCATGTAAAACAATAAAGTACTGTTTTATTTTACAGCTCATAACATGTATAGATTAGACTTAAATTCTAATCATACATTATAATTTCCTTTTCTTGTCTGTTTTTTGTTCAATATAATTTTATGGTTTGCTATTATTAACCAACAAATCAACACATGAGACAGTAAAGGTAATTGTAAATAGCAAATTCTTGGATATTCAATAAAAAAAGACCTGTCATCGTCTGAATATTAATGCGATGAAGATGTCATGCAACCTTTCTGCAGTACGGTCAGTCCCAGGTAGAGCATTCAACACAACCCGTTGCCGCCATCCAGGCTATGACGAGATGAAACACTAGGACTTGTGTTAGGTTTCTGCTGAAACTGCGTAACAACCGCCATCACAGAGTAAGGACAATGCTTGCTGACATCCTAAGACAACAAGGATTAGAAGTCTATGAAGAAGTGCATGGTATCTCGAAAGATGATCCAACAAGTCGAGTAGATATTGTTGTCATTGATAGAAGAGAGAACACAGGAGCAATATTAGACCCGACTATCAGGTTTGAAAGAGATGCACAACAGCCAGCAGTATAACATCATGGCTAATCGTTGATCAGTACACGGACTTCTTTTTGGAGTTCGTGGTACCATCTCCAAATACACCTATAACCTTTTAAAATCAAAGGGATTCACATTTTACAGTGTTGAGAAAATCCTTAGAAAAATTCTAAAGGACTCAATTCAAATTTTGCAATTTCATCTCTATTTCAAGTAATGTGGTTCACTTTAATTTTCTTTTGAAATGTATTGTATGTATTTTCATTGTAAATTTTTATATATGTACTTGTTTTCTGGATCCTTGTGGTCTCCCTTATTGAAGGGCAGATGGTTTTATTTTATAAATCCGATGTATGTGTAAACAGTAGACCTTCTGATAATGAATTACAGTGCTACATTTTGTTTCGAGATGCTCATAATTATGACGGCAGAGAACATAATAATATATTATACATTGTGTGATATTCAGCATTTAAAATGATGTTGCGTCACTGTATCAATTCACTCATTGAATTCCTCTCGGTTTCTAGTGTATTTGTTACACGCACTTTAAAGTCATCAAACCTTATCTTCAGCTTCTTGCATTATACACAATTATGAATTTTATTTCTGAGTATCAACATCATCACCACTGCTTAAAGATTTTCTTTATTTACCAGTTATCAGATTTGACCAGCATGGCGAAAGACTATTTCCTAACACGGCAGTCCATCGGTGTGGAGTAACGGTTAGCACGACTGACCATGCAACTAGCGGGTCCGGTTCAAATCCTGGTTGGGACAAGTTACCTGGTTGAGGTATCTTTTCAGGGGTTTTCCCTCAATCCATTACGAGCAAAATCTGGATAACTTTCGGTGCTAGACCCTGGAATCATCTCGCCAACATTATGACCTTCATCTAACTCAGACGCTAGATAACAATAGCAGTTGATAAACCGTCGCAAAATAACCAATTATAAACATAGCAGTTAATTTCTGTACCTTTGTAAAGAGTCTAATATACATCTGCTGGATTTGTATCTAAAATGTTTACGAGTTTAATCTTCTAACCACCTACAAGCTTGAAGATTAACTTCAAACTGACATGCCATTAAATTAAATTATTTTCCCCATAATTTCACAAATTTCATTATATTCTTAACACCAGTGCAACGATGGTTTCATTATGTACGCCATGCCAATTTACAATTTATATAGCAATTTAGAGAAAAAATATTTCCGTAGATATAATGTAATTAACTTTTAATAATTTCATATAAAATATTATTATTCGCATGTAGCAACAACTTCTAGTAATATTTTGCTACTATGATTAAAATTGATAAAAAATATTAAAATATATTCACGGCCGTAATCGGATTTAAGTAAACTTACATTACTTGTTTTTCTTTTTCCTTTTTTACTTTTTTATTTTTACTTTGTTATTTAATGATGCTGTATCAACTACGAGGACTTGTTTGTTTTTAATAAGAAAAAATATAATGGGTTCGAAATCAGATAAAACAATCCATTATAGCCTGTGCGTACTAAGAAAGTAGCAACCAAATGAGTATCTATTATCTTTAACGATTGGCTTATGACGGCAAATGAGAAGAATCTAATTCCTTTCTAAAGATTTGCCCTGGTTAATCTGTCTCTTAAATTAATTGTGATGAGAAGAAAATACACATTTTGGGAGTGCATTTACAACTTCATAGGTGAGCAAAGTCTTTAAAGAAAAATAGCTAGTCTTTTAATTTTGATCTCTTGCGGTAACGGCTAGGATTACATGCGAGTAATTAAAATAATTAATACATAGCCTACAGCTATTTTAATCCCAAAAATGGTTGCCTGAAGAAACGCTTAATTATAGGCATAATTCTGTGAATTATTATTAATTTCTTGCAGTGTATTTCTGTGATGAGTGAGGTCACGTTATTTTTAAGCAATTCTCAAAAACTTTAACCTAATTTTTTGTTGGAAGAAATTTTCTGTTGGACATACAATTAACTTAGCCTACAGTATATATGTGAATAATAATTAATCTCTCTAACAAAACAACTTTAAAGACATTGGCCATACCATTTTATTCACAACTATGCGAAAAAAGTGCTTCTGAAAAATGGCCAGAGGTGATTCCAAGCAGATAGAATTTTCGCTACTCATGTTTAAAAAGGAGGTCCTTTTATTTTTATTTAAAATTGTTTCTCATGAACATAATTTCTAACACAATTAACTCCATAATAAACATGAATAAAATCCACGCAATTGTTTAGAATAAATCTGTATAAGGGATTCTGAAAAAGTGTTGGGTCTGCTTCCACGAAACTCCGCAAAATATATATAAGTTTCATTTAGGCATACACGCTTTAGTATCTGTGGTCATATCGTGTGTTTAGGATCTGTGGATAGGTTACACCTATAGGCCGTTTTTACTATTTTTGAGTTCCTGTTTCTATTGTGTGTTGTAGATGGCTTGTGTTCATGTACAGTAGAGGAGGCAAGACCTGTCCTGTGACCTTATAATATGCTGTGGCTATATCACCAATGGGTATGGAGGGGGAAGATAGGTTTTAGTCTGAGATGAACTTCCGTGTCCGTAGATTAGTATAATATTTACCATCATGAAGAAAACTCTCTTTTTGATAGAGTATGTTTCCTTCCTCTCACAGTCACATGCAGATCTCGCCTCCTCATCTACAACTGATTATAGATTTTAATTAATGTTTATGATATTGGTGAGCGAGGCCGTGATGAATGTAAATGTAAATTTCCAATTCGGCATTTGCCTTTGTGACTGAGGGAAACCATGAAAAACCCCAGTCAGATTGTTCGACCACCGAGTTTGAACTCGGGACTTCCCGAATGCGAGTCTCAAACGCTCCCGTCTGGACCAACTCCCTTGGTCAATATATTTTTGCATCGTAAAGAAAGATATAGCTACGCGAGTTTTAAGTGTTTATAAAAATGACAATTTTATTCTGTTGAAACCTTAGCGATGTCTGAACGTAAAATGAACATGTTTTTTTCCTCTACGATACAGAATTTTGAGGTAAAGGTAATTAATTACGTTCCTTTGAAGCATTACAATCACCTAGAGAATTTCAAGTTCATTTCTTAGAACTCAGCTAGGTTTAACATACTGTGATCTAAAATATGCAATGATAATAGTGCTCTAATGGACAAGATGGAAGATCAATCAATATTTAAGAATTGCGTTTCTTCACAGATATAATACAACCAAGTGTGCAGCAGTATCGGTGAAACATTGAACTAAAACATCTCACGTTATTCTTGACAATCATAGAACGCATGTAGCATCAGACCGTCCAACCTACGAGACTTAAATTAAAGAGAGATAGAAATTTTGTAAAGATGCCTTTTAAATAATAATAATAATAATAATAATAATAATAATAATAATAATAATAACAGCTTATCCCTTGGACGTATAAGTTAAAGACGATTCTTGGTCATAATGGAAATATTTGTGTTTGTAAACATACTTTATGAACACTTAGACTTGACAGCGGTTGACACAAATTAAATCAAATTTCCTAAAGTCATATTAAGAAAATGTGTATTCAAAACAAAAGAAATTTCTATGTGTGAATAGATATTCGTTGAGAGTCGAAATTTTATTTAAGTTGAAAAACAAATAATGGAACAAGTGTTCAATTTCCCGAATTTGTTAAATATATTATCGAAATATATTTGATAACAATGGTAAATTACATATTTAAAATAAATAAATAAGATGAAATTATGAAAATTTAAACAAATGTTCATCAGCACAGAATATTAAGCCGTAAGTTTTAATTTAAAACCATATTAATGGTAGATATGCTGAAACACCAGTGCACTTGGCTCCAAAATAATGACAAGATGAGCGGTGATTAACTATAAAAAATTGTCTCTATTAAGGATCTTATAGACAACGGGACTGTGAAATATGCAAAGGGAGATGAAAGAAAAAGAAACATTGAATTTGCTTCAACAGAAATAAACAGTTCTAAAACATCCATTTCCTAATTCCCACCACTACCATTATTATTATAAAGATGACGACAGTTAAGTTCTGAAGAATATTTTGCTTCCTAAAACGATGTGTTGGAGTTCAATTTCCCTGACGCGACGTTTCTAAACCGCTCTTTCTCTTTATGTTGTTTAAGTTGTGTTGCTACAAATATGAAAATATTCTCACCTGTTTTTATATTACATATATTTCTACTTTTATCTTTCACACACACACACACACACACACACACACACACACACACACACACCACACACACACACACACAAAGAGTATATGTTCTTGCCTGTCACTTGGAAACATAGTGCAACAGCACGGGCCTATAACGCGAACTCGTATTCGATTCTCAGCGCCAAATGAAGTTTTACTTGTGGTAAACAAGATCGGAGGATGAGGACTTTTTCCTCGGGTTCTTCCATTTTCTTAATATTACAGATTTTATCCCACAAACATACACTCCTTCATATAGTCTAATAAAAAAAATGCAGTTTCAGAGTAAGACGTAAGAGCTTCGTTGATTCCGAGTGAAGAGACCAGTCAGTATATTGCTCCCCTGCGAAGCGTTCAAGACTGTTTCATGATACCAGACGGAAACCTCAATGAGGGATGCTGATATTTTTGGGGAATTTTTCGATGCTAGACATGAGACAAAACATGAGACAGAAACGTTGGTTTAAAAAAAAAGAAACATGAAGAGAAATGACTTGAGGCTCAGAAAATGAGATTTCAAAGATCACTTGGTGTTACAATAAAATCATATCCCCAATGACGTAATAAGACAGGAACTGAAAACAAATAATACAGCGAAGGAAATCAAGGAATACAAACGAGTATGGATGGATCATTTGCTATGGATGAGTGATCTTAGAATAACTAAATTATAATATAGATCTGTCATCCGGAGAAGTTGAAAAGAGTTGGAAGGATGAATTGTGGAGTCTAATCCTTGTTAGCAGGAAGAAGGAAAAGGAGAAATAAACGGGCCTAAGGATTCACTCTGTTAAGACTGCTAAAGGCGACGATAATGACGATGACAATAATGTTGATTATGATGATGATGATGAGGATGATTGGGATGAACATCATCATTAATATACATTCCATTAGTAACATTACAAAGCTACAATCAACTCATGCTATCTTCAGATATCACAAAGAATTTTACGAAGACATACCTGTATCACAAAGTAGCAATATGACTTACATTCTTGTGTTTCACAAACTTAAGTACTTAAAGAGAAACGCTAATTCACTAATTCTACTTTTAATTTTTTTTAATCTACAAAGTTGATCTTTTAATGAGTCACAGGAAAAAATACTGATGTACAAACACAGTAATTTGAAAAGTTTTATTTCTAGATTCTGTTTTCAAAGAAAGATTTACTCGCAGAAAAACCTTAAAAATTAGCCTTTTACTTTAACGAATCACGGTACCTTATGTTTTTTTGTATCTGTAATTTATAAATCTATATTTTTTCATTTCTTTCTGTAGCTCATTTAATTTCGCTTCCAACTTATGTAATCTGATTACTCCGTCCTCTTTCATCCAATTCCACGACGTTCTTATAAAGCACACTTAACTCCTTTTAATGGCTTGTTCTCCCTGTGGATGTAACATTATGACATCCCTTTGGAACGCCATCTATATCCCCATCATGCTCAAAGCAACTTCTCTGACAAAGGAATCCCAAGTTATTTTGCATATTTATGTCAGTAATTCTGTAGAAAATAAATCACTTCTTTAGATTTTCATTATACAGAAGTAGAAAAGTTTCTCATATGACAAGGAAGAGTTCTACATCAAATAAATGAATCTACTTGGGCAGCAATTGAACTTCTCAGTGGAATTATGATCCTAAGTCGTCTTCTCTTCTCCTGTAGTAAAGTGCTACGGCGTGGACTATTTCGCGAAGTCGGTTCGGTCACAGGCACAGACTGGATTCACTCTTGTAGTGGAACCAGATTTAAAATTCGTTGTAGACCCAATTTAATTTCTAGTGGTTTTCTTAGGGTTTATATGTTGTTCTCTACCACAAACCGACAGAAACCATTTACATTAATTAATTTATTCAAACTCTAAAATTCTACAAACATTTCTGTTCTCTATGTTTATAAAGAAAGGAGAGGCTTTAACTTTACAGAAGCGATTCAATACTGCCACGCATCCATTATTTCTTTCATTTTGGTGTTCTGAACAATAATTGAAGCGTTGGGCCAAATAACGGTCTATCTTACAATCTGCTAATTGAGAAGCAGGCATGGAAAACGGTATAAGTGCCTCCGAGGTCAAATTTTGTTTTTGTCATGTAGCAGCGCCAATGTCATAGTAATGGATATAATATGTGCCAAACATCTGCCCATATAGTCAAACGAGTGCATTCTAGATGGCACTCGATATAAGTCCCCTAGTATAGTCCTGATGAACGATGTAAGTGCCACCTAGTGTATGTTCTGTGGAGGGTTACTCGCTGTGTTGATCTGCAGTGAATGTAGCGGTTTGTAGCATTTATCATGGATAATAACAGGCCACTAACTATAAAAGTACCTAAGGCAAAGAAATGTGTAGAAAATAGGAAACTACGGCAGCAAGGGAAGCCATACACAACTGCTAAGGGAGAGGGTTTGTAAAGCCATGGTTCCTGATGAGATGCAGGACATTACAAGGTCGGCCAGAATTAAAAAACCATTCAAAATGATTTCAATGAAATCTGAAGACTTCTTGGATGTGGCTTCAGAAGCTGATAGGGCTCTAAATACGTTAACATTGCGGATTGCTCAAGTATCATGGATTCGAGTTGCTTGTGATCATCCAACATTGGTCCTTATCAGGAATAACTTGAGTGATTCTGAACAGTGGAAGACATGTCAGTTTCTAAGAAGAGGAAGAACACTGCAGTCTATTACAAATCTGGAGAAGTTTGCTATGCTGACTATTAAGAACTCTTGAAAGGCAGACCTTCTGGCAATGCTAGATTTCATGGACACTAAGTACCATGGTTTTTACAAGGACCTGTGCCAGTAAGAAAAACAGACAGTTTCTCATGCTTACAAATCAAATTGTTAGTGTTCTACCTTTCAATATTCACAAATCACTCAACTGTTTGTACCGTTTTCAAGGAAATTATACATGGCACTTATATCGTTGTCAGACTTTAATAATGTGGGAGCCAGTTACACTAAATAATATTGTCAGTAATGGGTTGTTTCACAGCTCAATATGTTTGCAGGGAACTTAATTGGATGTTGAGACACTTTACGTTGAAAAAATTAAATAATAATTGCAAGTATACAGTTTTTTTAGCTTTCCCACACTTTGTCATTTTGGCACATATGCCGTTTTCCTTGTCCAGTCCACAATTGTGCAGGAGGACCAAAAATGTTACATAGTAATTTCGCACATAAATTTACTATCTGACGGTCAACATAGACCGTTATTCCATCAATATGTTTTGTACACTAAGCGAAGTATACGATTTATGTTATTGAAAGTCATATTACACTTCATAGACACATTTTTAACTCCACAGAAATGCTACTGGGGAATACAAACAATAAACAGTTTTATACAATCAGAATATTATGATATACAAAATCAATAAAAAGGTTAAGTTATGAACAAAATGATTATGAGATTCATTTTTAAATTCTATATATTAATATGAATTAACACCATGTAATTTATTAAAGTTACACTCAATATCATATTATGAATAAACATACAATACTGATCAAATAATAACACTATTATTATAAAATAGCTGCAGTATTGAGATATAGGGACACCATTAAATTCATTAAAGTTGTAACAATAACAAATGAATAAAGAAAATTAAATATTACAGTTGAGAAATTGCTAGGGGATGGAATTTGAATCCCAGTCCCGAATATTCAGTATCCATCCCAACAGATGGCTTATCTGTTAAGTATAAATTTTATTAATAATGAAGACAACAATCACAGGTTTTAAATGCTGCCTGTAAGAGAGTAATAGGCTGCGCGGTCCATGCATCCCGGGGCGTAGCACGGGAAACTCATAATCTGTCCACATATTATGTTACTCTTTGGTATCGGTATTTAAATAAAGACAGTTTTCTTAGTCCAACAACACTGGAATGAGTATAAGTGTGCACGGGATATATATCACATCACGTGTCCTTCAGTATAACCCTGCTCACAAACACAAGTAACGCGCACTACAGGGTCACTCAAACAGTTCCCTTACTCCTAAACAAATACACTCTGCTTCAGTTTAGCAATGTTTATGATATTATGCACTAATATTTGAAATAAAGCTGCCTAAAACAAGTGTTAAAATACAGGAGTGAGTAGAGGAATTCGAAAGGCAGCATGTCTGTGTAAGTGGCGACATAATTGTGTGTAAATTATGTAAGTCTGACATAATCTGCTCTAAAAGGTGGTATTTACAGCAGCACTGTAATTAAAAAAACATACAAACCATTTGAAATTGATAGAAAGAAGTGATCTACCTTCAACTAGTAATTCAGTGCCAGCGGACGAATTTAGCAGAGATCTGTATGAAATGATGGTGCAGGCCAACATTCGACAAAGTTGAAGACAAGCACTATAAATATTTTTTCGAATGTACAGTTGTATACAAGGACAGTACCTGTGTTATAATGGTACCGGTATTTTAAGTTAAATTTTACACCAAAGATCATTGTAATATAGGTTTAAACATTTCATTCAGGACAGTAGGCCTACCTTTGGTACAATTGTACCGATGTTTTACGTTAAAATTTTACAACAAATATTATTGTAATATAGGCTTAAACATTACATTAAAAGCGGTATCTTTTTTACAGTTATACCGGTGTTTTAAGTTAAAATTATCGTAATATGGGCTTAAAAATTGCATTAAGAGCGTTATCTATGAAACAGTAACATGTTCAGTTAAAATTTTACTTAAAAGATTATTGTAATATAGGCTTAAATATGTTGTTAAGGGTAGTGCCTCTGATACAGTAACATTTTCAGTTAAAATTTTACATAAAAGATTGTTTTAATAGACAAACATTTCATTAAGAGTAGTGCCTGTAAAACAGTAACATTTTAATTTAAAAGTTCACAGCAAAGACTTCATTTATTTTTTATACTCCTACGGTGGCTGAGTGGTCAGACCTCCAGCCTAAAATCCATACTGACACTTGTGGCGGACAAGGTCGCAGTTGGGGCTTTTCTCGGGGTTCTCCCGTTTTTCCCTTTATTAGACATATACATCATTTCTCACCATTTCACCATTTCGTCATCATTCCATAGCATTTCCAGATCGTCGGCTGGCGTCGCATGGTGGGGGTTGGCCTAGGGACGAGTGCGGTTGCCTGCTCGAAACCTGGGCACGCAGCGAACTTTAGTGTAGTCAGCCGGTGTGGGTTTGGAAATGCGCCTAGCTTGAGGGTTAGCGCAATAGATTGTAATAGGTCGCAGTGCTGAGCCAAAGAGCTCCCCTTCCGTAAATTCTATTTCATTTCATGTTCTTTTGTAATACGGGTCATAACACTGTCCTAATCTTGAAATCATTATTTTATGTGCGTACTGTGGTTCTTGTCCTTGATGCGGAAGTAATCTGTTTACATCGCACGGCGATGTGCGCCACTACTTTTGGTCGTCATTTGATTCATTGCACAATCTCCGAACTCACTTAACTTCTGAGTAGTGACTATGATTCCGGTCTCTAATTATAAACAATGCTTTCTAAGTGAAATCTATAAAACAGAAGTTTATTTACTTATTTGAGTATAGTGTAAGTTAGTTTATTTGTGTGTCTTTTGAGTACTACTTGGGTAAATAACTAAAAACGGTAATATAAGTAACAACATTGTAAAAGAAAGTAATGCTACGAAACACTCAAACATTTAACGAGAAAACATCACACCTTATTGACAATGATTTTAGTACTTTCTCACTTGATGGTGGCAGGGCCGGTAGCTACGCGGTCTAAGGCGCGTTCTTCTTAAGTTGCGCGATCCAAAGGTTTTTGAGTTCGAATTCCGCCTCGGGCATCCGTCAAATATTCCTTGTTAATGTTCTGTCCTATGTGTGTCTAAGTGGAGGCCCCTACGCTCTATTGGCATCAGGCTAGGGGAGGCCCAATATCGATGTGTGTGTGAGTGTATATGTGTATATGTTTGTGTTTTTTGTGTGTGCGCGCGCGTGCGTGCGTGTGTCCATAGGTGAAGGACCTATAACAAGAGGACTTAAACGACCTATAAAAAATATACTTGGCATTAATATTATCCATGACATTCTTTTCATATTGCATTTCTTTTTTTCTTGTGAAGAGGAGAGACCCGAAGGCTTGCACTGCAGCCTGAGGCTTACTGTGCTTATCACTCCTATTCTGTGAATGACTGGGTAGCCGAACGACCGCGATCTTGTCCAAATACAACACGACGCATCGTGAATTTAACCCGGGCTATGGTATGAATGATGATTATAATGATGGTAATATATATGAATTAATGATTGCGAAATGAGTCCGAGGTCCAACGCCGAAAATTACCTAGCATTTTCGCTTCAATTGCTTGAGGGAAAACACAGAAAATAACCCCAACCAGGTAACTTGTCCACATCAGGAAATGAACCCGGACCCGCTCGTTTTACGGTCAGACATGCTAACCGTTAATCCACAACGGTGAACTTCATAGTGATTATTCCTGAATGAATTGACACGTGGACAATGAATAGGCCTATATTCGTTCATCCAAAAAAAATGTGCGGATAAAATCCATGTAAATAATTAGGCTAAACGGCTGTACACAGAGATAAAAATAGACTGTATAAGTGTATAAAAACGAATCGTTATCATGATTATGAAAAATTTAGGTAGCGAGACAACAAAGTCGAGTCCCTAAAGATTAAGCAATCTTCAGAACAGTGCACACGAGTGAAGTTCTGTTTCTTATATGCTGACGGTATCAATCCGTTCTGAATTAAACGCCTAACAAAAGCACATAATATAGCTTGTTGGGATATAAATTCCCAACAAGTACAACTGTAATTTATCTGGAATTCTAGTCATATTATCAACGTACAATATGTTTAAGTCAATATAATTTATTTCCAAAAGCATAATAGATTTTCTATTAAATTTCATTTCTCGTTACAAGACTGTATCTGTTAGCATGAGATTCATCTACGTTAACACAGGAGGATAATCTGTTCTTGACAAGATGAGTTAAATTAATGATTTCTCACCGACACAAAAGGTAAACTTGCACATGCAACACATTAATTTACTTCCTTCTCACGTCTTAGTTTAGTTACCATGGTTACGGCCAGTAAAGATGAAAGTGACCTCAAGCACAATATTATTCCATTGCTCTTGATCTACTTGGCGAGCTAAGCATGAACATCATTCCTAAGTCGTGTGAAAGGCTAATGTCCATCCACAATATTCATAAGGGTACCATTTTCAAACATCACCAAATCTATTAGCATTCGCCAAACCTATTTTGAAAATTAATCTGTATAACAAGCGACTATGACTCTCTTTCCAACATGAAGTAGCCTATATTTTAGAACATATATAAAATAATTTGTGGAACTGGCTTCGATTATAGTTCAGGTATTAAAACTAAAACATTAGTGTTTCTTCAGATGTAGTATTACGTGTGTTTAGATTGTTAGTCCTCTATTTATTTCCTTTTCGCTTGTTAAGTTGAGCTATTTCTACTTTATTTTATTTTATTTTAATGCTGCCATTCTATAAACGCGGAGCAATTGGGTACGTAGTCACAGAAGCGCCAGTATTGCGTTATTCAGTTGTGTGTCTTGCTTAGGAAAAGTGTTTTCTTAACTTCTCGGCTGCTCCACCGCTGTGGGCTCAGATTCAAATCCTAGTCGGAGTTTTTTTTTTTTTGCGAGATTTTCCTTCAACCACTTGAAGCAGAATTGCAGGGTAACTTTCGGTGATGGATCTCGGATTCATTTCGCCTTCATTCCATTAATCATCGTCATTAGAAATTACAGGTTGGCATGGCGGACGTGGTTCTAGGATTCACCTACAGATGGCATCAGTCTACGGGAGTTGCACATACCCAGAGAAGTCGCAGGGGCTTCAAGAAGCGGGCTGCGGTTAGATCTGGGGAGTGTAGCTACCTCAGATAGATGGCGCCTTGGTGAGTCGTGGAATCGATGGCGGCGTGTCTGGTTAAGGATGTCATCGATCTGAGAAGGCCGCAGAGGAACATCACAGGGAGGCGGAGGGGCGTTCCTGTTCACGCGGACTCCGTCAGACCTGGATGCTGTGGCTGAATCGATAAGGTGGCACCGCACAGTGAAGCATGTGCTTGGTGATCGATCCCAAGGACTTCAAAATTATCCCAATAAAGGAGGTTGCACAATAAACCTAAGGCTGCGGTGCTTGCCTACGGACCCTCCTCCGAAAAAAAAACTTCTCGGCCGATTAATCACTTCTACAATGAAAGCTCATGGAACAGATTTAAGATCTAGCCTACTGTTTTCAAATGATCAAATCCCTGCAACAGTAGCAAAACGAATCTGAAGATTGACCCTTGTACTAGTAGGTCTACGCCTAGTTTAGCTTACAGATGGAAATGTGCAGAGAGCACAACAGTTACCGACTGGAGGTGATGGAAGAATGACGGTCGCTAACGAATTGTCTGTGTTCAGGAGTGTCAGGAGTGAGGATCCTTCTATGTTGTAACTAAATATTTGAAAATAAAGGCTATTTGTGTGAAGAGAGCGCCTTATGATGTCACATAATACAGGAAAATGAATCTGTCATCATTATTCAAATTCAATTTCCAATTCAAATTTATTTATTTAATACATTGGGTTTACACTGCATTAGGCATTGCAGTCCGAAAGAATAGAAGCTCGTGCTTGGGCGCAGTTCAGTATATGATTTACAATTTTGTGAGAACAACCACATTTGATAAGAATTGTTTACAACATTTTTATCCGGAAATGGGGTAGCCGTCGTCGCCGGTATAGTAACACACGAATTTTTCTAAAAAAAACAGAAATAAATATTCTACCATTAAATCATGCTGATTATCTTCTTCGAAGTCAGAAAGACAAATGTAATTTGGAAATATTACGCTGTCCTCTTTGCAAGATTTTTAAGGAACACACCGCGAAAGAACAGGCCAACATTTCCTTTTTTTTTTTTTTTTTAATTAAAGTAGGACCATATAACGCTGCAGTGACAGTGAGCGTGCTCATCGAAATCGATGAACATCTTCAGAATATCCAATATACAGTCCAGATCCCCACAACGTTAAAGTAATGTAAATAGGCTATCACAGAAACGAAGCCATATATTTCACTGAGTTTAATTTAATTAATTATAGAGTTTATAAACACTTAACATGCACAGTGAGAGAACAGTATAATGAAGTATGGTTTATTTTAATTAACATAAAACATGCATTTAATAGCAACAGAAAATTAATCTGCATAACTTTCCCTCACACCACAGATAAAATTCAAAATTAATATGTTGCAGGTAAACCTGTCCCTCGCACAGAATACGAAGGTCCGACAAAGATAAGTTCAGATCCCCCTGCTTTCATGAATTATGATTATTATTACCATTACTATTATTATTATTATTATTATTATTATTAAAAGAAAAAGTCATCATCAACTAGGCTCTATCAATTCATTTTTAAAACACTCTTCTGTACAATTATCAGGAATATTTTCTTAAGTTATGGCTGAAAAATATCGTAGTTTCGCTCGCGAACGAGCACACTTCCTTTCCGGTAGTAACCAGTCACTGTGTACCGACATAATTTAGATTCGAAGTAACTTCACTATCAATCAAAATAACAACAATAAATCAGCTACTGACGTGGTTGAGTTATTAGGTAAACATTAAATTTTACCTGTACTTGCACTAATAAGCAATTTATGACTGTATGTATTAAAGTAGACGCATCGTACCTGTCAAAGTGCGCGTGTATAGACACTATAGTGCCGCTATTGACCAACTTCCCTTAATAATTACTCCACTTTTTTCTACACTAATCAACAATGGTAAAAGTAACTCCATGACGGGTCAAATCGGCCCCAAAGTGTGGCGAGAGGTTAAGGCCCCCACCTTTACAGACAATCGGCATTTAATGGCAGTAGGCATGTCAGTCCTTTGTGCCCGCCGCCTTTGCCTCCAAGGAAACGCTCCTGGTGCTTATTAATGTTAAAGGCTGAGTGGACTCCAGGGCCATAGTGCAGCTGGAAGGATTAGATCAATGGAAATTTCCATGATCCCATCGGGAATCGAACCCGCGACTTTCCGGCTTGCAGCGTTACGCGCGCACCAATCAATAATGAACTGAATATTTTTTTCTAGATGACCTGTCATTTGAATTCAAATACAAAAAGAATGGTATTCAATCATATGAATTATCTTTAATGTAAATTAAGCAATTATAAATTTACATGTATTTTAAAATTGTTAACGTTTTCACCATTCAGTATGACATTTTCAGACATTGATAATTAGAGATATCTTGTAAAACAAACATTGCATTAAAATTGTAGTGAAGATTTTTACATACAATCAAAGTATAGATTGTTCAAATCGATATTTAAAAACATTTAAAAAACGATAAAACACTTAAGTGTACAAATTTAAATCAAATTTCAAATATGCATATTTAATCGGAATTAAATTAAGTAACTATATCATATTACGCTAAAGTAAATGTACATGGATGCTGTTTATCAAATGCGTATATATCTTGTATTGTCATATTAAGAATCATTTAGAAAGAATGCAAAAATTGTGTTTGAATATGTTGCACTATGACATGACAAAAGTGACCATCTTTACCGGAATGGCTAACCGGGAACTGTTTGACAAGCCACCCTGCATAGTCAGAAGGCCCTTGCCCTTCACGGGATTTCGTGGCTAATTCTAATGTTGCGTACATGAAAAAGTGGTTATCGACTACTATTTAAATAGTAAAATTATTAAATATGCATATTTTTACAAAAACAAAATAAGACTAAATTACAACCAATCATATCAACGTCTTTCTATTGAACTACAATGTGACTACTATATATAGACGAGAAGTTATTAAAGTGTCTTGATTGTGTTATATATTAGGAATCAATTTAATGAATCATACATTTTGTATTAAATTGAATATTGAATATTTAGTACATAAACTAGGTTAATAAATTATCACGAAGAAAAAAATACATATTATATTTAAAATGAAAATAACTCAAATATTGTATTTAGCAAGAATTGTATTGTATTGTATTGTATTGCATTCACTAAATCAAAATGAAAATTTTGCACGTTAACTTGATAATAAAGTAGAGTAAACTGAGAATCAAACGAATTATAATAAGAATTATCAAATCACAAAATATTTATTTAAAATATATCAGTAATTTCAATTACATATTCTAAATATCTCTTTTATTTTTAGTTTGAATTCATGTATGTTATAATTTCTTAATAATTTATATATATTTCAATTTCAAAATCATGTTATACATTTTTAGTCTATAGAAAGTATTTTTTCCCAGTAATTGTGATGCATTTTGCCTCTTCTCGTAAACTTTTATATTATTTTATTTGTTTTATTGTTTTGTAGAAGAAACCTAATAATGTACAGGGACATCATTTTATTTTTACTAACATTTTTAATATTAATCTGGCTATACCTTTCTATTAACGATTGAAAGAGGAAACACAGTTTGCTACCCCTTCCACGACTGGAGTTCGATGATACTGGCGTAAAATACAAACCACTTTACTAGGTATAGGAGGGAAGAAAAGTAGTTCAATTATGTAAACTAGAAAATATCACAATTTTGAGTTTGATAATTTTCATTAGGTTTTTGTTTAATAAAAATACAGTACAGTATTACCACTTAGTGTTTTACTCACGAACTGAGCTATCCATTCGGACGTATTAATTATGCAATGTATATTGTACTGTTACAGCACATTAGCGTACAATATAGAGAATGAAGTTAAATTGAAAAATAATTATAATATGGATATTTAAACACATTTTTGAAAATGGTGGCCGTTCATTTCGATACAGGCTTCAGTTCTTTTGTGCATATTATCACACTATAGACTATTGTACCTAATTCCAGTTACCACTTTCGTCCTTCGTACGAGTAATTCATGTTGAAATAATTCTGTACCTACTCTATAAAAGAGTACCTTACGTACTGTAAATTCAATCTTCACTTCTGCCCGATCCGAAAAGATAAATTACTCAGAAATGCTATCTACTGTCCGTTCAAGTTGTTTTGTCGCAGGATCGTAGAAAGGGGGGGGGGGTGAATCACGTAACAGTTAATTACTTAACGAGGCCCTTTTATTTAAGTTATTTTAAACACTTGAATAATATTACGTAGACGTCCAATTAATTCCTAACAGAAATTAATGTTTTCAGAAAAGAGCTAAGACAGCCCAGCTACTATACTTTACAGAGGGGGAACAGAAGAAGGTGGGGGAAACCGGGATGCGACGTAGGCAAACGGACGACAGTACCTGTGCGAAAATATGATTCAATATTGAAAGCTCTTTCGTCACTGGAAAACGCGAACATATTTCTGAAACGTACTATACTCCTAACTCAGTACTGCTTACGCGCCTTCGGCTCTGTGTCGTGAACGGTTGGAAGTTTACTAGTAGAAGGAGTGGGAGTGAAGTACATTCAAAAACTCAGGTACAATAAAAATTTAAGTAAAAATAAAATGATGTCCCTGTATATTTAAACGTTTGTTCTAATTCCATTTCGATTTTGACATCGCAATGATTTCACGTCGTCCCAATGTCCCAGCTTCAGTGCTAGCACGTACGAAACCTTCGACATCAACCATATCTAGACAGACAGCACAGTGGATAGAAGACGGAAAAAGTAAATAAGCCCTAACCTGTTCCTCCATTCCGTCCAATACTCCGCTCTCAGTTAAATGTATCGCCCTGACTGGGAATGAACTTCGAAGTATAGTTATTATCAGACTTCGGTCCAGTGTATCGAAACACATGAAGTTACGAACGCACGGACGACTGTGTTGTCGTAGATCTATGGGGAATGCGAGATGGAGAATATAGTTACTCCTTGCCTTAACATGTAAACATTCAGTCACAAAATAAATGTTCACGTTTACAGATACACATAATAATACAGTCCATTTCTAGTAGGCCTACAAAAAATAACTGCCTAATATTACATGTTTTAATTTACATTATACTATACAAATGTTTTGACAACATAAAATAATCATTTGTGTGTGTGAAGAAAAGGAAAAATATGCAGTACATAAAATACTTTTTTTTTTTTTCACAATTCATTGCACCGAATTACAAGACATATTCGCAATGTATCAAATGAGAAGTATCTCGTATTCTTATTCAAAATAAGTTTTTATTTTTCCAAGAAACGCTTTGAAATATTTATTTTCGATCTTGTTGAAAGAAAGTACCAACATTATACAAAAATCTCCATTAAATTCTTTTTGATTTTTTATATTTGATTTTGATGTTGAAGACCTGTTTAGACCATGAAATGTAATATTTTCCACATGACTTTTGCTATTACAGTGCTATTTGACTATTTTATTTTATATTTCGGGGAACTCACTTGCCGATTGGTTATTTTCACCACTCAACAAGTTCCTCTCTTCCTAGCTAAGTTCCGTTGTTTCGAATAACGAATATTCGTTCGTTTGTCCGTCGCGTCCGTCCGTCAGTTCTTCCGTTCGCTCGTTCATTCTCCCGTTCGTTATTTACTTACTGATTCGTTCATTACTCACTGAGTCATGACACATTTACTTATTTTGTGTACATATATTTTTGCTTATATATTTATTTTTTATTTATTATATATTTATTTTTATATATTATATAGGCTATTTACTTTTTATTTATTATATATTTTAGCATGTAGGCTTTCACTGCCGGCGTCAATGGAACAAGGACTTTACAGGCTGAGATGAAGTGGTCTACTGGTGGTGTTGCTACACACACCCATACACAGCAGAATTGTTCGTTGCACTACAAACTGAAAATGTTGACCACTTACTTTCACTGATCCAGCTGCGCTCTCACAATATAATAAGTTCTGTTCAGAAAATGTTTTGCAGCTGAATAGTACCGTACCAGCTAGTGCGGGAGGAGGGGGTGGTCGGACCGCTTAAAAGTAACGCTCTCCAAGCTTCTAGATGTTTGTCCCCGGTGTACCAGACGTTTCGTCTACTTCTGAGGTAGACATGTTCAGTGGCGAGGTACACGCAGGCAAAGTGATCTCATCGGAGTACCAGGGGCAACTGTTTCTTCAATATGTCTTTTTTAGGTGGTGGCCACGTTCCGACTGATGTTTTTATTCGTTTCTTAAAATTAAATCTTTATTTGTCTGACATAGTACATTAAAATAGTTTTCCAACTGAGTAACCGAATCGGTTAATCCAGACAGTGGAACGCATCTCTTTAATGTGGAGATATAATTTAAGAAGATGATGCTCATTCCATTAAATTTAATTGTAATGCACAATTCTGAATGTAGACTAAAACTTTCATAATGAATCTTACCTGATCACTGGAGAGGAAATTATTACTATGAACAGTGTTCTTAGATACAAAAATACGAGAGAGAAACGAGAGAGACTTCATTCACACAACACACTGCGTTAGTGGCACAAGAGAATGACATTGCAAACTTCATCTTGTTCTTGCATTCAACTGAATTATTCATTTATTTATTTATTTATTTATTTATTTATTTATTTATTTATTTATTTATTTATTTATTTATTTATTTATGTGAACGAGAGAGCAATAATTGACTATTTAGGAAAGATTTATCTTGAAAGTAACAGTGAAATAGTACCTGTATATAAAACCTCACAATATTTCAATGTTAACTATAACTTCGTCTTCAAGTGAACAAAGAGATAAGAAAAGTATCCTACTCGTTGGCGTCGTTACAAATGACTGAGTCCTCCTTATATTAGAACGCGGTTGGTGCACAGAAAGAGAATATATATACAAAATATTGTGTTACGAAGGAGATAAATATAGATAGCTACAGAGATAGAGAAAAAACTTTATGCTCACTTCGTAAGCTTCAGTAATACTTTCCTGCAATCTAGTAACGTTGGACATGAATAGTCCACTGTAGCTTTTCCACTAAACGAAATGGCAAATAGAACAAAAAAGAGTGTAGTTTATTTATAAAGAACCTGACGCCAGACAAAATTACTTTCTATTGCAAAATTTAATAATTTGATGGTATCAAACTACATCGCGCCTTCCAAACGTGACGAACCGCAATAAATTCACATGTCTGACTCCCAAAGAGAAGCACACACTTCTCCACTCGTCAACATAAAGACGAAGGAAGATGTAACTTATTAAATATTGTTATTTATATATTTTTCCGGCAGTGGAGAAGAGTGTAAGTTACTTGCCTTCTAAAATATTCCCGTCAAAGTTACGTATCAGATGGTCTATGTCACTTGAGTTTTATTAAATTTACACTGGAACACCACATTTTACGAAATTAATTAACTTAATGCAACTATTGCGTGGAATTCTGCTATTTTACATTAAGGTAGTCCAGGGATTGATCACCGAGTCAGAATACCTTGATTGAGACTTCTCGTGGGCTTCCGCAATCGACTTTATAACATCCACTCTAAATTATGATATTGTTTTAATCAAAATTGAATCATTTCTTTCAGTGAAGCTCGTCAGAGCGATCTATATAACGTAATGAGAGTCTTCTTCTTCCTTCCACGGATTAAGCCATTCGGCCTGTTTCGGCTAACGCAAAATAATATAAGTTTTTGAACAGGACATGATTACCATAGTCTAGTATATACAGTCACGAAGCTCAATACGTAGGAAATATGCATCCATAGATAGTTGCTAACCACTAGGATCGCTACTATCGCCTCATTACATACAATGTGAAACAGTACCGGCACAGTCCGTTGTTCCTAGTACCCTCATCAACTCAAGCTTCCTTGGCTCTCAAGTTCAAATCCGGAGTAGACTATAGATATTTTAACGGAAATATAAATCTCGATATAGCTTCTTTCAGAAGTAAAGTGAAACTGGGATACCTGTGTCTCAGAGCTGTGACATACTTAAAGAGAAGAACATATCTCCCATACTTTATAATCTCAACACCAGGGATACTGTACATGGACGATCAGCATCACGATGTTGCAGTTTTCTATACAAATAAATAATTCCTATATTCTTTCAGTAAAAGACAAATTGTGTCTTAAAGTTGTCCCGAAGTTATGGCAAACTTTTAATCTACTGAGGAACATCATCATCATCATCATCATCATCACCATCATCATCCTGTCAAGTACTAGTCCCAAAAAACTGTTACGGCCTGAAAAAGCGATTTTCTTGCCATCTTTTCATAGGTCGACCAAGTGACCGTTTCCCATTTGGACGAAACTTCATTATTGCCTTAGGGATCCTGGATGAAACCATTCTTGGACGTGTTCATTCCAGTTTAACTGATATCTGGAGATATAGTTCAGTATTGCTGACACATTAAGTTCTTGAAGGATATCTTCATTTTTCTTTCGATCCCATTTAGTGTAGCCAGCTGTTCGGCGCATGAATCTTATCTAGCAAGCTGTTAGTCTGCTTTCATCTTTTGTCCTTATAGTCCACGCTTCACTCCCATAACATAAGACTGGTCGAGCTACTCGTATTATTTGATAAAGACGAGTACGAGTTGATTTTTGTACTAATGAAGGTTTTACTGAGGAACATAGCAGTATTAATTTTATAATAAATAATATCAGTCACTCCAACACCCCAATGCTATAACGCGGAGTCTCTACTCCATGCCCAGGTGGCCCGGGTTCGAATCCCGGTCGGGGCAAGTTGAGGTTTTTTCCGGGGTTTTCCCTCAACCCAATACGAGCAAATGCTGGGTAACTTTCGGTGCTGGACCCTGGACTCATTTCACCGGCATTATCACCTTCATTTCATTCAGACGCTAACTAACCTACATGTTAATACAGCGTCGTAAAATAACCCAATAAAATAAAAAAAAATCTACTCCATGAACAGGAGTTCGAGTCCCGGCATTGAATGGAATGAACCTTGTGGCGGACCAGATCAGATGTGAGGGTTTATCTCGTTTCTCCCCCGTTTACCTCAACTGCTTAACACCACACTTCCTCTCATTTCATTTAATAAAATATACGGAAGAAGGGTGGCCCCTGTACCTCAATATGGAGTTGCTCGTGACTGTAAACAAGTGCACAACATTATGAACAAATGATAACCTGGATTGACCTTTAAAAATGTTAAAGTAGCCCTTATCCACCAGTTCCAAAAAAGAGTCCAACTAGGGCGAATACTCGGCACCTTATGAATAAAATGAAGCGAACAGAAGTGTTGGAGACAACAACTGTTCATTGAGGCCATCCAATGTTTTCAAATGCGGGTGGTCACATCAAAATGAACTGAAATCCATAATATTGAACATATAAAACAGGATGGTAAATATTTCTTGCTAATATTTTACTGCGACCTGTCAGGATCTATTGCGATTAGTAGGGGAAACTTTTCGATTGTTCAATTAAGAAAATTTTTGTGTAATCGCGTTCCAAAAGCATATCTTACCTATAATAATCCGACTTGACTGGCATTGAAAATTACTACTACTCGCACTCTGTCTATATCATTTTCTCGCAAGTTCGCATTGCAGTGTGTAAGTGCTTGCTTCAAAACCCGAGTGTCGTGATTTTTTAAAAGTAATAGGCATGCAGATTTAAATATTAATATGAATAAAAGACAACTGACTTTGCTTAATTTTGATATTAAGAAATTTCGCACTGCTTCGTCTTATTTGAATTTATCTTCATCCCATAGGCTACTAACTTCACCTTTAATCAACAGAGTGAATTCTCTGTCTGTGTGCATAGCGTTGGACTGCATAGAGAAAAAATTTCAATTTGGTTGCAAATCGAACACTTTAAATTAATTCATCTCATTGTCAGCCCTCTCTCCGAAAGTTGGTCAATAAATAAAATGGACCTTATGGTCTCAATAGAGAAAGCCTTTGATTCGTTTCCTCAAAGAATTAAAAAATATATTAGGTTTAGCAAAATTACAGTGGTTTGAAGAATATTTCCACAAAACACAAAAGAATTTCTGGTATTTTTTAAAACTCTCAACGTAGCCTACTCCACGTATCTTTTTTTTTTTTTTCATTTCACCTTATCATAAGCTGTAGAAGCAGATAATGTCTTGGAGCTATTATTTCAACTGCATCACTGGAGCAAGAGAAAGTGTTCGGTCAATTGAATCGGTCATTGCAGAAAGGGGATAAGTCATGAAAAACGCGAAAATGAGTTAAGAGTGCCATTGCTTTCCTCAGACCTAGACACACATTTTCATAAAGAAATGGGACAAATTTGCTCATTCTCAACGCGAAGCAGAGTACCATAAGCAGCGCAGTCATTGCAGAAAGGGTACAAGTCAGCGACTTACCTTCTTTCTGCACTGACTGACGACGTGATGCAACTGAGTCCCGCGGATCTATAAGTTACGCGCCCATCAGCTGATAAGGAAAATAACAGATAAGCTAGAAGTAGTAAGTGACAAACGTAAACGCAATGAAATTAACTACCGCAGAAATATAAATAAGAGAAATAAACTGAAGGGATTGGAACGTCAATTCCATTGGGAAGTCTGTAGCAGCCCGTACGACAGGAGAACAATGTAGGTAAAAAACTATTCTTTGTTTGTTTAGACGCAACTTTGGGTCATCAATTTTCAACATTCACAATTTGAAAGATCGTACGGCGCATTTCTATTCCTATCATGAAGGTATAGGCCACAAATCTCCAAGTTCCTTCTGAACTACATTGAAAATAATGTCCCTTCTTCAGTCAAGGAATTGTATCCTTTCTCTGATAACTGTGGAGGGAGGGCAAAATAAAAATCATACTGTAATTCGATTGTTGCTTGCACTGATCCAAATGGGGAGATTTAACAAAATCATTCATTATTTTCCACAACGAGGCCATCCATTTCTTCTCTGTGACCACAACTTTGGTGTAGTGAAGCGCAAACCAAGGAAGACAGACAGGGTATATGTGCCAGACGAATACAATATCTTAATCCACCAGGCAAACATAAACAACAGATTTTCTGTAGAATCAGTTATACTTCGCACGAAAACATGACGACCTTCCCTCATCCCCTT
This sequence comes from Periplaneta americana, assembly GCF_040183065.1. NCBI lineage: Eukaryota > Metazoa > Arthropoda > Insecta > Blattodea > Blattidae > Periplaneta > Periplaneta americana. The sequence goes on from NC_091133.1 coordinate 37,283,975, forward strand.
CACCAGTTAACTGCAGGCACGCGCAAGGGATAAACCCTTAGCCGAGTTGCCAATTCTTGAAGTCATTGTGATCTGCGAACGTTCAGCCAACTGAGCTACGCCAGTGGCTCTTTATTAGTTCTGAAGTTATAATTTTTATTGTAAAGTGCGGCATTGGCTATAATAGCTGTTAAGTGGAAAACGGCATGAGCTTTTTTTTCTTCTTCGCAAACTATATTCCTTAAAAACCCTTTTCCTGGTAATTCCGAAAGTGCTGGATAGAATCGAATGAAATTTTTTCTGCATTCTTAAACATAATGTACAAATCAGGCCAGAATATTTCCGCAAGTTTATTTGCTGTCGGCGATATCGCTTTCGCGTACTGTTCACATACTGTTCGACGAAGTAAATCACGCATAAAATCGTCCATCTTACCGAATTCTATTTTAGTTTGTTTATTTTCTCTTTAGTTGGTGAACTGTAATTCTTAATTTCTATGGCCAATATATTTTTTACTGTAGTAATACCACGCCGCCGGTTGCGTCCGATGTTAAGTGATTAAGATTTTTAATTATCAAACTATCGCACCTTTCGATTACTCTATGGATAAAATTCCTAACATTAAACACAATTTTAACACTTCGTTTTCTTAGCTACGCTCCTCTGCAAATAAGATATTCTGTTTTCTTCGACGGTGTTATTTGTTCTTGTCGTGATGGTCCTGGATCTTCAGGTGAATCAGGAGGCCTGACTGCGGATCATCTGCTCCAACACTCATTAATCATGGCCGGAATAAATTAGACATATTGAAGCGCACAACGGTATAAAACAACACGTCGACAAATGTCTGAAAAGACACTAACGAGTGAAAGCTAAGAGGCAATGACTGCTATATTTGGCAATGCTGGGATCTATTGTATTTCTGCCACGCGGCTAGGGGTTGAGTAGTGGATGGGGGTTTATGAGGGATTACCAATTCCAAGAAGAGTGGCCGTCATGTTTTCGAGCCAAGTATACTACTGATGATATTTTGACTTTTAAATGCTGATGGCCAGAGTATTACAAGAAAACCACCTGCTGATTAGACACACTGGGGAAGAAAGGGAAAGATAAGAATATGTTTTCTTCAGCACAATTCAGTGAATTTGTTTACTCTAAAGATGATCCAGGATGTGTGACTGCCAGTTTGTTCATTGGTAGTGAAATGAGGAAACACAGATTCTGTATGAAAAAACCAGGTTCTGGACGCATAGTAAGGCCTACACAAAAGTATACAATGGGAAAATTTCCATTAATACGAATAAAACTTGGAGATGTATCGAAAGTGAGGCAATACATTCCATTGGAACACACTTCCTTTTACGAAGAGATCCTGAACTGGCCACCTTGTGACAAGGAATCTACAAAGGCTTCCAACATTTAACAATACACTCTATAACAATTGAAACAAATGATTTTGTGGAGTACTTTATTGTATTTTTTATTGTGCCCTCCTATATGCAGTTTTTGAGTGTTAGTTTAAATGTAGAATTTTGATTTAAAACTGTGATATAAAATCACATATTGGTACATTTCTATAGTAGGAACAATGATTAAAATGCAAAAATAATTATGTAAATGGTGAGAATAATGTAGTAATTGCACACAAAATCATCGTAATCATTATAATTATTAACATTTAGTTTGTTTTCAAATATTACATTAGCCCAAAATTGTAAATTATATATTTTTTCTTCCATATTTAACAATTCCTTGCAGAAAGGGGATAAGTCATGGTTCGAATAAACAACTTTAAACAAAAGTGTTTGAGATGTCAAATGTCTAACATGATGTATTAGACTTCACTGTTCATAAACAAAGTAAGAAAAAATATTTATAATGATTGCTCCAGTATTTGAAGAAGAAAACAGTTTTTATTGATTATCTCAAAAGTAAGATTTCATGACTTATCCCCTTTCTGCAATGACCGATTCAATTACTAATGCTATTCTCTGAATATAACCTATTAATTTTCCTTCCCTTGTCCTTTCTTATTTTTCTCCACTACCAGTTCCAACTTTATAATTATGACTTTATTGTTGGTCTTTCGATCACTTCTTTGGTCTCCCCACATCTCTCGTTCCCAGGTCTGTAGTTGTATGCCATTTTGACTGTCATTGTATATACGTGTTGTAATCAGTTATCACGATAGTCTTTTATTTTATCATTTATGGCATAAATGTTGAATTTTCTACTTATATCCTCTTTTTTATTAAGTATTCTGAAGTCTGATTAGTATGATATGTTACTAGTCAACGATGTACGGTATAAAAAGGAGAAGGAAAGGAACTGGCCACCCTACCCCATCATCTCCTGGCTTAGTTGCCTCATGAGCAATACCTTATTGGTGTCATGACGTTCAAACCTATCTTCGGACAGTTGACTAAACAACAACAACACTTCATTTCTACATTCTGTATTGCTCTTTGAATGTTTTATTACCAATGTTTCGGAATCATAGAGTAGAGTAGGTACATTGTTTTATAACATTTCAATCTAATTTTCCTGCTTGTTTTATTTTTTAAGGTTCAATAGATGGTATCACACATCATTTGGAATTATGATAGTTTTCTTATTTATGCCTTGTTCTTTCAATAGATGATATCACACATCATTTGGAATTATGATAGTTCTTATTCATGCCTTGTTCTTTCAATAGACGGTATCACACATCATTTGGAATTATGATAGTTTCTTATTTATGCCTTGTTCTCTCAATAGAGGGTACCACACATCATTTGGAATTATGATGGTTTCTTATTTATGCCCTGTTCTTTCAATAGGTGGTATCACACATAATTTGGAATTATGGCAGTTTCTTATTTATGCCTTGTTCTTCCAATAGATGGTATCACATATCATTTGGAATTATGATAGTTTCTTATTTATGCCTTGTTCTCTTAATAGATGATATCACACATCATTTGGAATTATGATAGTTCTTATTCATGCCTTGTTCTTTCAATAGACGGTATCACACATCACTTGGAATTATGATGGTTTCTTATTTATGCCTTGTTCTTTCAATTGATGGTATCACACATCATTTGGAATTATGATAGTTTCTTATTCAGGCCTTGTTCTTTCAATAGATGGTATCACACATCATTTGGAATTATGATAGTTTCTTATTTATGCCTTGTTCTTTTAATAGATGGTATCACACATAATAGATGGTATCACACATTACTTGGAATTATGATAGTTTCTTATTTATGCCTGGTTCTTTTAATAGATGGTATCACACATCACTTGGAATTATGATTGTTTCTTATTTATGCCTTGTTCTCTCAATAGAGGGTACCACACGTCATTTGGAATTATGATAGTTTCTTATTTATGCCCTGTTCTTTCAATAGATGGTATCACACATCATTTGGAATTATGGCAGTTTCTTATTTATGCCTTGTTCTTTTAATAGATGGTATCACACATTTGGAATTATGATGGTTTCTTATTTTATGCCTTCTTCTGTATCATTAGAGATAAAGATAAATATAAGCCCATACGGGCGAGAACCTCCTGCATGTGCAGGGTTAACTTTGTTTGTTATTTACCAGGGAAGCTACTCCTGGCAAGGACAAGGCCCATTTACTTTTCTTTAACTATGTCTTTAAGTCCTCTCAGTATTGTTCTTAGCCTCTAGTACCTTTCTTTCAGCTGTCTCCAGGATGTTTCATATTTAGTTGCTCGGGTTCGCTGTCACCCTGCCTTCTTCCTGAAGGGATCCGCCCAACGCGTTCTTGGTCTCCCGATGTTCCTCTATCCCATCCTTGGGCCCCACGTTGTTGTTGTTGTTGTCAGCGCTACCCTCGTCGGATGAAGTCTGCACCGTGGCCACCCCACTTCTACTTCAGTCGTTATGCTGCCGTCACCACGTAAGTCATGCCCGTCCTCCTTATGTAGGTGCTTCGTATTCTGTTCCTCAGGGAGACGTTTGTGATAATGCGTTCCATTTTCCATTGTAATCTTTGAAACATTGTCTTCTCCTTTCCTGTTATCGGCCATGTTTGGCAACCGTACAAAAGCACAGGAATCACACATTTTTCCAATACTTTTTCGTTGTCAGGGTTTGGTACTTGTCAATCGCAATGCATTTTAAACTCCAAAATTTCTTCCAAGCCAAGGCTAGTCTCCTTTTGATTTCCTTTGTGTATGTGTTATGGGAGAATATTGTCTGTCAAAAGTATGTGTGATATAATGCAGGACTACGTCGCTGATTTTTATTTCAATTTCTGTGCGACTTATTATCTTCGTTTTTCTCGGGGTCGTGGCTTACATTGTTCAGGTCTTCCAGCATTTTTTTTTTTTCAGCTTTCGCGAACAAGAAAATGTCATCCGCGGAGGCAGCAATGAAGAAACTACGAGAAGACGACTAGGTGAACTCAGACACACATCATTGCTTGAACGATGGCGTTATCATAGGTGGAACAAGGATATGTACAGCATGGGAAAGGAAACGGAGACGACGAAACGTAGAATTTTGAAACGGAAACCGAGTGAAAATGAACCAAACGGATAGCGCTACTTGCACACCGATATAATTCTATTCTAAGAAGCCATTAAGGTTAGGGTTGTCAGATCGACTAACAGACCAATCGATGCACGTGTCAGTTAAAATGACGTCCTGCCAAAATAAAAAGGATCTGACAACCCTAACCTTAATGGGTTCTTAGAGTAGAATTACATCGGTGTGTAAGTAGCGCTATCCGTATGGTTGATTTTGACTCGGTTTTTGTTCCAAAATTCTACATTTCTCCCTTAACACACCGCTCCTTTTCCGTCTAGATATAATACGAGTATTTCGATTAGCCAAAATTGCTACTTTTACTAACTATTTTCTATTTAAATGCGTACTGTATGTCTCGTGTTCGTTAGCTTTACAGCAATTACATACAAATTCCTAAACAGAAATAATAATAATAATAATAATAATAATAATAATAATAATAATAATAATAATAATAATAATTTATTTTAGCTGGCAGAGTTAAGACCGCAGGGCCTTCTCTTCCACTCAACCAGCAAAAATTATAACCTACATACACACGAATGAACTTACAAGCTACAAAGAACACAACAAATTGAGTTAGATAAAAGTTACGTGTATACAAGAGCTACTTATGAATTAAACAGTAAAATACTATGAACTACTAATTAAACAATGAGATACAAACTGTTTATCAAACTTAAACTAATATATATAGAATATTAATATATTTCAAATAATTCTAGATAATAGAAATAAATTATAATGAGAACAATAGCGAAAATAGAGCACAGTCAAGATACATGTCTATAAACGAAATTATAGCTCGAACGGAACCTGGTGAAGCTTGACCTTGATGGCGAAACCAGTTCTACGGGCGGTTAGGAGTGGAGGGGATAACGCTTATTCAGTCTTGCTTGCAACTCGTCACTGTAACATCGGCGGTAGCCGACCCCACACCACACTACTGCTCCCTCCCTCCAAGCTTCACCAGGTCCCGCACGAGCTATACTATGTAGTCAGTGACCGTTAAAGTCAGTATAATTAGATTGAATAGTTAAGAAGTTTATCCTTTAATAATTTAATCATATATTACTTAATATATAGTCATCTATACTAATAATAAATCTGTAGCCGAAATTTTTCTGGTAATTTTCGATTTTCCAAAAATAATTGGTCCTAACATATATAATTAACCACCCTGAAACCGAAAATCGCATTTTTGAAATTTTTGTTTGTATGTCTGTCTGTATGTTTGTTACCTTTCCACGCCATAATGGCTGAACCGATTTATATGAAAATTGGAATATAAATTAAGTTCGTTGTAACTTAGATTTTAGGCTATATGGCATTCAAAATCCTTTATTTAAAAAGGGGGTTATAAGGGGGCCTGAATTAAATAAATCAAAATATCTCGCTTATTATTGATTTTTATGAAAAATGTTACATAACAAAAGTTTCTTTAAAAATTATTTCCGATAAGTTTTATTCTTTACAAAACTTTGATAGGACTGATATTTAATGAGATAAATGAGTTTTAATATTATAATAACGCCATCTAAGACGGTGCAATGAATTAAGAACAAATTACTTTGTCTATAAGGGGCCTTGGACAACAACAATAGAAACAGGGGCCTTGGACATCAACAATCGAAAGCTATTAAACATAGCCTACAGAGAATGTTTCTGTGTTTGTATGAAGTAATATCAGAAGCTAAATTAATCGATTTATATAATTACTTATTATTTCACCATTGGAAAGTGTAGTTTCTCTGGATGGACATAATGCTATAATGTTATTACAGTAACGTCTGAGTAAATCGAGGACAGGTAAGATTAAAATAGCTTCTTATGCACAGAAAATTTGATAGGCTTTTTTGTACATTCGTTTTCTGTATTTCTTAAAATAATATGTATGTACACTCATTTTAATCTCAGAGAATTAACGAACAACGAGAGTATATTGATTTAGTATGCAGTAATAGTACGTTAGCTTAGCAATCCATTATTTTATAATTCAAATTTTAACTATGCTCAATTGAATCGTGTTAAAATACATAAAATATATATGCAATAAATGCAATGCAAAAAAAATTGGGTAATGAGGGAAGCAGATTATCTTGCGCTGTTTTAAAAGTTGTTCCCTGGATCAAACGTCCTATTTTAATTATGTAATTACTTTATATTTATTTGTAACAGGTGCAGCGGAGCGCACGGGTACGGCTAGTTACTTAATATATAGTCAATAATTGCACCCACTGGCGTAGCTCAAGTGGTATTGCGTTTGCTTGCTAAATCGGAGGTCACGTTTGGGGTGATTACTTGATTGATTTTTCCGAGGTTTTTCCCAACTGTAGTGCAAATGTCAGATAACCTTACGGCGAGTCCTCGGGTCCATCTCGCCAAATACCTCCTCGCTTTCACTAATTTCATCGACGCTAAACAGCCTTGTAATTGATACAGGGTCGTTAAATAAGCAAAACAATTGTAACTTCATCATATCAACAATAATTTATTATTTTTACTTCACTTTGCTATTAATTGCAGGTTAGTCACTATTATCAATCGTTTCTTATTTGAAGACGACAGCGTACGTCTATTTATGAAGTATACAGCCACTTTCTTGCGTTAACCGACCTATTCTCTTCTTACCTTTTCCCAAAAAGACTTTTGATTGATGCGTTCACGTTAAAAGATCAGGGCATAACTTCTTGATCCCAAGAACCTCCAATTTGAACAGTACACATCGGAGGTGAATTTTTAAAACAAAATTGATTGAGTTCGATTTGAAAGTGACATTGGAATACAGAAGAGACTACTTCGTATACACCAAGATAATGATATAAAAATTAACTTCAACGTGTATTAACAGCATGGAAGACCAGAGAAGAGAAAAGCTAGCTCATGTCTACAACCAGATATATATAAAGAAGAAATTCGAGACGTCATAGCGAGAGATAAATTAAATGAAGGCGTAACAGGTTCCATAACCTAAAACGTCATTTTGATTAAGGAAACTCTAAATTGGCAAAACAACGTTTCTCTACCACACAAACAAAAGCGACGCGGCCCCTGGTTTCCATTTGGTTTGATACCTAACTGTACGAGCTCGAGAAGATATATTCCTAACGTGCAATATGCAGCACCCAGTGTTACTTTGCTGTTATCGGTACGAATTCCTTAAAGCCACGCTTTACATTCTATACACTATCCCTACTCATATATTACTCGTAGCAATATCCGCCGTTGTTCAACTCCCCGTCTGCCTCTACTTTCCTTTTTTCTTGCCTTGAATCATGATGTTATTTCTCCACTCTTGAGATATGTCGCTATGTTTTCTTAGGAGCAGGAAGGTCTCCGTATTTAAAGTTTACGCTCCTGTTTTCACAAACTAATTTTGCGATAATCAATAGAAGACGCTATGTTTAGCCGTCGTACTCGAATCTTTCCCTTGAGCGAGATATAACTCAATTTCCCTTAAGCATATTTTATACAATCAATTACTCAAAACTTCTATCTAGCCAATACAGTATTCATCTACGTATCCGTTTGTCCACTCGTTTCTTCATCGAACCAACCATTCATCCGTCTACTTACCTCATTTCCTCTTATCCTATCCTATCTACCATAATGTAAACCATTCTATACTATCCATCCTAATTCTATCCAATTCTATTCATCCTGATGCAATCCATCCTATCCGATTCGCCCTGATGCAATCCATCCTATTCTATCCGTCCTAATCCAACCCATTCTATCCTATCCATCCTGATCCAATCCATCCTATCCTATCCATCCCGATCCAATTCATCCTATCCTATCTGTCCTGATCCAATCCATCCTATCCTATCCATTCTAATTCAATCCATCCTATCCTATTCTATTCATCCTGATATAATCCATCCTATCTGTTCTGATTCAATCCATCTAATCCTATCCATTCTAATCCAATCGATCCTAATCCAGTCCATTCTATCCTATTCATCCTGATCCAATCTATCCTAGCCTATCCGTCCTAATCCAATCCATCCTATCCTATCCATCCTAATCCTATCCATCCTAATTCAATCCATCCTAATTCAATCTATCCTACCCATCCTAATCCAATCTAGCCACCTAATCTTTATCTAATCTAGTCAATCAATCCTTATCCAATCTATCCACATATCTAACCCCATCTCATTCATCCATTCATTCATCTACCTACCTACCTACCTACCTACCCATCTATCAGGTACTCGTCTGGGGTTGTGACCTGACTCTATCAGGGCTGAGGTAGGATGGCTCAGCATCGGATTTATGAACGTCACCCAGACCATCCGTCGGACTTGGAACGATCATCGCATATACAGAGTGAATCTTGATATGTGGGACCCACGTCACCAGGAGGGAGGACACACCAAAACAGTGAAAAAAAATTCTATATGAACATGTCATTTGCACCGCGTTTCCTAGTTGTAGCTACAGTTCTGTTGCAGTAATGATAGGCTTAACATTACAAAAATGCTCAAAATGATCCCCTGTGGCTTGAATGCAACAATGCGGTCGTCGTCGTCGTTTATAATCCCGCACTCTATGAAATAAAAAACCAGTGGATTTAAGTCTGGAGAACGCGCAAGCCATCAGTGAGTCCTGCGCATCATATCCATTTGTTGGAAAATATTTCATTCAACACATTTCTGGATTTTTATTTGTGGGGCCATTTGAAAGAACTTGTGTACTCAGAACCCATTCACACCGTTGAAATAATTCGTCAGCGTATACAAGATGGCTGCCAACAAATCCAACGAACAACTGCACATTTGAAAGAGTGCGGGATTGAAATAATTCGTCAGCGTATACAAGATGGCTGCCAACAAATGCAACGAACAACTGCACATTTGAAAGAGTGCGGGATTCTACACGACGACTGCATCTTGCATTCAAGCCACAGGGGGCTATTTTGAGCATTTCCTGTAATGTTAAGACTCTCTATCACTACTGTAACAGAACTGTACCGATAACTAGGAAACGCGGTACAAATGGATCCATGTTCATATAGCATTTTTCCATTGTTTTGGTGTGTCCTCCCCTTGGTGACGTGAGTTCCACACATTAAGATTTACCCTGTATAAGATGCACAATGGGCCAATGAGTGTCTGAGTGCATAGATTCGTCCTAAGTCCGGCCCTTGAAAAACCAAGCCAAACAAAAAGTCAACCTTTGGCCAAACAGCGATGTATTCGTATTCCATGCTTTGGCACTGTCGAAAATCTCTATTAAAAAATCTTTATATTCTGTTAATTAATTCGAGAGTGTAAACAACAAAAGTTTTAAGAGCCAATTTTTAAGTGACTGTCAAAACAGCTGAAGTCCAATAATCCCCCAAAGTCATATGTGGAAATTAAAAGTGGAAATAGGTTCTATTTTATGTATGTAAGCACAGATGTCATCAGTGTAGATTATTTGAATGGAGAAAAACGGTTTTTGTCTTCTCTGACATTTTTTTTCTGTGCAGTTACAACGTCCCTTGTTTACATTCTTCAATTTTGTTATAAAACGCCTTTCTGATTCTCCGAATTTTAATTTGTTAAATTAATTTACGTTTGAAAACAAAATTTTCAGTACAGCCTATATTCTACGCTGATAGGCCTAACAACATTCGAACTTAACCACACTACTCCTCAGCAAATCCGTTACATGCTTACTGATCACATGATCATAGAGAAGGAGAAGTTGTCCCAACGAACAACTTTAGACATCCACAAATAGCGGAGCTCTCTAGCCATTTGATTAGTATGACGTACAGTATGACCAATTAAGACGAGCCACCGATATAACTCAGGCGATACAAGCGTTTGTCTGCTGATCTGGGGTTGACCTCGTGCTTGGGTTTTATTCACACTTGGATTGATCTCCTGGTTAGTATTTTCGAGGTTTTTCCCGACTGTAAGACTGTCATGTAATCTACGTCGAATTCTGGACCTCATCTTGCCAAATATCATCTCGCTATCACCAATTTCACCGCCGCTAAATAATATAGTAGTTGATACCGTGTCGTTAAATAGCCGAGTAAAAAATACAAGGACTAGAAAAATAAAAGATAAGGCAAACACATTCAGTCCCTAAGAAGGAAATTATTTTCCACTTCACTGCCAGAAACAAATACCATATTGAACACTAATATACAAATAAGTACGTTTATCACGTAAAATCAATTAGCCACGTTTTCAAACTGAATTATCTGCGAACTTAAAAACAAGTTTATTGAAACGTCCTGTAATAAAGTCGGCAGTGTGAGAGTTGGACAAGGAGAATTAGAAATGTTCCTTCGGGATTAGTTGAGGCGTGAATGGAATCGGATCAGGGTTGTTAGAACAGAGTCAAGGCTAGGAGAGAAAGTCGATGTACTTCTGCGCCAGTGCAAGACAATCAGGAGATGCTTCAGAGTCAATATTTACTACTGAGAGACCTTTATAAAAATACTGATAATTGTGCAGCTGCTTACAAGGTAACTACGAGTAGTTCTACAGAACTTTGTTGAGAGGCGATTTAACATAGGTAATACAGACGCGACTTAAATGGAGAGACATTTTGTTAGTACAGACATGATTGTGTATGAATGTTCACATAATACTGAGATAATCTATTTTGAAACTTCAAAATCGAAAGAAAAAATGTAATCCCAAAACTCACTCAGTCTATTTGGTAATTTTTATGATTTATACATATAAATGATTATGTTTGAGACCTCTGTCATTATGTTTTAAGCCTGTTTTCTTCCAAAACAACGCCAATCCTTTTCTAAAAGTGAGTGTTAATGTGCATGTCACTTGAAAATTCGCTCAGTCCCTAGACCAATGGATAAAAACTATAGTTCATATAGACTTAACGCGTTTTGGGATCACACTCTTGAATTCATTATAAATGTATGTTCATTTTAAAAATAAGAAAGTATAGATTTTATTTATTAATGCTAAACGTAACTGACGGTCTGTGCGATTTGTTTTATTTCCATCTCTCTTTCTTTTCCTTTCCCTGTTTACCTTCGATAAGCTGACTTAAAGTTAATTTTAAAATTTTAAAAAATATATAAAATATTATCGTAACTTCATAGTTTTTAATTTTACCATAAATATTGCACAAAAATATATTAGAAATAAACCAAATAATATTATTCCTGAGTTTCCACGTTTTCCACGAGAAAATATATTTATTTCTAAATGACATCCTATAATAAAATTTTACTTGTTTATTTGAAATCTGTACTTAACTGTCACGCATCAAAATAAATATTTTGCCAGCGTGTGTCAATTTTGAATCGTAAAAGTTTTAAGATTATTGCATACATATTCTTAAAACTATAGCATATACCAAAACAAACTCTACATTTTTTTTTTAATTTCTCAAAATAATAACCACTCACAACCTAACACTAAGTCTGTCACGAAAGGTCTCCATTGTCTTTCTTATTGTCACAGGACTATCTGTTGCGTCTCTTCTCAAATTCTTTCCTTCAGTCTTCAACATTTTTTAATTTGAATTCAATGAACGAAATCCAGCGGGATGAGGTCAGGTGATCTAGCCGGCCACTCAATGTGTCCTTTACTACCGATCCAATTTATCAGAAAACATTTCGTTAAGGAAAGTCGTTACTTTTCTCGCAAATATGCAGGAGTATAGTCATGCTCTCGTTGAGGACACCGAGAAACAAGCGTCAACAAGCTGGGATAACGTAATTACGGAAAAGTAGAAAAGTAGATATTTATAGAAGTTTAAATTTCCTTCTCTTCACTCCGCCATACACATCGTACCCTGCTATTTTACTACTTAGAAATGGCTTTTAAGGAACCCGGAGGTTCACTGCCGTCTTCACGTAAGCCCGCCCGCCATCGGTCCCTATCCCTACCATCATATCCCACGTTCTTCAAATACATTTTAATATTATCCTACCATTTACACCTTGGCCTCCCCAAAGATTTTTCCCCCCTCAGGTCTTCCAACTAACACTCTACTGTATATGCATTTCTAAATTCACTCATATGTGCTACATGTCCTGTCCATCTCAAACGTCTGGATTTAATGTTGCTAGTTATGTTAGGTGAAGAATATAATGCGTATAGTTCTGCGTTGTGTTCTCCATTCTCCTGTAACTTTATCCCTCTTAGCATCAAATATTTTCCTAAGTACCTTATTCTCAAATACCCTTAGTCTCTGTTTCTCTCTCAAAGTGAGAGTCCAAGTTTCACAACCACACAGAACAACCGGTAATATAATTATTTTATAAATTCTAATTTTCAGCTTTTTCAGAGCATACTGGATGACAAAACCTTCTCAACCGAATAATAACAGACATTTCCCATATTTATTCTGCGTTTAATTTTCTCCCGAGTGTTATTTATATTTCCATTATATTTCCATTTGGTATTATGTTCTGGTCAGGAGGCATAGTCATATATTTTGTTTTTCCGGGATTTACTTCCAAACCTATCTCCTTACTTGCTTCAAGTAAAATTTCCATGTTTTTCCTAATCGTTTATGAATTTTCTCCTAACATTTATTAGTCAAACAGCATCTATCATGTTATGGTGTACCTTCACATTCCTGTATTTAGGAAACACTATAACTCCATCATTACATTATTTGCCATCTCATTACTTTTTCTCATCATTTACTATCTTTCCTCTGTTCCTATTGTTAAAATCATGAATTTTTCTATTCAACAGATCAAACACCGCTTTTGTTCTCAACTATCACCTCCGTTTACGTACTGAAACAAAACACATTTACTACGTTCACACTATTCCCTTTAACTCGTTACTATAGTAACGCTATTTTCTTATTCTTTACTATGTTAACGCTATTCCCCTTTATTCTTTACTATATTAAAGCTATTCCCCTTTACTCTTTGCTATATTACCCTATTTTTCCTTTACTCGTTACTATCGTAACTCTATTTCCATTTACTAGGTTACAAAACATTCATCTTATTTCCTATGCCCTCAAACCCATCCCTGTCTTATCTCATTTACTAGTATACCCATTTTTTCCCTCATTTCATCCATTAATACTTACCATGTCTCTGGATCAATCTTTTCAGCACTGTTCATTTCCACCATATTTCTGTCTTTATTGTTATTGATATTCTCTTCTACATTGTTACTCATTTTTTCCATCACTATTTATTCTGCTTCTGCACTCACACTTTCTGCACTTTCTTCTGCACTTATACTTGCCGAATCTTGTCTTCCACTCAATACCCTCTATAACGTGTTCCCATTCGTTTATCAGCTTCTTATCTCCACGCATCTCTTTCCTAGCACCCATGTTCCTTATGTCACTCTTGTTATTCTTCTTCGCGTGTGTCGCTCTAATTGCTGATGTCCTCAACAAATTCATACGCGTCATAACTCGAGTCTTGTTTCTGCTTACAAGCTTGTTTGCATTTCTTCGTTCAATAACCTTTGGTGTAATTCCACTCACTCCAGCCTCTTCTCCCGTTTCCATAATATGTTCTGAAACAACCTTTTGTCTAGCCACAGAAGTTATCATTTTTTTCATCCATTCTTCTTCCTTTCCACCGATTAAATTTATGTCTCCTACTGATTGCTTAACTAATTCTTTCTTCTGTACTACTGTCTTCTTCTTACTCATCACCCTGGTCTGCTCGCTGCATTGTTCCCTACTTTTCGTGTACCTATATTCCGAATTCTGCATGATCTTCATTTCCCAAGCAATATTCCACATCGTAGAATTTTCCATTTACTTTCAACTTATCTTCATACAGTTTCACAAAATGTCCTTTCGCTCTAGGTGCTTTCCTAATGGAAGCAATAGTTTTCTTTTAAATCTCACTTCAACTGACAAATCTTTTTCTACGCGCAATTTCGAACCACCAAGCCGTTCTTCGATTATTCAAAATGACTTCCCAGATTTTTGTATTCTTAAACCTTATTATGATGGGCGTATTTACACCTCCTCCTAATCTATATGTTTTCTCGATGTGTTCAACTTCTGAGTTGAAAATCACTTTACAGATTTCACATACTGTCTCCAAGGCTTCCTCTTCTTTTTCACGACTCCTTCCCTCCAAACCAAAAATGATTAGGTTCCTTTTCCTCATATTGTATTCAAAATCACTCACTTTCTTTTTTAGTCGATTATTCTCATTTAGCAGCTCCTCCATCTTAACACTGATGTCTGCCACCTCGAGTCTTAAATTTTCTAATCCCTGAGTCTTCGGTGCTGCTTCCTTCTGATTTAAACCTGTCATGTTATCCACTATTTCACTGTATAATTCACTTGCTTTTTCACCTCCTGCCATCTCCTGTTTTATCCCACTTTTCCATTTTTGTCTTCTGAAAACTTTACCTTTGCTACCAGTTTAACGCAGGCGAATCGGTTTTCTCCTAACATATTCACGTCATCCGCATAAACAAACAACTGATGTAACCTGTTCAATTCAAAACCCTCTCTGTTTTCCTGGATTTTCCTAATGCCATATTCTGGAACAAAGTTCAAAAGTAAAGGTGACAATGCAACTCCTTGCTTTAGCCCGCAGTGAATTGGAAAAGCGTCAGACAGAAACTGGCCTATACGGGCTCTGCTGTAAGTTTTATTAAGACACCTTTTAATTAATCCAACTGTTTCTTGGGAATACCATATTCAATAAAAATATTATATAAAACTTCTCTCTTAACTGAATCATATGCCTTTTTTAAATCTATGAATAATTGATGTACTGTGCCCTTATACTCCATTTTTCTCTAATATCTGACGAATACAAAAAAATTTGATCAATAGCTAATATATTACGCCTAAAACTTATTGATGATCCCCAATAACTTCAACTACATATATTATAAGGAGTTAATCTTCTCAAATGAATATTGGGCAACATATCCTGCTATCACATTACATAACACAACCATCATAATTATTTCCACTATGTTTAATAATCTGCAAACAACGTTATTTAAATACTTTAAATATACATAGCACCTCTGATTGAGGTTCTGGCTGATAGGCTATGTACATCTATTATCAGGCAGTACATCTCACTTGACGATATGTGTCAGAGGAAGAACAATTGTTTGTAGTCTGATTATTGGAATATGTAGCTAATCGGCGATGTAAGCATTGGAGGGGGAAAGAAACTGGCCACCCTACCCCATTATGTCCCGGCCTAATTTCCTCATGAATGATGCCTTATTGGTGTTACTTACCTGTCTTCGGGCAGTTGACTAAACAACAACAAATATACATAGCACTTTGAAATAGTTGTCAGCGTATGATTACGAAACTAGCGGGGCCGGGACCGAATTCTAGTCGGAACAATTTTTCTAGATGAGATTTTTCCTCCTCAATTCATTAAGAACATAATACGGCAGGTAACTTTCGACGCTGGAGCTCGGGCTCATTTCGACATCATTATCACTTGCATTCTGCCTACTCATGTTATCCTACCATACGGGGCAAACAGAATCTGACGTAATGGGTGCCCCAGCCGCAGAACAGGAATCTTCATCATATAGGCCTACTGCTCCGTTGGTAAAGTCAACGTTCGCCTACTTAAACATAACACGCGGAGCAAGTCCGCAGCAATCGGCAAGCGGTAGAGCATGAGAGTTGAGGGTGAATGGTCGTTATTGAGGCCCCACGTTGGGCGCCATTTGAGGGTGGCTGGTTATTTCCCCACGTACGTTGGAGACCATTTGTGGGTGATTCGTCTCGGTTGTGGTCCTCGATCACTCAATCGATGCGATGGATGATGCCCTCGTTCGCATCAGCCTGCTGGTCCACGGCTCTCAGCACTCGTACTTCGAAAAGCGCAAATAGGGTAGGCGAATTTATTATTGTTTTAAGTAGTGGGCGCCAGCCCACCCTATTTCGACGCTCGGTGTAGCGTGAGGTCCACTCAGGGTAGCCGAGGTACAGTTGTGGTGTAGGATGATGTCGGGAATAATACCAAGCCGGCTACTTATATAAAAGACAGTGTTGATTCCAAAACTATAAGTTTATTGTCGTATTCACTTGGTAAACCCTTGAGTATGTATTTCCGGCTGAACTTTTAATTCAATCGTGGGTCGCACTTCTGTATCGACTCTATGGCAGCGCTGAATATGCTCTGTCCAATGCTATAACTTCACTCCTTTGTTCGACACACTAAGATCGAAGCTCCTAAACGTTGACGAGTAGTCTCGTTGATGAAAAAGTTCTATCTATCGAGTCTTCGCCGGAAGAAAGACTATTAAGTTGGGCCGCCGACACCAAAAAGCTCAGTGTGCGGGGCCGTCGACACGAAAAAGATCGGATCCGTATGTAGGGCCGTCGACACGGTAAGAAGTAATCGTTATGCCCTGTATGTAGGGCCGCCGACACGATAAGAAGTTGTGATGCTCTCCGCGCCCCGTCACCCTTATTTATAAAAACCTATCCTACGCTAAAACTAACTATCCTATTGGCTAAAAACTACGTCATTTAACAGGCCAAAAATCTATTCTCTATTGGTCCAAAGTGACCTCATAAGCTGAACCAAGATCTCTTCTCATTGGGCGCGAAATACGTCATCTCTAAATTTAGACTTTGGACTTCCCACAACATCAAATTAGTTAGTAGATCTTTCGAGAATCCCCGTCCTTTTGGAAAATCCGGGCTTTGCAATAGCTTTCCCACGGGTCCAGTCCGACTTTAGGATTTTACGCCTCAACGAGTCTCTATATACAAAACCCTGCCCAATGTGGCCGTAAATCTGTCCGATTCTGACAAGTGACAGAAGGAGGTGAAACCTGCGTGGGAAACTAATTATAACCAAGTCACCAGAACATCCCCGCGAATACAAGTAACTAAAATATTGAGATATCACTTCGCTATTAAATCGGTCTCTCCCTCTCCTAATTACTGCTTCAGAGTCGAGGAATATTATAAACAGGAAAACATATATCGTACGGGAATGCGTATTTAAGAGTTTTTAATTCATTATAAAAATGAATCTGATACAACGTTAATACAAATAAATTTTATTTCCTAGAATTCTCTGATCGAGGTTCCGGCTGATATAGGCTATATCTACAGTATTATCAGGCAGTACATTTCACTTGACGATATGTGTCAGAGGCAGAACAATTGTGTGTATGCATCTGAAGTCTGATTAGTGGAATATGTAGCTAATCTGCGATGTATGCATTGGAGGGAGAAAGGAACTGGCCACCCTACCCCATTATCTCCTGACCTAGTTACATTATGATTGATGCCTTATTGGTGTTACTTATGAGGTTAAAACTATCTTCATACAGTTGACTAAACATATGTATCTCTAAAATACAATAATAAATAAATAATATTAATTAATTATTAAGTAAGTAAATAAACAAATACATGAGTAAATAAATAAATAAACAAATACATAAGTGAGTGAGTGAATAAATAAATAAACAGATATATGGATGGATGGATGGACGGATGGACAGATGGATGGATGGACCGATGGTTGGACGGATCGACAGACAAACTAACGGAGGACAGACGGACGGACGGACGGACGGACAACGCCAGACAGACAGATGGGTAAATAAATATCACCTTAAACTCTCCAGCAATATCAATATTCGCGTCGTTTTCTATGCGTTGAATAATTTCCTTAGTCAGAAATACTTAGGCGTGACATGCCTTAACGGTATGCGGGGGCTTGGATTCTCGTCACAACAAATCACGTTGTGCTGTTTTCTGCTTTCTACTAAATCGGCGGAGCAGTGTAATGATAAACAGCATATAATAGACTACGCCAATGTATAAAGCATTAAATAATATCATTCGAAAGTGTTGATGAAGGGAAACCATTCGGCATGCAATGAAAAGAAAAAGCGAAAAAATTTGATTACAGTTAGCGCTATTGCATCTTGCTCGTTTCTATGATGGTTATAATGCTAGTGGTTGTGGTTGAGGTGGGTGGTGGTTACACTCGTGGTAATATTTTTAGTTTCTTTTCACGTTATTAACTAGCTTTTGAACTATTTTACCGATACAATTCCACAAATATAAAGAATTTACAATTTATATTTCATAAATGTGAGCCCTGACTCACAGGGAAGATTCAGTGCACTGTATGAAACTACTCACAATGAAGCAAATACGTACGTCTGCATGTAGACGTTCGAATTGTCAATAACGCTGCCACCACACCGTCTCAATGTTCCATACGCCTAGGCCGCGAGTTTCCTTTATTAACACGGCTAGCTGTAACTGACGTAACACTTTGAATTTCCCACTCACCGTTATTATATACGTATATTGATTAATAGTTCTAACGACCATTAACGCTATCTCAGAAGTGAGCTACTGAGTGATGCAATGTATGAGTAATAATGCTGCTGCATGTACGCTTGCTGGAGACAGAAAATCCTTCCCTCCAGTTCAATTTGAACTCCAGTGTTCTTCAATAAAAATATCCTGGTCTTAAGTCATTATATGCAATCAATTAAGCTCATTTTCTTATATTTGCTGCTGCTGCTACTACGACAATAGAGAAGAATGGGTTTTGGGCATTGGAAGACGACAGTCGTCATAAACCGATTTATAGGCTATATTATTATTATTATTATTATTATTATTATTATTATTCGTATTATATTATTATTATTCGTATTATATTATTATTATTCGTATTATATTATTATTATTATTATTATTATTATTATTATTATTATTCGTTGTACTTATAGAAAACCATAGTTTACTCATTATACTCATATGTTAGGGTTAAAATTAAAAACACCAGAAAATTATGAAGACAAATCCGAGGATCCGCTATAGGATTACCTGACATTTTACTTTACACCTGAGGATAACCTCGGCAGAGAACCTAACCGGGTAAAAAGTTAGAATGGGATTCGAACCTGCAGTTTCTCAGCATGAGTCCCAGCTCGCCAAGTCTAGATGACGCTGTTGACTGAACAGTTCATCAGATTCTAGTATACCTGATAAACCTGAGGATCCGGAACCTAAAACCCTTGCTACATCAGCATAGGAAACTCGTTCTATACCCAATATTTCACTCAAAATTATTTTTAACTACCTATTTCAGAAGATAAGTGAAATTAGAGGGTGGAGGGTATTGGTGGAATGAAAGACGCAATCGGGATAAAAAATTCTTCTGCAACGACTGATTTCTTCACCACAAATTCCAGCACGAGATATGATTAAAAGAGCCAGTAGGCCTATAGCTAGGCTACCTCATTTCATAGCCACTTCCTTTCATATGCAGGTCTAGAAGATATTAATTTTTCTGAATTAAGGAATCTGTCATTGATACATTAAAATTTGACGTTGAATATTTTTATACAGACCTGTTTGAAGTAAAATTTTCAGAGTTATATATCATTCTATAAAATATATGTTTTTCTTTCTCATCTGCTGTCTATTTTTAAGTGTGCTTTGAAGATAGTTCTGGAACAACCAACAATTCAATAAACTCAGTCGAATACATCTAAAAATTATAAATACCGGAAATCATAAATCAAGAAACCATCCCTATTAACCTCACTTTTCTTAAGATATACAGTTGAGCAATAAATATATTACATTTTAAACTTAAGTTAAAGAATCATACAATTTGTTAAGGTCTATATAAAACGTATAGTGATAGGAAACATGTGAATACCTTTTTCCCACTAAAAAATTAAAGGTAAGTGCTGAGAAGGAACAGTTCTGCTACCTACGGTAAAAAGAAACTGTGAGATCTATTATTCTTGTGGTAACGTAAGATGAAAATAAATTTAAAAAATAAAAACAGTAGTAAGTTTTAGCTGCGATCGAATTATAATATCAACTTTTGCATTTGCATCTGCGACTGAATGAAAACGTACGAATTGAAGTAGATCTCATTTTCCTTAGAATTCAAAGCCAATAATTTTTGTCACCGGATCGTAAAAAATAAAAACTTGTTTTGTTTCACATCGTTAAATACTTCTTAAAATATTAATTTTAAGAGTGATGCATTCAATTAAATCTTTATTAAAAATTTACAGGTGTAATTACCGGTACACTTTTTTCGATGTAACAATTCTAGTTAGATATATAATATTACGAATGGTTTCTACATATATGGATATATTTCAGAATATAAAATCTAGTAATCAATATAAACCTCTGGCCGCCTTTATCACCAGGGAAGACCCTGTACTCAATTAAGAGATTTACAATAATTATAGCAATGTTGGTTAGTACTTCATAGTTAGTAAATTTACAGTATTAAAAACTCTGGCGGAAATGTTCAAATTATTAAAAATAAATATTAAATATCGAAACTAGACTTTTGAGGTATTTAACCGTGTCCTGAAGCTTATTTCCAACGTTTCGGAACTACACATAGATTTCATTATCAGGGCAGATAGGTATACCCAGATGGGTCGCCTACTATGTTCAGTTCATTATGTCTTATCATACCTATCTGCCCTGATGATGGAAGCTGTATGTAGTTTCAAAACATTGGAAATGTCAAGTTCCAGGACACGGCGGATTACCCAAAAGTGTAGTTCTGATCACATTCACTGTGAAAGCCCAAGAACACAAAATAACTACTTACAACCTTTACAAGTCATATTTCTTTAAGACGATGTTGATCAAACATATGATTAATTTCTGATTAAAAACAAATGACAGCTGATCATTCTCTACTAATTGCACAAACAAGGATGTGAAATGTCGCATCAAAATTGTGATACAACTAAAAATAATCAGAATGGTATTGGTTGTCCTTTTCAAAGTTCCAAATCAGTAAAATATCTATAATATCCATCTCACTTCATTTTTATTTCAATTATTATTTTTTTTATTTGAAGATGAAGATACAGTCTTCGAAACATTGTGGTGTGTATATATTTTCACTTTTCACTGGAAACGGAAAAAAACCAACATAATTCTTTCCTGAAAACAGAAGAATATTGTTCCACAGAAATGAACGTATGGGGCTTAAAGCCATTTTTTTCGAAATGTGAATATTTAGTGCCTGTTTCAGAAAGCGATAAATTCAACAACTGAAGTTGACAATATGACAATTTCTGCTTTTCTAATATGGTCTTTCTAATAAGCGAATAGTGAGCATTAACAAGCTAGTGATCAGTAATTTTGCTGCTACAAGAAAAATAAGATAAAAGTATTGTGATACCGGTACTACTGTATAAAGTTCCATATCGATATTTTGACGAAGATACAAGTTTTCAGCAACTCGGATATCGAAAAAAGTGAATGTCTATATATGTACGACGATTTCTCCTAAATTGGAAGAATTTAATTATACCCATTAGCCTATATAAGATTAAATTTATCCGAGAAATGAAATAAAATACTTTAATACAAATTAATGGATCTTCGCTTGAAATCAGAAACACTAAGTGAAGATATTATATCTCTTAGTATTTGTATTAGAGACCTGCAAAACTGCGCACACAACCGGTTTAGATTCGTCCGGTCGGGAGCTCAACCGGCTACGATGAACATCGGACCGAATAACTCTGTTGTCGAGCGATTACCCTGATGTATTGCAGAGTAGACAGAACATCAGGCGCGTTTACATGAAAATAACGTTTTTCGAGTACACAACCGGAGTAACAAGGAAATTTACTTTGTCTTATTGAAAAAAAAAAGTGTTTGCAAGTATTCTTACAGTTCATTCGACACTATAACACATATATTTTCTTTATTATTCTGAACTTGCAGTAACTTTATAAGTATCGTTTATATTTTAAACTTTTAGAGTTTTACTAATGAAAGTTGCTTATAGATATGTTAAACAATGTTATAGTTTTTCACAGAACAAGACGTGCACAGGCCATGTATATTTTTCTTACCAATAAACGCTATATAGCCGGCGTTTTTCCATATCAGTGTTAAACAGTATACGTCATAACTTCATCATTTGATTACGTCGTAACTATTTCTCGTCACATATTGACCGAATCTTGTTCGATTTGTATAACCCAATGATCGATATTACATAAGTTCATGTAAGATTGCGAATTATTTAGAACACAAATCTCACACAGAAAGAAATGGTAAGGAGGAAGAAAATACGATCTCCAAATAACACCAGGTACATTTCATCATACAATAACTCTTTAACGTTTTCTCAGTAGGCTATACAAACAGATTAATAATACTGAAGGATATTTATTTTGTTTAATTACAAAAATATGTTTGCTTCAAATATGAATACAAATAATTTGACACTTTAATACATTTATTTTTGTATTTCGAACTTGCAGTAATTTGACTAGTAACAAATAAATTAACAATGGACACAGTGACATCGAAGGAAATAGACGTAATGTATAATGTGAAATATCATAATGTAAACATATTCAAAAACATAATTACAATTCATTATAAAACAAAATAGGAAATAAGTACATAAGTCCATTATGACGTTTGTACTTTAAACTAAAAAAAATGTATAGACCTACCTCTAAAACAATAGTTGAATGCTTTTTAATTATTCTAATCAGTTGCAATATTATTTATTAAGAAATCAATTTAAAAAGATAAACAGTAATGTTATTTTCAACAATACGATTACTTTGGCTCCCAATGGTGGTTGTTCTGTACAAAATAAGTATAATTTAGACATTCCTAAACTACGAATAACAAAAGAATAGCAAGGTTTACAAACAAATCATTCTGTATAGAAAAGATCTACTTCAGAGAAAATAAGTGTAATTCAAAGAACTATTTTATTACACACGTGCTAATATCAACTATTTGATGTTCACAATTATTATTAGGGCCTATTATCATAGACTACATGATCAGAGTTGACTTCTTGTGTTTATGTATCAATAAATCTCTTTTACTAGTCTAAAGTTACGCTCGGTGGAAACACTTATTCATAGAATGGCCAATATTCGTTTCACAAGTGTTGCTAGAGAGGCTAGAGTTGTTTGGTGATCTTTCCATCAATTTAGTATGTAGAAAATGAAATGAGCATAATGTATAATGTGAGATATAATAAGTAAATAAATCCAAAATAGAATTACAATTAGTCACAAAACATAAAATTAAATAATTTTTAACTCTAAATGCATTCCTCCAAAACAGTAGCTATTCATATACAGGGTAGAAGTGAAATAACCCTGCAGATTGTACTTAAATGAATGAAAAACCTATATTACGTTTAATTCTCTAGTCATAGTAAACATACTAAAAGCATTGGTTGTAGTAGGTTTCAGAAGATATAAAGTTATTTTTGTTTTAGTTTTACTATTGATCGCGTTTACTGTTTTTTTAAGTGTGTCATTATTGTAATATTATAATTCAGTTTTCTAGTGTAAGCAAAAATTACAACCTTGGTAATTTGTGGATACCGAAAGTTTTTTTTCTCCACTTTACGCTTTACAACGTCTGGTAGTTTCACGCTGCATGCTGTTTGTTCCTCTTGATGATCCGCAGCTATAATATCTGGATGGTTCACTGTGATATTCATTTTATACGCCAGAGCAGTCCACCCACAGAGAGATCGAATCAACTCGAATACACATTAAACCGAATACTCAGGCAGTACGCAAGCATATTATGTACTTCGCATACTGCCTATAAAGCCAGGCGTTCAGCAGCGCTATGCAAGTTGGTTCGGCTTTCAACCGGTTTTGCAGGACTCTAATTTGTATTACGTAAAATAAACTGGCAAATAAAACTGTATAACTCGAATCATAAGAAAACGACTTCTTCAGACAAATTAATTGTTTGCTATAGAATGACTACTAGTCTCAGTTGTGAATACAGTTTAATTTTTACCGCCCCCAGTAGAGAAAAATCTTCACAGAAGACTATGTATGTGCGTATGTGTAGCCTATTTAGGCACGACTGCGTCTGCTTGAAGAATTAGTGATCACTAGTTCTAAAACCCCTTAGTTATGCGTGAGCAAACGTCCACAGAAGAAAATAGTTTCAGAACTTCTACTTCATTGTACTATACATATTGCTAGTAGCCTGACAAATTAAGGAATATGTAAGTTACATCACATTGATTTTACTAAATCCATGACAGGTTCTATTGCTGAAAAGCGATGGCTTGTAACAAGTCATTAGGAAGTAATTATTTTTATAAAATTATTGTAAAAGTGAACTGCATTTACATTACAGAAGTAGAGTGAAGTTTTATTATTCAGAAATTATGTACTTAAATTTCCTTTATCCTGGTGAGCTGTGAAATTAATATGTTGTGCTTTGAAACAGTTTCAAACGTTGTGAATAGTGTGTATGCATTGTCACATTTTTTTATAATATTTGTAATTGCGATTTATTACAGAATTTTCGACCGGTTCTGAAACTATCATGTTGACTTTGTTTCCTGTTGCCTATATTTAATAATGTTCAAATTTTTCTATAATAATTACTTTGATAACTTCGTTCCTAACAATAGTCGAAACAAAACTTTCCTCTTGCTTGATTTGTTCGATTGTATATCTACTTGCATGATTATTATCATGTTCATGTCTTATTTTAAAATGTGAACATCTAACCAACATGTGACGAAAATGACTAACAGTGACAAGTTTATTAAAATGTTAGAGAAACAGAAATTCTTCTACTTGTCACTAGTCATTATTAATGGTGATCATTTGTCACTTGTCAAATTTGTCGCTTTCAGAAATATTCTCATGGTAGTTGGAGCTGACAACAAATATTGTACTAGAAATGTCTACTACAAATGGGAACCAGAGAACACAAGAACGACATTCAGCTCTCGAGTCTGTCAGGACAGTAGTTTATAATAGCGCGCACCATTTAAACGTACTTGCAACACATCCAATAGAACGAGCAGTGTTTATCAGTGATGGCCTACCATAAAGTGAACACTATTTAAAATTAACAATTTCAAAGGAAATTAATACCAAAACTAATAAATATTTCCTATATTAACACAGAGAACAAGAATAGATAATACGATAATGGAAACCACGCTATCTGTAAGAATATGAAGTGCATGCAGACTAAGAAGGATTAAGAATTAATGTGTGCTTAAATATTTCAACTAGTTTCGCCAGAGATTCTTCTTTGTTTTCTTATATGGAGACTGACGACCGATTACCTCATTTGCTACAAAAAATATAAAACACTTCAGGCTGGTACACTAAGGGTCCCGGTATCAATTTACGGCCGGGTCGGGGAATTTTTAGTTGTGGAAAATTACTTTCCTTTTTTTAGGACTGGCT
This sequence comes from Periplaneta americana, assembly GCF_040183065.1. Taxonomy (NCBI): domain Eukaryota; kingdom Metazoa; phylum Arthropoda; class Insecta; order Blattodea; family Blattidae; genus Periplaneta; species Periplaneta americana. The sequence goes on from NC_091133.1 coordinate 37,309,667, forward strand.
GTATGTGATGTCTAGAGATAGGTAAAATATGAAATTTCAGATTCTAAGCTATTTCTGCCAGAGGTGTGAGAACAAGGATGTTCACGATTCATAACATATGGACCGTAATTGACGCCAAAAATGTTCATATGTCATAGTATTCTGGTAACATTTTCATATTTCATAAAAATCTTTATATTTTTCCATATTTTTCACGACTTTTTCATCCACCTCTCTCCATTAACATTTTTGGAACTACTACTGAACCGGACCTTTCAGACAATATAAGGAGACAATAGAATTTTTTTCAGGAAACACTTGAAAAACCAAAGCCACCCATTCCACTAATATTCTGAGATTTGCAAGGGCAAATTAAATTTACAAATTCAATTTTTCTGCCATTTAATTCATAGCGTCAATAAATTTGAGAAGCCAAAACAGAGTAAGTATTTCCTATTCCACATTTGCTCATTTTTTCGCATCCAGTGAAAGTTTTTGCAGTGTTGCCATGTCTAATTTTATATGTGTAAATTAGTTTTTAAATTGGTTTCAACCATAAATTTTGCTGTCTGCTTAATGTCTCCTTTTTTTCAACTGTACGGCATTTTCATCGTACAAAACAACATTAATACTAACTGACAAATTACTTGTATTATATCGTAATCAATACAGATATTGCTGTCAATGTAAGAACCTTTTATATTCTCTTCATTACACAAAATTGAGTTACATAGTTCTTGCAGTCAGGTAAGGATTTGATTATGCTGACAAACTCTTTAATTATGCATATTTATTATATATTATTTGGTAGCATAATAAATATCGACCAAATAATCTCTAAAGGCTTGTTTTTAAATATTTATGTAAACTTGCCCAGTATTATTTATGAACGAAAATGTTAAATTTTAGCAATGAAATTTATTTCATGTATTCATATTTTGGAAAAATTTTCTTCATATCGTACCGGTCTCTTTCTTTCATTCCCACACTGCAGAAGACAATGATAAACCATAGCAGTGTCATCCTGCCTAGTAAATCTCGGGCGGGTCGTGGTTTTCATACCCACAGCTTTGCCTAAGGGATATATCTGTCCTCGGCAGACCACTCAAAAAATCATATATCTCACGTGGTAGATTATTTATCGGATTTCTCTTGGTCTTCCTGAATCCGTGAATCATCCCTTTAAAGTTGGGCATGAGAAAATGAACAATCATCATGTAATCAGAAAGTGAACACCGATCATAATTTGAACCATGGCGAACTAAATGGCTATGACAGCCTGCACTATGTAGGATCAAGTAGGGCTATTATGATAAAAAAGAAATATTTCTATCAAAGCGTATACAAATTTGGAAAAAATTAAGTAATGTGCTACTTTAAACATGTATGAAGGATTTTAAGTTAATTTATTTTTTATTTGTAATAATGGACAAAATTAAAACAAAACCAGTGTATCATAATATCTTCCTGTGTGGGTTATTGTGATACACTTAGAGGAATATTTTGATACAGTGCTATAAATCTGATCATATTATACAGCTCAATGCAGTAAAGCTATTGTGTTATACACAGATGGTTAATGTAACATCTGTAACAGTTTGGTTGAAAACATTAAAATTCAATAAGTTTTAGCAACTTACGTAATGACCTCTTTTTTGCCATACAATTAATGTATACATTTTACTAAAACTTTAACACCTTTCTGCCAATGCTAGAAAATAGCTGTGCGTCCAAATAAGTATTTGTGTGTAAGGAAATAGATTAAGAAAATTATAATATAGTGTGTATAGCTAAAATAAATTAAAGTACGTTCTTAAATAAGTCGAGTTAAATTTTAGCAGTAAAATAATGACTATTAAGCTAAAATTATTAGGTAAATAAGTAAAAATAAGTCTATATGTGTAATGTTTTTAACTTATACTGTATTGCAGATGCCATACCAACATGTCAAATATCTCTCAAGGGCTGAGAAATTATGCCTTAAGAGGTAATAATAAGTTAGAAAATTGATCGACTTTGCCATTTCTTTCATTGTAAACATAATATATAATATATCATAATAGCTCTAAAATGTGTATCATAATAGCCCTTTCTCATTCCCAGTAATTACTGATAAGCCCCTCAACAAGCACAGGTTTTCTTAAAAAAATGAAGCTGACACTATTCTGAGTAAAAGGAAAACTTAAAAATTATTCTAACTTCATTCATTCAAGAACAATAACAAAAATAACCGAGTATCATATCAAAGTTTTTTTTCCAAAAAACAAAACTGTCTTTTCTTTTAATACATCTATAAGACTTGTAATGGTTTTTTTAAACTTTATTCAATATTCAATATAAAATGTACTTCCATAATTGCAGTTTTAAACATGTTCAAACTAAACCTTTGGTACATTTTAAAGTCTGTAACAAATTATCCCGATCTTTTTTTACTCTATCATATTAGCCCTATTTGATCCTACAAGGATCTTTTACTACAACGTCATATCGGTTTTCAAATTCCTTACAAAAATTATATTGAACACATATTTACTGAATAAAGATATAATTTTCCCCTAACAAGGATCATAGAATCTATTTAAAGAAAAAATTAAATCATGTTCTTAATTATGTATATAGGTAGATTTACATTTTTTGCACATACAATTTAGGAAATGTAGTTTGTCTACTTTTTTAATTTCTTGTTCTAACTTATGTAAGAAATTGGTTTGTTTTCATTTCGAATAATTTGTCATTTTATGTTAATTTTCAGTGAACATGATTATACACGATGTAAGTGGTATAACTGTGCAGATTAAAGTGGGCAATATAATAAATTAAAATAAAAGAACATATATTTTTGTAATTAAGTGCATGGTTTATTAGAAAATTAGGCCGAAAGTCTGCACAGTTGGCAACAGGGCATCCACAGCTAAAGGACGAATACATACAAGCACAGCATTCCGTCCGTTGGTCATCGCAGTAGGGTTGCCAGACTTCCTAATGTCAGGAAATAACGATATATTTTATTTTTTTTTAATTTGCAAGAAAGCTATCCATTTTATTTAAGAATTGTAAAGGGAAGATGTACATTCCTTAACCGTTTCTTTGATGTAAAAACTGATCAGGAAGACAAAAAGGAATTAGTTGGGTCACTGGCTGAAAGCTGCACTGGAAGAAATGGTGAAAGGGAGAAAAGTTTGTGAAAGAGGAATATATCAGATGATAGACGACGTTACGATATGGATCATAGGCGGAGACTAAGAAGAAGGCAGAAAATAGGAAAGTTTGGAGAATGCTGGGTTTTCAGTGAAAAACCTGCCCCTGGGAAGAAAACTACGAATGAATGAACCAGTTTCTCTAATGATAGACCTATGTATAAATTCAGAATCGTACAGATAGTATTTATCGAGTAAAACAGTGTTGACATTTACGAGGATTTTTTAAAATAATAATTGTAATTAATTATTCATTTGGGACTAATATGGTATTAGAATGTCTTAAACTCTATCCAAGAAATAAGCAGTTAAATCTACACAGTTATATTACTTCCACCCTATATTGGTTCTTAATGACTCATGGACCTTAGATACTGGATAGAAACAAAATCACTGTACACAAATATTCTGCAATAAAATAAAGTAAAATTCAATAAAACAAATCACATGTGCTGAGAACTTAAATATTCGTGAAAAATATCAAATATATCATTTCAGCATAAATATTTATCAATTATACAATAATAATAATAATAATAATAATAATAATAATAATAATAATAATAATCCGAGGCACGACAGCCCATGAAGGACCATGACCGACCAGCCGGCTGATGGTCTCACGTCCACATGTGGAAGCAGAGGTAGTCGATCATCCAACCAGAATGGAGGTATTGTGTGGTTAGCACGATGATCCCCCCCAGCCGTTACAGCTGGCTTTCGTAACCTGATTTCGCTACCTATCGTAGCTCCCCAAGTGCATCACGATGCTGGATGGGCGCCGGTCCAATGCACTGGCCGAAATTTCATGTGAAAATTTCTTACTCCACGAGGACTCGAACGAGCGCAACGCGAGTTCTAGGTAGGATGTCTTAGACCACGACGCCACGGCGCGGGACATAAATTATACAATGAGTAAGTAAAAAGTGTAAAAGTAAAATTGATCGATTGAAATAGACAGACTGAATAAGAAACGAAGCTGTGTTGGAAAGAGTGGGTGAAGAAAGAATGATACTGAAACTGATCAGAAAGAGAAAAAGAAATTGGTTAGATCACAAGGATGCACTGAAAGGAATGGTGTACGGGAGAACAGTACGGGGCAGAAGAAATTAAATAAATAGACGACATTAAGATATATGGATCACATGGCGCGGGAGCTAAATTATACAATGAGTAAGTAAAAAGTGTAAAAGTAAAATAGATCGACTGAAATGGACAGACAGAATAAGAAATGAAGCTGTGTTGGAAAGAATGGGTAAAGAAAGAATGATTATGAAACTGATCAGAAAGAGAAAAAGGAATTGGTTAGATCTCTGGCTGAGAAGACACTGCCTATTGAAGGATGCACTGGAAGGAATGGTGAACGGGAGAAGAGTTCGGAGTAGGAGATATCAGGTGATAGACAGTAAGATATATGGATCATATGCGGAGACTAAGAGAAATCCAGAAAATAGAAGAGATTGGTGAATGCTGGGTTTGCAGTGAAAGATCTGCAGATCTGCCCTTAGGCAGAACACATATATGTATGTTCATTAGGCGCTGTTTTCCACCCTCAATATACAGTAATGGCACAAAAAAAACCGGACCTACCCTTATAGCTGATTTCAGACTCACAGATTCAAATTTTGCAGACTCACAGATTCAAATTTTGCTAGTCACAAAACACATCCATTTTGTATAATTAATTGTAACAATGAAATTTATTGCATTTGTTCGATTCTTACCGTCTTTTGTTTCCTTCAGTGCCTCAAATTTACAGAAGAAAAAGCTTTGAGAGTTTTATTTTCATCTGGCATTAATATTACTTTTCTACCTCTATTTGGCAAGGTTATCATGTATTGTGGGTCCCTATCACCACGGCATGACGCGTCCTCAGGTTGCGGATCGAGAAGACAGACAGATTTGGAGGGTAGTTGTGAATATATTGAATAAGCAGTAGCGGACAGCCGATGAGGGGTGGTCCTCCAGCTTGGGAGTTGGGCGAAGGACTAACAACCCATCACCGTAAAAAAAACAGCTGTTACGAAACCTTCAAATGAGGAGGCCGAGACGTAGATGGGAAGATAATATTAAAATGGATTTGAGGGAGATGGGATATGATGATAGAGACTGGATTAATCTTGCACAGGATAGGGACCTATGGCGGGCTTATGTGAGGGCGGCAATGAACCTCCGGGTTCCTTAAAAGCCAGTAAGTAAGTAAGTAAGTAAGTATTCGCCAGAGATAACTGCGTATTTTTACATTAAATAGCAGTAAATACCTCTGCCTTCACTATCAGTATTGAAATTACCACAGTTTGACACAATACACAGCACAGGATTCTTTTGTATCACTACAAGATTTTTTTTGCCACTACTGTAGTTTTTGCCTGATCGTAAAGTCACCACCGACATATTAATAATAATGTCGCTCCACATAAACAACTGCGACGATAATGATGTGACAGTTTACCTGTTTTAAATGGTTGGTGCAGTATAAATTCATGTTCCTGAAATTTTAGTAAAGTGCTTGGCTTTCATCAGCTAAAAGATGGCTGTAGAAACTGCTGACATTAGTATCACAACAAATATATGCACGGACACGAACGTTGGGGAAGCCAAATATTTATACAGGCAACGATTGTCAGCGAGTGCCACAATAGGTATCGATTGTAGGTAATGCACTAGCTCCCGTCGGGCCTGGATTAGAATAAGCCGAGGAAGAGGGTGCTGTATTCTGAACGTGATTACTAGACACTATGGCACTATGCAGATACAGTAGGTGTATTGTTAGCCGGCCGGCGTATACGCAATGGTTTGCCCCTTGCAGTTCAATACTAAATTCGAGCATATTTCCCGGATTCCATCGCATCTATCCCCAGAGTTGGAGTAATATTCGTGGTGGACAAGTTCGGAGAAACGTTGTAAATGTAACGTTCCAGTATCTTAAAAATTGGGATCCGAAGACTCGATGAAACGCGAGGGGATCCAATCATGTGTACACCTAATGTTAGCAAAATAGTCTTCTAATACAGTAATTATTTTAGCTGTTGTCAATCGTAACTAAAACTAAAATAAACCTACAAGCGCTGCAAATCAGAGAATTTCAAAGACGAAAAGTATATTATTATTATTATTATTATTATTATTATTATTATTATTATTATTGTTATTATTATTTATTATTATTATTATTATTATTATTATTATTATTATTATTATTATTATTATTATACAGGGTGTTTCCGAGGTGGTGTTACAAACTTTCAGGGATGATGGCGAAGAGCACATGTATCAATTTGAGATAAGGAACTATGGTCCGGAAATGACTGAGTCTAAAGTTATAAGCAAAAATAGTTGCGTGGAAATGGAATTGTAATTTGGCACCACGTGCCCTCCTTCCCTTAACCTTTGGAACAGTCGTGGAAAGATGGTATAGGCCGGAAGTCTCCTATGTGGGTACTTGACCCGATACAATCTGTGAGCTTGTCTACTGTTCCCATTGGCTCATCCGTATTCGAAAATAAGATCTGCTTATTCCGCTCTCGTGTACTCCTCCATTTCACTAGGACTGATCGACTGGACACTGCAGCTTGTACACATACACTGTTGTCTACAGACGTGCATATCAGGACCGACCATGTCCGTTACACATTACGCTATCTGCATTGCTTTAGTGTAGTTTCCTGTCCTCATCCCTCAGACAGCGCACTGAATGGAATATTGTAAGTAGACAACGTAAACAACGTCAGTTGAATACAGTATGTGTAAGATGTACAGATAAATACACATAAATAAGGTATAGAAAAGAATAAAATTATTTCATTTCCACACAACTATTTTTGCTTGTAACTTTCGACACGGTCATTTCCGGACCAGGGTTCCTTATCTCAAATTGATACATGAGCCCTTCGTCATCATCCCTGAAAGTTTTTATATTATTATCATTATCATCACCATTATTATTGTTATTGTTATTACTAGTATTATTATATTTCTTTCAAGTATTAGATGTCAGTAGCATGTTATGATCATTAGTCATTTAATAATACTGTGTTTTTCAAATTTGAAACGCACATTGAGATTGCAAGAGAATATACAGCTTCAATCTGTTAATATTAACACATGCAGCAAGCAATCCTAGGAAATGTCTCTTTCATATGGTCAACCACTGCGCATGATCCGAGATGATTGGTTTGCAATTAATTTAAAATCTTCCCTGCACGAACGCTCATGTACTGTAAAATAATCATAATATAACCATTTTACAATTCATTTTGTCTTTAATTTAATTTAATTTAATATAATAAAATGTTTCAAGTTCAATCTATAAGATAGTTTGAACTTGAAACATTTTATTATAATATAGCCTAACCAGCAAGAAATTTTTCCTACTATCATAATATCTTTATAATAATAAATTAATTCCCTACCCAAACGGATCAGACTGTACACAAGTATGGAAACATAAAATATAAATGCAAAAATTACGTCTGTAGCTTGTCCAGTGAATAAAAGTAAAACACAACTAGTTTACGCGCATGTGTCACTTTGGTTTGAGATTGGTTTGCTTTGATCCGCAAATTTTTCTGACAGCCAAGAAATGATTTGGTGACTATTTTATATTCTGAAAGAACGCCTGACTTCAACCAGCAAGTAGTCAGAATTTGAAGTTATCGCTCCACCAACAGTCGATGTGCACACCCTCATGACGGTTGGAAACTACTGCAGAAACAAACTATTAATGAACGCTATATACTTTTTTTTTCAAGACAGTATTATATTATTTACGTTTTAATTTAAATATATCGTTAATATTCATTCAACTTTGGAAAATATAACAAATATCACTACCCATTTTCACTTAATATTAACCCCAAAATCTGACCTACTCATCATTCCATTGACGACTTTGAAGGGGTCCGCGAAAATACTGACTTATGGAAAGGAAGTCCGCAATGCTGGTAAGCTTGAGAACCACTGGCCTAGATTCTAGAGAGAGGGAGAGCGTAATAGATGTACTAGATCAGACCTGCACAAACAGCGCTCAACAAGCGCGCGCACCTTCAGAGCGGGAGAGCGGTGTTTATCGCTCGCAGAATCGGAGAGGAAGATACGTCAGAATGACATAGACTTGCTACAGGTAGAGAAGAGGGAAACGACCACTCAGCTATCTAGTGGAGTGCATTGTGTATTCTCAGTAACTGTTTCACGTTGCTTACCTACTGCTACAATACAGTATGGAGGAATCTAAAAGACGGAATAGTGATCATCATGCAAATTCTTTCAATGTTGCATGGGAAAATGCTTATTTTTTCATAGCTGCTGGAGTAAATACTCAGTGCCTTATCTGCCACAACATTTTGAAAGGTAGAAAGAAACATAACATAATGCGTCATTACGAGTCCAAACATAAAGATACTAAAGATATTAATCTTCAACAATTTAAATATCTCTCTTCAGGGAAAAGACCAGCTCAGTGTTGATACGTTGAATAAATTACGGGATTTCAGTCGTAAACTTACACTTTTCGTAAGTCAGTTTCGGAAAGGTAATATGGCTTACTTTCGAACGATAGAAACTGCTCGTGATGAGGCCATGTTAAACAATTATATACAAATATTAATTGAAATTCAAAATGAATTTAATTCTAGATTCCAAGATCTTAAGGTCCACACCTGTGGAGTAACGGTTAGCGCGTCTAGCCGCGAAACCAGGTGGCCCGGGTTCGATTCCCGGTCGGGGCAAGTTACCTGGTTGAGGTTTTTCCGGGGTTTTCCCCTCAACCCAGTATGAGCAAATGCTGAGTAACTTTCGGTGTTGGATCCCGGACTCATTTCACCGGCATTATCACCTTCTCATTCAGACGCTAAGTAACATAAGCTGTTGATAAAGCGTCGTAAAATAACCTATTAAAAATCTTGCCTTAATTGGAAAGAAGTTTAAAGTTATCATAATAAATTCCTTCAACACCAATTGAAACAGTGTCATATAAGTTACAGGTAGGCCTGGTTGGCGCAGTTGGTATAGCGCTGGCCTTCTATGCCCGAGTTGCGGGTTCGATTCCGGGCCAGGTCGACAGGCTCATGTCAGTAGATTTACTGGCATGTAAAAGAACTCCTGCGGGACAAAATTGCGGCACACAGGCGACGCTGATATAACCTCGGCAGTTGCGAGCGTCGTTAAATAAAACATAACATTTAACGATTTTCACCTCGGACTTATTGATCATCAATGTGACCTAAGGGCTAAAGATCGTTTGAATAATACTACTAGCCTGGTTGAGTTTTACAAGACTAAACATTAGCAATAATATCCACGACTACACAGGCTGGCTGTGAAAATGTTTGCTATGTTTGGCTCAACATTTATATTTGTGAGCAACTGTTTTCTATAATCATCATTAATAAAGGCAGGCATCGAACATCTGTAACTGATGTTTCATTACGATCAGTAAGCTACTGTTCCTTTCAGCTACCAACAGCATAAAACCTCGTTTTCATGTACTGATAAATAAAAATATAACAAAATGATATTGTACATTTAAGTACGTATAAAATTTCTATTATTTCTGTAAAATAAATATTTCTGTATTAATTAATAAGTCTAAGATAGTTTTGCAAACACTGAACGGGTATTCATTTCATAAACACTCGTGCTAGTACTTCCTTTTGTGTATATTTTGTACGAGCTCACCCCTTAATCCAGTCCACCCTATACAGAGCGCAGCTAATATCTTCATTCCGTTCATGAGCTGTGAGCCGGCTCGGAGAGCGCAAATCTTGTGCAGGTCTGTGTTACTAGATCGTTAAGATCTCTCTCTCAAGCGATAATAAATAATGTCTGTTGAAAACGTATTTACACATCAATCTCGTAACTGAATAGTCTAGTATCACAACATTTAGATTCTTTCAAGCGAGTTGGTCCATATACAGACTGTAAGGAGTATAAGTGTCATCTTAAATCATCATTGTTCCTGTCATAAGGAAGAAAAAATGTCCTCACAATTCAAGTTGCAATATTTAACTAATTATATTAAAGTTTACAATATTAGGCGTTTGGCAACGTTGCTGGATGGGAAGGAGGGAGTTTACATGTACACGGTACAGCTCAAGCGGGCTCTGTTCTAATGCAGGGGCGGGCCGTTGCTTACATAAAACGAACAGCAAATACAAACTTCCAATCTTATTAATAGAACTTTATGGTAAATTTCCATTTTATTTAACAATATTGGCAATATTGGTCCATTTTTATTTGTACGTCTAAAAAATAAATAAAAAGGGGTTTACTGCACAAAATCACACCAACTATTTTTAATGCAACATTTTAATATCTCCCGCTTCCATAAAGCAGTACCATTTTTAAAGAAATTTCTGTTTGTATGATTTTCGAAACGAGGTAAGATACTGCTAGTTTCTAATAATATTTGAGAAACCACTACAAAAGTTCTTCGATTAGGCAATCTTCATTGCGGAAAACATTGAAAGTACATCATCTTGCCTCACTTGAATTACAACGACTTTTTCCATAAATTAATAACATATGATATTCCTAAACTGTGAATGACATTGTAAGTTGTTTATCGAATACTTGGTAACGAACTGACATCTGCTCGGCAGTAGAGCTATAGACAGGGAGCTTGAACTCAGCTGACATCTACAGTTACCCTTAAAAAGAATGAGACGATTCTTGGTTATCGGAAGTTAAAGTTCTACAGCGCGGTTCACTCGATATCGACGTATAACGATAAGTACCATGACAAATAGAACAAGAATTGTTATAAGGACCACAACAAAGACAAGGAACAGAATAAAGATCACGAAGAAGACAGCCATTTAAGGCCACGATTTCACAACATAGCTCGGGTAACAAAATATCATTGCTTCTCTGTACCGAATGGCAAATGCCTGCTATCGGATCTACATTCTAGACTGCTGCTGTCACTGTCTTGTCTCGGTAGCTCATATAGTAGCGTGTCGGTTCCACCGTATAACCGAAATGTTTCGTGTTCGATCCCAGGTAAAACTCTTTTTTTATTGAGGTGTAATTAATTTGTTCAGAGTTCCTCGACTGAATAATTTGTCGAAAAATATGGAATAATTTATGCCCAATTTTTTGGTCTACAAGTGGGCTGAACCTCGTCAAAAAATACATAAATCTTACTTGGAAGTTAAAAGTATTCTTCCTAAAACAAAAAACCATAAAAAATAAAAAGAGACCCGTTAACTTAAAATCTTGTCCACATACCATCATACATTTCTCCAATCGAAATCCACTCGATTGGTAGCGAAGGCAAGATGGTTGACAGCTTGTGCTTCCCCCAATATTTCCATTTGCGCAGCTCTCCGGCTCCTAATACATCGGTTCCTCAACCTGCTGATCACAGTCTGTGAAGAACCAGGAAAGTTAGATGCTGCTCTTATTTCGTTAGCAGTCCGAAAGGGGTCCAGTCGAACTGTCTCGATAAGAGAGCATCCTCTTCCAATGAAGAAATCCGCGGACGCCCAGGAATAGGGCGATTTTCGACCTCCCCTGAATTTTGTAACAATGAACACCCTCGCGGCTGTACTTCCAGGAACACCGACTAAACGGCCAGCAGATCTAGCCCATATCCAGCCCCAACTAGAGCTATAACTCGCTGTCTCATGTCACGTCGGGTACGCCATTACGATGAGAAATGAGGGATGACGATAATACTTTAGTGGAGACAATGACTATTTAGCGTGATATAGAATTATTGAAATAAGGGGCATCTTGCACAGTAAGAGTTAATAAATCAACCCTAAATTAAATATTTAAATAACAGGATATAACAGGAAGTCCAATTATTGTTGCGAAACTAATCAAATTAAATCTAATTACGTCAAGTAAACAAATCCCAAGTTATCACACCACATTGCTACAGCTAAATTCTATGTTATTAACATAAGCATTGAATAGGTCCGTGCTTATGCGTTGGACGACAAAACCAAACATTGAAAGTTCGAATGTTGCCGCGGAATGTAACTTCTTGCTTTTTATAATGTAAATCAGACTTCTAACTACAATCATTCATATTTCTTACATTATTTATTAATATTTATAGCCAACATTGAATTTGTAAAGAAAAGACTTCAGAAATCTCATATGGAATTTGTGATCTGTAGTGACATAAACATAGATTACCTCTCGGAACTTTTCCGTAAAAGTAAATTAAATTCACTCCTTGAAACTGGAAACCTTAGTGGTAGAGCCATTTTCCCACCAGCATACAACCTGAAGTAGCACAGCCATTGATAAAAGTTTTGTACACAGAATTAGACTGAATTCCTATTCGACAGAACCTATAATCAATGGCTTGTATGAACATGATAAACAAATCCTAAGTGTTTCCAATGTCACTGAACAATTTCAAAATATTAATTTAAAAACTAAAAAAGGGTCGTAAATGCTTTATCTAGTGACTATTTACATTTATGTCTACAAAATGAATCTTGGAAAAACGTATATGATACTGGCACTACTGATATGAAGAGTAAATGTATTGTATTTTTCACTTTAATTTCAGAATTACTTTAGTGGATGTTCTCCACTCAATGTTGTGAAAACATTCAAAAGTAAAAAACATGTAGATAACGCAGGGACTTAAAAATCTCATGTATTAAAAAGAAGAGTGTATATGTAATGAGTTTCAATGTAATGATCCTCATGTTCTCAAATACTACAAGAAGTACGGTGTAATTTATCAAAAATTATGAAAGAGGGAAATAGAATACATTCGAATAGAAAAGTACAACATTCAGATAATGCAATTAAAGCTATTCGGAATATTATTGAAGTTAAACTTGTAGATATTCTAAGAAAGAAAATATTTTTTCGTTAAAACCAGTGATTATAAACTAGAGGACCCCAAATCTATTGCAAATTCTTTTAATGTCTTATACTATATAGTACAGAAATATTATTGACAACTTAAACATTCAAGATTTTGCAAAAGATAATACAATTGGTTATTTAAGAGATGCATTTAATAATTAGTATTAATATATGTAATTAGTCAATAACTGCAACAGTGCTTTTTCATTCAATCATAACATGAACAAATTGAATGAATATTAAATTAAACACTATTGCAAACACGTAGATAAAATAGTTAAAATCACCTGAAGGGGTGAGAATGAAATAATCCAAAGCCACACTTTTAACAGAAATTGTTTTGTGAAAGTGCATTTCTTACACATATGGGAAAGCTACTAATAAAATATTGTAATAACTACTCAACAAATGACATAGCCTAAGGACTCTAAACCTTTGTAAAAGTTTGTCTGTGTGGCTTAGGAATATTTTTTAATTTCATTTTAATTGTTAATTTTTAATATATATGCATTTACATTGTATGTGTGTATGTATAAATGCATTCATTAAATTAACGTTTACAATATTATAACCTGTAATTTTGTATTGGCTGTGATCATTAACACTTAATCTCAGGACTTTGTAAAACTCTATTTCAACGTTATTTAGCTATTTCAAAGTTATTTAAACAAAAAAAAATCGTTGTGTAGACTAGGAATCGAACTCGCACCCTTCTACACGAGACGCAGAAGTCTTAGCGTCTGAGCTATTGAAACGACACGAAAGCTTTCCTTTCTGTGCGGAGTGTCGATCTAGTCATGAAGGTCCATTGTCGATTTAACTACACGATTTATGTATATATTTATCTTTTATTTACGTAATATTATCATATTTTTTGCAGTTTTTGAAGTGAATTTCGGAACGATGCTAGTAAGAAACCAAATAGCCTGAAATTAAGTAACTCAGTATTCGTTATCTTGTGTATCAGTGCTCTGGTCTCCGATCATGCGCAGTGTCTTACATCTGAGACTTAGGAATACTCAATTGTCTCATCCTTTTCTAGGGAAACTGTACGTATGTCTGTGCGAAGTACTGCCTGCTGAACACGTTGCCACGTCTCTCACGCCACAATATTAACAATTTTAGGCATACAATTTTATTTTATTTCACGAAAACGTAATAGAACACACTCATATGTATTTAAATTAATATTAACTCTTTCCTAGATATACCTACTGATGTAATTGTTTTCGTAATTTTACTAACCATATAAGCAGTATAACGCGAATAAAATAAGAGAAGAAATATTTTTTCTGGGAAAACTATCAAGTTTTGACCCTATGCTGTATGGACATTTTTTGATCCTGTAGACCAGTGATGTCAAAGCAAGCGCATTTTTCTGACCTTGACGTCGTGCGCGGGCAGCAAGCGCTAAGTATAGAAAGAGGAAGGGTTGTGTATATGAATAAGCAACCTGTTGGATTAAGGAAACAGTGGTGCACAAACTTTAAACGGAACGTGAAATTTTATGTCGTTATTTTTATATGGCTTCTTTCTGTTTAATATTATCTATATTGTCTGTAAAACAAAAGTACTAACACTGATTTCTTAATATTGCACTTGTGTTTTAAATCTTAATAACATAATAAAGAGTTAAGGAGGAATATTCACTTAAATTCCATAGTAGTATAATATTATACTGTATTAAGTGGATGAAACACATCATTCATAAAGAAAGTGATATTCCAAAGAAAGAGATTGAGTATGACATGATAAGTTGGAATTTATATTGATGGTATCTTTAGCCTTACAAAAGTAATCAATAAACTAATCAAAACATATTACAGTACAAAGCAAAGTTACCTAGGTAGACTACTGTATCTGTTTTAAGAGTAACTAACATTACATAACAAAACTCTTATCGCATTATGCTTTTAAGGTGATATTTGTGAGCAACTTCCTATCATCAGAATATTAAATTATTTTCTCGAAATCTTCTGAAGCTATAGAGCTGACATTTTTACAACACATGGGCACGTATCTTTTGCTTATGATGTAACAGTAGTTGCTTTGTTAATTCATTTCCTTACAAACAATTTCCATGCGAATATTTTCAAAATTTTCAATACACTATCTTCAGTAATACGTATATAAGGTATATTAGATTTACGAAAACATTCTGTAAGGCTACTAAATAAATAGGCCTATATCTGAAAATTTCACTTTTCTATACGAAAAGTTGAGACAATATTTCTTTTGAATAAAAAAAATCAAACTTGTGAAAAATGAGCATTATAATTAAAACTTACATTCTTATAATGCACTTATACTTCTCAGGCAAATCTAAAAATTAACTTTGATACAGTTTTAATAAGTTCTCTTCCCTTTATCTATTGAATCAGTGCTGGTCATCGCTGAATATAGCTCGACCAAGCGGCATATACCACCTCTTTCGTCTGTCTCTTTCCTTTCCGCTGTAAAGCGCTCAGGCTCTCCTGGGCTCTAAAGCGCGCGCTTGCTCCTGTGGGCATCAATTGACATGCCTGCTGTAGACCGTCTTCGACGACTGTGATAAGGACGGCACTTAAACCCCTTACACCCTGTATAGTTACTTTGTAAGCAAAAACGTCAATTCCTGTGTCTCTTATCAACTAGACTTATTTTTCACGTTCGCTGCCTTTCGTACGGTTTCAGATTTGCATCTTCTTTACATCTATGAGTATCATAATGAAACGTCAGATACCAGTTTAGAAGCGCGCAGCAATATGAAGAGGGATGTTGCTTCATTCCACGGCTATACACCCCTCAGCAATCATGCACCAGTTTGAAAAGACAAGGAAATCGAATGGAAACTGAACTACTGCGAGCGGACAGGAACCTGGTCAATACCCTGCACCCTTCCCCTTTAATCTTGTGTACAGAGCGCACCAGACACCATTCTAACGGTACACTTCATTCCAAACATTGGCATCAAGCTTCAAACAATGAAAGCGATAATGTGACAAGAATGCGTCGCACTATTGTTTGATAATGTTTAACTAGGGTCCTAAGTTCATGTTCTAAAAACTTACTAAACATGCTAACAATCGCGACTTTAGAAGTTATAAATATGCTCTAATAAATCGGTAAAATTACGATCACAGTAAAAATACATGATTTGTAGTGTAGGCCAGAACTTAAATTTATTTCTTAGAATTTAAGGTAAGAGTGCTTGTGACTAATATCAGCTATGACTCGCAGTCCAGGGTCACTAGGCGTACGATTCAGGTTTTAAGTAAATAAATTGAGTCTGCACCCACGGCTCTCTTCACTGCGCATGAGCTAATCGTCTGTACTCCGAAGTATCCATAAAATCTAGCTTTTACAAAGAACGTGACAAGGTTAGTGGATTTGTTGAGGTGATATCTAAGTGACGTGAGACCAAGGATCTTAAATCATTGCAATTTTTCACCTATTCCTTGATCTCACGTCACTTAGATATCTCCTAAACTAACCCACTAATCTTATCACATTCCTTGTAAAAGGTCAATTTTATGCTTATATCGGGGCACAGGCGATTAGAGCATGCGCAGTGAAGAGAGCTGAGGGTGCGAGATGATTCCTGCATCGCAAATTACTGGAAGGTCGTTTATGCTTGCCACTTTCACCCCAAGAAAAACTCCTTACTAGGCCTATTCATTTTGTTAAATCGAACTCTACCTCTGATTGAGATTCTGGCTGATATGTATAGGGTAAAGGTTAGTAATGCTGTGATATGAGTAATATTGTAATAGTTCTTTTGAGAATGTATTACAATTTTACTGAGCGAGAGGAAGATCGGTTTTTTGCGTCAACGTATTAAGGGAATGTTCGTGGACAAGTTTCTGCACAAAACCGGCCCTTCTCTCGCTCAATAAAATTTTAATAAGTTCTCAAAAAGAATTATCACAATATTACTCATATCACAATATTGCAAACCTTTACCCTCCTATTATCAGGCAGTACATCTCACTTGACGATATGTGTCAGAGGAAGAACAATTGTTTGTATGCATCTGAAGTCTGATTAGTGGAATATGTAGCTAATCGGCGATGTATGCATTGGAGGGGGAAAGGAACTGGCCACCCTACCCCATTATCTCCTGGCCTAGTTGTCTCATGAGTGATGCCTTATTGTTATTACTTATGAGGTTCAAACCTGTCTTCGGACAGTTGACTAAACAACAACAAACATCAAATCGAACCCGTGATCATAGTGCAGTTGGAATGATCGGGTCAATTGAAAAAAATTCATGATTCCTTCGGGAATTGACCCTACCACCTTCGACTTTATTGCGTAGTGCTTTAATTATTACGATACTACGTAATACATCTCCGTAAATAATGAAATACGCCTTAAATAGGCATGTTTCACTACTTACGGAGATGTATTACTCCCTTAAATTCAATCATACTGTATATGTAGGCTATATTATACTATCGAATATTGGATTTTCATTACAATCCACAAGTAATGCAATTATTTTTCTTTAATTGCAACACCACTTGCACGTGCAGACGACAGTAATTACTGCTTTAATTGCACGAAAGAGAATTACATTTTAGCTTATAAGCTCATAATGGTAATTAGCTTAATTTGTTCTATATGAAACAATGAGTATACTCCGCGAAGGAATTATACCAATAACCCAAGCTAATACAATATTACTCATTGAATATTGATTGATTTTAGTACTTGTTTTACATAATTCACAATAAACATTACGAATCTCAGGGCACAATATCACTGATAACCTTCACAAGGACCATTACTACTCGTGATTTTTATTTTCTCGTCATACGATGTATTAAGAGAAAATATTTAGATATTGTAAGCAATCTATTCCCAGAATTTCAGGGAACTAGTAGTTTATTTATCCCAAATTGTCGGATGACTTTTTTACAGTATCAATTAGTCAAAACATTCCAAAATAACGTAGCATTTGAATTATAACCATAGCACCGGATCGAACTCCTCTCCTTCGGTTTTTCCCTTTTTGCCTACTTCATGTTTTCGACATATTATATCATATAGGTGCTGTGGATAGAGCTCCAACGTAGTTCAGTGGTTGAGTGTTCAATACGTAGAACTGAGGGTTCTGGGTTCGATCCAGTGCCGGAGCGAATTTTTCTCCGTTATTAATAAACACTGATATCAAGTTTATTCTACTATAATTACCTATACTACTCTTAATATCTGAATCATAATCCTATACCATGATATTGACATAATGAATAGAAACTTCATTGTCATGACTCTCCTCTGGTCTTGTCTAAAGCCTTGGTTTTTCTGAGCCGACGCATGCGACGTGCGAGGCCCGCCATGAACAAATCCAGACTACGCGAGAGAGAGTGAGTGGTTTCTATAACTGCGAAATGCAAAGTCTCCGCACCTCGCAGCCATAGAAACCACTCACTATCTCTCGTGTAGTCCGGATTTGTTCATGGCGGGCCTCGCACACCGCACGTCGCATGCGTCAGTTCAGAAAAATCAAGACTTGCGGCGTACTAGTTAGAGTGTAAGACGAAAGGAAACCAAAAGGAGGCTAGGAGTAGTAAAGAAATTATCCCTGATGAACAAATATTAAAAATTCGGAAAACATAAGTATATTAAAATAAGAGCATGGTACAAGAATATCCAAATAAATGGTGAAGGTAAAAGTGTCCCTTTTAAATCAAGGCACATGGGAGGAGGCATGTGGGTAGAGCTTCGTATTTTAATGGGAGCTGCGAGAAAAGCGACCAGCGAAATTTATGTTTAGAGAAAAATCTACCAGAATTTGTTATATAATATTGGAAAACTGTTAGTGAAGTTCCTTTTTCCCTCCTTCCCCTTCCCTTTTTTCATATTTCTGGTTGACAGTAATAAGATTTTATGGCAGTATTATCATATTCGACAGAACTATGAACGTCGTCATTAGTACTACTAATCAGGGAAAACCGTGCGTGCTATACAATGCTAAGTGTACCGGAAATGCAGAGGAAAAGAAGACAGTACTATAGCGTAAGTTTGTTTGAATGAGAAATCTAAGAAATGTGGTTGAAGACTAAGAAGTAAAGTTGGAGAAGTTCTGAATGTAACGGATCATCAATGTGTAGCACCGGAAGAAGCTTATCCAGAATTCAAGAAGTGCGTTCATCGGGCAAAGAAGAAAGCTCGGGACGATATGACTTCCATATCACAATTGCATTCCGAAGAGACAGGAGAACTGTACAATAGACGGTGCGACTTTGTAAGGGAAATGTCAATCCAGCTCTCCTTAACACATTGGCATCCGACAGAGTCGAAATCCATACCTTTAAACATTATCATCAATCAGAATATACAAATTAATATGAATTCAGTTTTTAGATAAAAAAATTATTTATATTTACATGCAATATTAACGAGTCCAACCTTCATGAATTGTTTCTGTCTGCTGAAATTAAAGGATACTTCATTCATATAAAAAAGTTGTCTGTAGAGGAAGACTTAGAAAATTCGTCTTACTCAGGACTATCGAAATAATGAAGAAATTCGTATACATATTCTTATGTGTACTCCATTCTCCTTCCTTAAGCTATAGAACGTTTGTAGAGAATGACTACTGATTTACTGTATTATCAACAGAGTAGTCAGTCTCGTTCTATGCACTTTCGTCTTTCGTGTTTTATGTAAACACGGCCAGGCTTCGGCCCGGTAAATATTCTTATAACTTATGCTACAAGGAAATTATAAAGAAAATTTGAAAATTCAGCTCAAACATTCATCAATAAAGCTGCTATTTCCAGGAACGCAACTATCACATACAACGAAAGCAGACTACTGTATTTTAATCATTTAGAAAATCGCATCCCTATGTCAAAATGTCACGCGACGCCACTGATGACCACTCATTTTCATCACCAAACAGAACACAGGTATAACAATATAACTTATTTGTCTCAGAGCATCCTGTTAGCCAAGGATAGCTACTTCTTATACCATGGCAATTGAAAATTGACATCATTAACTATGCCAATACCAGAAACAGAAATATAATACATAATATTATTTATTTCAGCGAAAAAATATATTCCGAAAACTTTTTACACGAGTATGTATGTAAATTGGGAACACTGTCTGGCAAAAAATACGACACAAAATAGCTACTAACACCACTATCATCACCATCACTGAAAACTACGATAATAATACTAATAACAATAATACAATATTATAAGATAATAATAATAATAATAATAATAATAATAATACAAACTTTTGAGAATTAAAATCTTGTTTGATCCGCGTATGTACCGAGTTCCAAGTCATTCCGACAGATGGCGGAGCTGTAGTGAACTGTTAAAATGGCGTCTGTTGCATACTCCCGTTACAAGCAGCGAGCAGTAGGCCTAATTGAATTTTTGGTTCTCGAAAACCAAAGTGTAGTGATCATACCCAAACGTTTGTGTGCAGTATATGGTAGTCGTGCAGTTGATGGAGCTCTGTTGGGCGGTGAGCCCAGAGTGTTCGGGCGTCAGGAAGTGCAGAAACCGAACTCCGAGATCTGCCGTTTGCTAGATGCCCTGCTATAGCCAACACTTCAGACATGATGAATCACGGGGATGTCAATATTGACTCGGATCGGCGCATCACAACACGACAAATGGCCATAAAGCTGTAGATAAGCATTGGAAGCGTTTGTTCAATTATTGAGCTCTCAAATATTCAAAAGTCTCCTCACAATGGTTCCACGAAGTATCATCGTACACCACAAGCTGCAGAGAAAAGCCATTCTTTCTGAATTAGTAGAGCGCTTTGAAACTGAAAGGAAGGCCTTTTTATCCTGGATCGTTACAGGTAATGAAACTTGGGTCCATCATTTTGAGCCAGAGACAAAAAGGAAGTCAATGAAGTAGCATCATTCTCAATCGCTCAGAAAGAAGACAATCAAGACTACCCCTTCTGCAGGACAAAGTCATGGTTACTGTCTTTTGGGATTGTGAAGGAGTCATTCTTGTGGATGTGATGCCAAGAGCAGCAACCATTAACTCAGAGGCATATATATATCGACACCTTGAACAAACTCAAGAGACGTTTCTGGCGAGTTTAGCCTGGCAAGAATCCAGCAGAAATGTTGCTCCAGAACGACAATGCACGCTCTCACACAAGTCTGCGAACCTGGGCACACACCACCAAAATGGACTGGACCATGCTGTCCCATTCATCCTACAGCCCAGATCTGTCACCATCAGACTTTCACCTCTTTGGGTCTCTTAAAGATGTTTTGCGTGGAATTCATTTTAAAGTGACAGCAGCGTAATTGACGCAGTGAGGAAGTGGCTACGCACGCAGGACAAGAGCTACATGCACGCGTTCCACGCTAGTGTAAGGCCGTACAGCATGATGGAGACTTTGTAAGAAAATAGTATGTGAAGAAGAAACATTAATTTACATTGTCACCTAACTGCAACCATTTTCATTAAATGTATTCTGAGAAAATAAATGTGAGGCATTCGTTTTTAAAGACTCTCGTAATAAAAATAATACATCTTGATTACAAAACTTTTAACGCCATATCACTTCGGAGTAAGTATTATATGTCTTTCTCGTGTTAAATTTTACCGTATCTGGTTAACAGGCCGAAACATGTTAACCAGGTACTGTAAAATTTAACACGAGAATGACATATTACACATATTCAGAGATAATAATAATAATAATAATAATAATAATAATAATAATAACTGTACAAGTGAAAAAGTTAACGTTTAATAAAACTCCTATCGGAGGCCAGTAAAAAGAGTAGATTACATTCTTTTACACATGAAAAGTTTGAAAAGATTATTTTCTGCTCAAAATACATTTTTATTAAAAACAAAGTAAGAATTTCCGGTTACTAAAACAAATCATATTAGAATATTAAAGATATTACTGCTGACTCGACGAATAAAAATGAATTAGAATTAGTATTCGAATTGAGAACTCTCATATTCATTCTATTCTCAAATCTGTTTTATCACGGCTCCAGCTACTGTACTTATTTACGGCGTCTGCAACGTGACGCCTTGTTTTTATTATGATTCCAGACACGTGTCAGAAATGTGACCTAGAAATAAGACTGGCATTGAAACATTCTATGAAGCTGAGTAATAAAGACGTAAACATTCGAGAGGTATACATCAGTTAATTGAAAGAAGAATATTTCTTTATTCAATATTTCCTTATTCTTTCTTCACTCTGGTATAAATAAGCATTTAAGAAACGGTTATATGTTCTATTCATAGAAAGCAGCTTCGGGTTCAGCGATATTGTGTCTTGAATACTCACTTGAACGAAGATAATATTTCAGTAGCGTAACACAATAACGAAACAAATGTTGTTTACATCTGAACCATGCACTTAATTTTAATTGTATTATGTAACGATGGTTAAATATAAATAAGACTTTTAAATAAAATAACAAATATTCTGAAAAACCCTCCGAATTTATATAATTACTCACTTTTTCGTTAATATAGCTCATGTAAGTAGTTCGTGATTTTTATTGTGTTCAACGAGAAGAGACACTTCGAAAGGCCCGCATTTGTGAGATGTCTATAATGGAAGATCTAAAGAATCTTAATCTCCTACCCGCAATGGCGTGTAAAGGCTCATTCACAATGAAAATTAAACATAACGTAAGCGTTAACTTAACGTTGCAGTAAAATCAAGAAGTCATACCATCATTCACGATGGGAACATGAACATAACAGCAAACATACTTGATAACCATGGAAACATAACGATGCTATTTCCTCATATTCAGTCGCATACTTCAGCATTCCACGATTGTGTTCTGTTTGCAAATCACGTAAGCATAAGCATGAAAGTTTGGAGTTTGCAAACTTTCATGTTAACGTCTTGTCTTACGGCAATGTTTATGTCAATGCTTATGTGAATAATTGTGAATGATCCCATTTGGTAGCCTGGGCGCAATCGTCTGTGTTTATGTTACGGTTATGTTTAATTTTCATTGTGAATGGGCCTGAAGTCGGAGAAAGGAAGGTTAAACAGAGTAAGAAAGAAAGATCATAGCTTCACAAATATCCAACGTTTCGAAGTTAAATGCTTCCAGAGGAATAGATTTTGATAATGGAAGCAACAGATCCACTCCCTTGGCGTTTCTTTAACGATGAATTCGTATTTTCGACATGATGCATTTTTTTCATGTATTACACTGTGCAAAAACGCATTAGTATTTATTTTACTTTGTTCCGAACTAATAGGGTTTAAAACTTTTAAATAGGTACTCAAGTTGTTGTTATGTTTAAACTGCAATTATTGTCACTATGATATCAATGGAAACGGAATTATAAACAATTAGGCCTAAACGCGTTCTTGCAAAGGAATCAGGGGCTGAGAAAACAGAAAATGTGAGCTCCAGCCTGTGGGTCACTTGTCACACTCCGAGTATCACTGATCCACTCAAAGTACATTAGAGTAGGCACACACACACACACACACACACACACACACACACACACACACACACACATATATATATATATATATATATATATATATATATATATTCAATCATTCATAGTGTTCTGCCCAAGGGTAGCTCTTTTACTGCAAACTCAGCATCCTCCAATCTCTCTTATTTTCTGTCTTCCTCTTTGTTCCCGCATATGATCCATATAATGTCTTAATGTCGTCTATCATCTGATATCTTCTTCTGCCCCGAACTTTTCTCCCGTTCATCATTCCTTCCATTGCATCCTTCAGTAGGTAGTTTCTTCTCAGGCAATGACCCAACCAATTCCTTTTTGTCTTTCAGGATCATTCTTTCTTCACCCACTCTTCCCAACACAGCCTCGTTTCTTTCTCTGTCTGTCCATTTCACACGCTCCATTCTTCTCCATATCCACAATTCAAGTTCTTCTAGTCGCTTCTCTTAACTTTGTCGTAATGTCCATGTTTATGCAGCATATAATGCTACACTCCACATAAAGCACTTCACTAGTCTCTTCCTTGGTTCTTTTCACAGAAGATGCTCTTTTTCTATTAAAAACTTCCTTTACCATTGCTATCCTTCTTTTGACTCTCTTGTAGCAGTTTATGTTACTGTTTATAGTACACAAATATATAACATGAATTATCGACAGTATTTTTCTGGCAAGTTCTAAATATTAACAGAATAAGAAGATGCTATGTAATATTAAACAATTATATAGAATTTTATTGTTTCAAAGTAAGAGATACAGTAATTTAAATTCCTCGATTTCGGTTATTTGCTTCTGATATTGACCTGACTGTTTTTCGAAGGTTTTCTTAAAAGAAGAAAATAAGAAAAGAGCTCTTCATTGCCTATACGAACTCTTGTTAATGCAATTTAGCAACCCTAATTATTTTCTTTGAGTGGAAAGTCAATCAGTAAACAACGATGTCAAACTAAAAATGTGTAAACACTATCAGAATAATTTTCGAAACCTCTGCTACCAGACCATCTGCTATGGAAATACACCATTGGTTATCGGATAAGATGCAACTGAAACCCGACCAAGTCGACACGATCCAACTTAACTCCAGAGAATATATCTGAAGGTAATATCTCCGGGGTTATATGATAAACTATAACAGACGTATGATACTCCATCAGACTTTCGGTATGAATCCGGTGAAACAACAAAAGTCACGGTTAGTGCAGCAGATACGCAAACAATAACAGTTCACTGTTTCAATCTTCCACCAGAAGTGCTGCATCATGTTCTTCGAAATGTTTTTTTATTTATTTTTTTAACGACGCTCGCAACTGCAGAGGTTATATCAGCGTCGCCGGATGTGCCGGAATTTTGTCCCGCAGTTCTTTTACATGCCAGTAAATCTACTGACATGAGGCTGTCGCATTTAAGCACACTTAAATGCCATCGACCTGGCCCGGGATCGAACCCGCAACCTTGGGCATAGAAGGCCAGCGCAATACCAACTCGCCAACCAGGTCCAATTCGAAATGTTCTTAGTAATTACGATTTGTCTAATGTTCTATCTCAATGAAGAGTGTAAATTATCAATATATTCAATGTTCTGTATCGATACGGACACTAGATGATATTTTCCATGTAATGTACATTAGAGTTTGTAGTAGATGTCCAAATTTATGTACATTTACAGATGGTAGGCTATAATTTTCAATGTTCAAATACCAATTCTAAATGACATAATAGGCCTACATGATTCACTACAATTTGTAGTACTATTTTCCAACGCTATGTATCACATCAGATTGTACTTGATCATTTCCATTGTCAGGTTAATTTGTTATTTATCAAGATAGATTGTAATTGATACATTTTTTTCATTGTTATGTATAAATAAAAAAACACGTCGAGGTTATCATACCAGAAGGGCGTATTAATAAATGCAGCGTTTTTTTAATATTTTAATGGAACCTAGTTATGTCTGAAAACAAATGTTTAAGAATTAAAATGGGCATTAGGAATAATAAAAAAATAGCCTACCTTGTTGTTATGTAGGCAAGGGTAGGAAAAATTATTCTATATTTAAAATGTGTCTAATGCAGGGCTGGGCGTCGGGAGAGGAACCAGTCTCTAAACGGCGACGCTTAATATTCATCCGTCACTGAATCAACGCTGCGCGGTTTTCGGCAGGGAAGAAAGGGGATGAAGAGAAATCATAAGGCTCCCCGTGAGAGAGTAGAATCCGCTCTTGCTGCCCAGCCCTGGTCTAATGTAAAGTTGCAGTTTTCTTGATACGTCCTCCTGGCATGATGCCCTCCACATGTATTCTGTTTAGAGGAACGAAAGAATAATTTAGGAGGGTTGCCCATTGCAACGATACTCTCAGACTTCAGGAAGACAGAAGACAGGAAGAAGATTACTATTCTATCTATGCTTGTATTGACGTGTTCTACACCGCCACTGTGTCAATATTAATATACACTTTCTGTGTTACTTGAAACTCCTATTACATTCCATAAATCCGTTCAAGAAACGAAGAATGAGAAAATACAGTTGTAGGCCTATACTCGTAATTTCAACGGGAATGGAGTATAGAACATAACTGCAATACTGTATATATACTAAAGCAACGAACCCAACATATCAGTGATTAAAATCAATACCGAACCATATCGCATTATCAGACATGTTTCCTATCATGTCTATCAAATATCGGATCCCCTCTTCCATTCAGAAGCAAACTTATTTCGATATTCCATTCCAAACTGGGAAGATGCTTCGTCTGCGCTTCTGCAGACTCCGCTGAATACTTTAATAACGTGGAATCTGTCGAACCAGAGAATGTTATGCCAGGAATTTGCAGTGGAATTGCCCAAGGAAGGAAATCTAAAATTAGTTTTATTTATGTAATCACCAGACTGGGAGTATCCCATACACAGAATAAGAAAGCAAACTTAATACAGTGTGTCCAAAAGCAGAATGTGTCACTGATGAATATTTAGGGCACTCATTTTTATATTACTTAAAAACTCTGGAATTATTCATGTAGCCTACTTATATCTTAAAATACCAAAATATAGTAAAACTTAGAAATATGACGCGAAACAAATTAAATATTTTCCAATAAATTGTTACAAAGCTGTTTTTATTCATAATTGTACAAAATTTATTTTTTTTAATGAATTCCTTGTATCGGCCATAGAAAAATGGAAGGGAAAAAAGAGAAGTGAAAAATGCCCGACGTCTGTCCTTTGCATGACTAATTATTTTTCTAACATTCTTCTGTCTTTCGTGTTTTGACAACTTACTGCTGGCGAATCCAGTTATCCTCAAACTTCACTGAACAATAAAATATTTCTAAGAAAATGAAATCCAAAATAATTAACAAAACGCAAACAAAATCTCTTGTCATTATTGACACAAAACTTATGAATAATACTTGAAAAACTGTTAAAATAATAATTAATTTTAATATAATCAAAATACGCTTTTATACAATTTTTGGTTAAATATGACAATACCGAAATACACATTTATGTGTCCAATAAAAACCGTCCCATCACATTCAGAAAAGCTAGCAATGTGTTTAATTTAAGTTTGTAAAAAAACAACAGGATAAAAATATGACATGTCATAGAAATCCGAGCCGTAGTATTAGCAATAGTTATGATTTTTCTCGACACAGAATGTTCAGAAAATGTTGTTCTTTTGTAAGTGAACGCTTTGAGAATTTTGAAAATATATATATTTACCAGTAATGATAAATGACGCAATCTACTAACGTTTTTATGTCGGCTGTATTTGCCTCTATTTAACTTGGTCGTTATTATCAATTAGCATTTTCTTAAATTTTACATTTTAAACTTATTCTTCAGATATTAAACCTAAAATATGTAAAATGGCAAAAGAATGTGGAACCAATATGAAGTTACTTTTACTTAGTTTACTTATTATTGTACTCACTTTCAATTATTTATTTATTTATTTATTCATTCATTTACTATTTATTTATTTCCTCTTTTGCTTATTTACATGTTCCAATCAAAATATGGATCATTTCTGTCCAGTTTCGAGGTTAATTCAAACTTTCCCTCTTGTCCTTGATAACGCTTGTAGACTAAGTTTTTTTAATTGGTTTGTTTTACAATACTTTATCAACTGCGATTATTATCTATCGTCTGAGTGAAATGAAGAAATGATGCCAGCGTAAGGAATCCAGAGTCCAGCGCCGAAAACTACCCAGCATTTGCTCTTAAAGAGTTGAGGAAAAAACTGTGAAAAAACCCTCAATGAGGTAACTTGTCCCAGCCAGGATTTGAACTCGGTCCCGTTTCACGATCAGACATGTTAGCCGTTACTTCACAGCGATGGACGTGAAATGTTATAGCCTGCTGAGATATTATAAGAGCAGTAGTAGCAGTTGTAGACGTAGTAATAGTATAATACAATAATAGTATTTTTATAGTAGTAGTAGTAGTATAGTACAATAATAGTATTATAGTAGTAGTAATATAGTACAACAATAATAGTATTATAATGCAGTAATAGTATAGTAAACAATAGTAGTTTTGTAGTAGTATTAGTATAGTACAATAATAGTAGTATTGTAGTAGTAGTAATAGTATATTACAATAATAGTAGTATTAATAGTATAGTACAACAATAGTAGTATTATAGTAGTAGTAATAGTATAGTACAATAATAGTAGTTTTACAGTAGTAGTAACAGGATAGTACAACAATAGTGGTATTATAGTAGTAGTAATAGTATAGTACAATAATAGTAGTATTGTAGTAGTAGTACCATAGTACAATAATAGTAGTTTTATAGTAGTAGTAATAGTATAGTACAATAATAGTAGTATTATAGTAGTAGTGCCATAGTACAATAATAGTAGTTTTATAGTAGTAGTAATAGTATAGTACAATAATAGTAGTTTTATAGTAGTAGTAATAGTATAGTACAACAATAGTGGTATTATAGTAGTAGTAATAGTATAGTACAATAATAGTAGTATTATAGTAGTAGTGCCATAGTACAATAATAGTAGTTTTACAGTAGTAGTAATAGTATAGTACAATAATAGTAGTATTGTAGTAGTAGTACAGTACAATAATAGTAGTTTTATAGTAGTAGTAATAGTATAGTACAACAATAGTGGTATTATAGTAGTAGTAATAGTATAGTACAATAATAGTAGTATTATAGTAGTAGTGCCATAGTACAATAATAGTAGTTTTATAGTAGTAGTAATAGTATAGTACAATAATAGTAGTATTGTAGTAGTAGTACAGTACAATAATAGTAGTTTTATAGTAGTAGTAATAGTATAGTACAACAATAGTGGTATTATAGTAGTAGTAATAGTATAGTACAATAATAGTAGTATTATAGTAGTAGTGCCATAGTACAATAATAGTAGTTTTATAGTAGTAGTAATAGTATAGTACAATAATAGTAGTATTGTAGTAGTAGTACAGTACAATAATAGTAGTTTTATAGTAGTAGTAATAGTATAGTACAACAATAGTGGTATTATAGTAGTAGTAATAGTATAGTACAATAATAGTAGTATTATAGTAGTAGTGCCATAGTACAATAATAGTAGTTTTATAGTAGTAGTAATAGTATAGTACAATAATAGTAGTATTGTAGTAGTAGTACAGTACAATAATAGTAGTTTTATAGTAGTAGTAATAGTATAGTACAACAATAGTGGTATTATAGTAGTAGTAATAGTATAGTACAATAATAGTAGTAGTACCATACCGGTAATAAAATAATAGTTCGTTTATAGTAGTTGTAATAGTATGGTACAATAGTAGTAGTAGTAGTAGTAGTAGTAGTAGTAGTAGTAGTAGTAGTAGTAGTAGTAGTAGTAGTTGTAGTAGTAGTAGTAGTAGTAGTAGTAGTTGTAGTAGTAGTAGTAGTAGTAGTAGTAGTAGTAGTAGTAGTAGTAGTAGTAGTAGTAGTAAGTTGAAAGAGATGATACTTCGTATAATAAGTAAATTTCTTAACATTGATATATTTCCAAATCTAATTCAGTAATTAAAATGTTTAGAAGATAAAATTCAACATAACAAAAAGTTCCCAAACGTTCTATAGCATATACAGTGTGTGGAATCCATAACAAACAAGATAAATAATCTATCATATGTAATTACTTTCTTTTGTTATTTAGTTTGTAATGAATTTAAACAAAAAGTGCTGAAACATCACAAAATATTTTTAAATTACGCAGCTCATACGGGACAACGGACGACCAGCGGACTTCTGCCCGCATGCCAACATGCCTCAGCAGAGGTGAACACATCACAAAATATGCCTATTTCAATCATTCATCACATTAAAGTGGTCCATAAATGCATAATAAAACATGTGATAATTTCTTTCGTAAATGTCTTTGGAATCGTTGACTTCACATTTTATGTTTGCCAGACTAAATCGATGTAGTTTAGCCCAAACATTTTCCTGAAGAATTACACATTTCTTCTCATAGATTTTCGGATAAAATGAAAAGAAACTTTATTTCTATGAAAAGCGTAAAACGTACAATAAAACATTCCATTTTTTCCAAGCCGATTTTTAATTCTTCGTTGCCTAAATAATAATTATAGAGAGAAAGTATTGCGATCGATATTGACATTTTCATGAAAATAAGACTTCAGTACCCTTGACAATAAAAAAATGTTTTTGGGAATTCCACGTATCTTTCTATTAGTGTACAGCGACTTGTCCTAAACTATTGCAAGGATTTTCTTCATATTGAATGAATATTCATGAGTCAATTGAGTGGCTCAGTGCCAGGGTTGCCTAACCCACAAATTTTTAAGCCTCTGAATTCTGCATAGAATGACTTAAATTATCATTTATTTATATGCGTTCCACAGTACTTGTACTAGATAAATATTAGATTTTAGTAAAGGAGAAATAATATCCTATTGAGAGCAAATAATTTAAAAAAAAACGACGTCTAAGTTTAGATTTTAATAACCTTTTTCAGTGTAATTGTGGTTTAGGCAACTCTGGCACTGAGCCACTCAATTTATCCGAGAATATAGTGCAGTATATGCAACATATCGTCGTTGTTACTGCAATAACTCCTATAAAATTTTTCAGTAGGAAGAAGAAACACATTTATTCATCCTATGCCAGCCGTACATAGGATAACTGTGAATTCTTACATTTTCGAAACAAAGAAAAATAATTACATATAGGAGATTTTATTATTTGCTGTATCACTATTTAAGTTATTTAATAAAGCAAAAATATGAAAATCGATAAATATGTCACAGAGTTATTGCAGGAACAACGACGATATTTGAATCGCTATTTGTTAAAACAACGTTAGTCATAAAAGCCAAGCTTTTGGGAAACTTAAAAAAAATTGATTAGAAGAAAGACTACTTGTGAAATACTGCTCCTAGTTTGTTCATAGGTTTTGCTACAACCATCTCATTGTTATGATACATTTTACGAAAATTAACTACTGTTGTGGTATTTATTCAATTTTTAATTTTCATGACTGACGCTGATTTAACGAAATTCATCTTCAAATGAATGTATACATTTTAATAAATCTCTTTTAAGGGCTCAGTTTTCACCAATTTATTGGTGTGTTGCACTTAATTGCACTGACATACAAATTACAGTAAATATTCAGAATATATTACAGAATCAAAGTAAAATAAACTGAACATGATTTTTCCTATTCAATAAACGTCTTACTTTAATTTTCCATCTTCTCATTCATCATCACCAACAGTCTCTGGAACAGTTGACCATTGGAGTAAATCATCATAAAACTCCTTGTGTTCCTCTGGTACATATTTTCTTGGTTTTCCAAAGTCTTTCAGTTTTTCTGCTTTTATTGGAACTCTTCCAGTAGGATAAACTGGAATTCCTGGTGGTATTATCGTGGCCCCAATTTGGTCAAGAAAGAATGTAAGACAGATGTTGCCACTGACATTATTGTAGGCTCTTAAGTACCCTTTTCTCTCACTATTGCATTCAAAATAAAACAAACTGGCCACAGAAAATATGAATTTTTCATTTGTAGACATGCTCTTTGCTTCTTCTGATACTGCCACCTTTTTATAGAATGGTTTCCACCACTTTTTAAAGTCAATTTCTATTTCCTTCACCACAAACTTCCCGCATTTAGAACTACTTATGATATGCTCAGTAGTTTGATGAATACTGAAGTACTTGTCATGCCCTCTTTAGTCTTCGACTTATTATTCCAAAGTCTCTGTTGCATGGCAGAAAACTATGCCCTCTTAATTGAAAAAAATGTCTGAATATTTTTTAATCTACCAGTATCAGTCAAGAGCAAGAGATATCTGCATAAAGTCTGATTTTTGTTCTCACGTGGGCAGTTGTCTGAAAACAAGCGAAGATCATTTATATTTCCTGATATGTGTTTTTTAAGTAATCGTTAAGAAATGAGCATACTTCTTTGGGGCATTTACGTCCATGCCCTTCATGATAAACATACAGGGTACTTTTGTTTGTCTTAATATTGGTTATGCAAAAGACGTTTATTGTAAACTGTCTGAGGTAAAATAATTTTAATAATGAAACACCACTTTCTATCTGATTCACTGAATACACTACAATTACTATTCACAACAATAAGTTGCAAGCATTTCCACTGGTACCAATGTATGTTTTGTTATAAGAGCGTCAGTCACTGACTGACGTTGTTTAAACAAAATCCAAGCATTTTAGTTTTCAATAGCTTCGTTATGGATACATAAAATCACGTAATTTTAACATAAATAGTCTATCTATCTGCATATATTGCGAAATAACGAAAAAGTGAAACTAAAAAAATTGTGACTAACGTTTTTTTAACAAATAACGATTCATTTTAAGTTAATAATAGTGCTTCTTCATGGGAAATCAAAATCAAACTGATGAATTAACCTAAATCCAATCGAATTGTTTCATTTGTGATTTTGTAATATTTATAACAAAGTGACAAATAGAATTGCACAGTTCCTACGAAAGAATAATTTTATACGATAAATGATCATATACAACATTATTTATAGTTTCCTTTGGGATGTCAGTTTGAGATGGTACTTATAATTGACACACATATGCAGATATCTAAGCGTTCTTATTTCTTTAAGGATTAGCGGTTGCTAGTTGTAAAAACACCCTTTCATTATTTCCACAAAATAAAGTAGATTTCCAACGAGCTGACTGACAGAACTGATGGCAATTTAGAACTTTATTGTAAACCATATATATATGTCACGTTTAATACCAATATATATAAAGGTTCATAGCCATAGTGGGCCAAGCGCCATTTATTAAAAACGGAGAAAACAAGAGTTAAAATTAAGTGATTACCATAATTTAATGAAACATATAGCAAGTAAGATAAAGTATGCACATTAAAATTAAATGATATGTCATTAAATTATGGTATTTACTTAACTTTAACCCTTGCTTTCTCAGTTTTTAATAAATGGCGCTTGGCCCGCTATGGCTCTGAAACCTTCATATACTCGTATATATAACAATATTATAAGTAATAAGGAATATGTTTATGTGAATTAGCGCAAAATAAAGCATTCAAGCCACTTAATTTATAAATGAAGTAAAAAATCATTTCTGGTATTACAAAGACTGTCTTTTCCTGGATTCCATAAAACGAAAATTTACCTTCTTATTTTGGTGTAGAGTAAATTATTTCATTTACATGTATGTTTTGAATAGTTCAATAAATTGATCTGTAAACAGTAAATACCATTAGCAATAAGTGTGATAAAAGAACTACTGAATAAACCGTTGCGAAACGTATAATGAAAACAGTTCTTATGCATATAAGCAATGTGTCCCGGGATAACATATTCCATAAGTTTCCATGAATTTTTTGGATAATATATCGACCGCTTAACTAGTTTTAAAATATTCCTGCCGCATCCCATTTCATCCCATCCCATCCCATCCCATCCCATCCGCTCTCTCTTAAGAGGATCTTAAATCAGATTTACCTTAACGTAATTTCCTGTTCCGGATAGACTGCTTGTACAGATGATAGGTTTCCTCTTATGGGTAGCAGACAGCGAATGATAGAATTGGTTATGCTTCTGGTGCAACATAGGCTATACTGCGTCACTCGTATTACTTCCATCCTTATTAAGTCAAATCTTTACGTAACTAGAATTTTAAATTCAAGTAGAAAAGTGAAGATACTGTAAGCTTGTTTCTGAACACCAGGCATTCTGGTTAGATCACTGAATTCTGCAACGGGTAATCAAAGTATCGAAAAGCTTGAAATTCTTATTAACACGAGAAGCATTACTTCCTACATAAAGGGAATGCTGTTAACGTTAGTATATGACCAAGGTAGACGTCTATGGAATTTTTAACTAGATTAAACAACATCATATTTATTCATTATATTACATTACTGACGTCACACTTCAATTACCTGGGAAAAGTGAATTTTTCTTCTCAATATTAATTGTCAACATTACAGAGGTTATTTTGTAGGACAAATTAATAAATCCATAATATTCTCATAGCTACCAGTGCATCATAACTGCGGAATCCCGGCCAAATAAGTCAATCAACTGAGTGCACTCCTAGTATAATGGCAGTTGACACTAGACATATACGTCAACATATATTATGCCTAACTTGGAGTCAGGCCACAAAGGGAAACACTGAAGGAGGAAGGTTCGATCCGGTGCTGTGGATTGAATTCGGCGTAACTCAGTGGTCAGAGCGCTTGGTACGTAGAACCAAGGACCCGGGTTCGATCCTCGGCGCCGGAGCGAATTTTTCTTCTCAATATTAATTGTCAACATTACAGAGATTATTCTGTAGGACAAATTAATAAATCCATAATATTCTTAGTTAATATGCAATACTGTAGAAAAACACTTAATGAAAATAACGAAGGACAAAAAATTAAAGTTTCATGAAAGCATGGTAACCTCTGGACGGCCAGGTAACTTAGTTAGAAGAGCAACTGGCTACAGATTGGAAGATCCCGGTTTCAAACGCGAGTAAGGCTTAACTCACACAGACCACAGCACAACCACACAACACAAAACGGTGATTCACTTGTGGGCGGTCAGGAATTAGTATGGAAAGAGATGATAATGACACACACGGACCATTAACTGAAGTCAGTGTCGACGTCTGTTACAATGTTGGGTCCTTGACCTCTTGTCAACTTGCTTGAGGTATGTGGATATAAAGGGGCAAAAATGAGCCGGTGTCTGGTAAGTTCCTGGATAGCTCAGTCGGTAGAGCGTTGGCGCGCTCAGTCAAAGGTCACGGATTCGATGCCCGGCCCCAGAAATTATTCAAATCAGCTTCACAGGGAGCTATACCTGAAAGCCAAATTTGCAGTATGCTTATTTACAGCAGAGTAACACCAATGCGCATATTACGGCTATATCCTTAAAAGCGTTAGAAAAAGTATTTGATGACCGCGAGTAATTTTTCGCAACATCAGTCAGCTCGTTCACTGGATTTAAATATTTGTGATTTTTATTTGTGGGAGAATGCAAAACAGAAAGAGTATGTGAACAATCCATACTCTTGAAGAGCTGGAGAATGGAATCAACCGAGTGCTAAATGAAATTACAAATACAGAGTTGCACAATTTACTACACCGATGTGATCCTCTCGTCCAGAAAGATGAACATAATTTTCAACATATACTTTGACAAAAGGTAAGATCACATAACGTTTTCTTTTTTCCTCTTACCAGCGAATTATTTGGACGATACTATAGGCCTAAATTACCACCTTTCACCGCCGATTTGTTTTCTTCGCATGCCAGAGAGCTGCCGGATATTTCTACTACACATGATCGTTACAGATGTTGCATTATAACTCTGCCTGCGAGTGACCGTTCAAGTGACTTATCTTGGTTATGGGAGTCAGAGTATTAAAAAGAATTACAACTTTTGTTATCTCTCTTTCCCCTCACCGTAAAGTGTGACGTTGCTCAGAGACAGAGAAATAATCAGGTTTAGGATCCGGAACACTTTAGCAACCAATGTACGCACAACTTGACTGTAGAGTTCCTTGAACATAGTAGACAGACATACAGTGAATGTAAACAACGACGTCAATGTGTTGCGTTATATTCTACTGTTAATATTACAATCTAGTGACGGTGCAAAATGAAGAAGGACACATACCTCACAAGTTTTCATGTCCTTCGGCTACAATGATACATACTTGCAACTAGTTCGAAAAAAACTGTTCATTATGAGTTGAAAATGCACTGTGATGGCCTGAGTTCGTTTCGTATGAAGAGACGGAAGAATACTGTATTACTCGACCAAGACCAGTGGAGTCCTGCAGCCCGGAGCTGTGGCGCTATTGCTCCTGCTTTCGTAATACCGCATCGCGATAGTTCATATTACGCCCGTGACTCCTCTCGTCTTAGTCGAGTAATACCTCTGATCACGAACCGGATTGTACACTGACGCACAGGTAAACAAAACTCGACGCGCTGCCTCACTCCATCTATACTCTGTTGCACTGTTAACTTCATTTCATTCTTAAGTTGTCTCGATCCTAAGTCTGGATATAATAAAAGACCTGTACCGCCAGTTATAATGCCGGTAAGTTGTGTATGCCGCACACTCTAGAACTTTCGTACAATATCTGCAATATTTGGGAAAAGTGGCATAAGTCAGTTTCGACAAAGATTTTTTATTAATTTATTGATAACTTACGGAACATCTGCTCGCTTGGGAAAAGAGACATAAGTATTTCTCCCATTACAATAATTCATACAGAAGAAAATCAAATCGACATAAACCAGTGTGAAGACAGTTTTTTTTTTCCTTCTGCTGTAAAATTAATATTTTTGATTTGTACCACTTTTCCCGAGCACTACAGATATACAATGTCCAGACTGTAAATCTGTGCAGTAACTACTAATAATAACAACAACAATAATAATAATAGTAATAATAATAATAATAATAATAATAAAATACATTAAATAAAATTCGTGTTACCAAAAGCAATATACATGCTGGAATTCAGTGTAATAATGAACTTGAGCAGTTCATATCTCTCTCTCTCTCTCTCTCTCTCTCTCTCTCTCTCAATATCTGTCAATCTCTGTGACTATCTCCTTAACTGCCGAGATACGATAACAGGCTTATGTAAATAGTAATGAATTTTTAAATATTAGGTAAAAGTGTATTATAGTTATGAAGAAACTTTGTCCCACTTCTCAAGTATCTATCATTACGATTAAAGTTATGTTGATGCTTGTTTTGCAGTGTTATAACTAGGCTTCGTATTCCAGCTACCTAAATACTGAAGTTAAAGATCATGGGGTATATAGTACGCCGAACACAGGTAATGCAAAGGATAAGGATATAAACAAACAGGTCGTCGCTGCGTGTTCGTGGAGTACAGTCAACTGCCGACATTCTGAAACTATACTAGTAAACACATGCTTGAGCCATGATGTTCATTTTCGTCGTGATCTTTGCAGTAAATAATAACGTGCATTCGTAAGTTACGGAACTTGAAATAATTTCATATTACAAAAAATTCTTTCAATAGCATATGACGTTATTGGTGCCTGATGTAGTACAAGATATTCTTATTGTCTAATAATTTTTCGTGTTTCATTAGGATATTGCATGTCGCTCATCACTGAAAACACACTAATTTTCTATGTACTTTTTTAGAAATTTCCTAAAATGTAGATTATTTAATTTATTAATTACACAAATCCATGCTAAATGTCGCTCGAGTTAGTATATTCATAATTTTCAGATTTTGATGGTACCGTACAGTTTTATGGATTACGTTCAACACACTTTGTGTGCCTTTTGGTATTGCAGTGTCTTTCAGTGCACTGTTTTTGTGACTTTTACGTTTACTTTACACAATTTATATGTAATGTTGTCTATATTAACAATGAAAATATTAGTTCAAATATCCTCAACTATGCCCTGCAATATTACACGCTTGAGCGTCTCACCTAAGACATTTTACCTCTGCAATGAACTTTCAATCAGCCACAAAGATGTAGCTACATATTTAAATAATACGACTAGTAAGAACGGTGATCGATAAGACTGCTCACTGTGACTGCGTCCGGTTTTGACTTTCTAGAGCAGACGTCTCCAAAAGCCTACTCGCGAGTAAGCCCCTGAACGGAATCGAAGCTAGTACGTAATGAGCGCGCTACGCCTCACCTATCTGTACCTGTACTGTACTCAATGTTTATGCGCAAACGAAGAGCAGTGGCGGACTGCCATTATCATTGTGTTGGTCGGAGTGTTCCACCGTTTCACAATGTCTTCTAATCATGGACGTAGTACATTCAAGGATGAATAGGAAGAGAAATTTTTTGTGTTAGTGGCGAGAATGTGAAATGCTTAATTTGTTCGAAAATTCTTAAGGGTGTGTTAAAATTCAACATGCGACGACAATACTCGACTCTTCACAAAGAATATCATACAATTATAGGCATGTTGGACATGTGAAAATAGTTTACTTTGGGGCTATCTGTATAATTGTTGGTTATACATAATAATCAGTATATTACAATACGTTTACACTCAATTCCGCATGACAAACATATGTTTTCCGTTTCATTTTGGGTGAAATGCATAGGCCGACAAATATTTTGATAAATATAAAACAAGAAAATACAAACACAAATCACATACGTATCCTCAGTCTTAAACAGAAAAAGCTTCTTGCTAGCTATGTTCTAGCTTGGAATATTGGAAAATCAATGAAGCCCTTTACAGAAGCATCATTTGTAAAATAGTGCATACAGAACGCTACTAAAATACAGTGTCCAGAACAAAGTCAAAGTTTAAGAAAATTACATTGTTTCCAGTTACAGTTCAGAGAAGGAATTTCAAGATTGTAGACCTAAATGTAATTAAATAAGTCGAAACTACAATTAACCAGTTTGTAGCTTACTCACATGGATTTAACGAAAACACACATAGAAATGACAAAGCTCACTTAGCCATTTTCATCCGAGGAGTTAATGAACATTTTACTGTGTCTGAATGTGTTCTAGATGTAATTTTATTACAAAGTACAACTGGAGAAGATCTTTTCCATGCACTGAAAGGCACCATAGAACAGAAGAGGTTGAATTTGCAATGGCTTGTGTCAATAGCAACAGACGGGGCTCCAGCTTCATAGTATGTAAAAACAATATACAAACGTATGATATTCCTTATTCTTTTGATATTATTTGTAAACATAAGCAGACCGTTGCCGCGATCCTCCACTGATAGCTCCCATCTGTTGAGGTACAAGTCTCTCCCCCTTCTCTAGCCTTACAGCACACCGTGTTCGGCGGGCAGCATCGAGAGCACGAATGATGATACACTTTTTGGAGACCTCTGTTCTAGAGAAAGAGGGTAGAGAAGCGTAATTATTTTGTATATGAACGTACCTGTACCTACGCTGTGACGCCACATATACTTCGAATCAGGCAACTTCATTCCAGTTTATTGGTAGCTGGAATACGGAGCCATGCTGGGTAACTTTCGGTGCTGGACCCCGGACTCATTTCATCGGCATTATCACCTTCATATCATTCAGACGCTAAATAACCTAGATGTTGATACAGCGTCGTAAAATAACCTAATAAAAAAATACGGAGCCTAGTTATAATGACAACAAAAAGTAGGGGGTTTTTTTTAGAGAATCATTGATAAATCCACGTCCTAAATTAGATCTAACATATAGTACTTTCATTGGAGCATTTATTGGAAGATAATAAAGAAAATCGTAGGCCTATTTTATATATATAATTATAATCGCAATTAATTTTGTCTTCATTAATAAATGGACATAGAGATCAATTGTAGGACAACGAATGACCATAACAGCGACGCCCCTTTGGAGAAGTTAAATTAAATATGATGGCTTATTAGCACGTATTGGACCGCATGCACATTAATCAGTACTCTTTGTTGACGTCACCGGGATAATGATAAATTATGATATTACAATGCTCCTCGTCATGACTGGTTGAACAAGGATATGGGCCAGATGTCCACTGGCACTATAAATTATGAGATCTGGAGGAAACGTGATCACAAACTTCATTACTACATACAATAATAAATTACATCGGTCTCCCGTTCTCTGGCAGCACTTCTAGCTGCTAATCTAGTGGACCTGGGCTCTGTTTCCAGCAAGGATGTTGTCCCGTTTTGTTCCTACTATGATTCTTCAAGTGCCATTCTTCGGCTGTATTTATTACATGACCAGAGAGTTCCTCTATTTGTGATTATCCAATATCTGGCGATATTATTGCTGCATGTTTACCACGACCAGATTTCAGCGACGTTATTGTATAGTATCCGGATATGTTCTTGCAGCAGGTTTACCACGTGACCAAACAATTTCACTATTTGTGATTATCTAATATCTAACTATAGACTATTTTTGGGATATGTGTACCATGTAATCGGACGTTCCGCTTTTTGTGAATATCAAGTAATATCCTTGCACCATGTTTACCATATGACAGGTAAGTTTCAATATTTGTGATTGATGTCTAAATGGCATCCACGAGATATTTCTACCACATGACCAGAGGGTACCGCTATTTGTGACTGTTTAGTGATTGTTTTAGTAGGTTATCTTACCACGCTTTATCAACATGTTAGGTTATTTAGCGTCTGAATGAGATGAAGGTGATAATACCGGTGAAATGAGTTCGGGGTCCAGCACCGAAAGTTACCCAGCATTTGTTCATATTGGGTTAAGGAAAAACTCTAGAAAAAATCTCAACCAGGTAACTTACCCCGACCGGGAATCGAACCCGAGCCACCTGGTTTCGCGGCGAACGTGCGTTTAATTTATTATGGTACGTTTATCACATGAATTGAAAGTACCGCTATCTGTGACTGTCTAGTACCAAGAAATATTTTGTATCACGTTTTCCACATGACAAGTAAGTTTCGTTATTTGTGATTTTTATAGCAAGCCCATCTAGTGACTTTTTTTTTCGGAATTTTACTACGTGTCCGCTATTACTGATTTTCTGGGAATATTTACCACTTGATCAGGAGTTCCACTATTTTTAGTCCAGAAATATTGTTGGCCCTTGTTTTAACACATGCCCAGGGAAATTTTCTATTTGTGATTGTCGTGTGTCCAATTATATACCGGGTGATTCGTAAGTAGCCTAAATGTAAATATTAGATAAGTGTAGCGTAGCATTGAAAACAAGGCTGAAACGACCTATAACACCTTTTCTGGAAGCGCTTTATTTTAGAGTTATATAGCAAAGAAACAGTAACAAACTAAACACAAACTAAAACAGGCCTCGGTGTTAAAAAACTCGATTCTCTGCAGACCACCTCTTAACTCCCAACTTCAGCTTCCCCGGCTGAGACAGAATATTTTGGTGCGGTACAAGCAGACAAGAAGGTCTGTGACGAATTGTATCAGGAGAACATCATAGCTTTTACGAACTTTCGCCTAAAATGCACCACTGATGCACAGAGCATTCCTCTGCGTTTGTTTATAATGCGAACCCAATAATAATAATAATAATAATAATAATAATAATAATAATAATAATAATAATAATAATAATATTAATAATATACATTGCAATTAGAAGCAATTTTCACGAATATTTTAATTATAATAAAGGCATATAACAAACTTCTCTTGTACCAAATCGTATTATTTTGCTTCAGTTTTAATTGTTTTTACTCGTAGGTTTGATTTTCTGTTCATTTCACACTAACTGGTGAGGACTAGATTGTCATACCAATTGAAACTCTGATTTAGTCTGTTTCAAATGTTTTAAATAATACTTATTGGACACTAAAAATGTCAAAATCGGACATTTTCTTATGAATGGACACCTAAGTTTCCATTCAAAACTAACAACTGTTAGAGATACAAATCAGACAATTCCATTAAGAAATACTTTCTTATCTTTGAAAGTTTCAGCTTTTCTTCCTTTATCTCAACAAGAACCAAAGAATTTACATCCTAT
Organism: Periplaneta americana; assembly: GCF_040183065.1. Classification (NCBI taxonomy): domain Eukaryota; kingdom Metazoa; phylum Arthropoda; class Insecta; order Blattodea; family Blattidae; genus Periplaneta; species Periplaneta americana. The sequence continues at coordinate 37,351,102 of NC_091133.1, forward strand.
TTTGAAGCTGGGGATGTGATATTGCCAAAGCTTTAGCCCGGATCAAACTGTTCTGAGAATACATACGTTCGCTTTGTTGTGGTTACCATTACACTCAAAACTGCGAAATCTTATTGAACTTCCAGCTTATAACAACGATGTCGGAATTTTAGTCTACTTCTTTAACGTGTTGGTTGACTAGTTGTGGATGGCTTTCATCGAAACACAAAAGCAGATAAAACTTATTTTTCAGGAAGAAGAGAGAAATGTGCACTCGTTTAGCTTCAATAAACTGACTCCCTTTCAACACTGCTACTGTCTTACAAGACTTCTCTTAACTCTGTATTGATTTCACCACTTGAGGGAGAATCCGAAAATTTTCAGTATTTCAAATTTAAGACGTAGTCCTATTTTAGTGTAATTTTTGGTATATATTTTTAATCTTGCTCAAATATTTTGATTTTAGTTTCATATTTCACAAAAAAAGTTTGGGGGCTCAAATTTGGATTTTTATTTTAAAATGCAATGTTTTACAAAAAGTTAAACTTCACTTCTATTAGGGTATTAATTCGATTTTTTTAGCATTGTGTTCACAAAAGAATGTTCTACAAATTCACTAGAGAAAATTATATTATTTAATATTTAAATAGGAAAACAGAGACTTACACTTTTTACACTGTCTTACAGCCCAGATGTATTTTCAAGTGGTTTTCAAATTTGTCGAGATTTGAAGAAAAACCTGAAGAGAACCGCATTTCCACCGGACGAAACAGTGCAAACTTCCGTTGAAAATTGGTTCACTTCAATCCACAGGAATTCTATGTAGCAGGTATCCGCCAGCTGGTCTCACAGTGAGAGAAGTGTGTCAACAATCATGGCCAGTATTAAGCAGGACGTTTAATAATTTCTCTTTTCGTTTTTTTTTTTTTCTTTTTTTTTTGCAATGACCGGATTTCATTTGAACAACTTAATAGATCTACCTGAACATAGGGTAAAGATAGGTAATATTGCGATAGTTCTTTTTGAGAATTTATTACAATTTTACTGAGCGAGAGAAGAACCGGTTTTGTGCATAAACTTGTCCACGAACATTCCCTTAATACGTTGACGCAAAAAACCGGTCTTCCTCTCGCTCAGTAAAATTGTAATAAATTCCCAAAAAAGAACTATCACACTATTACCAATCTTTACCCTATATTATAATGACTTCCAATATTATTTTGGATCTAATAAAGTCTGCATTTAAAAGTGACGAAAGTTAAAAGTATAAAAATATATCAATGTGTTATAGAACATTCTTCTGTTTTCACTCGTAAGCTTTAAGATCAATTTACTTTTATACAGAACTGTCCACATAAAGTGCTACAAGTTAGTTTCTCTTAAATGCATCAATAAAATTAATGCTAATTTTTTTCTTATCTCGTTAGAGACTATGTTATGGACGGCTTTCCTTTGAGCCCCACTTATGGGTCACGAGTGTAGTTCTGATAATTTGAATGGAATGCTGGAAATATATTCTTTGATATTGTAGTTCTCCTCAACAGATCGGGCGATTTTTGTTTGAAAAAAATTAATTTGAGATTTAAAGAAACTATAGCTAGCTTGAAAATAATACAGACCCGAAGAAAAGCCCACCTGCGAACTCGGACGTCTTGCAAGGTAGTCTGGTGCTCTAGATCACGCATCCATCGTAGGAGTCTAATACAGTCTTAATACTCTTTGTAAACCAGAAAAATACATTTTAGAAAGAAGATCGACAGTAACATTCTGGTAACTATCTGTATTCTGAACGTGCTGGACCGGTTACATGGACTGCACGCTCACCTGACTTCACTCCTTTGGATTACTTTTTATGGAGATAAGCACCTATCACCAAAGAGAATATACAGGAATGAATGCATAGGGTACGTGTAACCCTATTACTCCCTGTATGTTGGCAAATGTTAGAAGAAGAAGCCTTCGCAAAAAAAAATTAAGTGCTTAGTAATGGAAGTTACTTTGAACACTTAAAACTTTAATGCAAAATAATAGGGTGTTAGTCCACCGCTGTGGAGTAACGGTTAGTACATCTAACCGTGAACGAGCGGGCCCGGGTTCAGATCATTTCCTGGGCTTTCCTTCAAACAATTGAAGCAGAATATTACTGGGCAACTTTCGGTGTTGGATCTCGCCTTCATTAATTTACATATCATTATCATCCATTCCATAGCCCCGGGTCAAGTTCACGACACGGCCGTTTGGCTATAAGTATCATTCACAGAACAGGAGTGCTAAACACAACAAGCCTTAGGCTGCAGTGTAAGCCTTCGGGTCCCTCTTTCGTGGAAAAAAACCTTAGTTAATTGGTATTATTTATTTAATATCTTTACCTATTATTCAAAATATCTGGTATGCTATAAATTCTTAAGATCTCACTTCAGAAAGAAATGTTTTCAAACAAAATTTGCCCGATTTCTTGAGGAACCACAATATATAAATGTCCACCATTCCATTTAAAATATAATAGCTACCTCCTTCCCAATGAGTGCGGCTCAACGGAATGCTGTCCATGACGCATTACACTTTATGTGGACTATCTTGTATACAGGGTGTATTAAACCTCGACTGCAAAACTTCAGGAATGGATTCCTCTTATAGAGAGAAGAAAAGAAGTGTATTACAACATGGGTTCGGAAATGCATAATTACAGCGTTAAACAGACTTACCAGTTGGAGCGCTCTGTTCACGTATCAGATGAAAGGTTCAAAGTGACCTCCTCTTGCCTGAATAAAGGTCTCTACTCGTCTTCGCATTGAGTGTCGAACACGATCAAAGAGCCTGACGTAGTGCGTACTGTCTGACAGGCTGCCACAATGCGTGCACGGAGAGTTAGTTCATCACGCACAGCAGTCGAATACACTAAAGACTTTAACTGTTCCCAAAAGTAACCGTCCAGGGGATTTAAATCAGGAGAGCGTGGTGGTCAAGCAATTGATCCATCTCCACTAATCCAGCGCTCAGCCATTGCGGGTGTTAAGAACTATTTATGTCAACATCAATTTAATTCGCAACATGATTACTCATGTAACAATTGTAACCAGAGTCTCGCATTTTAGTCCTGTGATCAAGACATGTCGGCATGCACTAACATTAATAAAAGTTCGGACAACTCTGTAATTATGCTTTTCCGGGCCCAATTTGCAATACACTTTTGTTCTTCTCTCTACAGGGTGTTTCCGAGGTGGTGTTACAAACTTTCAGGGATGATGGCGAAGAGCACATGTATCAATTTGAGATAAGGAACCCTGGTCCGGATATGACTTAGTCGAAAGTTATAAGCAAAAATAGTTGTGTGGAAATGGAATTGTATTTTGGCACCACGTGCCCTCCTTCCCTTAACCTTTGGAACAGTCGTGGAAAAATGGTATGGGCCGTATGTCTCCTACGTGGGTACTTGCACGATACAATCTGGGAGCTTGTCTACTGTTCCCATTGGCTCATCCGTATTCGAAAATCAGGTCTGCTTATTCCGCTCTCGTGTACTCCTCCATTTCACTAGGACTGACCGACTGGACAGTGCAACTTGTACACATACACTGCTGTCTACAGACGTGCATATCAGGACCGACCATGTCCGTTACACATTACGCTATCTGCATTGCTTTAGTGTAGTTTCCTGTCCCTCAGACAGCGCACTGAATGGAATACTGTAAGTAGACAACGTAAACAACGTCAGATGAATACAGTCTGTGTAAGATGTACAGATAAATACACATAATAAGATGTACAGAGGAATAAAATTATTTCATTTCCACAGAACTATTTTTGCTTGTAACTTTCGAATCGGTCATTTCCGGACCAGGGTTCCTGATCTCAAATTGATACATGAGCCCTTCGCCATCATCCCTGAAAGTTTGTACCACCAGCTCGGAAACAACCTGTATATGAGGAATCCATTCCTGAAGTTTTGCCTCGAGTTTTGATACAGACTGTATATTGAAATAGATAAAAATGCATCAAATAATTTAGGAAAAAATCGCTGTAAATAGACAGACACAATGCATTCCCCAAAACAAATGTTTTGGTATCAGAGTTTGAAAATGTGTATTTTCGCAAGTACCTCGAAAAATCGAATTTTTATAGCATGACAGTACTTAGCTTTTATGTTTTGTGTAATAAGACAGTAAGAAATCGATTTAATAATTCTTGGCTTTCTAGATCTTTTAAATTGTTGAATATTTTTTTATCAGCAATTTTAAGTAGTGGACGAAATTATACAGATAAATTGTTAACAAATTTAATGACGCCACGGAGCTCGATTCCCGTAAGGGAAGATGGATTCATGGATAACTGAAAGACAATCGGTTGCGTATGACTGGTTTTTTTGTGGTGTTCCTTGAGGTCTAGATTTGTATTTGCAACATATAATATTACAATGGCTTGCAGCGAATACATGAATTTCAACTTAGATATTCCTAGAAGTTATCAGTCAGATGACATTCAATTACTATTAACCAGCTCTCTCTGCTGTTGGAGGTTCAAACTACTTAAAATGTGCGTATGGAACTCGGCGAAGCGGTTTACATTTTACGATCTCGTAAAATCGGAGCTTATTCTCGTCTTATCAGTGGTGCAGTTGATGCACCAGAAGATGGTATTCCCTCCATACCAAGAACATATTATGAATTCTAGATTGTGTTTGCGCATTTTTAGAGCACAATAAACAGTACTTGGAAAAAGTGCTGTTTATGACTTCGGGTGCAATTAGGTATTCTTTGTGGACGACGTAAAATTTCTAAGAAGAAATCTAAATTCAATAATCCTTCGCTAGTGATATCAGTATCATCATTTTATTTCTCAAGCAAGTTATACATAACTGAACATGATTTACAATATCTTATACCATAGCTTAAGTGTTGTTGGCTGCAGGTAAATGGGCTCTGGAGATTAATCTCCTTTAGATTGTATTGGGACTGTGTGTGTTGTGATAATGAACATGTTTCATAACAATTGATTATTATTGCATCTTATTGCAAATGATATTCCCTTTTACAGTTTATTTTATTGAAATGTCAGTCAAAAGACATAAATAAATTTAAAAAATCATTACTCTGCATCCAAAATAATGGTAGTAAACTCTCATTTTCTGGGTTGCTAACAAAAACTAACATATCAACTAACAAAATAACATATCAATCACTATTTTTTATTAGTTGTATGTTTTGTATGCTTAGTAAACAGTCCGAAGAGTGGTTTAAACCTCATAAGTGACACTAATAAGGCATCACTCATGAGGCAACTAAGTCAGGAGTTAATGGGGTAGGGTGAAAAATTCCTTCCTCCTTTTGTTGTATGATTTCACATACAGACCGATTATTTAGTCCTGACATCTCAGCGACGCGAAAGAGGAGAAGTAATAGGAATAGTGGGAAGAGTACCGAAGTAGAGATAAGGGCGAGCGGGAGGTAAAGGAATGCAGTACAGCTTAACTGTACTGGAAACACAACGCTATACCCCATGCGTGACATCCGATTGTTCTGACTGCAGGCGAACCTGAACATTCTTTGGCGTAACTTAATTGGCTCGCCTGACCCAGGCGCACATGGCTGGCGACTGTCAGAACTAAATAATCGTACTGTACGTAGTATACACAATGAATCGTAAGTAATGTTATTAATTTCAAGTGATTATTCTTTGAGATATTTCAAATAAGAAAGTCGAATTCAATTTTGCTCGTTTTTGCTTCCTTTCAAAGTTTAAAATTGTTTTATATTAAAAATTTCATAGCATGTTTTTGGAAAGCCATTGATTGAATTCCCAATATACTCATTCAACTTAAGAAAACTATGATAATTGAAAGAAGTTTAGTTTATCCTTTAAATGTGCAGAAATTTGATCCGAACGAACATAACATTGAAAAAATTCGTTGCAGAACGAAAATTTACATTCGTTCGGGTCAAATTTCAGTATTTTTGAAGGACAAAACTAAAATTCTTTCAATCAATTATTGTCACAATACACTACTTCTTAATTGACTGTGAATATTGGAAATTCAATCAATGGCTTTCCGAAACACGCTATGAAATGTTTAATATAAAATAATTTTTATCTTGGAAAGGAAACAAAAACTAGCAAAATTGTATTCGACTTATTTGAAGTATCTTAAAGAATAACCCCTGAAATGAATGGCATCACTTACGTCCACCATTAAGTTTGCATTAATTCGTTCAATAGAGTTCCTCCAATATCTAATCATTTATTATAACATTATTTTTTCTAATTATCAAAATAGGTACATAAAGAAGATATAGATATAGAAAGATATTAGTAGTTTATAATACGATTGTAAGCACTTTATTTCTTGTCAAATAATGGGTGGTACTGTGAAATCAAACTGTTAAGGTGAAGTTTGTAAATGAATTGCTTCTGTAGACATTCGTTCATAAAAAAAAAACAATGGTAGGTAATCAATCAAGAAAGGGAGTCCCGGAAGACACATAACTTTTGTTATTTTCGAATCGAGTAAGGATTTGGTAATCAAAAAGAAAAATATATATAAAATATTTCTTTTAAACAGAATGAATTGCATAAAAAAGACGGTGTAGATTTAAAAATGGAGCACGTTCAACTGAAACAAAACAGATAACGATCCGAAATCCGTTGTCATCTAGTGTATATATTTAGAGGTACTCGGAGCGAGTTTCCCAGAATTCACGATCAGACATGTTAACCGTTACTCCACACGAGTGACGCCTTCGTATGTGGGACACATAACAGCAGCTGCATTTTGTTATGATTCAGTTATATTATAACAACGCAATCATCACAAAGATACGCACGTGTAGCGCCTGCATCATTGTAATCCAATCACCTCAGACACAATGTTACGCAACGCGGTTTCTTTATTGATCAGGTGCTCGACCCGATTTAAAGACGCCTCTTTAAAAGCAGAGAGTCTGCCTGTGCGGTTTAAGGCCGCAATTAGTGATCGCGATCAATTAATTGAGTCTTCACACTAAACAACGCGCGGAGGATTTACGGCAATTTGCAAGTTAACGAGACTTTTTCACGGGTCTGGTGCTTTCCATGCCTATGCAAGTCACGCATCTTAGAGTAAACAGCATGAGCAGATAGTGCACTGGCTTCCCACGTCGGGGATCATATATTCAAATCAAGTTCGAGTTCTAATGTACAGAGATAGCAATGCTGAAGTATGTTGTGTATTCTTATTTTCTCTGTCACTATTATAGGGCCTTCTAATTGGACTGCTTCAACAATTCGTGTGCTGGACAAAGTGCTAGTTTATTTATTATTTATTATTGGGTTATTTTACGACGCTGTATCAACATCTAGGTTATTTAGCGTCTGAATGATATGAAGGTGATAATGCCGGTGAAATGAGTCCGGGGTCCAGCACCGAAAGTTACCCAGCATTTGCTCCTATTGGGTTGAGGGAAAACCCCGGAAAAAACCTCAACCAGGTATCTTGCCCCGACCGGGATTCGAACCCGGGCCACCTGATTTCGCGGCCAGACGCTCTGACCGTTACCCCACAGGTGTGGACACAAAGTGCTAGTAAAGGAAATTAAAACAAAAAATATTAGGTTGATGCATATGTTCCTAGCGTTTTTGTTCATCACAAAACTGCGTTGTTAGTTATCGTTTCTCATTTGTTATTTGGAGTGTTGTGCGGGTAAATATGACTTGAACTTTGCGGATTTGAGAAAAGTTTTTTTAATTGGTTATTTAACGACGCTGTATAAACTACGAGATTATACAGCGTCGATGAGATTGGTGATAGCGAGATGATATTCGGCGAGATGAGGCCAAGGATTCGCCATAGATTATCTGAAATTTGCCTTACGGTTGGGGAAAACCTCGGAAAAAAAACCCAACCAGGTAATCAGCCCAAGTGGGAATCAAACCTGCACCCAAGCGCAATTCCGAATCGGCACACAAGCTCCTTAACCGACCGAGCTACGCCGGTGGCTTTGAGGAAAGTTTGTGCTATTTGTGGACTAAAAAAGCCAGAGTGTAAGTGGAAAAAAAAACACTTCCTACTTTTTCTTCTGTTTGAGTTTAATAGAGGAGCAAAGGTAGCGGAGGCGGCTTGAAACATTTGTGCCGTGTATGAGGAGAATGCCATCGGAGAAAGCACTGAAAGAAAATGGTTCTGTCATTTCAACACACAATATCCCGTACAAAAGTCAGTGTGCATTCACAGAAGATGATGTTATGCGTCTGATGGGATAAAGAAGGTGTCGTGTACTAAGAATTGTTTCTCAGGAATGCAACCATAACTGCCGCCATTTATTGCCAACAACTCAGACGCCTTGCGGCCTCAATCTAAGGAAAACGACCGGGAAGACTGCATCAAGTGCTGCTGCAACACGATAATGCACGCCCGCATTCCGCTAACATGACGAAAGCAGCTATCCAGGAACTTGGTTTGGAGGTGATTTCACTTCCCCTTATTCTCCCTATCTTGCGCCCTTAGATTCCCATCTTTTTCATTCTCTATCCAACAATCGTTAAGGAAAATTCTTTGATAACGAAGATGTTTTACTTGTATTTAACTCCAAAGAAGCAGATTTCTTCAGACACCAAAGTTGGCAAAGAATCGTAGACAATATAGGCGGATATATATTACTGATTAACTTCTGTCTTCTATTGATGTCAAATTAAAACTTTTCTGTCACAGCTACGAACTTTTGCATTAACTCAACAAATCAGCACATGTGTTCTATTCTGTCAATGCAATATTCAAATGTTTCTCGATTGTCAAAAGCTGAGCCAATCAATTTTAAAATGACAGAAACAAAATTATTAGATTCTTCTACAATAAAACATCGAAGTTACACTTTCCAATCCCGTAACCATCTTGAAAGCTCAGTCGGCAGAGCGTTGGCTTACGACGATCGCGGACCCAACTTCGAATCTCGGTGATGCCAGAATTGTATTTGTGGTTGACAAAGCCAAAGTTATGAGGATTTGTTTTTCCACCTAGTCATCCCACCAATACTGTCCACAATTTCCCTTTCATTATCATCTCCGTTTCGGAATATAAAACATCATCTCTTCTGTGTGACGTCGAATCCACTGTCCGTCAAATTGGATGTTACTCGCGGTTTGAGGATTGGTACGTAACAGTAGGCCTAGTGGTGAATTCTATACGACTCATGGATTTATATACACAGCACCGAAGCCCCCCCAGGATCTTAATCTGTTGACGGAGATATGATGACACACATATAGACCTACGAGGAACGAGAAATCACCATCACCAGTATGATATACGGATATGACGGCTGCAGAGAAATGAATATTGTGGCGGATGTTAGATCCAAGTCCATCACAAATATACAGAAAGTGCATAGGGATACGCCATCTCCAACTGAATATATCTATATCTGTATCGCATCCTGTGTTTTTCATGAGAAAAGTGATTCAGAAATCTTCAGCTTATTAATAAAATCTGCTGTTTGTAAATAGTGGAAACATTGTAACGAGTGTGAGAATGATCCTAAAATATAAAGAAAGTACAGTAGTGTCAAAAAAAAACCGGACCGACCCCTTGTAGCTGATTTCAGAGCCTTGTTCACTCCAGAGCACGATAGACTGGTAACTAAGACTTTCGTGGTTGGAATACTGCCTGGGAAGGAAACTTTTTTTTTTTTTTCCTTATTCGAGTTTATTCCCAATACTTTTCGATTGCTGGTAAAATTCATGTTCTGGGAATAATAACTTAATTAAGTAATAAAATATCGTTGCAATCTAAAAGTATTGGGAATAAATTTGAATAAGGAACAAAAGAAATGTTCTTCCCAGGCAGGATTCGAACCACGAAAGTCTTAGTTACCAGTCTATCGTGCTCTGGAGTGAACAAGGCTCTGAAATCAGCTACAAGGGTCGGTCCGGTTTTTTTTGCCACTACTGTACATGTTGTTCATTTAAGATTAAAGACTGTCACTACGAGAACAGCCTGTATTAAGAATACCAGAAGAGAGGACTTCTTATATTGTAGGCTACCCAAATATCTTAAATCGCAATGTGTTTGTAACTCATGATCTCACTGAAGATCAGAAAACACTACGGACTAACTCACAATTACTGTACAGCATCGTCACATCTGATGGGAGATGGGTAAGAAATTTTGATCTTAAAAATAATCACCAACCTTCAGTATGAAAACAAGCTTTTCTTTTGCGTGTAGTATCATTCACATCAATCCTCCAGCTGCTAAGATCATGTTGATTTTTCTTTGATTCCAGAAAGATTATTCTAGAACACTGGACATCACAGCGTTAAAGGGATATATCACGTCACAATAGATTACAAAAACGAACTCAGAATGGAAAAATAAAATCTTTCTGCGAAAAGTGGTTTGAATATCAAAACAGAACCAAATTCACATACGGCTAGATTGGCACTGAGAGAGGAACGTCTATAACACATGCGCCTAGTCTAGATATGTCCTGTTAGGTAAGAGGTTTTGAAGTGAACAAGAGATGAAATAATGAAGTGACCCCAAGCACATTCCGTAAAATTATTTTATTAGAACCATACTTTCGGTTAAAGAAAAAGAAAGACAAATCCCGTTGAGATTCAACAGACAGCGACAACAGATTCAGCGGATCTTAGTTCAATTCTCGGCAAGATGATTAAGATTTATCTCTATTTCTACTAATCACTGCGCTAGTATTTATTTTGCATTGTCTCTGACGACATTACCAAGGAGTTCGGCAACATATTAACATCTAATGCATAATTTTCATGGTAATCAAAAGTGACTAATAAAAATCAGTCCTTGAAGGTATATTACGATGATTATGGTAATGATTTTTACCTCGCTTTTTAACGAGGCCTTATCAATTAGGCTTACTGGGTTATATAGCGTTGAAGGAATTGATGAAAGCGAGATGAGGCCGAGGATTCGCCATAGATTACGTGGCATTCGGCTTATGGTTTGCGAAAATCTCCTAAAAACCCCAAGTAATCAGCCCAAGCGGGAATCGAACCCACGACGGAGCACAACTCCGGATTAGCGAGCAAATGTACTACCGCCTGAGCTAAGCCGGTGGCAACAACAATAATAATAATAATAATAATAATAATAATAATAATAATAATAATAACAAATTCAGTAAGAACTTATTATGGAATTTTAATAATTGTCAATCCGGCTAGGATATTCATTCATAGTCTTCTGCCCAAGGGCAAGTCTTTCACTGCAAACCCAGCATTCTCCAGTCTTTCCTATTTTCTGCCTTCCTCTTTGCCTCCACATATGATCCATATATCTTAATGTCGCCTATCATCTGATATCTTCTGCCACGAACTCTTCTCCCGTTCACCATTCCTTCCAGTGCATCCTTTAGAGGCAGTTTCTTCTCAACCAGTGACTCAGCCAATTCATTTCATTTTCCTCTTTCTGATCAGTTTCAGCGTTATTCTTTCTTCATTCACTCTTTCCAATACAGCTTCGTTTCTTACTCTGTCTTGGTTCTTAATCTTTTTTTGGAGTCACGGATACCTTCGAAAATCTGGTGAAAGCTATATACTCCTCCCTATAAGTATGTGAAAAAGGGAGACAATTTTAGATACACTTTTACTTTATACGTTGAAATAATACATTGAATATACATGTTAATTTTTATGCGACTTTCATGGATCCCAGGTTAAGAATACTTTCACTAGAAGATTAGCCACTGCGTGGCCGCCACTGAACTCCTTGTCTGCCCGATGGATGCACACCTCGCACAGGGCACGCCTGATTCCTGCCCACCGTGAGCACCTCTGTTCTAATATCTGTCATTCGTAATCCAGAATCAATTTCACCCCCTGGCGCAGGTACGTCTAGTGACATATAGCTTGAAGATTAGTGGATTTCATTCAGTTCTTTACTCCTTCTACTTAATCATTGCACGTCAATTTAAAGAAACCAGAATGTGCCGTAATTTCTGTAATGGAGTTTCCACTGACGAATTGGCTGATAAAAGAAGTCTACTGTCAAGCTCCTAGATTTTCTGATACCGCGGTATTCAAGTGACGTCTTTGCAGTTACTACATCTGCTAAATCAGGTAAACATTGATCTTTTGGTTCCTGAAATTAAAAGTAAAAATAGACACCAGTATAACTTATTAACGTTTCTTTAATGCCATCTCCTACCACACTTTAAAATAAAGGTACTGGATATCCTTACATCCCCTATACATATACAGTATATATATATATATGGCGAAATACTTTTGACGAATATTTTCGGAACAGATTTTTGGATATTCTCCAGTGTGCTGGAACTTCACATCTCCAGAGAAAATTAGGACAATCCGAAGGGTCACTTATTCTGTTGGGTCCGTTTATAATTTTTGGAGTAGCCAAAGTCACACACTATGAGTCCAACAAGATATGTCGTACTATAGTCCCGTCGCTCTAATTTCCGGCAGCCAATCATGTTGCAGGTCGGCTACATTTAAACGTGTGCGTCGCTGATGAAGACGTTATGCATTTCCTAAGGCTCGATAAATACTTAATATAATCGCCCGCCATTTTAGCTCTTTCATTGGCGTTCGCAGATAGCACACGAGGACGTCATTTGCCGCTCAATTATTTGCTGAATTACAGTGCGTTTGATTTATTATCATAGGAGCTACGACATGATAATGTTTAACGGTGTGGCAAATAGATTCCGCGTCTGGTAGCTCGGCAACGAAAGAACAAAAATGGCGAATGATACTACCTACCTAGACTTTATAGAGCCTTCATTTCCTAAAACGTAAGCAAAGAGGAGGAGTCACGCCGGGAATAATAGCGCCGTGACTATAATATCCTGAATATGGAACCTGTATAGAAATAGTTAAGTTTCAACACAGGACGTAATACCCAAAAGTCTTGTTTCTGAACACAATCACCGTGAAAATCTAATTAGCCGGGGAAATATCACGACAGAAATTAAAGAAAAAAATCATTGGAGTATCTCTGCTGTAGGTATTGTAACAGATGTACTTCCAGAAGCATAATTATTTAGTATGGCGCAGTTCGGAAAGTTACGTGGGCAATAACAGCCCGCTTATCAGTGATTCAGCGCCCTAGCTTTCGGCAATAAATTCTATCCAAAAATGAATTACATTATAGATTTAATTTATTGACTTACATTATAGTAGTGTTGGAATTTTATTGTCTACTGTTCTCTCTGACGCACATTTCATATATTTTAAAAATTTATAGACATGCTGGATTTCGTCTCTGTAAATAGAATTCAACCCTAGGTGCACTCATTGGAAGAAAAAATGGCAGTCTTAGGAACATCTTCATGATGGGCATGTAATAAAACTATCGAAATTTTGCATCATATTATCTTGACTATATCACCACGGCATGGCGAGTCCTCAGGTTGCGGATAGAGGAGACGGGCTCCAGATATGGAGGGTAGCTGCGAATATTTTGAATAAGCAGTCGCGGACAGCCGACGAAGAGTGGTCCTCCAGCTTGGGGGTTGGACGAATGGCTAACAACCCATCTATTTCGTAGGTAGTCAAACATACCATTGAGCTACAAGCCTCTATCAATGTCCTTTCCGCATGTATGCGCCGTGAACAAATTGGGTGCATCCGCAATTTTATTAGTTGTTAAATTCGTGTATTTGGAAGTTTCGTGAGTTATATCACTATCTAAATTGGAAACAGATAAACACAGAACAGGATTATGTTCGTTCTAAAGGCGGCAGAAGGAAAACAATAAATGGAATCATCAAGGTAATACTTACTTACAAATGGCTTTCAGAGAACCCGGAGGTTTATTGCTGTCCTCACATAGGCTTGCCATCACTCCCTATCCTGAGCAAGATTAATCGATTCCCTACCATCATATCCCCCTCCCTCAAATCCATTTTAATATTATCCTTCCATCTATGTCTTAGCTTTCCCAAAGGTCTTAAGACAGCTTCATTTCTTACTCTGTCTGACCATCAAGTTCCGTAAATGAAAGATAAATTTCTTCTATAGCCTACGTCGGGAATCTAACTACGGAACGCTTGGATGGGCAACGCGCACTCTACCTCAGAGCCAACGTGGCGGATTCTCTTTTTTCCGATCACTATGTTTAATATTGTAAATCAATATTCTTGAATTCTTACCTGTTTTCAATGAAACATGAGTTTTTATTTTCTTTCCAGCTATATTCCTTTCTCCTCAAACTAAAAGACTTGAATCGTTTTTATAACATAATAGTTTGAAATCTAAACACCAACGGCTTTGAAATCATCGCAGCTTTCTCAGAACTGTGAAATAAGAAGACGAGACAGGAAGGGAACCTAAACTTCTAAGAAAGAAATCCGATCGATAAGTTATATTCGAAATAGGAGCCTTCTTCTGCTTTCAGAGAATAGAAGTTGAGCTGAAGTCTGCCGCGACTTCGTGTCTCGAGAACAGAACGCACCGGAAACACAAGAATTTGTAGTTCTCCAAATATTTCTTTCAACTTGAACAGCATTTTTTGTTCTCTTAATAAACGAATTCACTAGGCTATATAAAACAGCGTTTCTCTTCCTACGTAACTAATTAACCTCTGATATTTACTCTTGCATTAAAATTAAACTATACAAATTCTCAAATAAGTCCTGGATCTCGGATTAATAGCACTTCATATTGTGCAAAGAAGACTTTAAAACCAGAAATACTACTAGAAATAAACGAAAAGTTAGGCCAAAAAACGTAGCCCTTAATTATCCGGCGATATACAGTATATACAAACTGGTATCAAAATTGAAACACTTTCATTAACATGATCCTGAAATGCTTAGTTTCAGAGTCACACTATTTCATTGGTAACAAACAAGCTATAGTACAACTGATACACTGCTCCGTCGATTTAGTAGCAAGTCAATATTCACCTACTTAGATATAACACGCGGAGTAAGTCCCCAGCAATCGGCAAGCTCATCTTTAGACAGAGCAGTGATATTCAATCGAAGTACCGAAAGCCATTATTACTTAATTAATTTCCATTTATATGAATAGGTTAAATGATATATTTTTAAGTTAGTTATTTAACGACGCTGTATCAACTACTAGGTTATTTAGCGTCGATGAGATTGGTGATAGCGAGATGGTATTTGGCGAGATGAGGCCGAGGATTCGCCATAGATTACCTGCCATTTACCTTACGGTTGAGAAAAACCTCGGAAAAAACCAACCAGGTAATCAGCCCAAGCGGGGATCGAACCCGCACCCAAGCGCAACTTCAGACCGGCAGGCCTGCGCCTTAACCGACTGAGCCACGTCGGTGGCTAAAATGAAATAAATTATATGCAATTTTAAAAAAACATAATTTCCCATAAACGGAACGCGGTCTGTCGACGCTGTACGACTTTTTGTGTGCTTCAGAGTTCCATAAACACTATTGTATCATATAGAAGGTCGTTTCTGTAGTCAACAGAAGTAGAGTTAAACCTTTAACTTATTTCTATATTAAGTGATTTCATGTAGATAATTCTTTCGAAAAAAAAAACAGCAGTGGTTCAATGGTGAAGTAAGAGCTTACGGGCGTAGAACTGCGTTTATCAGCGAGGGGTTTTCACACACTGTGGGTACCACTGGGACTTGATTATAATCTTGCCACGTCTGGAGTTGTACATTAGTCCGATTCAATGTTTGGGCCGATGTAGGCACGCCTTGTCGTTTTACAGCCACAGAGTTCACGGAAATTGTACGCGCCGCCGCGCCGGTAGCTCTCTTGGGCTTTCTCTTTCTTTGCCGTCTCTTGTATTCTACAGTAGTGGTCTTGGGCTTGTTTGATTCATCTTGGAATGCTCTTTTCTCCTGTTGTACTTGTCTTTACTTTTGCATTTTCTTGAATTTCGAAGCATTTTGAAAGCTCAATAATTTTCACTATTAGTTTTGAAGGCCCAATTTACCCCTGATCATTATTTTAGCGTTTATTTCGTCTATCTTGTCGCGTTCAAACGATTCGATCGGTTCAGATCTCAAGCATCAAATCGCCGCAGGAATGCAGTTTTCGAGGCGTCTTGCCTCATCCGTCTTATCGCTCTTGTGGGTCCGACCAGTTTTCGTACGGATGTTTACGGTTACGGGATTATTTTGTCTACACGGTGGTATACTTTCGTTCCGCTATGTTTAACTGTTCAAAAGTTATAAGCGATTCATTTGTAACACTTTATTTTGGATATCTTTACCGAGTAGTTGGCGACCTACCGTACCGAATAGAAGATTTAGTTCTACGGTAAAAAATAATTCGCACATGATAAAGGAAATGAACTGCTGAAAAACGCTTAAAATGTCTAATGAGATAGTATGCGTCACTTTCATTACATTATTGTTTAAAGTTAAATATTATTTCAAGACCCTCACAAAAGTATAGACGGAATGGGACAAAGTGCTTAACTTTTGGAAGTGATGACAGGACGACGACAATATTTATTGAGGATCTATCACAACCCAAGCTAGATTTATTTTAAGCTTAACGTTTTATGTGTATGCGAGTAAGCCCAAATAGATATACAGAGTGTACCAAATTGATGTATACACATTTTGAAACACTAATTTTCAGCAACGAGATGAGACAGAAATACGATTTTTGCGGTTTTGCATTCCTTAAGCCCGTACATGTTCAAAATGACCCCCTTCCGACACAGTACATTCCCAACAACGACGTACAACACAGCGACATACCAACTGGATTGCTGCTAATGGAATATCATTACAGGCATGTTCAATCTGAACTCTCAGTTCCTCCAGTTTTTGTGGTTTTGTGGCGTACATTACATCTTTTAGATCTCCCCATAGGTAGAAGTCTGGAGGGGTTAAATCCGGAGATCGAGGCGGGAACTTCGCAGCACTTCCTCTTCGTCTATCATCTCTGATTTAGTGTCCGATCGAGAAAATTCTTTACATTGACATGAAAGTGAGCTAGAGTCCCGTCTTGTTGAAAGTAAAACCCATTTTCATTCTCAAAGAGGTCATTAAGACGTGAAATCGTGGTTTCCAACATTTGCAGGTATTTCTTACCCGTGATAGTCCCTTCGAAGAAGTACTGCCCAATTATTCCTCTGGAAGATAGACCACACCATACTGTTACTCCTGGAAGATTGACGGCATTTTCTTGAAAGATGTGTAGATTATCGTCAGCCTAGTATACACAATTGTGCCGGTTAATTGTGCCATTAAGTTGAAATGTGACTTCATTTGACCAAACAATTATGTATTGAAAATCTTCCCTTTCATCACACATGTTCAAGAATCACTCAGAAAATTCCAGTCGCTTATTTGGCACGTCCTCATTTAGTGCGTGGACAAGTCTCGGAACGTAAGGCTTCCATTTTTGACCTCGCAAAATTCGATGAACACTGAATTTGCTGATACCATTCTCACGAGAACATTGCCTCATTGACTTTTTTGGGGACTGTGCAAAAGTCTGCATGACTGCATCAACACTCTCGTTATCGGTGGAACTTCTCTTTCTTCCTCACCGCCCTTTCAACACATCTTGCACCGTTCCGTCGACTTCGAACTTGTCTCGAATTCTTGTGATAATTAACCTTGTTGGTGGTTGTGTTCCAAATTCAACCCTCCAACGTCGTTGAACCTCAACAACATTCTCCACTTTCCAATAACATTTCAGTATTCACTTACGTTCATCGAACGATAATTGCACCGCCATGTTTGTTTACAAACAAATGAACATTATTTTTTTTCATGCTTTCCACCGTCTTCTGTATCATAAACCGCAAAAATCATATTCCTATCTCATTTATTTGTTGTGAAATAGTATTTCAAAGAATGTATACATCAATTTGGGACACTCCGTATTGGTTTAAAAGAACCTAAAAGGTTTTTTTTTTAACTTCAGCGTCTACTTTTTTAAACTTTCAGTGCTTTCCTTCTGTTCTCATTTTATGTATTTAATTTATTTTTTATTATAAACGTAATCAAAAATTAATAAATTCATCATATTTCGGCTTTCGTGACCATTTTCTATAGCCTACTACTGTAATGGAATCACACCACGAAGCAGCTTACGACACTCAATAATCAATGCAGTGTCCCCGTGAACCTGCAGTTATAAAAATTACTACGTGACTACGCAAAATATTTAGTTACTTTCCGTTATGTTACACCCCCGCGTTATTTATCCACTCGTTCGAGCTCACAGCGTGACGTAATAGCTCAGCAGATATGTGTAACTGAAACGCCGAAAGCAAAGCCCATTAAAAAACCTCGCTGATAGTGGCTTGAGAATTTTTCGCATTTCACTACACACGATAAAATTATATTTTTTTAGTATGCAGCATATATTCGAACATGCTTTCCAAAATCGTCAGTTGATACAACGCTCTTCTGAGACCTACAAATTAGCACTGGTACACTATACAGACTGGAAATATAACTGTGCAGATTTTAAACTTTATTCCTTGGATAAAGTACAACAAAAAATTCTAATATCATATTCGTCCCAAATGAATACTTTTCTCCTAAATGTTAAAGCAATTTTACTAATAATATTTTCCTACTATGCGTACGATTCTGATTTTTACTGTTATTAGAGAAACCGGTAAGGAATTATTTATCCCTTTGCTACTGCAGTGACAAAGGAACGAAATTCTGCTATTCAGACCCAGCTCGTAGGTAAGCCGGCGATGCGCTGTTGCCGAACTACGTAGGCTTTCAGCCTAATTTTCTAATTAAACATGCACTTAATTACAAAACGCATAATAATGTTTTATTTATTTTAATGTATTAATGTTGAAATTTTTGATAAGTTCAATAATTTACTGTGAGATCACTTATGGTAAATTTCTCAATGATAATAATTATAGTTTCAATTTTTACCACAGAAGGACAATGTGTAAAGTGTGTTATTTCCTCTTATTTTTTTTTCTTATTTCTTGTATTCTCTGAAGGTGCTTGTGATTATTGGATTAAATTTTCGGTTTATATCAATGCTGTTTTTTTACAATAATAGGCCTAATAATAATAATAATAATAATAATAATAATAATAATAATAATAATAATAACACTTT
Source organism: Periplaneta americana (assembly GCF_040183065.1). Classification (NCBI taxonomy): domain Eukaryota; kingdom Metazoa; phylum Arthropoda; class Insecta; order Blattodea; family Blattidae; genus Periplaneta; species Periplaneta americana. The sequence continues at coordinate 37,370,099 of NC_091133.1, forward strand.
ATTGCCAGAACAAAGATACATATTGATTTTTTTTTAATATAAAAACACTCTAGCACCCCCAAAAAGAGTTAAGTTACATATTCGTGCTCAGGGGGCACTCCACATAATGTTAAAACATTTTATTAAATAACAGAGTAAAAAGTAAGAAAAAAGAAGAAGAAAAAAAACAGATATCACAATAATTGAACTTCAAATTTTCTCTGTTAACAGCAATTTTTAATTGATTTTTTTTAAATAAGGAGCATTAGCAAATTGTATGTTTGGGAATTTAGCTATTATCATGTTATAAAGCCTTGGACCGAAGTTCCTACTGTGATTATGTGCTACAGTTGTAGTACATTTAGGAACTGTCAAGCATATGTGGTTCTTTTGTCTGATCTTTTGGTTTTATATTTATGTGAATATAAATTAAATACATTACGGTTTTTATGTATGAAATTCAATAATACATTGTTATAAATTTGATGGAAGTCAAATACTTTAAATTCTGAATACAGCAGCTCTGAAGGATAATCAAGAGGTTTATTAAGGCATATTTTTATTATTCTTTTCTGTAGCAGAGTTATTGGCATGATGGAGGTACTATAAGCACTATCCCATCCTACAATGCCGTCTTGTAATATAGCGTGTACTAATGCGAGGTATATCAGTCGTGAAGTATGGACAGTCAAGTAATTTCGTAGGATGACAAAGTAGTGAATAATTTTTCTTAATCTATTGCACAGAAAAATAACTTGTTTATCCCAACGTAAATGTTGGTCGATTATTATTCCGAGATATTTAACTTGAGGAGATTAAAATAGGACAGTTACAATTACTATTAGAAGAACAATAGGTCGACTTCATTTTATGATCTTCATTGTGTTTCACGGAGCCGAATTATGTCTTTCAAAGAGCCTGATTTAGGCACATAAATATAATAATTTGGAACCCATAATATCCTTTTTAATAGGTATTTTACAACGCATTATCAGCAGCTGTGGTTAATTAGCGTCTGAGTGAAATAATGGTGATGCTGGCAGCGCAATGAGTCCGGGGTCCAACCCGAAAGTTATCCAGCATTTCGTCGTTGATTTTATGAAACCTTCTATGAGACAGTACAGAGCATTTTTTTTTCAGGAGGAAGGAAAAAGTAATTAAATATCAATAGGCCTGCATAAGAATATTACATAATTCGATAGAAAATGTATGACATCATCGAGGATCAATGTAGGTTTATGCATATTTAGGCCTAATTATTTTTTCTTCCTCTTGAAAAATTATCCTCTGTACTGTCACATAGGAGGTTTCATAAAATCAATGACGATTTGCTCTTAATGAATTGAGGGGAAATCTCTGAAAAATCCTCAACCAGGTAACTTGTTCCAACCAGGATTTGAATCTGGGCCCGCTCGTTTTACGGTCAAACATTCTAATCCCTACTTCACAGCGGTGAATTAATAGTGTGCTTTCTACTTATTATACATTTAAGAAATACTTCAGAAATATATTTTAAAAAATTGTGCATCTAAACTTTATAACAGTTCAAATTAAATTTATAATTTGTGTAAAACTTATAGGCCTATAATACTACTACAAAGAGTGAACAAGACGAGTTTTACCACTTTTAGGAGCTTAACAAACGGAAATGAACAGTTGTAAGTTTAATACATCATTTTTAATAACATTCTTCCTGCATTAAAATATCGGTTAGAAGTGGCAGTTACCGACAACAAAGTGAGCACGATAGCGACGCATATGTTTTGACACCAGTGCAAAAGAGAAAATGTATAGGGTGTGGCAGTAGGAAGTGACGATTTTTATAGCCCTGTTGTTAGACACTCAGGACGAATTAATAGAAAACACATATAGGCCTATTGGAAGTAATCTAGTACAATGCAATTTATTAATGTTTGATTACTTTTTAAAAACTACATTTCGTAAGCCTCCATAGCAACGAATACATTCCTGCAATCTGCTATGAAAGTTCTGCATAACTCGCCCCAACAAAACAGGTTCGATGGCGCTAATTTCGTTCATTATGTTTTGTTTCAGCTGCATAATGACGCGAGGCTTGTTGCAATGCACTCTACTTTTGAGATAACCCTATTGTAAGTAATCAGCTGCAGTCAGGTCAGGAGAAGTTGGCGGCCAGGCAATGTCTCCAAATCATGAAATTATTCGTCCTGGAAACATGCTTCGCAGACAGTTCATTGAATCATGAGCAGTGTGCGCTGATTACTTCCTATGGGGGTTATCTCAAAAGTAGGGTGTATCGCAACAAGCCTCGCACCATCATCCAGCTGAAACAAAACGTAAGGAACAAAATTAGTGTCTTCGAACCTGTTTTTTTAGGGCGAGTTATACAGAAGTTTCATAACAGATTGCAGGAATAAAATAAGTATATATAAATTTCAATCATAAGACACATCTGTTTGCAAATGTTTGTTTGCTATATGAACATGGAATATATTAACGTTTTCGCCTTATTGGGCATCATCAGATATAATAAAATATGTAATCTGAACCTTGATCAAATTGAGCAAATAACAAATGAGCAATGTATTATACATGGTGTTGGATCTTCATGAGCTTTATGTATAAAACTATAAATAAAATTGGAGGATAATTATTTTCAATGTGATGCAAACTTTTAAAATTGAAATTGAATTTGATTGTGTATACATATAACTCATGTTATAGTATGAATACAAATTAATCAATTAGAATTATACGAATTATCAGTAATGTTAAAATAAATAAAATGAATATATTAGCTTAAAAGAATTAATTAAAACTTCACATGGTCGAAGAATGAAATGTCTTAAGGTACTATATACAATATTGATGTTGTGTTGTGACTGATGAATCTTATGTTGTCGATTGGTTGTAATTATACATGTAGAATTTCAATCGTGTAGTATACGTTCGCTTGTAATCTGAATGTTATCTGACATTGATGCAAATAGTGGTTGTTATTGATCATTTAGATCTAAGATTAACATCAGATAGAATATTTTAGATCTAAATGATCAATAACAACCACTATTTGCATCAATGTCTGATAACATTCAGATTACAAGCGAACGTATACTACACGATTGAAATTCTACATGCATAATTACAACCAATCGACAACATAAGATCCATCAGTCACAACACAACATCAATATTGTATATAGTACCTCAAGACATTTCATTCTTCGAACAATGTGAATTTTTAATTAATTCTTTTAAGCTAATATATTTATTTTATTTATTTTTTCATAATTTATTTTAACATTACTGATAATTCGTATACTTCTAATTGATTAATTTGTATTCATACTGTAACATGAGTTATATGTATACACAATCAAATTCAATTTCAATTTTAAAAGTTTGCATCACATTGAAAATAATTATAAAATTTATATAATTTTATATATAAAGCTCATGAAGATCCAACACCATGTATAATACATTGCTCATTTGTTATTTGCTCAATTTGATCAAGGTTCAGATTACATATTTTATTATATCTGATGATGCCCAATAAGGCGAAAACGTTAATATTTTCCATGTTCATATAGCAAATAAACATTTGCAAACAGATGTGTCTTATGATAGAAATTTATATATACTTATTTTATTATATTACTAGGCATATCTGAAAATAAAATGAATTGTAAAAAAAAAAAAATTGCAGGAATGTTTTCGTTGCCGTGGAGGCTACTTACGAAATGTAGTTTTTAAAAAGTAACAAGACATTAGTAAATTGCATTATGCTAGATTACTTCCAGTATATGCGTTTTCTTTTAATTCGTCCTGAATGTCCCACAACAGGCTATAAAAACCATCATATTCCACTGCCGCATCCTATATAAAAATAATGAATTGAACTTAAAACCTTACGAGAAATGAAAATTTATTATTTTCATCAGTGTAACTTCATGAACTGACTTTTGGTCGGAAAATAACGTTTCAGTCAATATGTATAAAATGACAAAGTATCTGTTTTAGTCTCTCTATAACCCACGAGATTCGGAAGTTCATTTAGTAACACACTGTATGTTTTGTGATGTCAAAGATTATACGTATATGTAATTTGTGTGATGTGATGTGATTGGTATATTGTAATATTAATAATAAGCAATCCATTTGTCTATGCTAAGTAAATACGATATTTCAATTTAGTATCTCATCTTCTCTTTAATAATTTAACTTTAGAGGGGTCATAGTCCTCTTGTGTCAGCTATAAATACTGTCAAGAGAACTTTGTACTCGTATAAATTAAAAATAGCTTCTACAGATCTTCCATTTACCATATAATCTTCATTCGTCTGTAAATTTTTCACAGTTAACTAAAGAACCCTCCAGACAGATTGTTATTAAATTCTGCGTATAGCTTATTAATAAAAATACCACGAACTACTCCATAAATTTTCAGATCAATACGTTATGTATAAAAATAATAATCTACTTTATTAAGAAAACAAACAAACTTCAGACAAAAATTCAAGTAACAAAATATGTAATAACACAACATTTAGAGGCAAACCTCTACAGAATTCTAAATATATTATATTTTACGCTGTCTACATAATATGATCGTGCTCAGAGGAAGAATTTTGAGTTTCCAATCGTGTGTGTGTGCAGTAGCCAAACAAAACGAGACCAAAGTTATTGAAGACGCTTCATATCTTGGGCGATACTCTCCGGACTGTGGAATTTGAAAATAGAAATAGTTCCTAAACATCAGATGTGTAAACCTTAACATAGGTTGAAAGCCAAAAATTCTTCTTGTCAATACTAACCCTAGATTGCATTGCATTCATTCTGAATTAAGGGAAATTATCCACCGGTGTAGCTCAGTCGGCTAAGACGTTGGCTGCCGATCCGGAGTTGCGCTCGGGAGTAGGTTCGATTCCCGTTTGGGCTGATTGCCTGGTTGGGTTTTTTCCGAGGTTTTCCCCAACGGTAAGGCAAATGTCAGATAATCTACGGAGAATTCTCGGCTTCATCTCGCCAAATACCATCTCGCTATCACCAATTCCATCGACGCTAAATAACCTCGTAGTTGATACAGCGTCGTTAAAAGAACCAAGTAAAAAAAAATAAGGGAAATTTATCTGAAAAATGTAAGAATGCAAGAAAAGGTATGCATAAGTACTATTTGTAATGTATTTGGAATAAATATTTCTGACACGATTTTAATTTTAACCTGTACAGTATTTAATGCAACACTCGAATTAATACATATTAATACCACATTAATTACAAAATCATTAAGCAACAACAAAACTTCATTTTGAAGTAATTAAATAAAAAACGTAATCATTCTTCGAAATGAAGATTTTTATTTTGGATCATATTCTGCTATTTTATTGCCAATATTACATATTATATTTGGGGACAATATTAGGCAATATGAAAGGAAAAACTTTTGTAATGCTATTTGGGCCTCATTGAAAATTATTTAAGTGCCACCTACGTAGAAAAAGAGTCATTAATCATTGCCTGAAAAAAAAAAACGTTATAAAAAAGTGCAATGTCTGAGTTGATGTAAGTTAGATGAAATAAAACATCAAGGCATTCCAATTCTTGAAACTTGATTCGTATTAAATGCTAACGATAAGTTATAAAACATTCATGCTGGTAAATAACTTATTTCGGCTATCTAAATACGGATAGGAATTACACAAAACGTCGCATCACGATCTTATTTTAGGGAATATAATTCGGCATTAATAGCCCGACTGTCCGGAACGAGTTCGAAGCGAAGTGTATTTTTAAAACCCCATAAACCACACAATATATAAATAATATAGTCTTGTGCTCAAATCGGTTTAAGATGATACACTGGGCCTACATGGCTATCATAAGACTCATAGTCACTTATGCTTCTCCTCGCTTACCAATGTATCCGTGCTGCTAGCCGGAAGGATAGAACATGCCCGTAACTATACGCATGAAGTGTCGCTGATGAGTCTGATCCGGCATACACGGCTCATTCGTTAGGAGTATTAAGTTAAACTGGGACTATAAAAAAGAGAGAGTTACGCACAATATATCTTTAAGGTCGCAGTGCAGAGAAGTCGTGCAAGTTTTACGACTGTAATCCAGTCTACAATCTACAAATCGGTTTTGTCGAATTACAGGTTGTGATTGCTGGTTACACAATATTTATTGCATAATTTTTCTGGAATTCTAGACTACTTAGAATGACAAGTGGTGATCCTCTTCCAAAATCGGTCACCTAAAGTAATTTAAAATAGGTGATGACAGAATCAGTCCGCCGTCAGTTGGTTCTTTCTTCAATCCATATGGATTTTTTCGAGGCCGATTATTCGTAAATTGAAGCAATCGAAAGTAAGGAAACGGTTTATTGCGCAATACCAAGAGTTAACAGTTTTAGAATGCTTGAAATTGGTTCTCTTTCCGGTGCAGTTCGCAATGCCCCATCATCTTCATATTGTCTCCCAGACCTTTTTTGAACGTTGAATCAAAATGACGCAGTACTTCTAAGCATTATTTCTTCATCTTCAATTTTACAAATTTTTCGGCAGCTGGTTTGTACTTACGCCTTTTTTCCTATTATTATTATTATTATTATTATTATTATTATTATTATTATTATTACTACTACTACTACTACTACTACTATTCAATATTTCATACTACCATTACATTTATATTTGAAAAACATAGACGTACGTTAACACGTTCCTCTCATACAATAAAAGTAGTCACAACAGTGGACATAGTTTCATAGGTGTAGAGTATATGCGAGCAAATGTATTTAAAAGTCATGTGTTAAACAGTAACATAAATTAAGTATTGTGGCAATAAAAACTAGGCCTATTTAAATACTTAATGAAAAAGGAAGATGAGATTAAACATGGGGAGATTTTCTTTCAACCAAGTGGCTCGGATTCGACCGCCCTGGTCGTGACGGAATTTATAGTACAAACAAAGATGTTCTTTCAGAGGGCTTTTCTCGAGGTATCTCCGTTCACCTCTTTTATTCCACCAACATTCTCCACATCACTCTCATTTCTTCACGCCTGCCATAGCTAAAAACAGGCTAAAATGAAGGCTTTGGGTAGTATGGGTCTCCGATGCTGATATAATAAGGGCTTGGGACTCCAGGTCATGGAGTTTATCAGGTACTCGTCTGGGATGGGACTTGATTCTGTCAGGATTGACGCAGTATGGCCGTCTATCAACATCGGATACACGAATGCCACTCAAATTATGTTGAATATGGACAATCGTCGCATAAGATAGACCATACAGTGGGCTTATTGAGTGCTTTTTTTATTGGGTTATTTTACGACGCTGTATCAACGTCTAGGTTATTTAGCGTCTGAATGAAATGAAGGTGATAATGCCGGTGAAATGAGTCCGAAAGTTACCCAGCATTTGCTCGTATTGGGTTGAGGGAAAACCCCGGAAAAAAACCTCAACCAGGTAACTTACCCCGACCGGGATTCGAACCCGGGCCACCTGGTTTCGCGGCCAGACGCGCTGACCGTTACTCCACAGGTGTGTACTTATTGAGTGCTAAAGTGCATGAATACGTCCAGGTTCCGAAAACCCAAGACCAGCCAAAGTCAGCTACTCGACTAGTTTACTTGTGGGAGTACAAAGTACATCTCACTCATAATTAAAAAGTTAACAGCAGCAATTTTGAAAATTCACCTTTGAAATAACTTTTTGTTTAAGTGGATAAATTAATTCCGCTGCAAAGCCTACATTTTTGTACGAGTTTCATTCATTCTAAAGGAACGAAGAATCATACACGCTCTTTCACTTCTTTACAAAATTTTACATAACTCTTCCCAAATTACTTGTCTTCACGCTTTCACTTCCTAACTACTTCACGAAATCAGCATCAATCTCTCCTTTCTATTCCTCGTCACAGAACCTCTCTATACTCATCCTCCTATACTGTATCATTGCATCGCCTCTGGAATACGTTACCTAGTGAAGTCAGGGATTGCCGGACACTATCACAGTTTAAAAGTAAATTATAAAAGTATGTTTTATCTCACGAAATCTGTTTCTGAGAAGTTGCTAGATTTATGCCAAAGTTTTTATCTTTTGTATTTTGGCAATAATTTCTCTTGTCTTTGTGTCAGGATACTAGAACAGCTTATTGTCCCTTAGTTCATAACAATGATGCTGAGTGACACTGTTATTTTGTGTCTGTATTTGTTGTATATGTTTTCACTTTTTGTGTTCTTTTTTTTTTTGCATCATTTAATGTGTTAGACTAATTGTTATTATTTTCAATTTGTATTTGTATGTTCAGTTTTTATGTCATATTCATTCTGTCACTCGTTATTACTGTACATTAATTGCATTGATGTATAATTTTTCTTGCAGTTATATTGTATTTCTGGTGGTGTGGAAGAGAAGGCCTGATGGCCTTAACTCCACAGAGTAAGTAAATAAATAAATAAAATATCGCATTTCAAGTATCAAAGTGTTTTAATTGGACACAAGAGGAACTAAGGAACTGACCACCCTACCCCATTATCTACTTGCTCAGTTACCTCATGAGTGATGCCTTATTGATGTCACTTCTGAGATTCCAACCAGCCATCGGACTACTACTAAGCAACGGACATACAAGAGGACGTACACAAATACATTTACATATTTTCTGAGTGGTATTTTGCCGTTCAGCTGCAAGCGAGATTAGATTTTACATTCAGATGAAAACAAGAAAAACAAGAGAAATAAGACGCCGCAACTTCTTTCTATAAATGTCCTGATTGTCAAACGGATAACAAGAAATGGAAATAAATCATTCCACTCTCGGAATCATTCAATTTGAAAGGAGAGAAAATTGATGAAGTTGCTTAATTATCTTCACTGTAAAACTTCGGAGTGGGAGACAAAATGCATTTAAAGCCCAACAGGCGGTCTGATAAATTGAAGTAATCCTATTATAAAACTGCAAGTGGGCTCAGTGGGAAGACACACTAGAATCGACATACAAGACCCAGTAACTCGTGTTTTACGCGGTGTACATATGTTTCCAGAGTTTCTCTAAAAATGTAATTACCTTGCGGCAATTCGTGTCTCCTCTCGTTTGTGACTTCCTATCAGCGGAACACTCGTGGGCAGAGCTGCCTACGCAGCAATACTCGCATCCTTGGGATTTCCTACTGACCCCGTAGCAACTAATTACACTGTTTATCGCAGTTTTCATTCAAGTGGTATAGCATACAGCCACAAATCCAGCGAGCTTAAGTTCGATTCCCAGAGGACAAGTGCAGATTTAACTCTGTTAACTAGAGTCGTTCTGTGACTCAGTGTTTACTATTTTTGCCACTGAATCAGAGGTTCGAAGGCTAAAGGGATGTATTTTTAAAGGCGATAAAATTCTTAGTATGGTTTTCTTTTAAATTAAAGTGGAGATTGAAGGCTAGTGATAAATTTAAGACACAAAAGAAATCCTGCCTCTGACAGAGAGAATCTCTAGTAAAAATATAGACTGTCCTTATCAAAACTGAACCCTGGCGATGAGCTCGTGGAAGTGATCCATAATCCATGCATAGGTATCGAGTGTGTTTCTTTATCTTGTGTTTGTTCAGTCTTAATGACATTAGCAGAGTGTTTCGATACTTGTGAATGTCTAATATCAGTTGAGAATTCCCATAAAAGTAATATCAGGACGGACCCCTATCTACCACACATTTTAATCTATATTTAGGAAGATTACCGGTACTGAAAATTGTAGACAACGATTTAGAAACATGGGTCTTTTAATCGATGACCCCACCTATCGAATATATTTAAACTATGCAGATGTACAGATTGTGGTAGCGCAAAATTCATTTGATTTGAACAAAACTGAACGAAACATGTAATACATGGAGATTAACTATATTAGTCATTCGAAAATTAGTGGCAACACTTTAATTAAGAACAAAAACTTATTTATTCACAATAAATTGACTTAAACTTCTCAAATGCAATCTCCTCCGGTATCACATACCTGTCGTCACACGTATGAAAGGTGACGGAAGCCATCCACAGCGTCACTTTGCTCTAAAGTTTAAGCTTCTATTTGGCTGCTCTACAGCTGTCTATTTCATAAGGAGTACCGCTCTCAGTGGTTCTTTCATCTTAGGGAAAAGGTCGTAGTCGCAGTGATTCCTATCCAGATAATAAGGAACATGCTCTAGAATTTTCCAAATTCCACCTTTTAAGTAAATTAACCACTTGGGCAGCCACGTAACAACGAGTATAATCGTGACCCATAATGGGTTGGTTATTCAAGTGATTACGGCGCTTCTGGCGCATTTTTGGTCTTGAATTATGTACCAAAAAGTAACTAATATGCAGCATCCATGCGCTTTCCAATTGAAACAGAATGAGCGATTAATATACCTTCATAATCATTTATTTTGAGTGGGTCCTGCTCATGTATACATTCTGTTGCAGATAATAGTCTTCTTACTACAACCACTACGCATACAGTACAATAATGACATTAGCTTACAGCTTACAGATAATAGGCTACATATCAGGCACCACTCCATCCCATACTGCCAGCTTACATTAGTCACAGCTAGAGGTGCTGAATACTAGCAGTGTCTTGCTACTAATTTTCAAATGACTTATTTATTAATTAAAAAATCGTAATATTTACCTTCTAATTGTGGCATTAATGGAAAAAAACAGTATAAGTAATAACATACGGTATATCTTTCACAAAAAAAAAAAACAAGTTACGTATCTTGTTAATAGTTGGGATACTGACAAAGAAGCTGATACTAACTAGATTATAAAAAGGAAAGAAGGTTACAGGCTCTTTAAACTCAGTTTTCTGGGAATCGTATAAGAGTTCTAGATGAATAAAAATAAGAATAGGAGCATCTATAATACAATCTGCAATTCATTGTGGAAATTAAATTTGGCGATTAACAAAATGTGTAAAAATTAAAATTAAAAATTTGGAAATAGATTACCTGAGAAGATACGCCAGGATCTCAAGAATGGATAAAGTCCATAAAGAACTAATTCTTAGTATAACGAATACAGAAAACCTATAATACCAATAGGAGAGAAGTTTAGGATGGTCAGGACGCGTGGTAAGGACGAGAGAAAAGAGATGGTCAAAGAAACTGTATGAATGGTAGCAGATAGGGAGAAGGGAGGAGGAAGAGAGGAAGGTCAAAGACCAACTAGCTACGTAAATTGCCTACTGGTTTCCAAAAATCATTTTTGAAAATGTATTCTAAATAATATAAAATATGGTACATGGGTTCATACAAAAGGAAGAGACCGTATATCTTGTATTTGGAAAGTACACAGAACACATTAATTTTCGGGGAGCTACGAGTGAGCTCCAAATAAGCCCGAGGTTTTCCTGCACCCCATACTCTGACATTTTGTATGTTGAAGATTGTATTTCAATTTCCGCCTGTCAGAATTTTCAATCTGTCAGAATTTACCGTGAGCCAGAATATTTTATCTGTCACAATTGGGCATAAAATTACTTCTACTAGCATAACATTATTTTTCCATTTACAACGATGTTATGAAAGAGAGAAATTTAGTGTTAATTTAATATTTTTAGTATTCCGTCATGTTTACACAGTTAATATCTTCTGACAAACCAAATACAAGTACAAAGCCCTATTATACATAAACACTGTGACCTATCCAGCTGAAGGCGCTTTCTTCTAACAGCGAAGTACCATTCCGCACGGTCTTATCTAGACTACTGATCATATAACAAATATCTTTCTTTCATAGCCTCTAAAATTCCAGTATTCTGTGTTATTCACGTTAGGCATTCTTTTCTTTTTTTGTAATCATATTATATGTTATTTTCGGGATTCTCATATTATATATACTCACAATGCACTAACTGTTTTATTAATAAATTCTTCATTATACAGTAAAACATTGCTAAAACGTACCCTCTATAAAAAGGAAACCTGTACAAACGAAAAATAAATTTGGGAACGGAATGATTTCCTATGTAAAATAATACTTTAAAACGGAAAACTACCTAACGCGAAAACGGAATCATTTTTGGGCACCAATTAGGAAAAGAAAACCTAATTAAAATGGATAATTTTAAGCGTAACTGTTGCTAAATTCTTTCAAACCATTTTTAATTCTGCGATAATACAGTACGAAGCATAACATATTTTTTGCGTGACTGTACATGTAATGATATGGAAGACTTTCGCTATTCTTTGTCAGGCGTTGGGGGTGAAGCTTCTCTAACCATGTCACTATTCTGTGCTTATTGTCAAGGACCCGGGCAGGTTACTGACCTACTGTATCGTTACTTCTTCCAACCCTCTTGTATTTTCTTTAATTTATTCTCAGTTTTGTGCTAACAAGCAAACACAGTGATAAAGGACAGCGCCAGTAGAATAAAACTGTGAATAATTGTAGTGTAGTGTCAATTTAGTTTCACATTTCTGTTTATTTATTCTGAGTTCTGTGTTAATATGCCAATACAGTGTTAAATAAAGTTCGAATAAAGTAAAACTGTGCGATTTAATAAAAAAAAAAAGCCTAGATGGCCAGTTCTATCATGGAAGAGTGGCTTCATAATTTTAATGAAGCAATGAAACGTCAAGGTCGTAAGGTCATACTGTTTTTAGACAATGCTACCTGCCATCCAAGGATTGATTTGTCTAACGTGAAGTTAATCTATTTTCCAACAAACACAGCTTCAGTTTCACAACCGATGGATCAGGGCGCAATTTACACTCTGAATTGATGCAGGACGCGAAGGAAATCCTACAACGTTCCCTTAAAAAAACGTCGCGGCAATGCAGTTTAAAAGAAATGTGGGGGCCAAGAAACTAGGGCGCAGAGAGAGAGAGAGAGAGACTGCAATTACGTAAGTTAATAATAATTATGAAAATAAAATTCACTTTTCGTGTACTGTAATAGCTTTTATTTCAAATTATTTTTTATTGTGTTCTTCCTACAGTCAGAATATTGCAGTAGTCTATTCAACCCTTTGTAAAACGAAAACCTGTGAAAACGGAGAAAAAAAAGAAAAAAATTTGGAACGATCGCTTTCGTTTTAGGGAGGTTTTACTGTACTTAATCTGACTACTATTCTCTCTATGTAGACATAATTTCTAATATTGTGCCCTGTCCACTGCTGTAGGATAACGGTTAGCATGTCTGAATGAAACGAGCTGACCCGGGTTTAGATCCTGATTGAAACAAGTTACCTGGTTGTTGTTTTTCCTGGACTTTCCTCAACTCATTAAGAGCAGACACTGGGTAACTATCGGCTCTGAACCCTGAAGTCATTTCGCTGTTATTATCACCTTCATTTCACTTAGACGCTAGACAACCACAGCAGTTTATAAAGCGCCGTAAAATAATAGTACATTATGAAACGAGCCTATAATGGTAGTAATTAAGACGCGAGTATGTTTGTTTATGAAACGAGCGTAAGCGAGTTTCGTAATTTTCATACGAGCGTCTTAATTACCATTATAGGCAAGTTTCATACGACTTTTTATGCTCGACCATATTTCTAACTTGAAATTATTCATAAGTATTCATGTTATGGTTATCCAAGTGAGGAGCGAAACTGACCTTCTAAATTGTGAGATGTGCGAAGACGCGAAAGTATTGATTTTTTCCGAGGAACGAATGACATTGACCTTGATATAATCTAGAGAATAACATGAACATTAATCTTGATATAAGCTGGAAATTGATTTAGAATTGAAAAACGAGATGACAAATTGAATTTATTTGAATATTATTTACAATTAACGCTAATTATTACAGTAACAGAACATAACCTTTTGCGACAGTATTGGACTTCCAGCCTCCGTGACGTTTTGCTAGTTGTCTTTCGATTGCATATCCGAGAATAATCGATACTTGCAGTTTATAATGGTACAATGGTGATTTCTCATTGGCTGAACAACTGAACTATAATGAATAGGTGTACTTTAATGAGGTGCATTAAAGGGCTACTACCAGGTGTATAATTACTACATTTCGGCATGGTCGAGCATAAACAATTTTTAAAAATATGCTAGGTATCCTAGCAGATCACCTCCATTAATCCATTTCCATTGATAGTAATTTTCTTTACGTTTTTACTGTTAAGTTCGGGATCTATGCGGTATCTTTTCTTCCTTCCATCCTTCTTGCTTATCTCGTTTTACCTCACAAATAAATATATCCTACCAGCGGCGATTCATTGCAGCGCACGCCAGACATCTCCGTGTCCACGGGATCGCAGAGCCACCGCTGCGACATTACAGGATAATCGCAAGACAACGGACAAACACTCAGTCCCGTGGACGAAGATTAATTTCTTGCTTTGCCTCGCCGGATAATGAACCTCGGACCGTTTGGTTTGGAAATGCACGTGTTAGGTGTTCTTTTTTACTATTATAATAATAGTAATTATAAGTTTGTAAAATACAGTCTGATTTATAATGTCCCGTTTTATTGTCTTAGCATTGAAAAATAACAGAGTTGTACTTTTCTGACCTCAAAATAACCCTTCGTCTAGAGACGAGATAAAGAGATGTTTTAATTCACACATAAAAAGGAAACAAGACCTCTGTAATCCTTTGCTCTTCCATTAGCTGCCGTCAGATTCACTTAGTTTCCCATAAATTTCTCTTTTTTGCCCACGCCGGAAAATAAACCTCGGACCGTTTGGTTTGGAAGTGCACGTGTTAGATGTTATTTTTTTACTATTATAATAATAGTATAATAAGTCTGTAAAAATACAGCATGATTCATAATGTTCCGTTTTATTGCCTGAACATTGAAAAATAACAAACTTTTAATTTCTGACCTCAAAATAATCCATCATCTAGACACGAGATAAAGACATGTTTAATAAACACAGAAAAACGAAACAGTACCTCTGTAATTCTTTGCTCTTCCATTAGCTGCCGTCGAGATATTGGGTCAAGTTGACTCGAAGTTTCCGTCTTCGAATGTTTTGTTGTTTTATCCGAAATACTAATCTTCATTTAAAGTGCCCTATAAAGACACCAATTTTTTCAGTACACGGAATAAATTTCACAAACGTATGAATTATCAAGTATCTCCTTCCTTAAACCATGGAGTCGTACCTTGTAAAAGACAAAATAAATATTTGTGTGTTTTAATTTCAAAGAGATTAAAGTGTAGTTACCAGACGTAAGTGGGGTTTCCTTCTCTGGAAGTTTCAAGTTTTAGTCCAGCAACTAGGAGGAGAAACGTTGATATAATCTTTAAGAGCTGAAATAGCGAATGAAAAAATCACTGAAGTGGAACAACGAAAAGGTAAGAAAGGCAAGAGACAAAGCAGAGGACAAGAAAACCCAGATACCAAAAAGAATGAAGAAACAGAAAAAATAAAGAAGACAAAAAAATAAATAAGGAAAAAGAAATAAAGGGTAGCGAGGGAAAGAAGCAGAGAGACAAAAATAAACAACAAAGAAAGGGAAAATAAAAAAGCAAAAGAAGAACAACAATATAAAGAAAATGCTTGAAAGAACAATGCGAAAAGAAGTACGATTAAGAGGGAAAAAAAAGCACAAGTCGGTTAGGTTTCTCAATGGGCACTATTACTCGGTCAATGCAGTTGCCGTTCTGTTTGGGGACTCATTGATTTCTGATGACGCTACCACACGAATAAAAAAAAATTGTACAGTTCGTGTTGAATGTAGTTTAAGGAACTCGTAAAAATCGACATATATGAAACATATAAGTAATGATTCCGTAACAGCATACATAAATTAAACGGAAAATAGGGAATCCTCTACATAACGTTTTAAGATAGGGAACTT
Organism: Periplaneta americana; assembly: GCF_040183065.1. Lineage (NCBI taxonomy): Eukaryota > Metazoa > Arthropoda > Insecta > Blattodea > Blattidae > Periplaneta > Periplaneta americana. The sequence goes on from NC_091133.1 coordinate 37,385,869, forward strand.
GAGGTCTGCGAAGTCAGAACAAGGAGATGATTTACATTACCTCGTTAACATGTTTCAATCTGATATCGGCCAGCTTCAGAACTGGTTGTTGCTGGTCTTGGCTTCTTTTGTTTGTTGTGGGAGTGTGTTTGTGTAGTGTAATGTGGAGTCAAAAAGTGTGTGTATTCTGAAATTGAGTTGTGTATTGAAAATTTCATTTGGATGTGTTTTTGTGTGTCTATACATTTCGTATTATTCTAGTGTGTACAGTTTCTGTTTTTTGGTAGAATGTGTAGAATTTCCATGTCTGTGTTGATGTCTCTGTAGGTACTGTATGGTTAGCATTTATGATGTGTTCTGCATATGTGGAAACACACCTCCACAGGAAACACAAACAAAAGGCGCCAAGACCAACAACAACCAGTTCTGAAGATGGCCGATAACAGGCTGAAACATGTTAACGAGTAATGTAAATTTAACACGAGAAAAACACATAATACGTTTTCCGAAGTGATTTAGTGTTAAAAGTTGTGTGATCAAGATGTATTATTATTTATATTTATTTACAATTATTATTTACATATATTTACACTTATTTACATTTTTCATTATTTCATAGCTTTTATAAATCTGAGCTAAAAATGTATCATTTTGTACCTCATAAAAGGTGCTCGAAATGACTGTCAGCAAAATTAAGTATCTACACTTAAATTTAAATTCATTATTTAAATTTACAATTAGCATTTATATATACACTTATTATTTACATGTAGGCAGTCTATTTTTTTACCTATCGTCCACAAGTTGGTTCTGTCTATTGTATTTACATTACAAAATATGATACCAGTCAAGGATAGACTCTTTCTTAACATTCAAAGAGTTAACCACAGGATGTGCGGTGCGATAACTCAGATTTGTAAATGATATGAAAATGATTTTAAAATTAAAATAATAAATGTAGATAATATGGAAAACAGTAAGCGATAGCGATAGACATGTTTAAGCTCATATCTCCTTAATCTCACTTCGCAGACCCAAGTTTTCTACCTCAAAATATTCTGGACAGCATCTCCAATTTCCTGTTTAATTTTTGCACGCTTTTACTGAATCACCTTGTATTTTAATTTTACAATTTACATCTCTCTATGTTACATCTGAAGCCTTTATGCATCTGCTCCAAATTGTATCCATATACCTTTAATGTCCTCCTCCATCTATTTTAACCTTTCTTTCTTGGGCTACCGATGTATCTCTTCCCACCTCACTTTCCGTTACGTACTTACTTACTTACTTACTTACTTACTTACTTTTAAGGAACCCGGAGGTTCATTGCCGCCCTCACATAAGCCCGCCATTGGTCCCTATCCTGAGCAACGTTAATCCATTCGATATCATCATATCCCACCTCCCTCAAATCCCTATCCTGAGCAACATTAATCCATTCTCTATCATCATATCCCACCTCCCTCAAATCCATTTTAATATTATCTTCCATCTACGTCTCGGCCTCCCTAAAGGCCTTTTTCCCTCCGGCCTCCCAACTAACACTCTATATGCATTTCTGGATTCGCCCATACGTGCTACATGCCCTGCCCATCTCAAACGTCTGGATTTAATGTCCCTAATTATGTCAGGTGAAGAATACAATGCGTGCAGTTCTGTGTTGTGTAACTTTCTCCATTCTCCTGTAACTTCATCCCTCTTAGTCCCAAATATTTTCCTAAGCACCTTATTCTCAAACACCCTTAACCTATGTTTCTCTCTGAAAGTGAGAGTCCAAGTTTCACAACCATAAGAACAATCGGTAATATAATTGTTTTATGAATTCTAACTTTCAGATTTTTTGACAGCGGACTGGATGATAAAAGCTTCTCAACCGAATAACAACAGGCATTTCCCATATTTATTCTGTGTTTAATATCCTCCCGAGTATCATTTATATTTGTTACTGTTGCTCCAAGATATTTGAACTTCTCCACCTCTTCAAAAGATAAATTTCCAATTTTTATATTTCCATTTCGTACAATATTCTCGTCACGAGACATAATCATATACTTTGTCTTTTCGGGATTTACTTCCAAACCTATCTCTTTACTTGCTTCCAGTAAAATTCCCGTATTTTCCCTAATCGTTTGTCGATTTTCTCCTAACATATTCACGTCATCCGCAAAGACAAGCAGCTGATGTAACCCGTTCAATTCCAAACCCTGTCTGTTATCCTGGACTTTCCTAATGGCAAATTCTAGAGCAAAGTTAATAAGTAAAGGTGATAGTGCATCTCCCTGCTTTAGCCCACAGTGAATTGGAAACGCATATGACAGAAACTGACCTATACAAACTCTGCTGTACGTTTCACTGAGACACTTTAATTAATCGAACTAGTTTCTTGGGAATACCAAATTCAACAAGAATATCGTATAAAACTTCTCTCTTAACCGAGTCATATGCCTTTTTTGAAATCTATGAATAACTGATGCACTGTACCCTTATACTCCCATTTTTTCTCCATTATCTGTCGAATACAAAATATCTGGTCAATAGTTGATCTATTACACCTAAAACCACACTAATGATCCCCAATAATGTCATCTACATATGGAGTTAATCTTCTCAAAAGAATACTGACAAAATTTTGTACGACGTCAACAAAAGTGATATTCCTCGAAAGTTACTACAGTTAGTCTTGTCCCCCTTCTTAAAGATAGGTACGATTATGAACTACTTCCATTGTTCTGGTACAATTTCCTTTTCCCAAATGACTTTCCCTTACACACATTTTAAATTAAAAGTTGTCAATTTCCTTCACACAACGCGTTCAATCCATCTACGTAATTAGGAGTTTCAATTTCTCCAACGATATGTGGATTTGTACATTAACTCGTCTTTTGCAAACTACTTTCTGGTTTTCCATTCCTCTTTTTAAATTTCTGGTACTTACATTCTCTGCATAATTTTCCTATTCCAGCAGCCATTTTCCTTCCATTCTTTTAGTACTTTACATGCTATGTTTGAAATGTATACCGGTAATGTCATCGAGACGCATCAGAATGAACCCGAGGAGGTTAATCTAGAGAAAAGGACAATTCTTGAACCAACTATCCCTTATTACAAAACATCATTTAATCTCAGGGATATAGAAGTCATCGGATTAATGGTGGGCGCTAGAAGGACCATAACGAAACATTTCGTGTCATTCTGTCATAAATTTGGAGTCCCAACAACAACAATTAAGGAAATTTCTATGACAGCTTTGAAGGGTTCTCTGCAGATATTACGGCGACATTTGTATTTAAATTCAAATTACAGTTGAATTTTCTCAATCTATTTTTTTATCTGCATTTTTTATTTTACTAAAAATTTTCATTATTGTGAAATATTATCTACTGTAAATTTCAGTTTATTGTAAACAAATTTCTTGTAAGACATTTTTAATGTCTCATCTTAAATGTTACTGTTTACACATCCTTTGTCTTTGGCAACCTCACCAAGTTGAGAAAGATTAAATATTAAATTGGCCACTCCGACTGTTCCATAAGCATTCTTTTTCCAGTTTGGAAAGTTTTTAGACTGCGTCAGAGAATATAAGGACGAACAACATCATTTTCTTTCTTTTGTTTTATCCATAACATTGCCTTCTGTGATGACTAAGAATAAACATTTAAATCTCTTTTTTTTTCAAACCTTTTTATTCTTTTTTCAAACTTTTATGTACCAATTTGCATATTATGCCCAAGTATCTTTATTGCACAATGCTGTTACGTATTCAGTTTTGTTTTCTTTCTGTCCAACTTTCAAGCCGTCTTATTCCAACTGCAGCAAGCTTACCTATCTGTATATCAGTAAGGAATAAAATACCGATACAAGTCTTTAGTCTCCCGTGATGAATAACTTACTGTGTTCAGAAGAAGAATTGTTTTCGGCTACTACGCTTACCATATTTTTTTCTTTTCCTTCTATCGCGAGCGAGGACTACTGGTTTTGAAGGTACACAGAGGTATAGAGGTAATTATTGGGCGGGAAAGGATCATCTCTAAGCACTGCACCTAAGGAGATTTTTGTGCACCCGTGATGGAAAGAGTTGCGTGCAGACTATGCTGTCTGGCTAAGCAGACCACCTCAACCGCCACATTATACATTCTTCTCCTGCTTTTAAATCCGTATATCATACCTCTGATGATGATCTGTCATTCCTCGTAGATATATATAATTATGAATCGTCATATCATCTTCAGGCAAGCAGGAAACTGTGAGGACTTCGTGCTACTCATAGAGAACTATGAATCGCGTAGCTGCCATCTACCAATTACTGGGCAAACTGCGAGAAACATCTACTGCTGTGGACGGCGGCTCTGACGTTACGCAAACATAGGAGATGCCATATTTTCGAAATGGATATGATAATGAAAGGGTAACTATGGAGAGTGTTTGATGAATGACTAGAGAAAAAAGGGAAAACTACAAGAAAAACACTCGCAACCTTAGCATTGTGCACCACAATACAACTCCGCCCTCTCCGAAATTTCCACTCCGGTTTGCGGTCGCCGTAATCCAGCATTCTACCAACATAGTTTTCACAGCGGCTAGGGAGGGACATGAAAATTGTTAGCATGGCTTCCTTCAAAAGAAAGGGTAATTAAATCTATGTTTTTCGTGTCGTAGATTTACGGCCTATAAAAACTTTGCCCCTATAGAGAGATCCAGGCAAAGTTTACCGGTCAATTTTCGTCCACATCAAAATTTTGAGGTAGTACAATGGGCTCAAATCAGTGGTCTGAGTGAGCGTGGACATATGGCATATTCCTCCTTTAATCCATATCGACCCAATTAGTGTCCGGACATTATCTTACACTGTACAAATTTTAAAATTATTTTTTTATATTTTTATTTTATAAGACGCTACTTATAACACTTCTTCATTTTTTTCTTTCTTCCAACACTTTAAACTAGATGTACTATACATTAATATAATCTATTATATTTCAAAGAATATGACTTCGATATTCTTTTACCCTCATCCTTCTACACCATGGGACACGTGGTAGCGTCGCGGTTAAGGCGTAACGCTATAAATCCGGAAGGGACGCGGGTTCGATTCCCGATGGTGTCATGTATTTCTCCGTTGATCTAATCCGGCCGCACTATGGCCCTGGGGTATACTCAGCCTCTAACAGAAATGAGTACCAAAGGCATTTACTTGGGGTAAAAGGCGGCGGGCACGTAGGATTGACACCTCTACTGCCATTAACTTGTCGACTGACTGTAAGGGTGGGAGCCTTAACCTCTCGCCACCCTCTGGGCCTTCCTGGTCTGTCATAGGGTTGCCTTTACTTTACTTTCAACACCGTGGCAGAATTTCAAAAAGAAACAAAAGTCGCTATCTTCATTCAGTTCACTTTATTCGTTTATGCAATTTGGCGTTATGATTTAAACGCAGGAGCAAACATAATTTGGTAGATTATGAGCCTTACATAGGAGAGCTGTGTAGAAGTTCGCTTGGCAGAACACACATCGCTGATGACGCAGAGAGGGGTCCGTTACATCAGTTTAATTCCGGTACAACGCGTTAATAGCATTCTGCGAGTTTTAAAATTCACTTAAGGGACGAAAGCAGTAATAATCCCTTCTTTATAGGACGAGTTCAGACATCAACAGAAAGCTATGGGATTAATCCACGTCAATTTTGAAGATATAATTTAATTAGCAGATTTTGTTCCATTTAAATCTCTCTCCATTTCTCACATCATTGCTTAAGACACTAGTCTGTTTAGTTTCAAATGTATCTACAGTATACAGTATATTACAGCAGACCGCAGTGTAGTAACAACTCACCGACTACATAGCGTTGAAGTCGTGATGATAGGTTCGAATTCCGAATGTATTATCCTGTTTTTAAGATGAGACGCGGCCTTGTGCTGATCTCATTCCTCTAGAGAGCTAATAGGTATATTTTCACAATGTGCCAAAAAGAAAACAAAAATATGGACTTAGTATTAAATTTGCGAACACAATGAAAAATCCTCTATCAACAGATAGATTGTCATCACTGGAAAGTATTTTCATTGCTTTTCTCTGGCATAAAGTGAATGTCAGGTAATTCCATTGCAAATCCTTAGATTTATCTCGTTAAATTCTATTTCGCTATCATCAATACTACAACGTTGAGTAATAGCACATTCAATAGTGTCATTAAAATACAGCAGAATATACGAGTACGATTAGGATATAATAATAATAATAATAATAATAATAATAATAATAATAATAATAATAATAATAATAATAATTTATTTATTTACTCTGGCAGAGCTAAGGTCAGTAGGCTTTCTCTTCCGCCCAGCCAGACTCTAATTCTAATTGAATACAATTGCTTACATAGTTATTACATTAATATCTAGACCATAAAACAACATGAAAGTAAATAATGAAAGTTCGATAAGTAATGTTAGTGTGACAATAATAAACATTGGTAAGAAATAGTTATAATTTTTTTAATTTTTATTTTTATTTTATTTATTTAGAATATTAACGTGCAAAACAACAACACAAGGCCAATTACAGTTTAGCACGATACAAAACAGAACAAAACAACAAATGATGATGAGAATGAATGATAGAAAATGGCAATGAGATGAAATACAAACAATCAATAATTGATCAAATGCAACAGAGTAAAATAGCATGAATAATTATAAAATTAGTACAATAAGATAATAATAATAATAATAATAATAATAATAATAATAATGAGATAATTTAAATATTTATCTATGATATACATAACCATTAAACATTGAGAAACCTGAAACAGCTATTATTGTTAACAAGAATTGTTAGAAAAATATTTCGTTAGTCTATTCTTAAATTGGTTTGATGTCTGACAGTCCCTGACATAAGATAAGATAAGGATATAAGATGTATGAAGAGAGTAGTTCCAATCTTGTTTGAGATGATTACTTGGTTGATAATTTTCCAAGGTATTACCCAACTTTGTGACGAATATCATGCAAGTCCTTTGCGAATCCTCGGACTCATCTCGTCAAAACACAATTTTTACTATCAATTTCACCTAAGCTATTCAATCGCGCAATTGATACGATGTCGTTAAATAACAGAGGTTTTAAGTTCACACTTTCACTCTGCGAGCTTATATTTTTAAAGTTGAAATCTCTCTTTTAATATTGAACAAAATTAATTCAACAGGTAATAATTCATTGTTTCTTGTTAACGTTAACACTTGTTTAAAACCTTTGTAATGACCTCTTTTCCCCATAAAAATTTACCGGTAAACAATTTACTGAAACTTTAACACCTTATTGTCAATGCTAGAAAATTGCTGTATTCCAAATAATGCTGTAATCTAGGCCTTAGACCACGACGCTAATTGTAAATGTTCACATTTAAATACATTTATTTTAACAATATTTAACAATATTATAATTATATGAAGCAACCCGACAGAGAGAAGAAAAGAAGATTGAGGATTGGAACCTAGAATGTGAAGACACTTCTATTGCATGTTGTCCCTTATTTTCATCTTGAGCTTCTGGCAGCCCTGTCCTAGAGAAAATTACGGATGTCATTGCAACAGTACCACCAAAAATGTGCATCCGTGGTCTGCAGAGCACATGGGAAATATTCCGGAAATGTGTTGACAATGATAGCAAACAACTGAAGATCCCATAAAGCAGGAGCGGGAAACTCGTATTGTAAACAGAGCAGTTAACATATCGATTTTCGTAAATATTATAACTGTCTTCTATACCGGTGTATATAGGGTGATTCACAAGGATTTACCGTCCCTTACGGAGCTTATTTCCGAAAAAATTCTGAGCAAAAAATGTCATATAAACATTTGTCCTAATCTCAATATTTTCAGAATTACACTAATTTGAAGTTGTTTGTAAAATTACCATTATTCTTGAGTTTCAAGGGTAAAAGAACATTACAGATAAAGAATGAACTATTCAGGGGTATCATTTATTTAATTAGCTAGTATTCTGAAGCTAAAAATGTATTGTGAATTCCACAGTTACTTCGTACACATATTTTTTTCCGATTTTTAACTACAAAATTACATTTTCTTACGCATTTATAGCAACAATTGTTACAAATCACACCACTCTTGTAAATTCTTTAAGACTGTACATTAGGATGTATAATTAAACTGTAATGAATCAAGTTCCTAAAGTTGTATGATTTGTAACAATTTTTATGATAAGTACGTGAGAATGATGTCATTTTTAGTTAAAAATTGAACAATAAAATCTGTACAAAGCAATTAACAAATTTTTAGCTTCCAAACATTAGCCAAATAAAGAAATAATACTTCTCTATTTGTAATATTTTTTATCCTTAAAACTAAAGTATTTTACTAACAATTTCAAATTAATGTAACTTCGAATATATTGAGATTAGGACAGATGTTTATATGACATTTTTTGCTCAGAATGTCTTCTGAAATAAGCTCCGTAAGTGATGATAAACCCTCGTGATCACTCTGTATATACATTGCTCTCATTTCACGAGGAAACTAGATTACAGCAGAACCCAGGCGTACACTTTCCTGGCGTGTCATGCTTGCATGGCTGGGAGCGTGTTCCGTTACTAGACATTTAGCAACTACAGAATAAAATAAGTCCACGAATTTAAATTATTAATAAAATATACGTATATAGATTTATTACTCCTTGTTCCGTTACTACCGGAAAATCAAGACATTTAGTAATTACAGAATAAAATAATTCAACGAATTTAAATTATTAATAAAATATACGTATATAGATTTATTACTCCTTGTTCCGTTACTACCGGAAAATCAAGACATTTAGTAATTACAGAATAAAATAAGTCCACGAATTTAAATTATTAATAAAATATATGTATATAGATTTATTACTCCTTGTTCCGTTACTACCGGCAAATCAAGACATTTAGTAATTACAGAATAAAATAAGTCCACGAATTTAAATTATTAATAAAATATATGTATATAGATTTATTACTCCTTGTTCCGTTACTACTGGCAAATCAAGACATTTAGTAATTACAGAATAAAATAAGTCCACGAATTTAAATTATTAATAAATATATATGTATATAGATTTATTACTCCTTGTTCCGTTACTACTGGCAAGTCAAGACATTTAGTAATTACAGAATAAAATAAGTCCACGAATTTAAATTATTAATAAAATATATGTATATAGATTTATTACTCCTTGTTCCGTTACTACCGGAAAATCAAGACATTTAGTAATTATAGAATAAAATAAGTCCACGAATTTAAATTATTAATAAAATATACGTATATAGATTTATTACTCCTTGTTCCGTTACTACCGGAAAATCAAGACATTTAGTAATTACATAATAAAATAAGTCCACGAATTTAAATTATTAATAAAATATATGTATATAGATTTATTACTCCTTGTTCCGTTACTACCGGCAAATCAAGACATTTAGTAATTACAGAATAAAATAAGTCCACGAATTTAAATTATTATTAAAATACATATTGTAACTTTTATACAAAACAAGAATGTAACTTTATTATTTCAACAATAGTCACTTTCTATAATTGAATGTAAACACTCCCGTCAACAATGGGATTTCCACTCCACACAGCAACATAGTATTCGTTATTGCACTCCACAGACGACAATGACAATTTACTTGGATTATTGAGAACAACAATGTACTGCTAATCTTAACTAATGTTCACAAAGCACTATTTACAACACAGAACTGTCAGTTCTCAGTTCACAGTCCGTTTACCTTGGCTAGTTCTTCTAGCTCAGTCACTCGAGTTCACAGTATCTCGAAACCCAGACCTTCAGAGACAGTCCACTGAACTTCGAACTCAAGTCCCCCAACTGCAGTCCACTGCACTCAAACTCGGGACTTCCGGCTCCCACAGTTACGGACACAACTCAAGTCGAACTCCGATCTCGAAGCTGGCTTCACTGCTACACAAGACTGCCTTGCTGTCCAAAACTAGCAACGACTGCAACTAACTAACTAACTGCTCAAGTTCACTCCGTGTAGTATTTATAACTAAACCATAGTTTCTGGAGAGCACGATTTCGCGATCAATCTACAGATGTCGAGAAGATGGCGCCTATCTAGGCTTCTCTGGATTTCTCCCCCTCAGTTACCAGCTGCTTTACTTCCCCCTCTCCCTTCGTCACGTCCGCGCCGCCACCTCGCGCCTCCTCTCCTGCCGGACGCGCACGAAGTTTCCCGAGCGCCGAGAATATTCGGCCTGCCGTCACAATATATACAGGTTTATTATTCGCCGTTTATTTCCTATATTGTTGAAAATGACCTCCTTCCCACATCGTTTAGACAAATTATTTGCCACTTTCTGTAATTCCGCTTCGGTAATAACAGACTGCATTACACGTATTATGTCGGCTTTAATTTCTTCTCTAGTAGGCCTACGGGAATTATTTTAGTAAACTTTACCCTTTAGGTTTCCCCAAAGATAATAGGCTAATCACAGTAAACTCTTTCATCGCATGATGACGCAGAATATCTGCATGGAAATATCATATGTACTTCGGTACATTAAAATAATATATAATCACAGTAAGTTAGATAGTCTAAATTAAAAAGGATAGAGAAAACTAACGAAAAAAACTAAAGTAGATTATTTTATCAGAAGACCAAAAAAATGGGAAAAGGATTTCAGTCTAAGTTAATTTTATATAAGATAAGGAAAGTAACCAATTAAGTGAAGAAGAACGAATTAAGGATAGATGGGTTGAATATTATCAAGAACTATTGAATAAAGACTTAGAAGAAGATTGCACATCTTTTGGTCCAATATATTTATCAGCGCAGCCTAAGATAGATCTTCTCAGAATAGAAGAAATTGAAGCCGCCATGAAAAAATGAAAAATAATGAAACTCCAGGCGAGGATTCTATTACAGTAGAATTAATAAAGAATGGACGGAACTTATTAGGCTACTAATAGAAATACATAAACTAATATACTGTATGTTAGGCTCATCTCCTCTATTTATAAAAAGGGAGACAAAACTCTGTGCAAAAATTTTAGAGGAATGCTTCTTTTAAATACTACATACAAAATCTTATGTTCAATTTTAGCACATAGATTAAAAGTATACTCTGAGGAAATATTGGGAGAATACGAATGGGGATTTAGGGCCAACAGAAGTACATTAGATCAAATTCACAATGTAAGGAGGACTTTAGAAAAGTGCTAAGAGTATAAGGTTGACTTGTATTTACTCTTCATTGACTTCCAACAAGCCTTTGATAGCCTGGATAGAAATAAAATCTATATTATACTTGAAGAGTTCGCAATAACTTGGAAATTGATATCCCTGATTAAAATGACATTAAATAAGACATCGGCCAAAGTAATAGCAGACAATCAAATTACGAATAATAAGCTCTGCAGTAAGAAAGGGTGATATTTTATTTACCACTCTTTTTAATTTAGTATTACATAAAATAATTAGTAAAATAGGAGTTACAAGAACAATTGCATGCAAATCCAGGCAAGTTTATGGGTTTGCTGATGATAGTGTGATTGTAGGACGTAGCATCTCCGATTTAAAAGAGATGTTTAGGATTTTAGATAACGAAGGCAAACAGATTGGCTTAAAAGTACATAAAGAAAAAACAAAATATATGAGATTGAATAAACAGAGAAATGGAAGCGTAGTAAATTTTGAAATGGAGAATTATAATTTCGAAAGTGTTAAAGAATTCACATTTCTAGAGTCGTCTATCAATAATTAAAATAAAATGGAGAATGAAATTCATAAAAGAATAATGTATGGAAATAGAACTTATTTCTCGTTCTCACTCATGTTCACATCAAGAATGCTCTCTAAAGGAACAAAACTTAAACTACAGTATTTAGACCACTCATTCGCCCAGTAGTTACTTATGGAGCGGAAACATGGACAATGAAACTGGAAGATGACAATATCCTTCTCGTCTTTGAAAGAAAAATTATACGTAGGATTTATGGCCCAGTGTACGATAGGGGAGATAGGAGAAAAAGAACGAATAAAGAGATTGATTAGCTATTGGAAGGCGAGAATATTAGGCTTTATTAAATCTATTAGGCTGAGATGGTTAGGACATGTAGTGAGAATGGAGGAGGGAAGACTTTCTAAGATGATAATGAACGCAAGAATTGAGAGAGAAAGAAGGAGCGAGAGACCGAAGAAGTGGTAGATGGACGACGAATTGCGAGACGTTACAAGCCTGGGAGTGAGAAACTGGAGGACTGTAGCTGGGACAGAGTGAAGTGGAGAGCTGTTGTGAGAGAAGCCAAGATCCACTTTGGACTGTGGAGCTATGATGATAAAGTTAGGTCGGCTGATCTAGGAGTCCATAAACCTGTACTAATTATCCGGCCATCAAAAACTGGACGTTAAATTTCTACAGAATTATGAGCGGTATGCTCTGTGACACCGTCCTGTTGAAAATAGCCATATTCCTAGTCTTCCTGTGTCAGTTCATTAAGAAACAGACGCAACATTGTTCTCATACGCATCTGAATTCACGCGGTCTTCGAAAAATATACGTCCAATTAATAATTATCTGTCTCGCGCTTACAGCACACCATACCCCTATTTAATGGAATGGAACGGCACTTCCTGTATAATAGGCTCAGTACACCGCATTCTCACATTTTGAGAATTTACATGTCCACAAAGATGGAACTATGCCTCGTCAGATATAAACATTAGCTGTGGATCCAAAATTTTTTGTGAACACTTTCACAAAACCAATTACAGAACCTTAAGGTACTGTCACACGTCGCTACTTTTGCAGCGATGCAGTACAAAAAACTGCGCAACTCTCGTACTGCGACGTGTGAACAACGGTGCAACCCGAAAAGTAGCGGCTGCCGAACCTGCTGCTCGCTACTTTTTCATGCTGCGCGCAGCTTAAAAGTAGCGACGTGTGAACAGGGTTCTCAGGGTTGCAGCCGCAGCATTTTTTATATCGGTTTTGTTGCAACTTTTGCTGCGGTTGCGACCAGTGTTGCCACCCATATGTGCCAATGATACTTTTATTGTTTAGATGTATTTTAATGTTAGATGTGATGAAAGTAAATTATTTGTAACAATTATTAAATGCACAACACAGTCTGAGTATATTTGCTGACGATATAATTCACTTTTTTAATTTTCTGTAGCGTAGTTTCAAACAGGAGGGTTGCCAACATTGATTACGTGAATATGCTGTTGATTATCATTCAAGTATATAGGCGCTTTTAAAAGCTTTATAGTAAAAATAATGCCAATTTCTGAATACTAGTTAGGACAGAAAAGCAAATAATAGATAAGTAAGCTTTCGCATGAGTTTATTAATAATGCGAACATAACACAAAATGTATATCGAGAAGTCAACACGGAGATGGAAACCTGCAGCATGACTGCGGCTGCAAAAGTAGAGCCTTGTGTGTGAACAGACTCGCAACTTCCAGTTGCAACTTTTGCTGCACTCGGGTTGCGCAGCACGAAAATTGGCGTGCAGCGCGCTACTTTTGGCTTACGTGTGAACACAACACGCAACTTTCGCAGCTGCAGTACAAAAGTTGCGCAGCAAAAGTAGCGACGTGTGACCGTACCTTTATTCTTGCGGCGAAATCTGTGTGGTGAAGTACCTGCACAAACCTTTGTTTATATGGTCGAAATTTCAGAAGTCTGGTCGCTTTGTGGGCCGACCCCATGGATAGGTATTTCGTTCCATTCGCTATACGATTAAGTGACTTTCTAAGACTTACTTCTAACCGCACTCGAATATCCCCATGATTATCTTCAGTTAAAACGTGTCTTTTTCGCTTCCTCTATATATCACAAACAGAATCTGTTGTACGCCATTTTTTATAAACTTCGAAACGCAAGATTTTGTTGGAATGCTAGAGTCAGGAAAGTTACGAGCAAATCTTCGAACGCATCTTCTATAAGCCTAATTATCTATTTTCACATAACATTTCACCAAATAAATTCGCTGTTCAACCGTGTACTTCATTTTCCAAATCGATTACTAAATACACACACACGTTCCGGTAAAATTTTCAGAAGCAACTAACTGCTGGGATTTTTTTTGTAGAACTGACTTCCCACGGTGCGTTCGGGAAAGCAGCAAGTCGGTAGGCGGCGGAATGATGAGAAGTTTCCTCGGAAAATGAGAGCACTGTATGTATATACAGAATGTTTAAAAAATAAGTATAGAATTTTTTCAGGGATGATAAGTTGAGTCTGGTTATTCATTTTAAGGACAGGAACCTGGTGTCCCTGATGAGTCGCTTTTATTCTACGTGATATCGAAGTTGGCACAGTGTGCCCTGGGGGACAGGCAGTCGGAGATGCTTTGGAATGAAAGAGGGAACAATACGTTCAGAGTAGGCCACTTTTAATATCCGACAATGGTATGGGGGGGAATAGAACTGGCCACTCTACCCCATTATCTCCTGGCCTAGTTGCCTCGTAAGTGGTGCCTTCTTGGTATCACTTGTGCGGTTCAGACCTGTCTTCGGACAGTTGACTAAACAACAACAACTAAACAATGGTATGGGGTTCGAGGCACAAGATGTCTACTTTGATTAAGAAGAGAAGACACGGGAGGTGAAGATCAGTTTCATTCAGTTTATATTTACATTTACTTGAACGCAACTCACAGAAGGTGTTCAAAGTGTCAGCCGTTGCCCTGACGATACAATTCCATTCGTCGGACCAAGGACCGTTGAACATCATGTGCGTTATCGCGAACTTCGCCTGCAGCAGCGGCAATTAATGCCACTAGGTCAGCAGATACTACGCGACCAAGGCGAGAACCGTTTTGTTTGGTGGCGTTGCGATTCGCTTCACAACACAGACCGTGCTGTAAAGTCCGCATCAGATGCAAAATGAAGCACATGCTGAACTGTTCTCTTGTTTCGTTATTATTAATACGCTTTATATGTTATATGTTCGTATAAGTTTATAATTTATAGTTTCTTGTTTAGTTTTATTTATCATATGCTTACACACATAGAAGTCATTCAGAAAACACACCACAACGTCGGTGTTCGTAAAGGAGAGAACATGAATCGAAAGTAACGTAAACTAAAGTAACTACCGTATTTTATATGGTATTGCATTTGATATGCATTTCTTATCTTAGCATTTCTCATTCTTTACCTTCCTTTCTAATCCTACTAATTGTTTTTAGTAGGTTATTTTACAACGCTTTGTCAACATTAGGTTATTTAGCGTCTGAAGGAGATAAAGTTGATAATTCCGATGAAATCAGTCCGGGGTCCAGCATCGATAGTTACCCAGCATTTGCTGATATTGAGTTGAGGGAAAACCCCGCAAAAACCTCAACCAGGTAACTTGTCCCGACCGGGAATCGAATCCTGGTTTCGCCGCCAGACGCGCTAACCGTTACTCCACAGGTGTGGACTACTAATTTTTTCCTTATTTGTCTTCATTTTGCAGCACGCTCTGTTGCCTTCGACAGAGGTACGAATAAACCAGTTGTCTTTTCTTCATCACTAAACTTCATGGCATTACAACGCTCCGCGCTTGGCTACGAAACACACGTCTTCCAACATGCGGCATTGCGACCAGGTTGAAACGCTAGGCATTGGATGTGACGACACTCCAGCAGTAAACATACGCAGCGAGCACGGAGTTCCTCATTCTGCTACGACGGGTCCTGCCTTGGTCGCGTAGTACATTACATAGTACTACGTAGTCGAAAGGTGGCGTAGTAGTGTAAACAAATGGAAGGTGCTCTTTTCAATGCAGGCTAGCAGAGAGAATGGGGCATCGCGGACATCATGTTCCTATGCAAAACATAATCACCTAGACACAACCTACCATCCGTAAAAAATTCTATACTTATTTCTGAAACACACTGTATATAATATGTATAATGCTCTATTAACAGCTTACAATTTAAAAATGTCAAATTAAAAAGTCAATGGCTCAATTCTGGGATTAGGAGAGAGTGCCTCTTCTTTGAAATCCATAAAACGATAATTCACCTTTTCACATGGATGCATTTTAAATGCTTTCATTTAGGTGTGTGTCTTAATAGTTCAAAGAAATCAACTATAAACGGTCATATCGTTCGCAACACAATACAGGAACTGATAGCTGCGAACCGCGTAAAACACATAATGAGAAAGAATGGACCATCTTGTGACACATATATTTTATATCTTTTCTCGTGTTAAGATCCGCACACTATGACCAATGCTCAAATGATACTTGTTGAGCTTTATTTATGAAAACGGCATTACTTTCTCCTGTATCTGTCTAATCTAAGTATCTATAATCTTGGCTCTTTTCTCCACCCTATCGTAATCAATGTGTTTAGTTCTCCTGGGAAATTTACTTTCCTCGACTTAGTATAGCTGAATTACGAATGGATAGCACCTCTACAAAACTCGAGATTCGTGTGGGCAGAAGCGAGATACTCTTGGGATTTGGTGCGCGTTTTCTGGTAAACTCAATCTTGCAAGGTTTACACTCTGAGACTGCAGTCACTCCTAACCCCATGGCACCATGTATTATTTCTTGTCTCAGTAGACTGGGGAAATGTAAAAGAATTACATTATTTTAATGCAATAATGTCACGCAAAATGACATACAATTTCTGATTCTAAATTTTTCACAGCAGCTAAGAATGACTATTTTATGTAGTGTGAAATAAATGGTTTTAACAAGGACGTATAACTATACAAATTTATCAATTTCTTATGTATAATAAGTCTAATTCATGAAGAAATTAAGTTGGTTCTTTTAGTTACCTAGACTAGACAGCATTTCGGAAGGCGGTCAGCTGCTATATGCGCCGTAACATTTCTGGTATGTGACGTCACAAGCTTATACAGTAGAACCAATCAGAATCAGTCTGTAACAATTACTTCCCGAGTTCGTTCACTTGTGAGTGTTTTAATACATTGAATATTCCAATTCCGATGCCGGATTGAATCCTCTCAGTTTAAGTTCCACCTCTTAGTTTCCCTTTAGTGGCCAACCCTCACGCATTGTATCACAGATGTGTGACAGTGGCACAATTGATGTCCAACACACAAATGTGCAGAGATGCAATCATTACGATCCGGGATCCGACGGAATGAGCGCCGTCTTAAATCACTAAGTGATTACATACGCATATCATATTTCCGTGCAGGAATTCTGCGTTACATGATATCACATGAGCTTAAACTGAGAGGATTCAATCCGGCATCGGAATTGGAATCTGGTGTGGTTTAATGGATAGAGCGTCAGCACGTAGAGCTGAAAACTCGGGTTCGAATCCCGGTGCCGGAGAGAATTTTTCTCCGCTCCACCGATCCTTCATCATATAACGCAGAATTCCTGCACGGAAATGCAGGGACATCATTTTATTTTTACTAACATTTTTAATATTAACCTGGCTATACCTTTGGATTAGTGATTGAGACCCGGAAACGCCGTTTGCTATCTCCTTCCATGACTGGAGTTCGATGATACTGACGTAAAATACAAACAAATCACTTTACTAGGTACAGGAGGGAAGAAAAGTAGTTCATCCATTTACGTAAAGTAGGAAATATCGCGATTTTGAGTGTGATAATTTTCATTAGGTTTTGTTTAATCAAACTAAGTACAGTATTAACAATAAATGTTTTTACTCACGAACTGAGTTATCCATTCGGACGTATTCATTATGCAGTGTATATTATACTGTCTACAGCACATTAGCGTACGATATAGAGAATGAAGTTAAAATGAAAAGGATATTTAAACACATTTTTGAAAATGGTGGCCGTTCATTTCGATACAGGCTTCAGTTCTTTTGTGCATATTATCGCACTATAGACTATTGCATCTAATTCCAATTACCAGTTTCGTCCTTCATACTTAGTAACTCATGTTGAAATAATTCTGTACCTACTCTATAAAAGAGTACCTTACGGACTGTAAATTCAGTCTTCACTTCTGCCCGACCCGCACAGATAAAATTACTCAGACATGCTATCTACTGTCCGTCCAAGTGGTTATGTCGCAGGATCTTAGAAAAGGGGGGAATCATGTGATAGTTAATTACTTAACGAAGCCCTTTTATTTAAGTTACTTTAAATAGTTGCATAATATTACGTAGACGTCCAATTAATTCCTAAAAGAAATTAATGTTTTCAGAAAAGAGCTAAGAAAGCCCAGCCACTAGTCTTTACAGTGGAGCGAGCAGAAGCAGGTGGGGGAAATCGGGATGCGACGTAGGCAAACGGACGACAGTACCTTTGCGAAAATATGATTCAATATTGGAAGTTTTCGTCACTGAAAAACGCGAACATATTTCTGAAACGTACTGTAATCACTAACTCAGTATTGCGGCCTTGCTTCTGTGTGGACAGTTGGAACTTAGTTAGTAGAAGGGGTGGGAGTGAAGTACATTCAACAACTCAAGTACAATAAAAGTTGAAGTAAAAATAAAATGATGTCCCTGTATATGTACTTCGGTACATCGCAATAATAAGCTAGCTTGTTGGTTTTCCATGCAAGAGGCCCGGATTTGATCCACGGACAGGTCTTGATGGAATTTGTAGCGGACGAAGCAAACGTTGCAGAGGATTTTCTCGGGGTATTCCCCATTTTCCTCTTCCATTCTACTAACACTGACCACTTCCTCTCATTTCAGCTATCATTTACTGTCCATATAGTACGCGTTTCTGATGTTGATATAAGAAGAGTTTGGGACTACGGACTTTGGTTCTTATCGGGCACTCGTCTGAGGATGGAATCTGCCTCTGTAGGGACTGAGGCAGGATGGACTACTTCTCACCACCGAATTCACGAATGTCACCCAGACCATCTGCAGGTCTGAGAAACAATCATCGTACCGTATATATAAATCGCACTATCTACCCGGGGTCCGGGCTTCGAAAATCCAAGCTGATGATAATGATGATAACGACGACGACAATAGCTACTACATACATTTTCAACTTAGGTGTCCCACTTTAAAAACCAAACTTATGGATTCTAAGCTACCATTTTACAGCAGTCACACAGGCGATATTACTCGTACAAAATGTTAAATAACTTAGTAAGTTTAATTTACTACACATACATAGATCTGCAATGGAATATAAATGGTCGAAAAATTCTGCACGTATAACATTTCCGTTATGAAACTAAAATAAATTACAATTTAATAGGTACCGTACTCGATTTTCCTGTATTCACTAAAAATAACCAGAATTAACAAACATTCATTTATCCGTATTTAAACTAGAACGTTATGACGTCAATGAAAACAAGGAAGCTTTCAATTGAAAATAATTGAGTATATTATTCATTACGTTTTAATAACAGGCATGAACTACTGTGGAACAAATATGTGAAAGAGAATATTTTATTAACTTTCACATGTTTGTCTTCAGCGTGATAGTAATTAAGCAATGAACTAACCACACGCACAAATTAAGGTTATGTAATTAAGAATAGCTTTAAACTTGAGTGTTATTTAATGAAGAGAGTTTCATTGAGCACCAAACAATAGAAATAAATTTGATGATGTTCAGATAAAGGGAGATAGTTTTTTTTTTTTTTTCAAATAGAGTTTTGTTCCCCACGTGAATACACAAGTTAAATTCTAAAAGTGGGTGTGCAAAAAACAAAATAATACTAAGATTTGATGTGTTTTGGTTAATTTGTTGTATAGAAAATTATTTTCAATAAGGGTCCGAAGTTTAATTTTCATTTAAGTTATCTCAAAACTCATTTTTACGAGTATGACTTATCTCCCTTTATTAACATCATCGAATTATCTTGCGAAGAATGCATTCCCAGAATTCAATTTTATCGTTTTCTTATACCTTTCGCTAATTTTGTGCTAAAATACTGCACATGATAATAATAATAATAATAATAATAATAATAATAATAATAATAATAATAATAATAATAAACACAACTAATATTACACGTATTTTATCTTCGAAATGAAGTGCTGTCGCCTACAATTAATATTTTGTTGCCATGAAGTATCACAGGATTCCAGGTTCAGCAACTTGAAGTTGTTAGCAATACATTTAAAGTATACGGAAAATTTGAATGCAATTTAACATGGAGATAGATAAATATTTTTAACGACACACAACTGCTAGATACTGCAAAGCGACATGTTTTGTATTATTTTACTTGAACATTTTAATGAAGCTTTAAATTTACCAATATTGTATACAAAGAAAGCAAAACGTTCCACGTAAGTCATGATTTTGCGCTCAATTAAAACATTACGTAATTATATTTTGTTTTTGAATAATTTGAGCGAAACCTCTGGTAATAAATATTTTTCTAAATTATACAATATTATAAAAGAGTATAAAACAAACTTAAACGTGCAAAAAATACAGCACAACGAGTACTCAACTATTACTAATAGAAACAATAAGTGTAAGAAATCTTAGGATATAATTAATATGAAATTAATAGAAATATATCGTACTTTAGTCAATACAGTTAATATTACTCCACAGGATATTAGTATTCTAAATAGTTTATTAATTTGTAAATAGAATTAAAGAACCCATACAACATTCTGAAACCTGAGGGGTTTTTATTCAAAACTGAGAAGTCAATAATATTTTTAATTGGAGAAACTATATTTATGAACCACTTATGGAATGGAGTAATTCTAAGAGCGAAGTTTATTACGGCTTCTTAAATGTTCTTTTAAAATCAATAATTAATGTATTTTTAAATCCATTGGCTTTTATTATTACTCTATGTTTACACCAAGGTCTGTTTCTCAATCCCCGTAACTTTCTCAATCTCCAAAGTTTCGCCTGTATACAAAAAAGGTGATACAAACTTGCCAGGTAATTACAATCCGATTTTGTTAGTTTCTGTACTGTCAAAAGTTTTTGAAAGTCTTATGTTCAAACAATTGCACTCATTCTTACAGGTTGTAGCTCAAGATAACATTGTAAGCCCTTATTCAATAAATTTCGAATTCTGTTTCTTCACTGAATGTTTCCCATATTAATTATAATGTTCGTATATGAACATTTAAATTAATATGTTTCTAGTAATAATACACATTCTTATTAGACTCGAAATAACCTTATCCTAACAGTTCCTAAATGTAGATTAGCCAGAAATTTTAATAGCAATTTTTTTTTTGGTGTGAAATATTTTAACAAAATTTATTTTGATATTATAAATATCAGTGGGCTAATATTAAAAATTAAATTTAAAAATATTTTCTTCAGAAAAAACTTTTACATGCCGGTATTACAGGAATATCTTGAATGTAATTTCAATTACTTTTTAAGTAGATAATTTTAATTTTGATTAAGCTTATTGTAATTTTGTATTATTTAATTACTTCATAAATAAATTGTAAGTGTAACTATAACTCTATACAAGCACGAGTAACACTTTTGAAATAGGCAACTTCAAAATTCATAATTTCATAGTAAAAAATTCTAAAAAAAAATGTAAACCTGAAACGTAATATGATACTTACATACAAATAGTATATGCGAGGATAGTTAAAATAAATAAGCAAATATGGTGAAGACAGCAAAAATCAATATACGAGTACCTCCCTCTAAAATAAATACGTTATGATTCACAATTCCTTGAAACGTTTTGTTTCTGTAACTATGTGTTTTGATCACTAATCGTCGTCACACACAATTATTCACAAAAGACCGTTTATGACAATACAGAGCAAATACAAAGCAAGTGATACAGAGTCCCTATGGAAGGGAAATAAATTCCCATTTGCTTTACGAGAATCGAAGTCATGTCCATTGGGTATGTAGCCGGAAAAGTAACCACTTGAACAGAAGACGAAGTTAGTAAATACAAATCTTTTATATTGCTTACTTCCAGAGTTACTTTCTACGGAGTATAAGAATGTGGTTCTCCACTATTCCTACAATAGCACGTACGCACTCAAGTTCTTTCACACTAAGCACACATCGCCCGGTGACCCAAATAAAGCGCAAATCCAATTTACATCTGTGTACGATTCTCAGCGATGTCCTTTCAAGTCACTGTAGTTGCTGAATTAAATTAAGTCTTAAGGAATGTAAGGGCAGCATTTACTGATTTACAGTGTAGTTCTTTCGGATTAGTTATTCCTGTTATGTAAGCTTATGCGAAAAATATATGCTTCGGAAATTATAAGTACAGGTCTGTGTTGAATTGTATATCTGCAAAATAAAATTATAAGACAGGAACAGTCGAAAGAGAATGACGTGACTTAGTTTTATGACGGGTAATACCACAGTCTAATAAATACAGTCACAGACAATGCGAAATAGTACCGGCACAGTCTATTGTTCCTAGTACCCTCAACAACTCGAGCTTCATGACTGTATATACTAGACTGTGTAATACCACAGTAACACCACGATTGCTTCTCATTCGGCGATAACTTCACAAGCATGAATTTATCCAAAGTAAATGAGCAGAGCGAATGGTATTTGTTTACGTTATTTTACGAATAGTCTATGATTTATAATAAAATTAAATAGTCAAGCACATAAATAACAAACAGCCTAAGCGGTTTAAAATAATACATAAAGTGCAATTGAGCCGTTCAGAGCAGAAGTGGTGTAAGTCAAACATGGGTAATGAGGGTTAAAGTAAACATTCTGTAAAATACAGCGCAAAGTAGCAATTAATATTCAATTTATTTAAACTATCAGTAGTCAGTGGATAGCACGAAGGACATATTAATTGCTACTTTGCGCTATATTTTACAGAATTTTTACTTTAAACCTCATTATCCAATTTTGACTTACACCACTTCTGCTCTGAACGGCTTAATTATGAACTTCAGATTCATTTTCTTTTCAACGCAACTAGATAATCGTCGAACTTCGCGTTTATTCGTGTCCTTTGACGTCTACTGCTAGATATAAACAAATTGAATGACCTAAGCTCGCTATTTTAAAGATATTCGAAAGTTTCTGTCGAACGTTTTTTACTATTAAACAGTAATATTAAAGGTATTTAGGTGCTAAACCTTCCACCTTCCACAATGCGATTAATTTGTTACCATTTTGGCTTATGAACTGCAGCTAACGAAACCTTTGCTACAACTGAACTACCATTAATCAGATAGAAAATCAAAATTTCATTTCTGTTACGTAACAACACTTTCAAATTATGAACTTAATACAAAGAAGCTACTGAAACATAATAATTGTGGGAAGATAATTCATAAATGAATAACACATTATTTAAAACCACTCATAAATAAGCAACAAATAATTCAAAATCACAAGGTCTTCAGCTTCTAATTATTTTTTATACCTTCTCCCGCGCGGCCAGCCATTTTTAAGTCACTGCAATCGAATGCCTGTTACGACTGTAATGTGGGTTACTAATAATTCTACCGGGGAAAAAATGAGTTTAGGTGCAATAATTTCAATACGATAATTTTGCGTTGGGCTATACGACTCTTGATTGCTGAAATTCAACGGATTATTACATTCAATTGATGAATGAATATCTGTATGTATGAGTGAAATAGTCTCTGAAATGTACTGTTATTGGATAAAACCACAAATTTTAGAATATCAACCAATACTTTTAATCGTAAATTTAGCTGATTATCTACAGTATCGGTGAAATTGGTGATGAAGAATATGGTACGGTGTTTGGTAAGATAAATCTGAAAACTCGTCATAGTACAAGTATTATCCATATATGACTTTCGTTCAGAGCCGTAGCATCATGCCTAAGACTGTCGGTACTCAATACGCACTGGTTCGAATCTTCATGGGAGAAGAATTTTCTGACAAAATTTCGGCCAGTGTATTGGACCGGTGTCCACCCAGCACGTGATGAATTTGGGGAGCTACGGCAGGTAGTGAAACTATAAGTTGTTTATCAAATACCTGGTACCGAACTGTCACCTGCTCTGCAGTAGACCTATGGACAGGGAGCTTAAACTCAGCTGACATGTCGTGACGTGCAGAGTACTGCCTGCTGAACACGTTGCCACAAATCTCACGCCAGAATATTAACAAATTTAAGCATGCAATTTTATTTAATTTCACGAAAACGTAATATAACACACAAATATGTATTTAAACTAATATTAACTCTGCTAGAAATACCTACTGATGTAATTGTTTTCGTAATTTTACTAACGACATAAGCAGTACAACGCGAATAAAATAAGAGAAGAATTATTTTTTCTGGGAAAACTATCAAGTTTTCACCCTATGTTGTATGGACATTTTTTGATCCTGTAGACCAGCGTTGTCAGACAGAGACTAAACGGAGCGGAGCGCTCCACTATGACTCGTTGCGTGCTCCGGTGTTTCCACAGACATAAGCAAGTTCACGCTCCGACTGCACTCTCTAGCTCCACAACCGGTTTTGGAGCTTACAACTTTGACACTACTGATGTAGACCGTCCCCGACGACTGTGAAAAGGACGGCACTTATACCCCTTACACCCTGTAGATATAAGTATCCTCGGAATTGCTCTTTCGCTTCCAAGGATTAGAATGGATTAAACGAATTACCTCATGCAATAAGTGGGTTGTAATATATATGTGGGTTGTAATAGAAAATTAGGTTCACTTATTAATTAGGTTATTTTATGTATTATTAATGTAATCATTGTGTATTATTTGCATTTTGTATTTTAATTGTATTGTGTATTATTTTTATTGTGTGTAATTAAGTTACCACTGCCACCGGGTGTTTGCCCATTTACAGTGTAAATACATAAATAAATAAATAAATACATACATATACATACATACATACATATGCATACATACATATACATACATATGCCTGTTGAGTCCGTGTGGATGAAGCGTACAATGAGCCGAATTAATACGATTTAGATCATTTCAAGCTCTCAAAAAGTATCGGTTCTGTTTAGGTTGGTAGGTTTGCCACCAGTTAATGTAGTTATTAAATCAGCTGTTTTAATGAAAGTTTGATGAAGTTATTCCAGGTTATAATTTTCTGGGTAAAAAACGGCTACGTAATGGAATTTATTAACTAGATATTGATTGAACTTAAAATCGATTTCCTGACCTTCGAACAGTACAGCTAGAGGCAATGTTAATATAGAACTTAGGGTAGAACACACAATATGACACTTGCGCGAGAGAATGGAATGCATTGAAAGCTCTGTTATTTAAATTGCAATTACATCTGGCCGATGTTTCGCGCTCACGTTCTAGGCTGTGCCACTACAGTGTACGCATTCGGAATTTTTAAAGAGAATGACACACCCTACTGGGGAGTTCAATAAAATTTAAGGACTAAGTTAACCCCAAAATATTAGGACCGATTAAGGTAAAAAAATTCTATGAAACGAAACGTTCAGTAGGCAATTATTATTCAATCAATTTGTTGAAATAGGCTATTGTTATTGGGTACTGAACTGAAAAGATGTTAAATAGACAGGTCAAAGACGAAAATATGCTACGCAAATCGTACCCCTTTGACACGGGAAATGGTCGCTCTCCTGTAGCGTAAATTTGTATGTCGTTAGGGTTAACAAGGAATTCACACGGGGAAATATTAAGCATCGAGGTCCGAGGATGGAATCAAGTCTTAGCAGCGACGTATCTGTATATCACGAAAGGATATATAGCCTATGAAGCCTTTATGGCTTAGAAATTGAAATCTTTCTTCGTTACAAAGACCGGGATTCGAATCTCTCTATGTAAAACGCACGCGCGTAAACACAGCGCACACGATGATTCCCGAGCTATTTGAGGTGGGACTAAGACCGTGTATCATGCTACATTTTTAGCTGGAGTGAGATAGATAGTTGTCTAAAAAGCCGACTGTGACGTCAAAAGTCATGATCCAAAGCTACATAGTGTATAGCAATCAAGTCCGTATTAGCTAGTAAACGAAAATGCTTGTTTGATTGAAGACTTGTTCACTGAATAGACCGTGTATCAAAGCTACATTTTTAGCTGAAGTGAGTTAGATAGTTGTCTAAAAAGCCGAATGTGACGTCAAAAGTCATGATCCAAAGCTACATAGTGTATAGCAATCAAGTCCGTATTAGCTAGTAAATGAAAATGCTTGTTTGATTGATGACTTGTTCACTGAATAGACCGTGTATCAAAGCTACATTTTTAGCTGAAGTGAGCTAGATAGTTGTCTAAAAAGCCGGATGTGACGTCAAAAGTCATGATCCAAAGCTACATAGTGTATAGCAATCAAGTCCGTGGTAGCTAGTAAACGAAAATGCTTGTTTCATTAATGACTTGTTCACCGAACAGACCGTGTATCAAAGCTACATTTTTAGCTGAAGTGAACTAGATAGTTGTCTGAAAAGCCGGATGTGACGTCAAAAGTCATGATCCAAAGCTACATAGTGTACAGCAATCAAGTCCGTAGTAGGTAGTAAACGAAAATGCTTGTTTCATTGATGACTTGTTCACTGAACAAACATGGATACCTCCATCAGCAATTGGAGTTATGAAATCTGAAGATGCTTTGGAAGTGAAATAGTGTAAATATAATGTAGAAAAACACGTTAACTTTCAACATTGAAATTCTTAGTACCTTCTTTACAATCTTGTAAACATTATTGTAATATATTACGCCATTATCTTTTCCATATAACTCGCAATGAAAGATTAAGACACTGCCTTCTTAATTCAGTGCTACACCGTGATGTCATAGGTTTTATAAAAATATTCAATGAAGAAGGCCGTGTCTCAAGCATACATGTTCAAAGCTTCCTAGTAGGCCTATGTAGTTTAAAAGTCATCTAGTTGCTAGTCACTAGAATATATTAGGCCTATGGATTTAAGCTTTGAAACACGGCCTTTGTCTCTGAACAGCAACCAATTTCGGTGTCAAAGTGGCAGAATATGAAAAAGTCCCCTAAAAACTATCACCAGCAACTGTATGATATGGAAAAAAAAGTTAATTTTATTTAGACATTCAGTTGGCATAATTCATTAAGATTTACCTGAATGAATTACCTATATAATGAGCTGTTTAATACATAAAAGTGAGTGTGGGTGGGTATGTATGTATGTATGTATGTATGTACTCCGTACAAATCTATGCACTTTGACCCATATTTGCCAAAGTTTGCACATTTAATCTTCATAACCGGGAGAAAAACTTAGGCTACACTAAAACTGGACAAATGGACGTTAAATTAATTTTTAAAAAAATATTAAAATAAATACAATCATTCACGTATAATAATAAAATGCAATCTTCTACAGTTAATTATTTTCTATTGTATTCAACATCGACATTCGTGAGGTCGTAGAATTGCACAAAATTAAATAATATTGTTCATACATCCTAAGTCAAAATCTAGATAATTTGATTATTTACGCAGTCCGAACCTGATTATGAGTTTCACGATATATTTGTATATAATGAGCTAACCAACTGAATTCTTTAATTCTTCGAAACCACAAGGAATGCCACTACATAATTTAATACTTGATACTGAATCACCATTAGTATTATTGCGAAATATTGATCCACAAAAATTATGCAAATATTGTTCATGTCAAAAATATGTTATTGCAAAATTATATCTGTATAATCATGTCGTCAATGTACTATTTTAAGCGTTGTGGAAAGAATAATCTCTTAATTTCTAAAATATATACATATATCTCAAAATATTATTCTTTATGTTAAACATTGACTTATTACAAAATTATACTGTATCTATATTCTGTAGCCAATATAAAATAAAAAATAATATAATTAATATGTTCTGAATTTGTGAGATATAATTTCTCAAGTCACAAAAAAATCGGGTGTAATATAAGCAGGCGTACAGCGGTTAAGGACCAAAAATCTTCCAATATAAATTAAATTATATACATATAATTATATTGATCCTTTGGTACGACCGATAAAGAGATCAATTTTGGCTTAAGATGAAGCGATGTACGAATGTAAATAAATGCAATACCCCAATGGGTTCAGACTGGGAACAAGAGAATTCCCTATTTATAGTCAACCGTCTCTCAAGTTCAAGTGAATGCACACATGTACATGAAATTATGTGAAATATGTGTCAGCATAGTTTCAGAATTGAGTCAACGCTATGCATAAGAGACGGAATGCCTAAAATTTGTTGGAGATTAGCGATACAGAAAACGTGTATTTCCTTGAAAATATTTAACTAGAATGTTTGCAGCATCACAATATTCGTATTTTATCTACCGGTAATAAGAAAGTAAAAAATATACTACATATAAAGAAAAATGATCATTCTGTTTACAATATTATTATAATAACATTAATAACCGAGGAAAATAAATTCCATTACAATTGAATGTTTTATAATAACTGCAGTCCTACGTGATAATTACAGTATATTTCAGTAATTTTTATTGTTTACATTAAATAAACTATAAACTCAACTACAAAATCATTAATAAACAAAACCATCAAACTTACTCGTATGTAGCAGGACGAAGGCATCATCCATACACTCCACGCACAGTCCCCCTAACAAATGCACCTCGCCTCTACTAGACATTCTGACTAGCAAGGCCAGAGGACACAGGCATAAAAACTAGCAAAACTTGTCTTTTACATCGCGAGTAGCACTGGCTTCTTTCTTGCATTAGGATGGGGCTATATACATATTTCCCAATTCGAGTAAGTCGTGATTAAATTTAAATGTGGCAGTACACTCTGATACGTATATGCAGCAGTTATGAAAGTTTTCCTTTAATTTTCAACGCAAAATAGTCTACTTTATACCTTTCCGTGCGACTTAATTCTTTGAAAGATCGGCTTTTTAGCTATCCAGAACAACACGAGCCATTCTAACTTAAGCAAGTTTTGTCTAGTTGCATTGCTAAGACTAGTCGCTGTTAGTGGTGAAAATGTAAATATTACATGCGCTCTGACAAAATGTTGTGGCCACGAAGATGATAAAACGTATGAACGAAGTAACGTGAAAACTGAAAAGCATTATAGTTTCAAAACAAGTCACGTACGCTTACATTGGCACCAAAAAGTATTGGCACACTCAATGTTTTCCCTATAAGACCTGTATAAAGGGCAAGTTTAAGAAAATAAAATATTTATTCCTTAATATAATGTAAAGCTAAAGATCTTTCACAGAAATCACAATAACAATAACACAAAATAATGATTTACAAAAGAAAATCTATTTTCTGATTTGAAAAAAGTATTGGCACATTATACTAATGCCTATGATCTCTGTAATGTATTTTCAGTATCCTGTGTGCAAGCCATTAGCACGGATGACAGCTTCCAGACGTCTCGGCATTGAATGAACCAAATTTCTCGTAGTTTCATGGGAAATTTCAGATCACACATCCAAGAACCTTCTCAAACTCTTATTATGATTTCTTAAAGAAGCATAAAATCGATGGTCCCATGTCATAAGCTTACAGGCTGTAAAAGGACCCTGTCCCTAAATAAAATACTTTGAAAAATTTACCAGCCAACTTCTATTTAGAAAAGACTGTGGTGTCTTAGGGAGCATTGTTACAGTAGGTACCAGTAGTTTTTCAGTCCCAATTCTGGCTCACAGGAAAAGAGTTGCAATGATTTACATACTCACGAGCATAGGCGTCGACTTCGGGGGGACAAGGCACTTTCTGCCTCCTCAATTTATAAAGCCAGGGGCGTAACTGTCCCTCAATAAAATTAATATTGGGATCTCAACCCTCCAAGTAATTTGAAGAGAGATTCATGTTAAAAATAAATAATTAAGTTACTTCATCATCATCATCATCATCATCATTGGCGCTACAGCCCTTGGTGGGCCTGGGCCTCCCTTAGTAATTGTCGCCATCCGTCTCTATCTTGTGTAGCAGCCTTCCAATTCTTGCACCCCAACTTTCTGGCATCCTCTTCCACTCCATCAATCCATCGCAAGTGTGGTCGACCTCGTCTTCTCTGACCTCCCGGATTTGTTATTGCAATTTTTTTGCAAGATTCACTTGGGTCCATGCATATTACATGTCCTGCCCACCTCAATCTGCTAGTTTTAACTGTATTGATTATATTTGGCTCTCCTAGAAGTCTATATAATTCATAGTTGCATAATTAAGTTACTTGAAAGATGAATTAAGACATAAGCCAAAAATGGTATTTAAAATCCATTTATTGTACACTTGTACAGGGTTAGATGTTGCAATGAACATGTTAGTGATGTAACTCCTAATACCCCCTCCTTTTCTTTCCTCCTGCATTTGAGATCTATGAATCATCATACATGACATGAGGCAATGGTGACTCCATTCTTTATCTACGGTTCAGTTCATATCTATTACCTACTATAGCTCGCGCAAGGACCGATTACCGAAAAGCAATGGTGGCGTTAAGCCTCGTTCACAGTTTTCAAGTAACTTGAATTCAAGTCCCTTGAAAGACGAACTTGAAAAGTGTGAACTATGTTTCAAGTTGACTTGGAATCAATTAACGGCTTCAATTCAAGTTTCAAGTGAAGTTGGATCTCTTTCTACTTTTTACTTGACTTGAAAAGTGTGAACGTCACTTGACAACTGGAATTCAAGGAGAAAAGAGCGGGAATTTAAATTAACAGCTATTTTAAGAGCGTTAAATTAACAGCTGATTGTTTTTCAGTTCTAGTAGGAACGTAAAAATAATAGCAAACAGCAGTAAGTGAAATAATGACCAAATATTTGAGTTTCTGAAGTTGTATAAAATTCACGAAGGCCTGCGATTATAGAAACTGCAAAGTATCGTAATAGAAATGCAAAGGAAGCTGCAAAGAAAGGAAGAGTTCATTGCAGAACTGAACAGCAAAGATTTTAACGTGGACACAGATGAGATAGCCTATGAAAAATAATACAAAACTATTAAACTGTAGATAGAAAAGAAGCGAGGAAGATATGAGGGATTAAGAAGAGAAGAGCGTTGCTTGAAGGAATGATATTTATCGCCGAAACTGGCATGGTTCAATGTGGTTGATAGATTTTTGTGGGGGAACTGTAACAGCTTCAAGATAATCATTTTCAATTATGGTAAATCAGACTCGCTTTTGTTTTATTACATTTGCGATAAGAATTATTAAATCTGCTTGAAGATTTCACTTATTCTATTTGTATGGTCGTGTATTTCTCTTATTAATCTAATTCCTAACCCATACTGAACAACGCGTTTTCCATTTCTTCAATATATTTATCATTTCCCTGGTACAGAGACTTGCTACTACAGAAATTCCTAACTGCACAACATCCATGGACTCCATTTTATCTTACTCGAAAACAAAATAACTTGAATATGTCTGAACGGCGACTTGAATTCAGGTACTTGAAATCACGTGACTTGAATTCAAGTTACTTGAAAAATGTGAACGAGGCTTTACT
This sequence comes from Periplaneta americana, assembly GCF_040183065.1. Classification (NCBI taxonomy): domain Eukaryota; kingdom Metazoa; phylum Arthropoda; class Insecta; order Blattodea; family Blattidae; genus Periplaneta; species Periplaneta americana. The sequence continues at coordinate 37,417,194 of NC_091133.1, forward strand.
GTTTGTTTTGACGTGTCTATGTAGGGACGCCGAGGGAGCGAGAGGTACGGGGCGATAGAAGTACTGCCTCTTCCTAGAAGATGAACAGATGGGGACATCGCTTGTGGAAATAAAGAGCGTAGCAAGAGAACAATCCGAAGCGAATTAAACGCGCAACATATGTTTACGAATAAAATAATGATAACCTGCGAGGGGAACGCTCCATCACTACATATTATAATAAAATAAACACACTTGGAAAAACACAGGTATTCACATGCAGTGGAACTGAACAAAACAGTACCTCGAACCCGGAACATGTACCTTCTCTCTATTCCTCTGCACAGAACATCCTTCTACTCATCATCTTTCAGCATATCTATTCCACGCCTCTGGAATTCTCTCCCTGACCACGTCAGAGACTGTGACTGTCGGACAATATCAAAATTCAAATTTAAATTAAAAAATCACATTCTAGTTCGTGGAATTGTTTGTTGAACACATGTCAGGTTGCGCAACTTCACCTTAACCCATGACATATAGTAAATATTGTAACTATGCTGTTGTAAAATTGAAAATTAATATGTAATGTATTTATTATTATTATTATTATTATTATTATTATTATTATTATTATTATTATTATTATTATTATTGCTACTACTACTACTATTATTATTATTATTATTATTATTATTATTATTATTATTATTATTGTCAGTTATCAATATCATCATTGCTATCTCTGTTTTCTTTCTTTTCGTTGTATTAGCTCGATGAGAGCACTATAATGTACTTTTGACTCTGTTGACCCTCTATAGGGCTTTAACTTAATTTGTATCATTTTCATCAGTGTTTGTATTTCTTTTTTGTATTTATATGTGCTATCTGGTAGGATGGAAGAGAAGGCCTTATGGCCTTAATCCTATCAGATTAAATAAATTATTATTATTATTATTATTATTATTATTATTATTATTATTATTATTATTATTATTATTAATGTAACTATCAGAACGCAAGAGTGGTTCTATCGATGTCGTTTCTCTTCCCAACGTACTCTTGAATATCATTCAAGCTATCTCGTGACCTTTTCTCTCGCCTGCTCTTCCTTATCGCATTGTTTCGTTCGCATTCCTGCCGTCGGTATTCCCTGCTTGCGATAATACTACTGCTATCGAACAGTAGCGATCATGAGTATTACCAAGCAGAAATAATAATACGGAATTAACAGTGTAATTGACTATTTTTTTCCTAATATCAGTTAACAAATTATCATTAATGTTCATTTTTTTAATAAACAGCTAAATTTGTTACGAAATTTAAAAGTTACCTTTATCAACATTCAGTTTCAGCGATCGTTTCTTGTGACGTTCGTCGTTCCAGATATGTGTTTATTAAATGATCAGTGATTACTAGTAACTATTAATAATGAATAAATTGTTAATAAAGAAAACTGTTCCAAACAAAACTGCAGTCAATGGGAACAGAATGATAAATTGTTATTCCAAGGCTCGACTCTCGGCGAATTTTTCTTGAAGAAGAAAAATTGCCTGGGTGTCTAAAGTCTGGAAATTTGTATGAATGTGAGTGTGCCGGGTTAATATTAATTAGTTAATCTTCAAAAATATAAAATATAATATATCAGGACTGTCGCTGGGCAGTAACCTGAACTCAAGTTTCAGCGTCACATTGTTGACAAGTAACTCCATCAATCAACACAACTATAAAGCACTAATAGATAATATAAAGTTAACAACGGAATATATATATATATATATATATATATATATATATATATATATATATATAGGATTCGAACCTGGGCCACCTGGTTTCGCGGCCAGACGCGCTAACCGTTACTCCACAGGTGTGGACGGTAGTACATAAGGGCCGTAATTTTCAACCATCTTAGGTTAAGTAATTTCCATGTGTATTATATAAAAATCAATGTTATTTTCTGTAAAATGTGTAAGGATTTTTTTTCAGAAACAGCAGTTAAGTTTTCTCGTATTTCTGTGCAGATTCTTTCCCCCACCCTCCTACCCCAGTATTTCAAAGTCGGCGCCTATGTTCACGCGTGTGGTGTTAAATAAATATCTTTTAAAGGCTTTAAGTTAATTTTAAACTAATATCCTTCAAAGCTATAAATAAAGATTAAATTTCTTTAAGCAGTGTTTCTTTAAATTGCTCAGTGTAGGAAGTATTGATTGTCTCCTGTGTATTATTATTATTATTATTATTATTATTATTATTATTATTATTATTATTATTCTGTTTGAATAAAGCGCTGAATACAAAGAAACAATACACTGTAGAAAGCTTTTCTTGCGGTGGCGCTATATCCGACGTAATTATACTGGTCCTGTGTTACACTACAGGAGTTACTCTGGGGAACTCGTCAGAGAAATGCTGAGTAGTACTGTAGTGGCTGGCTGCGGTTTTCCTGCGTCCCGGAGTCAGCCTGCAGTCGACGTTCTAATCGAATCCACCACATAACAATCACAAACTGTCAAACCGTCCAGCGACTCCATTCAACGCCACAAACCTAGTCCAGTCTTCCTGTACATGCATTCAGTTTGACAGAACTGGGCGAATACATTAAAATATGTGTGGAATCATTAAATAGAAAACATCACTCTGCCAAGGATGTCCAGATTTTGTAATTCCAGTCTAGGATAACTGAAAGCGCATATATAAATCTCCAAATGGTTTCCATTCTAGAACAGGAAACAAGCATTTATCTCTGTGTGCCCTCCTTTATGTCTTCTTTCTTTCATTTTATTTCTTATCTTCATTATGTTAAGTACGTACAAAGAGAGATAATTGTAATATTCTTCCTCAAACTAAAGCAGTGATGAGCACATTGGATTCGCGACCTTGAACCCATGCCATGCTAGACCTACTGTCACGCAGCGGCGCGGGGTATCTGTCTTTGTGTGTTTACTTCATAACAGTGTTTTTTTCGTTTCAGTGGATGAATGTTTTAAGAATTGTGTTCACTCATTTTGCAGTTTCTTTTCTGATTTTCTATAATTTGATTGAAATCTGGCTCAATGTTTGTGAAAGAAATATTGGCAACGATTCTGTTATCACATAAATGTAACCTTCTTTTTTGACTTAGTAACCTGTATTTTTCAAAAGAGTTGTTCACAGAGATGGGTAAAATGAATTTGCCATTATTTTTTTTAGAAAAATATCCGAAGTTATGATAATGTGATTTTTAAAGTTGTCTAAAGAAATGCTCTCCAAGTAAATCTTTGCTTTAAAATAATAAATATTTCCGCACTTGTATTAGCTCTTGCTGTAAGTTTAAACTAGCGCCCCGAACATCAATCGGCATGGGATTTTGCAAATAAAAATTATTCTCAATACCGTACTCTGAAAGTACTGAAATGGATGCTAGTAAACTATCATTTAAAATTTTCGTAAATATTGCAATATTGTTCAACTATTTAACTATTTTAACATTCAAAATAGTGTCGCTCTTTCAGTAGAAGCTGGGATTTCCATAAATCTAAACCAGACCTGCACAAACAGCGCTCAACGAGCGCGCGCTCCTTCAGAGCGGGAGAGCGGTGTTTACCGCTCGCCGAAACGGAGAGGAAGATACGTCAGAATGACATACACTTGCTATAGGTAGAGGAGAGGGAAACGACCACTCAGTTATCTAGTGGAGTGCAGTGTGTAGGCCTATTCTCAGTAACTGTTTCACGTTGCTTACCTACTGCTACAGTACAGTATGGAGGAATCTAAAAGACGGAACATAAAATTTAACGTTTAACGATTTACAATTCGAACTTACTGATCTTCAATATGACCTAAGGGCTAAAGATCGTATGAAAAATAATACTAGCCTGGTTGAGTTTTACAAGACTAAACATTAGCAATAATATCCACGACTACACAGGCTGGCTGTGAAAATGATTGCTACCTATTGTTCCTTTCAGCTGCCAACAGCATAAAACCTCGTTTCGCTGTACTGATAAATAAAAATATAACAAAATGATATTGTACATGTAAGTAGCTATAGAATTTATATTACTTCTGTGAAATAAATATTTCTTTATTAATTAATAATAGTCCAAGATAGTTTTGCAAACACTGAACGGGAATTCATTTCATAAGCACTCGTAATAGTACTTCCTTTTGTGTTAATTTTGTACGAGATCACCCCTTCTTCCAGTCCATCCTTATACAGAGCGCAGCTAATATCCGCATTCCGCTCATGAGCTGTGAGCCGGCTCGGAGAGCGCAAAACTTGTGCAGGCCTGATCTAAACAGTCTAGGAATGCCTTTACAGCTGAAAGCACCAATCACATGTTTTTATAATTCTCTTGAAATCTGCAACAGAGATGTTATGATGCTCGTAGAGTTCAACAAAGAATCCGAAGTCGCTTATCGAATCTTCATTTAGCCTACTACTTTCAGAATAGGGATTTTCATAAATAAATAGGCAACAGACAAAAAATAAAAAATGAAAAAGATGTTAATTATTAAAGAATTATTAATTAATTATACATTTAGTAATATTTTACTACAACGTCCGTCGAGTTAGCTCTGTGGTAGCGTGTCTGTCTGCCTCCAGACAAGCTGCCCCGGGTTTGATTCCCGGCGGGGTCAGATATTTTCATGTAGGAGATGGCGGTGCACAATTTTTTATCACTAGATTGTGCTCAAATATGCCTGGATTAAATCCCAAATCTCTCCGCAGTGCATACGAAGAGAAGGCATATCGCTGGCTAAATGTTACAAGGGTGTATGTAGTAATATTTCTGATATAGACATAGAACCTTGTAATATTGAGCCAGCGATATGCCACTGTTGATAGCGATTCATCTGTCGGACGGGGATGTTAAACCTGGCGGCCCCCTTGGTGCTATTCGACAGGCATAGGCTACGTGCCGGCACTAGGTTCCTCGTTCTCCCTTCCTCTTCATCATCATCATCATCATCATCACCACTCATTCCATACACTATACTTGCACGAACACTTACACTCATTCCATACACTACACTTACACGAATACTTAGACTTATCTTCATCACCATCACTCATTCCCACACTACACTTACACAAACACTTGCACTTACACTCACCCTAGTACACGACATAACTCTCCACAGATATACGTCATGTTCAGCGTGGTCCGCTGAAGTGGTGTGCAACTAAAAAATGGGTCACAGTCCTGACATCTATCCGCAATATGCGGAACCCGAATCACATAAAGTGAAGTGAGGATACATTAGATAGAGGCATTTTCGAGTTAATCTTGAGTTCTGAAACAATTAAAATCTTTCTAGTACATAAATAACATGTACGCTGACTAAACAGTAGCATGACACTCCTTGAAATTCAGAAAAATGAAAAGAATGTCATAGTGGCAGACAATTTCCATTCTTCCTAAACATTTCTCTCGCTGTGACCCCCTATCTAACGTGAAAAATAAAAAAGTTTGTCGCTTATGTCAATGTCTATTTTGGACAGCCTTGGAAGTTAATAATTTTGTTTCTCATTTTCCAAAAAAGATTTTGATTTAGAATTTTTTCTATGCTTTCCTTAGACATTTATCTATGTATCCTAAAAATTACAGTGCGTTTGATTTATCATCATAGGAGCTACGACATGATTGTTTAACGGTGCGGCAAACAGATTTCTCGTCTGGTAGCTCGGAAAAAAAAAACAAAAATGGCGAACGATAATACCTACCTAGACTTTATCACTTTCTAAGGCGTAAGCAGAGAGGAGGCACACCGGAAATAACAGCGACGCAACTATAGCTACATTCAAACAGTCAATAACAGACGTACTCTTGCACTCAGAGAGAGAGCGAGAGAGAGAAATAGAGAAAGAGAAAAGTCATTGTTGTAGTTTTTACAACGTAAACTAGGATTTTTTTTAAATAGCACTTTACAAACACGGAGAAAAAAAATACTGTCTAGTTTTAAATATACAAAAACAGGTAGAAACGTCAAAACAGGCTGTTTTAGGCACTTTCAAATAGAATTTTTAGCATAAATGTTCATGAAACGTGTCAATATTAAGTTCCAAAGCTATAAGTAATCAATAGAAAAATAGGTTTTTGATATTGACTCGTATGTACTTCCACATGACGAAAGCAGATTCATTATACAGCCAGTTGATGTGACAAGGTGATTACTCACTTCTTATACGTTCCGAAAAAATAGGTTTAAAAGACAACGATTAGCATCAATTAATTCAACAAAATGTTACTTAAATATATATATATATATATATATATATATATATATATATATATATATATATATATAACTATTATTATTACTTGTACAAATGTATCAAAAATTATGCATAATTTTCAACCATTGAATATTAAAGTATATGCTCGTTACATGTATTATATAGGCTATAATGTTAAAACCCGAAATCCGTCAAAACCAGTTTCAACTAGTAAAAAATGTAGGTAGATAGAAAGCGAGTTTTCGTAAGATCTAGAATCAAAGACAGGTTAGGTTTGGTTTTTTTAGGTTTTTGTTTTGTAAAAGCCTAAACAAACCAAACCTAACCTTCACTGATTCTAGATCTTACGAGAACTCACTTTCTACATTACATATTTAAAACTAGTTTTTACTAGTTGAAACTGGTTTTGACGGATTTCGGGTTTTAACGATAACATATACATATATAGCAGTAGCGTTTGAGGCCGTCAGATTTGACCCATACCTTCTCTACTAATGTTACAACCTGGAAAAGGAAGTCAATGTCGCCGCTAATAGAATTCGTAATAGCGCCCAATGTAACTCTTTTTCTTACTGATATTTTCTTTTAGATTCTATATTGTGTGAGGATTATTCTTATAAACTTTGCCTTTTAAGTTCCCTCACAAATAAAAATCACATCACTTGAAGTGAGATCGGGATTACGAGGGGGGGGGGGGGCAACAACTCGATGTTGATAACTCTATCTTCAAAAATGTCTTAAGTAAACTCTAGTGATTTTTAGTGGTACTTCATGCACAAACCGGGAGTTTTCTGCTTTCCAGTACCAGTTGTTTTGTGAAATTCGAACCATAATGCATCCGAAAATGTTATTAATTCAAGATCCATCCTCCTATCAGCAACACCCTCCATCAGTTTCCATGTACGTGTGCCAAAAATGTAACATTTAAGTATTCCATAAACTGACGTTAAATGACAGAAGTATCAATTTTATCCTCCACCTTGCAACACAAAGTACTATTCCCATCCTTCCCTAGTTCACATTTCCAAAATTATATACGCAGATTATACATTAGGCATATAGTTTATTGCCGAGCTTCAGGAAAGTAAACAAACTTCTAGTAACTCTCAGGTTCGTCTAAGGAATTCGTGTAAATGCATGATAGCTACTGTAGTATCGATGTTAGAGACTAAATTATGATCGTGGGTTACGATTGATGATATATGATGATAAAGGGGGGAATGGGAGGAGAAACAATTAAAAGGTACTCGATTGCGCGTCCTTGCAAGGGATTTGGAACTGTGAATCTTTGTAAGCTCCAAGCCTGCTGGCCACTTGTCTTACTCCCATATCACCGGTCCGTGAAAGGACCTTCAGAGAATTTTGAAGGAGAAAAGAGCGAAAATTTACGTAATGTAATAGCTACCACATGAGGAGAGAAATGTCACAAGCACGATTCACAACACGGCTGAACAGCAGTAGGACAGGGTTTCCTGAATGTATTAAAAGTCTGTACAGATTAGTTGGTGAGAAGGGGGGCGTCGCTATAATTGCTAGACAAGACATCGGAATCTAGGAGCGTGACGATCGAGTAAGTAGTTCAGAAATACCTAAGGCAAGACGCCAAACGCAAGGCTCCGATCTGTGAAAGTTTTACTTTCATAATTTATGGAAAGTTATGTAATTAGTCAGTTTTTTTTTCAGTAAGAAATCAGGTTATACAATGAAATTTCAGCACGAACGACATGTATATAGTGTTGTACACAGAAAAATATTTTAAATCTTCAAATGAAGTAAGCGTTTAAGCGCTTTTAACTTAGATGAAAGAGTTCTCGACTTTTACATGTGGGTTTTCCCAAGAATATGTCGTACTATGTTAGCCGCAAATATTTTATGATATCAACTTCAGATGCCTCACATTGTTCGTTTCCGAATAAGTATTATAGTTGACAGCTTCCCAATGAATTTACGCTTCTGGAGAAATGTGTGGATACGGTGGAACTTCATATAGGAAGCTTCCAAATTTCTATCTCTATGGATGAGGCAATAGACGTTACTGGTCGCTACATTGCCAATCTTATCGTTTGTAAACATGACAAGAATGGACCCGTCAAGCTCTTCCTGATGTTCTGCTAAGCATTCAAGCGCACGGTTCATGCAACAGCTGCGCGATTTGCAAACCACAGTCTCAAATTTACTGTGGTAACAAGACAATGAAGAGGAAAAAGTGATCATTTTGTATTCAGATAACGCAATCTATATGGTGAAGTTAGAATTTTGCATCAAGAGTGTTTTACCAAAACATTATGGCTACACATCTACAATTTCTTGTTGTGTCGGGATATTAAGATGGAGCACCAGGGCTTAATCTCTGTTTTTGAAACGAACATTTTCAAGCTATTAAATCTGTAGTCGTGTTGCATTGCAATTCAAGATGAAAGCATCAATTATGTTTTGTATATAATAATCATTTACTTAATTTAATATAGAATTTCATCAGAGCAGACTTTATCTATAGACCACATAAAGTGTTAATTTACGAAGACAAGCGATTAAACAACATAAATTTTATTGTTACTATTTTACAAGGATACAAACAGAAAAATTATTTGCCTTATTTTTCGACATAGTCACCCTGCTTTGCAACATTCTTGGTCCATCTGTCCACAAGCTTGCGGATGCCCTCAGAGAAAAGCTTTTTGGTGTAGCCGTAACCAACTTCGCACCACCTCCATTACATCGTCGTCATCTGCAAACCTCCGACGTCGCAAATGTTCTTTCAAAAGGTCCAAACAAGTTAAAGTCCGATGGCGCCAAGTCCGGACTATATGGTGGAAGTTTCAACACCTCAAATTTCAGATCAAGTTTTGTATCCATTATACGTGCAGTATGGGGACGGGCGTAGTTGTAATGCAGCAATACTCCTTTTGAGAGACGTCTCCGATGTTTTGATCGCATAATGGGCTGCAACTTGCTTACCAACATGCCACTGTATCGAGTACTATCCATAGTTTGTTCCATTAACTGGAAGTGCACCGATATAGGGCCATTGACATCCCAAAAGATCGTCAGCATGACTTTCCCAGTGGATGCCTGCGTCTTGAATTTTTCTTGATCGGAGACATGTGCTTCCACTCCATCGATTGTCTCTTACTCTCTGGTTCATAATGGTGCATACAAGACTCGTCTCCTGGAGAAAAGCATCTCCTTCACGAACATAAAGATCCAAATTCTCCTGACAAATTGTGCGCCGCGCACGTTTGTGACCACCGGTCAGCTGCCTTGGTACCCATCGGTTATACACTTTCCTATAATCATGGATGATATCGTCGGTTTACAAGGAAAACGCATTAAGTAAAAAATATTACTTCTGAGAAAGCTACATATAAATAATGTACATAATAGGTGTGTGTGAACTTAGAATTGGAAAATGAGATACACAAAAAGAGAAACAAGTTACTAAAAATAAAATTTTGCGGACTCAGTTTTGTTAAGAACTTTCAAACGCCTTTTTCTCGGAAGTAATATTTTTTACTTAATCTGTTTTTCTTGCAAACCGACGATATTGTACGCAGATCCGTGACTAATGTTGAATTCCGAAGAAATTTAATCAATAATGATTCGCCTGTTGTCATGGATTCGCTGATCGATCTACTGTTTCACTGTCTCAATTTCCACGCAAACTGGTCCCCCACTCCGGTGTCCATCACTGACATTTTGTCTTCCGTTTTTAAATCTTTCCAACCATTCATACACTTTCCCCTGACTTAAACAATTGTCTTCAAATTGAATATTTATCCTGCTATATATTTCAGAAGGTTTCACTTTCTCTGACCATAAAAAAGCGAATAATTTTTCTTTGCTCTTCTATGGTGCAATTCAACAGTGGAACGACCACGCTGTACGAGCTACTGCGCAGGCGCATAATGTTCCATTGCTTCATGGCGCATTGCTAAGGAACCATTTGTGTCCGGAAATAGATATTTTCGTTGTGTATAAATCTCCACAAATTTAGAATCAAATTTCTGTTATTTAATGATTTGTCCTGATATAATCATATTTTAATACATTAATTCAGTATGAAATGCAACCAACTGAATTCAATAAGTTGCACAGAAATAGACCTATAACAAAATTTCGAAGTGAAACATCTATATTCGACCTACAAAGACAGAAAAATTGTTACGTTCTGACAATAAAGGTTTAATCTAACATCACTCATCATATCATGGAAACAAAAGTGTAAGATGAACATTGTGCCTAGTATTTTTCCATGCGGTGCGCCTTACTCAATTCTCTCATTTAAACAAAGTGAGATAAGTAGTCAACAGATTTGGAGCTCGCATAGACTTTTTCGCAACCTAAGTTCCCACTCTAGGACGAGAGTTCGCGTACCTTCTCATTGTTTCTCCTCACTATTCTCTTCGATCCATTGTGTTATTCCACACAGTCCGCCTCGCTATATTATCTAATTATTAGATATTGTGTACTCATCCTGCCTGTGGTAGTGTTTATTTAATCATTAAAGCCATCTTTATCTAACCTAAAAAGTATATGCCAAGAATAGGCCTAAAGATAAATCCCTGTCATTTTTTACTTTTCAGTACATATTTCTGCCATATTTATAACACTACATTTAACTAGGTACACTTTCACTCACCGATATTTATACCATAAATATGTACAGCAGGAATAATTTTTAGCGCATTCCTTACAGCATATTTATTAAAGTCCAGTTCGGAAGTAAGGTTCTATACCATTTCACAATTCATTTCATGCATCGTTGCGCACCACGAGATAATTTATATTATTTTATTATTATTATTATTATTATTATTATTATTATTATTATTATTATTATTATTATTATTATTATTATTATTATTCAGTCAGTTTACAATGTATATTAAGATCTTCTGGCAGCCAAATCAGTAAATTTCTTGTACTGCAAGAAACTACTCTCCTCTATCCAACCATTGTCCTTCTCTTAATTATCTTCTCCCCGTCGCGTCCCAGAATGCCCTTTTTCTATGTTGTCATTTGTCTTTCTCTTTTCCATTTCCTACGGAATGCAATCATATGCCATCTTTAGTAATTTTTCTTCATTCATTCGCATCACGTGCCCGTACCATATTTGTTGTCTTGTTGATATATCCTCTACAATGTTGTTCTTAACATCCATTTTTCTCTTTTACATCATTCCTTATTCTATTTCTTTTTTAAATTCTTTCTGATCTTCTCCAGTAGTCCACTTATTATTATTATTATTATTATTATTATTATTATTATTATTATATCCGTCGAATTAGTTCTGTGATAGCGCCGGCTCGGGTTCGATTCCCAACGGGATCAGAGATTTTCGAGTAAAATTTCAACCTCAGGATTAGGAGAGGTGGCGGTGCACAACTTGTAATTACTAGATTGTGAACCAATATTCCTGGGTTAAATCCCACATCTCTCTGCAGTGCATATGAAGAGAAGGCATATGTCACTGTTGATAGTGATTCGTCCATCGGATGAGGACGTTAAACCTGGTGACCCCCTTAGTACTATACGATAGAAGTAGGCTACGTTTTGAAACCGGACTTCCCTTTCTCTCTTTCTCATCTTCATCATCATTCTCACTCATTCCCTACGAACACATACATTCACCTTATTACACGACATAATTCCCCACAGATAAACATACATAGCGTGGCGCGCCGAATTCGTGTGCAACTTGGTCCTGCAATCTATCCGCAATATACGGAATCCGAATCACGTAAGAGGATTAAACATTAGATACACATACACATATTATTATTATTATTATTATTATTATTATTATTATTATTATTATTATTATTAGCAGCAGCAGCACCAGCAGCATAGTAGTAGTTAAATTGAAATAGAATATCGTTGTATTCATATTATATATATACATATATATATATATATATATATATATATATATATATACATTATTCTTCCTAACTGCAAACGTTAAGCTATATCTTGGTCGTTAGGATCAAGCTGCTTAATAAATCGAACTGTTAGTTATATTTTAAGATTTAGTGGCTCCATAATAGAACTGAGTACACATTAAAGTTGCCCTGAATCATCAAAATTTGGGAAACTCTGTTTTAATTGTAATATAATTCGACTATTGCTTTTGGTAACTACCGGCACATAAATTTCAACTTCACAGTGCAGTCTATTGGTCTGGTTACTTGTTACTGTGTCTGCAAGATAGAACGTGGTGTATAGGTTCGAATCTTATCGCCACCTTTCTCCATTCCAGTTAATATATATATATATTTTTTTTTTTTTTGTTCTTTGCTTTCTTTCTTACTTCTCCTTCCTTTCAATTTCGTAAAAGTCTGTCTTCCTTCATTTCTTGCATTCTTCCTTCCTTGCATCCTTCTTTCTTTCTTTCTTCATTATTCTTCCTTTCTTTACTTTCTTACAATGTTCCCTTCGTGCTTTATTTCTCAATTTCTTCACTCTTACTCTATCGTTCAACATTTCATTTCTTTTCTCCTTATTTTTCTCATATTCTTTTCTCTCTACTTGCTTCCATTCGCGTATATTCTGTCCATTAATTTCTTTCTGCATCCTTTCTTCTTTTCTCACTTCCTCTTTTTCTCTCTTGTTTCTTTTTTATTTCTTCCTGTCTTCTAATTCTTTCCTTGCTTCATTTCTTCTTTCATATTTTCTTCCTTTCTCTCTTCATTTCGTCTTTCTTTCTCTATTTCTTGCTTCCTATCCCTCCTTCTTTCTCTCTCGTATTTTCTCCTTTCTTTCTTTCTTACTTTTTTGCTTCCTTTCTTCCTTGCTTCCCTAATTCGTCTTTATTTTACCTCCTTTTTTCGGCTTCTTTCTTGCTTGTCCATTCTTTCTTTATTTTCCCACTCTAAAGACTTATACTATATATATATATAGAAATCTATTGACAATCACAAGAGATAATCTTCAATTTAATCTACAGTATGCTCTGTTTGGGAACATGATATGTATGTATGTGTATATATATATATATATATATATATATATATCAAATCATTATAAAAATTATATTAGAAAGTGATACAAAAGTAATTTCAGTTTCAATAAGATGTTGAAACACAGGAAATTTGTATCATTCTTTTTTATGAACAAAATAAATACGATTATCTTTTAGCAACGACTGAATAAAGAAAATAGCGTTTACTGCAAGCCAACGAGATAATGCGTCTTATGTTTCACAGAATTTGAAGGGTAACATCAGTTCAACGCCGTTTTCGCCGTGGATATGGTGTTCGGAGAGACAGAGACCTGAATTACAAGTCGATAATATTATGGTATCACATATTTAAATAAAGTTAATCTGTTAACATGCCGCTGCAGAGTGGCGCACCATGTAATTGAGGAAAAGAAGTTCGTGATCTTCAGAATAATATTACGGTATATATCAAGTAGTGAAGTTGTTGTGGACCAATTACGTGGCCTCCAAATTTTCCAGACTTAACACTACACGATTTCTTTGTTTGAGGTTTTGTAAAGAAAGATATCTCTTCACAGTACCCCCGGGATATTGATAATCTCAAAGTAAAAATAAAACTCCCTTAACATTTGAAAAAATTACCCTGAGATGTAAGGTAACACACAGTCTCACGATGTGAATTGTATTGTGTACACAATGGTGAGCACTTTGAGGTTTAATATTGTCAAAACCTCCTTCCAACTGCAATGTATTTACAGATTGATGAAAAATAAATAGTAACCGTTCTCATGTAACAGCTGTTTTATTTTATGTCTTCCCAAATGTATCACCCTGCATTTTAGAACAAAAATTAATTGTTTTCAACTTATAACCCCATCAAATATAACTCCGAACCCAGCGGTCCCGAGTTCGATTCCCGGTCATGACGAGTTGCCTGGGTGAGGTTTTTTCGGGGTTTTTCCCTCACTCCTATGGATGAATATCAGGTAACTTTATCAGGCGACTGGAACCCCACTCATCTTCGCCACTTCCTTTCCTCCCCCATCATCCTTTCCTCATCATCCCGTTTCTGGTTTTTCAGATCACTCTACAGGCGGCCTCCCGGAACTACTGACTCTCTTGACGGGCCTCCATGGAATGTAGCTAATCGACGTTGGATGGCTTCTGCAACGAGCACCCGAGGCGGACCTACTCGGGGGAGGAGTTTCACCTCGGACCGACAGGGGAGCCTTGGGGGAAGTTGCCGAAGCAGGAATGGTATATGGATTTCTGTTGGCTGTAGGGACCGGTCGTTAGAGAGTCATGTGGTTGGGTTGGTGCGCGTAGGGGATCTATGGCACACAACTCATTCCATATCGAGGGTCAGCGCAATAGATCTCAACAGGTCGCAGTGCTGGGCCATCCTGCCCCCCTCACTTAAATTCCATTCCATTCCATAACCCCCATCAAATACAAATACAGTAATTACTAATATCGTTCTCACAACTCAGACCTGTCTTAGGTTATCTTCCGCACGTCCGAATAGAATTCAGATTCTGATAGCTGCTAGAAATAATAGTAACTGTACTTATTTTGCATAACGATATAACAGAAACCTAACTCTACTATAACTTTTTTTTTCAAAATCTGCAAGACAGCACTGACTGCTAAACGCAGACTTTGTGAACACTAATATCACAGTGGTAGACGTCACTTTGTCGCCAGTTTTAAAATTTCTTCTTGTAAACTTCTCTACCAGACCTGAAATACCTTGTATAATAAGAATCCTAAAGTATTATAAATTTTTAATTACTGGTATTATTTTTTCATAATTATACATTTATCATCTGTTTTCAAGGTTTTGTATTGTAGTCCATTCCGTCGTTATTGATGATAGTAAACCGACAGTGTATGTTCACTGAAAGGTTGGCGCGTATGTTGTTAGAACGAAACAAGATAACTACTTGAGAGTTTATAGGACAAACGTAAAACAAGAGATGTATATCCAGTCCGTAAACAGGAGACAAATCCCTACTTTCCGGTAACCAATCACAAGCGAGCCTGCTGAATTTGTGGTCAATAATGTTACTATGTGAATCCTGGAGCAAAAATACAATAAAACAAAATCCGATGAATTAGCGTAGAGATGAAAAAGAGAAACACAAGCATGAAATTACGAATCAAATGAAGAAAAATTAGTTTGTCCTAATGAATTAGCGTCAAGTGTAAAGTAGTGATAAATTCAAATGCTTCGCTAGTGTGATAATGAAATGTAATCCATTTTAAGCCCGGCTCTATCTCTGGAGAGTTGTCGCATTCCCACGTACTCTTTTACTCTTTCAGCAGCGTCAAGAACAAATGTTATGGGCATGTTTTTTGAACTCTATTTTGTTCTCCGCAGGGTGCAGAGTTCATCCATAAATGTTGAAATTTAAAAAGCTATTTATATAAAACGATGCAAGTGACAGCGACACATCTCATGAGAAACAATATTGGCCTACGTATGTAGTAGCAAAACACATTCGTAATTTGAAAATTTCACCATTGAAGAGTAAGTCATTCTAGACTGTACCATGAAATTCAATTAAACAAGCGAAATGTTTAATTATAATACAGACCTTTCAAACAAAATTCAACATTGCTATTTCTGAATTACGCCTCTGCAAGCCTGAATAATGCAAACACTCGCATAAAATGTATATTACAGTACTGAAACATTAATTAATGTGGGTCCACACCTGTGGAGTAACAGTCAGCGCGTCTGGCCGCGAAACCAGATGGCCCGGGTTCGAATCCCGGTCGGGGCAAGTTACCTGGTTGAGGTTTTTTCCGGGGTTTTCCCTCAACCCAATACGAGCAAATGCTGGGTAACTTTCGGTGCTGGACCCCGGACTCATTTCACCGGCATTATCACCTTCATTTCATTCAGACGCTAAATAACCTAGATGTTGATACAGCGTCGTAAAATAACCCAATAAAATAAATTCATTAATGTGCTTCAATAGAATTAATCATTTCCTGCAAACAGAACTGAAAAAGGCATATTCGTTAATATTTTAATATCTGACTATGGCTTCCTAGACCATAAAAGAAGTGAAAATATTAGCAAGGATTTGAAAACTCCAAGCGTAAAAGAAATAACGCAAAATGTAGATTCAATTGGTATTAACGCTTATTAAGAATGAAGCCATACTGAAATCCACTAAAAGACTAACAAGATGAAAATGTGGACAGGCCAAGTAAGAGATGGAAAGACCAGTTGAATATTTGAAACAACTAGTACAGGCCAATAGGTTTTAAGTCATACGTCTATGATGATAATAAGAAAGATTTTAATATATATTCTTGTTATTAGTGGAATTAAGACAAATAGTAGGATTTTTCTAAGTAATACTGAAATACTTATAATTTTGTCGAGCATGCTGCATAATTCTCATGTCAAAAAAAAACTCTGTTACTGAAGAAAAAGAAAAGCTCACTTCATCTCATCTCATCTCATCTCATCACCATCATCATCAGCAACAGCAGCAGCCCAAAATATTGTTGTCCATACCATCTGTATCTAGGTGATCAAAGATCTCTCTTATCTAGGTGTTTTCGTATGAACTGACAATTTTTGGAATGTGTTATTCGCCATATACTGACAATATGGCATTTTTGGTGAAAAAAAATCACTTTTTCGGAGTTTTGCATAAAATTGTTCCTACATATCCTCTTTATATGTCTGCAAGGTTTTTAAGTTTTACTGCGCTTGGAAGTATAGTTTAATAGACACCATATTTAAATGCTTGCGTCTCTTGGTGGGCATGGCATTTCTGTATCCTTTATAAAATGTTGTATTTTGAGTATTTTAATGGACATTTTTGCTCATATCTAAATATATGGGCAGTGGGGATCATGTTGGAAAGAGGCTGGGAACTATTCTTAGGAATGCAGTAAATGAATGGAGAACGAATAGTACGACTTTGGGTGATCGAGACCATGGTATTCTGAAAGCCACCGCCATAGCAAAATTGACCTCATACTACCAGAAGGCAATAGGAAGTAACTGTACAGATCTTCATAATATGAAAGCTGCAGTTTATGCCACTTCATAGGTATCATAGTATCTCCTCTGATCAGAAACTCCAGCATGTGAAATGTCCTAAAGGAGAGGATTCTTGGTGTTTCTTCGACAGAGCTATAGCTAAGGGGGAATAACCTGGGGTACATACAGAACATGTTGGGATACTATTGAAAGAATACCTTCTAAAAAATTATGCCGGTTTATCGACCGGCATCTGATGATTTGCAGGGAAAGACTCAGAACGCGAATGAAAGTCTCCATACTAAAATATGGAAGTACTTTGGTTCCAAGAGTCGAGTCGATACTGCAGTTGTACTAGCAGTAAGTAAGTTTAATTCTGGCACTACAAGAAGTGTACTTGAAACTCAGAAAGCTACAGAACTCTCACTAGGAAACAGGGCAGTGGATTTAGGGATTCGAGGGGATACCTGACGTGTAAAGAAGGCAAAACGTTGAGCAGTTCAGAAGTACTGCGAGACTTCGAGGAGCACTATTAAATGTTGATGCTAATATTACTTATAATATTTATTCATCTTATAAGTGGTTAAAATTGACCAATATTTGTGAGTGAGATGTTTACAAAACGAACGCATGAGTGTCATAATTCCTCACGAACACATAATTGACTTTTAGTCACGTGTAATATACAATATCCTATCCCAGTAGATAAGGTAAAGGTATCCCCGTCACATGCCATGAAGGCACTTGGGGGGCATGGAGGTAGAGCCTCATGCTTTCCATGATCTCGGCACTAGAATGAGGTGGTGTGGTCGGCACCACGCTCTGACCGCCTTTTACCCCCGGGAAAGACCCGGTACTCAATTTTATAGGAGGCTGAGTGAACCTCGGGGCCGTTCTGGAAATTTGGCAACAAGGAAAATCCCGTCATCACTCGGGATCAAACCTTCCAGTCCGTAGCCAGCTGCTCTACCAACTGAGCTACCCTATCCTATCCTATCCTATCCTATCCTATCCTATCCTATCCTATCCTATACTATCCTATCCTAGTAATTATTTGCCTTGTTATATACAGGGTTATTCACGAAGATAATGCCATACTCTAGGATTTATGATGAAAAAAATTCATATAAACATAGTCTATGCCATATTTTTTTTAATTGAGTTACACCCTTCCTAATGTTAAACTTAAATGTGGAAATTATGAAGGTTAAGCATTTAAATTATTTACGAGAATGCTACTGAGTGTATTATAAATTCATTAAAGAACGTTCCCATTATTACTCACTTGAAAAATATGTATTAAACCCGGTTTTCAAAGACTCCCACCTTCCGCAGTAATACATGAAGTCGTCCGAATGTGAACTTTGCGCCAACAAGACTACAAAGAAGAGTTAAACACAATCAAATACAATGCACAAAAAACGGATACAACCCTAACATAATAGACAACATAATAAGAAAAACAAAACAGAATTACTGTACAAAACATAGGAATACAACACAAACACAAGAATGCAAAAAATACATCACACTAACATACGAAAACAAAAATAGACACAAAGATTGCAACCTCAATCAAGAAATTAAATTATAACATCGCATACAGAACAAAAAACACTCTACAAATGCATTTCAACACACAAACAAGCAAATACAACCACACAGGTGTATACAAACTCAAAAGCAATATATGCAACAACATCTACATAGGAGAGACAAGCAGATCATTTCAAACACGTTACAAAGAACACATCACAGCCATAACCAAATCACAAAACCCTTCTACATACGCAGAACACATCACAAATGTCAACCACACCTACATCAACATAAACACAGACATGGAAATTCTACATCTCCAACCGAGAAACCAGAAACTAAACACATTAGAACAATACGAAATAAACAGACACACAAAAACATATCCGCACTAGATCCTCAACACACTTTAGACTCCACATTACACTACACAAACACAGAAAACGCAATCAGAAGGCGCGAAGACCACCCAATTCTGAGGATAGCCCACAGGCTGAAACTAGTCAACAAGGTACCGTAACCTGTCTTAATCACTGAATACACAGCAGTTGGCTTCACAAAGCATATTATATAGATTTAAAAGTTAGGAAACAACCATTTTCTCATGGCAAGTAATGTTTTACAATGTAGCAACTATTTGAGATACATAGCATCAGAAACATGTTACGTGTAAAATCGTATACCGTTACTTTTTTGCTTGCACGAATTTTACAATTATTGAAAAGGGAAAATTATACAAAACTTTTTTATCTAGTGTCAATAGCCAGAGCTACTCCAAACAACAAATACCTTCATGAAGTTTATTCTGCTATCAACAAGAGTTAATATTAGTACTGGACGGAACACGGATGTGTTATTTAGAATGAATTGATACTTCATTATACAAACAATAAACCTCCCACAGAGTAATGCAAAAAGTAAATCAATTCTGCTTCCAAGCATAGAGCAATAAAAGTGTTTGTTCAATGACGTGGACAGTGGCGGACATCAGTTGTAAAACCATGGCTACAGGATTAAATTTGTCGTAAATACGCTGAACAAAGAAATTTCTTCATCAAATATCAACTTAAGAAACTGAACTATATCAAGAATGTAATAGCCTAATTTGTATGAATGAACGTTTTGAGAATCAGAAGTGGATATAAGCCTACAAGAACCATTGGTAAATACTAAGCACTCTGACATATTGCCTATTTCGCAATTTTGGTATAAACGTTTCTTGTTATTAACTGTCTTCTAGCTCTTTAGTTTTTTTTTTTTTTTTTGCATTTAAAATTTTGAAACAGTGAAATACAGTAATATGACCCAATTAAGGGCTCTTCTTAGACTCATGACCCGAGACTGAATTCGGCCGTGGGTTCGAATCCCGCATTGGATTTCAACTGTAAAAAAAAAATGTTGGTATTCCTATTTTATTCATCTCACCAAAATACAAGCTCGCTATCACCAATTTTATTGACTCTAAATAATAGCGTAGTTGGTGAAGCATAGTTAAACAAAAAATTTAAATATTATGTCAATAAGGTGGCACATGTTTTCTCATTATACATTTTTCTTTCCTGAAAAAAAATGTATCCTACAAATTACATGTTTTTCTACGTTACATTGACACTCTGAAACAATTCCATTTCTCATCTAAGTTACATGTTTGTATAGGCTACATTAACATTACTTTCTCATTTTAAATTTGATATAATCTGAAACAATTCCATTTCTCATAATACAAGTTACATGTTTGTATAAAGTTCCTAGTTTGTCTACTTTACATTACCACTACTTTCTCATTACATTTCTGAAAAAATTTAGTTTCTCATATAAATTACATTCTTGTCTACGTTATATTAACATATATTCTTACATCATACCTCATATTCGAATTCTATTGGGATGATACTTACCTTAATGTCAAAAATGGCATTAAATTGATAAAAAATTGGTTTGATTCCAACCTACTTGTCTTAAATCATACTAAAACTACGGTTGTAGTATTTTCGTTATCATCTGTTGGTAAGAAATCTCCTAATTTGCTCTTGTGGGGAAATTCTGGGTCATATAATCATATATTTTTAATTCGAATAGAACAAGATAACGTTTGTTAAAGTAATGCGGAAAAAATGAAAATACGTTCCTCCAAGGTTGTATTTCACCACTACAGTTCCTCAGAGCGCATAGAATTAACTGATATAATAAAAAAACATTTAAAATATAATAAGCCATTGGCCATCTCTCTCAACATATGGGTGAAATGGCCATAGGATATAGGGATAAATGACGACTATTATTTTTAAGTAAATACATAACAATTTTTTGCAAAACAATGAGGATTTATGTAAAACACACTTAAATACAGTGTCTAAGTGCATAATGATTGTTGTTTGAAATTTTTCAACAACTTGTTTTTTTTTTTCCTTTAGTGAATTTTCCTTGAATAATATACAGAAAAAAATTAAACGCTTATGAACATGTTAATGAAACAAAATCCTAAAAGGTCAAAGTAACATCATCTTCCAATGTTCTTCTTTGTAATTCCATTTGTCACAGAACATGTTTCGTGCAGCCATCATGTAACGTACACATTTGATTCAATCCACTTTTTACTTGGTTTTATTATAAATCTCACCACATCCTACACATTCATCGCTTTGATCAGTTATCTCATCTCTGAAAATATTATTGATCTCTGGCAGATCTTCAGAACTGATGCTACTGCTTGAGGAAATAAGCCGAGTTGTTAAATACCTTCATCTTCGACAAGTTCTTAGGTTGTCTTTTGTTGTTGGTCTTCAACGCTTTCTGCTTCAATTCTTCCGAAGAAGTCAATATTGTGGCCTACAACTTTTGCCCTTTTGAAGGTAATTTGTTGATGACTGGTATGGGTGAAATGATCTGAAGCAATTTTGTTGGTGTTCATTCAATTTACAAGAGCTGGATTATGGTTCATTGATTTGTTCAGTTCCAGTGAAGTTCTGTGTATTCTTGAAATGATGGGATGTGGTTCAGGAGTCTCTGTCTAGTTGAACTGAAATTTTATGAGTCGTTAGCATTCGCTCCTGTAAGTTGCAGGTGCCTTTCTTCAACTGTGCTCACATTGGTATTCTTGAAAACGTACTGAGGAATGACATCACGATCATAGGGGTTGTTTGCTTTTAGCCTTAAATCCTGAAATTACATTTTATGAAGTGGCCGATTTTCTCCAAAATTTGCTTAACAGCTCTCCAATCATTTTATCATTTTACGAGCAGAATAATTCTTCAACCAATTCAGCGCAATGCTGGAGATGTTACTTTTGAAGGGCTGAAAACATCTCTGTCCAGCGGCTGCAGGTTGTGAAGTGTGGCTGGTTAGTAAAATTATAATTCTGACATTTTCTTCTGCAAATTGTAGCAGTTGGGTAGAATTTAGTACGGGGAGTGGCCATCAAATATAAGAACAACTTTTCCAACTCGTTTCCAAGATAGGAAGTGTTGTCTCAGCCAATCAAAGAATATTGCCAAGTTCTTCAGCAAAACTGTAAGCAAGACTTCGGACATGGGTCCTTGTCAGGGGGAAAACCATGTTTCTGCATTTTTAATATGACAAAATAAGCTTATTCATTGTCATTGCCCATTGTACACTTTTTACAATTTCCTGTCTTGACTCTTCTTTCCAGGGTTTTTCTAGGACTATTGAATGTAATGAAGGCTTGACGTACAAGTACCATATTTAACGGTTTCAAAAGTATGGTTTAGGTCATCTTCATTCCAAAGACCGCAGTTGCTGTCTAACTTTGATTTACATTTTGTCGGCATCCAGAAATAATGATAAAAATTCGATACGGTACTTTTGCCATAATAATACTCCTTAACTGTAGGCCATATATCCCGGAAAAATCCTCTGCCTTTTTACGGGAGAGATGGCCATAACGCATAATAAAAACTGGAAGCTCTTTGCTTACGTCTTAAGAAGTGAAGGCTCTATAAAGTCTAGGTAGGTAGTATCGTTCGCATTTTTGTTCTTTCGTTGCCGAGCTACCAGACGAGGAATCTATTTGCCACACCGTTAAACATTATCATGTCGTAGCTCCTATGATAATAAATCAAACGCCCTGTAATTCAGCAAATAATTGAGCGGCAAATAACGTCCTCGTGTGCTTTCTGCAAACGCCAACGAAAGAGCCAAAATGGCGGGCGATTATATTAAGTATTTATCGAGCCTTAGAAAATACATAACGTCATCATCAGCGAATCACAAGACACACACGTTTAAATGTAGCTGACCTGCAACGTGATTGGCTGCCGGAAATAAGAGCGATGGAACTATAATATTGAATTTTTAAAGATGCCTTACCTCTTTAATAATGTTTCTAGTAAATTTCCTCACAAAATGCAGTACTTTTCTATTGTTATGGTCCACACCTGTGGAGTAACGGTCAGCGCGTCTGGCCCGGGTTCGAATCCCGGTCGGGGAAAGTTACCTGGTTGAGGTTTTTTCCTCAACCCAATACGAGCAAATGCTGGTAACTTTCGGTGCTGGACCCCGGACTCACTTTCACCGACATTATCACCTTCATTTCATTCAGACGCTAAATAACCCAGATGTTGATACAGGGTCGTAAAATAACCAAATAATAATAATAATAATAATAATAATAATAATCTATTGTTATGTCAGAAGAAAATAATAGCCTTATGTTTCCATAGGTGCAACAATCACTTCGTTTAGTTAACATCTGGCGGCAAACCGATTTTCATTCGAAACAGATGATTAGAATAAAAATCAGGACGGTTAACCGTCTCACCCACATGGCTATCTCCCCCGGAATTACTGAAGAAATTCATATATCCAACTGTTCTTCTAATAATATTGTAACTGTCCTATTCTAAATGAATCTCAAGTTAAGTATCTCAGAATATTAATCGACCGTTACTTATGCTGGGATAAACGTGATCTTTCTCTTTGCATTAGATTAAGAAAAATTGTTCACTATTTTGTTATCCTACGAAATTACTTGACTGTCCATACTTTACGACTGATTTACCTCGCATTAGTACAATCTATATTACATTACGATATTATAGGATAGGGTTGTCCTTCGTTATGCCAATAACAATGCTACAAAAAATAATAATAAAAATATGTAAAGTGATATCAAAAACGTTTTCCTTGCATTTTTAACTGTGTCCTGATTGTACCTATGCAGTGTAAAATATTACCACGGCAACTAAAACTTACGATTAAGCCTGCATGGTATAGTCAAAATACAAGGTACAATAAAAATGAAAGGAAGAAGTTTTTGATGTCACAGTATTAATAAGCCCCTTGATTATCCCTCAGAACTGTTGTTTTCTGAGTTTAAAGTATTCGATATCCCTCAGATTTATTTTATTTATTTATTTATTTATGTATATAACAGGGCAAAGCTCCAATTACAATAGACAGTACAGATATTCGTTTAAAAAAAAACATGGAATTGCATATAACATGAAAAAAAGATATGAAACAGATACAAGTGTAAATACAAATTAAAATGGAAAATGAGAAAGGGGGGGGGGAGAACAGACAAATAGATACTACCTAAATAACAATGTCTTACTGAATTTCGTACACAAAAACAGAAATATATTTAATTTGCATTCATATAAATATACAACTGAAAGATCAGACAACATATGCTTATCAGAATCTAAATGAATCGGCTTCTTTTGAAAGGGCGTAAGTCAGGAAAAGTAAATTTGTGGGAAATTGAAAAAAAAAACTGTCTAGAAATATATAATTCCGGACATGTGGGCTGATAGTCTAGTTTACATATGTTGGTTTTTAAAGTAATTATACGCATTATACGGATACTTAAGGTTTTATTAAGATTTAAAATAGGAAAAAAGCCACCCTTTAAAAAAATCAATTTTATAACAAGTCTAGTCTAGTTTACATATGTTGGTTTTTAAAGTAATTATACGCATTATACGGATACTTAAGGTTTTATTAAGATTTAAAATAGGAAAAAAGCCATCCTTTAAAAAAATCAATTTTATAACAAGTAAAATCAAATAAATATTTTTATATATTGTAGTGCTATTCTTGAATTACTTTACTGGAAATAATATACAATCAACAAACATAATGTATAATAATAAAATTATTAACGAAAAACAATAGGAATGATGAAGAGAAATCAGTCTTTTCACTTGGGATATGTTTTCCAGTCATCGTACGTTGCATTACTGTCTGTAGGCCAGCTGAAAAATTCTTCATAAAATGCCGTATGCTCCCTTGGGATGTACTGATTCATTTTTTCCCTCCCAAGTCTTGCACTTCTTTCTGTTTTATTGGCACTTTTCCTGCTGGGTAGGCCGGGCTTGTTGGTGGAGGAACAGATTCTCGCAGAACTGCAATGAAGAATGTGTGGCTTACTAATTCATTGATACTACTCGTACTAGATACTTCGACGTATCCAACTCTGTCATGTGTATACTTAAAGTGGAATAAGGTACACATTGCAAAATTGAATATCGCATTTCTTTGTTTGTTCCTTCTTTCTTCAGAAACAGCAGTCTTTTTGTAATATTTATTCTGTTTTCAGCTGTTCGCACGCAATCACCACTGCCAATTGAATTGTTTTAAAACGGTGCATGTCACTGACTACTGACCATTTTAAAACAAACTGTGATTTTAACTTGCCTCTAACTATAAATCAGACTCATTTTCCAGTAAATATGTATACAGGGTGTTTAAAAAATACAGGGCATAATTTCAGGTATGTAATTCCAACATGTAGACAATCAAAATAGTTCATTATAACATGTGTCCGGAAATGCTTTATTTCCGAGTTATGACCTTCACAACATTGAAATTCACCGGAACGTTTTTCTTTCCGCAGGTCGTTGCCGTCAAAGGAGACATTAAGAGGGCACTCTGACAGTTCATTCCGAGGCGAAGGTTACATTCAGTGTTGTGTAGGTACTTGGATCGAAGGTTTCCTGATCGATGGATAGGTAGAGGTGCCTAATTGCTTGGCCTCCACGCTCACCTGATCTGAACCCTCTCGATTTCTACTTGTGGGGCCATTTAAAATCATTGGTTTATTCGTCTCCGGTGCCTGATTTGGAATCCCTTCAGAATCGAATTGTGGCATGTTCTGAGGACATACGCAATACTCCTGGAGTTTGGGATCGTGTTCGCAGGTCAATGAGACATCGATGTGAGGTCTGTAATCAAGCAGGAGGTGGACATTTTGAACATCTTCTGTAATGACAACGACCTGCGGAAAGCAAAACGTTCCGGTGAATTTCAATGTTGTGAAGGCCATGACTCGGAAATGAAGCATTTCCGGACACATGTTGTAATGAACTATTTTGATTGTCTACATGTGGGAAATACATACCTGAAATTATGCCCCGTATTTTTGAAACATCCTGTATACAAGTACAAGGGGTAATCAATAAGTTTCTGAACTGCCCTGACTAGGAAACGGACATACGAAACGGAAAAGTTATCGAGTTAGAACCAGGGAAATGCCTGGAATCTATACTAAATGCATCACTCGAAAGGCAGAGAAGAAGACTAGCTATAAGGCGTATATGGAGATATTCCAGGAAAAATCGCAATAGGTCCTCGACTTTTTGCACAAAATCACGTGTAAAAGCTCAGTTCTTAAAGACAATCTGACCCTGTACGATAGACTGACTCACCAGGCATGGAAGCAATGATCTTCAGTGACACGCGAATTTATGTTTAACGTTACAATAAATACAAGTGCAGTTCGGAAATATATTGATTGCACCTTGTATAATTGAGTGATGGACGGATGGATGGATGGATGGATGGATGGATGGATGGATGGATGGATGGATGGATGGATGGATGGATGGATGGATGAACTACTAAATGAACAAACCGATGGACGAATGCTCGGATACATAAATGGCTGAGGTAATTAATTAATACAGATTGTACCCATAAATTTTTAACTATCGACAGAAAAGGAAAATGATAATAGCCTATAATACCTCAGAAACGCATCAACAGAAATGAACTTTCTCCGAAGATAACTATGAAATCAAGATAGGAAAGAGTCAGAAATGAAAAAAAAATAGACGCCAAATACATAAAGAGACTACAGTATTGAAGATATAGAGACAAAACAGGAAGTTGGTATGGGCATGTTCAGAGAATCCATGAAGAAAAACTACCTACAAGAATGTTAAAATGGAACTCACAATGTAGAAGAAAAAGAGGATGTCCGCGGGATACTTGGATACAAGGAATCATGAGTGCCATGTCAAAGAGAGTTCTTAGGGATGGAGATTGAACGGACAGAAGGAGATGGCAACTAGAAACCGGAAGGCGGCATTAATCTACTATAGAAACCGGATATATATACCTCAGAAACGTCCGATATGCAACATTTATTAGTTTTCCGAAACTGAACATATGGTCTAACATTCGCGAAATACGAGTAGAACAGAGCAGAATATAGGGTTCCCATAAGTCTGAAATCATAAGGAAATTATGTGTTCAATGTGTCCTCCTTGCCTTGTTATGAACAATTCGAGACGCCTTCTCCAGTCATCCATGACATTTTTAAGGACGCCTGGAGTAATGGAAGCACAGTACTCCACGATATGTAGTTTCAGGTAAGCCAGGGACCGTATTTTCTCTGCATATACCATAGTTTTCAAATGTTCCCACAGAAAAAAAATCTAGCGGTGTCAAATCAGGACTTATTGGGGACTACTCCACAGGCTCTCGACGATCAATCCAACTTCCTGGAAATTGCGTCTCCAGCCAATTGCGGACAAGCAAACTGTAATGTGCTGGAGCACCGTCCTATTGAAAATAAACACGGAAATGACCCTCAGGGTTCAGTATGGTGAGAAAAACTTCCTCCTGGAGCATCCTCAGGTATGTTTCTCCAGTGGCAGTGCCGTCAAAGATGAATGGACAGATGATTCCATCATTCCAAATGCCACACCAGACCATAAGGCGAGTGGCACCTTGTTCCTTTGATGCATCAAACCAGTTAGGTTGTTTTGTGACCAATATCGCATGTTTTGCTTATTCACTTCCCGTTTAAGTAGAAATTGACTTCGTCGCTACAGAGAACAGTGGTAAAAAAAATCGCCATCCCTCTCACATTGTTGCACTGCCCATTCACAAAACTCCTGTCTCCGATCCCGATCGTCCTCTGTTAATTTCTGCAGCAGTTGCAGTTTTTTGGGTGCCATTTATTGATGTGCAGTACGCGCTGAATGCTGCCTTTCGAGATGCCCGTATCTGTGGACATTCTGCGGATCGGATTGTTGGGCTTTTCGAAAACGATGCCAGGACATTGCACGTTGCCTGCTCAACACATACTGTCCTTGGTGGACCACTACGCGGTTTGTCTGCGGTGGATCCCGTCTCAATGAATGTTTTAATGATTTTTCCCACACAACTGTGTATAATTGGCACTCGTTCTGGTGCAAAGCATTCATGGGCAACCTTCCTATTACTACGGCCGCCAACAAGCAGGACCAGTTCAATACGTTCCTCTTTACTTAAAGATATCACTCAGTTGTCTTGTGGACAAGAAAAAGACATTTTTCAGTAATTCGCTTATGGTATCAGACTTATGGGACACTCTGTAAAATATTTTACGATTATGATGATTAGAATAATGTTTATTTATGTTTGATAGTATCTACACCAATTTAATATGGTAATATTGATAATCTAAACAACTTCAGTGTATCATTTATTTCCAAAATGTGTCATTTCATGTTTTTATTATTATTATTATTATTATTATTATTATTATTATTATTATTTAAGTTCATTTATGCGCTTTAACATTTGGTCATATCGCAAATGTAGGATTTTGGGTATATCAGCAGACCGTGGACTGTTGTTGTGATTCTGTTTCTACTGTCGTATGTTATATATGTATTCATTTTGACTAATTTCAATTTTTATTAATGATTATGATAATGGTGATTAAGGCAGGGATGAGTCACGGCATGTAAATTTCCAATATCCAGCATTTGCCTTTGTGACTAAGGAAAATCATGAAAAAATCTCAATCAATTTATCTGATCACGGGTTTTGAACTCGGGATCTCCTGAATGACAATTCAGAGCGTTATCACTGAACCACCTCGCTCGGTCAAATCTGTCTTTTATTGACCGCTTTATTTAACAATTTTTAACTGTTGCGTTTATTTAGCGCTGACGAATTAGAAAACTAACGATTTGGAAGAAATGTATTTGTTTGAAGATGTCACTGAAAAGATGTCTGGAAAAGTAACAAAACCTATAAAAACCAGTCAGTTTTTCCGCAATCGAAGACAAATTTTTTAATTATTTATTTATGTGTTTATTTGTTTTTGTTTGTTTGTTTGTTTATTTATTTTCGAAACACAGAAGCAGCACTCTAATATATAGTACCAGTCGGGTTCGAAAGGATAAAGCTGAAAATATAGAGTTTCACTAGTATTAAACAGCAAAGAGGCATTGTATTGGCTCAGTAACAAACTAGCCAAAATTCTCTCTTCCCTGTCTGTTAATTATAGCTCCAAAAACCAAAACACACTAATGAATCTGGTAGCGACATCTAGTAACCACATCAGAATATTAATGCTTCGTGGTTGGCAATATTGCGACGTGGTGGCGTCAGTGTGTTACCATACCAACATCCACATCTTCCCTCGTGGAGCAATCAATACTGGCATGATACCAGGTTTATCTGCTCCAAGCCATGTGCAGAGGGATGACAGCAGAACACACTTCAAGTTCCTAGTGATTTTCTTACTTAATGAATAGAATAAAGTCTCTTTTAATTGAAATAACATTGTATCGACTACGTCTGTATACAATTTTGCCTAAACTGGGATGTATGTTTTCAGCAAGTGGTTCACGTAGCAGTAAAATGTAAGTAAGTGCATGTAACATCCATGATATTGCTATGTAATTAATTTCCTTGCATTCCATTTTTAACAATGATGGAAAGATTTATTTAGTCTATAATTGTAGAATATTATCAGTCTGAAAGTAATCATTTGGGTTTTCCAATTTGCTGATACCCAAGATTTTGCATTGAGAAAACCCTCCAAAATTAATTTGACAGGACAACAGAAGCCCAGTTACAATTCGAATCTGTAAAACTGGACACATTAGGCAAAAGTGAATTTCACGAATATTGATTGAGAATATGTGTAATTTACATCATGAGAATCGTTATAAGTGTAAGTAATTTGTACAGGAACAGTATTTTACACCTGCTTAATAATGTATGGAAAGCAGGTCGTTGCACGTAGGCGGAAGTGAAAGCTAGAGAAATAATACTCAACTAATTCAAGTATTCTGTAAAATCAGACAACGTTAGAGAGATGAACGGGGTCAAAAGTCTTAAATGTACAGTAAAGTGTAACTTATAGTTCAAACTAATGCATAATATTGTTCTAAAAATAAGTGAACTACGTACACACAATAACACTAACAGGTGTTGCGACTCAAATTAAATAAATCAGTAATTTCAATAAAATGATTAAAGGATATGATTTACTTGTTGGAACTTCCAACTCTCCTATTTCAAACAAACGTATTTTTTAAATAGTATTATTAATATAATAACCTCCAATTAATTCGATGCTTGAATAATTAAATAGACAATTTGTTTTCAAGTTAGGCTATGCCGCTTCATTGTTTAAATGGTGAAAATGTTTCTGATCGATCGTCCTCAATTATAAGCAAAATTTTCCATCACTTTCCTAGCTTATGCCAGCATTTAATAGATTCTTGAAATAACTTAAGTGCTGTTCGAATTGACGAAAGGAAGAGGATGAAGAAAACGTAATTGCTAACGATGAAGAAAATGTACCCCCATACTCGAAGGGTATTACACACATACATAGTCTACATACACACATACACACATATTTAAACCGTGTATGTAAACAATATGATTGTTAATTTTACATTGTATAATAGAGCTGCAGGGCATGTAGTATTATACATACATACATACACACATATATATACATACATACATACATACATACATACATACATACATACATACATACATACATACATACATATATACCTATAGAATTCTTATTATTTATTATAACTTTATTTTGTTTGAGGCTATAAAATCTTTTGTTTTAAACTAGGATTAGATACCCTATTCATAAAGTATATAATTCATATATTTTCTCCAATATTTATGGCCACTAATATTCATCCCATGTGATTAATTGAAGAATGTAATATTAATATTTTTGGGAAAGATAAATGACGTACTTGCCGTTTCTTTCCGCACACCACTCTTTGTTCCACATTTTAAAGAATCCCAGTGCGCCACAACGTGGAGGAGAGGAGAGTGGATCCCGAAAAGACAAAGTATTTGATTATGTCTCGTGACCAAAATATTGTACGAAATGGAAACATAAAAATTGGAGATTTATCCTTCGAAGAGGTTGAAAAATTCAAATATCTTGGAGCAACAGTAACAAATATAAATGACACTCAGGAGGAAATTAAAAGAAGAATAAATATGGGAAATGCCTGTTATTATTCGGTTGAGAAGCTTTTGTTATCTAGTTTGCTGTCAAAAAACCTGAAAGTTAGAATTTATAAAACAATTGCATTGGCGGTTGTTCTTTATGGTTGTGAAACTTAGGTTCTGACTTCCACAGAGAAACAGAGATTAAGGGTGTTTGAGAATAAGGTTCTTAGCAAAATATTTAGGGCTAAGAGGGATGAAGTTACAGGAGAATGGAGAAAGTTACACAACGCAGAGCTGCACGCATTGTTTTCTTCACCGGACATAATTAGGAGCATTAAATCGAGACGTTTGAGATGGGCAGGGCATGTAGCACGTATGGGCGAATCCAGAAATGCATATAGAGTGTTAGTTGGGAGACCGGATGGAAAAAGACCTTTGGGGAGGCCGAGACGTAGATGGGAGAATAATATTAAAATGGCTTTGAGGGAGGTGGGATATGATGGTAGAAACTGGATTAATCTTGCACGGGATAGCGACCGATGGCGGGCTTATGTGAGGGCGGCAATGAACCTGTGGGTTCCTTAAAAGCCATTTGTAAGTATGTAAGTAAGTATAACATTATAGTCTAAACATGTAAATATGATTTATGCTGCGTATAATTTCAGCATTGTATGATTTCGTGAACATGCATTTCAATGCTTCGTTGCTGAAATTTTAAGTATTGTTATCTAGATAGTTTAATATTTTCATAATTGTTATTTGAATGATACTAATGTTATCTGCACTTTAATTTTCCCTTGGATTAAAATAATATTTTCCCGCAATAATTTTAAGTAAGCTAGATGTACTATACAAGCTTTTATTCTTCCATTATCGTACTCTGTTTTCTGTCAACACAGTGTGAAAGCAAACATGGAAGATATGTGTCAAGAACGCTGTTGCAGAGGGAATTATCGTCAACTTTTTCAGTAAGGAAATTTATATTAGAGTCTAGCAGGGTTCAAGGAAAATTGTTTGTCCCGTTCAGTAGTCTTCCAGTGGTGAAAATCATTTAAAGATGTGCGCACTCTACTTCTATTATGCTATATGAATACTGCACGTTCCGCCTTTCCATACAACAAGCAAACGCGTTGGAAAACTTGCCCGGGAAAAACCTACACATAAGTATCCGTGAATTTTCCAAGAACATAATATGAGCTTGGTAGCACCGAGAAAATTATTCACAAACACCTAAAACTTTGAAGTATGTGTGCAAGAAGGCTGTCCAGAAATCTGACTGAAGAAAACAAAACACGACGAATTAAACTCTTTAGCACTATAACTAAGAAGGTCACGAGTTTCTGGGAAAGGATTGTGACAACAAATAACACTTGGATATGCCAATACACTTCAAAATCAGTGTTACTAGAAAGGGACGCAAACATTCTGATTCACTAATATCAAAAAGGTTAAAGGGAAATCATCTTTGTAAAAAGGAAATGACTATTGTCCTTTGGGATACGAAAGGGCATATAATAATC
Source organism: Periplaneta americana (assembly GCF_040183065.1). NCBI lineage: Eukaryota > Metazoa > Arthropoda > Insecta > Blattodea > Blattidae > Periplaneta > Periplaneta americana. The sequence goes on from NC_091133.1 coordinate 37,449,863, forward strand.
GATCGAGTTTATCTTGGATCACCAAGCAATGAGAGCAGTATTCTATAGTAGATCCTTTATAAAATAAACTGAAAGAAACGATAAGTTCAAAAGATATGGCAAAATGCCTAAAGACATCATGTTGATGTAAAAGAAAGCCCCCTACCCCATCTTTCAATTATGCTTAATTTTTATTCTTTGTTCCTTTTATTCATTCAGTTTTATCTTGGAATCCTGATATTGTCTCCGTTCTTTCGCTTATAACCCTGCATTCTCCCTGAAATCGTTGGTCAAGTCTATTTAATTGCTTGTAACGTCCACAAAGAATTGGATACCCTTTAGATCCCATTTCTTCACCTGAAGGCGAAGGTAGAGCCAATCTTCAAAACGTCGTAAATTTCTTATTCATTACCAGCAATGGAAAAAGTCCAGCTACACCTCTTCTAAAAGCATGTTCTCCTTCATGACAACGTCCGTCGTCACTACGTAAAAATCACACAAGATATTTTTGCTGAACTTCCCTGGTGAGTGCTGCTACATTCTCCGTATCACGTTCTCGTACCGGTGAAGAAAGGCTTTGGAGGCAAAACATTTGCTACGAACAGCCTGTTCATGAAAGAAGTGCGGAAAGGATGCACTACCGATCAAATATGTTCTTTCAAGACGAAATAAAGAATCTTTCTGGTCTCTGACAGAAGTGTAAATAGGAATTGCTGTTACAAAATTCAGAAATGGTGATATTAATATGAAAGAATATTTATTTTGTTAATTTACTTTTTAATTATACGAAGTATAGAAAAAAGTGCTATGATGTTACAAAAACAATATGCGTATGTCAGTAGCGTTTTTGTTCGTTATCACAATACTGTTTTGTTAGGGTTTATCATTTGTCATTTATTAATTGTCATTTATTATTTGGAGTATTGTGCTTTTAAATACGCATTGAATTTTGCGGATTTTAAGAATTTTTGTGTTATTTGTGGGCTAAAGAAGTCAGTATCAAATGAAAAAAAAAAAACAAACACTTCCGACATATTTTTCTGTTTTAGTTTAATAAAGGTGCAAGAGCAGCGGGAGTGGCTCGAAACAATTGTGCTTTTTATGGGGATAAAGTCATCGGAGAAAGTACTTAATGGTCCTGTCGTTTCAACACACAACACACTGTACAAAAGTTAGTGTCCATCCACAGAAGATGATGTTATGCGTCTGGTGGGATAAAGAAGGCGTCGTGTACTACGTATTGTTTCCCAGGAATGTAACCATAATTGCTGACATTTATTGCCAACAACTCAGACACCTTGCGGCCACAATTGAAGAAAAACGATCTGTAAGCAGCATCAAGTGCTGCAGCAAAACGATAATGCACGCCCGCACTCCACTAATATGACGAACGCAGCTATGCAGGAGCTTTGTAGCTTTGTTGTAAGGTGATTTCACATCCCCCATATTCTCCCGAACTTATGCCCTCAGATTTCCACTTCTTCTGTTCTTTATTCAATAATCTTCAAGGGAACTCCTTTAAAAATGCTTTACGAGCTTGACTTGAAGACTTCTTTAACTTCAAACCAGCAGATTTCTTCAGACCCGGAATCGCAAATCTATCCCAGCGTTTACGGCCAGAGATAATATAGAATATATTACTGATTAATTTCTGTCTCCTATTCATATGAAATAACATTTTTATCGCACCGAAAAAACGCTACGAAATTTTTCATCAACTATATACATTTTTTTTTTTCAATGGCGGGCAGGTACTTGACTTAAAATCATTTGTTCGCCAGTGTCCCTCTGCTGTATATTAGGAACATGACGTAGTTATAGACTTTTTGCCGCAGAGCGTTGTCTGCTGCACCATGGAAAGTGGTCTACAGCGCTTCAGTACGATGATTACGGTGACCAATGGAGTAACGGTGGAATTCTGGTAGGGGAAATGGGAATTCCCAGCAAAAACCTACCACCTAACACCATATTTGTCCACATGGTGCGAATTAAGATTTCTGATAAGAGGTGGGATAGAATCCTAGATAGAGAATACCATACATAAAATTATTATTGCTGTTGTTGACATTACTGTGATGAAATGTAAACATTGGAAGTAAGAATAATAAAGTAATGAATAAACTCACCTCAGCTGTATCATGACTGGATCACACTTTTAAAAACAGTTGACAAGATGTGTAATTCCTAGGTTATTGATTGTTGTCAGCTTGCCGGTGATGATAATACGTCAATATTACTTTCTTTGCTTACTTTATACTTTATAAAGTGTACTCGTATTAAAACAATTCTATTTTGTGAGGGGGATAGAAGTTATCCCTGGCAGGTATGTTAATAAGAATTTATGAGAGGGAGATAACTTATTTCCACCCATCCCACTCGTTAATTCGCACCCTGTTTGTCCACCAAAATTTTCACATGGCCCAATCGAGATTCGAAGCTCAGTTTCATTCACCATTGAAAGAAACGCTCTAGCCGCCCGGAATTTTGTAAAATATAGATTTCTTTTATTAATAAGGAAGTGCTTCCTGACGTGTCGTCTGTCACTGTCTATGGATAGCAATTTTATTTATCTGTAACTAATTGGCCAGTTTTGTTTATATTTAGTAGCTTAGACTCGATTTGTTCGAAATTACATACATGGAGTGCAGAGACTTTGGAAATAGTAGTATCAGTGTTTAATTTATTATGCTTTTAATTGCAGCTATTATTCAGCATCGAAATTTAACCTTGGTGAGAAATGGCCAAAAATTTCGCGTGGAGTTTTCTATCAGAGTCAAATTTCTTTCACGAGTTGTAAATCTACGAAATGATAAATACAATTTTGCTTTTCTCCCGGAAAGCCATGCTAAGTATGGACACTATCTCTACAGATGAAATTGAATTTTTAACGAAAGCACTAATTTATCTTATCAATTAATTTATTTAAAAGCTATTTGAGTTTAACGTTATTTTAATTCCGTTGGAGCCATGTTTTATCATAGTTTTTAAGAGATGGTCTGACCTAGGAAAATTATTTTTAAATTTGTTCAATAGTATCGAAAATATGGATGGTATTTATCCGTATTATTTATCATTGATCCGTATTAGTTCTCATTGTCTAAATTCTGTGTCATGCAAAATTCAATAGCTGTTTAACTTCTGTTTCCACGGCAGGTCTTCCTGAGTTCTTTGAATTCGTGATCGAGCTATTTCAATAAAATTTTGTTAGAAGCTTATGAAAAGTTCTTAATTTAGTAAATAATTTCTTATTTTATACAAAAAAAAAATATATAAATTCCATTTTAACGGGATGAAATTGAAATTAACTCAAAATGTTTAAGTAAACTCGTTACTACAACTGGATGATTATATTTCTATAGTGCTCGGGAAAAGTGGCACAAGTCAAAAATGCTCATTTTACAAAAGAAGGACAAAAACTGTCTTCACACTGGTTTATGTCGATTTGATTTTCTTCTGTACGAATTATTGTAATGGGAGAAATACATATGTCTCTTTTCCCAAGCGAGCAGATGCTCCGTAAGTTGTCAATAAACAAATAAAAAATGTTTGTGGAAACTGAATTATGCCACTTTTCCCAAGCACTGCAGATTTAAAAACCCAATTTATTCTGTAAAGATTCAATGTATGGATTGACAAGTTCACGTGAAACTTAGAGAAGATAATAGACCATTAAATAAATTACATTTTACTTTACCTAATAATTTTATTCGAAAAGTAACAAGCCTTTGTTTGAAAATTACACAATTGGTGACAATCAAAAATGACTGTACGGATTTTCTTCATAATCTATTTTCTTATACAAGTATTCGTTACAAATCCCACACCACAGACTGCATGTTTAGAAAAATATATGTTATAGAAACTAACTTCTGTCTACAGAATCAAGTTTCCAATCAAACCATTAGACAATAATGTTAGGTAGGCCTACCTACCACTTAAACATTAACATAACTCATACCGTTTAAGAGATAAAACAAAAAGTGACGTAAATGTTCCCAGAATTTAGTCTTCTACATATATTGTAGAGAAAATTATAGTCGTTATTTGTTATTTCTTCTACCAACACTTATTACTGTATGGAGACCAGTCGCACGTGGGTTTAAATTCTAAGGCAAATACTGCGACTATTTAAAATCAGAATTTTAATAAATATGTGTTTGAACATAATATTCAAATTTAGTGGTATTAAGCCTGAACATGCGCTAATAATTATTGGGAAGTACGGTACAAGTAGGTTTTATGGTGTTTGAGTTCACATAGCTTTACAACAGTGAAAGACGCCTAATATTGCTTTGTTAACAATAAGTAAACAGTAGTTTGAAGCCTTTTCTTAAGATTTATAAGGAATCATCTTCTTCTCCATCTTGTGAAAATCACTACAAAAGTTTATAGGCAGAGAGCGCCAAGCATACAAACTATTTTGTGGAGTAATAAATTACACAACTACATCGTCGGCTCTCATTATGAAGTTAGCGCAAGCATCCATATTCAGCAGAATTGGAGGCGCTGTTACTTACTTACAAATGGCGTTTAAGGAACCCGCAGGTTCATTGCCGCCCTCACATAAGCCCGCCATCGGTCTCTATCCTGTGCAAGATTAATCCACTCTCTATCATCATATCCCACCTCCCTCAAATGCATTTTAATATTATCCTCCCATCTATGTATCGGCCTCCCAAAGGTCTTTTTCCCTCCGGTCTCCCAACTAACACTCTATATGCATTTCTGGATTCGCTCATACGTGCTACATGTCCTGCCCATCTCAAACGTCTGGATTTAATGTTCCTAATTATATCAGGTGAAGAAAACAATGCGTGCAGCTCTGCGTTGTGTAACTTTCTCCATTCTCCTGTAACTTCATCCCTCTTAGCCCGAAATATTTTCCTAATAACCTCATTCTCAAACACCCTTAATCTCTGTTCCTATCTCAAAGTGAGAGCCTAAGTTTCACAACCATAAAGAACAACCGGTAATGTAACTGTTTTATAAATTCTAACTTTCAGATTTTTTGACAGCAGACTACATGACAAAAGCTTCTCAACCGAATAATAACAAGCATTTCTCATATTTATTCTGTGTTTAATTTCCTCCCGAGTGTAATTTATATTCGTTACTGTTGCTCCCAGATATTTGAATTTTTCCACCTCTTCGAAGGATAAATCTTCAATTTTTATATTTCCATTTCGTGCAATATTCTGGTCACGAGACATAATCATATACTTTGTCTTTTTTGGGATTTACTTCTAAATCTATCGTTTTACTTGCTTCAAATAAAAATGTCCGTGTTTTCCTTAATCGTTTTTTTCTTCTAACATATTCACGTCATCCGCATAGACAAGAAGCTGATGTAACCCGTTCAATTCCAAACTCTCCCTGTTATCCTGAACTTTCCTAATGGCATATTCTAGAGCGAAGTTAAAAAGTAAAGATGATAATGCATCTCCTTGCTTTAGCCCGCAGTGAATTGGAAAATTATCGGATAGAAACTGGCCTATACGGACTCTGCTGTAAGTTTCATTGAGACACATTTTAATTAATCGAACTAGTTTCTTGGGAATACCAAATTCAATAAGAATATTATATAAAACTTCTCTCTTAACCGAGTCATATGCCTTTTTTAAATCTATGAATAACTGATTTACTGTACCCTTATACTCTCATTTTTTTTCTCCAATATCTGTCGAATACAAAAAATCTTATCAATAGTCGATCTATTACGCTTAAAACTGCACTGATCCCCAATAATTTCATCTACGTACGAAGTTAATCTACTGGAGGCGCTGTACTGAAATTTATTTGAATTTTTGCTTTGTTCATTTGTTCTTTCTGTGATATGTTAGCACTTAATATTAATAGACCAACGTGCACAATAAGAATAGCCATATTACGTCTTCTAATATTATTATTACGTTATTTTATGTTTAATTTTAGTGAATTAATCCAGTGTTACGGCTTTTCCTTTGTAATGGACCTGTGATAGTCATGTAACAAGAACATTATTTTGGACCTTCTTACACTTGTAGATAAAAATACGAGTAAAGCGGAAGTACGGTCGCGAAAAGAAGTAAACACATAATTTATTATTACAAATTATACAATATTGCAAAATGTAGGAAGAATTGGATTTACTTGCTAAGAATGATCGGCGCTCGAATGGTTAAACAAATAGGACGAGGAAAATTAAACAATGGAAGCAAGGATTGAATGGACACAAGCTATTCAGATAACAGTGATGCGCAGGAATGAATGGATATGTATGGAGCCAATGTAACACTACAGTATATACCAATGTAAGATATTCATGTCATATACCGGAAGGTATGCTGTTGTACCGAACAGCATGGATACTTTCTTCTATAGCAGTAATGAGATAATGGAGAGTTTGTAGGAATGTAAATGTAAATTCCCAGAAGATCTTGCGCTTATTATAGTTTTTGTTAACTCGAGTGACTAACATGAAAATAGTAAGAAGCCGAATATATATTATTTCTTCAGAGTATCCGGCTATTAAAAGCAGTGATTTGAAAACTTCTATAAAATTAATTGCATCCTCATGAAATGTTTATATAACGCTACAGGAAGTGTAATCAGGGACATATTGCAATACTTCGCATATTTTTAGAGTATAAATGAAAACAATTCAGTAACATTAAGAATATTATATTGTTGTTTAATCAACTGTCCGAAAACATGTTTGAACCTCATAAGTGACACCAATAAGGCATCATTCATGAGGCAACTAAGTCAGGAGATAATCGGGTAGTGTGGCCAGTTCTTTTCCCCTCCATTGCATACATCGCTGACTAGATACACTACACTAATTAGACTTCAGATGTATACAAACAATTGTTCGTCCTCTGAAACATATCGTCAAGTGAGATATATCTACTGCTTGATAGTAGATATACATAACAGACAGAACCTCAATCGGAGGTAATATATATATATATATATATATATATATATATATATATATATACATACATACATATATGTAGACTATATACACAATATATGTACAATTTTGCTCGTTTTTTGTTTCCTTATCGAGATAGAAAATGTTTTATATGAAACATGTCACAGCGTATTTTGGGAAAGCCATTGATTTAATTCCCAATATGGTTAGTCAATTTAAGAGAGCAGTCTATTATGGTAATATATGACTGAAAGAATTTTAGTTTATCCTTTAAATGTGCAGAAATTTGATACGAACAAAATGTACTTTTCCTTCTGCAAAGGAATTTTACAATGTTACATTTGTTGGGGTCAAATTTCTACACGTCATAGGGGGTTCAAATTTGATTTATTTGTGACCATTACATAACACATAGCAAAAATATCCAGGGACAAATTTCACATTGGAAAGAGAAGCATAGGACGACCAATAAATGAGTAAGCTAACATGTTAATGAGTGAGAGAACGTGTTAATGGATGTGAATGAGTGAGCGAATGTGTATGAGTTAACTAAAATGTGAAGGAGTGAACCAACGTATAAATGAGTAGGCCTAAGTGAATTTGATACGTGAATGAACGTGTGAATGAGTAAATGGACGTGTAAATGAGTGAACGGACATGATTATTTTGTGAACGAACATTTGAATGATTAGACCTAAATGAATATGTAAATAAGTGAATGAGTGTGTGAATAAGCGAATGAACGGAATGTGAATAGTGAATGAAAATTTGACTAAATAAACCTGTGAATAATTATATGCATAATTGTATGAATATATGATGTATGAATGAATGTATTAATGGATCAATAAGTGTATGTTTTATATATGGACGTGCTTATATGTATATAAACTATGTAGTAAGGTAATTTTAATAGCTTTCTTATTTACAGAAAAATGAGTTCCTACAACATAGCTGGCTGCTCAGTTATTGATCTGTAAAATACCCCAATGATCAAACAAGTGAATATTTCTATTCCACTTGGCGATGAAGCGCCAGAACGTTAGAACCCTTTCTTTGGTGGTCTGCACCTTTACCTATTTGTTGATTGGTGCCGCAGTTTTCGACGCCTTGGAATCAGACACTGAGAGAAAGAGATGCGAATTCCTGACAGGTAAGTTACCATGTCAAAGAAATGTAAAAAAAGGATATTGCTTCCCTATAAAATTAATTTATCTTTATAAGCAAAAATATTATGAAATAATGTAAACATTAGGTAGAATAGTAGAAAACATAATTCTAGAAACGCCGAGAGAGATAACGGTAAGCCATTGAAAAGGAAGACCGCGTAACAGGCCAATGGTTAAGCATTCATGTGCGCTGCTAGCCTCGGTGTACTGTAAAACAATTTAAAGTAACTGACTAGTCATAATTTGCTTTCCGCATAGCCTAAATTAATTTTATGACAACTGCATACGTGTGATAAATATTTCTTAAATTTTATTTGTTATATTAGACATAAATTATGTGAAATTCTAGATAAATGCATCTCTCTCTCTTCAAGGTGTGTACAGTCGTCTCAAGAAAAAATGGCCGGACTCTTGTTCGGGTCAGAATAAAAGTTTTTAAAGCGCGGTTCACCCGTTGCCGTTTCAAAAGAAGAAGGGTATGTGGCCTTCTAATCGATCATCAAGAGTTAATTGAATGTTCGTCATTCGGATGATCTTCGTAACGTTCTGTGGTCTCGTGTGCAGGAGTTGGAGATTCAATCCCTTCTTCTTTCCCTTAGTTTAACCTCTCCCTTGTAGGTTCATTTACACGACCCACGCCACCCGGGCCTTACAGGGCCGCGACCTGTCGGGAGAGGAATTAATCTATGGATCACATACATACGTTTTGACCACACAAGGACATGGAAGGCCTCCCTGGATGAGGGATCAGCTCAATGCCAGAGGGGGATTCAATCCCGACTGAAAAAATATTTAATTGTATATATCGTTTTCTCATATATCCTTTTTAAGATTATATTATTTCTTTTTATATAGCACACCATAAACCAGTGGTTCCCAACCTTTTTCGATTGGCGACACACTTCACTGAAGGCCCACAATATCGCGACTTATTTGTTTTTATTAATAATAATATAATAATAACAACCAGTGCTTTTCTCCTGGAGGAAAATATGGTGGAACTCTGTGTAAAATATTTTATAGCGGACGTGGAGATGATCAGGCCTACTGTTCACTGCACGGGAATTTTGTCGTTTGTAAGCTTCTTTTCGTTCAACTAAGATCAAGGTCTAAGCGGTATTAAAAGAAATTTTATATTGAAAACATAGTTATTCACACATATTTCGGTTTCATGACGAAAAATGCAAGAAGAAGGTGTCGGAACGCCGTTCATACGGATTCCGCCAGAAAAAAATCACTGATAACTTCTTTGTAGTGTCGGACATTGTGTTGTAAATAGGTCGATGTTAACACGCAATCGAAGATTCTAAAAAGAAACACGTAGCAAATTTAATGGCATTAAAAGAAAACACAGTTATGTGTCAAAAATTCCAACCTATCTATGCTGGTTATTTTAGGAAGCTTTATAAACAGTTATTGTTATCTAGTGTCTGAATGAGATGAAAGTGATAATGCCAGCGAAATGAGTCCAGGGTCCAGTGCCGAAAGTTACACAAAATTTGCTCTTAATGAGTTGAGGGAACATCCAGGAAAAAAAGCTCAACCAGGTAACTTGACCTAAACCAGGATTTTAACTCGGGTCCGCTGGTTGCACGGTCAGACATGCTAACCGTTACGCCACACGAAACTATTATGATAAAACTATTAAAAAATACATTCTCTTATGAACTTAGCTGAGGACCTTCCGCATATGCCATATTCGCTTTTCTGAGACAAAATTCCAACCAGGCATTTTTTGGGATCACCGTACTCTTGTCTTATGTTTATTCCATGCTACCGATATCTTTGCGCTATTATAACCGCATTACCAGAGACTTACGCAATATGGGAATGTCTTGTGTTTTTTCACAATAATTATTCAAAACTTCCATGATGTTCAATGTGATGTAATTGTTGTACCATTTTATAACATTATAGAAACATCAAACGTTTTGGAGTTAAGTACATTTAACTGCATCACCAGAGAAAACAAGTACTGGTACCTTGAGTCCTGAAGACTAGTTCTTAGGCTGGTATTCATAGTCGACACTTTGTATCACCACTTTGCAAAGTGATACTGCAATTTACAAAGTTCCAGCAAAGTATACTGTAGAGTTACAATTTGTTTCGTAACGTATGTCTCACAATGCCTTTCAAAACAAGTGAACAAACAAATGAACGTATAACTCTTTTGGCTGAAGCTGGAAGGCTAGACAATTTCTCATTCCTTATCTTCTCTTCTGGTGGGGTTGATAAGTAGCTCTGGCACGTCCTAAGTTTCTATTACACGATGCAAGACCTATATACAGAATTTTGCACACCTTTGCTCTTTCTTACTTATTTGTCCGATTCCACAATCTTTCTCGCTATCATAACTTAAATACTCGGTCGCAATATGATAACACGCTAGAAATAACACTCCACACATCATCTCTATTCTTCATCTTTCACTGTTACTACTTCTTGTCACTGGAATTCTCTGCCGCCTGAAGTCAAGGGCTGCCGAACTTTAATTTCTTTTAAATGTAAATTAGAAAAATATCTTATGATGAGTTGCCAGACCTAATGCATTGTAAATATTTAATGCAATATATTCCACTACATTCATTTTTATTTTTTGTTTCTTATTTTTATTGTGTAATCATGTAAATCGTGTTTATTTATCACTTAACACCAATATGTATTCCACTGTGTTGGTGTTTTTATTTTTTTTTTTATTATTAGTCTATTATTTTTTTATTGTGTACATTTTATTCAATTGTCGGTTTGTGGTTTAATTATGTGAATCCTACTTACTTGTAATCTAATATTAATATGTATTCCAATGTGTTTATTTTTATTTTTACTGTGTACATTTTTTATTGAATTATCGGCTTCTGTATTTCATTACATTTATTTTTATTTTATGAGGTAATTTTTTATGTAACTACCTCTTTTGATCTCATTATGTACCTAAATCGTATCAGTATGTAATTACTTGAATCCGATCCAGTTGTATGTTCAACTACATAAGCAAGTTTTAATCCTGGTTGAGTGTAAGAGAAGGCCTTATGGCCTTAACTCTGCCAGGTTAAATAAAGCCATTATTATTATTATTATTATTATTATTATTATTATTATTATAAAACTTCGCATGTGATTTATAATCCTCACTGGAATGAAAATGAGATAGGCCAAAATGACTCGATTATTGAAGATGGTGTTGGTATTAGTGATGGTCTTAAGAGTTAAAGGTAAATCTGAAGTATTTTATTTCTAACTTACGAGTTTTTTTTTTTTTTTTTTTTTGATAGAGGAGTATATATTGAAGTCACAAAACAGAATATATACCGGTATTCGATTATTAGTTTATTTCATCTCATTTAATACCTTTGCTTCTCTCGGCTCGTATTATTAACTACCCATGATAGTAAATACATTTAATTTCTTTCATGTACTTTTAAGACTAACAAATGTCTCACAACTGATAACTTTCTATGATAATTAATAGTCGCTGTATTACACAGAAATGAAGGAGAACTTGCTGAAGAAGTACAACATCTCACATGAAGACTACAAAATGATTGAAATAGTCATCATTGAGAACAAGCCACATAAAGCAGGGCCGCAGTGGAAGTTTGCAGGAGCTTTCTACTTTGCTACAGTTGTTCTGGCTATGATAGGTATGTACAACTATTTTAGTAAACGTGTCTTAAAAGATAACTACATGTATTACACTGAATTTGCTCTTAACATCAGGACTAATTTTAAGAACATATTCGATGTTTTATAGACAATAAGCTTATTCTTAAAATTCTTACTTTAGTACTTGGTTGCACACATTTATAATTAAAAACTCAAGTTTGGTCATTTGGTTTACCAACTCAGAATTTTAGGCCTATTTTATGTTTTACTTCATTATTATGTCAATGTAGTATGTTTATCAGAAGAAGAAAGTAGTAACAAAATACATACTAAGTACTCCAATTCATTTCCAATATCTCAGTCCAGCATTACGCAACAATATGAAAAAGCTTCAAACTTAAACTAATACTAAAACTAACAAAAATAATAAAGCTGGGATGAAGCCATTATCCAAAGTTAAACCGTGTTCACTTCATTTTTCTGCCCTATATACACTTTTAACACATATCATTGATTAAATTTCCAACTTCTCTATTGTGTTAATATTTAGGATTTACTTTGCTTGACTAGTTTCGAAGTCAGGCTTTGAACAAAGGACCACAAGACTTCGAAACTAGTCAAGCAAGGTAAATCTTAAATATTAACACAGTAAAGAAGTTGAAAATTTAATCAATGCTGTATTCACTCTTCAGCCCTCCTAATCCATATCAAGATTAAAAGTATATAGTATAAAACTTGTAGACGAATTTCAACTTATTATACACCGTGTCCCACTTAGAGGGATCGAGAAATAAGTGCTAATTTAAAGTATAAATAATGGTTTTATAACATAACTTTTTGAATAACTTGATGTAAAAACTCTCCGAGTTTTGAAGAATGGTCAGTGCAACTCGATGTGTGAGCCTCGAGCTACCCTGAAGACATCCAAAAGGTACTCAACCTTCTGCCAAGTGTTCTATAACATTTGTGGAATGATTAGCGCAGCTGCATTTGTAATGCATTTTCTCAGTTTTTCTAAAGTGTCAACTGTACCACGCTGGTACACAACTTTCTTTATAAAGCCCCAGAAAAGGATCAATGGGCGTCAAGTCGGGCGACCTAGTTGGTCAGGCAAGGGTTCTCCTCTTCCGATCAACTTATTGTGAAAGTTTGCATTCAAGAAGCCACGCACTGCTTCATAGTAATGGGGTGGAGCCCCATGTTGCTAAAAAACCGATCTCAGGGGGAGCTGATCAACAACAAAAGTTCTGCAACATGTCCAGATACACATTCCCTTTGACTGTCGCCTCGATGAAGAAGAATGGTCCAATGAAAAAATGCTCTACTGAATGGCACCAGGCTTGTTTCCACGATAAACGTTAGTGCCCATGCACATGAACATGCAACTGTTTTTAAACCATTGGTGCATAAACTTGGATAGTTTCTGCATCTTGTCAGATGTAAATCAAAACAATATCTTCATCTGATTTTAAATGGTGAGCATTTATTTCTCAACCCCTCTAAGCGCAAAACGGTGTATTTAAATTATTTCATCTCAATTACAATGTTCAATCATCTCTATATATTATCTTCAACGTGTTTATAGCCTATTTGTTTCGTTGTTAAGTGGAAAATGAATCATGCTAATCAGTACTAATAGTTTTTTCTTTATCCTTGTTTAACCTCCTTCCTAGGTCTTATAGTCAGTGCCCATAGACGAGGATAATTGTAGAGTGAAGATTCTAAATGGGCTAAGTGCCTTAATGAGAGAAAAATTGTTATGGCCGTCAAAATGATTTATGTGCTAAGACCAGTTTTCCTCTAAAAACACTTTGTTCCACGGCAATTTGAAGTAATTCTTATACTTACTTACTGGCTTTTAAGGAACCTGGAGGTTCATTGCCGCCCTCACATAAGTCCACCATTGGTCCCTATCCTGAGCAAGATTAATCCAGTCTCTATCATCATATCCCACCTCCCTCTAGTCCATTTTAATATTATCTTCCCATCTACGTCTCGGCCTCCCCAAAGGTCCTTTTCCCTCCGGTCTCCCAACTAACACTCTTCTTATAACTACTCATAAATGGCATTTGGTGCATCTACGTCGTATTTTCATCCTCTAAAGAGATTAGGCCTAGTCTAAGTGTGATTTCTCTCACTTGGCCAATATAGCTCTTGCTGCTTTGTTTGTAGTTTATGTCTTATGCACTTATTAGTGAATCTTTTCATAATCAATATGGATGATACAGCTGATAACACTAAGACCACAAAAGCAGGAAATTAAAATACGCTGATTTAAATCTTCACAGACTCTTGAGCGCATTTCTTGGAAAACATAGCTCTACAAAAAAAAATCAAGTCAAATAGTTTCTTCGCCAGATTTTCTATAGTGATTTTCCTTAGTGATCATTAGAAATCTTTGTGTAGACTGTAGACACATGCAAAAGTAAGGATAAACATGAAACAGCTTCAGCAAGAAGTCAACTGGAGCTATATCTTACGGCTTGAATCTTCCAGAATATGAAAAATGAAATGTTTTGTGCAGAGGTTTTAGTGTCCATGACATAGTAGCTGTTGAGATGTAATTGCTCGCTGATATCATTAACTCATTCAAGTTAAATAATATGCAACAATTTCTTTGAGCACTGTACTTCAGGTATGTATGATTTTAATGATACAGTGGTGAAAATTGTATGATGTTTAAGCTCTTTGTTTCTGCTAAATTATGCGATATAAGTGATGTAGGATGTCTCCAATTAAAATATTTATTCTAATATAAACTTACATTGCAACCTTACATTCATAGATTTCTGCCCAAGGGCAGGTCCTTCACTTAACTCAGCATTCTCCAATATCCCCTCTTTTCTACCTTCCGTGTGAAGTAATTTCCATGGAAAAGTTCTGAGTTAACAATAGCAATAACAAAAAGTTATTGTTTAGTCAACTGTCAGAAGACAGGTCTGAACCTCACAAGCGATACCAACAGAGCACCACTTATGAGGCAACTAAGCCAGGAGGTAGCGGGATAGGGTAGCCAGTTCCTATCCTCCTCCATTGCATACATTCACTGTCTAGTTACATACTGCTTTACACTAATCAGACTTCAGATGTATACAAACAATTGTTCTTCTTCTGACATATCATCAAGTGAGACGTACCGTCTGATAACAGATGTACAAGAAGTCTTCCATTTTATTTTACTCCAGTCCATATGAGTGGGACCTTCTCTGTACATATCAGCCAGAACCTCAATCAGAGGACAAACAAAAAGTAACGAGTAAAATTATAAGTATTCTGAAACAAGTTTAAGCTCCATTTCCAATATTCCTGTGGAATGGAAAGTGAGGGAGGGTGGTGGACACGGTTGTTAGGTGGTCAGTGGTCCACCAAAACCTTCCATAGTGTTAGCATTACTCCTGTTCATATCTCCGAACACTTTTAATGATTCGCTTAAGATAATAAATATAATGTAATGTTAAATTTTATTCTATTATTAGCTATACAACATTATGTGCAAATATATTTATTTTAACAGTAACAACATTTCAACTGTAAAAATCATATACTTTTTTCCAGGATATGGACATTCAACACCAGTAACAATAGGAGGAAAAGCATTCTGCATGGCGTATGCTATGGTAGGAATACCTCTAGGACTTGTTATGTTCCAAAGCATTGGTGAGCGTCTCAACAAATTTGCATCGGTGCTGATCTGTCGCGCGAAACGTTACATGCGTTGTAAACGCACGGAAGCAACAGAAATGAACCTGATGTTGGCTACAGGAATGCTATCATCAGTAATCATCACTACTGGTGCAGCTGTCTTTTCCAAATATGAGGGGTGGAGTTACTTCGACAGTTTCTACTATTGTTTCGTCACGCTCACAACTATAGGTTTTGGTGACTATGTTGCTTTACAGGTGTGTATTGCCATTTATTTATTAGATTCATGTACTGTATTTATTTACTTATATACCTATTAATGCAGTAACTTCTGCATTTACCTAATTTATTTACCTATTTATACATGTGTATAAATTCATCTACTCATGTATTTATATATTTATTTGCTTTCCCATATAGTTATTTATTTACTTACTTATCTATTCATCCATTTATTTATTTAGTCAATCATTAATTTATTAATTCGTTTATTTATTTGCTTGTTTATTTAACAACATGCTCTTAACTGCAGAGTTCGTTGATAACAGTGAGATATTGAAATAGTTAAAAAGTGACAAGGAGAAAGGGTTTGGATAGAAACTATTGTGAGGTAGTCTAGAATTTGCCTATAGTCTGAAAAAGAAATCACGAAAGTATCAATCAGGATAATATGAATTGGGGATACAACTCCTGATTTTTCAACAACTGTGCAAACACATTAATCCATGGCTCGCCCATTCACTGTATCTCTAAAGGCTGGTTCACAATAAACCGGAAACGAGAACGAGAACGGAAATAATGTTAAATACATTTATAGCAGGAGCAGATAAGTTAATCAACAGTTAATTTCTTACGAGTATTTATCAATACACTTGAGTTTGTTATTCTTGAGTTACTGAAATAATTACGA